>NC_083874.1:76002735-77353747 GCF_032452875.1 Bos javanicus | reverse complement strand
GCAGGAGATGCAAGAGATGTGGGTTTGATTCTTGGGTCGGGAAGTTCCCCTGGAGAAGGAAATGGCAAGCCACTTGGCTGGATAATCCCACGGACAAAGGAGCCTGGTGGGATACAATGCCTGGAGTCGCAGAGTCGGACACAACTGAAGCGCTGAGCACAGCACGCACACACTAGAAAGAAAAGTCTTTCTGATGATACTGATATCTTCGGGAGGACCCTGACAGTCTCTGTACATCTCTGAGAAAAACTAGTCCAAAGAGAGGAAGGAGGCATTCAGAGGGCACAGGCCCACTTGAACCATGTCATCAGAGAATCTGTTTGGGGAAGACTGTTAGGGGAGCTGAGAAGGCAAAACTGGTGACTTACCATTATTTAGAAATTGTGTCATATTTTAAAGAATGAGTAGCAATAGCAGTGGGGTATTTTAGGTGGGAAAAGCAACCAATAAAAAGGAAGAAAGCAAATTTGACCTATTTATGAAATATTAGGCTAGAGGCTCAAATGGTACAGAATCCACCTGCAATGTGGGAGACCTGGGTTTGATTCCTGGGTTGGGAAGATCCCCTGGAAGAAGGCATGGCAACCCACTCCAGTATTCTTGCCTGGGAAATCTCCATGGACTGCAGCCCTCCAGGCTCCTCTGTCCAAGGGGTCATAAAGAGTTGGACACAACAGAGCAACTAAGCACAGCAAGCTGACCATACTGAGTGACAAGCTCAATATAATTTAGTTTTTCCCTAAAAACTGAACCAAGGATTTGGAGACACATAAAACTTGGTTTAAAGAATTCAAACTTTGCTGTTAATTAGCCATGAGTCCTTGGACAAGATGCTGTCCTATTCAGAACATCAGTTTCTCAATCTATAAAATGGGGATGATACCATGTTCATAATACGGTGAGTCAAATAATCAATGAAATAATATACGGTGACTCAAATAATCAATGAAATAATATATTTAGAGCTTCAGATGCAATTTCTCATACTTAGCAGCATTAGTAAAAATTAATCAACTGTAGTATTATGATAGTTTCATGCACTGGAGAAGGAAATGGCAACCCACTCGAGTATTCTTGCCTGGAGAATCCCAGGGACGGGGGAGCCTGGTGGGCTGCCGTCTACGGGGTCGCACAGAGTCGGACATGACTGAAGTGACTTAGCAGAAGCAACAGTATTATGATAATGATCAAAATCAGGTGTGTTTGGTGAAGATATAGGCACTGAGATGTAATCACTAATTAAAAAACAACCTCACCCCCTGTTAGAAACAGTCACTAAGCTTTTGCTCTTCAGCAGGCAGAGCTGCTTGGCTGGGAGGGAGGTCACCTTGCCTTAACGCGAATGCCCTCTTGCCTTCAAGTAGCAACAGAGAGTTTGTGAAGTCGGAGACGGGAGACCAAAGGCAGTTTATATTCCACAGCTAGTAATTTTGTTTTTCTTTAGAACAACTTTAATCTTAATCTCTTCTGGCTTTCATTTGACAGGGAAATTGGAGAGAAACGGAGGAATGGGCATATTATTTTGTGAATCCTATTTGCCATGGCATTCACAGATCACCATATGCTCATCAAGTATATAAAAACCTATTTTAAGCTCATTTTTGCACATATGCCCCCAAATTATTTCTACCTTATATATCTATATGGCAGCCCTAGAAATGCAGTTTTTAACCTTTTCAGGGGTATAGCTTTAAACCATTTTACTGCTCTAAATCTGTTTGTTTTTATTTTTCACAATATTCTTACTGTTGGCTTTTAGAATACTATTTTCAAATAATCTCAACTGATTCTACAGAACTATCCTTATACCCTATGGTGAACAAATATATAAGAATCTGCAAATAATTAACAATTTGAAAAAGGCAGGTAACATTTAAAAGCAATATGACATTAAACATTAAATGGAGCTGTGGCTTAAAAATGAAATGTGGGTAATAGAGATTAAGCCTTCATGTGAATTCTTATCTGTTGCTAATCCAAACTTAAATTTGAATTGTCCTCCATTTCTAGAACATGTACACCTCTCAATTTATCTAGAACATATATACTTCTCAAATTAGTTTACCTACTGTCCTCTTTAAATATGGGAAAAGAAGAAAAAACTGTACTGTAGTCAGAATGCATTGTTTACATTGAAGGCATCTGTCTCATGGATTCATGCACATCTTAACCCCCAAATAACAGTTATGTTGTTTAGAATCCTACTTTATCTTTAAAACATGCATCCATCCCTTTCAGGAATCCTAGATTCATTAGGACATTTAGCAGTCCAGTGTTTAAATTATCTCTACAACAACTGAATCAAATTCTATTTAGGAGGAAAGAGGAAATCAACTTTTTTTTTTTTTTAATTATTGGTGAAGTTGTAGAATTTTCCCCTAATAATCTATGCAGGTTTAATTTAAATCTCATAAACAGGAAGCTTACTAAGTCAGATACCCCCAATGCAAGCCCAGATCATGTTCATTTCAGGAGGTCACAAAATCTCATTTTGGTAGACACGCATCATCTGCGATAATGCCTTGATTAAAGTGACCCTAAAGGGGCAAATGTGCGTTTGGGCTTTGGAAATGAGCTGATCATTACTTCTGAAGAAGTGAAGCAATCAAGACTTTTACCACTTCTCCCTCCTGTAGAACTTTGGAGGAAAATTCATGGGTAGTAGATATTCACATTTAAAGAGAAATGGCAGGAGATAATGGCCACCAGAAGAAATGAATTGTATTCTAGCCAACTTTTCCTGCGTCTAAACAGTAAGCTTAAAACCATTACGCTTACTACTATTAAGACAGTCATATTTCAAAACACACATGTATATGAACTCATTTAACTTTATCGAGAAGGTAGAAAATGGGTAGGACTGTAGAGAAACCGAGACACAAGAGAGCAAGTCGACCTGTGTCCAATGACACAAGTTTCTCCATTCCTTATCATCTCATGAGATAGGCTCAATTTCAAACAATATGAGCAGGATGTTAGGATGCGGAGTTTTCTGTACTTGCTCACATTGCCCAGGGGCCTAAAAATCCCCGGTGGACTAGGTGGCATGCAAGTACTCTTTCTTTTGACAGTGACTGTTACGAAGAGTAAGAAACACAGCGCATGAATGCCAAGGTCTGCAAACTCTGTTTCACTAGAATATGGATTTAACAAGGGCAGTGACTACACACTTAAACAGTGCTTGGCACAGAGCGTGCACTCCATAAATATTTGCTAAATGCTTCAAGAAAAGCTCTTCTTTAACACACTGCACTTACAGCCTCAAATCCTACAACCTCGGGCGGTACATGCTCCCCTTTCTACTGAGTTTCTTCATCCCGCAGATCTGAATGCAACCGTGTGACTTTCCAAGACCACACGCAGAACATTACACGTTAAGTCATACGATGGAAATGAGATTAATTATGAATGAGAGCTGTTGAAGGACAACAGAAAAAGATACAAATCGAGTGACATTTTAAATGGACTCCTTGATTCCAACGTTTTATGTGAAAGAGGTGGCAAGAAACCCCGCTTCTAAGCCCTGAACACAGCAATGCTTAAATAACCAGCTTTGAAAGACTAACAATAGATTTCAGCTCTACCCCTGCAACAGCATAACAATGTCACACACACACGCACAAACAAAGCTGAAGACCCCATTGAAATATTTGCATCTGAGATATCTTCTAAAAAGCAATGTGAGCACAAAAGATGCTACTGCTGCTCCAACACAGGAGCCTTTGATGTTCCCTCATTTTTACATCATAGAGGGAGCTCAAAGGGTTAATTAAAATTTAATGATATCGGCAGTACTTTGAAAAAGTTATGAACTTGGGCGAGATCAATCACTTTCTTGGACTGCCTGACTTCAAAGCCGACATTATGCAAAAGCAGAGAGGGGGGAAACAGCTCCCATTCTGAACTGAATTCATAAGCAAGGATTTTCTCATTAGTGGTCTGCACATGGAGGAGATTCCAAGTTCAAACTGAAAGAGGTGAGATGCCAAAAAGTGGTTAATCTGAATGTTAAGCCTTTGATGCCAATCGCATTTAGGTTTGAATGAACACATTACCAGAAACATCAAAACTGAGAGACCCCAAACCAGGAAATTTAGGATTAAGAGGGAAAAACAGCCTTTTCCTCCCCTTTTCTTTATTTCTGCTTTTGGAATCATGTTTTGTTTGGCTGGATTTAGCGAAAGAAGAAACAAAGAAAACCAAACTAATTAACTTGTTTATTCATTCTCAGTGACATTCTATGGAATGACATTTAAAACGACTGATTTAACTTCTGTCAAAATGTAAACTTTGGGCTGTCTCTTTGGCCTTTTCTTCTGCTTGTGTCATCTTTGCCTAAATTCCCTAATCATGATTTCATTCTCCGTTTGAAATTCATTTATTTATAAATATAAAGGGTGATGTTGTTTCAGCCAGAGGAAAATAACTTCTTTTTTTCATACAGATGAATACTCTTCACTTGGAGTTATAGCTTGAGGTGGATATAGTCATTTCGGCCTAAGTTACAAATGTAATAGAAATGGCTGTTTTGAAACAATTATGAATTGTCACTGAAAGCCAGAAAAACTTCAAAACCTAGGCCTGAAAAGAATGAATCTAATCAAAAGCTGTTACCAGGTAACATCTTGCCTTAACACAAGGGCACCAAAGGTTCGTGGTGGAATAAAAAGGGCCAATCAGTAGCATCGTATATATTTAGAGGTGAAATTTAGATCAAATCCCCATTCATCAAAGGTTGAGAAAAAAAAAAAGGGGGTATGTATTCTTATCTGCTACAGGATTAATAGAAAAATCAAATCACAGATGTGCCACCAGTTTGGGAAAAGCTGAAAAATGCTGGATTTCCTCCAATATATCTCTCCCTCCAGATACCTCTTTCAAGACTGAAAAATAGGTTTTATATAAGACTCCAAACTGAAATGGTCTGCTGGATTCTGTTGGAGACTCAAAACATGCCTATAGATTAGTTCAAGGGAAGGGCTTGCTTCTCTGATGTTGGATGTGCTCAGGAAATTATCTTATTGTTATGAATGTACTCATTCCATTTGTAAACTGCAGAATCTCCCCTGGAATCCTACAGATCCAGCAATTAAAAGCTTTTAGAACTAACACCCCCAAAAGATGTCCTTTTCATTATAGGGGACTGGAATGAAAAAGTAGGAAGTCAAGAAACACCTGGAGTAGCAGACACATTTGGCCTTGGAATACAGAATGAAGCAGGGCAAAGGCTAGTAGAGTTCTGCCAAGAGAACACACTGGTCAGACCAAACACCCTCTTCCAACAACACAAGAGAAGACTCTACACATGGACATCACCAGAAGGTCAACACCAAAATCAGACTGATTATATTCTTTGCAGCCAAAGATGGAGAAGCTCTATACAGTCAGCAAAAAACAAGACTGGGAGCTAACTGTGGCTAGGATCATGAACTCCTTATTGCCAAATTCAGACTTAAATTGAAGAAAGTGGGAAAAACCACTAGACCATTCAGTTATGACCTAAATCAAATCCCTTATGATTATTCACTGGAAGTGAGAAATAGATTTAAGGGACTAGATCTGATAGATAGAGTGCCTGATGAACTATGGACAGAGGTTTGTGCTATTGTACAGGAGACAGAGATCAAGACCATCCCCATGGAACAGAAATGCAAAAAACAAAATGGCTGTTTGAGGAGGCCTTACAAATAGCTGTGAAAAGAAGAGAAGCTAAAAGCAAAGAGGAAAAGGAAAGATATACCCATTTGAATGCAGAGTTCCAAAGAATAGCAAGGAGAGATAAGAAAGCCTTCCTCCATGATCAGTGCAAAGAAATAGAGGAAAACAACAGAATGGGAAAGACTAGAGATCTCTTCAAGAAAATTTGAGATACTAAGGGAACATTTCATGCAAAGATGGGCTCAATAAATGACAGAAATGGTATGGACCTAACGGAAGCAGAAGATATTAAGAAAAGGTGGCAAGGATACACATAAGAACTGTACAAAAAAGATCTTCATGACCCAGATAATCACCATGGTGTGATCACTCACCTAGAGCCAGACATCCTGGAATGTGAAGTCAAGTGGACCTTAGGAAGTATCATTATGAACAAAGCTAGTGGAGGTGATGGAATTCCAGTGGAGCTATTTCAAATCCGGAAAGATGATGCTGTGAAAGTGCAGCACTCAATATGTCATCAACTTTGGAAAACCTGCAGTGGCCACAGGACTGGAAAAGGTCAGTTTTCATTCCAATCCCAAAGAAAGGCAATGCCAAAGAATGTTCAAACTACCGCATAATTGCACTCATCTCATACACTAGTAAAGTAATGCTCAAAATTTTCCAAGCCAGGCTTCAGCAATACGTGAATGGTTAACTTCCAGATGTTCAAGCTGGTTTTAGAAAAAGCAGAGGAACTGGAGACCAAATTGTCAACGTCTGCTGGAACATCAAAAAAGCAAGAGAGTTCCAGAAACACATCTATTTCTGCTTTATTGACTATGCCAAAGCCTTTGACTGTGTGGATCACAATAATCTGTGGAAAATTCTGAAAGAGATGGGAATACCAGACCATCTGACCACCTGTTGAGAAATCTGTATGCAGGTCAGGAAGCAACAGTTAGAACTGGACATGGAACAGCAGACTGGTTCCAAATAGGAAAAGGAGTACGTCAAGGCTGTATATTGTCACCCTGCTTATTTAACTTATATGCAGAGTACATGATGAGAAATCCTGGACTGGAGGAAGCACAAGCTGGAATCAAGATTGCCAGAATATTAACAATCTCAGATGTGCAGATGACACCACCCTTATGGCAGAAAGTGAAGAACTAAAGAGCCTCTTGATGAAGTGAAAGAGAAGAGTGAAAAAGTTGGTTTAAAGCTCAACATTCAGAAAACTAAGATCATGGCATCTGGTCCCATCACTTCATGGGAAATACATAGGGAAACACAGGAAACCGTGGCTGACTTTATTTTTCTGGGCTCCAAAATCACTGCAGATGGTGATTGCAGCCATGAAATTAAAAGGCACTTACTCCTTGGAAGGAAAGTTATGACCAACTTAGACAGCATTTTAGAAAGCAGAGA
Source organism: Bos javanicus (assembly GCF_032452875.1). Lineage (NCBI taxonomy): Eukaryota > Metazoa > Chordata > Mammalia > Artiodactyla > Bovidae > Bos > Bos javanicus. The sequence goes on along the minus strand of NC_083874.1, from coordinate 77,346,676 downwards.
CATTACTTTGCCAACAAAGGTCCGTCTAGTCAAGGCTGTGGTTTTTCCAGAGGTCATGTATGGATGTGAGGGTTGGACTATAAAGAAATCTGAGGACCAAAGAATTGATGCTTTTGAACTGTGGTATTGGAGAAGACTCTTTAGAGTCCCTTGGACTGCAAGGAAATCTAACCAGTCCATCCTAAAGGAAATCAGTCCTGGGTGTTCATTGGAAGGACTGATGTTGAATCTGAAACTCTAATAATTTGGTCACCTGATGCAAAGAGCTAACTCATTGGAAAAGACCCTGATGCTGGGAAACACTGAGGGCAGGAGAAGGGGATGACAGAGGATGAGATGGTTGGATGGCATCACCGACTCAATGAACATGGGTTTGGGTGGACTCCGGGAGTTGGTGAAGGACAGGGAGGCATGGCGTGCTGTGGTTCATGGGGTTGCAAAGAATCAGACAAGACTGAATGACTGAATTGAACTAATAGAAAGAATAACATGGAAACATATACACTATCATATGTAAAATCGATAGCCAATGGGAATTTTCTGCATGACGCAGGGAACTCTGTAACAATTTGGAGGGGCAGGATGGGGTGGGAGGTGAGAAGAACGTTCAAGGGAGGGGGGCATATGTATACCTATGGCTGATTCATGTTGATGTATGGCTGAAACCAACACAATATTGCAACTATCTTTCAATTAAAAATACATTTTGTTGTTGTTGTTGTTGTTAAGCAGTCTACTGGGGACTTCCTTGTTGGTCCAGTGGTTAGGAATCTGACTTCCAATACAGGGGACATGAGTTTGATCCCTGATGGGAAAACTAACATCCCACATCCCATAGGGCAACTAAAGTCCCTGTGCCACAACTACTGAGCCCTTGCACCACATGGAAAGATCTCATATGCCACAACTAAGACTCAGGTACCATCTTCCACAATTTTTACATTTAAAATTGCCATCAGGATCAGTATCAGTTCAGTCACTCAGTCATGTCCAACTTCTTGCGACCCCATGGACTGCAGCAAGCCAGGATTCCCTCTCCATCAGCAACTCCCAGAGCTTGTCAAACTCATGTCTGTTGAATTGGTGATGTCATCCAACCATCTCATCCTCTGTTGTCACCTTTTCCTCCCACCTTCAGTCTTCCCAGCATCAGGGGCTTTGCCAGTGAGTCAGTTCTTCCCACCAGGTGGCCAAAGTATTGTAGTTTCAGCTTCAGCATCAGTCCTTCCAATCAATATTCAGGACTGATTTCCATTAGGATGGACTGGTTGGATCTCCTTGTAGTCCAAGGGACTCTCAAGAGTCTTCTCCAACACCACAGTTCAAAAGCATCAATTCTTTGGCTCTCAGCTTTCTTTATAGTCGAACTCTCATATCCATACATGACTACTAGAAAACCCATAGCTTTGATTAGACGGATCTTTGTCGGTTAAGTAATGTCTCTGCTTTTTAGGTTAAAATTGCCATCATCACCTAACAAAATACATCCAGTGGTGAGATTTAGCTGTTCAGAACTTCTGAAGTGAATTTGATTTGGGGGAACTGAATATAATTAATATAGGAGATACAAAAACTGCTCTTCAAAATTTCATGAATTTGATAAAACACTTTTATTGTTTATCCACACCTATGACTCGATGGATGTGAGTCTGGGTGAACTCCAGGAGTTGGTGATGGACAGGGAGGCCTGGCGTGCTGCCATTCATAGGGTCGCAAAGAGTCGGACACGACTGAGCAACTGAACTGAACTGACCTGAACTCATTGTTGGCTCATTAGGAAAAAGTAGCAAGTTTGTTTCCAAATATATCTTATTCATAATCTCAGAAATTAAGAAAAATCTCCTGGTACTATATTTCTTATGTTCCTACCTTTTGCTTTTTTTTAATCTTTTAATTAAAAAACACAATAACTCACTTCTTCTTTTCCTTTTGTCCCTCTTTGTTCACATTGTAAATAAAGCACTACTGATCTTTCCCATTTTAATTTTCCTTCATTTATTTCTAAATATTTTTAATTCACCACATAATACATAGGAAAATGATGTATCGCAAATGCACTATGAAAAAAATAGCATAGAGTAAAGATGTCAGAAGTTTGACAGATTTGGGATGGTAGGAGCAGATGTTGGTATACCAGTTGTAGTTTTAAACTTATATGAACAGGATAGGTTACGCTGAGTAGGTGATATTTATGTAAAGACCTGAAGACGCTGAGAAGTAAATGAACATCTTCTCTTTGAATGAGTATTCAGAAGAGTTTCTAGGCCAAAATAGCCATGTAAAATCCTGTGCACCCTTAAAAGGGCTATGGTAGAGATAAGGGTGCAATTTCTGTGCACCCTTAGTGCGGCTATCTGATATAGTTCTCTTAGCCTCCTCTATCTCCCCACCCTGTCTTTCTTTTTTTTTTTTTTTTCGGTTTTACATTTTATTTTCAGGAAATGACATCTTGTTTTCACAAAGAAGAGGTATGCCCACCCTGTCTTTCCATCCATCTAGTGTTTGCCCATCACCCTACCTTATCCCTTCCCTTTCTTTCTTATATTTTCTCTATTATGAATCGCAAATGCAAGTGTCAAGGTTAAGTTTCATTTACAAACTTTTGTTTTACTTCTATGAAGAAAAGTATCAACACAGGACAATGCCTAAAAACAAACAAACGAATCCAGCAGTACATCCTGTTTATGGTATAGAACATAACAGCCTCATCTTACATGCTTGTTTACGACTCCTCGAGGGGTTGATAAATATCGATTGCATTGCCAAGCCATACTTGAACTCTCAGTTTGGGGTTCATTTCACATTCCTTCCTGTTGGTATTGTTTTGTACTCAAAATTATAAAGTTGTCAAATGAAGTGGCTCCAAACTTCACTGGAGAAGTGGGGAGAGGTGTGAATTTTTATTGAGTTATTCTTAAAACTTGGCTCATTGTACATTATAATTTCTTTCTTGGAATCACCTGCCTCCATCTTGAACAGGAGAGAAATAGACTCTCCAACACTTCGACAAGCAAAGTACTTGAATAACGATTTAACTTCTCACTCAGAATAAATTAGCTGGGTGCTTTTGAAACTACTTTGTTAATATCACTTCATACTGTATATTTAATGAAAAAAGAAAATGCAAACCTCTTTAATAGTGACCATTTATAATTCTTTCCCAATTATATACTATATTTTCCAAGTTTATATATAAATCTCTTTCTGTAATAAGAAAACATTTTGACTCTTTTTAAGTTTTTGACATTTTTGTAAATGAAATACAAAAATTAAATAAATAAAATGTAATTTTAAATTTAAAAAAATCTCTAAGTTTTTTCTTTCAAAAAAAAAAAAAAAACTACTGAGTATAGTTGAAACAAGTAGTTGAAAACTGACTTTTTCAATTATATTTAAATCTTGACTTAAAACATATTTCTAGAACTCAGGGCTTAGTTTTCATTCCTGACCCACAGTGTCAAAGATATTCAAAAAGGGGAGCTAGAGTTCATACTACTGACGGGGATCAAGGAAAGAATAAATCTTTAGTTTGCAACTACTGGTGACCATAAGGAGACTTCTATCAGTGATCATCAGAGGGAAAGTCCTATGATTGAAGCATCTTGCTTGGAAAGCAAAACCGATGATGATGGGGCATAATCAGAGAAGGGAAGATCAATCAGGGGAGACAGATGAAATGAGGTACAAAAACATCTTGCAAAGCAGTAGAAAGGAGGACTTAAAATTTGGTAGCCTCAAACAGCAAGAACAATTTTGAGAGGAAGGGGTGGAAAAGAGCAAGAGCCTCAGGAAAAGAGGAAGAAGAGAGGGAGAGCTTTAAAGTTAGAGGCGAGAAAGGCAGTGGAAAGCCAGACTACGTCAGCTACCCTGGTCACTTATGAATACAGAGCAGATGGGTTTATTTAAAGATATTTATACTGAAAGAAGTAGGTAGTATGGCTTAAAGGTTAAAATCACATACTCTGAATTCAAGTCCTGTTTCCTTTCATTTGGTACCAGCTAAGGGCCTGGATCAATCTGTTAAATCTAATAGTATGTCTTTATCCAACTATGTTACTGCCAGATTTAGTAAAATAATTTCTGTGAAACATTTATTATGATGCCTGAAATACAGCAAATAGTCTGAAGAGATTATTACTTTTCTCATGCTTACAAAGTTTTTAAGGAAGTTTATGCCATCAGTTTCTCTAGTTCACTTTTTTTTTTCTATAAACCATTGCATTTCATACTTAACCCCACATGATGTCACTTAAATATTAACTACATACACAACAAACTTGTTTTTCTATATCCTTCCTGGACATAACTGGTTATAGGTAAACTCTAAGGAAAAGTTGGTTTCTTATTCCAAACAATGTCTTATCTCTCAATATTTGGTACCCATTTCACCCCAATGAAACTATGGTTCTCAAAACTAATTATATAATTTGGCAAAATCCATTCACACAATGCTACAGCCTTATGGAGTATTGGCGTAGAGATGACTCTAACTATCATAATGAATGTCAGAATTATAGTTACCAGAATTTTGGTCATATGGGAGATGGAAAAGAAGGAGGTCCTCTGGGTCACCATCACCCTTTCTGTATCACTGAGTTGTAGCTACTAGATACTACTCTACCTCCGCAACTTCTCTCTGCTCTTTTCTTGCTAGTTCATCTACCACTATCTTTCAGAGGGAACTCCTCCACTGGACTCTATGAGGCCTCACACACTTATTATTTCCCCCTTCCTAGCATTCCGGGTGAATATATATATATTTTTAATGCATGCTGACAATACAACTATTCTGATAAAAGTTTGCCATTCCCTATTATTATCACAACAAATATTAAGCTTCTGTCCATGTCTACGGGCTTCCCTGATAGCTCAGTTGGTAAAGAATCCACCTGCAATCCAGACAATCCTGGCTCAATTCCTGGGTTGGGAAGATTTGGTGGAAAAGGGATAGGTGACCCACGCCAGTATTCTTGGGCTTCCCTTGTGGCTCATCAGGGAAAAAAATCTTCCTGTAATGCAGGAGACCTGGGTTTGATCCCTGGGTTGGGAAGATCCCCTGGAGAAGGGAAAGGCTACCCACAGCAGGGTCTACAGGGCTGTACTACAGCCTTGGTCTTCTCTTCATCCTCTCTACTTGTCTCGCCACACCCTAATCACATTGGCTTTCTTGAAGTTTGGAGAAGACAACTAAATTTCTACAGCCCCTATGCCAAAGCTCTTGCTTTTGTGCTCCCCTTTCTTTTCCACTGGGGCTTAGGCCGCACTTCTCCAACTTCAAGAAGCTTGTTCAAGATATCTCCAACTTATTCTTCGGATTCTGACCTGATACTACAGCAGGGATTTTTTTTTTTCTCATTACTCCACCTCTGCTCTGTTCCCATTCTGTATGAACTCAAATGCTGTCCTTACCACTGTTCCAGAATCATATATCTTCTTTTCATAGTACTAAAATAATATCATCTCTCTAATTTCATGTGTGTGTGCACATTCACTCAGTCATGTCCAGCTCTTTGTAACCCTTTGGACTGTAGCCCACCAGGCTCCTCTGTCCATGGGGTTTTCCAGGCAAGAATACTGGAGAGGGTTGCCATTTCCTTATCCAGGGGATCTCCTGACCCAGGGATTGAACCTGCATCTCTTGTCTCTTGCATTACAGACAGATTCTTTACCTTCTGAGCCCTCAGGCAAACATACATCCCCTATTTATATTATACATTTGCATATATATACATATATAATACATATAACCCTTGTAATTCTTATTTATCTCCTTATTAGAATTTAATATCTGCTAAAACTGAGACTTTGTGCTATCTTACCATTATATCTCTAGCATCTATTGAGTAGATTAGTAATGCAAATATTTTATGTATCAATAATGAATATACTTAGTTCTTTAACTTATATGATCTATCTCTCAACTAGGAAAAGTGAGTGATATGTCTCTATTCATTTGTGATGAAACCAGCAAAGGGAGATTAAACATGTTCTCAAAATTCCACATCTAGTACAAAAGAACAGAGATTAAACTCTTTATTTTATAATATCTTTAATTTAGAAATCTAAGGTTCTAATTCTCAAATTTGTAGTGTTTCTTACTTGCTCAGTTTTTGAACTTTGATCCCATAAAGGCTAAAATAAATGTACTTCCTATTACTACCCCACTAGACTTTTGACTGTGTGGATCACAACAAACTGGAAAATCCTTAAAGAGATGGGACTACCATACCATCTTATGTGCCTCCTGAGAAACCTGTATGCAGGTCAAGAATCAATAGTTAGAACCTTACATGGAACAACAAACTGGTTCAAAATTGTGAAATGAGTATGTCAAAGCTGTATATTGTCACCCTGTTTATTTAACTTATATGCTGAAGTTATTTATCATGTGAAATGCTGGGTTGGATGACTCACAAGATAGAATCAAGATTGTAGGGAGAAATATCAACAACCTCAGATATGCACTTTAAGGGCAGAAAGTGAAGAAAAACTAAAGAACCTTTTCATGAGGGTGAAGGAGGAGAGTGAAAAAGCTGGCTTAAACTCAATATTCAAAAAACTAAGATCATGGAATCCAGTCCTATCTGCTGCTGCTGCTGCTGCTGCTGCTGCGTCGCTTCAGTCGTGTCCAACTCTGTGCGACCCCATAGAATGCAGCCCACCAGGCTCCCCCGTGCCTAGGATTCTCCAGGCAAGAACACGGGAGTGGGTTGCCATTTCCTTCTCCAATGCATGAAAGTGAAAAGTTAAAGTGAAGCTTCTCAGTCGTGTCTGACTCTTAGCGACCCCATGGACTGCTGCCTACCAGGCTCCTCTGTCCATGGGATTTTCCAGGCAAGAGTACTGGAGTGGGGTACCAGTCCTATCACTTCATGGCAAATAGATGGGGAAAAAGTAGAAACAGTGACAGATTTTATTTTCTTGGGCTCTAAAACCACTGTGGACAGTGACTGCAGCCTTGAAATTAAAAGTTACTTGCTGCTTGGAAGAAAAGCCATGACAGATCTAGACAGCATATTAAAAAAGCAGAGACATCAGTTTGCTGACAAAGGTCCTTATAGTCAAAGCTATGGCTATTCCAGTAGCCAGGTACAGATGTGAGAGTTGGACCATAAAGAAGGCTGAGTGCCAAAGAACTGATGCTTTCAAACTTTGGTGTTGTAGAAGACTTGAGAGTCCCTTGGACTGAAGGAAGATCAAACCAGTCAATCCTAAGGGAAATCAACCCTGAATGTTCACTGGAAGGACTGAAGAAGAAGCTGAAACTCCAATATTTGGTTACCTGATGCAAAATGTTGACTCATTGGTAGAGACCCTGGTGCTGGGAAAGATTGAGGGCAGAAGGAGAAGGGGGTGACAGAGGATGAGATGGCTGGATGGCATCACCGACTCAATGGACATGAGTTTGAGAAAACTCCAAGAGATAGTGAAGGACAGGGAAGCCTGGCTTGCTGGCATTCATGTGGTCACTAAGAGCTGGATACAAATTAGTGACTGGACAATGACAGATCTGTACTGTTACCTGGAACTTAACTCCCATCTCATTCGGTCTTGGTTGAAAGGAAATAAGAGTCTTAAATCATTATAAAACCATCTCTAATGAACTCTGTATTACTTCTTTCTCTCTCATCCTGCCTACAAAGGTGGCAATGTTGAGACTGTCGAAATTCAAACATGAGACAGAGCTTTCCTTACACTTAGGTTTTGGTTTCTAGACTGAGTTATTTATCTCTAGATGATACGAGTATCACTTGAAAGGTTAGTTTCAACAACTACAACTTTTTATCTCTGCCCAAGGAAGCATAGTAATGGGCTATTCTGTTGATAAATTTTGAACGTGTTGAGGTTGTTTGAAATTACAACAGGGGGAAAAAAAGGAGGAAAGTGCTTTTTGTTTGTTTGTTTTTTTCTGTTTGTCCTCATACATATTTGTACCCATGAGCTTTTCCATTAGAAAGTAAAACAGCCAAGATGATTAGAGTGTTGTGCCTTTCAGAAACGCGGACCTGCAGCATGTTGCTCCTGGACCCCCAAACCCTTCATTTACTCATCAGCAATGTGTGCCTCCTGTGTGTATGTCAGAGTGGGTACTACCACCTATTGAACTTGTGCAAGGGAAACACAGCTTTCTGCACACATAACCGAGGCACAAACTGTACGGTGTAGATATCAGAATAATGTCCATTTTTCATCATTTCATCTCCTTGAGAGATACTACCAAGAAATGCAAAATATTAAGAATAAGGCATGAAAATGTAGATCCAGATTATGTATAAATGATACAAAATCACTTGTTAACCTTTATATTCCTTTTAGAATAAAGGTTACATGGATAAGGCTAGGGAGAATCAACTATCTTTTGCCCTATCCCTTCCCTAGCCATCTTACACTTCAAAACTCCCCCATTTAAAAACTATGATATAATACTCTTTTCAGGATGGGTTTTACAACATATTGTGTATATAGTGTAATATACATAATATCCAAAATATTCATAAGTGTATGATTTCCATGGCAAATGTTTAGTTAATGATGTTGCTAGAAGTTATAGAAAGAAATAAAATCCTCTGCTACATTTATCATTTTTGGCACCTGAGGTGATGAGGGTAGGCAAAAGACCATATTCCTCCATTTTCAGAACCTAGAAAATGATATCCATAGATATTTCTATATAGATTTGGAGTATTTGAGAACCAAATCAGAAAATCATGGAATTAAGCTGGTTTAAGGGAAGGACAGAGGTTGGTGACATTGTACAGGAGACAGGGATCAAGACCATCCCATGGAAAAGAAATGCAAAAAAGTAAAATGGCTATCTGGGGAGGCCTTACAAATAGCTGTGAAAAGAAGGGAAACGAAAAGCAAACAGGAAAAGGAAAGATAAAAGCATCTGAATTCAGAGTTCCAAAGAATAGCAAGGAGAGATAAGAAAGCCTTCCTTAGCGATCAGTGCAAAGAAATAGAGGGAAACAACAGAATGGGAAAGACTAGAGATCTCTTCAAGAAAATTAGAGATACCAGGGGAACATTTCATGCAAAGATGGGTTCAATAAACGACAGCAATGGTAGGGACCTGACAGAAGCAGAAGATATTAAAAAGAGGTGGCAAGAATACACAGAAGAACTGTACAAAAAAGATCTTCACAACCCAGATAATCATGATGGTGTGATCACTCACCTAGAGCCAGACAGCCTGGAATGTGAAGTCAAGTGAGCCTTAGAAAGCATCACTATGAACAAAGCTAGTGAAGGTGATTGAATTCCAGTGGAGCTATTTCAAATCCTGAAAGATGATACTATGAAAGTTCCACACTCAGTAGGCCAGCAAGTTTTGAAAACTCAGCAGTGGCCACAGGACTGGAAAAGGTCAATTTTCATTGCAATCCCAAAGAAAGGCAATGCCAAAGAATGCTCAAACTACCGCAAAATTGCACTCATCTCACACACTAGTAAAGGAATGCTCAAAATTCTCCAAGCCAGGCTTCAGCAATATGTGAACCATGAACTTACAGATGTTCAAGCTGGTTTTAGAAAAGGCAGAGGAACTGGAGACCAAATTGCCAACATCCGTTGGATCATCAAAAAAGCAAGAGAGTTTCAGAAAAACATCTATTTCTGCTTTATTGACTATGCCAAAGCCTTTGACTGTGTGGATCACAATAAACTATGGAAAATTCTGAAAGAGATGGGAATACCAGACCACCTGACCAGTCTGTTGAGAAATCTGTATGCAGGTCAGGAAGCAACAGTTAGAACTGGACATGGAACAACAGACTGGTTCCAAATAGGAAAAGGAGTACATCAAGGCTGTATATTGTCACCCTGCTTTTTAACTTATGTGCAGAGTTCATCATGAGAAATGCTGGGCTGGATGAAGCACAAGCTGGAATCAAGATTGCCAGAAGAAATATCAATAACCTCAGATATGCAGATGACACCACCCTTATGGCAGAAAGTGAAGAGGAACTCAAAAGCCTCTTGATGAAAGTGAGAGTGGAGAGTGAAAAAGTTGGCTTAAAGCTCAACATTCAGAAAACGAAGATCATGGCATCCGGTCCCATCACTTCATGGGAAATAGAAGGGGAAACAGTGGAAACAGTGTCAGACTGTACTTTTTTGGGCTCCAAAATCACTGCAGATGGTGACTGCAGCCATGAAATTAAAAGACGCTTGCTCCTTGGAAGGAAAGTTATGACCAACCTAGATAGCATATTAAAAAGAAGAGACATTACTTTGCCAACAAAGGTCCATCTAGTCAAGGCTACGGTTTTTCCAGTAGTCATGTATGGATGTGAGGGTTGGACTGTGAAGAAGGCTGAGTGCAGAAGATTTGATGCTTTTGAACTGTGGTATTGGAGAAGACTCTTTTTTTTTTTTTTTTTTAAACTTTACAATATTGTATTAGTTTTGCCAAATATCGAAATGAATCCGCCACAGGTATACCTGTGTTCCCCATCCTGAACCCTCCTCCTTCCTCCCCCCCCTATAGCCTCCCTCTGGGTCGTCCCAGTGCACCAGCCCCAAGCATCCAGTATCGTGCATCAAACCTGGACTGGAGACTCGTTTCATACATGATATTATACATGTTTCAATGCCATTCTCCAAAATCTCCCCACCCTCTCCCTCTCCCACAGAGTCCATAGGACTGATCTATACATCAGTGTCTCTTTTGCTGTCTTGTACACAGGGTTATTGTTACCATCTTTCTAAATTCCATATATATGCGTTAGTATACTGTATTGGTGTTTTTCTTTCTGGCTTACTTCACTCTGTATAATAGGTTCCAATTTCATCCATCTCATTAGAAGTGATTCAAATGTATTCTTTTTAATGGCTGAGTAATACTCTATTGTGTATATGTACCACAGCTTTCTTATCCATTCATCTGCTGATGGGCATCTAGGTTGCTTCCATGTCCTGGCTATTATAAACATTGCTGCGATGAACATTGGGGTACACGTGTCTCTTTCTCTTTTGGTTTCCTCACTGTGTATGCCCAGCAGTGGGATTGCTGGAGAGTCCCTTGGACTGCAAGGAGATCCAGCCAGTCCATTCTAAAGGAGATAAGTCCTAGGTGTTCATCGGAAGGACTGATGCTAAAGCTGAAACTCCAATACTTTGACCACCTCATGCGAAGACTTGACTCATTGGAAAAGACTCTGATGCTGGGAGGGATTGGGGGCAGGAGGAGAAGGGATGACAGAGGATGAGATGGCTGGATGGCATCACCGACTCAATGGACATGAGTTTGAGTGAACTCTGAGAGTTAGTGATGGACAGGGAGGCCTGGCATGCTGCAATTCATGCGGTCACAAAAAGTCAGACAATATTGAGTGACTGAACTGAACTGAAGGGAAGGAAGCAGACCCCTACACACTTGATTATTAGGGAACCACTGAAAAAATCTTGGAGCTCAGCTTGGAAATTAAAAATATATTCCAGCTTCTCTGGGTTAGGCTGCAAAAATATAGGTACAACATGGCTCTGTGACTTGCCGAATTAATGAGGCACAGTTAATAGGTGAGACTATAAAAGCAGAGACATTTCTTTGTCAACAAAGGTCCGTGTAGTCAAGGCTATGGTTTTTCCAGTGGTCATGTATGGATGAGAGAGATGGACTATAAAAAAACTAAGCACTGAAGAACTGATGCTTTTGAACTGTGGTGTTGCAAAAGACTCTTGAGAGTCCCTTGTCCAACCAGTCCATCCTAAAGGAGATCATTCTTGGGTGTTCATTGGTGGAACTGATGTTGAAGCTGAAACTCCAATACTTTGGCCACCTGATGTGAAGAGCTGACTCATTTGAGAAGACCCTGATGCTGGGAAATATTGAGGGCAGGATGAGAAGGGGACAACAGTGGATGAGATGGTTGGATAGCATCACCAACTCAATGGATATGGGTTTGGGTGGACTCCAGGAGTTGGTGATGGACAGGGAGGCCTGGTGTGCTGCGGTTCATGGGGTCACAAAGAGTCAGAATTGAATGAATGACTGAACTGAACTGCACTAGAAGTGTAGAAGGCAATCCACTCTTCTGTCTCATCAGGTCTCTGGCCACTGGACTTTTACTCATCAAATGCTTTAACTGATTTTCCTAAATACTCTGTTAAGTTTGAGTTTGTGATACTGCCTTGACTTAAGCATTTTCAAGCTGCTTCTAATGGGACATAAAATGTCAAAAAGTAAAAATATAGATGAAAATACCATAGTGACATTAAATAATTGAATAACTATTTTTTGCTATGTGTTTTCCCTTGACTTAGAAGCAAAGGTCTGAATTGTGAATCTAAAAGCCACTATCTCTGCCATTCCAGAGCTTACAGTCATGGCATTAACTTACATATACTGGCATTAAGTAAACATTAAAGTAAAATATAAAATTATAACTGACAAAAATGATAAAGGAGTGGTATATGACAACACAGTGACCTGTAATAGGACCAGACTTTTACTTATTCAGAAGCATCAGGGAGGGGTAGAGATATTTTGAATTGAAGTAAATAGTTTAAGAGAACAGATTTTGTTGACATGGTACAAACAACTAAAAAACACTTAACTGTCTTGTTTCATTTAAAAAGGATTCTGTGGTTTTACATAAGTTCAAATTGAGGCTTGTTTTATGGCAAGATATACCACAAGCATGTAGTTCAATATTCATAAATGTTATGCTCCTCCAAAATAAAGAACCATCTATTTCCATGATCTCACTAAAGATAACTATGTAAATCCTGTATTTCAATCAACATTCTATATTCTAATGTAAGACCTATCTCAGGAAAGTAAATGTTTTCTTTTCACTAGCAGTAAACTCTTTGTATTATATTGCAGGAAAGTATCTTTAATGAAGAATAAACAGAAAGAATAAAATTAGTTTCTACTGAATAAACAGCATTTGGGTAAAATTCTTTCTGCAATAGGCTATATATATACAAATGTGTGTGTGTGTGTGCATTTAATTCTATCATTTCAGTTACTTGCAGTTATACTTCACTGACAAATCATGAACATGAACAATACATGCTTTTCTTCCTGATAGAGAGAGAGAGAGAAAGAAAGAGAGAGAGAAAGAGAGAGAGAGAAATGTTAAAAAGACTGAATGTGTATTTTAGGAAGCATGGGTATGTTGGTAGGAAAGGTAATTCATCACTGGCATGATTCCATTGTTGAAAATGTTAAAGTGGATATTGCAATAAACTAGAATATGCTGTCTTTAAAAATCCAAAGAAGATGAACTCTTTCACTTAAAATACGTCAGATTTTCTTTGAAGCGTGAACATGGATACAATGTTTTTGTGCCTTAATCATTACTAAGTAATCAAATATTTCCAACTTTCTGTACTGGGGAACTCCACTGAAAATCTCAGGAATGTGAAGAAGGAAAGTCATCACCATGATTGATTGGTAATTAATACTGATAACATGATAACATGGGTTACCCAGGTAGTGCTAGTAGTAAAGGACCCACCTGCCAATGCAGGAGACAGTAGAGACGTGGATTTGATCCCTGGGTCAGAAAGATTCCCTGGAGAAGGGCATGGAAACCCACTCCAGTATTCTTGCCTAGGAAATCCCATGGACAAAGGAGTCTGGCAGGCTACAGTTCATGGGGTTGCACTGAGTTGGACACAACTGAAGTGACTTAGCACACACACACATGATAAAATATCTAAACCCCACGTTTTGCCTTCAATATATATTTTAAGTCTCAAATTTGTACAAAATACAAAAGTCCTTGATTTCTCAAATATACTTTACAGACTCCCTCTTCTTTATAACGTCAGCACAGAGAAGGATTAGAACTTCCATATAGGGATCAGAACAGTGAAGTAGCCCTTGAACTGAGAGAGAACTAAAAATTGGTCTCTGGTTACCTTCCAATCCCAGCTTATATAGAATTTCTCTGTAAGTAACAGAGCTTAAGCCTTATTGGAAATCCTTAAAACTTAGGATCAAAAGAGAATGCAAATGTTAGAAAAATATCTTATTTTAAATAAATTAGAAGTAAACCACTGAAATTCTTAACATCCTCCTTTTCTATTGGAAGATCTTTGGTGGTGACATTTGTCAGGCTTTGCCTGAATATGTCGTTATATTTATTCTACTTCCACCACATGCAGCATGTGTTCTCTAAAGCTATCATTTTTCAACTGTCTTGTGTATCAGTTTTCTTTTAAATAAGACAGAAAATGAGTAAGTGTGAGTCAGAATATTAAAGTGATGATCTCCATTATATTCAGTCAAAGGATTTGGTGTTGTCAATAAAGTATAAGTAGATGTTTTTCTGGAACTTTTTGGCTTTTTCAATGATCCAATGGATGTTGGCAATTTGATTTCTGGTTCCTCTTTTTTGAAATCCAGCTTGAACATCTGAAAGTTCATGGTTCACATAATGTTGAAGCCTGCCTTGGAGAATTTTGAGTATTACTTTGCTAGTGTGTGGGATGAGTTCAATTGTGCGGTAGTTTGAACATTCTTTGGCATTGCCCTTCTTAAATGGAAAATTCTTAAGTGGAAAATTTTTAAAGATATGGGAATACCAGACCACCTGACCTGCCTCCTGAGAAATCTGTATGCAGGTCAAGAAGCAACAGTTCGAACCAGACATGGAACAACAGACTGGTTCCAAATAAGGAAAGGAGTACGTTAAAGCTGTATATTGTCACCCTGCTTATTTAACTTATATGCAGAATATATCATGTGAAATGCCAGGCTGGATGAAGCACAAGCTGGAATCAAGATTGCCAGGAGAAATATCAATAACCTCAGATATGCAGATGACACCACCCTTATGGCAGAAAGCAAAGAACTATAGAGCCTCTTGATGAGAGTGAAAGAAGAGAGTGAAAAAGTTGCCTTAAAACTCAACATTCAGAAAACTAAGATCATGGCATCTGATCCCATCCCTTCATGACAAATAGATGGGGAAAAAATTGGAAACAGTGAGAGACTATTTTTGGGGGCTCCAAAATCACTGCAGATGGTGACTACAGCCATGAAATTAAAAGATGCTTGCTTCTTGGAAGAAAAGGTGAGACCAACCTAAAAGGTAAGACCAACCAGCATAATGAAAAGTAGAGACATTACCAACTAAGGTCAATCTAGTCAAAGCTATGGTTTTTCCAGTAGTCATGTATGGATGTGAAAGTTGGACGATAAAGAAAGCTAGGTGCTGAAGAATTGATACTTTTGAATTGTGGTGTTGGAGAAAACTCTTGAGAGTCCTTTGGACTGCAGGGAGATCCAACCAGTCAATCCTAAAAGAAATCAGTCCTGAATATTCATTGGAAAGACTAATGCTGAAGCTGATACTCTAATACTTTGGCCACCTGATGCGAAGAACTGACTCATTTGAAAAGACCCTGATGCTGGGAAAGATTGAAGATGGGAGGAGAAGGGGATGACAGAGAATGAGATGGTTGGATGGCATCATCAACTTAATGGACATGAGTTTGAGTAAGTTCTGGGAGTTGATGATGGACAGGGAGGCCTGGCATGCTGTAGTCCATGGGGTCACAAAGAGTCAGACATGACTAAGAAACTGAACTGAATTGAACTGATTGTATTCAGGGTCTTATAGTTCTGTGTGTTTGTACAAAGACTGGTGTAGTGTTTTTGTTGCTCTGTGTGAATGCCACTTCCTGGTAGTAAGTTGTCTCTACTCAGAACTCTTGATAGTCCCCTACTGAACTGCCAGTGTTCATGCATCTTCTAATGTATCTTTTGTATTACTGGAGAATGACATCCATGTTATAACACAAACATTGCATGCAAATTCAAATGCAAAGAAACAGTGGCAAAGAGACTTACAGCTGGCAATCTGAACTTCATTTCCATTTTTTATTCTGCTTATAAAAAGTTAAATTAGGCAGAGCATTGCCTAGGTGATTCAGCTCTTTTCTGCTCAGGGCAAATTTGGAAAACAGAAGCACTGTACTAACGACTCTACATTCACTAAGTCTCGTTATCACAAGAACAGTCTAGAGAGGTTACTATTATCGCCTCTGCAATCCTTTCCTGTGTATAGCTTTGGGTTGTGTTTGGCCACACATACACAAGTGTATTTGGAAGTTTGAAGGTGGAAATGGAATTACAGCCATTTTGCAGTCGAAAATTCTGTGTGGGGCGAGGTGCTTTCTCAGGCTGATCTATTAGAGCACCTAGTTGACAAGGGGCAGTACCCAGGGTATACAACTAGTCCAGCTCCTGCCAATCTAGTTTGGCTTCTCTGAATCTTTAGCCAGGTGTGTGCAGCAATATCTTGACAGGTACCAATTTTTCCAGCAAGTCAACCATATCATCAAAGCTGGGGGTGGTTTGAGATCAATGTGGGTAGCAATTGACCGTGTATCTTCCAGTTTTTTCTCATGGGTGTCAGTTTGTCCTTATTCACCTCTAATTCATGTCCACGTTTCTTCATGACTGCCCACCCAGCTGACCAGATCTAAAATTGGAGGCAGTATGCTTATATAAACTACTCCCATAAGTCTAATTCCTATTAATTACTTATCCTCTTTCACTCAGATAATTCACCTTCTCTAAACAAATCTTAATTTAAAACAACCTGCATTTAGCACCAGAAAAAAACGTAGCCCTAAGATGTTAAGTAACATGTCCACAGTCATTCAAAAGGCTTTGTCTGGGGCTAGGATCTGAACTCTGACTGAACAACATCTAAACCTCTGCTTTTAATCCTTCCCCTCTCCCCCGCAGGATTCTGTTTGCACATTTTATATGATGGTCATAAGGATTGAATAATATTTGTATTTAATATTTGCAAAATACCAAACCAGTATTTGATCTCTAGTAGGCACTGTAGAAAAATGTGTTATTTTTATGAGTTATTACTACTATCTGAATCCAAAGAGCATGCTGATAACCACTACACTATACTGTCTCCTGGGGAGTAACTGGGCAAAAGATACAAAATAATGGTTTCATTTTGTTTGTTCTCAGCATTCTCTAAGGAATCAAAATCTAATGTCTAGGATTCTCTGGTAACAGACAGTAGTCAGCCAAAGACACACAAAAAATGGATAACATGAATAGTTTAGAGAATTAGAAAGGGTATGGAAAGGGACAGAGATTAATTTCAGGATGGATACTTGGTAATAAAAAATATACTTCTCTAAGTTACTCAACAAATATCAATTATTCACTTTAAATTAGGGATAGGATCCTTGAGAAGTCAAGAGAAGCCTAAGCCATAGACACAAGTTTATGGCTATGAGGACATATCTGAATGTATGCATAGCTTCATTTGGAGATAATATCAATAATATATTTTCTTTCTTTTAACATTTTAATGTAAATGGTATAATATACACACATGTACAAAAAGCACACTAATATTAAAAAACAGAGACATTACTTTGTAAACAAAGGTCTGTCTAGTCAAGGCTATGGCTTTTCCAGTGTCATGTATGGATGTGAGAGTTGGACTATAAAGAAAGCTGAGGGAAGAATAATTGATGCTTTTGAACTGTGGTGTTGGAGAAGACTCCTGAGAGTCCCTTGGGCTGCAATGAGAGCCAACCAGTCCATCCTAAAGGAGATCAGTCCTGGGTGTTCATTGGAAGGACTGATGTTGAAGCTGAAACTCCAATACTTTGGCCACTTGATGCAAAGAGCTGACTCACTGGAAAAGACCCTGATGCTGGGAAAGATTGAGGGCAGGAGGAGAAGGGGACAACAGAGGATGAGATAGTTGGATGGCATCACCAACTCGATAGACATGAATTTGGGTGGGCTCTGGGAGTTTGTGATAGACAGGGAGGCCTGGTGTGCTGCGATTCATGGGATCACAAAGAGTCAGACACATCTGAGCTACTGAACTAAACTGAACTGAATCTGAAACACATATAGTTCAATGGATATCTGCATATTTAGAGTCTCATTCTGATCAAGATATTAGACACATTAGAATACATTTAGTGATTTAGTATGCAAACTTTGCTGTCTAATCCTTTTTATTTTTTATAAATGGGAGGATTTTACTGGTAGCAGATAATAGCCCTTTCTGTTGTGTCAGCATTATATTCCTCCTCATTTTTATAATCACCATAGTAGCTAACATTTACTGACTGCTTACTACATGCCAAGCTCTATTCTGTTCACCTTCATCATTTCATTTAATGATAACCATAGTCCTTTGTCAAAGGTATTGTTGCCTCTTTTTACAAAGTTGAAACTTGAGGATAAGAGAGTGTAAGTAACTTGCCAAAAGTGAAAAATTATCTGTAAGTGTTGGATCCAGGATAAATACATTTTATCTGGCCCCCAATCTCTGCTCATATCATTAAGCTGCATTGGTTAGGAAAAACAAACAAACAAAAAAACAGATACAGAAGTTAGAAGGAACTGGCAATTAAAAAAGAGGTAGTGTATATAGAAAGGGGCTTCCCTTGTAGCACAGTTGGTAAAGAATCTGCTTGCAATGGAGGAGACCTGGTTTTGATTCCTGGGTCAGGAAGAGCCCCTGGAGAAGCAAATGGCAACTCACTCCAGTATTCTTGCCTGGAGTATCCCATGGACAGAGAAGCCTGGCAGGCTACAGTCCATGGGGTCATAAGAGTTGGACATGACTTAGCGACTAAACCACCAATGTGCAAAGGAAAAAATGAAAGAAAGTCTTGACAGAAAAGCATTGAAAAAGAGAAAGTGAATTCCCCAATCAATCATTTAGCGCTCCAACATCAAGCAGCTACAATGCTTTTAATAAAATCCAATAGCATCATGTATTGGGAGCTCTAATTTTGGGCACTGTAATACAAAGAGGGTGGAGAAGGAAATGGCAACCCACTCCAGTATTCTTGCCTGGAGAATTCCATGGACAGGGAAACCTGGTGGACTATGTATGGCCCATGGAATTGCAAAGAGTCAGACATGACTGAACACACAACACACAATGCAAAGAGGGAGATGGAAATCTTAATGCAGATGCCATTTGGAAAAATTGTCTTTAGAATTAATATCATCTTCCTATAAAACAAACTGAGTTATCAGGTAACTGTGGAAACTTCTGAGCCACCAGGGAAGTCAGGAGGCTGTGACGGTGCAGGAGCATGGCCGAGAAGAGCTACTTCATCTCCATCGTAAGGAGTGGTGGCTGCGTTTTCCTGGAGCAGCTGTGAAGAGATATCCCGTGTCCAAGGTAATAGAAATCCGAGTAAGATGGTAGGCACTGACAGAGGGCATGAGAGGGCAAACAGACTGAAACCACAATCACAGACAACAGGCCAATCTGATCACATAACCACAGCCTTGTCTAATTCAATGAAACTAAGCCATGCCATGTGGGGCCACCCAAGATGACAGGTCATGGTGGAGAGGTCTGACAGAATGTGGTCCATTGGAGAAGGGAATAGCAAACCACTTCAGTATTCTTGCCTTGAGAACCCCGTGAACAGTATGAAAAGGCAAAAAGACAGGACACTGAAAGATGAACTCCCCAGGTCAGTAGGTGCCCAATACGCTACTGGAGATCAGTGGAGAAATAACTCCAGAAATAATGAAGGGATGGAGCCAAAGCAAACACAACACCCAGTTGTGGATGGGACTGGTGATAGAAGCAAGGTTTGATGCTGAAAAGAGCAATATTGCATAGGAACCTGGAAGGTTAGGTCCATGAATCAAGGCAAATTGGAAGTGGTCAAACAGGAGATGGCAAGAGTGAACATCGACATTCTAGGAATCAGCGAACTAAGATGGCCTAGAAGGGATGAATTTAACTCAGAGGACCATTATTTCTACTACTGTGGGCAGGAATCCCTTAGAAGAAATGGAGTAGTCATCATAGTGAACAAAAGAGTCTGAAATGCAGTACTTGGATCCAATCTCAAAAACAACAGAATGAGCTCTGTTCATTTCCAAGGCAAACAATATCACAGTATCAATATCACAGTATCCAAGTCTATATCCTGACCAGTAATGCTGAAGAAGCTGAAGTTGAACAGTTCTATGAAGATGTACAAGACCTTCTAGAACTAACACCCAAAAAGATGTCCTTTTCATTATAGGGGACTGGAATGCAAAAGTAGGAAGTCAATAAACACTTGGGGTAACAGGCAAATTTGGCCTTGGAGTACAGAATGAAGCAAGGCAAAGGCTAATAGAGTTCTGCCAAGAGAACACACTGGTCATATCAAACACCCTCTTCCAAAACACAAGAGAAGACTCTACAAATGGACATCACCAGTTGGTCAACACTGAAATCAGATTGATTATTTTCTTTGCAGCCAAAGATGGAGAAGCTCTATACAGTCAGCAAAAACAAGATGGGGCACTGACTGTGGCTCAAATCATGAACTCCTTATTGCCAAATTCAGACTGAAATTGAAGAAAGTAGGGAAAACCAGTAGAGCATTACTTTACTAGCATGTGAGATGAGTGCAATTGTGTGGTAGTTTGAGAATTCTTTGGTATTGCCTTTCTTTGGGATTGGAATGAAAAGGTCATTCAGGTATGACCTAAATCAAATCCCTTATGACTATTCAGTGGAAGTGAGCAATAGATTTAAGTGACTAGACCTGAAAACAGAGTGTCTGATGAACGATGGACAAACGTTCGTGACATTGTACAGGAGACAAGAATCAAGACCATCCCCAAGAAAAAGAAATGCAAAAAAGCAAAATGGCTGTCTGAGGAGGCCTCACAAATAGCTGTGAAAAGAAGAGAAGCAAAAAGCAAAGGAGAAAAGGAAAGACATACCCATTTGAATGCAGAGTTTCAAAGAATAGCAAGGAGAGATAAGAAAGCCTTCCTCAGCGATCAATGCAAAGAAATAGAGGAAAACAATAGAATGGGAAAGACTAGAGATCTCGTCAAGAAAATTAGAGATACCAAGGGAATATTTCATGCAAAAATTGGCTCAATAAAGGACACAAATGGTAGGGACCTAACAGAAGCAGAAGATATTAAGAAGAGGTGGCAAGAATACACAGAAGAACTGCACAGAAAAGATCTTCATGACCCAGATAATCATGATGGTTATGATTATCACCTAGAGCCAGACATCCTGGAATGTGAAGTCAAGTGGGCCTTAGAAAGCATCACTGCGAACAAAGCTAGTGGAGGAGATGGAATTCCAGTTGAGCTATTTCATTTTTTTAAAAATTTATTTTATTTTCAGTTGAGCTATTTCAAACCCTGAAAGATGAAGCTGTGAAAGTGCTGCACTCAATATGTCAGCAACTTTGGAAAACTTGCAGTGGCCACAGGACTAGAAAAGGTCACTTTTCATTCCAATTCCAAAGAAAGGCAATGCCAAAGAATGCCCAAACTACTGCACAATTGCACTCATCTCACACGCTAGTAAAGTAATGCTCAAAATTCTCCAAGCCAGGCTTCAGCAATACATGAACCGTGAAATTCCAGATGTTCAAGCTGGTTTTAGAAAAGGCAGAGGAACCAGAGATCAAATTGCCAACATCTTCTGGAACATCAAAAAAGCAAGAGAGTTCCAGAAAAACATCTATTTCTGCTTTATTGACTATGCCAAAGCCTTTGTGTGGATCACAATAAACTGTGGAAAATTCTTCAAGAGATGGGAATACCAGACCACCTGATCTGCCTCTTGAGAAATTTGTATGCAGGTCAGGAAGCAACAGTTAGAACTGGACATGGAACAACAGACTGGTTCCAAATAGGAAAAGGAGTACGTCAAGGCTGTATATTGTCACCCTGCTTATTTAACTTATATGCAGAGTACATCATAAATCCTGTGCTGGAGGAAGCACTAGCTGGAATCAAGATTGCTGGGAGAAATATCAATAACCTCAGATATGCAAATGACACCACCCTTATGGCAGAAAGTGAAGAACTAAAGAGCCTCTGGATGAAAGTGAAAGAGGAGAGTGAAAAAGTTGCTTTAAAGCTCAACATTCAGAAAACTAAGATCATGGCATCTGGTCCTATCACTTCATGGCAAATAGATGGGAAACAGTGGAAACAGTGTCAGACTTTATTTTGGGGGGCTCCAAATCCATGCAGATGGTGATTCCAGCCATGAAATTAAAAGACGCTTGCTCCTTGGAAGGAAAGTTATGACCAACCTAGATAGCATATTAAAAAGAAGAGACATTACTTTGCCAACAAAGGTCCATCTAGTCAAGGCTACGGTTTTTCTAGTAGTCATGTATGGATGTGAGAGTTGGTTGTGAAGAAAGGTGAACGCCAAAGAATTGATGCTTTTGAACTGTGGTGTTGGAGAAAACTCTTGAGAGTCCCTTGGACTGCAAGGATATCCAACCAGTCCATTCTGAAGGAGATCAGATCTGGGTGTTCATTGGAAGGACTGATGTTGAAGCTGAAACTCCAATACTTTGTCCACCTGATGCGAAGAGCTGACTCATTTGAAAATACCCTGATGCTGGAAGAGATTGAGGGCAGGAGGAGAAGGGGAGGACAGAGGATGTAATGGTTGGATGGCATCACTGACTCAATGGACATGGGTTTGGGTGAACTCCGGGAGTTGGTGATGGATAGGAATGCCTGGCGTGCTGTGTTTCATGGGGTCTCAAAGAGTTGGCGGAGAAGGCAATGGCACCCCACTCCAGTACTCTTGCCTGGAAAATCCCATGGATGGAGGAGCCCTGTAGGCTGCAGTCCATGGGGTCGCTCAGAGTCGGACAGGACTGAGCAACTTCACTTTCACTTTTCACCTTCATGCATTGGAGAAGGAAATGGCAACCCACTCCAGTATTCTTGCTTGGAGAATCCCAGGGACATGGGAGCCTCGTGGGCTGCTGTCTATGGGGTCACAAAGAGTCGGACACGACTGAAGCGACTTAGCAGCAGCAGCAGCAGCAAATAGTTAGACACCAGTGAGCGACTGTACTGAACTGAACTGAACCTTGGAAACTGGAAGGAAGAGCCTATTTTTAGGCCATATATGGATATTTTTTCTCAGGATCAATTAGAGCATATTTAAAATATAATAGTATTGATATTTTCTTTGTTTAATATACCAGTCTTTATTGTAATGAACATAAAAATATTTATAAGGGCTTTCATGATTCAATTGTTCTTAATTTTTTTTTTTTTTTACATTCCTCAATGATGAATGACAGACTCAAATGATACAGGTTTTGGAAAACTGTACAAATCCTTATGTTAGGAAGAAAATAGACAAATAAAATGGCATGTTTTTTTCAAGGTACATTTGAAGGATTATGGAGAATAAAATGGCCTTTCTATACACGTGGTATTATTAAAGTATAGATATTTCAACTGATACAATTTATAAAATATATCTTTGTATTGGCTGTTCTTTCTTTTTGGAACACTTTTCAGATAAGTATATGGCCAGGTAATTTCTCCTAGATTCATCATTTAAGTGAAAGGAAGCCAAATTTCTACAATTCTGCAATTACTATACTATATAATTTTAAAAATTTTAAATTATTGTACATTTACTCCATAACTTATTGATGATTCTCAAATGAACTTATGGAAAGATTTTTTATTAATACCCCTATCTAGAATTTGGCAACATAGTGATGAAAAATGGGAGCTAGCCCTGTAATAGAATGTAAAAGATATTTCTTTAAAAGAGACATGATGGAAAACATGGTATAAATATAGATATTTTATTCAAATTTTCCTCCAATCTGTCACCTACTGAGATGCAAATGCATATCGGGACTGATAATTAGAGATCATTAGACACACATCTGTATTTGGCTGTTGCACAGGGGTAAAGATGGTGGCAGGAACCAGATGTTGGGGTGGGAGGATATTATCTCAGTTGTTGGCAGTGGGAGTCTGAAACAAGGGGGCAGCAAGAAAGCCACAAACAAAAATAATCAGAGAAGATAACTGAAAGGAGCGAGGCTACAGAATCAAATTGGTTGAGGGAGCTTAGTAATTAAGAACAGACCTTTCACTGGTAAAGTCTATTACCTACAGTAGCACTAAGTTTTTGAGTTTTTTAAACTCTTCTTGAGAGAGCAAACACAAACACATCTATATGCGAAGGAAAGCTGTAGTGCGCAGGGGTATATGCGGAAGAGGGTGCTGAGAAATAAAATGAGGCTTGCTAGATTCTATTATTCTTGCTAGATAATCAAAGCTAGATTCTTTCACTTCAAACCATCAGAAACATTTCTACTTTCCTTTCCTGAGTTCCTACACATATTTATTTCAAAGGTGAAAAAAAAAATCCCTAAATGGTTAGTTACTTTTCTAATGATTACCCATTTGGGCTCTTCCTAAAACTTACAACACATGCTATGGACAAATAGTTCTTGGCACCAATATTAAGAGTTTGAAACTGCTGTATTAACCAACACCTGGCAAGAGACTACTAATAACACACTTAAATGATGAGTCTTGACTGCAGAGTCAAGAAGCAAGTAAATGGTTTGTGGAAAGGAAAGATAATCTTTCTGGGAGTACATAAAGGAGATCAACAAAGGGATTTAAATTTCTTAGTAAATATAGCTAATAATATTTAAAGCTCTATTTTAAAATATGTGTAGTGTGGTAGTGAATGTCTGATATGGTCTACAGTACTCCCACTTCCTAATATTCAAGTCCTGTGACATCCCCTCCCTTGTGTGTATGCTGGCCTATTGACTTGTTTCTAATAAACACAATATAACAGAAGTAATGAGATGACATTTGCTGGATTATATTAGGTTACAAAAATCCTAGGACTTCTCTCTCTCTCTCCTCATGTGCTTGCTCCAATTAAACAAGTTACAGAAGGCGGTATGTGTGCTGTATGGCAAGGAGCTGAGGGTGATCTCTGGAAGGTATGACACTCCCAATCTAAAGACCTTTGAGAAGTAAATTCTACCAACAGCCAGGCGAAGGAAACTGGAAGCTTCTTCATGTTGAGCCTTCAGATGAAAATATTACCTCGGCTGGCACCTTGATTTGTGAGAGACCCTGAAGCAGAGGATTCACCTAAGCCTGATCCACACAAACTCAGATAATACAAATCTGTGGTTTTAAGTAACTAAATTTTATGCAGCAATAGATATTTAATACAAGTTTTGATTAGAGGTATAATTTTAGCAGTTTTTTTCCCCCAGAAAACTCACCAAATTGTCTAAAGTCATGAGTTTACAAGTGTCAGTTTTCTGACTTACATATTGAAGATGATATGATCAGAGCTGGAGAGAAGTCTATTTTATGCCACCATCTGACAAACATCCCATTAACAGTTACATCTTTACATAACTCCTTACCTTTTTTCTTCTCTAACAAGACTCACTCTTATGGTAATCTTATTTAGTCTTACGGTCTTAAACACCATCTATACGTAAACAACTTCAAAATTTATATTTTCAACTAGACATCATCCCAAGAATCAAAATACATATCTTTCTATTTACTTGACATTCCACTTGAATGCCTGATAACATATTTCATTCATAATTTATCCCAAACTGAACTGATTCCACCTCCACCCACTTCCAACAGGCTTCACTCAGAATCTTTATTTTTTTTTAATTTAATTTTATTTTTAAACATTACATAATTGTATTAGTTTTGCCAAATATCAAAATGAATCCACCACAGGTATACATGTGTTCCCCATCCTGAACCCTCCTCCCTCCTCCCTCCCCATACCATCCCTCTGGGTCGTCCCAGTGCACTAGCCCCAAGCATCCAGTATCGTTCATCGAACCTGGACTGGCATCTCGTTTCATACATGATATTTTACATGTTTGTTTTAATTATTGGTAACTCCATTCTTCAAGTTGCCCAAAGCCAAACATTGTAAGTCATTCTTGACTCCTCTCCTTCACACACTTCTAGTTTACCAGGAAGTCTTGGGTGCACCTTCACAGTATATTAAGACACTACCATTTCTTGTCATACATTTCTGAGCCACAGTCATTGATCCTGGTGGTTCAGACTGTAAAGAATCTGCCTGCAGTTCAGGAGACCCAGATTCAATCCCTAGGCCAGGAAGATCCCCTGGAGAAGGGAATGGTGATCCACTCCAGTATTCTTGCCTGAAAAATCCCATGCACAGAGTAGCCTGGTAGGCTACAGCCCATGGGGTCACAGATTTGGATACGACTGAGTGACTAACAACACAATATCATCATTCACCTTGATTATTGCAATAAGATTCTAATTGGTTTGACTGCTTATACCACCCATTCTCCTATCAGTTCTCAATATGGTTATCAGGGTAATCTTTTGAAAAACTCAGATCATCTCACTCCTTTCCTCAAACCTGTGAAATTACTCCTCTTCTTATTCAGGGCAAGAAACAAATTGCTTTCAATGATTTTCAAGGCCCTAGAAGACCTTGAGTCCTGTTACCTCATTGTTACCTTTATTAATACTCTCTTCTGTGCTTGCTCTTCTCAGTAGCACTAGCCTCCTTGATCCTCTTCTGATATCCTCCTTGCTCCTCTCCTGATATATCAGGCTTGTCAGTTGCTCGGGAAAGCACTGATGTTGCCTTACTCAGATGTTACCTTTCCAATGACACCTCCTCTGATCACTCTTTAAAATTATAACCTCTCTCCTCCTTACACCTGGCACTATCTAATGCCCTTAAGCTACATTATTTTTCGTTATTCCAAAGCATTCATCACCATCTAAAATGTACTATATAATTTACTTATGCACTTTGTTTCTTGTTTATTGCTTGGTTTCCTTATTTATTATAAGTTACAAATGCAGTAATTTCTATTGATGTGTTTTATTCATTGTTTTAAAAAGTGTAAGAGACCCTCAGGAAACATTGGTTAGTGAATGACTGTGGAATAAATGAATGAGCAAACAAACAAACCCCATATAAAGCATCCTTAACATGACTGGCTCATTAAACTACAAATTTTCTCTCTCCCAGCATTTTGCTCAGGTCACATGGAAATACCTGCATTCCTTGAATGACTTTTCTTCCTTATGGTTGACTTCTATACCTACTGCTCTCTGCCTTTCTCATTCTCATTATCCATCCCTCATTCCATTTCTCTAATCCCCATAGTTCTACTTACTGGGTTGTTGAGACAGCATGGATTCTGACTGCTCTGGGAAGATTTGCCTGATATATTTTCTGGGATCCTGCCTCTATCAAAGCTAGTTTTGACAACCATCTGTAAATTTCAGAAGATCTTTCTTACCCTAAATGCTAAAAAAAACTAGATAATGCTTATACAGTTCTCTGTTCATTGCTAGAAACTCAGTTAAATGCTGTCTGTGGATAATTTCTTTTTAAATCATCATAAAACATATACTAGAAATGTATAGGGGGAATAGCTGGTGTTCCCTCAGATCATCTTGTATCATTTTTTATAGTTTTTGCATGCCACTTTTTACCGCTTTAAATGTAATTTGCCTTCAAAAACCTTTACCTACGACTTTTCTATTGAGGTCAGGCTATTGGAATCATTTTGTACACAGTGCAGAGTTTAAAGTTATTGGGAATTTCTTTCCTCTGGGAAAGTCCTTAGTCAATGGCTGTGCCCTAAAAGACAATAAAACCTCAGCATCCTTAACTTTTAAACTGGGATAATTCTAAATTACAACAGAGTTCCCTGGGAGGGTCAAACTGAAGCAATGCTCTGCTGAATTTTTATTTGAAATGTCATTCTGGCTGGCTTATTCTTGTTTGTACCACTCATGACTAGCATTCTACTACTCATGGAGTAAACACTCAACAAATAAGTGTTGAATTAATATTTTCTAATTACATTAGTAAGCTTTTATTCTATTAGTTATGAGATTAGCTGTGCTCTGGTTGAAAATAGTCTGGAATAATTAACAGAAAGCAAAGAAAACCATAACAAGGGTGCTTTAATGAGGCAATATCCCTGATCAGTATCACAAATTTCACAGAACTGACCCATAAAAGATATTTTTCTCACAAATACAAGGAACAAAATAGTATATTTTGGGAATAAGATCTCTCTACAACAGAATTTTCTTTATTTCTCCCTTCAGAGTGTTTCAATAGATTTAAACAGTCTGTTTAAGATATAAGAGTATACATTAAAAAAACATGTTTGAACCAATCTCTCTTCAGTCTCCTTTATGTGCAATGTTGTAGTCATAAGTTTAAGTGTATTATATTCTCTCACTGAATTCCCATAAATATCCTCATATAGGCATTATTAATAAACTTATTTTGAAGATAGGACAGAAGTAGTATAATAACAGTAAATAACCAGGCAAAATTTACACAAATAATATTGAAGGTAAAACTAGAACTAAAATAGGAGAGTAATATGGAAGTAAATCATAAGTAGAATTGAGGACTGCTTCTCCTACTCTACACAGAGAGTAAATAATCTGTTTTCAATCACTTCACTGGTCTTTTTTTTTTTTTCCTCCTTTTTAATACCTCTTTCTACCAAGGTAGCAGAGACTGCCAAGGTACACAGAATAAAATGAAAATAACTGCTTTCCACTAAGCAAAAACTGATTTAGTATATAGCATTAAAAATAATGCAATTATCTGAGACTTGACTAATGTGCTTAAACACCATAAATATATTTAACTGATTTATTCTTTCTATGTCACAGAAAGTTTCTATATATACTGCTTATGTGGCTAATATCAGAGATGCATGCACACTTTTTAATTTTTCTATATGATTCTGTGAAGCAAATCAACTGTAGGAATTATCTTCATGAAAGACACTTCCTCCTTCAAAAAGAAACTTTTTATTTTAATTTCATTTTAATGTTTCAACAATGCAGTTTTTCTGTAACTCTCAAAAATCACCACAAGGAATATTTTTTAATATTGCTATGCTTCTTTAATAGGAATATGACAAATGTCTTATTTCAAGGTGTATATATATATATATACACACACACACACACACCAGTATATATATACTGGAAGATCCCCTGGAGAAGGAAATGGCACCCCACTCCAGTATTTTTGCCTGGAAAATTTCATGGACAGAGGAGCCTGGAGGGCTACAGTCCATGAGGTCGCACAGACAGACACACCTGAATAACTGAATAAGCAGTACTGATTTTTGAAAAAAGGTTCTAATGGAGTAAGTAATAAGTATTTTGGCTAAAAATATTTCAAAGCAATGCGGCTCTCCTAGACAATGATTATATTTATTGTATCCAGACACGGTTTATTCCTGAATGCTTTACTTAATAGCAATTGCTTTACTATTTGGCTTAGAAAAAATGTTAAAATATTAATAAAGTAGTAACCTATTCCTTGGACTGCAAGGAAATCAAACTAGTCCATCCTGAAGGAAATCAGTCCTGAGTATTCATTGGAAGGACTGATGTTGAAGCTGAACCTCCAATACTTTGGCCACCTGATGTGAACAGCTGACTCTTTTGAAAAGACCCTGATGCTGGGAAAGATTGAAGGCAAAAGGAGAAGGGGATGACAGAAGATGAGATGGTTGGATGGCATCACTGACTCAATGGACATGAGTTTGAGCAAACTCTGGGAGTTGGTGATGGACAGGGAGGCTTGGCATGCTTCAGTCCATGGGGTTGCAAAGAGTCAGACACAACTGAATGACTGAACTGACCTGAACTGAACCTGTTCCTTCACAGGGAGTTGCTTGCATGAACTTTCAATTCAATCACTTACAAAAAACAAAAAACTAAGATTTAATATAAGTACAGAAATGGAGGTAGATATGCTATGAAAGAAGAAATATCTAGCAAGCTATTTTTCTATTCAGCGGTAGAACTCAAACTACAGCAAAAATAAAGGTAGTGCTTGTGAAAATTAAATAGAAATAGTCACAAAAGATGAGAAACTCTTCAGTTTAAAATGTTCAATGTGCTTCAAATTGTAGTCTTCTGCAGTAATCATGCATTTAAAATTAGTTTCTTTTAATCCAAAAGAATATAAAATAGATTTAAGAATGTTTCATTACAGAAATAATATATATCATTATCTGAGAGGAACATATGTAAAACATTCAACTTTTTCTCGGTATAACCACTATAGATTTATGCATTATTGAAGAGAATACTGACAGTCTATTCAATGTACACAAGTGTAAAACATTTATATTGGCCCTTGTAATTATGTAATTGATGATATGTTTTACATAATTTATTCAACATAGTAAGTAAAATACTTTAAACAACCTGCTGATTGAAATTTAATTATTGCACCTACAGTGTGCTTTCTAAAACTTCTGAGCAATTTAGATATCTTTCTTCTCTGTGTTTAAATGGCAGTCCATATGTCTGAGTATTTCCCCAATCTTAATTTCCTGAATAAAAGGCTGAAATTATTTGAAAGTAAACATGAACTATTTCTGAAGGAGAAGCAAACAAAAGATTGATATAATCATAACTGAACACAAATCTCCACACAACTCAAGCCAGAAGAAAACAGATGGACCTTAATTACCTAGCTACTTGAAGAACAATTGCTTTGCTCTGATTCATCTTTAATACTATTTTATTTCTAGACTTCATTTGGCATTTATACACGTTATTTGTGTCTTAGACTAAGATATTAACTTGTTAAATTATCTTACTTCCTTACATAAATTGTCTTTAGAATTCAAATCATTTTGAGAATGTTACTTTTCCACTGCATGTTTCAAGTACACGTGAAAGTGGAAGAAGTGATGGAAGTCACTCAGTCATGTCCGACTCTTTGCGACCCCATGAATCACAGCACGCCAGGCCTCCCTGTCCATCACCAACTCCCAGAGTTCACTCAGACTCATGGCCATTGAGTCAGTGATGCCATTCAGCCATCTCATCTTCCGTCGTCCCCTTCTCCTCCTGCCCCCAATCCCTCCCAGTATCAGTCTTTTCCAATGAGTGAGCTCTTCGCATGAGGTGGCTAAAGTACTGGAGTTTTAGCTTTAGCATCATTCCTTCCAAAGAAATCCCAGAGCTGATCTCCTTCAGAATGGACTGGTTGGATCTCCTTGTAGTCCAAGGGACTCTCAAGAGTTTTCTCCAACACCACAGTTCAAAAGCATCAATTCTTCGGCGCTCAGCCTTCTTCACATTAGGAAGAAATAAATGTTCCTATTTGAAGTTCACATTTTTTTTTTCAGCTTGTGCTTTGAGGATAGGCTCTAGTTTTCACCAAGTGGGATGTTTAATGTGAGGATAGAAAAGCTGCAGCCTCATAACTTGAAGAAATGGAGGAAAGAATCTGGGGAAAACACAGCAGCTAGGAAGTGAGAGAGGCAATCCAACAGGGAGAGTGTCCCTGTTTAAGAGTCCCATGTATTGTGTCTAATCTTTGCCCAAACTATAGGCTGAACAGTTAACCTGATCCAGGTTAAATTGTATAACCTGAAGGTATAATCTAATAACCCTAGTGAAGACTGAAGAATTGAACAGAGACTTCAGCTGCTGATCACTTTAGTGGAGACAGGGTTTCAAGTGTGAGTTCAAATGGCACCCTACTCCAGTACTCTTGCCTGGAGAATCCCATGGGCGGAGGAGCCTGGTGGGCTGCAGTCCATGGGGTTGCTGGGAGTCGGACACGACTGAGCGACTTCACTTTCACTTTTCGCTTTCATGCATTGGAGAAGGAAATGGCAACCTACTCCAGTGTTCTTGCCTGGAGAATCCCAGGGATGGGGGAGCCTGGTGGGTTGCCATCTCTGGGGTCGCGCAGAGTCAGACACGACTGGAGCAACTTAGCAGCAGCAGCAGCAAGCTAATTGACTATTTTTACAAATCAACATTCTTCAGTGGAACACAGCAAAATTTTGAACCTCTATAACTGAATATTCAGTGTCCAGCATTTAATTTAAAATTGCATAGCATATAAAGAAACAGAAGGGAAGTGAAAGTCATTCAGTCGTGTCCGACTCTTTGTGACCCCATGGACTATATAGTCCATGGAATTCTCCAGGCCAGAATACTGGAGTGGGGAGCCCTTCCCTTCTCCAGGGGATCTTCTCAACCCAGGGATCGAACCCAGGTCTCCCGCATTGCAGGTGGATTCTTTACCAGTTGAGCCACAAGGGAAGCCTAAAGAAACAGAAATATGTGACAAATCATGAAATGGAAATACCACCCCTCAAATGACAGGGATATTAGAAATGATATGCAAAAAAGTTAATACAGTATTTAAAATTATGCTGAAAGAAAAGATGTCTGTAATGAATAATAGGATAGAAACACTCCACTGAGAATTATAAACAAATAAATATAAATAAAAACAATAAAAACTGAAACACAATTTTTAAAATGCACTAGATCAGATTAATTACAGATTCATGTTGAAAAAAAATCAGTGAATTGATCACCAGTCAATAGAAACAAATTATCCAGTCTTTAGAAAAACTATAAAAATGAGCCTCAGGAACGCATGGTCAGTACTAGAATGCCTAAAATTTTATTGGACTGCAAGGAGATCCACCAGTCCATCCTAAAGGAGATCAGTCTTGGGTGTTCACTAGAAGGACCGATGCTAAAGCTAAAACGCCAATACTTTGGCCACCTGATGCAAAGAACTGACTCATTTGAAAAGACCCTGATGCTGGGAAAGACTGAAGGCAGGAGGAGAAGGGGACAACAGAGAATGAGATGGTTGGTGGCATCACCGACTCAAAGGAGATGAGTTTGAGTAAACTCCAGGAGTTGGTAATGGACAGGGAGGCCTGGCCTGCTGCAGTTCATGGGGTCACAAAGAATCAGACACAACTGAGCGACTGAACTGAACATTTTATGTCCGAGAATGAAAGAAAAGATAAAATGGAACACAAAATTTATCTGAAGAAATAATGACTGAAAATCTCCCCAGTAT
The DNA here is from genome assembly GCF_032452875.1 of Bos javanicus. Taxonomy (NCBI): domain Eukaryota; kingdom Metazoa; phylum Chordata; class Mammalia; order Artiodactyla; family Bovidae; genus Bos; species Bos javanicus. The sequence continues at coordinate 77,313,986 of NC_083874.1, read as the reverse complement.
GACTAGAGATACAAATTTGGCAAACTCAGGAAACCTCAAATAGAATAAATGCACCAGATGGTCAACACCGAAATTAGATTGATTATGTTCTTTGCAGCCAAGGATGGAGAAGCTCTATACAGTCAGCAAAAGCAAGACCAGAAGGTGACTGTGGCTCAGATCACAAGTTCCTTATTGCCAAATTCAGACTGAAATTGAAGAAAGTGGAGAAATCCACTAGACCATTCAGGTATGACCTAAATCAAATCCCTTATGACTATTCAGTGAAAGTGAGAAATAGATTTAAGGGACTAGATCTGATAGACAGAGTGCCTGATGAACTATGGAGAGAGGTTCACGACATTGTACAGGAGACAAGAATCAAGACCATTCCCATGGAAAAGAAATGCAAACAAGAAAAATGGTTGTTTGAGAAGGCCTCACAAATAGCTGTGAAAAGAAGAGAAGCCAAAAGCAAAGGAGAAAAGGAAAGATATACTCATTTGAATGCAGAGTTCCAAAGAATAGCAAGGAGAGATGAGAAAGCCTTCCTCAGTGATCAGTGCAAAGAAAGAGAGGAAAACAACAGAATGGGAAAGACTAGAGATCTCTTCAAGAAAATTAGAGATACCAAGGAAACATTTCATGCAAAGATGGGCTCAATAAAGGACAGAAATGGTAGGGACCTGACAGAAGCAGAAGATATTAAGAATGGGTGGCAAGAATACACAGAAAAACCGTACAAAAACAGACCTTCACGACCCAGATAATCACAGTGGTGTGATCATTCACCTAGACGCAGACAGCCTGGAATGTGAAGTCAAGTGGGCCTTAGAAAGCATCACTACGAACAAAGCTAGTGAAGGTGATGGAATTCCAGTTGAGCTATTCCAAATCCTGAAAAATGATGCTGTGAAAGTGCTGCACTCAATATGTCAGCAACTTTGGAAAACTCAGCAGTGGCCACAGAACTGGAAAAGGTTAGTTTTCATTCCAATCCTAAAGAAAGGCAATGCCAAAGAATGCTCAAACTACCACACAATTGTACTCCTCTCACACGCTAGGAAAGTGATGTTCAAAATTCTCCAAGCCAGGCTTAAGCAATACATGAACCGTGAACTTCCAGATGTTCAAGCTGGTTTTAGAAAAGGCAGAGGAACCAGAGATCAAATTGCCAACATCTGCTGGATCATCGAAAAAGCAAGAGAGTTCCAGCAAAACATGTATTTCTGCTTTATCAATTATGCCAAAGCCTTTGTGTCCATCACAATAAACTGCAGAAAATTTTGAAAGAGATGGGAATACCAGACCACCTGATCTGCCTCTTTAGAAATCTATATGCAGGTCAGGAAGCAACAGTTAGAACTGGACATGGAACAACAGACTGGTTCCAAATAGGAACGAGTACGTCAAGGCTGTATGTTGTCACCCTGCTTTTTTAACTTATATGTATAGTACATCATGGGAAATGCTGGGCTGGAAGAAGCATAAGCTGGAATCAAGATTGCTGGGAGAAATATCAATAACCTCAGATATGCAAATGACACCACCCTTATGGCAGAAAGTGAAGAACTAAAGAGCCTCTTGATGAAAGTGAAAGAGGAGAGTGAAAAAGTTGGCTTAAAGCTCAACATTCAGAAAACTAAGATCATGGCATCCAGTCCCATCACTTCATGGGAAATACATGGAGAAACAGAAGAAACAGTGGCTGACATTATTTTTCTGGGCTCCAAAAATCACTGCAGATGGTGATTGTAGCCATGAAATTAAAAGACACTTACGCCTTGGAAGGAAAGTTATGACCAACCTAGACAGCATATTAAAAGGCAGAGACATTACTTTGCCAAAAAAGGTCTGTCTAGTCAAGGCTATGGTTTTTCCAGTGGTCATGTATGGATGTGAGAGTTGGACTATAAGAAAGCTGAGCACTGAAGAACTGATGCTTTTGAACTGTGGTGTTGGAGAAGACTCTTGAGAGTCCCTTGGATTGCAAGGAGATCCAACCAGTCTACCCTAAAGGAGATCAGATCTGGGTGTTCATTGGAAGGAATGATGTTGAAGCTGAAACTCTAATACTTTGGCCACCTGATGCGAAGAGCTGACTCATTGGAAAATACCCTGATGCTGGAAAAGCTTTAGGGCAGGAGAAAAAGGGGACGACAGAGGATGAGATGGTTGCATGGCATCACCGACTCAATCAATGGACATGGGTTTGGGTAGACTCTGGGAGTTGGTGATGGACAGGGAGGCCTGGCGTGCTGCAGTTCATGGGGTCGCAAAAAAGTCGGACACAACTGAGTGACTGAACTGAACTAAAAGATAATCACACCAAGACCCATCATAGTCAAACTAGTGAATATCAAAACAATGAAATAAATCATAAAATCAATTAGAGAAAAATGAAGAATTATATAAAGGAAAACAGTAAATAAAATTTAGGTATCATCTTATTAAAGGTTATGGCAGACAGAAGATAATGAAATAACATGTATATAATATTGAAAGAAAAGAGCTGTCAACTTAGAATTTTATATGTAGCAAATATAGTCTCAAAATAAAATCAAAATAGACATTCTTTTAAAACAAGCTAAAATAATTGATTCCAACAGACTTGTACTACCATAAATGCTATATGGAGTTTTTTTCAGACTGAAGAGAAAGGATGCCAGATAAAATCTTAGATTTTCAAGGAAGAATAAAGAGCATCGGAAAAAATTTATATAAGTATTAAAAAAAAAAACACTATTTTTCTCAAGTTTGTTTTTAAAATAAATGTGACTATTTAAAATAACAAATTCAATATTACATTATTTATATATTATGTCTATAGATGTAAAATAGATAAAATTACAGCATGAATATTAGAAACTGAATACATATGTACATATTTGAAACTTTACTATATTTTAAAAATACAGTGTTAAACAGACTATAAAATGCTAAGGAAACATACTACAATCTTCAAAGCAACTCAAAAAAATGAAATGCAGGCAAGAACCCCTTAGAAGAAATGGAGTAGTTATCATAGTTAACAAAGGAGTCTGAAATGCAGTACTTGGATGCAATCTCATAAATGACCTCTGTTTGTTTTCAAGGCAAATCATTCAATATCATAGTTATCCAAATCTATGTCCCAATCCTAATGTCTACGAAGCTGAAATTGAATGGTTCTATGAAGACCTACAAAACCTTCTAGAACTAACACCAAAGGATGATGTCCTTTTCATCATAGGGGATTGAATGCATAAGGAGGAAGTCAAGAGACCTGGAGTAACAGGCAAGTTTGGCCTTGGAATACAAAATGAAGCAGGGCAAAGGCTAACAGAGTTTTGCCAAGAGAATGCACTGATCATAGCAAACACTTACTTTCAACAACACAAGTGATGACTCTAAACATGGACATCACCAGATGGCAAATACTGAAATCAGATTGATTATATTTTTTTAATCAAAGATGGAAAAGCTCTATACAGTCAGCAAAAACAAGACTGGGAGCTGACTTTGGCTCAGATCATGAACTCCTTATTGCAAGATTCAGACTTAAAATTGAAGAAAGTAGGGAAAACCACTAGGCCATTAAGGTATAACCTTAATGAAATCCCTTACAATTATACAGTGGAAGTGACAAATAGATTCAAGGGATTAGATCTGATAGACAGGATTCCTGAAGAATATGGATGGTGGTTCATGACATTATACAGGAGGCAGTGATCAAAACCATCCCCGAGAAAAAGAAATGTAAGAAGGCAAAATGGCTGTCTGAGGAGGCCTTACAAATAGCTGAGAAAAGAAGAGAAGTGAAAGATCAGGGAGAAAAGGAAAGATATATCCAACTGAATGCAGAGTTCCAAAGAATAGCAAAGAGAGATAAGAAAGCCTTCCCAAGAAAAGAAATAGAGGAAAACAACAGAATGGGAAAGACTAGAGATCTCTTCAAGAAAATTAGAGATGCCAATGGAACATTTCATGCAAAGATGGGCAGAAAAAGAACAGAAATAGTGTGGACCTAAGAGAAGCAGAAAATATTAAGAAGAGGCAGCAAGAATATACAGAAGAACTATGCAAAAAAGATCTTAAATACCCAGATAACCACGATGGTGTAATCACTAACGTAGAACCAGACATCTTGGAGGGTAAAGTCAAATAGGCCTGAGGAAGCATCACTATGAACAAACCTTCTTGCAGTTGAAGATGGAGAAGCTCTATACAGTCAGCAAAAATAAGACCAGGAGCTGATTTTTGCTCAGATTATGAACTCCTTATTGCAAAATTCAAACTTAAATTTAAGAAAGTTGGGAAAACCACTAGGCCATAAAGTTATAACCTAAATCAAATCCCTTATGATTATACAGTGTAAGTAACAAATAGATTCAAGGGATTAGATCTGATAGACAGAATGCCAGATCAGATCAGTCACTCAGTCGTGTCTGACTCTTTGCGACCCCAAGAATTGCAGCACGCCAGGCCTCCCTGTCTAACACCAACTCCTGGAGTTCACTGAGAGACACATCCATTGAGTCAGTGATGCCATCCAGCCATCTCATCCTCTGTTGTCCCCTTCTCCTCCTGCCTCCAATCCCTCCCAGCATCAGAGTCTTTTCCAATGAGTCAACTCTTCGCATGAGGTGCCCAAAGTACTGGAGTTTCAGCTTTAGCATCATTCCTTCCAAAGAAATCCCAGGGCTGATCTCCTTCAGAATGGACTGGTTGGATCTCCTTGCAGTCCAAGGGACTCTCAAGAGTCCTCCAACACCACAGTTCAAAAGCATCAATTCTTCAGCGCTCAGCCTTCTTCACAGTCCAACTCTCACATCCATACATGACCACAGGAAAAACCAGAGGTTCATGACATTATACAGGTGATGGAATTCCAGCTGACCTGTTTAAGATCCTAAAAGATGATGCTGTTAAAGTGATGTAGTCAGTATGCCAGCAAATTTGGAAAATTCAGCAGTGGCCACAGGACTGGAAAGGATCAGTTTTCATTTCAATCCCAAAGAAGATCAATGCCAAAGAATGTTCAAACTACTGCACAATTGCACTCATTTCACATGCTAGCAAAGTAATGCTCAAAATTCTCCAAGCTAGACTTCAACAGTACGCAAACTGAGAACTTCCTGAACTTCAAGCTGGATTTAGAAAAGGCAGAGGAACTAGAGATCAAATTGCCAATATCCACTGGATCATAGGAAAGAAAAAGAATTCCAGAAAAACATCTACTTCTGCTTCAGTGTTTATGCTAAAGTGTTTGACTGTGTGGATCACCGCAAATTGTGGAAAATTCTTAAAGAGATGGAAATACTAGTCCACCTTACCTGCCTCCTGTGAAACCTGTATGCAGGTCAAGAAGCAACAGGTAGAACCGGTCATGGAACAATGGACTGGTTCCAAGTCGGGAAAGGAGTACATCAAGGCTGTATGTTGTCACCTTGCTTATTTAACTTATATACAGAGTATACCATGAAAAATGCTGGGCAGGATGAAGCACATATGGAATCAAGATTGCTGGGAGAAATATCAATAACCTCATATATGTACATAACACCACCCTTATAGCAGAAAGAGAGAGGAACTAAAGAGCCTCATGATGAAAGTGAAAGAGGAGAGTGAAAGAGTTGGCTTAAAACTCAACATTCAAACAACAACGATCATGGCATCTGGTCCCATTACTTCATGGCAAATAATGAGGAAACAATGGAAACAGTGAGAGACTTTATTTTCTTGGGTTCCAAAAATCACTGCAGATGGTGACTGTAGCCACGAAATTAAAAGATGACTGCTCCTGAAAGAAAAGGTATGAGCAACTTAGACAGCATATTAAAAACAAAGACATTTTTTTTGTTGTTGAAAAAGGTCTGTATAGTCAAAGCTATGGTTTTTCCAGTAGTCATGTATGGATGTGAGAGTTGGACCATACAGAAGGCTGAGTACCAAAGAATTGATGCTTTTGAACTGTGGTGTTCGAGAAGATGCTCCAAAGTCCCTTGGACTTTAAGGATATCAAACCACTGAATCTTAAAGGAAATCAACCTTGAGTATTCATTAGAAGGACTAATGCTGAAACTGAAACTCCAATACTTTGGGCACCTGATGCTAAGAGCTGACCTATTAGAAAAGACCCTGATGCTGGGAAAGATTGAAGGCAGGAGGAGAAGGGGACAACAGAGGATGAAATGGTTAGATGGCATAACTGACTGGATGGACATGAGTGTGAGCAAGCTCTGGGAGATGGTGAAGGACAGAAAAGCCTCACATACTACAGTCCAAGGGGTTGCAAAAAATCAGACACAACTGAGCGACTGAATAAAGCAACAAAAAATGAATGCAAAGATAAATCTAAAATTTAAAACTCTAAAATAAAAGCCCAAAATCATACAGGTAAAGGGAAATAAAGAAGATAAAACAAAAATATGTAAAATAATTAAAAATGTAAAAACAAAACAATGTAAAACAGCAATATAATATCCATTTAAAATTGTACCAAATGATATATGTGAATGAAACAAGCAGTGCCATAAATAGGTAGATTTTAATAAGACATAAAGAAGCAAGATCTGGGTATATTCTGTGTACAAAAGAAAAACTTTGTTTATGTCAATACAAAGATATATCAAACACCACTAGATAGGGTAAATACAACACAAACATCACAGGTAGGTGATAAACAAAAGAAATTTTCAGAGCTCTATGTATCTTGCAACCCACCAAGGAGAATAATATGACCAGAGATAAACAAAGAGATTTCAAAATGACAGTCAATTCTTCAATAAGATATTATATATTTCTATTTGACTAATAATAGACCTTCAAAATATATTAAGCAAAAATTAACTAAAGAAATAAATGGATAATCTACAGTCATAGTTGTAGATTTTAGCATGCTTTTCTCAAAAATTAAAAGAACAGTTAGACAAGAAGACAAGAAATATAAAGAATATTAGAGTAATGGTATCAGGCTACTAAATCTAATGAATATTTGCAGAATACTTTACCCATAAAATAACACAATACATATTATTTTCAGTGAAAAGGGAATATTAAAAGAAACAGATGACATTTTGGGTGATTAAATATACTCAATAAATTAATGACTAAAGTTATACACTATAAATTCTTTGGCAAAAATTAAATTTTAAATAAAAAATAATATCTCTTAAAAAAAAGTAAAACCCAGATACTTGGAAATTAAAGAAGTCATTTTAAAACAAGCCATTGATCAAATAACAAATCACATGGGAAATTATAAAACATATCTTATTAAATCATTATAAAATATATCAAATTATGTACCTAAAACAGTACTTGGAGGACATTTCAAAGCATTAAATGCTTATAATAGCAACTAAACAAAAGTCTAAAATCAGTAACCTTAAAGTTAATCTTTAGTAAAACTGAAATATAGGAATAATGTAAGCTCAAAGTATGTAAAGGACAGTAAAAAAAAATCTTAAAAAAGAATAGAAATAAGTTAAATATAGCAAACAACAGAGAAATTTTTAAAAGTCAAAGCTATCTCATTGAAAATACTAATGAATTGGATAAACAGCAAGAATGAGAAAGGAAGAAGAGAACACAAATTGCCAGTTTTGAAAATAAAAGAAGGGTTATCACTGGATTTTACAGATGGTAAAAAGATAATAAAAAATTTTACGCTAAGAAGCTTGATCAAGTATTTAAAATAAACAAATTATTTGAAAAACACAGCTTACTAAAACAAACTAGAAAAAGATTTGAATCTTATGTTTATAAGACAAATTTTTTTTATAAGACAAATTTAATGCTTATCAAAAGCTTCCAATAAAGTTCAAGTCCCAATGATTTTACTGTTAAATGGCCTCAAATATTTAATCAAAAAATGTTTAAAAAATTATCAGGCTTATACAAACTGTTTTAGAAAATACAACAGAATGTGCTTCTTAATTCGGTCTTCAAAGACAGCCTAATCCAATACCAAAAACTCATATTGTCTTTTTCTTCAGTTCAGTTCAGTTCAGTTGCTCAGTTGTGTCCAACTCTTTGCAACCCCATGGACTGCAACCAACCAGGCCTCCCTGTCCATCCATCACCAACTCCCAGAGTTTACCCAAACTCATGTCTATTAAGTCAATGATGCCATCCAACTCTCATCCTCTGTCGTTCCCTTCTCCTCCTGCCTCCAATCTTTCCCAGCATCAGGGTCTTTTCAAATGAGTCAGCTCTTCACATCACATGGCCAAAGTATTGGAGCTTCAGCTTTGGTATCATTCCTTCCAATGAACACCCAGGACCGATCTCCTTTAGGATGGACTGATTGGATCTCCTGGCAGTCCAAGGGACTCCCAAGAGTCTTCTCCAACACCACGGTTCAAAAGCATCAATTCTTCTGCACTCAGCTTTCTTTATAGTCCAACTCTCACATCCATACATGACTACTGGAAAAACCATAACCTTAACTAGACGGACCTTTGTTTACAAAGTAATGTCTCTGCTTTTTAATATGCTGTCTAGGTTGGTCATAAATGCTGTGTAGGTTGGTCATAACTTTCCTTCCAAGGAACAAGCATCTTTTAATTTCATGGCTGCAGTCACCATCTGCAGTGATTTTGGAGCCCAGAAAAATAAAGTCAGCCACTGTTTCCACTGTTTCCCCATCTATTTGCCATGAAGTAATGGAACTGGATGCCGTGATCTTTGTTTTCTGAATGTTGAGCTTTCAGCCAACTTTTTCACCCTCCTCTTTCATTTTCATCAAGAGGCTCTCTAGTTTTTCTTCACTTTCTGCCATAAGGGTGGTGTTATCTGCATATCTGAGGTTATTGATATATTTAGAGTTTAATGTCTTATAAACAACACACTATCAAATCCAGAAATATATAATAAGTATGGCACATCATTTCCAATTGGCATTTATCCAGAGTGCATGACATTTAATTTAACATTTAAAAAATAATCAGTGTAATTAAGCATATTAATAGAATGAGAAAAACTGAAGGATCATTTCACATGCAAATAATTTAATATTCAACTTAATTCATGATTAAAAAAATGTGCAACCTAGAAAAATAAATTATTATAACCTCCACATTCTGAAAAAGAACATCTTCAAAACTTCTGTGGCTTACATATTTAATTCTTAAATATTAAATTCTTTCTTCCTAAAATTGGAAACAAGCTAAGAAACTCAATCTCATAATTTCTGTTTGACTTTGTACTAGAATACCTATCATAATAAGGCAAAAAAAAAAGTATAAAGGATTAAATTTGTCTTTATAAACAACATACAATGATTGCTGGTATAGAAAAGCTCAAGGAAACTACAACATGCCTTTTAGAACTACTAAGTAAATTTAGCAGTCACAGTATGTTAAGTAATCATAATAAATCAATTATTTTTTATATATGATGAGTATATTATTTGAAAATAAAATTCCAAAGTTATTCCATTTATATTAGCATCAGGAAGCAAAATGCTTAGGAATACATTTAACAAATATATACGAGACTTTGACAGTGAAACTCAAGAAGTATGGTGAGAAAAATTTTAAAAGATCTAATTAATGGAGAGACGTTCCGTGTTTATAGATTGGAAAATATTGTTAAGACATCAATTCTCCTTAAATTATTTTATAGAATCAAACAGTTGTAATCATAATCCTAGCAAGTTCTTTTATAGAATTTGACAAGTTACTCCTAAAATCCATATAGAAATTCAGAGTAACTAGAATGTCCAAAGCAATATTAAAAACTAACAGCAAAGTAGAAGGATGTATATACTACCTGACTACAAAACTTATTTCAAAATTTCAGTAATGAAACAATTAAGGAAAGTTAATATCAGTAGAATATGTATTTTCCAGTATTTTACAGTAGTTTTATATCAACTGGAAATCAATGCCTATCAAACTCAAAAAAGAAAAGTAATAGATGCAAAAATCTAGTTAAGTCAGTATCACTGCTGAGAATGAATGAAAAAATAAATATTATGTCTACCACTACTACTGTTTGCTCTGGCTCAATTCTTCCCATGAAGGCAACAGCTTACTAGTGGAAACCCCACAACAAAATGGGCTTCCCCAGTCCAATTTGTTTTTCACACACTTATTCAGAGTATTCTGGTATCAATGCAAATCTTACAATATCAACTTTTCATAACTTCTCCTTTTCTTTAGAATAAAGTCTCAACCTTGATGTAACCTCCCCAGACCAAATTGGATCTGCTCCATCCTTTTCTCTAAAATCTCATTCCAGATGATCCTTTTATCCTCACTTTTTGAGCTCCAGTCATACTGAATTTCCTTTCAGTTTCTCTACTCTTCATAGTATTTTTTCTGCTTCAAAGCATTTTTGCCTTTTCTTTCAATATGCCTTGAATCTTGTCTACACCTATCACCCACCACCATAACTTGGTTGCTAAGGATGACTTTCTTATTCAGGTTTTATGTTTTAAAGTCAAGAACCACTTAGGGCCCATGTGCCAAAACTACTGAAGCCCACATTGCCTAGAGCCCCATCCTCTGCGACAAGAGAAGCCACAGCAAAGAGAAGTCCACATACTACAACTGGAGAATAGCCCTTGCTCACCACAAGTAGAGAAAGCCCACATGCAGCAATGAAGACCCAACATAGCCAAAAATATAAATAAATAAATTTTAAAAAGAAAAGAAGAACCATTTAGGGAAAGTTTCTCTGACCTACAGGATCATGTACTTCTTCATAGAAGTATTTCTTCATCTCTTTTCATTCTGATTTCCCATCTCTTATACTTACAGTTCTATGGTATAATTTGACATGACCAAAGGCATCTTGGAAATTCACTGAAGGGAAAGTTGCATTGAGGGTATGTATATATAGTTTTGGTTTGGTGGAGCTTATTTATATGGTTTTCTGTCACTTCCTTGATGGTAACATTGTTCCAAACTGTCAATATACAGAAATGGCTTCCAGTAATATCCCTACAGGGTATAGTGTTATTGTGACTCGAAAGTAAAGGGTAGATGTTATATGGGCTTTCCAGGTGGTGCTAGTGGTAAAGATCTGCCTGCCAATGTAGGTGACAGATATAAGGGATGTGGTTTAAATCCCTGGATTGGGAAGATCTCCTGGAGGAGGACATGGAACCCACTCCAGGATTCTTGCCTGGAGAATTCAAATTCCATGGACAGAGGAGCCTGGCGGGCTACAGGCCATAGGGTCACAGAGAGTTAGACATGACTAAAGCAACTTTGCATGCATGCATGCATGCATGCAGATGTTATATACTGAAATTAACATCTCCTACAGAGTCCAGCACCTGAAATGTGCAGATGGTGACAAAGGAACAAAGTGTGAGATGTAAAATGTCAGAAGCCAACCTATAGAAAATACCAGTTTTATTCATTCAGAAGACAAGTATAACAACAGTAGCCTCAGTGGCCAAAGTATATGGCAAAAGTAAGTGAATAAATTAATCATTTTAAAAGAATTTACTATCTTTCTTCACACTGATAAGTAAATTGACGCTCAAGTTATTTTTCTTACAGATAATAAGTATAAGAAACTAGATTAAAATCTAGATTTTTCCACTGAATTTCCATCTGATTCTGATCATAATGAGGTTCTATAAGCCCTAGGAAAGCTTTTTTTTTTTCAAATCACAGTTTATCCTCTATATTTGAACAAAGTTACTTAATTTCAAATACTCAAGTAAAATATTGGGTTTTTTTTTCTTTCATAAATAATCTTTGAACTATGATACTTAGTTTCTTGGAAAAATCTCCAGTAATACTCCAGTCCTCCAATATTACTTCCTAAGGCAGAAGATTCATGGGAAGTGATTCAAAGCCAATGAATAGAAACTTTTATTTCTTCTATGTTTTATGCAATGCACCTTTCCTCTACATTTTATTAAAATAGTCAACATGGTTTAAAAAAAAAACCAAAAACTGGAAAGAAACTGTTTCCTTAAAATTATGCTTGTTTGCATACAACAATGTTTAAAAGACTATGAGTGAGTTTGTGAGAAGACTGTATTGGTAATTATATCAAGTGTCATGAAATTTCAGTTATTTGCTTTGTATTGTTCTCATTTTTATAACTCTGTGGTGTGTGTGTGTGTGTGTGTGTGCACTCAGTCACTCAGTCATGTCTGGCTCTTTGTGACCCTGTGGACTGTAGCCTGCCAGACTCCTCTGTTCATAGGATTTCCCAGCCAGAATACTGGGATGGATAGCCATTTCCTTCTCCAGGGAATCTTCCACACTCACGGATCAAATCCAGGTCTTCTGCTTGGCAGGCTGGATTCTTTACCACTGAGCCACAATGAAGACAGTCTTTATAAAGAAAATTACATATGAATGATGACACGCTAAAAAAACATACCAGAATCTTCAAGAAGTGAATAATCCAGGATCCCTGACCACTACTACTACTTTCTTTTACTTCTTCTACTGTTATTAGTGATACTACTACGAATCATTATTATTATTTACCTTCTTCAAAGTACTAAATGATAATTAGCTGTATTTTCCACCAAAAGTACATTTCAAACCCAAATGTATTACTTTGGGGAACCATCAAGCATGGGCATGTTTAAAATCAACTTTAATTTTTGTTCAATCCCTGGATTGGGAAGATCTCTTGGAGAAGGAAATGGCAACCCACTTCAGTATTCTTGCCTGGAAAATCCCATGGACGAAGGAGCCTGGTAGACTACAGTCCATAGGGTCTCAAATAGTCGGACACAACTGAGTGACTTCACTTTAATTTTTGTAGGGATAACATGCCCTCATTTTTTTTTCCCATTAGCTCCATGGTCAGAGAGCATTCAGAGAATGCTGATTAATAAAAAGGCAAGATGGAATATCTAACATGGCTGTATTTGAAATTAATCTTCTCTGAGCCTGATGGGCCGCAGTCCATGGGGTCACTAACAGTTGGACAGGACTGAGCAATTTCACTTTCACTTTTCACTTTCATGCATTGGAGAAGGAAATGGCAACCCACTCCAGTGTTCTTGCCTGGAGAATCCCAGGGACAGGGGAGCCTGGTGGACTTCCGTCTATGGGGTCGCACAGAGTCGGACACGACTGAAGCGACTTAGCAGCAGCAGCTTTTAAAATGATCATTTATTAACTAGACAACACTTTACTATATTAGGAATCACTGGGGTCAGATTTCTTCACTACTCTTCATTTGTAAGGTACTTGCAAATTACCATGTCTAAGGAAAAATCAACAAAGTAAAAATGCAGCCATAAAAAGGGAGGAGATATTTGCAAACCATATATTCAAAAAGAAGTTAGTATCTAAAATACAAAAGAAACTCCTACAACTCAATAGTGAAAGACCTAATAACCTGATTTAAAGATGGGCTTGAATAGACATTTCCCCAAAGAAAATATGCAAATGACATTTCTGTTAAGAAAGGTATATGAAAAAAATGTTCAACATCACTAATCATCAGAAAAATGCAAATGGTAACCACAATAATTTATCATTTCCCATTAAAATATTGATTTCTAAAAAAGATAGTGTCAGTGAAAATGTGAGAAATTGGAACCCTTGTACATTGTTCCTAAGAATGTATAATGGTGTAGCCACTGTGGTAAAAAGTATGGAGCTTCCTCAAAATGTTAAAAATAGAACTATCCAGCAATCTCACGTCTAAGTATATATCTAAAAGAACTGAAATCAGGATGTAAAAGAGATACCAGCATTCCTATGTTCATTGCACTATTCACAAAAGTAGAAACATGGAAACAGCCTAAATATCCATCAGTGTATGAATGAATAAAGAAAATGAGGTGTGTGTGTATATATATATATATATATATATATATACACATACACAACGGAATATTGTTCAGACTTTCAAAAAGAAGGAAATCCTGCAATATGTGGCAATGTGGAATCTGTAAGATAGTATGCTAAGTGATACAAGCCAATCACACAAAGACAAATATTACATGATCGCACTTATATGAGTTATCTAAATATCAGGGGCAGAAGCCGGGAGGACCCCATGCCTGAAGGGCGGCGGCTAAGAGGAGTTATCCCAGGTCCAAGGTCAGGGGCAGCGGCCAAGAGTACCAGACTGCGACGGCGCAGGAACGGCCAAGAGGAGCTATCCTGCGTCCGAGGTCAGGGGGTGCGGCCGAGAGGAGTAACCCCACGTCCGAGGTCAGGGGCAGCTGGCAAGAGGAGTTACCCCACATCGGCGGTCAGGGGCAGCGACCGGGAGGATATACCCCACACCCCAAGCCCAAGGCCAGGGGCGGCGGCCAGGAGGAGCAACCCCACATCCAAGGAGCCGTGGCTGGGAGGGCGCAGGAGGGCCTAGAGGAGCTATCCCACGTTGAAGGTCAGGAAGGGCGGTGGTGAGGAGATACCCCTCGACCTAGGTAAGGAGCAATGGCTGCGCTTTGCTGGAGCAGCCATGAAGAGATACCCCACGCCCAAGGTACGAGAAATCCAAGTAAGATGGTAGGTGTTGCAAGAGGGCATCAGAGGGCAAACACACTGAAACCATACTCACAGAAAACTAGTCAATCTAATCATACTAGGACCACAGCCTTGTCTAACTCAATGAAACTAAGCCATGCCCGTGGGGCAACCCAAGACAGGCGGGTCATGGTGGAGAGATTTGACAGAATGTGGTCCACTGGAGAAGGGAATGGCAAACCACTTCATTATTCTTGCCTTGAGAACCCCATGAACAGTATGAAAAGGCAAAATGATAGGATACTGAAAGAGAAACTCCCTAGGACAGTAGGTGCCCAATATGCTACTGGAGATCAGTGGAGAAATAACTCCAGAAAGAATGAAGGGATGGAGCCAAAGCAAAAACAATACCCAGCTGTGGATGTGACTGATGATAGAAGCAAGGTCCGATGCTGTAAAGAGCAACATTGCATAGGAACCTGGAATGTCAGGTCCATGAATCAAGGCAAATTGGAAGTGGTCAAACAGGAGATGGCAAGAGTGAACGTCGACATTCTAGGAATCAGCGAACTGAAATGGACTGGAATGGGTGAATTTAACTCAGATGACCATTATAGCTACTACTGCGGGCAGGAATCCCTCAGAAGAAATGGAGTAGCCATCATGGTCAACAAAAGAGTCCAAAATGCAGTACTTGGATGCAATCTCAAAAACGACAGAATGATCTCTGTTCGTTTCCAAGGCAAACCATTCAATATCACAGTAATCCAAGTCTATGCCCCAACCAGTAATTCTAAAGAAGCTGAAGTTGAACGGTTCTATAAAGACCTACCAGACCTTTTAGAACTAACACCCAAAACAGATGTCTTTTTCATTATAGGGGACTGGAATGCAAAAGTAGGAAGTCAAGAAACACATGGAGTAACAGGCAAATTTGGCCTTGGAATACGGAATGAGCAGGGCAAAGACTGATTGAGTTTTGCCAAGAAAATGCACTGGTCATAACAAACACCCTATTCCAACAACACAAGAGAAGACTCTATACATGGATATCACCAGATGGTCAACACCGAAATCAGATTGATTATATTCTTTTCAGCCAAAGATGGAGAAGCTCTATACAGTCAGCAAAAACAAGACCAGGAACCCACTGTGGCTCAGATCATGAACTCCTTATTGCCAAATTCAGACTTAAATTGAAGAAAGTAGGGAAAACCACTAGACCATTCAGGTATGACCTAAATCAAATCCCTTATGATTATACAGTGGAAGTGAGAAATAGATTTAAGGGCCTAGATCTGATAGAGTGCCTGATGAGCAATGGAATGAGGTTCGTGACATTGTACAGGAGACAGGAATCAAGACCATTCCCATAGAAAAGAAATGCAAAAAAGCAAAATGGCTGTCTGGGGAGGCCTTACAAATAGCTGTGAAAAGAAGAGAAGCTAAAAGCAAAGGAGAAAAGGAAAGATATAAGCATCTGAATGCAGAGTTCCAAAGAATCGCAAGAAGAGATAAGAAAGCCTTCTTGAGCGATCAGTGCAAAGAAATAGAGGAAAACAACAGAATCGGAAAAACTAGGGATCTCTTCAAGAAAATCAGAGATACCAAAGGAACATTTCATGCAAAGATGAGTTCGATAAAGGACAAAAATGGTATGGACCTAACAGAAGCAGAAGATATTAAGAAGAAGTGGCAAGAATACACAGAAGAACTGTACAGAAAAGATCTTCATGACCCAGATAATCACGATGGTGTGATCACTGACCTAGAGCCAGACGTCCTGGAATGTGAAGTCAAGTGGGCCTTAGGAACCATCACTACGAACAAACCTAGTGGAGGTGATGGAATTCCAGTTGAGCTATTCCAAATCCTGAAAGACGATGCTGTGAAAGTGCTGCACTCAATATGCCAGCAAATTTGGAAAACTCAGCAGTGGCCACAGGACTGGAAAAGGTCAGTTTTCATTCCAATCCCAAAGAAAGGCAATGTCAAAGAATGCTCAAACTACCGCACAATTGCACTCATCTCACACGCTAGTAGTGTAATGCTCAAAATTCTCCAAGCCAGGCTTCAGCAATATGTGAACCGTGAACTTCCTGATGTTCAAGCTGGTTTTAGAAAAGGCAGAGGAACCAGAGATCAAATTGCCAACATCTGCTGGATCATGGAAAAAGAAAGAGAGTCCTAGAAAAACATCTATTTCTGCTTTAATGACTATGCCAAAGACTTTGACTGTGTGGATCACAATAAACTGTGGAAAATTCTGAAAGAGATGGGAATACCAGACCACCTGATCTGCCTCTTGAGAAATTTGTATGCAGGTCAGGAAGCAACAGTTAGAACTGGACATGGAACAACAGACTGGTTCCAAATAGGAAAAGGAGTTCGTCAAGGCTGTATATTGTCACCCTGTTTATTTAACTTCTATGCAGAGTACATCATGAGAAATGCTGGACTGGAAGAAACACAAGCTGGAATCAAGATTGCCGGGGAAATATCAATAACCTCAGATATGCAGATGACACCACCCTTATGGCAGAAAGTGAAGAGGAACTAAAAAGCCTCTTGATGAAAGTGAGAGTGGAGAGTGAAAAAGTTGGCTTAAAGCTCAACATTCAGAAAACGAAGATCATGGCATCTGGTCCCACCACTTCATGGGAAATAGATGGGGAAACAGTGGAAACAGTGTCAGACTTTATTTTTCTGGGCTCCAAAATCACTGCAGATGGTGACTGCAGCCATGAAATTAAAAGATGCTTACACCTTGGAAGGCAAGTTATGACCAACCTAGATAGCATATTCAAAAGCAGAGACTACTTTGCCAAGAAAGGTCCGTCTAGTCAAGGCTATGGTTTTTCCTGTGGTCATGTATGGATGTGAGAGTTGGACTGTGAAGAAGGCTGAGCGCCGAAGGATTGATGCTTTTGAACTGTGGTGTTGGAGAAGACTCTTGAGAGTCCCTTGGACTGCAAGGAGTTCCAACCAGTCCATTCTGAAGGAGATCAGCCCTGGGATTTCTTTGGAAGGAATGATGCTAAAGCTGAAACTCCAGTACTTTGGCCACCTCATGTGAAGAGTTGACTCATTGGAAAAGACTCTGACGCTGGGAGGGATTGGGGGCAAGAGGAGAAGGGTAACACAGAGGATGAGATGGCTAGATGACATCACTGACTCGATGGACGGGAGTCTGAATGAACTCCGGGAGTTGGTGATGGATAGGGAGGCCTAGTGTGCTGGGATTCATGGGGTCGCAAAGAGTCGGACATGACTGAGCGACTGATCTGATCTGATCTGAAGTAGCCAAACTCATAGAAACATTAGACTGATGGTTTCCAGGGAATGGGGGAGAAGAGAAAATGGGGAGTTGAGTTGTTTTCAGTGGGTATAATTTTAGTTATGCAAAATGACCAAATCCTAGAGATTTGTTCTACAGAATTGTTCCGAAAGATATAGTACTATGTTGGGCACTTTTAATAATTTGTTGAGGTCTGATCTCTTATTAAGTGTTTTTACAAAAAGAAAGAAGGTGGGGGAGCAAAAGGTGGAAGAAGAGAGGAAGGGATAATAATAAGAAGGGCTAATAATAAGAAGGGAGGGAGCAGAGGTGCAGTAGAGAAAAAAATGCCAAGTCCTCCCCTTCTGTTTTCTGGTAATCTTTATTGTGGAGGGATTACATAGACTTTTGTGGTATTGTTTTGTATTAATCTAGTCAATTATCAGAGGATTTGTGGGAAACTCTGACTAAAGGAATGATTCTGAGTCCTACATCTAAATAGTGAGGGGAAAAAAATCCAATGTAGTTCATGAATTTGGAAGATCTGACTCAATGTTAATATACACAAAAATAAGATGAGCTAAATGAGCCAGAAACTATTTTTTTAAACTGTGAATATTTCCATCCTTATATTCAGCAAATTACTGAACAAACTATATTACATCTTCAGCTTTCTATATTTATAGTGTTAGCCTTCTGCATTCCTGAATTCCATAGCATTTGTTTCAAAAAGTGCTTTGTAAATT
The DNA here is from genome assembly GCF_032452875.1 of Bos javanicus. Lineage (NCBI taxonomy): Eukaryota > Metazoa > Chordata > Mammalia > Artiodactyla > Bovidae > Bos > Bos javanicus. Next base: position 77,295,588 of record NC_083874.1, on the reverse strand, counting down.
AATGTGATGTTAACTAGGGATGTGAGTTCAAAAAGGTTTCCTCTCTTAGATTTCCAAAATGAAAATCTGACTCAAAATCAAAGCCTGTCTTTTAAGCAAACAAAGTGAGCAGATATGAACCTGGGTAAATTTGAGGGCTAAGAGATGGCTTCTGTGTGACATAAAATATTATCATTACAGAAATCTGCATTTCTAGCATTAGAACTTCCTATCAAAATGAGAACCAAATGGAGAGAGAAGACAATCAAGTTTCATCTCTAGAAATCTATCTCATGCAATGGAATAGATGGAATAGCATGTATAGATGAAATAGGTGGAATGTAATGGAATTCCACCCTGGCCCTGGAAAATATGAATGGGGGAAATTTATTTAATTAAAAGTTCTATATGTTTTTCATTCTCGGGTAAAATACAAATAATGCTGGAAAAAAAGAGAACAAAACTAAAACAATGAGAGAGAAAGCACAGGCAATTTTTTTCTTGGTTCCATCTTTTTTGCAAGGATAGAGTGACAGGTTAGAGAAAAGTCTTGAAATACTGGGAAGAGAAGAACTATCAAAAATAAATTGTTCCTGCATTAAAATGCACTCCATTCTCTGTCTAGTTCAAGGTAATGAAGATAGCAGATATATTTTAAAAACTACAAAATATACTTATAGCAAACCCAAAGACCAAAACAGTTTTTTGTTACTTAGAGGATCATGAATATGCATGAACTACTTTTATAAGTCTTCCAAATGAGTAAATAACAGGCAGTTTTAGAGTAATTACTGAACTCTAATATTTATAGAAAACTGACCATCATGAATACATAATTATTCTGTTATGTCCACTCTAGTAAAGCAAAAGACTGTTTATTCATTTACCATGATATAAAAATCTTGTTATCTTCCTTACCATGCAGAAATGAACTGAAATACTTAGAAAATCTGTGAGTAGAATTCCCAATTTAGGGACTTCCCTGGTGGTCCAGTGGTTAAGAATACATTTTACAATATAGGGGACGTGGGTTTGATCCCTAATCAGGGAACTAAGATCCCACATACCATGGGGCGACTGAGCCCTTGCATTGCGACTACTGAGCCTGTGCACTCTGGAGCCCCTGAGCCATAACTTGAGAGTCTACACAGAGCTACAAAGAATCCATGCATTGCACCAAATAGATCCTGCATGCCACAGCGGAGATCCTGAGCTGCAACTAAAACCCAACACAGTCAAAAATAAATAAATTTAAAACAAAAAGAATTCTCAGTTTAGAGAAAATATACCTGTTTGAGATTAGTGTGAAAGCTTAGTCACTCAGTCGTGTCTGACTCTTTGCAACCCCATCGACTGTAGCCTACCAGGCTCCTCCGTCCATGGGATTTTCCAGGCAAGAGTACTGGAGTACTCTTCTTTCCTTCTCCAGAGCATCTTCCCCACCCAGGGATCGAAGCCGGGTCTCCCACATTGTAGGCAGACACTTTACCATCTGAGCCACCAGGGAAATCCTGAGATTAGTATACTTAATTTGAATTACTATGCCTATAAACATATAATTTACTTCATTAATAGCAAAACTGGGTTTGACTTTAAATGGAAGGATTTTATAAAGTATCTTGATGGAAATGGACACATTTATTACTCTCACAAATTTTGCTCTGAAAATCTGAGTGTTTGTGACAATACTGACATTCCTTTATAAGAGCAATTATACATTTGATTGTGTCATTTATTCTTGATGATGCAATGGGGGCATTATGATTACAATCTTCAGTAGCAATTAGAAGGGTTTAGCAAACATAAGAATCATTTCTCTTAGATTACTTTAGCAAAATAAATTAGAGAAAAAGTAATGGGAATTGGCATTTTTACATATTATTTTAAAATTAAAGTTGATGAGTATTTGTTAAAACAAAAAAAGAGGATGTGATTCATAAACATCTTTTTGTATTTTTTAAGGGCAAGAATGTTCCAGTTGTTTATATCATACATAGTAGAATTAGCAAAGATTTTAGAAAAGCTGAGTAAAACAATTCACACTTTTTCTTAATATACCAATAATTAACTACTAATCCTCATATACCATTTGCTGTGTGCCTCCCACTGTTCTTAGTGCTCTATGCATATAACTTTGATTATTAGTTGAATCCTATGATGTAAGCTGTATGATTACTCATATTTAACAGATGAGGACACTGAGTCATAAAGAAGTAGCAAGATCACTCAAAGCTGCACAGCTGAACAAAAATTCAGGCCTCAGTATTCTGGTCTAGAATCTGAGTGCTTAATCAAGATGCTTAAGAACTCACATTTTCCTACAGCACAGTTGACCAGTAGTTAAACAGAAGACAGAAATGCAATCATAAGTGGTCCATCAGTTCAGTTCAGTCGCTCAGTCGTGTCCGACTCTTTGCGGCTCCATGAATTGCAGCACGCCAGGCCTCCCTGTCCATCACCAACTCCCAGAGTTCACCCAAACTCATGTCCATTGAGTCGGTGATGCCATCCAGTCATCTCATCCTCTGTCGTCCCCTTCTCCTCCTGCCCCCAATCCGTCCCAGCATCAGTCTTTTCCAATGAGTCAACTCTTCTCATGAGGTGGCCAGTGTACTGGAGTTTCAGCTTTAGCATCAGTCCTTCAGCTTTAGATCAGTCCTTCAGGACTGATCTTCAGAATGGACTGGTTGGATCTCCTTGCAGTCCAAGGAACTCTCAAGAGTGTTCTCTAACACCACAGTTCAAAAGCATCAATTCTTTAGCGTGCAGCTTTCTTCACAGTCCAACTCTCACATCCATACATGACCACTGGAAAAACCATAGATAGGGCAAAACTACAGTGGTCCCAAATGGTAAAATAGAGACATGACAACCTTTAAACTTTCAAATGTCTAGTAAGATTCCTTTGTACGGTCTCTCAAATTTCACTGCAAATCTTTGGTACAAAATAAGCCACAAGTACTATAATTAGATTCATGTTATAGATAAGGAAACAGAGGCTTAAAAAGGATAGTCAGGACTTCCCTGGTGGTACAGTGGATACGAAATCCTCCTGCCAATGCAGGGGACATGGGTTCGATCCCTGGTCCAGGAAGATCCACATGCCTTGGAGCAACTAAGCCTGTGCACCTTAGTGCACAACTACTGAGCCTGCACTCTAGAGTCCAGGAGCCACAACTACTGAGCCAGTGCACCTAGAGCCTGTGCTCTGCAACAAGGGAAGACACCTCAGTGAGAAGCCTGCACACTGCAATGCGGAGTAGTCCCCGCTCACTACAACTAGAGAAAGCCCGCAAGAAGCAACAAAGACCCAGTGCAGCCAAAATTTAAAACAAAAAAAGCTTAGTCAACTCACCCAGTATTACACAGTAAGTGTTAGAGCTCAAAATTAAAATAGGATTCCAAATCCCCAGTGGACATTCTTAGCCAGGATGAACCACAAGTCTTTGCAAATCATTTCATGTTTCTGATCCCCATTTCTCTTCAGTATAGGGAAAATATTAATTTAGATTATCTCAATATTTCAGGCTGACATTTCCACAGTTACAAATATCATGTACTTAATGACCACATGGGACATTTTATTTTGTTGCAGCCTTGCAAAAGGATGACCTTGGTTAAGAGGGAGAAGTGTGTAGATGGACTTACTAATAAAATTCATTTCTATCAGAACACCCACTTGAAATGGTTACCTTAATGAGGATGATACATAAAAATAAAGAAAATAACTAAGTCATGAAATATTTTTAATCTAATATATATTCCTCCAAATAGAAAATATTGATCTTCTAAAATGTATTTTCCTCAATTATATTTAAAATCTCATTGGTTTTTTTTTATCTTATGAGAGGTAGCAATGATCTAGAAGTCTAGGATTCTACCAAGGTTTTGATTTTCATTTGGTGAGTTTGGAATTTAAAGATTCTGACCAAGTGTATTAAGATCTGTGTTAGATGCTCTTCTTTTTTCTGTGTGTCTCTCTTAACTTAAATTCCTTACAATCTATTATAAAGCTTTAAGGGAAAAAAAAAAAAGAGTGGAAATAAATACTCCCAGAGTAATATGGTATGTCAAGAACGAGTACGTGTTTTCTCTAAAGTCAGTGTGAAATGTGTTGAATTCCTCTGAGAAAACAACCATGTAAAAGCAAAGGCTATTATATCTTTAAGCACATAATTTACTTTATAAATGTAAGCACATACATATTCACCATCCTATGGGAATAAAACAGAACATGTACACTGGAGAATTTTGTTTCAGCAGAAAGTAGAATATTGCGATGTATCCAAATTATTCATTACAGAAAAAAAAATCTCTCCAAATAAGATGAGAAACACATATAGTTCTTACAGTCAACACTGAAGTAAGTATTTCAATACATATTCTTTGACAAATGGTGCCAAAATTTCAGCTATTTGTTTCATATATAGCAAAACCAGCAAACGAAGATTTTAGAAAAGCTGAATAAAACATTTCACACATTATCTTAAATAATTTTGTAGTTGTGTATTTTATTTATTCATCCTGTATATTTCTGTACCTAAACATTCATGTAGAAAATCTCAACCCCTTTCTTTTTAATATTTCATGTCTTTGTTTATCCTTTTATTTTGATATTATAAAACTATATAGTCATCCATTCTACTCCTAGCTATCAATCATGCTGAAGTCTCAAATGTCTTAAGCTTCATAAATTAAGGAGAGTCATGCTCCTTATTATTTATTCATATTGATCATATAAAATCTTACCAATAAAGGTAAATACAATGCAATGTTCGTTAGTGTTTTATAATGTGTGATTAACACATTGGTAATACATATGATTGACTACTTTTTTAACCACAGAAAAATAATTATTCACGAGAAAGGGGAAACAAAAAGATAATAAATGCTTCAAAGTATTTAGTACTATTTTCTTTAATAAGTCTCTGAATTTGAAAAAGACAAAAATTATTTTAGCATTAGTAATATTAGTCAAAATTTACTAAGGATGTATAATATATTAGGACTTGTACTAAGACCTTTAAATGTTTATAAATTAACATTCTTTAAAATTACCCAATGAGGTAGTTACTATTTTTAAAGAAATAATTTTATAAAAAATAAAAGTAAAATGAAAGTAGATTAGGAAACTTGTTTAAAGCTATATGACTTCACCAAAAAAGTTGTGATGCAATTCAAAATCTCTCTGAATCCAAACTCTATGCTCTTAATATGCTTTATTTTATTTTATAAACATGTAACTAAATTAAATAAGCCTCTTAAGTTCCTATTAAATGCTTAGTAAGATGTAGAGAGCTATGGCAAGTAGAAAAAAATGAACAAATTCAAGTTATTGCTTTTTGATCAAATCTAGTGATTTCAAAATAGTTTATTGATATGATATGAATAAGTTTAAAACTGAGTGACAAAATAATTAGTATTACAGCCCTATTTGTAAAAATAGTATATGGAGAAAATATAGAGTTAAAATTATTACATATAAGTAACCATATAGAAGTCTCAAGGTAAAAATGTATTAGCATATTGGAATGGGTAGAAAAGTTTTAAACTGTACTCTTCTCCATGATAGTAATGATATTCATCTTATTATTGAATATTTTGGCTTGGCCAAAGAGTTGGTTCTTCCCAGGTGGTTTAGTGGTAAAGAATTTGCCTGCCAATGCAGGAGAAAAGAAAACACGAGTTCAATCCCTGGGTTGGGAAGATCCTGGAGGAAGAAATTGCAACCCATTCCAGTTCTTGCCTGGAAAATTCTATGGACAAAGGACGCAGTAGGCTGCAGGCCATGGAGTTGCAAAGAGTTAGATTTGACTGAATACACACGCACCCACCAAAGAATTCATTTGGGTTTTTCTGTAAGGTTTTATGGAAAAAACTCTTTGGCCAATTCAATATTGAAATAAATAACAATTTTTACAATACAGACTTAGTATACTTCTATTAAACAAACTTTATTCCGACCTTGAAATATTAGAGTATCTCACCAACCATCTACTCCCTGGCTCTAAGCAAGAACATGCATCATAAAACATTATCTCTGTCCCTATGTATTTATACCTGTAATTTCTTTTCTTAATTAATATGAGATATCAAGGTGTTTAACAGATGGAACTCTCTAATTTTCATGGGTAACAAAATGCATAGAACAGAAATCTGTTGAGAAATTGTGAAGGGATAACTCCTTCCCTTTTAGCAATGATTCTTAAAAAGGGAATAATGGTTTTTAAGATGGTGATGAAAAAAGGTTAAAGGAAAAATTTGAAAAAGCAAAACCGTGCCATAGAGTGGAGAGAAACAAGGAAGCAGTTCCAATGTCCATGACTATGAGTACAGAAATGCATGATGTGGCAGATAGATGTGATAGAATACTTTGTAGAGGATAGAGAGATGTAACGATTGAATGTGCCCCACATAGGCATCTATCTAAAACAGATTGCTGCTTAAGAAACAAATAGAAGGAGGTTTAAAACAAAAAAGTGTGTATACAAAGTGCAAATATGAAAGGAGAAAGCAACAATGCTTTTATTTATTCTAGTTTATATTGTTGACCATTTATAATGTGACTGGCATGGTTTTAGGTGCCTGATAGGACAGTGAAAAAAATAAAGATCCTTGCCCTAAATAATACAGTGTAGCTTAAGTAAGACAAATTATTAACCATAGGCAAATAAATAAGCATGAATGATAAATGTTAAAGAAATAATTTAAAATTAAGTAGGTGGAAGGTGAAAGTACCTGGAGGCTAAAGTGAAGTAAAGTGTTAGTTGTTCACTCGTGTCTGACTCTGTGACCCCATGGACTGAGCCCGCCAGGCTTCTCTGTCCATGGGATTCTCCAGGCGAGAACATCTGAGTGGGTAGCCAAGTCTTTTTCTAGGGGATCTTCTTGGCCCAGGTCTCCTTCATTGCTGGCAGATTGTTTACCATCCAAGCCACCACAGAAGCCCCTGGATGTCACTTGCAGTTTAATAGACTGAGATTTATTGAGAAGGTGACTTGAACATAGAGACAAGGGAATCGAAAGAGGTGGGGTCTGATACAAAAAATAAAACACACAAGGCTGAAAACATGTCAAATAACTTAGAATATATGCCTATGGAGAATAAGGATGGAAATAGGATTGAGGCATCAGTAAAACTGAATGAATGATTCAACTAATAAATGAATAAACAAATAAGTGAAAGAATAAAATAAAGACACAAACAAGAGGTAGAACTTTCACAGAATAATAATCACTGTGTGCTACAAAATGAAGAAATGATATTTCATTTTCTGTCCCTGAAATCTAATCACTTCCCCTATCCCACCCATGAAGAAACCAGTGATAGTCTCTGCTGCTAAGTCACTTCAGTCCTGTCCGACTCTACCTTAATACTAATAGGATTGTCAGATTTAGCAAATAACATAGGATACTCAAATTTTAATTCCAGATAAGTAGCAAATGCAATTTATTTTTAGCAAGAGTGTGGTTCATGCCTTATTCATCTGTTGTTTATACATGATAATATAAATATAAATAATAAAATAGGAATTATTCATGGTTTATCTGAAATTGTCATTTAACTGTGTGTACTGTATTTTACCAGACAAGCCTATACTCCAGTTCTTTTCCCATGCCATCCCTTCCTTTAACCTAACTGTCTTCTAATCCCCTTTGGAAGCTTTATTCTATGCTATATTGAGAGGATGTTGGTGGTGAAAGAAGAAAACTCTGAGAACAATTTTGGTGCTTAGGAAACTTATAAAAGTATCATTTTGAGATAAGCTTGATACTGAAGCCACTTTGGAGAAAAGGAATACAAGTTTAAAAGAATAAATAGATTTGAATTGAATGATGAAATATAGAAGGTCATAAAAGCTTTAGCTTACAAGTTCAGTTAGATAGTAAATTTTCATGGGGAAGGTAGAGAATGTTACCACAAATTTTATACAGCAGCACTGTCCAATATAATGGAAACCACATATGTGTTTGTAAATTTTCTGTCATGTAAACAAAAAATAAGCAAACAGGTAAAAAATTTTACTAACACATTTTATTTAACTCAGTATATCCAAAATATTATCATTTCCATTTAATAAATAAAAATTATTAATGAGATGTTTTACTTTTTTAAACCATTAAAATCCATTTTTTTACACTAACTTCAAGGCAGTGGCAACCCACTCTGGTACTCTTGCCTGGAAAATCCCATGGATGGAGGAGCCTGGTAGGCTGCAGTCCATGGGGTCGCTAAGAGCCAGACATGACCGAGCAACTTCACTTTCACTTTTCACTTTCATGCATTGGAGAAGGAAATGGCCACCCACTCCAGTGTTCTTGCCTGGAGAATCCCAGGGACGGGGGAAACTGGTGGGCTGCTGTCTATGGGGTCGCACAGAGTCGGACACGACTGAAGTGACTTAGCAGCAGCAACAGCATATCTAAATTTGAACTAAGCCATATTTAAAGTATTTGACAGCCCCAAGTGGCTAGTGGTTACCATATAAGATGGCACAGTTCTAGAGAAGCAATACTATAACCAACTAAATTTATATATAAGGAGAATAAAAGAGTCCTTAACAAATAGACATAAATGTAATATATAATAAATCTCATAGTAGAGAAGTAACCATTGTACTACAAGGAAATAAAAGCAAGAGTAAAATAATATGTCTAGAGAAAAATATAATTGAGAAGGACTTTAATATCTGATAAAAGACTAACAGAAAATAAAAGGGCTGCCCTGGTAGCTCAGTTGGAAAAGAATCCACCTGCAATGAGGGAGATCCTGTTCCATTCCTTACTCAGAGAGATCCCTGGAGGAAGGCATGGCAACCCAGTCCAGTATTCTTGGCTGGAGAATCCTCATTGAAAGAGGAGCCTGGCAGGCTACAGTCCATGGGGTGGCAAAGAGTCCGACATGACTGAGTGACTAAGCACAGCACAGCACAGCACAGCACATAAAAATCTTCCTGATAGGGAGCTTGTTCTTTAAGTGGTGGAATCTGGGGATATGATTATCAAAAGTGGGTCGAGTTTTAGGACACCCAATCAGTTTTAGAACCCTGGTACTGGAACAAAATATCTATGAAAAATCTAGAGCAAATTTTTTCATAATTGTGAAAGTTTGAAACTATTTACTTTTGAATTAGGAATAAAACTTAACTCACTAATTCTATGAAACATGTTCTAAATTGAGTAATCAACATGAAAGAAGAAAAAAATATGTGTATGATTATAAAGAAATAATAGACTCATTATCCCATGGATAAGGTAATACAAACGAATAGACAGAAAATTCAAAGTAAAATATAAATTATTGTGATTAGAGCTTGCAAAATAGCTTATACAAAATCAATATACATTTTGATATTTGGCAAAACTAATACAATTTTGTAAAGTTTAAAAATAAAATAAAATTTAAAATAAAAAACAAAATCAATATACAAGAATCACACTGTTTTTGACAACAGAAATATCGACATTTATTAAGTATCTTCAAAATCAAATAGAAAGACATGCCAAATTCATAAATTAGAAAGCTCTGTGTTATACAGATGTCAAATGTCCACAATCACCTTATAGATTCTGTACAATTCAACTTAAAATACAACAAGAATTTTTTTTTTTTTAAGAGTCGAGAATCTATTTCTAAAACTTACACGGAAATCATGGTAGGCAGAATTCTAAAGATATTTCCCCAGTTTTTCCTGCTCTAATTCATAATGAGATCTCATGCCTGCAATTATATTACACAGCAAAAAGTATTTTGCAGATGTAATTAAGGTTATTAATCAGCTAACTTCAAGTCAATCAAAAAGGTGAATATAACCTAATCACATGTGACATTTTAAAAGTGGAAAGTTTTTTTTTTTTTTTTTTTGGTCTGGCAGGTAGCACAAGAGAAAGGCAGAGATTTGAAGCAGGGGTGAACGGACATATTTTTTCCGACTTGGATTAGAGAACTTGGAAAGGATCTGATAACAGTTGCTCTAAGCTAATATAAACCCCCAGACCACAACCAGCAAAGAAACTGGAACCCTGAGTCAAAAAATCTTAAGGAAGTGAATTACAGCATCAGTAAATCTGAGCATGGAAGCCGGTTTTCCCCTGGAGACTACAGGTAAGAAGTGAAACTGGATGAGCCATTGATTTCAGCCTTGAGCAGGGAACACAGTCATGACACACTGGACTTCTTACCATAGGAGTGTGAGTTAAATGGGTATTGTTCTAAAGCATCATTGTATGTAAACAATTTTGCATACAAGGTAAACCTAAAGTATGGTTCAAAATTCTTTAAGGTATTTCAGAGTAAAAAGAATAAAGTGGGATTATCCCTACCATAAATCAAGATAATTCTAAAGCTATAATCATTAATGGAGTGTGATCTGTCTATGAATGAAACTAAAGAGAACTCTTAGAAACTGACACAATGCTATTTTCAATTTGCTTTATATTCCAGGTGGTATTATTTGTCACTGGGGAAGGAGGACCTATTCAGTAAGTAGTGTAGCAGCTCCTGTTTATTCACATTAGAAAAAAAGAAATTAGGTCCAATCTTCTTACTGCACAGAGAAATCAATCCTAGATAAATAAAAACTCTAAATGTTTAAAGTCAAAACTGTAAAACTTTACACAGAAGATGTAGGAGAATATCTTTATGATCTCAGAGAATGTAAGTAAGAATTTATCAACAAAATCCATAGAACACAATAAAAATATATATATAAAGCAACCATGGTAAAACTATAACAGTGCAAAAAAAACAAAAAAAAAGTAACCGCCACAACAAAACCATATATTTCTTGAAACATTATTTAAGGAAAAAGAAATAAAGTTATAAATGTTGGAATATATTTGCAAAGTACTGAAAAACTATTTATACTAAAAAAAATTCAAAATTAGGTAGTAAATCAGTATTTTTCTAGATTACATATATATTAAAGAAGATAAAAATGACAAAAATTAGATTATGCAACTGTAATAAAGAATAGCAATATTAAGATGAAAACAATTTCTCTGTGGTCTTCATGCTTAAAAAATTTACTGAGGCTTGGAAATCCAGAGGTCATACAACTGATTGTCTAAATTTCATTATTATATTATTATTATAATATTTTAGCTTTACAGTTACCAACTTTTTTGCCTATTAGAGTCATAAAATTGAGAAATATGACAATATCAACAGTTGGTTGTCAGTTTGTGAGCCAACCTGAGCTCTTCAGATAAATACTACTGATGAGAATAAAAAATATCATCACTTTGAAAAAACAGAACATTATTTTGAAAATGTAAAGAGGCTCATACTATAAGGCAATCATATCAATTAAAAAAAAAAATCCCCTTTTGTAGCTGATTCCCCGTACAACTTATTTTGGAACACCTCTCTCTCTTTTCCTTCCAAAACTTTAAGTATGTCTTCTCTTTGGCTTCCCAAGCGGCACAAGTGGTAAAGAATCCATTTGCCCATGCAGGAGACTCAAAAGACATGAGTCTCATACCTGGATCAGGAAGATCCCCTAGAGCAGGAAATGGCAACTCACTCCAGACTTCTTGCCTGTAAAATCCCATGGACAGAGGAGCCAGATACGACTAAGCAACCAAGCATACACACACACTTCTGCTTCTGCTTATGTCATTCCTCATCTCTTCTTTGCTCTTATGTTTTTTTTTTTTTCCTTTACTTTTCTCCTCTTTCTCTATGTCCAAATCCTACATATACTCTAGAGAAGTCCATAAAGAAATACTAATTCATTTTTCATTCATTCAAAAATTTGTTATTGAAGAGCTACTATGTGCCAAGTATTTAAAGCACAACAATAGATCAGATAAGTTGCCTCTACCCTTTACATGCATGCATTGCTAGGTTGGTGTGGAGACAAACAATAAAAAAGCAAATCAAGTAAATTCAGGTTGCTCTGAGGGAAAAAAGTAAACAGAGTGACTTGACTTGATAAAAACTAACTGTGGAAGTAGAAATCTATATCACATACAATATATCCTGAGGAGCATTTCTTTCCTTAATATACTGAATTTCATGTATGTAAATATATATATATATATATTATATATATATACACACACACTCACACACATATATATGCAAGTGTGTATGGGCACACGTATACACACACAAGTATACATGTGCACACAACACATATTCCTCTCCTATTCACGACTGTGTTTCCAGATATCACAGTTCATGTTTGATTCATCAGTTTGTCTAAGTACCTTACTATAATGGGCTTCCCTGGTGGCTCAGAGGATAAAGCGTCTGCCTGCAATGCAGGAGACCTGGGTTCGATCCCTGGGTCAGGAAGATCCGCTGGAGAAGGAAATGGCAACCCACTACAGTACACTTGCCTGGAAAATCCCATGGATAGAAAAGCCTGGTAGACTACAGTCCATGGGATCGCAAAGAGTCGGACACGACTGAGCGACATCACTTTCACTTTCACTTACCATAATAGTAACAAAACATGAATACACGTTTCCAGCTCAACAAAAGGTGCAGTCATTAGTTACTAAAAGTACCTTTCTCCTCTATTTCCAAGGTTGCACTGCTTCAGGTAACCTTGGACTGAACTTCCTCTGCCTTCTCCATCACCCTCTTTCCTGCACAGAAGCCTGATATCCCTGGTCTTCCCCTCTACTGACTGATGTGGAAGACAGGGACATTTTTGAAGAAATCCCCGTGACAGAGATTTCTGTCTGTCAGCTACACATACCTTGGGATTCTGAAGGCAGGTAATAGATGAAGACTGGGACCAGCAACTTCCAATCAGTGTAAATATAAAGCAAAAACATCTTATATTTCTTACACTACTTTGTCAAAAGGCTTCCCTTGTGGCTCAGCTGGTAAAGAATCCGCCCGCAAGGCAGGAGGCCTGGGTTCGATCCCTGGGTTGAGAAGTTCCCCTGGAGAAGGGAAAGGCTACCCACTCCAGCATTCTGGCCTGGAGAATTCCATGACTGTATAGGCCATGGGGTCGCAAAGAGTCAGACACAACTGAGTAACTTTCACTTTCACTTTGTCTAATAACAGAAACATTTAAAAATCTTAGGGTAAAAATAATTGAATTTTTTTCATAATGACAATCTTTGATTCTATGTAATTCTCTGAATTTCTAATTATTGACATAGGAAATAGTCCTATATGTGTGAACCAGTAGTGTATTTTCTGTAAGACTGTCAAGGTCTCATTGCATGGTAGTAAAACTGCTTTTCAGAAAGTTCATACTAATTAAAACACACACTAACTGTTTACGAACCTGCATGTTTCTACCAAAACAAACAGGGAGGATTTCATCTTTTAAATTTTTTTCTGTTTTGGAAAGAAAAAAAAGGTTCCTTTATATATATATTTTTAGTTTCCTTTCCCTTATATTATGACTGAAATTAAACTATTTTTATATGCTTATTATTCTTTTCTAGTTTTTATACTTTGAAATCTCTTTACCATTGTTGACCATTAAAAAAAAGAAAGACTTTAGAGTTTTCAAAATTCTTTAACTTCTGAATTTTGGAAAAGTATTTCCCCAGTTCACTATTTATCATTTAATTTTGTTAATAATGACTTTTGATGTACAAATGCTTGTAAATTTTAATTCAAGTGTATTGATCTTACCCTTGGTGATTGTCTTTGTTGATTTCATACTTTAAAAATCTGTTTCTGTTATGCTTAGAAGTCTACAGATCACACAAAGTAATTACCCAAATTGTCATTTCATTATAATTTTAGCTTTACATTTACCTTAAATTGACTTTCCATTAATTTATGATTTAGCTTCTAAATTTCTCTGTTGAATATATTTTGGTGTATGATATGAAATGGGGATCTGTATTACTGTCCTCTCCTAAAGATAGCCAATATTCGAATTCCATTTATAATCCTTTTGCAAATGGTTTGTAATATTTTATTAATTCTACATATACTGAATTCTTCATAGAATACATATATATATATTTTTTTTTCTGTGTTTTATGTTCAGTCCATTTATCTATCTTGTATGTACTGATAGATATTCTTGTGTGCACTGCTGTTTCATGTATTGTGTCTTTATGATATGTTTAGACGCTAATACATTTAAAATGACTTGCCAGAGCCACCTAAGTTATATTTCTCTTTTATGTCATATTGGTTACTTTTTAGCGGCTGATTGTGAAGAAAATTTTTTTTGTCATTCTGTCTTCAACTAGGTCACTTGTTCATTCATTACCACTAAGGATTACAAATGTTTTTAATCTTTTTAAAACAAATTCTAAAATAATGATTGCTAAGATATTATAAAATAACATATTTCCCTAAAATAAATCTTTAGCAAAGAATCACCAAATTAAACTTTACTCTTCTCTTACCTATAAAACAATTTAGTATTTGGCTTATGGATCTACATCTATAAATAGGTCACGTGAAGCCTATGGTAAGTCTAGTATTAATAGTACCCCAGTATTCAGGCCCAGCATGTTTGCATGTTTTTAAAACCAGTGTATGTCACTCTCCAGTATTTTTCCAAAATAATGATTGTCTGTAAGTGTGAGGGAGCATTACACAGAACTGAATGCTGTTTAAATAATATGGGACCACTACTGGAAAAAAAAATCATCATTTCTTATTTAGAACATCCCTAGGAACAGTGGCGAAGAAGGCAATGGCACCCCACTCCAGTACTTTTGCCTGGAAAATCCCACAGATGGAGGAGCATGGTAGGCTGCAGTCCATGGGGTCACTAAGAGTCAGACACGACTGAGCGACTTCACTTTCACTTTTCACTTTCATGCATTGGAGAAAGAAATGGCAACCCACTCCAGTGTTCTTGCCTGGAGAATCCCAGGGATGGGGGAGCCTGGTGGCTGCCGTCTATGGGGTCACACAGAGTCAGACACGACTGAAGTGACTTAGCACAGCATAGCATAAGAACAGTGGAGAATCAAGGGGGGAAAGGTTAGGCAGGGATTGAAATTAAGGAAAGGGAACTGAGATGTGTAGGAAAACAACAGGTGAGCAGAAAGGAATCGTAGAAGTGGGCATTGGGAAGGGACTGAGGAGATGTCACCTCCAATACTATCTGTCTTCCACAACTTCATACATCCACACCCATCCAAGAAGGAGGAGAGAATTAGGAAATCAAGCCTAGTATTGTTATGTAGATATTTCATTCTAACAAGGAGTGTTTCATTTAAATATAATGCTGTTTGGTTTGTGCAAAACTGAAACTGATACATTTGTAAAGGTTTCTTTGTACTATTTCTAATCTATAATTTAACAGATTTGTTCCACCAGAACAAACATTTGCTGAATGTCATGGAAATGGTTTTGAAAAGTATAATGTCAGCAAGATCACCTCTGAACACAACAGTTGAAAAAGGCAGCACCTGTGTGCTGAAATACACTGATCCACCCACAAAATGGGCAATGTCTGAGAGACAGTCGGTGTGGCAGCCACGCTTGTCTTCTTATAAACACTGTTCTTTTTTCTGTCCTTAAGATGTGCCGTCAAACTCTTCCTCATATTCTGCGCAAGCAAGGGGCATTAATCACACAAGTCTGCGTGCCCATTTGTACAGAATTGTTGCCGATGATCCATCCTTTGAATAACTTATACTCCTGACCTTTCTGATCAATAAAATGAATGATAAAGGCAGAGGCTTGTGGTTTACATCTTCGTAGAAGTTGCCATCTCCTCTAAGTAGTTAAAATAAATAATTCTTTTAGTGTTATTCATTGCCTCCTGCAAGTGATATTTGTATGTGCATGGGAGTGAGATGTAGTGCATCTTCTTACCTTTGATGTTTGTTCTTGTTTGGGGGCTGCTCTTTTGACAAGCTTTCAAAAGCCCCCTACTATGAATGTCGAATTAAGTACCCTTATGAATATGCATGAACATAAACCTCATATACTCATTTTGGTGGCTACTCACTGTGCTGGGTTGCCCTGGAAGCCGTTCCAAATGGTTTTGATTTTGCGTTTGAGATTCTTAATGGTGGTAATTATCTGTTGCAGCCATGCAGTACCAAATATGATGCGTGTTAGAGATACTTTAAAAAATAATAATAAAAACGACTAAAGATGCTAATTCCCACATTTTAGTTCCTACAGGGCAATTAGCCCCTAGTAATGATGTTTATATTTATATGCAAATGTTTCAGGAAAAATGAATCTTAACAGAGACTTCATATCAATACCATTGGGAGATGAGAGTATTCCATCTGTCTGTAGAAAATGCCTGCCATTAGCTCTACATGTAGCCTATTTCTGTAATAGAAACTATTTAATCTTAAGTAATTCATTCTTCATTTTGTGTTATTTTCCCTTCCTTCTGTTCTTTTATTAAGACTCTTAACTAATGTACAGTATGTGCAGCTCTTCAGGGCCTACACAAAGGTGCCCTGCCACATTTTCTTCTGAGTATCATCTGTTGTTTGAATTATTACCTAATGTCCTCCCCATTCCTCATTTTGGGATAATAATCGAGTAACCAAAGCAAGCTGCTCAAGGGGCACTTACTCATTAATATCCTCTGTTGGAGGGATTGCTACAACATGAAAAGATAGAAATATAATGAAGAAGCCAACTTTTGCATTAAAGTTGGAACTTTTGTCTAGCCTCTGGCCTGTGCATGGAGAAACTGAAACTTACAGACATGCCATGAACTTGAACTTTTTGTTTAATCGGAGATAGGGAACAGGCTCAGTCATTGCAACTTCCTACGGCAATGATCATTCTCAAGGCACTTCAAGACAATCTCTTAATACAGAGGGTTCCTTAATAACAGATCACTTTTGTCTATAATCCTTTTGTGTCCTCCCTTAAACTATCAATCAACAATTAGTTACTTAGCTAATTTCACTGGATATACTGCTTGCTTAGTTATGCTTTTTTTTTTTTTCCCCTTGCAGATGTATAAAGTGACATCCATTATTACATTTAGGAATTGCTGTTTGGTCCATGCTTTAAAGACCAGCAAGGAGCAGTTTCCTTTTCAGCTATCAGAAATAGGGTCTCTAAAACCATGACTACAGAAAACAAAAACCATTAACTGAATCTAGAACTCTAGAGGTCTACTCAATTACTGTGAAACTTAAGATTTTGAATAATGACAAAAGAAAAAAAAAATCAAAGAGCACTATAGTAAGAAAGTTTTGTCATATCTATACCATCTCCATGGCAGAAATTCCTGTAAGAATAGCAATATTTCAAGGCAAGTGAACCTACTAATGGAGAAGGCAATGGCACCCCACTCCAGTACTCTTGCCTGGAAAATCCCATGGATGGAGGAGCCTAGTAGGCTGCAGTCCATAGGGTCGCTAAGAGTAGGACATGACTGAGCGTCTTCACTTTCACTTTTCACTTTCATGTATTGGAGAAGGAAATGGCAACCCACTCCAGTGTTCTTGCCTGGAGAATCCCAGGGACGGGGGAGCCTGGTGGACTGCCGTCTATGGGGTCGCACAGAGTCGGACACGACTGAAGGGACTTAGCAGCAGCAGCAGAACCTACTAAACTTAACCAAGTTCAAGTAAATGGTAATTACTCACAACTTTCCACAGTAAAAGAGGCACCCACCTGACAACTGTGTATACACTTTCCCCTTTAACCTAGAGTAAACAAGTAAGGAAGCCACCCCAGAATTTCAAAATAAGAACTAAAGTGACACAAATAACAACAGGTTTCAAAACACAGATGCTCCTTGTCACTCACAGTCAAAATCTGGAATGAAGGAGTCTGGGAAAGGGAGAAATTCAGCATCATGCCAGTGGAAAAATCTCATCAGAATCTCTTGAGATTTATCTGTCACTCTGACAGGATAATTTGATTTTAAATTCCATCACTGCTAGCCCTAATTTTTAAAATTAAATTGGAAAAAAAAAAGTGACTTCTTTTTCTCCCATATAATGAATAATAGGATAATATAAATCAAAATCAAGGGTGCCATTAATCAGACATTACAGGAAAAAAGATCTGAAAAATTTTAGGGTTTCAGGGAAGAAGAAAACTTTCCTTCCCTCACTCTCACCCACCCATCATGGAACCAGAATAAAGAGTAGTTAAAAGAGATTCTTTATGAAGTTTAGAGCATCCAAAGTTTTCCTATCAGTGTAGAATTTTAATTATTTCTCAAAAAGTCTGGCATCTTTCAAAAGAGCAGCACTTATTCAACCTCACACTGAGCCCACTTAGTGCATTATTATCATAATTCATTCCTGAATGAGAGATTTTCAGACAGTAGACAAAACACAGCAAAATGTCATAAACATGCCCTTATTTTAAGGTGTTCAAGTTAGCACCGAAAATTATACAAATGTGATAAAACTCCAATCTCTTCTCTTCCCCTTTCTTAATAAAGGGACACATAAACAATTCAATGCCAGTAACGGATGAAAGTGACACCACTCCCAGAAGCCGATCTACTTGAAAATCACTGCCTGCTTCTTTGGTTGTTTCTGTACAGCATCTCAGAATTCAGGTTGTCTCAGGCCCACAGTGATAATCAAACATTAATTAAAAGGAAAAGAATTATACCTTGACCAAAATGGCACAGAGTGCCGTATCTTGAGAACTGCTTTGTACATTTGCAGGTGACACACTCATACACTTGCCAAATATTACAGTTTCTAAAGGATGAGCACTTAATGTCAATCTGCTTGTTAGGGAATCAGGTTTGTAAAAGGTGAGCTGCAGAATTTTTTAATATGAAGTTTAAAGGTCAGAGGCGCCTCCCTTTTTGCCTCTTCTTTTAGCAAACCCAACTCTGATTGTCTCCTCCTCCACTGAGCTCTCTCTTGTAACACTGACTTTCTGTTTAGAGAGCTAAGCTTCTCATGCCCAGACCTGCTACTCTTTAAGTTTCACTGTAAGTTTCACTCTTTAAGTTTCTCCCTGATACATTTCTGCTTCTACATAATTGAACAAAGAGACAAACTATGTCATAGTATTTATTACACATCACTGTGGCTTCCTTGGAAATAGACCAAGTACACAATACCCACTCCTTTCATTGAGACTTAAAACCAAATGCTTCATACAATTTCATATTTGTACACTTTAGGATTGCCTGGTTTTATATTTTGAGATATCAAGATATTAAAAAAAATACTGCACTCACATTTTTTCAAAAAGTGTTTACACTTTCTGCTTGGTAACCTAGGCAGATACAACCTTCTGATAAAGTTTTTCAGTATTTAGCATATGTGTGCGCTCATACACTTTTTATATATGTATATATTCATGCATATGTGTGTGTGTATTATATAAAATCTCAAAGTGACAATAGCTCTACCACCATGATATAAATTGAGGAAATCTGAATGATAAATGTAAATTAATTTTCTTCAGATTTATCAAGGAAAATCCAACAATACTTACCTTCAATGATAGTTTTGTATACTGCACAGATTTTAGAAGCTTTAGGAGAGCACTTACCTTACAAAATTGAGATTCCTCTCCTATGCGTGTGCTCACCCAGGACACGTGCCAGATTCCTCATAAGCAGTGTAGCTTAAATTGCAACTTCACACCTGTTGCAAATTTAAAAGTATGATTTTAATACAGAAGAAAAATAATTTTATTCAAGTTTTATGTTAGTTTAATCAATAAGCTTTAAAAATGCAAATATTAATACATACACACAAGGTTTGGGATGTTGATGATCTAACACAACCTTTAATTATTTTTTTCTAGACAACTGTCAAATGTGATAAAACACAAATGATGGAAGATTAATATAAAAATTGCATTAAGATATGTACTCTTAAATGCCCTCATCAAAGATGTCCAGCTCTTAATTTCAGGAAAATACTCCTCAAAGATTTCACCTTCATCCTGAACACAGCTGTGGTAAGCTAGTTAAGGTCCACCGAATCCAATTAGAGCAGCTTTCTGGGAAAGGAATTGTGATTCTTGACATTAGGGCAATATACTGCATGCTGTTTTCA
Source organism: Bos javanicus (assembly GCF_032452875.1). Classification (NCBI taxonomy): domain Eukaryota; kingdom Metazoa; phylum Chordata; class Mammalia; order Artiodactyla; family Bovidae; genus Bos; species Bos javanicus. The sequence continues at coordinate 77,275,692 of NC_083874.1, read as the reverse complement.
CTTGAAGGAGGACAGTGTTAGCTACAATCATTTTCAGTCTGTGACTAAAAACTGTATCGTCAAGCCATGGCAGACACAAAACACTTATCAAGTTCCACTGGAACCAGCCATTGGTTGTTCTGTCCTCAGGGCTATAGTTTGTTTATGTTCTGTTGCATAAGATCAGAAGAATATTTAGAGGCTAGAAAAATCCAGAGCAGTGGACAGAGAAGTCACTGTTGTCTGCATAACTGAAGAGGGGCTGATGTTCTGTGAATCGTAAGAAAAAGGACGTACAAGATTGATCAACTCAGATACATGCTGCTGCTGCTGCTGCTAAGTCCCTTCAGTCGTGTCCGACTCTGTGCCAACCCATAGACGGCAGCCCACCAGGCTCCCCCGTCCCTGGGATTCTCCAGGCAAGAACAGTGGAGTGGGTTGCCATTTCCTTCTCCAATGCATGAAAGTGAAAAGTGAAAGTGAAGTCGCTGAGTCGTGTCCGACTCTTCGCAACCCCATGGACTGCAGCCCACCAGGTTCCTCCGCCCATGGGATTTTCCAGGCAAAAGTACTGGAGTAGGGTGCCATTGCCTTCTCCGCAGATATATGCTACCCACTTCCTTACTCCATTAACTCTTCAATGAATTCTGACAAACTCATCTCATAAATGCCTCCTTCTTTGTTATTCCTGTTGCACATTTCCTGCCATTTCCCCTAATCTGACTTTATACTATAGTAAAATTCTGCTAACTAGTTACCCATACCTAGGCCTCCCTCCAGTTCACACTGCACTCTGCCAGAAGCAATTTTCTTAAACTGAAATACGAACCATGCCAACCTTTGACTTTTTTCACATCAATAGCTCTTCATTCTGAGATCCTTAAGGAAAAATAAAATATCCTTCATGATCATCTTCATGATTTTTGCTTATTTTGCAGATTTATCTTTTGAGTTCTCCTACCCTATCTCAAATTTTTTTAAGCTCTAGCAACACCAAACTTTAGATACAAATACACACTACATATATGATTCATTTTGCCTTTTAATCCACCTAGAAAAGTTTTATTTGTTCTTCTAATTCCTCTTTGAGATGTTATATTCTCAGAGGGTTTCCTTGCTTTACTTCATGAAAGGGTTAATCACCCTCTCCTCTGAAATGCCTCTATAGCTGTCTGTTGGTGTACTTGTCTGTTTACACGTCTACCATCTCACCTTGAATGTGAATCTCTTGGCCTAAATCCCATGGGTCATTCATCTTCAATTCTGCAGTGCCTAACACAATGCCTCATCTGTAAAGGAACTGCATGTTGGACTGCGTATACCGATATTTTATTTACTTTTTCATATATTAATGAAAATAAAAGTTTCTCAATATTGGACATCCCCAGTACTTAAGTATGCTCTGAACTCAAATTCAAATATGAGGCAGTTGGTGACTAATGAGATACTAGTATTTTCATTCTATAATCACACACAGTATGTTTCCAAGTGATAGGTTATATTGTCTCACTTTTATTATACTGTGTCCCCCACAAAAATGCTCAGAATAATCTCAAAATGGAGTGCTGTTTTCCCTAAAGTACCTTAAAACAGTTATTGGAGTGTAGTCCACAGTTTTTCTTGAATTCTCACCATTCAACAAATAACTTGCAAGTATCCACATGACCTAATGGACCATTATTAATTGAATGCCATGGAAGATACTTTCAACAAGTCATGTGACATGAAAAGAAAAAAAAGGAAGAAAGGGAGAGACAAAAAAAGCTTGCTTTGTTCCTGAAAACCCAATGACCGACCACCCATCTATACGTAGGTAAGCTCGATGCAAAATTCTGTCCTCCCTGGGTTTAATCTCCACAGGTACTACTGGATAGATATTTGTTCCCATCAGTTTAATATTTCAACAGCTAATATTTGGTAAATAAAATCAATGAGACATCTGTGCTGGGTTTTGTTTGTCAATGTTAAAGGGGTGGATGGGTGAATCTCATAATTATACCAGTTCCTTCACTTGCTATCACATGCTGGACCTGAAGCTCTAAAATCAGTATGAACTGCATTTGATCAACATGCAGGAGGAATGCAACAACACTCTCAGGTTCTTCTAATGCTCTTTTCTACCTTTCGAAATTGAGTGGCTTTGTATAATCCTTCTGAAACCTCACACCTCACACCCCTTCAAAGCCCAGGGCTCACACATGGTAGAGGAGGGATTATTAAAGACCCCCATTGGAACTGTGGCCTATTCATTCTCTGTGTAAACCGTGGGGTTCCTGTGCAGACAGTGATGCGCCAACACAAACCCAGACAGCTGCTGTACTAAAGCTGCTCCGAGTGCAGGTGGGGAAACAGCTTGTGATATTAACAAGACTAGATCCTTCTCATGGCTTTCTATAGCCTTTATTTAAAATACAGAAAAATGCTTTCAAAGACTTATTTATAACTGTATCAAGCACAGATTGCACCAACATTATGCTGCAATGAGCACATGTGTTATTCATACTGATATTAAGTATTTTTCCTTTTTAAAATACCCAAAAAGAAAAAAAAAAATGTTTCCTGAGGATGATTTCAGATAGGAGCTACTAAAACCATATCAGCAAAGCTAACTTGGGTGAAAACAGCTTTTTTGGAATTAAAAAAAAAAATTGTGAAAACAAACAAACAAAAAGATTCAGATTAAACAGTGAAATTGAGAGACAAGAAATCAATTCTTTTAGACAAAGGTTTTACGGATACTGCAGCTGTTAGGGGCAATTTTTTTTCTCCTCTGTCATATAAAGATCATAATTAAATTAGATTAAATGTTCCACTTCACTGGAGACGTGTATTTTCATATTTTTAACTCCTCAATAAACCTCAACAGAGTTCTTGATATTAAAAACATACTCAATTTTTCCCCTGATATCTTATGAATCCCCTACTGTGTGTCCCAGTTCTGTTAAGTGTTAAGACCAATGTAAAAAACATCCAAGTTATGTTGTTAGCTTTAAGGAAAACATATCTCTTTGAGAAGATGAAACAGTTAAGAGTCAGTGAGAATCAAAAGTGGCAATAATAATAAGTAGTTATGGGCCAAACAATTCAGACTCAGCCAACTAATTGGTAAGTTTTCAGAAATGTAAAGTCTCTGGTCTCACTATAGTCATATTTAAAATGTGGATCAAAATATTACCTATCTTGCAGTGTTTTTCTGAGAAATAAAGGGGATATTATAAGAAAAGCACTTAAAAGAAACAGCCAAATAGTAAGCACTTAGGAAATAAGGGCTATTTTTCTATTTTAATTTATATGAGTTGTGGTTATTTGGGCAAGACACTGACTAAGGAACTACACAGAAGAAAATGATTTTTGCCCTCAAAACATTGAAAATATTTGATGTAACACTTGAAGGAGAGAGAGGACATCTCAGGCGTGGGGACAATAGTGAGCAAAGTTATGAGACTATGAATGAATGAAAGATGTGTTTTATAAAGTGATAGTCATGAAAGATATATTTGAAAGGGAGGAATGAGCATGCAGAAAATCTTGATGCTACATTGGTAAATGGATATCAAATTACTGGAGTAAAGTACAAAATTCAAGTGACTTCTTATCTACCATCTTTACTCAATCATTATCACCCTTGAATAAATTTCAAATTATTTTTGAAAGTTTCAAAATGATACTGAGGTTATGATTTCTTTTGACATTTCAATTATATTCACTCCCAGATCAAAACTATAAGTTGTCCACTTTGTTCCACGGTATCCACATATTCACATTTTTTTGGTCTGTAAAATTTCCAAAATATTACCTTTTCCCTAAAAATGTACCTTTATTTTTCTTAAAAAAAAATGCATTTTAAAATTTGGTCATTCTAGGCATCTCAAATGTTTATCTTAGCATGAACATACACATACATGCACACACACACACTTTCTCCATGTCTCTCTCTCAGATTTAACTCTGAAGGAAACTCTGCTTTACTTTGGATATTTATTGGTTTAGGAGTCTTGGTGGTCATTTATTCTCTTTGGGGATCACTTTTCTCAGTTATATAAAAAGTAAAAATAATGTTTCATTATCAGCCAAAGATGGTGGAGATAACAGGTAACAAAGAGACCAAACCCATGATATTATCAGAAAGAATGAAATATTATTATTACTTTAAAATCTTTAATATTATTCATTTTTAAGATAAACTGTAGGAAAAAGTCCTTCAATATGCCCTGATTAGTCAAAAATAATTGTTGAAATATTTTTTTAAATGGTTAGCTAAGCCAACCACAATCATACCCTTAGAGAAAACTAATCTTCTCATTGGGGAATATCAACATACTCTATTCTTCTTAAAAATAAAGAAGAAATAATTTTTCAAACATTTCCGTTTGCTTGATTTAGTACTGGAACCAAGTATTTTCAAGGTGAATAAAATTGGTTTAAAAATTATAGCACTGTGCTCAGTCACTTCAGTCGTGTCCAACTCTTTGTGACCTATGGGCTGTAGCCTGCCAGGCTCCTCTGCCCATTGGATTCTCAAGGCAAGAATACCGAAGTGGGTTGCCATGCCCTCCTCCAGGGGTCCTTCCCAAGCCAGGAATCGAACCGATATCTCCAGTGTCTCCCGCTTGGCAGGCAGGTTCTTTACCCACTGAGCCACCTGGGAAACCCCCAAATTATGGTAACCAGTGAACCAGTAAAGTTGCTCAGTTGTGTCCAACTCTGCGATCCCATGGAATATAGCCTTCCAGGCTCCTCCACCCATGGAATTTTCCAGGCAAGAGTACCGGAGTGGGTTGCCATTTCTTTCTCCAGGGGATCTTCCCGACCAGGGGATCTTCCCGACCCGGGGATCGAACCCAGGTCTCCCACATTGCAGCAGACGTTTTACCATCTGAGCCACTAGGGAAGCTCCCAAATTATGGTAGGATTATACTAATTACATTTTAAAATTGGATTAAAGTAATAATCAGAATAATACTTTTAAATATCATTGATAGAAAAAATTTAAAATAAAAATATTTGGATGAAATTATCAAGCAATAATTTATATTTGACTTTATTATATTTGTTTTTATCAAATTATCTTAATATCCAAAATGATTGTAAATATCAGAACCCTAAATGAAACTTTCGTCTTTAAATTTAGACAGCATATTGTGGAAAGTTACTTATGCAAAATCATATTATATTTTAAAGTATAAGATATGATGCATATTATACAGATAAGGATAAACAGAGACAATTCTGCTATATTCTAGACATAAAATATTTAGTGGTGCAACACTTCCCTAGAGAATATACTTTAAATGACACAACTAAAGAAATAGTATACAAAATAGACTTTAGGTCTTCAAATTTTATAGCAAAACATCTAGCTCAAAGGCAAAGGAACCATATTTTGTTAGTTATTTTACACTTAGAGGAATAAAGCACTCAGTTTTTGTTTTTTGCTTTTTTTACATAACTTAAATAATTTCACACAAAATATTTAATGAAGACATGCTTCACTTGAAAAATAAAAGTAAACTGGAATGTTATAAGATTAAGAAAAGCTTTTAAAATATTTAGAAAGTTTTGAGTATTCCTGAATTATAAGATTCTGAAAAGAAATACAAGAAAAGGGTTAGTGATTAAATTAGAATAATTAGGCACCAAATGTATTTATTTCTTTTTTTTCTATCATAGGAACTTAGGTGCATTATTGTCAATAATAAAATTATTTTAACATGTGGCACTGCACAAGGAAATAGAGCAATAAAAAGGCACTGTTCAATGGTTGAAGATTTCAAAGATTGCTAGTATTGCATGCTATTTGTACAGACCAAGGAAAATGGACACTTTTATAACAGTATTGTTGAAATCTAAATTGATACAGCCTTTAAAATACACTTATACTGTGAACCAGAAGTCTATTAATTTCACCAATGGAAATACTCAAATACATAGGCATATACCAGGATATTCAAGAATGTTTACAGAAGTATTATTTAAAATGACCAACAATTCATAAAACATTCAAATGCCAGTCAATAAGAAATGTGTTAAAAGTTTCCCAATATGGGGAATGTCATACAACCAGATAAATAATTACATGCTCATGGAATGTTAAAAAAAAAAAAAAAACATAGTAAAAATGAACTTACTTACAAAACAGAAATAGAGTCACAGATGTAGAAAACAAATTTCTGGTTACTGGGAGGGAACTGGACAGGGGAGGAATAAACTGGGAGATTGGGATTGACACACACAAACTACTATATATAAAACACATAATAAGAACCTACTATATAGCACAGAGAACTCTACTCAGTGCTCTGTAATGACCTATATGGTCATCTAAGAAGAAATGGATATATGTATACGTATAACAGATTTGCACTGTACACCACAGACTAACACATTATAAATGAACTATATGCTAATAAAGAATTTTTTAATAATAATTTCATGCCCAAGATGTACTGTTAAGAAAAAAGAAAGTTACAGAGAAGCATAATTATACATTACATATATTATACAATTATAAATACAATGATAAATATCAGAAACTTCTGTAGCAAACTAAATTGTGAACATTTTGCCTCTCAAAAATTAGGTTATATAGGAGTTTATTTCCTAGATTATATATTTTGTACTGCTGACTCTTTTCTAGTGAGTCAAAAATAGAAGTTAAAACCTTCTTGAGATAATTGTAATACATCTATAATTATTCTAATATCCTATATTTTGTTTCATTCATTCCAAACCACACATAGAGTACTTGGGGGGAAAATGATTAATTTTTGTTTATAGAAATCACTTCACTTTTTGTTTTCCCCAAAGAACTAGGAGGAAAGTATGGGCTTCCTTGGTGGCTCAGTGGTAAAGAATCACCTGCCAGTACAAGAGACTCAGGTCTCCTGGGTAGGGAAGATCCCCTGCAGAGGAAATGGCAACACACTCCAGTGTTCTTGCCTGGACAATCCATGGACAGAGAAGCCTGGTGGGCTATATAGTCCATGGGGTTGTAAAAGAGTAGGATACAACTTAGTGACTAAACAACAAGGAGGGAAGTACGTAGCAGATGTTTAATGTTTTGCTTGTGGGTTTAGACTAAAATAAATGAAGAGGGAAGAATGCAATTATTGTCTAGGAGGGTATTATATTCAACTTCTTAGAAAAGGGAGAAGAGACAGTTAATGCACAAAAAAAGAGAAAGGAGAAAGCTCTCCTCTCCGCCCCATCATCCCTGGTTTGTCTTTCCCTTTTCAGCATATAAGTAACCTAACATAAAATGTAAGAATTGTATTACATATCAAATTAATTCAGAACATGACAAGAAGGGCAGACAAGTGGCTGTTTTAGAAATGAATAGACTTCATGAAGTATTTAATAAGTATTGATCCTGATTTCACCAGGGGGTAAGTTACTCTCTGCTACTAAGTTAAGCACTTTTGAAAGCTGCAGCCATTGTGAGGTCAGCAGATCAACAAATACCCAGTCATGAGCTATTGGGTCAATAAGTGAAGTTGCTCAGTCATGTCCGACTCTTTGCGACCCCATGGACTGTAGCCCACCAGGTTCCTCTGTCCATCAAGGCAGGGCTTCTTCCAAATTCTCCCTCTTGGCCACAGACTCCACTCAGGAATGAAAAAGATCAGATTTTTAAATGCAGCTTATGGGGTGAGGTTTATCATTGACACTGACTGTATAATGGTATGGAAAACAAACCTATAATTTGCTGCTGCCATCAATAAGCAAAAAAAGAAGGGTATTTTCTGTAGTTGCTTTAAAACCCTCAAAAAGCCACTTAAGTCATTTCATAAAACTTGATTCCCTCCTATTTTCTTCCTTTATTTTTCATTCTCTTTCTCCTCTTCTTTTTTCCTTCTCTGTCTTTCCTTATTTTCAGTTTTTATTATAACATCACAGAAACTAGCTAGAGTCTATGAGAGATCTTAGAAATAACACTACTTCTTTTGCTGAATTTTTAAACTGTGTGCTTATAAGTCAGTCTCTTTGGACCTTGCTTTTCCATCTGGGCCTTGAAGCCTATTGGACTCAAAAGCTAACTGAACAGGAAATGAACAGGAAAAGGTGATTTAATATCCTATGCTTCAAAATGCTTCATAAAAAAACTAGCTAATGTATTAACAGCTTCATACTCTAATTTTTCTTTCCCTTTCTCCTTCATTCTGGGTTCCTAGTTTGGCATATCTAACAAAACGCTTAAGACTTGAAAGCCATTTTTAAACGGAAGAGAATGAAAGTTTTCTGTTTTTGTTTGTTTGTTTGTTTTAATGCTATAGACAGCATAACTACTGCTTGGAAGCAGTCCTAGTCTTCAACGACCTTTGTTTCATCAGCATTGTTTCCCATAAGAATAGAATAATGGTACTTACGCCTATGGTGTTATGTACTAATTGGCCAATACAGAATATATTGGAAGTGTTTGGGATATTCTCCTAAAACCTGATACTATATTAAGCTAGCTGGATCTCACAGAGTTTTTTTTTTAATGAAATCTGTACTAATATGAAAGTGAAAGTGTTAGCTACTCTGTTGTGTCCAACTTTTTGCAACTCCATTGACTGTAACCCTTGGTGGGATTCTCCAGGCGAAAATACTGGAGTGGGTTGCCATTCCCCCTCTCCAGGGGATCTTCCTGACACAGGAATCAAACCTAGGTCTCCTGCATTGCAGGCGGATTCTTTATTGTCTGAACCATTAGGATATAAATATAATGATAGGATGAGCAATTTTACTGCCATTATCTCAATCGATAGAGTTCAAACTTGGGTTAATTTGCCTAATGTCTCCAGTGCAGATTGGTCACAGTCCTAATCATCATTTCTGTTTTTTATGTGGTCAAGATTAGGAACAGAAATACCCTGGCATTCTTAAGGAGCAGACTTAGGAAAGGAGATCCTTTTACCCAGTCTTTATCCAGGGCTTTCTGTGCCTGAAATGAATACTGAACACCAAATTATTTTGTTTAATTTTAAGTTTACTATGGACCTATAAAATTATATATTCAAAGAGAATCTTAAGTCCTGAAACATCCTCAAGCAATGATATTATAGTCTACCACTTTTTCTTTTATGGGGCTATGATTTCCCTTGAAAGTTATCCCCTCCCTAGGTAAGACTTGGCAGTTAAAATGCTTAGGTCTCAGAGGGACAACATGTATTTCACTTGTGAATGCTCTTTATTTATATATTAACAATTTCCTAAGGATTTGCATACTTTTTTTATTGGAAGTAAAAAATGTGCATATATTTGAATTTTCTTTTTAGTTCTGATTGACAGAATTATTTTACCCTCACTTAGGCATCAGTTGTCCTTCTAAGAGTTTGATGAATATTTTGGTAAATTTTCAAATTTATATAGGAAAATCATTATAAACAAGTTGGGAACTTAACCCAGCTGCCACAGACAGGTATTGTATAAATTAAGTAAAATATTCTCCTCATATTTATATACACAGTATTCCCACTAAAAATCCCAAAATATATGTTCCAGGAATATAACTAATATCTTTTAAATTTATATATTTAAATATGTATTAAAACATATTCAATATATGTTGGAAAATAACATATCCAAAAAAAGGAACTAAAGAGCCTCTTAATGAAAGTGAAAGAGGAGAGTGAAAAAGCTGGCTTAAGACTCAACATTCAAAAAACTAAGATTATGGCTTCTGGTCCCATCACTTCATGGCAAATAGATAGGGAAATAAGGGAAACAGTGACAGACTTTATTTTCTTGGGCTCCAAAACCACTGCAGATGGTGACTGTAGCCATAAAATTAAAAGATGCTTGCTCCTTGGAAGAAAAGCTATGACAAACCTAGACAGCATATTAAAAAGCAGAGATTATTTTGTCGACAAAATTCCATCTAGTCAAAGCTATGGTTTTTCCAATAGTCATGAATGGATGTGAGAGTTGGACCACAAAGAAAGCTGAGTACAGAAGAATTGGTGCTTTTGAACTGTGGTGTTGGAGAAGACTCTTGAGAGTCCCTTGGACTGCAAGGACATCAAACCAGTCCCTCCTAAAGGAAATCAGTTCTGAATATTCATTAGAAGGATTGATATTGAAGCTGACACTCCAATACTTTGGCCACCTGATAGGAAGAGCTGACTCATTAGAAAAGACCCTGATGCTGGGAAAGATTGAAGGCAGGAGGAGAAGGGGATGACAGAGGACAGGATGGTTGGATGGCATCGCCGACTCAATGGACATGAGTTTGAGCAAGCTCTGGGAGATGGTGAAGGACAGAGAAGCCTGGCATGCTTCAGTCCATGGGGTCAGAAAGAGTTGGACATGCCTGAGTGACTGAACAAAAACAACCCAGAAGTAGAATTGGCAGATCATCCGACAATTCTATGTTTAATTTTTGAGGAACTTCCAAACCACTTGGACAGTGGCTACACCATTTTACATTTTCACCTGGAATGAAAAGAGATTCCATTTCTCCACATCCTAACCAAGACTTACAATTTCCTGTTTTGCTTTTAAAAAAAATTAAATAGACATCTAAATATGTGTGAAGTAGTATCATTGTGTCTTTGATTTGAATTTCCTTAATGATTAATGATACTGATTGTCTTCATGTTATTATTGATTATTAGTATATCTTCTTTGGATAAATGCCTATTTGCCATTTTAAAAATTTCTTTGGTTGTTTTTTACTGTTGTTGAGTTATAAAGAGTTCTTTATATATTCTGGATACTAACCCCTCATCAGATGTAACTTGCAAATATTTTTCTCCCATTCTGTAGGTTGTCTTTTCACTTTATATTAGTGTTCCTTAACACATAGGGCTTCCCTCATAGCTCAGTTAGTAAAGTATCCACCTGCAATGCAGGAGACCCTGGTTCGATTCCTGGGTTGGGAAGATCTGCTGGAGAAGGGATAGGCTATCCACTCCAGTATTCTTGGGCTTCCTTTGTGGCTCAGATAGTAAAGAATCCTCCTGCAATGTGGGAGAGGCCTGGGTTCAATCTCTGGGTTGGGAATATTCCCTGGAGAAAGGAAAAGTTATCCACTCCAGTATTCTGCCCTGCAGAATTCCAAGGACTATATAGACCATGGAATCACAAAGAGTCGGACATGACTGAGTGACTTTCACTTCACTTCTTTAACATATAAAAGGTTTCAATTTTTCACTCTAGTAGTTTTCCCTCTGTTTCTTGTGTTTCTTGTTTCATAGTAAAAAAAAACCACTGACAAATTCAATATCATGAATCTTTTCCCTTATGTTTTTTATAGCTTTAACTCTTCAGATCTTTGACACATTTTGACTGAATTTTTCTAGGTGGTATAAGATTAGAGTCCAACTTTTACTCTTTTGCACATGAATATCCAATTTTCCGAATACAACTGGTTGAAAACACACTGTTCTTTCCACGTTGAACGGTCTTGGTACCCATGTTAAAAATCATTTGACCATTCAGATATGAGGGCATATTACTAGGCTCTCTATTTTATTCCTAAAGTCCATATGTCTGTCTTTATGTCAGTGCCACATTGTTTGATTTCTGTAACTTTTTTCTTAAGTTTTGAAATCAGGAATGTGAGACTTCCAATTTTATTCTTCTTGAAAATTACTTTACATCTAATATTACATTTATGTGTATTACCACCTTATAATTTTCCTGGAGTCTTCAACTCTCTAAATTTTAAACACTATAACTAGAACAGAGCAGATTATTTAGAAGTGGTCATCAGGTATCTGACTAACTCAGTAACTTTCATCCCAAATTTAATTTTAAATTAAATCTTAATTGCATATGTCTGTTTTTCTTAGTACGTTCTTTAATGAAATGTCATTTTTATGTTTATTTTGCAAATTTATACTTTTCAGCTACCTAACAACAGACTGGTTCCAAATAGAGAAAGGAGTCCATCAAGGCTGTGTTTGTCACCCCGCTTATTTAACTTCTATGCAGAGTACATCATGAGAAAAACTGGGCTGGAAGAAGCACAAGCTGGAATCAAGATTGCCGAGAGAAATATCAATAACCTCAGATATGCAGATGACACCACCCTTATGGCAGAAAGTGAAGAAGAACTAAAGAGCCTCTTGATGAAAGTGAGGAGAAGAGTGAAAAAGTTGGCTTAAAGCTCAACATTCAGAAAACGAAGATCATGGCATCTGGTCCCATCACTTCATGGCAAATAGATGGGGAAAGAGTGGACAGTGTCAGACTTTATTTTTCTGGGCTCCAAAATCACTGCAGATGGTGATTGCAGCCATGAAATTAAAAGACGCTTACTCCTTGGAAGGAAAGTGGTGACCAGCCTAGACAGCATATTAAAAAGCAGAGACATTACTTTGTCAACAAAGGTCCATCTAGTCAAGGCTATGGTTTTTCTAGTAGTCATGTATGGATGTGAGAGTTGGACTATAAAGAAAGCTGAGCACTGAAAAATTGATGCTTTTGAACCGTGGTGTTGGAGAAGACTCTTGACAGTTTCTTGTACTGTAAGGAGATCCAACCAGTCCATCCTAAAGGAGATCAGTCCTGGGTGTTCACTGGAAGGACTGATGCTGAAGCTGAAACGCCAATACTTTGGCCTCCTGATGTGAATAGCTGACTCATTTTAAAAGACCCTGATGCTGGGAAAGATTGAAGGCAGGAGGAGAAGGGGACGACAGAGAATGAGATGGTTGGATGGCATCAACGACTCAAGGAGATAAATTTGAGTAAACTCCAGGAGTTGTGATGGACAGGGAAGCCTGGCGTGCTGCGGTTCATGCGGTTGCAAAGAATCAGACATGACCGAGTGACTGAACTGAACTGAAAAACACTGACTACGTTATTTCATGGTTAATTATTTGTTTTAAGTAAGTCATTGACATCATGAACTAAAGCTAATTAATTATATGCATATTTAATATATTATCATCTTTGGGGTCAGTTAAATAGAATATTTATATTGATATTAGAAAACATTAAGGCCAAAAAAAAATCATTCATACAATGTTAAAATCCCTAGTAGGGAGGAGTTAAAATATGTGAGGCAAGGAAGAAGAGAATATTTTTAGCTGAGTTTTAAAGAGTGTTAATGGAATGGAATGTCCTGGAAGTCTGTTCTAGGTGGCAGATGGCCGATGGCAAGAGCTGCAGAGCTGTCCTGATACAGTCCTGGCTGTGACGTTAGTTGAGGGAGTTGGGGTTGGAAGAGAAGCTGGGGAAAAGTAGTGATTCCAGAGTTTGAAGTGGTTTCAAAAGTGTATCTGTAAAGTTCTATGAAATTCTATCATGCTATCAATAAAAAGCAAAACCCTCCTGGTATATTCTCACATGAAGAATTGTCCAAAAATATGATATCTTGTCCATAGTGTCAGAAGTCATAAAATATTAATAGATGACTTCATTGTATGCTTAGTATATTTGAGGTATAGAACTAATGACTTTCTAACAATTTCTTTTTCAGCTAGGAAATGGTGGAGGTAGACTTAGGTCTGTCTCAGTCTTTTGACCTCTTTCCTGTCACCCCTCTCAGATATTTGTGGGCAATGTAACAAAGAAAAGACCAAAGACTCTTCTCCTTATCCTTATTTACTAATTTTTCCTATTTTTTTCTATTTTTAAAGTTAATAGAAATAGATCACTCTTATTCATCTTAAGAGTTTACATAGGGAATGCACAGAAATAATAATAAAAGGCAAAATATACACTTGACTATATTTTAGGACAATGTAACTGAAAACATTCCTAGTCTAACTTTTTTTTTTGGCCTTTAAGAACTCATATTTTGAAAAGGGAATATTAGAATAAATTTGTTATTATATAGAACTAAAGAGCTAGGCTTTCTTTTTTATTCATAGTCTATTTTCAGATATTCTTTTTCTCTAAATCTGAATATGTCTATTTTAATATTAGGAAACAAATCCAAGAGTAATGATCATTCTGGGTCTTTCTAGTGTTACTGTATCATTTTTGATTCCCTTTTTCCTAATTAGACCATAGTTTGTCTCGTTGGGTGCTTGCAATGATCATGTGGAGCTGTCATTGTGCAGGGCACTCTACTCACTGCTATGGGAGTACAGAGTCTAAGAATAATTCTTGCCCTATGATTGAGTTGAGTGCCTGAGACATAATTTTTTTTAAAAAGGTAAATTGCTAAATGTATGATGCAAATGAAAATGTTTTGAATATGGGGTGGAAAAAAATTCACTGTGGCTTTCTCCTCTCTGATGCCTAAAATTTTGAGAGGCTTCTCTTTGTATGTTGCATGGGGGTGTGTGTGGGTGTGGGGGTTGTGGGTGTGGGTATGAACATTTTGGTGATAAATTAAATATTTTACTAAGGAGCTCAGAAACTTTGTGCATCCAATTCTTATATGTTATTGAGAACTAATACTGGAAATTCGAAACAACATATATCTCAGAATGTAGGCCTCCTTCCTTGCTACATTCTGTCATTTTTATTTTTGGCTTTCCTTCCTTAAATGGGAATTTGGAAAATATTCTTATCCTTACTTTCTTAATATAGATCTGACTTTGTCTACTTGTATATGACATGAAGATAAAGAAATAAGATATGATACATTTTAAAATAAGATACCTTTGAATAGAGACTGAATGTATGTTTCTATTCAATAGTCACATTGATTTATACTAAGATTATTTTCAAGTGTATTTCCCACCTATGTGTTATATAATTATTAGCCTTCATTTAGTGAATTAAGTTCCATTATAGAATTGCTCTAGGGTCTGATGAGGCAGTATTCTTTTTTCTGTTTCATGACTGGTATAGTGTAGGCTACTGCTTGATTTAAAAAAAAATGGTAGTCAGTGTGTATAAAATCTGGATGTCACTATGAGTACTTTTGTGGGTATTTCAAAAGTATATAATCTCCCAAAATTTAAAATATAAAAAGTTTATACCTTATATACCCTTTCCAGAATGGAAACAAGTTATAATTTGTTAGTTTTTTTTTTTTTTTTTGTCTTTTTTTTCCTATTTTGTCTTTTTTTTCCCTAATGGCAAAGCAGATTGGGCAGGTCAAAACCAAATCCTAGAGTCTGTGTGATTTATTTGGCTATATCTTTAGAGTAACCTCATCAGACATACTCCCACACTACTACATAAAGTCAGTTTAGACCAGAAATCAGGACATTAATCTTGGTATCAAGACCCAACCGGGAATTGACACTAACTAGACAAATGTCCTTGAGCAAGCAACACTTTTTATGGGTCTTAGTTCTGTCACTTATAAAATAAGGGCACTA
The DNA here is from genome assembly GCF_032452875.1 of Bos javanicus. NCBI lineage: Eukaryota > Metazoa > Chordata > Mammalia > Artiodactyla > Bovidae > Bos > Bos javanicus. The sequence continues at coordinate 77,260,501 of NC_083874.1, read as the reverse complement.
GATTATGCAATATATAAGCACCACGTACTCAGTGGTTCCCCTGGGTAAGGACTTTAAGGAAATAAATGCATTGCTGAAGTATGAGATGTAAGGTAAAGAGTAGGAATTTAAAAAACATATACCATTCTCTATTATTTGACTATGTTAAAGCAAGCGTGCTAATTTCTAAAAACAAAGAAACAAAAAAATAGGAGTTTCAAAGAAGAAAGTAAATACAATTTAAAGTTTTTGAGACTATTTTTTAGTGTTAGATGATTCATATATATATATTTAAAGTATTACTGGATACTAATGATAAATAAAATGTTCTAGATATAAAACTGAAGCTATGTAAAGAAAATTGAAAGGAAAACTTTATGTTGTCATTTACTGACTAATACAAAATTTCCATTCATTCCTTGGAGATTTTGGTACCTGGTTTACTGTTACTCTCGCCTTTGTTCTTGAATCATTTTAATAGTCACACAGATAATCCTTCCAAATTCCTGGTTCTCAGTTCCTTAAATTCTTCTTTTTGAATGAGTATCCTCTACCTCATGATACACTGTGATATTATCCAATAGCTTTTAGTCTTCTTTTTTCCAAACATTTGTTACATTTTCTCCTTTACCTTCATTTCAGACATTCTATTATTTTCCAGACATCATCTTCTGTCATTCAAGATCGTTTTATTAATTTCCCAGCTGCAACAATTACCATTCCATCTTAGAACTGTAAGCCATTATTCCAGCACATTTCCACTGTTTTTCACACTTTCATGTCCTAACTTCATAATGAGCCAGTTTGAATACCACAGTCCATCATCCCATTTCTAACCTCAACTCTAACACCACCCCCTGTTACTCATAATTGCCTGGAAATGCCCAAACACTGGTTCAATTTAATTCTCCTTTTATTCTGCTATCTCTGTACAGATGAGTAAGGCAGGAGCAAATGCAACCCTGTTGGCTACAGATTCCTACTGAATACAAAACAGTATGAGTTGGTATAGATCAAGTGTCATGTTAGAAACTCAAGGATATAGCACCAACATATTTCTCTTCTAAACCATTTAATTGCCCTCTTTACTGGATCATTATGATTAAAATACTACATTATCAGGCCATCCAACATGGCTTTTCTCTTGCTCTCTGAATATTGCTTGCTTCCCATACAACTCCTCACATGACTGATCTTCCCTCTTGTTTTTTACATAAGTCAATTATACTCCACTTATAGTTATTATGAAAATTTGACTATATCCCCTGTATTGTGCAATATATCATTATACCTTATTTTATACATAATAGCTTTTCCTTCTTAATTCCCTACCGCTATATTAATTCTCCCCAGTTTCTTCTCCCTACTGGGGACTACTACCTTGCTCCCTCTCTACCTGGGAGTCTGCTTCCTCTCTGTTGTATTTATTAATTTGTTGTATTTTTAAGATTCTGCATATAAGTGACATCATAGAACACTTTTCTTTTTCCATCTTACCTATTTCACTTAGTAAAATGTCCTTCAAGTTCATCCATGTTGTTGCAAATGGCAAAATTTCATTCCCTTTTTATAGCTAAGTAGTATTCCAGTGTGTGTATGTGTGTGTGTGTATCACATCTTCTTTATTTGTTGATGGATACTTAAGATCAGTTCATGTCTTGACAACTGTTAATAATGCTCCTATGAACATTGGAGTGTATGTCTCCTTTTGAATTAAAAAAAATTTTTTTTTATATACAACACAAACAACAAATGTTGGCAAAGATGTTGAGAAAAGGGAACCCTCTTACACTATTCAGTTCAGTTCAGTCGCTCAGTCATGTCTGACTCTTTGCAACCCCATGAACTGCAGCACACCAGGCCTCCCTGTCCATCACCAACTCCCGGAGTTCACCCAAACCCATGTTCATCGAGTTGGTGATGCCATCCAGCCATCTCATCCCCTGTCGTCCCCTTCTCTTCCTGCCCCCAATCTTTCCCAGCATCAGGGTCTTTTCAAATGAGTCAGCTCTTCACATCAGGTGGCCAAACTATTGGAGTTTCAGCTTCAACATCAGTCCTTCCAATGAACACCCAGGACTGATCTCCTTTAGGATGGACTGGTTGGATCTTCTTGCAGCCCAAGGGACTCTCAAGAGTCTTCTCCAACACCACAGTTCAAAAGCATCAATTCTTCGGTGCTCCTCTCTCTTTATAGTCCAATTCTCACATCCATACATGACCAATGGAAAAACCGTAGCCTTGACTAGACAGACGTTTGTTGACAAAGTAATGTCTCTGCTTTTGAATATGCTGTCTAGGTTGGTCATAACTTTCCTTCCAAGGAGTATGTGTCTTTTAATCATGGATGCAGTCACCATCTGCAGTGATCTTGGAGCCCAGAAAAATAAAGTCTGACACTGTCCACTCTTTCCCCATCTATTTGCCATGAAGTGATGGGACGGATGCCATGATCTTAGTTTTCTGAATGTTGAGCTTTAAGCCAACTTTTTCACTCTCCTCTTTCACTTTCATCAAGAGGCTCTTTAGTTCTTCTTCACTTTCTGCCATAAGGGTGGTGTCATCTGCATATCAGAGGTTATTGTTATTTCTCCCTGCAATCTTGATTCCAGCTTGTGCTTCTTCCAGCCTAGCGTTTCTCATGATGTACTCTGCATGTAAGTTAAATAAGCAGGGTGACAATATACAGCCTTGGCGTACTCCTTTTCCTATTTGGAACCAGTCTGTTGTTCCATGCCCACTTCTAACTGTTGCTTCCTGACCTGCATATAGGTTTCTCAAGAGGCAGGTCAGGTGGTCTGGTATTCCCATCTCTTTCAGAATTTTCCACAGTTTATTGTGATCCACACAGTCAAAGGCTTTGGCATAGTTAATAAAGCAGAAATAGATGTTGTTCTGGAACTCTCTTGCTTTTTCGATGATCCAGCGGATGTTGGCAATTTGATCTCTGGTTCCTCTGCCTTTTCTAAAACCAGCTTGAACATCTGTTAGTGGGAATGTAAATTGGTGGAGCCACTATGGAAAACAGTATGGATGTTTCTCAAAAAGCTAAAAATAGAGTTACTATATGATTGATTCTTCACAAACTGAGCTATGAGGGAAGTCCAGCCAGTCCATCCTAAAGGAGATCAGTCCCAAGTGTTCATTTGGAAGAACTGAAGTTAAAGCTGAAACTCCAATAATTTGGCCACCTGATGTGAAGAGCTGACTCATTGGAAAAGACCCTGATGCTGGGAAAGATTGAGGGCAGGAGGAAGAGGGGACAACAAAGGATGAGAAGGCTGGATGGCATCACTGACTCAATGGACATGAGTTTGGGTATACTCCAGGAGTTGGTGATGGACAGGGAAGCCTGATGTGCTGTGGTTCATGGGGTTGCAAAGAGTCGGACACGACTGAGTGACTGAACTGAAGTGAACTGATATGATTGATCTCCCTCTTAGCCATAGAGCTTAATCAGTCACTACCTATGTGCTCTCTGCCCTCTTCCTCCTAGCCTCTGCCACTCTAGTCAGTGATTGCTCTAAATTTAGACCAGTATGGTTCCACTATAGTAGTTCATCACAGGGAAAACATCTGCCACATGTTGGCTGTTAATGCCAGGGGCTATGAGGTGGCTGGTTTCCTGGTAAATAATAAGCCAACCTGACATCGTTGCCATTTTGCCCTAAACTGGTAACCTCCCCTCCACCTCTTCCCCCATAAAGAAGCCTTAGTTATCCAATTGCCTCCACCTCTTCCCCCATAAAGAAGCCTTGGTTATCCAATTGCCTCCACATCTTCCCCCATAAAGAAGCCTTGGTTATCCAATTGTCTACTCATCCTCTCCCTTTGGAAATCTCATCCTTAACCTATTATCTCCAAGGAATCAGTCAACAACAAATTCATCTTTCAGTTGCTCAGATTAGAAACACTGCCTTCATCTTCAACTTTTCTTTTTCCCTTCCACACAGTTCATATCCATTAGCAATTTCTGCTATCTCTACCTTTAAAGTACACTTTAGCTCTGATAACTTTCAATCCTTTTTACATTTGTCATGCTAAGTGCAGTTGCTCAGTCGTGTCCGACTCTTTGCAACCCCATGGACTGTAGCCCACCAGGGTCCTCTGTCCATGGGATTCTCCAGGCAAGAATACTGGAGTGGATTGCCATTTCCTTCTCCAGGGGATCATCGCGAACCAGGGATCAAACCTGGATCTTCAGCATCACAGGCAGATGCTTTATCCTTTGAGCCACCAGGGAAGCCCCTCTGTCATGCTAATTTGAGCTATTATCATTGCTCCCTTGGTATTGTTGCAATAGCCTCTTAACTTGCTTCCTTGTTCCATCCACCCCCACTTGTAATCTATGTAAAGCAAAGCAGCCAAAATTATTTTTACAAAGTTTGTCATACATTGTATTATTAACAACTAAGGCAAGAATAAAGGCAAGCCATATTTGTAATAAATAATTCAAATAATTATTTAATATATTAGGAAAAATAAAGCATATTTTTCCTAATATATTAAAGGTTACTGAAATTAAGAAAAGAGCCATCAATCTAATTTTAAAAATGATCAAAGGGAATAAAAACAAAAGAAACATAATTGTCCCATATGTATACAAAGCAATGCACAATGTAATTCCCAAAAAGATAAATTCAAATTATATCTTATGTGATGGCTAATTAGTATAAAGATGATGCAAGTCCAAAAAGGAATCTAGCATTTTTTATCAAAACTATATATCTGTAACCTCACAGAAAAACCTCAGCTCTGAGTACATATTCATTTGTAGGAATATAACTACTGTACATGTATAAAATTAAATAGTTTTTCTGCACCATTGGTAAAATAGCAAAAATTGAAAACAAGATTATTTATAATAGCAACATTATTTATCATAATAAAAACTTGAAACAACTGAAGTGGACAGAAGTAGGTCAATGATGATTAAAGTGGTACATCCATGCAATGGAATAGTATACAGCTGTAAAAATGAAAAAAATGGTGATTTTTATTTATCCATGTAAAAGTCTGTAGAACACACAGTTAAATGAAAATAGCAAGAAATGGTAGATAAACATTGGTATAAAAATTGAGATAATGGTGGTAGAAATATATGTGTAAATATTTTTATTTGCCAGAAAATAAACTTACATGGGTTTGGGTAGACTCCGGGAGTTGGTGATGGACGGGGAGGCCTGGCATGCTGCGCTTCGTTGGGTCGCAAAGAGTCGGACATGACTGAGTGACCAAACTGAACTAAACTGAACTGAAACTTATACAAGCGAATAAAAATGGTTCTGAAAGTGCAGACAAACAACCTACATGTGTTGCCTATTCAAAAATAAATAAATAAATACCATAACTTCAACCACTTCCCTAGTTAAACCTCTCCATTAACGTTGTACCTCACTCAGAGAGAGAGAGAAAAAAAAAGTAGAAGTTTGTATATTGGTTTACAAGATGTTCTGCATTTTCACCTCCACTGCCTCTCTCATCCCATCTGCGACCACTACCCTCTTTGTATTAATCTACTCAAAACAGACTAACTCCCCTACTCCTCCCAAACATATCAAACACATTTCTACCTCCAGAATTTTGATTATATTGCTTCTTTTCCTTTTAAGACTAATTTTAAATATAATCAAAGGAAGTAAAAAACAAAGAAACACAATTGTCCCATGTGTATATGAAATGATGCTCAATGTAATGCCCAAAAAGGTAAATTCAAATTATATCTTATGTGATGGCTAATGAGATGGCTAATGGTGATGCAAATATTACCCCAGATATCCTTGGTGCTCCTCCTGTTCTCCTCCTTCTGGTATCTGTTCACATATCATCCTATCAGTGAGGCCCACGTTTACTACTCTACATAAAGCAGTCTGTGGAAAACACTCTACCTTGGCACTTATATTACTTTGATATTGCTTTATTATTATTTCTTCTTACAGAGATCAACATTTGATATAGTTTCACTTTTTGGTCATCTTTTTTCCCTCTACCTCTTTAAGATGTAAACTCTAAGGGACTCCCACAGCCTGCCTGGAGATTTTTCAGGGCCTTCAACAGTACCTAGAACATAGGAGGAACTCCAAAAAACACTTCTGTTTTTTTCTTTTTTTTCCCAAAAAAATACTTCTTAAATGAATGAATGTTACATACTTAATAAAGCATAATATTCCCATATGCTCTATCAAAACAGTTCATTTATATTTCCACAGCAATGCATTTATTCTACTCATGTATGTGGCAGTCATGGGCCTCAAGATCTTTGGAAGCACTACATAGAGTAAAAATAGTGAGAACAAAGGATGTTTTTTACTTTCCTCCCCCAGCTTGAACCTAAGGAGCACCTATGCTCCTCACATGGGAGCACCATACCAGCCCACATTTGTAGGAAAGAACTGAGTGAACAAATATGAGTAGAGGATCTAGATTAGATCCCCTATCCATGTTTTACCTCTTAGAACAGAGTTTGGCTAGCTCCCAAATACTGAACAACTGTTCCTGAAAACACCACCTGAATGTAGTCATCTAAATTGAGTTTTTCTTTTCTGAAAACTCACAGAATCTTGAGCAAAACAGTCAAATAATTCTATCAGGATAACCCAAGGTAATCATTAACCATTAATGATTAATATAGAAATATTAATATAGAAATCTTACAACTGTATACATATAATTGTGTTAAGAAAACTGTTTCAAAATACATGTACTTTGTGTATATCATTTAACCATAGACTTTTAAAAAAGTCTCATTGTTGTTCTCTGCCTCATGAGTGAGTTAAGCTATATGCTAAATAAGAAAGGCAGATTTCTCTCCTTCTCCTGGTGGCTCCTACTGTTAGATAATATCTTATTTTTGTAATTTAACTTTAGTTTGAGAAGCAGGCAGACAATCCTTTTCTTTCACTTTCCATTCCAAATGAAAGTGTGACTGTGCCTTAAACTGCCTCTTATCTTCAACTCTATCTGCATGACATTGCCCAAAACTTGCTTCTGCCCTCCCTCCCACTTCAGATCCCTGTCTGTTGTACCTGCAGACACCAAGTGTCTTTAGAAAGTGCATGTTCTGTGTAAATCCTGGGAGTCCTTTCATATGGGGTCGCCTGTAGTTTTCTGACAATCTTGGCTCCCCTGCATTTTGTCCTAGGCCTAGAGTCTTCCTTCTTTGCTTGCTCCTTTCAATTTTCTTTTCTCTTCCAGTCTTTTGTTCTTCATTGGCATGATGGGATCAGAATTCAGATTCTTCATTTCTAGTTTCCCTCCTCTCCTTGGCCCCACCCACTCAGATAGTCACCATACCTTCTTTACTTTTGCTGTTGCTGTTCAGTTGCGAAGTCACGTCTGACTTTTTGTGACCCCATGGACTGCAGCTTGCCAGGCTTCCTTGTCCTTCACCATCTCCCCAAGTTTGCTCAAATACATGTCCATTGAGTTGGTGATGCTATCTAAACATCTCATCCTCTTCTCCTCCTGCCTTCAATCTTTCCCAGCATCAGGGTCTTTTCCAATGAGTTGGCTCTTCCCATCAGGTGGCCAAAGTATTGGAGCTTCAGCTTCAGCATCAGTTCTTCTAATGAATATTCAGGGTTGATTTCCTTTAGGATGGACTGGTTTGATCTCCTTGCTGTCCAAGGGACTCTCAAGAGTCTTCTGCAGTATCACAGCTTGCAAGCATCAATTCTTCAGTGCTCAATCTTTGTTATGGTCCAACTCTCATATCTGTACATGACTACTGGAAAAACCATAGCTTTGACTATATGGACATTTTTTGGCAAAGTGATGTCTCTGCTTTTTAATATGGTGTCTAGGTTTATACCTTCTTTGTTCCCCATGAACTACACTTCCAAGAGTAACTCAAAATGGCACAGGACTAAGAAGCATAACTAAATTTGGGCCATGTAACCTAAGTTACTGGATCCAGAGGAAGACAAATTTGTACTGCTTTTGATTCTTTGAATGGGACTTTTTTTTTTTTTTTTATCTTTGGGCCTTTTCAATTATTCTTTTTACATAAATTACTCTTCTTTCAGCTCTTCTCTTGCTCACTCTTATTTGCAGAAACCAGCAAAGAATAAGAACTATTACCAAAGTCAACTACCCAGATCTCGAGAGAGAAAGGTAAAACTTTACGTTGTCCCTTCTATTCCAAATTCAGGTTAGCAGACAAAACACATTTGTAAGACTTAGATCTTTGAACTATGACTTAAGAATTTGCTTTTGCCTACCCATTGATTGCTCATTCTCTTCCAGAGATAGCTATGGACTTCTTGTTTGTCTTTTGTGTCCTGAGAACTTGGCTTGACAATTGTTAGGTTGGGGGATCCAAAAATATGCCAAGACAAAACTATGGGTCACATCCTAATTGTGGCTAAGGTCCTACTGACTGCTGCCAGTTCTTGAGGGACTTGTCTGAGTCTTTCTTTTGGCTCTCTTAGGGAGTGACTCTGGATGTTGGGAGGGTAGAATCTTTTGCAACATATCTGGGGATGCCTCTGGTGTCCAAAGTGATGGTCAGTACTGCCAGAAATATTTATTGTGTGTCCCAGCTGAAACGTGACAAGATATGTGAAAGGATCTTTGCTGGATCATAATTCTAGTTTTAACATTGTGACTATCTGCTGTGTTGTTTTCCACAGCATCTGTACCATTTTTCCACTAATGGTGCCCAAGTGTTCCAATTTCTTTACAGTCTCGCAAACATTTCTTATTCTGCCTCTTTGTCTATTTTTGTTTTGGGGTAGTAACTGTATTAATAGGTATGAAGTGGAAATTGCTTTGTTGTTTTTACTTATATTTCTCTACTAGTGATGATGAGCATTTTATCATGTGCTTATTAGCCACCAGTATATCTTCCTTGGAAAAATGTCTTTTCCTTTGTCCATTTTAAAATCTAATTGTTACTATTATTATTGAATTTTAGGAGTTCTCTTTATGTTCTGGACATAAAGTTCAGAACAGTTCAGTTCTCTTATTCAGTTCAGTTCAGTCGCTCAGTCATGTCTGACTCTTTGCAACCCCATGAATTGCAGCATGCCAGGCCTCCCTGTCCATCACCAACTCCCGGAGTTCACTCAAACTCGGTCCATCGAGTCGGTGATGCCATCCAGCCATCTCATCCTCTGTCATCCCCTTTCTCCTCCTGCCCCCAATCCCTCCCAGCATCAGAGTCTTTTCCAATGAGTCAACTCTTTGCATGAGGTGGCCAAAGTACTGGAGTTTCAGCTTTAGCATCATTCCTTCCAAAGAAATCCCAGGGCTGATCTCCTTTAGAATGGACTGATATATGATTTTCAAATATTTCCTCCCATTCTGTAGGTTCTCTTTTTACTCTGTTGACAGTTTCTTTTGATTCAAATTTTAAAATTTTCAAAACAATCTAATTTGTCTGTTTTCTTTTGTTGCCTGTGTATTGAAAGTAATTTACAAGTTGATCTTCTCTAAAACTTACAACATAGTAAAAGTATCAGTTCAATTATTCAACTATTCAACTATTTCTCTTAATTATAATTAATTTACACTTTTCTCCATCAGATTTAAAAAATTTATTGTCCAGTAAGGACAACTTTGGTCATTATTATGCAGAGATTCTTCTAAATTGATCTTGTTTAGTATGACATGAATGGAAAGTATTTCACTTACAACTGAAGTTTAAATCCTATTTTTTGGTGGAAAAGGAAATGGCAACTGACTGCAGTATACCAGGTAAATACTAAGATTTTTAGTTATCATATTTTTTTTTTACTGTCCACACTTCATTACTTTGGATGAAATATGTTTAATGTTACAACAGAGTTCAATTTAAAGCATATTTAAATATAATTATCATTCAAAATAAACTTATTAAAAGTATAATTAGTGCTCATGATCTTGGTATTTTCATATGCTGACATTACAGTGTTTTGGCATCTTATATTTCTAGCACTTAAATACTGTTTGGGAAATTTAGCAAAATATCAGTCAGATATGGAGATCTGTGGTCTCTGTTTAACAAAGTTAAAGGTTAAAAGTTGTTTCCCCATCTTCTACAAATATCTGCAAAAACTTAACAACTTAAAGGGCAAGTGATGCTTTAAGTATATTATATAATACATCAAATAGAAGCTGTTTTTGTTATGTATCCATATCTGACTCACAAAGTAATTCTATAGTTTTCATTATTGACCTTATTAAAGATGTATTAGGATTTTTTTATTACAATTGACTTTTTTCAGGGAATTATCATTTTAAATGGATTTGGGAATCAATGTGTTCATTTCTAAAGTAAATTAAAATTTCTTTTGGTTCATCTTTCCTTCATTGAAAAATGCTATTTTTAAATTAACCACCTGGAAATTGTTTTGTTTTGTTTTATAGGAAGATACAAAGTATATTCCTATCTATGTTGCCTTTAACATATAGCTAATGTATATCATTTAATAATGTTGAAAATAGAATACACTTACAAAATTTAGATTCTTTGACATCTCACAGAACAGGCAACTACCGTATGTGTCAGGGGAATGGTTAAAAACACAGGCTTGAATTTTAGTTTTGTCATTTCTTAATGAATTCTTTTTAAAAAATGCAATATTTCTATAGTTTCTTAACTGTTAAATGTTTTCACTCCACGAAATTGTCCCAAGAATTACATGAGGTAATGCATAGCAAGTCACTTGGCCCACAGCCCAGTACACATCAAAACACTTGGCTATTGTCTTTACTAGTAGTATTGATACAGTTACTATTAAATTCTAGTGGTAGTTCCTAAAGAAATATATTTAATAAAAAAGCCTCTCCTTATCTTTCTAATTTAGTCTGTGTGTGTAAAGTTGGCCATCTGAAGGTTTTGTTTCCCATGTAACTGCTCTGTTTGTTAAGTGTGGCAAACTTAATAACACTGTTGAGTTCCCTATTCCTAAATTCAGTTTAACACAGATGTTTATTGCTTTCATACTATTTTCAAGACTCAGAGGTAGGTGGTTTGGGGGGATACAAAGATGAACAAGCCACAGTTACTTTGTTGAGGGAGCATCAAATCTAGTGGAAGAGCTAAAATGTTCTCAAATAACTATATTAGAAAACATAATGAGATAGTAACAACCACGGAGCCACAGAGAACCTCAGGCAGATAGAGGGACGCGCTCAACTGTTGAGTGTTCAGGGCATACAGTGCCAGCAAATAAAAACTCGAGCAACTTTTTCTATTTGAAGATGACTGAGTCCTGTTACGAGTTGAAAGATGCTGCCAGCTTCCCAACCCCCGAAAGGAGAAATTTGGACACAGAAACAAATATGTACAGAATGAAACAGTACAAGGGAGGAGATGTTCATGTGACCAGTGTGCCAAACGCACAAGCCAAGGATGGTCAGCAAACACCAGAAGCGGCCAGGAGGATTCTCCCCTAGAGTCGTCAAAGAGAGCGTGGCTCTGCAGCCACCTTGATGTCAGACTTCTGGCCTCCAGTAATTTGCGGTGATACATTTTTGTTGTTTAAGCCACCCATTTTTCATCATTTGTTAGGGCAGCCCTGAGAAACTGATAGAAGTCCCCAGCTCAACCTGATACTAAAGAAATAGAAAAGTAGCTGGCACCAGGCAGGGACTACCTGTGGCGGATTCATTTCCATATTTGGCAAAACTAATACAATATTGTAAAGTTTAAAAATAAAATAAAATTAAAAAAAAAAAAGAAAGTACTGACAGTATTCTAACTATATTTAAATCTAATGTTAAGGCCTTTTAAAGATTCTGAACTGTGGAAGTAAAGAACTGTTCAAGACCCTTAACATAAGGTGCTGCTGCTGCTGCTAAGTCGCTTCAGTCGTGTCTGACTCTGTGCAACCCCATAGATGGCAGCCCACCAGGCTCCCCCATCCCTGGGATTCTCCAGGCAAGAACACTGGAGTGGGTTGCCATTTCCTTCTCCAATGCAGGAAAGTGAAAAGTGAAAGTGAAGTCGCTCAGTCCTGTCTGACTCTTAGCGACCCCATGGACTACAGCCTACCAGGCTCCTCCATCCATGGGATTCTCCAGGCAAGAGTACTGGGGTAGGGTGCCACTGCCTTCTCCTAACACAAGGTAGTTTTTAATATATACCATTTATAGCATCTATCAGCCACACTACTATCTCTACCAGAATTCAAACTATCTACTGCTTATCTGCTTTTTTGCTTTCACAAACAAAAACCAAACAAAGAAAAACTTCTCATATTTGCAGTGCAGTACAAATGGTAGGCTTTGAAAATTGTTTTTTGTCAATTAACTAATAAAATTAGAGGAGGAAATGGCAACTCACTGCAGTATTCTTGCTGGAGAATCCCATGGACAGAGGAGCCTGGCTGGCTATGGTCCATAGGGTCACACAGAGCTGCACATGACTGAAGAGACTTAGCATACAAGTCACAAAATAGCATAAATTACTTAGTAAAACACTAGGGAAATGTACAAAGTATTATGATTATTGAGCAATTTAATGCACAAAAATTATATATTCTTTAAAATGTATATTTACTTTAAATATTGACCATATCTTTAAAAAGGTATTTACTTGAAAATTAAATCATTATTGACTAAGATTCACTTGCATGATTTCTCTTTGTGCATATCTAGTTTTCACTAAAGAAACCTACTATTACTTGGAGGAGAAATTTGTTCTGATATGAATAAAAGAAAAAAAAAAACAAGATAAAAACGTCAGAGACTAAGATGCAGAGAATAACAGGATGCAAATAAAACTATATTTCTCTGTTACTTACAGAGAAATATTTGATTTACCTGAGGTTTGCATTAATCACATCTCAAAAAACTCAGGAAAAACAGGACAAAAATCTAGAAGAACAAAATAAGGGACTATTGATTTTCTTTGTTTCTCTGGTTAGATAAGAGTTGGATACCTATGCTCCACTGTGAATTATTTATTCCAATTTGATTCAATGAGTATAATGTACAAATTCTTCCCTAGGTTAGACATTTGAGGAAAGCACTAATAAAACTTGACTCCCTCTATCATTACATGGGCTAATTATAAAGAAGTGTGTTTGTTTGTTTATTTGGTAGATAAAAACTCAGTCACTTTTAATCTATGGTAGAAAACTTGAATCTTGAACTCTTGGAACTCTGGAACCAATTGGTTCCCCTTAAATGATGTCTCTGACAATCACACCCCGACTCCTTGTCTTCCTCTTTTTCTATACAATTACTTCCAAACATGCAATCACCTTAGCTTCTGTCCTAAATATTTATAAAAATAACCAGTTTAGCCATCACTAATTACTGTCTCTATTCCCCCATCTTGTACATGTTCCCCTTCTCTGTGTTCACTTCTCTTTCGAGGAAAATCTAAGGTGAAACCGAGCTTTCTGCTGAGAGCAGAGCACCCTTTAGAACAGATGGCCTCTTCTCTCCAGCCCTCATATGCCTGGCTAAGGAAGTGAGATTGACATATTTTTGGAACCCCTTACTCAATTCTAGATAATCACACAAAGTTGTACCAGAAATAGTAGGTAAATAGTGGCACGGTATGGTTAGTTTGCCCCCAAAAATCATTATGTTCTTCTAAAAACTGGTTCTTTTTTATTTCTATACCTTGAAGGGAAGATATATAGTTTAATGGCTAACACTGAGACAGTTTTACATTTTCTGGTGACTCTTGATCAATGTATTTAAATTGTCAGGAGAAAAGAAAAGTAGTATTTTAGAAGAAAAAATTAAGAAAGGGATTCAGGGCAAAATTTTATCACTAATATATTGCTGGCAAAGAAAATTGGGAGAATAATAATTTTTACACGAATCTTTGAAAAGGGTTCAGAGAATTTGTTTTATTTCTATGTGGGCTGAATCTAAGTCTGTCTAAGATATTGCAACATCTGGTAATTTAAGCCCTATGAACACTTAATGTAGCAGGAAATATATATTTGTGTGTGTAATTTATATGCTGTTTTAGTCATTGCATAATGTTTTTTATTTACATGATTTTTTTGAGACCTGGGTTTACAATAGATACAATAGATAAAGAGATATATTGATATATAGCAATTCTATCTTCCCAAAAACATACCACACAAGTCCTAAGAAGTAATACTTACTTGGTTATTCAAACAGTTGTACACTGAGTAGGTCTCAAAGTACACATTGGAGTTTGTTTAAAAAAATTAATAATAATACAACTAATAGCCACCACAACAACCCAAGAAGTAAAAGTAATTTAGACCCACCAAGCTTATGTTAGGTGATAACAGAGGAAATTAATTGCCAAGTTGGCATCCTACACAGTTATTTAACAAAGATATCTTGATAATTTGTGTATCTCTCTAGACTGCACTTGAGATTATTGGAATGTGTAGCTAATATTTCTTATATTCTCAATGCATTGAGCTTACTGGTTCCTGGATTAATTTAACAGTTTATTAATGACAAATAGTTATCAAAAAAATAAAATAAAACTATTTGCCAGCCATCAGTCTCTGTGCTAGATAAATGGTGTCAATTAGCCCTTTTAAAAGTCCTAGGAAGTAGTACTTATCTCCATTGGTTTATTTCCATTTATGCAAATGATAGGACTTTAGTTGTCAGCATAAACAAACAAATAACAGCAAACATGATTCCGGAAAGGAAGAAAAAAGGAGTAAGTGGTGGCAAATACCGTGCAAGGTCACACAGCTTGGTAGTCACTTAAAAATGCCATTGTTTTCCCAGGTGTTTTGGCATTGTAGAAATTTAAGAAAAAGTATCCAAACTTGAATGAATGTACATAGAGACAATATAAGGCATTAGGCTGAAGTGAGAAAGAACAGGGGAGAGGGTGCAAAAGGAGGCCAAAAAAATGAAGGCTTGCCTGGTGCCTGATATAAATGAATAACAAAGCAAATGGGCTTTTCACTTTTGCAAAATTTAAAGACAGAGCTATCTTTCAGGAGAGAGCTCATGAAGTACTTCCACTTTGTGACCTCTCAAAGTCCCTTTTATCTCACGTAGTCTCTGATTCTATAATGACTGCTGCTACAAATAATATTAGTAGATAGATAAGAAACAGACAGGGGAAAAGCAGGGAAATCACCTCAAACAGCGATAACAGAAGGTGGAATTAAGTCATTGTTATACATGGCAGTTCTGCCTTTCAAGACATCATTTTTGTAAAGCTCCTGAGAGAAAAGGGGATTTATAAAAATATTTCATATTAATTAAATTCCATATTGCATCAACCCATCATCCAGTGTATTATGATCATATTACGAGAAACAATTTGTCATTCAAGAACTTGCTAGCAATCTCAATAGCAATGGTCTCTTAGAAACAGATCTTAGGAAGGTGAATAACAACAGGCACGTGCTGCTTGGGAACAGAAGATTTTTCATTTCCCCCACTAGTCTGAATAGCTAGTTGATTTATTTAGGAACAAAAGCAAAACATTCAATATCTTATGAAAGACACCTACATAAAACCCTTTAAAAACTAATGATTTCTAGGTATAATTTGAAAGATGTGTTCAAGTACTAAACCAAAGTATAAAATCAGCCACTTTATCAATTCATACTCGTGGTTAGCCGTAAAAATTAAATGGAATAGTAGGAGGCAGAAAGAAGGCGAAAATGTCTTTAGGGAATAAAATGTCTTTGTGGAAGAAAAACTATGTGTAAATCCTCAAGGGTAGAAACTGGGGAGGAAGGCATGAAGGGGTACTGAAATGTGGACCAGTGTGTAAGAACAAGTGATTTGTAAGCCACAGACACCCAAGTGAATAACAGTTCTTATTACTTTACATATGAATTCTATTCTAATTCAGAAACTTCACTTGAATCATTTTCAGATCTTGCAAAAGGAGGAGTACTGAGTGATATGGGTCTAGAGGAGAAACCTAGAAATCATATGGATCCGTGAACTCCTTCTGATTGTGTGTATGCGGTAAGTTTTCTGGCCTCACCCAGCACTTTGGCACCATGGTTAGGACAGTGTAACAGTGGAATTACATTAGCTGTGTTTAAAAATCCTGATCCTGGGGCTACACTATTTTTAGCACTGTATAAATTTATGCATTATACCACTAATGTACTTGTTATTGTTTAGTAGTGTGTTGGGGGGAAGGTACAATTGCAAACTTCAAGGAGGTTCTAGTGGCTTCTAGGCACTTTAGCACTGTGGGCCCCTGGGTCTTTCCGTCTCTCTCTCTCTATATAAATACACACATGCGCACAGTCTTAATACAATAAAATTACATTTTACAATCATGTTGCTATAAAATGACTACTAACATGTTAAGACATTTTAATCAACCTAAAAATTCATATTTTTCTTCTGATTTTTAAATAAATTAGAACTTTTTTCTTTGAGTCCTAGGTACTGTGCTCACTGTACCTAGTGGAGAAGCCAGCTCTATTTGTCAACTATTTGTCAAATACTATTTGTCAACTATTTGTCAAATACTATTTGTCAAAGGTTAATGCACCCTTTGGCAACTTACCCAAGTCCCTGTGGCTCAGCTTTGTCATCTGTAAAATGGGAGGATAGTGCTAGTATCTAAACACTGGATTGTTGGAACCGAATACAGAGCCCATCTCCAAAGATGGAGGGGGCACAGACTGGAGCAGGGATGAGGACTGGTAAGTCTGAGAAGTGTGAGAAACTAACTTGTTAGACAAGGTTAGGAAAAGGGAACAGAGTGGTCTCAGAGAGGTTAGAGTTTCTAAGTACCATAAGTGTCTTGCCCCTTGACTGTGTTTTGCCCATCTAGACAGCATATTAAAAAGCAGAGATGTTACTTTGTTAACAAAGGTCTGTCTAGTCAAGGCTATGGTTTTTCCAGTGGTCATGTAGGAATGTGAGAGTTGAACTATAAAGAAAGCTGAGCACTGAAGAATTGATGCTTTTGAACTGTGGTGTTGGAGAAGACTCTTGAGAGTCCCTTGGACTGCAAGGAGATCCAACCAGTCCATCCTAAAGGAGATCAGTCCTGGGTGTTCATTGGAAGGACTGATTTTGAAGCTGAAACTCCAATACTTTGTCCACCTGATGTGAAGAGCTGAGTCATTTGAAAAGACCCTGATGGCTGGGAAAGATTGAAGGCAGGAGGAGAAGGGGATGACAGAGGATGAGATGGTTAGATGGCATCACCAACTCAATGGACGTGGGTTTGGGTAAACTCTGGGAGTTGGTGATGGACAGGGAAGCCTGGTGTGCTGTGGTTCATGGGGTTGCAAAGAGTCAGACATGACTGAGTGACTGAACTGAACTGATGCTCAAGTTTTTCAAATATAGCTACCATCGAGTTAAATAAAAGTTCATTCAAATATGTTGTTAATTCAAAGTTATTGACTCATAGTTAATATAAATATGTATTGACTATATACATTTTATCATAGTACATTTTATCAACCAACCCTAAACAAATCAATTGCTAATATGAAATTTACAGAAAAAGTTTATAGTAAAACAGGTAATCATGGGTAGGATGGAGATTAGTTGGAGATTAAAGAGTCAGGTTCATAAATAAAAATTTAGAAATTTAGAACTAAAAGAGACCAAGACTTTTTAATGTAAGCCATACATTTTGCAGCTGATATAAGTGAGTCTCAGAGAAGTTTGCATATACCATTATAAACCAAGCCCTTGATGCTTCTCCTCAGGGTACCACCTGACTCCACACCAAAGGTGAGGCAGTTCTGACAATGATTTACAAAATGGCACTCATTATAAATGAGGGACTTCTGATAGTAAAGCAAAGAGTTTTCATTAATTCAGAAATATTTATTGCACTAGTGATGTGCCTGTTAATGTTTATGTAATTGAAAAGAACATACTACAACCTTTAAGAAATGTCTTGTTTAGTCAGCAGAATGCACGTTCAATAAATCATTGAAGCAATATCAGTGTCACTGTAACCATATTATGTTCTAGGAAAGAGAAATAAAGTCTTCCAGAAAAGCAGAAAACAGGAGCACATAATGTGAATGAAGTGTTCAGGAAATTCTTCCAAGAGAAAACAAAAACAAAAAGAATAGGATGAGACCTGAAGGTTGAATTTAGGCAAAGAAAGTAAGAGGAGGTATTCCAGGCAAAGATTAGGAAGATGCTTCAAAGTGGGAAAGGGAAAGTCACTCAGTCAGTCTGACTCTTTGCAACTCCATGGACTATACAGTCCATGGAATTCTCTGGGCCAGAATACTGGAGTGGGTTGCCTTTCCCTTCTCCAGGGAATCTTCCCAACCCAGAGATCAAACCCAGGTCTCCTTCACTGCAGGTGGATTCTTTATCATCTGAGCCACAAGGGAAGCACAAGAATACTGGAGTGGGTAGCCCATCCCTTCTCCAGGGAATCTTCCCAATCCAGGAATCCAACCCAGATCTCCTGCATTGCAGGCAGATTCTTTACCAACTGAGTTATCAGGGAAGCCAACTGATGGTGGGAAGGTACTCAAAATCATTCCAGAGGCAGAAGGGAAATCATTTTGATTGGAACCTAGTGAATGAGGAATAGAGTGGGGAGGATGAGGTTGGGGCAGGGATGCTGAATGAGGGCCAGATCATGCAGGCATTTATAGAATCTTAGAAGGATTGTGTGGTTTATGCTAATTGTCATGGGCTGCTGGTGAGTATGAAAGATTTTGAGAACAGAAGACAAATGACAGTAGTTGGTGATAGGATGGTAACAGTAGTGGAGATGAAGAAAGAGAAGAAATTAAAATATTTTTAAAGGTAAAATATATAGAACTTGTTTTCTGAGTGAAAGGGGTGAGCAGTGTAAAGGAGCTATCAATTATGACTGAGGTTGTCTGATACAAGTAACTAATGGGTCAGGCTACCTTTTTTTAAAGAGAGTTGACACCATGGTAAGAAGAAGGATTAGACATCTTCTAGTTCATCCTATAAAGTTAGTTTAATAGGATTAGAAGATTCAAGCAAACCTAAGATAGAGTCTAGAAAAACAGGGATAGAATCAACTAGATTAATAATAATTTTCAACAACACTAGCTTGTATTTACTGGTATCTACTCTTTGTCAAGCCCTTATCTAAGCTAGTTATGTGAATATCACATTTATATTTACTTATCTAAATCCTTAATCAACATGAAGTTAATACTGCTTTTAGTCTTATTTTATGGAGGAAGAAACTATTCAGTTCAGTCACTCAGTCATGTCCAACTCTTTGCGATCCCATGGACTGCAGCACAACAGGCTTCCGTGTCCATCACCAACTTCTGGATCTTGCTCAAAGTCATGTCCATTGAGTCAGTGATACCATCCAACCATCTCACTCTCTTTTGTCCCCTTCTCCTCCCACCTTTAGTCTTTCCCAGCATCAGGTTCTTTTCAAATGAGTCAGTTCTTCACATCAGG
The DNA here is from genome assembly GCF_032452875.1 of Bos javanicus. Taxonomy (NCBI): domain Eukaryota; kingdom Metazoa; phylum Chordata; class Mammalia; order Artiodactyla; family Bovidae; genus Bos; species Bos javanicus. Next base: position 77,241,220 of record NC_083874.1, on the reverse strand, counting down.
TGGCCCAAGTATTAGAGTTTCAGCTTCAGCATCAGTCCTTCCAATGAACACCCAGGACTGATCTCCTTTAGGATGGACTGGTTGGATCTCCTTGTTGTCCAAAGGACTCTCAAGAGTCTTCTGCAACACCACAGTTCAAAAGCATCAATTCTTCAGTGCTCAGCAGGCTTTATGATCCAACTCTCACATTCCTACATGACTACTGGAAAAACCATAGCTTTGACTAGATGGACTTTTGCTAGCAAAGTAATGTCTCTGCTTTTTAATATGCTGTCTAGGATAGACATGGGCTTCCCTGGTGGCTCAGACGGTAAAGAATCTGCTTGTGATGCAGGAGACCTGGGTTTGATCCCTGGGTTGGGAAGATCCCCTGGAGGAGGCATGGCAATCCACTCCAGTATTCTTGCCTGGAGAATCCCCACGGACAGAGAAGCCTGGCGGGCTACAGTCCATGGGGTCACAAAGAATCAGACCCGACTGACTAAGCATAGCACAGAATAGCAGGATAAACATAACTTGGTCATAACTTTTCTTCCAAGGAGCAAGTGTCTTTTAATTTCATGGCTGCGGTCACCATCTGCAGTGATTTTGGAACCCGCCCCCCACCCCAAATAAAGTCTTTCACTGTTTCCATTGTTTCCCCATCTATTTGCCATGAAGTGATGGGGCCAGATGCCATGATCTTAGTTTTCTCAATGTTGAGTTTTAAGCCAACTTTTCACTCTTCTCTTTCACTTTCATCAAGAGGCTCTTTAGTTCTTTGCTCTCTGCCATAAGGGTGGTGTCATCTACATATCTGGGGTTATTGATATTTCTCCTGGCAATCTTGATTCCAGTTGTGCTTCATCCAGTCCAGTATTTCTCATGATGAACTCTGCATATAAGTTAAATAGGTAGGGTGACACAGGGTGAGAATATACAGCCTTGACTTATTCCTTTCCCAGTTTGGAACCAGTCTGTTGTTCCCTGTCCAGTTCTAACTGTTGCTTCTTGATCTGCATATAGTTTTGTCAAAAGGCAGGTCAGGTGGTTGTTATCCCCATCTCTTTAAGAGCTAAGGCATGGAGAGTTCAAATAATTTAAACAGTGTGGAAATGATGAATTTTAAGTTCATATATCAGGTATCGCTGCCTTTCTTCATAGGCCCCTGTAGTTTAACCTCACACTAGAGATGTAAAGGAGGCCTTAAACATCCACCTAGGCTCAAATCCAATTTCCTGAGGTTGGGTAAGTATTTGAAGCTGAAATCCTACATAACACAAAACGTGGTATTGTCCCACTGTCCTCTTGGGAACCAAGAAGCAATGCAGTAAGTCTTCAGGTAGGATTGACTGGAAATTGAGAGATGTGTTACTGGCTTTAGTTCTCATAATAAATGCACCCAAGGTGAACACTTGCAATTTTTTTTCAGTCCCTTAGCAACTGCTTTGCCATTTAAGAGCCCTCAGTTTTATGACACAGAAATATTTAGGCATAAGTACAAGAATGAACTTGCTTCTTATGAAGAAATAAGATATTATCTTTATATTTGAAAAAATGTTGAAAAATCATTACTCCTGCTAAAGCATGAAAAGCAGAGACCCATAATCTCCGTCCTCTGCTCTAGAAACATGAAACTTGAGCTTGCTTAGAAGAATAGTGATGTCTTAAGGTACCAAATGGTAGAATTTTATTACCACATGAATTCCACATAATCAGTTCTTAGCACAGCACTTTGCCATAATACGTTTCATGGTTCATTGACAAAAATGATCCTTCAACCCAGGTAAATAATAGCTTATGTCATATATGTGTTATCTGATTCTGAGTCAAGGTTTGAACACCAGAGGTAGTTAAAATTTTAGTAGGGAATGTAATTCATAAATCAGGTTTTTAAAAAGTGTCTGAGTAATGTCTGCCTACAATATCCTACACTGTTCTTACAACCTGTGAAAATAGTAAGTGAAGAGAATGTAGATTGAAGAATGCACCCATGAACAGTGCTGAATCCTTTCTTGTTAAAACCGCTTTTAATGCAATAGCTCATCACCAATTACCAGGTACAAGGCACAATTTAAATGAACCCTATCTTCAATGTATGTTATTTAGCTTAACTTAGAGATTATGGGAAAATGTATCTGACATGGAACAGCATATTTTAGTGACTGCTGATAAAAATCCTAGTGTGACCTTACGGTTTGCAGAAATCTGTCTCAGAAGGACAAAACCTTTCCTGTCATGATTGCAACTCTCATTGCAAAATTAGAAAATTAAATCACTTGGGAATGCTAGAAAAGACAGAAAACTTTTTAAACTAAATGCCATTCATAACACTAGAAAGAAGGAATAAATGATGTGTTGGCTTTGATACAGGAAAATATCTGTGACATTATCATTAAGTCGAAAAATCTGTCAGGTATGTTTTTCTTACAGTGATGGTGTGTGTTTTTTAACTTTTAATTTTTAAATTTTTTTTCAAACTAAATCTGGGATTGAGCTATTTAAATAATAATTGGCACATGTATCAATTTTAAACACACTTCTTAACCCACCTATAAAACTTAGACCAATAAGAATTTCCAAAGTCTATATCCATCAGCTATTTTCAGGGTGACTTAAAAAACCTAAATAAACCTTCTGTCCCACCTCAGTTCACACCAGCCAATGGTCTCCAGTCTACACATTACCTCAGAAGTTTCCATTATTATCAACCAGTTAGTAGTAACCTTTCCAATCATAAAAGGTAGCATAAGTTCATGGATGCAATAGGAATGAAATTTATTTGGAGAAATAATGGTGCTTGTGGTCAAGTATATATATTACATATATATCATTTTGTGTACACATTCTTTAAAAAGTTTAAAATCTTTAAACTTTTTCCAATTTTAAACTTACTTCCAAATTTAACTACATCTGACTGATGTTGAAGCTGAAACTCCAATACTTTGGCCACCTGATGCAAAGAACTGACTCATTTGAAAAGGCCCTGATGCTGGGAAAGTTTGAGGGCAGGAGAAGGTGACAACAGAGGATGAGATGGTTGGATGACATCACCAACTCAATGGACATGGTTTTGGGTGAACTCTGGGAGTTGATGATGGACAGGGAGGCCTGACGTGCTGCAGTTCATGGTGTTGCAAACAGTTGGATACAACTGAGCAACTGAACTGAACGGACTGAAATTCAGTTCAATTCTGACAGAATGTGGTCCACTGGAGAAGGGAATGGCAAACCACTTCAGTATTCTTGCCTTGAGAAGCCCATGAACAGTATGAAAAGGCAAAATGATAGGATACTGAAAGAGAAACTCCCCAGGACAGTAGGTGCCCAATATGCTACTGGAGATCAGTGGAGAAATAACTCCAGAAAGAATGAAGGGATGGAGCCAAAGCAAAAAGAATACCCAGCTGTGGATGTGACTGGTGATAGAAGCAAGGTCTGATGCTGTAAAGAGCAATATTGCATAGGAACCTGGAATGTAAGGTTCATGAATCAAGGCAAATTGGAAGTGGTCAAACAAGAGATGGCAAGAGTGAATGTCGACATTCTAGGAATCAGTGAACTGAAATGGACTGGAATGGGTGAATTTAACTCAGATGACCATTATAGCTACTACTGCGGGCAGGAATCCCTCAGAAGAAATGGAGTAGCCATCATGGTCAACAAAAGAGTCCGAAATGCAGTACTTGGATGCAATCTCAAAAACGACAGAATGATCTCTGTTCGTTTCCAAGGCAAACCATTCAATATCACAGTAATCCAAGTCTATGCCCCAACCAGTAATTCTGAAGAAGCTGAAGTTGAACGGTTCTGTGAAGACCTACCAGACCTTTTAGAACTAACACCCAAAAAAGATGTCCTTTTTATTATAGGGGACTGGAATGCAAAGTAAAGAAACACATGGAGTAACAGGCAAATTTGGCCTTGGAATACAGAATGAAGCAGGGCAAAGATTAATACAGTTTTGCCAAGATAATGCACTGATCATAACAAACACCCTTTTCCAACAACACAAAAGAAGATTCTACACATGGACATCACCGAAATCAACACCGAAATCAGATTGATTATATTCTTTGCAGCCAAAGATGGAGAAGCTCTATACAGTCAACAAAAACAAGACCAGGAGCTGACTGTGGCTCAGATCATGAACTCCTTATTGCCAAATTCAGACTTAAACTGAAGAAAGTAGGGAAAACCACTAGACCATTCAGGTATGACCTAAATCAAATCCCTTATGATTATACAGTGGAAGTGAGAAATAGATTTAAGGGCCTAGATCTGATAGATAGAGTGCATGATGAACTATGGAATGAGACTGAAAATTACATATTAGATATTGAGCAGTAAGTTGTCCTGAAGATATTTTCTGCTAGGACAATAAGACCCATTTTTCCTCTAATTTTTCGAATACCAAAAATTACTTTTATAAGTACTTGTTGTCTTTGTTCCTGGCACCTGTTTTTTTAAAATAGCATGTTAAAAAGCTATGATTTAGATCTATCAGAAAAGCTGAAGGTTCAGCAAAGTTAACTGATGGGACAAGAAAAAGAAATATAGAAATTGGAGTGCTCCTTTAAAAAGTTTTCTCAAATTATTGCAAGATTTGAAACATTCACATAGAAATGAATATATGTGTTATACATGTGCTTTCCCTAAATATCAGACTGCCATTCATGTTTGCCTATGGGGTCAACAAAGGATAGAAATGGTATGCACCTAATAGAAGCAGAAGATATTAAGAAGAAGTGGCAAGAATACACAGAAGAACTGTACAAAAAAGATCTTCACGACCCAGATAATCATGATGGTGTGATTACTCACCTAGAGCCAGACATCCTGGAATGTGAAGTCAAGTTGGCCTTAGGAAGCATCACTACAAACAAAGCTAGTGGATGTGATGGAATTCCAGTTGAGCTATTTCAAATCCTGAAAGATGATGCTCTGGAAGTGCTGCATTCAATATGCCAGCAAATTTAGAAAATTCAGCAGTAGCCACAGGACTGGAAAAGGTCAGTTTTCATTCCAATTCCAAAGAAACGCAATGCCAAAGAATGCTCAGACTCCCGTACAATTGCACTCATCTCACATGCTAGTAAAGTAATGCTCAAAATTCTCCAAGCCAGGCTTCAGCAATACGTGAACTGTGAATTTCCAGATGTTCAAGCTGGTTTTAGAAAAGGCAGAGGAACCAGAGATCAACAGAAAAACATTTATTTCTGCTTTATTAACTATGCCAAAGCCTTTGACTGTGTGGATCACAATAAACTGTGGAAAATTCTGAGAGAGATGGGAATATCAGACCACCTGACCTGCCTCTTGAGAAACCTGTATGCAGGTCAGGAAGCAACAGTTAGAAGTGGGCATGGAACAACAGACTGGTTCCAAATAGGAAAAGGAGTACGCCAAGGCTGTATATTGTCACCCTGCTTATTTAACTTACATGCAGAGTACATCATGAGAAACGCTAGGCTGGAAGAAACACAAGCTGGAATCAAGATGGCTGGGAGAAATATCAATAACCTCAGATATGCAGATGACACCACCCTTATGGCAGAAAGTGAAGAGGAACTAAAAAGCCTCTTGATGAAAGTGAAACAGGAGAGTGAAAAAGTTGGCTTAAAGCTCAACATTCAGAAAACAAAGATCATGGCATCTGGTCCCATCACTTCATGGGAAATAGATGGGGAAAGAGTGGACAGTGTCAGACTTTATTTTTGGAGCTCCAAAATCACTGCAGATGGTGACTGCAGCCATGAAATTAAAAGATGCTTACTCCTTGGAAGGAAAGTTATGACCAACCTAGATAGCATATTAAAAAGCAGAGACATTACCCTGCCAACAAAGGTCCATCTAGTCAAGGCTATAATTTTTCCAGTGGTCATGTATGGATATGAGAGTTGGTTGTGAAGAAAGCTGAGCACCGAAGAATTGATGTTTTTGAACTGTGGTGTTGGAGAAGCCTCTTGAGAGTCCCTTGGACTACAAGGAGATCCAACCAGTCTATCCTAAAGATCAGTCCTGGGTGTTTATTGGAAGGACTGATGCTGAAGCTGAAACTGTAATACTTTGGCCACCTCATGCGAAGAGTTGACTCTTTGGAAAAGACCCCAATGCTGGGAGGGATTAGGGGCAGGAGGAGAAGGGGACGACAAAGGATGAGATGGCTGGATGGCATCACCAACTCGATGGACATGAGTTTGGGTAAACTCTGGGAGTTGGTGATGGACAGGGAGGCCTGGCGTGCTGCAATTCATGGGGTCGCAAAGAGTTGGACACGACTGAGCGACTGAACTGAACTGATGAAATGCTCAGTTCAGAAGTTTCAAATGGAAAAATTTCTATGATGACAAGTCATTATTTCTAAGTGAAATAATGATCTATATCTTGATAAGTGTTCTTTGATTCCTCTAAATAATATGATCAATCCAGTCAATAATAAAAAAGTAGATGTCTCAGGTGATGGAATACCCTTAATCTATATATAGAGAGTATCACATATGCCTCTATATGCTATACTTAATTTTATTAATATGTTCATTTAATTCTATTGCAGAATTTATTCACAGACATACCATCCTGAAATATCATTAGGATTTCTTTTTATTCCTTGTTGGTTTAAAATGGCTAATCGTTATAAAGAAATAAAAGGGCCTCTGTCTAGAGGCTGAGGTCTCACTTATTTTTCATGGTTAGAACCCATGTTCCCCCTCTACTCAGCACCATACCATGGTGGGCAGAGGGGTAACCCTCAAAGGACAACTGGAGGGGCCTAGGCCTGCTATTCTTCTCACTATCCCGTTTTTGGCATGTGATGAGAAATGTTGCTTTTTGGATTGTCTCCTGGTCTTTATCTGTTTAAAACCATAGGATTCTGATCTCCTTTAAATTTTCCACTTTTCTTTGGTGCTTTAAAATTATTTTTTTCTTTCATTGCACATGCATTTTAAGGAATAATTAGATGTTATTGTGTAAAGAAGGGAGAATTAAATAACTTAAAATAAAATGTGTATAATTATATTTGTAAATGCTTCATTGCAATTCAAGCAAGTAAATTTCTTGCAAAATCTAAATGATGCCAAATTTCTAAAGAGCTATCTCTGCCTGCCATGTTAATACTTCTGAAAGTATTTTGTTTAAATGGTAAAGAACAGAACTCTTGAACTGTGCTATGCTTAGTCACTCAATCATGTCTGACTCTTTGCAACCCCATTGACTGTAGCCTGCCAGAATCTTCTGTCCATGGAATTCTCCAGGCAAGAATACTGGAGTGGGTTGCCATTTCCTTACTGAGGGGATCTTCCCAACCCAGGGATCGAACCCAGGTCTCCTGCATTGCAGGCAGATTCTTTACCATCTGTGCCACCAGGAAAGCCTGGATGGACATAAGTAGATATAGAAAAAATTTTAATGAACCTACTTTTAAAAACAATTACTGAGGATAATCAGGCTTCTCTGCAAAAACAAAACTATAGGACAGTTTTTGTGGGACAAAGAATAAGGTTCTCTATTATCACAAGATTTTCATCAAAGCTCAGCTAAGTCATAGTTGGCCACAATACAGAAGTAGTAGAGTAAACCATTGCAAAATCAGATGCTTTTTTTGTAGTCAAGATTATCTCCTGGACCATAGGAATCTCAGTCTTTGGAGGTGTCCTATTATATGGTTTGCCCATCAATAAACCAATGACTGCTGCTGCTGCTGCTGCTGCTGCTGCTAAGTTGCTGCAATCGTGTCCGACTCTGTGCGACCCCATAGACGGCAGCCCACCAGGATCCTCCATCCCTGGGATTCTCCAGGCAAGAACACTGGAGTGGGTTGCCATTTCCTTCTCCAATGCATGAAAGTGAAAAGTGAAAGTGAAGTCACTCAGTCATGTCCGACTCTAGCGACCCCATGGACTGCAGCCTAATGACTAGTGCTGGTTAAAGCAAAGTTAAACAGTTTCTCTATTTGACAATTTAGAATTCTCATTCAACTTCTCATTCAACAACTCATTTTTTTGACTTCTCCAGTGGTTGGCAAACTGCCTGCCGATGCAGGGGACGTGGTTTCTATCTCTCATCCAGAAAGATCTCACATGCTGCAAGACAACTAAACCTATGTTGCACAACTCCTGAAGCCCACCCGTCTAGAGCCCATGCTCCAACATCAAGAAAAGCACCACAATGAGAAGCCATGCACCATAGCCAGAGTAACCCCTGCTTGTTGCAACTACAGGAAACCCATGCAGAGCAAAGAAAGCCCAGAGCAGCCAAAAATAACTAACTAGACAAAAAATTACCAAAAAACCCCTCATTTTCTCCTTTCATCTCTAATAAACAAAGATTATATGATACATAATGCTAACAAATAGAAATTATAATCAAATATTTTAATATCATATAAACAATAGAAAATATTATTTTTTATGCTTTATGCAAACTGTAATTCCAAAGCAAGAGAAATAATAATTTGAAAAATTGATACAATTTATACAGCATTTATGCAATACAGAGTGTGCTTTAAGATATATAAAGTTAGAAAGGAGATATAGACACAGATATAGATATTACTAAATGGCACCCCACTCCAGTACTGCCTGGAAAATCCCATGGATGGAGGAGCCTCGTAGGCTGCAGTCCATGGGGTCGCTAAGAGTTGGACACGACTGAGTGACTTCACTTTCACTTTTCACCTTCATGCATTGGAGAAGGAAATGGCAACCCACTCCAGTGTTCTTGCCTGGAGAATCCCAGGGACGGGGGAGCCTGGCGGGCTGCTGTCTATGGGGTCGCACAGAGTTGGACACGACTGAAGCGACTTAGCAGCAGCAGCAGCAGACCACCTTGTGTGTGTACTCAGTTGTGTCTGACTCTGCAACCCCATGGACTGTAACCCATCAGGCTCCTCTGTCCATGGAATACTCGGGGCATGAGTACTGGAGTGGGTTGCCATTTTATACTCCAGAGGATCTTTGTGACCCAGGGCTCAAACCTGCATCTCTTCTCAAGCCCACTATATCACTATCTGTTTCTACTGAACAATCTAGACATACATTTATAAGCACATACATACATATACATATACAAATTTATATGTATAAATAAGCTTTCTTAATCCTCAAAATAACTCAGTAAAGCCAATTCTAATATTATGATATGCATTCTGTAGATGTGGAAATTGAGTCCCTGAGCATAGATTTTCCATGTTCCAGGGCTACTAATTGGCAAATTCAATACTGGAACCCAGGTAGTCCATGCTACTAATACGATTTTCACTATGTTACTGACTAAGCTTTCTTGTTCTTTTTTTTTTTTCCTCTTCCCAAACCTTAATCTCATTAAAAATATTATCTCAAAAGCAATACTCAAAAAATTTTCCTAAACTAGATCATAAAGCTTTTAAAATTTCATATAAAAGTGCTTCCTTATACATCAGAATTTATGACAAAATGATGCCTGTTTTGGGAGGTGATCACTGTTCACACATATATCTGCTAAGATTCTTTTCGAGTATACTCACCCCTCTTGCTAGCAGAGCTACTCAAAACACTTTTTAAAAATTAAAATGGCTTGAATGAATCAGCAAATTAGTCATCAGAACCAAATGTTTATTATTCCCTGGCTCTTTATCAAAAAGAGGCAAATCATGAGAAAAGGAGCATATACATCTTTTCCAAACAACTAAATGGCAATGCATGTTCTAGAGTCAATATACATTTTAGATCAATTATCTCTGACTCCTTTCAGTTAAAGCAGCAAATTTATATAACTAAAACAACCCTTCCCTCTATGTTTTCCAATTAATAGGCTTTTAATATGTTTAGAAAATATCTTGTTGAATTCAGTGAAATATCCAATTATAAACCAGGTGTTTCAATTGTATAAATAGTCTAAGATGTGGACTGCATTAATTATGGCAAGTCTTTATCTCAGCTCCGAAGCATCCTACTGAAAATGTAATAAAGACTTCTGCAAATTTCCTCAATATATCCGGATTCTGTTTTAATGTCTCATTATATTTTTAAAGGATAGAATCAAGATCTCTAAGGCATATAGAGTTCCTGGTAATTATAAATACAAGATAGTATTAATAATAAACTTTTATTTCCATTCATTTTTCTCATTAATTCATTCTTCTAAATTTTGTATATTGCAATGGGATTCTTTTTCTCCCTGTGTTACAGATGTTTGGATTCTGTAATCCCCTGAGGTATCAGGAGCCTGCATATCCCATCTGCAGTGATAAACATATCTGGTGATTAGAATTTCATACAAAGCAAAATACTAATACATCATTAAGTCTACAAAATATTTAGTCCTCCATATGTTGTTTGTGCTTCAGATTTCTCAAACATTTTGCTATAAAATACAATTCAGAATAAATAATAGATAAAAGTAAAGTCAAGGAAAAGTAAAGTGCATGTGGGTTTTTTAACTACTTTGTTTTATATTTTATTTGTATAAAGTATACTATTCAACTCTCAGTACACCTAACTTCCTTGAAATGAAGTCTGAATATTCAGAGTGTATGAGGTTTGCAGAAGATATACATTTGGCATTAAACTGAGCTTAATTTAAGATGTGAAAGTTGTTCAGTGGTGCCCAACTCTTTGTGACTCCTTGGACTACAGAGTCCAAGGAATTCTCCAGGCCAGAATACTGGAGTGGGTAGCCTTTCCCTTCTGCAGGGGATCTTCCCAACCCAGAGATCAAACCCAGGTCTCCTACATTGCAGGCAAACTCTTTACCAGATGAGCCACAAGGGAAGTCCATTTAAGATGGGTGGGAGAAATTCATTAGAAATTTCCTGATTGGGCATTAATTGCCAATCATCTTATATAAAGTAAACTCTGTATTTTCCACTGTTTGGGCAATGGAGGAAAGATTCTGTTTGCTATACAGTTTAAATGCAATGTCATGTCTTGCTGCAACACTTAAGAAATAAATCAATTGTTAAGCAAAACCTATATATAGTTTATCACATATAATAAGACAACAGAGCTCAAAGGTAAAGGTTCAACAGAAAGAGAGAAAAAAAAAAAAAAACCAAAACAGTTCCTTTGATAGCTCAGTATTTGCTATACCTTGCAACTGGGCTAAACAAGAAATAGGGGGAAACTACATCCATTGTATGAAACAAGACTATAGGATCAATTCTAAGATTTGGATTGTCTGATAATTATCCACAGGTAATGTGTTAATTTTTCACTTCAGCGTTAGAGTTATTTACTTTTCCACTAGCTTCCTTGACTACCACCTTACATACATCCTACTTACTCCTTCTCTCTGCTGAGTTTATTTCAGCTAGGATTACTTTAGTCTGGGGCTAAACTAGAGGGACAAAACAAGCCAGTCTCCTCCAGTGAATAATATAATATTTCACCCGACCGACGAAGAACTGGGTCCAACAGAGCTTGGACCTGCGTATTTTAGTTTGTAATATAAACATAAATATGACCCTGGAGATTAAACAATTTAATATTTTTCACATTTAATGAAGACTGGGGGCCTCCTGAGTGTTTCCTGAGTATAAGCATCTTAGAAGCATATTTTTCATAAAACCAAATTAACCAAAAATGAGAAAGACCTTTCAGGTCAGTCAGACCATCCCCTGGAGACCTCAGAGGGCAGTTGCCTAGAATAAATACTCCAGTGTTTGGTCCCCTTGAGTGTTAGAGTTCCCTAGTGTTAGGCCAGCTTCTGACCTTTTATTTACAGTGTTATTTATTATTCATATTTTATTAAATATTTAAAATGCCACCTATTGTATTTGATAACTATTATAAGAAGAAAAGGTCTCTGTTCTTCAGATCTACCTAGTTAATATCCTGGACTTGGCATTAATTATCTGGCACTTCCTTTCAAAAATTCCTGAAGCTCTATGTTTCTATTTAACAGCCAGCAGTTGCAAACCCTTTTGGCAGAAACCAAACATAGCCTAGAAGATGGCCAGACTCAGTAATTAGTTCCTTCTTCACCTCTTCTTTCAAACGAATTCATCATTTCTTTCACTTCTCCAGGAGTACCACTGATAACTGATATTAGCAAGCATATACAATAGGCGAGAAGGAGAATTTGCTTAAAGAAAAAAAGGAATTTTCAAATTCAGTATTGGTTCTTTTAGAGGAGTGATTTTTAGGCATAGGAGAAGGAAATGGCAACCCACTCCAGTGTTCGTGCCTGGAGAATCCCAGGGATGGGGGAGCCTGGTGGGCTGCCGTCTATGGGGTCGCACAGAGTCGGACACCACTGAAGCGACTCAGCAGCAGCATGTCTTATACAGAATTTATTAAACCAATAGAAGCTTGTGCTTGTCTGTATCTGTCTATCCCATGTCTTTCTCTCTCTCTTCCTCATGGTGTGGGAATTTGAAACTAAAGGGACAGGGTACAGTATCCTGATTCTTTTACAGCTTATCTCCTAAACCAAGTGTCTGGTTCTTCATGCAAAACTCTATATCCTCAAATTAAGAAAAAGTAGAAAATCTCCAAACTTTATCTGAGGAAGTTAATCCTAGGGCTGTGCATAAGAATTCTAAAAGGAAAGACAATCAGTTGAGTGAACAATTAATCAGCAACAGAAAACAAAACCTAAAGAGAAAAAAAAGAAAAAAAACACCACAGAACTTTTCTGTCAGGCCAGGAATCAACTTAGACTAGCTACAGAGAAACAAGGGGCTTCCCAAGTGATGCCAGTGGTAAAGAATCCGCCTGCCAACGCAGGAGACAAAAGAGATGTGGGTTTTACCCCTGGGTCAAGGAGATTCCCTGGAGGAGAAAATGGAACCTCCTTAGACATGACTTAGCGACTAAACCACCGCCACCCCCACCAGTATTCTTGCCTGGAGAATGCCATGGACAGAGGAGACTGGCGGGGTACAGTCCATGGGATCACAAAGAGTTAGACACTACTGAGTATCTGAGCACACAGAGAAACAGAGGTGCCTGGATGAATTTACTGCATTTTTCAGATGCAGAGATGCACCTGGCCATGAAGATAAAGTTCGCAAGCAAGGCTGATAACTGGTTGTATAAGGGACCATGGCATAGCTATAAGCTTATGCAGTAGGTTGAATGTATTTTCTGAAAGGTACCCTGCCTTACTATTGCCAGAAAATTTTGTTAAAAATGAGTCTGTCCTCAGTTATGTTCTACATGGTGCCGGAAAGGTCTGGTAGGAGAGCAGCAATATCATCATAGCAGATGCTATGACGTGGAACACATGTAAGAGATCACAAAGAAGAAAATGGCAATGAAGGGAAGACTAGAGGAAAAGCAGCAGATAAAAGAGTTAATTAGTATATGTAGCCTTATGAAAACTTGAACAGGGACTATTTTCCCCTCACCTCACCCCCCAAAAATGTTCATGAAAGCTTATGCCATCATGATCTGAATTATGTAAAATCTCTTCTTGCTGCTTATTGCTAATTCTCATTTCTCAAAACCTTTCTAAATGCCTCCCCAAAATTATCTTATATATTGTCCCCCACTTTATTTTCTTCCTTACTCCACATCCCTCAACAATTTCAGAGGCTCCTAAGTAACATCAAGTTGGATTTCTGATTCAGTAGAGAAGACATGTTAATAAAATAAACTGGACTTCCTGGGATTAAATCTGAGATCCACCACTGATTATTTGTCTAACCTTGGAGAAAAGAAACTCATCTGCAACTCTGATTCTTCATATACAGCATGTTAAAAAAACAAAAAAAAGTACATACATATAATTGATGTTTTTGAAGAGTAAATGGAGTTACTTGGGAAAATTACTTGGCAGAGTGCCTGGCATAAAATATACCTATATTAGCTCCAATTATTATTAATTATAATTAGTCAGGTGACATTCCTTTTTTTGTTTTTTTTTTTTTTGTTTTTGGTCTCACTGTATGGCTGGTGGGATCTTAATTCCCTGACCAGGGAGGGAACCTGCACCCCTTGTAATGAAAGCTGAAATCTTAAACACCGGACCTCCAGAGAATTCACCAGGGATTTTAAATGTGTATCTCAATACATTCGGTTCTTTTATTACAGCTCCATTCCTTATTTCCATCTTTTTTTTGTTGTATCTTACTATCACTGAATATTAAGTATTTGTTAAAACTAAACTCATACTGTTTTTTTTTCAAACTAAGCTATTTCTTTATGCTATTATCACATTTTCCTCTATCAGTCTAATCAGTTATGAAAGTCTCCACCTACTACCTATACATCTTGAGCATTCTTTCACTGCTTTTCATTTCCAAAGTCACCACTCTAGTAGAAATGCTCAACCTCTGCCTCTGGTATAACTACTGCCTCCTACCTTTGCTTTCCTTTTCTAATAACTCCCTACTCCAATCACTTGTAACTCTATAGAAATCAATATTCCTAATCACAGATCCTAATCTATAGACAGTTGAAGTTTACAGTAGTTTGAGCCCATTACAAATTTTGTTCCAACCTTCACACTCAGTGTTTACTAAGGATTCGCTAAGTCTTGTCCGACTCTGCAACCCCATGGACTATAGCCCACCGGGCTCCTCCGTCCATGGGATTCTCCAGGCAAGAGTACTGGAGTGGGTTGCCATTTCCTTCTCCTACTTTCATGCAAAAGCTTAAGCTCTGATAAAATATATTTCATTTCTGTTATCTGAATATTCCACAAATTTCTGTCAATATTTATTCTTTCTGAAATACATTTATCATTGAATTTCTGTGTTAAATAATATATGCATTTCAAGGGTCATTTTTAATGAAATATCATGTATAAAACTTTTCTTAATTATGACATTATCTTGACCAAGACTTCTAGGATTTGATTTAAATATTTCCCCTGCCATTTCTTTGTAGCATGAGAAATAATATGTGTTTATATATCTTGTTGCCTCTTTCTTTCATCTCCACTAGGCTTAAGGATCCTTGGAAAAGCTTTCTAGGCATAATTCAGTCTTACATTTATATTAGTGCTCTGCATAATGTGCCTGGTTGACATTCAGATGTATGATTAACTTAACAGCACTTAGTCATTTTAAAAAGGGACACAAAAATAATTTCTTACATCCAGTTAAAATTACTACTCAGTGAGAAGAAAATATTTATTCATTAGTTTTATTATGGATATTAACTCCAGGTAGTAATCTAGCCCAAAGCTTATTAATTTTTATTTCTTAAACAAAGGATTATTTAGGTCAAAGGGAAATTCATTTTTTTTTAAACAAAACAGAGTATCTTGAAGATGCAAACATATACATATACTCACATCATGCTTATAAATTTAAAATATCAAAGCTTAATGGTAGAGATTCTGATTCTGGATAGCCAAAAATTATTCCACCAGATCTCACACTCCTATGTATAACAACCATAAAATCTGAGGAAATTTTTAAAATAGCAATGAGCTGAAGATCTTGTAGAATGAAAAGAAAAAAACAATATGTGGAGAAGAGTTGAGAGTTGACACTTGAAAAAAGATATCATCATGCAGTGAGATATTTAGCCTGAGGGTAGATTACTTCCAACCCTATACAGGGTGGCAAAAACTCTAATAATAGCACACAGATTTGGGGGCATAAACATAAAGCATTTGTGGCAATCAGAGAATCTGAAAAAGGATCCTCGGATTAAGATCCAGAGATTCAAGAACCAAATTTTGTGCACAGACTGTGCACAAAATTCTTAGCTGCTCTCTGAAAAATGCCATCATGCATTAGGCTTGGAGATGACTGAAAACAACCTACCTAAGAACAAATTAGCTGAACTGAGATTTGAGCTGCTTTTCTTAGAGACAGAATTTGAAATGTATGTCCAACAAAAATAACTACCTGGTAAAACCACACCAAAAACCAAAAATCAATATTTTCCAGAGAAATGTAACTGAATCTAGAATCTACACAAAATACCACCAATATATCTAACATATAATCTAAAATTACATGGCATATGAAGTACCGGGAAAATGTTAACAATTTTCAAGCAAAAGACAATATGAGATAAATCTTGAGATGACCTAGATATTGGAATCATTACTACACTCAAAAATGCAAAGAATAAGAGGTTTGCAGTGAATAAATGACAACATTTCAGCAGAAAAATTAAAATGGTTTAAAAAATGGAAAATTCTAAAAATTTGAAATTTAAAAATTGCTGAATGTGCTTAGCAATTGTTGTCAAAAATTGTTGAATGTGCTTAACAGCCTAGTAGAGATAACAGAGGAAGAGTCAAGGAATGTGTAGACATGGTAATAGAAATTATCTAATTTAAAGAAAACATAAAAAATTATTGTAAAAAACAAGAACAGCTTCAGACCTGTGGAAAAATATTAAAAGGTCTAAATTATGTGTAATTAGAATCTCAGAAAAGAAGAGTAGAAAAGTATTTTAATTTAATGAAAGGTATAAGTTTAAAGTTTTGAGAAACTCAGTGAATGTCAAACAGGAAAAAAAAAAAGCCTTAAGTGCATGATATCAGAGTCGTAAAAATCAAAAGATAAACTCTTAAAAGGAGCCAGAGAAAAACAATACCTTAATTACAAGAGAACATTTGGATTTTCACTAACTTATCAATCCTCTGGAGTAGGAAATGGCAACCCACTTCAGTATTCTTGCCTAGAAAATTCCATGGACAGAGGAGCCTGGCAGGCTACAGTCCATGGGGTCACAGAGTCAGACATGACTAACTGAACACACACACACAATCAGAAACTGTGGACATCAAAAGACAGTGAAACAAATTTAAAGTGTAAATTTAAAAAAATCTGTTAACCTAGATATCTATATTTAGGAAAAATTTCAAGAATAATAGATAAATATATTTTTCAGATTAAACAAATATGAAAATTCAATGCCAAAAGTCATGAAATACAAGAATAGCTAAGGAAAGGATACACAGATGTTTAGGAAGGAAGAAAGGATTGGAAATAGTAAATACCTGAACAAATACAAAATACTTTTTCCTCATTGTTTTAAAATAAAATATTAAATTGCCTCATCAGTTTTTTAATATAGAGAGATATTACATAAGTCACAACTGTAACAAAGAGGAAAGGGGTTAATTAGACTATAAAATTCTCTTGTTTTATAAGTAATGATATAATATTATTTCTATTTTGATTATGAAAATCAAGAAATTATACTATAATTCCAAAATCAATCACTTGAGTCCAAATATAAAACTTATAGCAAAAAATAGATAAATTAAAATGGAATTGTTAGAACATACTTAATTTAAAGAGAAATAAGAATAATCAAAAATTAGAGGGGGAAAAATAAAGACAAGTAGCAAAATGGCAAAACTAAGTCCAACTGTGACAAAATTACCCAGAATGGTCATGAACTATACACTCCTAGTAAAAGTAAGAGATTGTCAAAGAAAAAAAAAAATGACTCAATAATAAGCCTATTCTTCCTGATCCAGGAATCGAACCAGGGTCTCCTGCATTGTAGGCAGATTCTTTACCAGCTGAACTAACAGAGAAGCACATTTAGTACAAATATAATTTCAATAAAAAGACCATAGGTTAAGGGCAAATGAATTGGAAAAGACATACCAGCATAATTCTAATATGAAAATCTGTGAAAGACACTGATGATAATAAAATTATATACCTCTATTTTTCATGTATATAGATGAAGTTATTTCAAATTATTAGAAAGTTTTATCTAGCAATATATACTAAGAAAATACAGCAAGACCTAGCAGAGTTTATCAGAAAATAAAGTTGATTTCAATTTTGAAAGTTAATGCAGTTTACTCTATTAGCAGAATAAAGCATTAAAACCGTGTGATCAAAAAAAAATAAATAAATAAAACCGTGTGATCAATACATACATAAAATATATTGACAAAATTCAATACCCATTTATGATTAACAATGACGCCAAAAACACACCTCTCAGCCAATTAGTAATAGGAAGAAATTTTCTTAATCTGATAAAAGGCATCATTTATTAATAAAAACAAAACGAAACTACAGCTGCTGCTGCTGCTGCTGCTAAGTTGCTTCAGTCGTGTCCGACTCTGTGCGACCCCATAGACGGCAGCCCACCAGGCTCCCTCGTCCCTGGGATTCTCCAGGCAAGAACACTGGAGTGGGTTGCCATTTCCTTCTCCAATGCATGAAAGTGAAAAGTGAAAGTGAAGTTGCTCAGTCATGTCCGACTCTTAGCGACCTCATGGACTGCAGCCTACTAGGCTCCTCTGTCCGTGGGATTTTCCAGGCAAGAGTACTGGAGTAGGATGCCATTGCCTTCTCCAAACTACAGCTCATAAGTCCCTGAAATCAGGAACAGAGCAAGAATGCTTACAGTATCACCAGTCCTGGCAACATCGTGCTAGAGATCTGAGATGCTAAAATCCAGGAATGCATTAAAGGAAATAAAAATTCTAAAGCTTACAAAGAATAAAATGAAATGTCTCTATTTGCTGATGAAATACATGTTTATATAGAAAATTCTAAGGAATTAACAATCCCTCTGTCCATGGGATTTTCCAGGCAATGATACTGGAATGCGTTGACATTTCCTTCTCTAGGGGATCTTCCCAACCCAGGGATCGAACCCAGGTCTCCTGCACTGCAGGCAGATTCTTTACTGACTGAGCTACAAGCTTATACAATTCTCAAAAATAATTCAACAATTTAATTACAAAAGCTTAAACTAGTTGGGACAGGAAACCATGGAAAAGAATCTTCATGACTTGGGAGTAGGAAAATATTTTTACATAGGTCATATATATATGTCAGATACTAGGAAATGTAAACTAAACTTTATAAAATAAAAAAAAATAAAGAAAAACTGTGCTTCTCAAGAGACATTATTAATGAAGCTAAAAAGTAAGCTTTCAACTTGGAGAAATTATGTGCAAGGCATGGATCCCTGATACAAAAACAACATTCACAACACAAAAATAAAAGGAAACAGTCTCTCCCCAAAATAACCCAAGCATTTTAACAGCCTCTTCACAAAGAAAGACATCTGACTGGTCAATAAACACATGGAAATAGCTCAATATTGGTAATTAGGGTATTGGAAAACAAAATCACAAAGACATAACTTCATACCAATCAAAATCACTAAAACTGAAAAGATTCTCACAACAAAGTAACAGGAAAGGGACACAAGCCTAAGTTTTTATTAATAGGGATTTAAAATGATACTGACAGTTTTTTACCCAAGAAAAATATTAAAAAGCATGTCCACAAGTAAATTGTATAATAATTTTCATAATAGGTTTATCTTAATAGCCAAACATTATAAACATCTTGGGTACACATCAACTTCTAAATCTATTGTATATTCCTATGCTGTGCTTTGTTGCTCAGTCATGTCTTACTCTTTGTGACCCCATGGACTGTAGCCCACCAGGCTCCTCTGTCCTTGGGGATTCTCCAGGCAAGAATACTGAAATGGGTTGCCATGCCCTCCTTCAGGGGATCTTTCCAACCCAGGGATCAAACCCAGGTCTCCTTCATTTCAGAGAGATTCTTTATCATCTGAGCCATCAGGGAAGCTATCCTATAGTGGGATACTATTCAGCAAGAATGTGAAGGGGAGAGTGAAAAAGTTGGCTTAAAGCTCAACATTCAGAAAACAAAGATCATGGCATCTGGTCCCATCACTTCATGGCAAATACATGGGGAAACAGTGGAAACAGTGTCAGACTTTACTTTTTTGGGCTCCAAAATCACTGCAGATGGTGATTGTAGGCATGAAATTAAAAGACGCTTACTCATTGGAAGGAAAGTTATGACCAACCTAGATAGCATATTGAAAAGCAGAGATATTACTTTGCCAACAAAGGCCCATCTGGTTAAGGCTATGGTTTTTCCAGTGGTCATCTATGGATGCAAGAGTTGGACTGTGAAGAAGGCTGAGCGCCAAAGAATTGATGCTTTTGAACTGTGGTGTTGGAGAAGACTCTTAAGAGTCCTTTGGACTGCAAGAAATCAAACCAGTCCATTCTAAAAGAGATCGGTCCTGGGTGTTCTTTCGAAGGACTGATGCTAAAGCTTAAACTCCAGTACTTTGGCCACCTCATGCAAAGACTTGACTCATTGGAAAAGACTGATGCTAGGAGGGATTGGGGGCAGGAGGAGAAGGGGATGACAGCGGATGAGATGGCTGGATGGTATCACCGACTCGATAGACATGAGGTTGAGTGAACTCTGGGAGTTGGTAATGGACAGGGAGTGCTGCCATTCATGGGGACGCAAAGAGTCGGACACGACTGAGTGACTGAACTGAACTGATTCAGCAAGAAACGTGAAAGAACTATTAATATCAATAGATCCAACAGCTTGTGTATATATATGGTAAACAATGGCACCCCACTCCAGTACTCTTGCCTGGAAAATCCCATGGACAGAGGAGCCTGGTAGGCTGCAGTCCATGGGGTTGCTAAGAGTCAGACACGACTGAGCGACTTCACTTTCACTTTTCATTTTCATGCATTGGAGAAGGGAAACGGCAACCCACTCAAGTGGTCTTGCCTGGAGAATCCCAGGGACGGGGGAGCCTGGTGGGCTGCCGTCTATGGGGTCACACAGAGTCAGACACCACTGAAGTGACTTAGCAGCAGCATATACTGTATATAATTAAAATGTCAAGTGATAACAGCATTTCCAGTACGAGTACATAATGCATGCTTTAATTTACATGAAATTCCATAAGAAGAAAAGTTGTTTTATGTTGAAAAAAAAAACCAGAACAATATTTTTCTTGGAGAGGAGCTGACAGAGATGGGACATAAAGAAACTCCATAGGTTGATGTTAAGGTTCTGTTGTCTGATAGAAGTTTGGGTTGTATGGTTTATTGATACCTGGCAAAACTCAGTGCATCTATACATAAGAGTCAACCAATACTTGTTCTTTTTACTGTATGTAAATTTTAATTTAAAAGGTAAAGACTGGAAAATGAAAATGAAAAATTCTTAATTCTCAACTTGTATGAAATCTTCATTTTCCATTCATAGTGGCAAATAAAAGGAAATTGATAGAGGAAGATGTTTCCAAAAAAATAAATAAATAAATAAAAGGTAAAGACTGTACACAAATCTTGGACTCTAGTTAATGATCTGCCGCATGAACAAGTTAAATTTACTTGTCTACTAATAAGTCTAGTGTCTGAAATTTAGTTTGAAATTCACCAGAAATACAGTGAATAAATAGATGAAGAGAGAGATGAACACATAGGTAGATATGTGGTTTATAAAAAAAAAAAAGAATAGCATTAAAATTTAATGGTAAAATTTTGGAGGTGAATGTGCAGATTCACTGTAAATTTTTTCAACTTTGATATGTTTTTTAATATTTCATAGAAATATATTGGGAAAAATGAAAGAAATCAATGATAATAGACATTTGTATATTAATGTTGGTGCCAGTAGTAAAGAATCTGCCTGTAATGAAGGAGACCCAGACTTGATCCTTGGGTTAGGAAGTTCCCTGGAAGAGGGCATGACAACCCACCCCATCCTTCTTGCCTAGAGAATCCCATGGATAGAGGAGCTTAGTAGGCTACAGTCCACAGGGTCACAGAGAATTGGACATGCCTAAAGCAACTTAGCATGCACACACACACATATATATGTGTGTATATGTGTGTGTGTGTGTGTGTGTGTGTGTGTGTGTGCCTGCACATTTAGGAAAAAGGAGCTTGCATAGCCAAACCTTCCAACTTAGAACACTCTTGGAAGCCCTAACAAAAGCAAATAAACAAAAGAAAATAAAACAGTTGGTGTAGCTATTGAGAACATCCTGAGACTATCCAAGGCAGCCAGGACTTAAGGAGTTTCCAAAATAAAATTAAAAAAAAAAAAAAAAGCCCTGAAAAGAGCCTAGTTTCATTAGTTTTTGAATCAACCTATTTACTGAGCCTTAATTTGTTCAGGATGAGGGACCAGACAAAAGCAGCAGTTTAGAGCTTTTTGTGACCTCACAGGGATTCAGGGACAAAAATTGTATTTCACGTTTACCAAGGAAGCTATGTCTTGAGGGGCCAAGGTTCAAGAGAAATAAAAGATTGTAGAATTTTGCATTATTTTCCCCTCAAGCTGTTTGCGAATTTCTAATTCATTGGGAAAGAGATTAAGAATACAATGAGAAAATGGCATCTAAGAGGGAGGGAAGAATAACAGAGCTTTTGGTGTTCTCACTTTCCTGTGATCATAAAAGTTGGAGTTCAGGAAACTGCATAAAGGAGAGAATCTGCTAAACACTTTGCTCCTCAGCTTTCAGTAGGGAGCCCTGAGGGCTAAGATCAAGAAAGAAGCATGTGCAAACTGGAAATAGTTTAGTCCTCAAAAGACTGAAACACAGAATAAACTATCTTAAAATCTGGTTGCCTTTACTCTAAATGCTTTCCAGATGAAAACTAAAGTCTGCTTTGGAGGAAAACATCATAATCAAGATGTGTATATATATATATATATATATATATATATATATATATATATATATATATGTGTGTGTGTGTGTGTGTGTGTGTGTGTGTGTGTGTATTAATACATGTTATCCAAAAATTATTTTAAATATACCAGATACATCACTTCCATTCAGAATCTTACTAGTGTTACCCACTGAATAAAACTACAAGGAGAAATCAAGAAAAAATAACACTTAAAAAAATAACTGTCATTATTCCCAGATGAAATGATTATGTGCATAGAAAGTCTAAAGGAATCTAACAATTAATAGTAAGTGTGTTCATTTAGCAAGTATGCGAAGGAGAATGTTAATAATTGAAAATGTACGTCTATATACTAGCAGCTAACCGTTAGAAATTGAAATTAAAAAAAAAAAACGTGTGCACAGATATATTTTAGATTAGTTAAAATATTCTGTACAATACCATAATGATGGATATATACCATTACACATTTGTCTAAATCCATAGACTGTACAATACCAAGAGTGGACCATAAAATTACAGTGTGTCAATGTAGGATCATCTATTCAAAAAATCTGGTGGTAGATATTGGTGATGTGGGAGGCTATGCATGTGTGGGGTCACAGGGTATAAGGGAAATCTGTACCTTCTCTTCAACTTTGCTTTCAGCCTAAAACTGCTCTAAAAATATAGTTTAAAAATTTTACAATAGTATAAAACTTCAGACATCTAAGAAAAAAAATTTGCAATAGATATGAAAAAAGACCTCTATATGGCCTTCTACAAAATATCACTGAAAAAGCTTTAAGATTAAAATACATTGCTGCTGCTGCTGCTGCTAAGTTGCTTCAGTTATGTCCGACTCTGTGCGACCCCATAGACGGCTGCCCACCAGGCTCCCTGCCCGTCCCTGGGATTCTCCAGGCAAGAACACTGGAGTGGGTTGCCATTTCCTTCTTCAATGCATGAAAGTGAAAAGTGAAAGCGAAGTCGCTCAGTCGTGTCCGACTCTTAGCAACCCCATGGACTGCAGCCTACCAGGCTCCTCCCTCCATGGGATTTTCCAGGCAAGAGTACTGGAGTAGGGTGCCATCACCTTCTCCGAAAATACATTGACTATTAGCTAAAATAATTTTGAAAAAGATGACCAAATTGGGCAATTTAACACTATCAGATATCAAGCCTTACCTTACTATAAAACCAGCTATTAAAACTGTGTTGTTTTTATAAAATCATTATAAGAAAAAAATTCCAGAAATAGACAAATATAAGCACAAGATTGTATTTTCTTTCTTTTTTTTTTTTAACAAAAATACAACTGCAGTAAGATGGGAAAAGTATGGTCTTTTGAACAGGTGGTACTGGGTCAAATGGAAAGCAATAAGAAAATAAATCTTGTAGTTTATTTTAAATTATACACAAAAGTAAATTACAGATAGGTCTTGGATCTACATTTGAATGAAACAATGAAATTTATAGAAAATAACAAAGGAAACTACATAACTGTGACATGAGCAGATATTTATTAGCAAAGTAAGAACAGACTAGAAGAAAATAGCTATATGTGACCAACTAACCAGCAATGGCTTGTGGCCAGAATATATAAATCTTTTCTACAAATCTATAGGACAGAATCAGGAAAACCAATTTTAAAACAAAGGGACAAAAAACATCAACAAAATATAGCCAATGAATGAAAAGGACTCGACGCAATTATCAGAAAGAGATAAATTAAAACTTTAATGGAAATATTCACTAGAATAGCTAAAATGTAAGTTTGACAATATCAAGTGTGGATAAAAGTATGGTTCAACTGGAACACTTATGCTATGCCAATGTTAAAGTTAACTGGAAAAAAAAACCAAACAACTGATGTATATCCCACAATTGTACTCTTAGGTATATACAAAACATGTGAGCACCATAAGACATATATAAAGATATCAATAGCAGTGTAATTCACAATACATAAATGATAATATATAACTGTTAATAAACAATAGAATCCATAAGCTGTGGCATATTTATCTAATGGAACTCCATAAACAAGTAGAAATGAATGAAATTGCTTTATACTGTAACCTGCATGAATTTCAAAACTGTAATATTAAGAAAGGAAGTCAAACAAAACGATTATTTATTTTCAATAAAAAAAAATGAGAATTTCCTTGGCGGTCCAGTAGCTGAGAATCCCTGCTGCTAATGCAGGAGGTAGAGGTTCAATCCCTGATCAGGAAACTAGATCCCACGTGCCTCAACTAAGAAATCCACACGCCACATGCTGCAACTGAAAGCTCCCATGTGCCTCAACTAAGACCTGGCACAGACAGATTAATAAATAAATGTTTAAAAAACACATATGAAACAAACCAAGTGGAAAAGGGTCAGGAAAGTGGTTAGTAACAGGGTGAGGCTCTCAAGACTGATAGGGGACATGGGTGAATTTCTGGGCTTACTGGAACACTCCATTTCTTCAATGAAATTGTAGTTAGACAAGTGTGCTCACTTTTCAAAAGTTATTGAGGTAAATGAATATGGTCTGTGTAACTTTTCAATAGATGGATCACATTTCAATAAAAAAGTTTTCTTACAAACAGTGGTATAAACTATACAGGTAAATATATAGCCTTTAAAATAAGATTCCCTATTTTCTATTCACTGCAAGACAGAATAGTTTGAATGTCCAGTCATCTGTCTTGTAGTTTCCTTTTAGTCTATATAGATTAAATAAGTTAATATAATGATTTTGGTATATCCTGTAATCATTCATATTTTTCTTGCCTATATATGTTCGTATACCATCTAGGGATCCAGATTTTCTGCTTGAGAATCTGGTCATTTAAAAATATTAATAAAATTCATAGTAGGCACCTGTAAACTTGGCAAGTCATAAATATTCTACAGGTGCTGTCTGAATGGGTATAACAAAGAAGGTATGGTTTTAGAATGGAGCTTTTCTGATAAATCTGAACTGGGGAGAAGAGACCTCTCTTGAGAGAAACTATAAGAAGACATGTTCATTGCCTTGTGTAGATATGTTCCAGCTAATTAGATCTTGCATTTTTAAACATATTTTAAATTGTAACACAGAGAAGGCAATGGCACCCCACTCCAGTACTCTTGCCTGGAAAATCCAATGGATGGAGGAGCCTGGTGGGCTGCAGTCCATGGGGTTGCTAAGAGTCGGACACGACTCAGCGACTTCACTTTCACTTTTCACTTTCATGGATTGGAGAAGGAAATGGCAACCCACTCCAATGTTCTTGCCTGGAGAATCCCAGGGATGGGCAGAGGAGCCTGGTGGGCGGCCGTCTATGGGGTCGCACAGAGTCAGACATAACTGAAGTGACTTAGCAGCAGCAGCAGCAAATTGTAACAAAGTAATATATCATTTTGTCCAAATTTAATATATGCTCAACAATGCAACAGTGTGTAGATGCATTACTACATGTATGTATGTGTATATGTATATACATTGTGTACTTTATATATATACCTGTTTATATATGTATATTTCTCTCTTCTTAGAATATAGTATTATGCCATACTATAAGTAAAAAAAAAATTTGGTTTTGAGACTATACAATTAAAAACTCAAAATACAGAGTATCAAAAGCTAAACAATTTGGCCTGGTTAAAACTGTTATTCAGTCACTCAGTCATGTCCAACTTTTTGTGACCCCATGGACTACAGCCCACCAGGCTTCCTGTCCTTCACTGTCTCCCGGATTTTGCTCAAACTCATGTCCATTGAGTCAGTGATGCTATCCAACCATCTTATCCTGTCATCCCCTTCTCTTCCTGACTTCAATCTTTCCAATGAGTTCTTCGCATCAAGTGGCCAAAGTATTGGAAGCTTTAGCATCAGCAAAGTCATTCCAAAGAATATTTAGGGTTGATTTCCTTTAGGATTGGACTGGTTTGATCTTTCTGTTCAAGGAACTCTCAAGAGTCATCCCCTCTTTATTTCATATTCTCTCCTTAAATAACTTGTAAGGTATGATATTGGAACACAAATTATCATTATTAGTAGTATATTTGTCTATTTTCATTTTTATTTTTTGCTTATTTCCGAGCACAGAGAAATTAGGTTAATAGTGATGCTACCTATGGTTAGGAGTGACTGGTGATAGCCAGGCTCCTGGAGTATATTATTACTACATTTGTGATGTGATTTGTAATGAGAAAAAATAAATAGCAAAAGCATATGATTATTTCTGTAATTTAACTTACATTTTCTAAAACCGGTAATAACCAGTGTAATTTAGATCTCATAAAAGAAACAGAGATGCTCTACTGAATCTAAAATCAAAGCCCATGAAAACCTTTTATATACAATGTAAACAGACATGTTTAATATAAGCATCTGCCAATCTAATCTGATAATTTTGCTCATGTTGTATTTTTTGCCCATTTGGCATGTTTTTATGCAGCAATTTATATACAACACTGTATCAGCATATATGGGGGTATACAACCAGCTGTGTCCTATTATATAATTTGCAGGAAAAAAAAATGTTTGACAAAGAAAATTGCTTTCTAATGAAACAAGGGGTGGGGGTGTGAAAGTCTAAGATGAGAAGAAACCTGTTGACCTATTTTCCAAGAGCATATCCGGTACCAAACCTTGGACTATAATGTTGACTGCCCTTGATCAGATTGGTATATCTACTCCAATGTAAAACTCACACATTTGCTTTACAAAGCAGTCTGTCACTTTTGAAGTCAATCCTTTGAAAAGATAGGAAAGAACAGCATGCATTTTACTCCCCAAAAGGGAGTTGTTTCTGGAACTTTTTTTTTTTTTTCTTCCCAATCAGAAAATTGTAATTAGTAGTAAACAGAATAAACAGTGGTGGTGAGTAACAATGCACAATCAGAAACATGCATGGGATGAGCAGCTGCCAGTAGTTAGCATAGTTTTTGTTCAGTTTGCCAAAGCACTGTTTATATTACAAAGGGGAAAAAAATCAAGGGAATAAAATTGTAAGAAATAAATATGGGTCTTAATCCTCCTATCATTGTTGTTCCTCCTATCTTCCACCTCCAATTAATTTTTCCTATTTGTTTTTTTGGAAAGTTTTCCCAAGTAAGAATCCTTTGATCTACTATTAGTTAGCCAGGTATATTTGCTTGCAGACATCTTAGGTTTCAGTAGTCCAGTGACTTTGAATATTACAGACACCTTGACAAGATTTTTCTCTTCTGAAATATGACCACAAAAGGATTAACTTTTCTTAAGACATGTAATTCTTATCTTGTCTAACCCTCTTTATTTTTATCTAAGACTCATCAGTTAGTTTTCTTATATTTGGTGGCCATTGTCTATACACAGAACATGGAGTTTCCTCCTCCTGTTACTGCTGTCTGTGTCCAGATATCTGAAATTAGTAAAAGTGATTTGAAAACATTCCAAGGTGTTTCAGACACACATTCTATCCATTTTGAATCATAGATATGATGGGCAAGGATGTATATGCTTAATAGACATCTAGTGTTTTGGGTTCCTGGCAGTGATTTGCCTGGTGGATTAATACATCTGCTTCCTTTTATGAATAAAGGCCTTGCCCGGTTGCTCAAATGGTAAAGAATCTGCCTGCCTGTGAAGGAGAGACAGGTTTGATCTGTGGGTTTGGAAGATCCCCTGGAGAAGAAAATGGCAATCCACTCCAGTATTCTTGCCTGCGAAATAACTGGTGGGCTACAGTCAGTCCATAGGGACACAAAGAGTCAGACATGACTGAGTGACTAACGCTTTCACTTTCTTTCAGTTTGATCATAATGATTCAGTGGTGATCATGGTGATGTATTTTTCTTCATGGTTGTTGATCCTATAGTATATTAACATATTTGAATTCTGAGATTTGCTTCTTATGAGCAAATTGCTTCTTTTTAAGATTTGCTTCTTTTGAGTCTGAAAGGCTTTCATAAGATAGGATCAGATCCTGAATCATAAAACTCTCATTGACATAGTACTTCTGAGTCATTGTCCAGCTTTTCTTAATCTTGCCTCATCTGAAACCACCACAATCCCATCTTCTTACTGTCAATAGATAAACTCTCAAATAACTGTCCTTTCTATAAAAATCATCAAGTGTCTATGAAGTTATTCTTAGATCATGGGACAGGGTAGCACTAGACTTAGTGCCCTTGTCCAGTTATCTAGTTCTCCTATAGTTCAGTTCAGTTCAGTCGATCAGTCATGTCCGACTCTTTGCGACCCCATGAGTTGCAGCACGCCAGACTTCCCTGTCCATCACCAACTCCTGGAGTTCACCCAGACTCACGTCCATTGAATCACTGATGCCATCCAGCCATCTCATCCTCTGTCGTCCCCTTCTCCTCCTGCCCCCAATCCCTCCCAGCATCAGAGTCTTTTCCAGTGAGTCAACTCTTCACATGAGGTGGCCAAAGTACTGGAGTTTCAGCTTTACCATCATTCCTTCCAAAGAAATCCCAGGGCTGATCTCCTTCAGAATGGACTGGTTGGATCTCCTTGCAGTCCAAGGGACTCTCAAGAGTCTTCTCCAACACCACAGTTCAAAAGCATCAATTCTTCAGCGCTCAGCTTTCTTCACAGTCCAACTCTCACATCCATACATGACCACTGGTAAAACCATAGCTTTAACTAGATGGACCTTTGTTGGCAAAGTAATGTCTCTGCTTTTGAATATGCTATCTAGGTTGGTCATAACTTTCCTTCCAAGGAGTAAGCGTCTTTTAATTTCATGGCTGCAGTCACCATCTGCAGTGATTTTGGAGCCCCCAAAAATAAAGTCTGACACTGTTTCCACTGTTTCCTCATCTATTTCCCATGAAGTGATGGGACCGGATGCCATGATCTTCGTTTTCTGAATGTTGAGCTTTAAGCCAACTTTTTCACTCTCCACTTTCACTTTCATCAAGAGGCTTTTGAGTTCCTCTTCACTTTCTGCCATAAGGGTGGTGTCATCTGCATATCTGAGGTTATTGATATTTCTCCTGGCAATCTTGATTCCAGCTTGTGTTTCTTCCAGTCCAGCGTTTCTCATGATGTACTCTGCATATAAGTTAAAAAACAGGGTGACAATATACAGCCTTGACGTACTCCTTTTCCTATTTGGAACCAGTCTGTTGTTCCATGTCCAGTTCTAACTGTTGCTTCTTGACCTGCATACAAATTTCTCAAGAGACAGGTCAGGTGGTCTGGTATTCCCATCTCTTTCAGAATTTTCCACAGTTTATTGTGATCCACACAGTCAAAGTCTTTGGCATAGTCAATAAAGCAGAAATAGATGTTTTTCTGGAACTCTCTTGCTTTTTCCATGATCCATTGGATGTTGGCAATTTGATCTCTGGTTCCTCTGCCTTTTTTGAAACTAGCTTGAACATCAGGAAGTTCACGGTTCGCATATTGCTGAAGCCTGGCTTGGAGAATTTTGAGCATTACTTTACTAGCGTGTGAGATGAGTGCAATTTTGCGGTAGTTTGAGCATTCTTTGGCATTGCCTTTATAGCAGTCCCTGCCTTTTCAGGATCATGCCCTTTCCCAGTTATCTAGTTCTCCTATAGTAGTCCCTGCCTTTACTACTACTAGTGCCAAAAATGTGATCATTAATATTTTTATTATAAAAAAGAATAAAGTTGAAGTTAAGAGTTTGAACTATTCACTCTGTCCAGGAACTGTATGTGTTAAACACTTTCCACTATTTTATTATAATTGCCACAAAATCCTCTAAGGTAGGTTCTATTGGGTTCTTGGACCCAGTTCTACTATAGCAGGGGATGAGTGGTGTCCCTCATAAGTAATAAGTAATTCTCTGGACACCAGCGAGGTAGTCTTACAATTCAAATCAATTCTGACACTGCCCACCAAGACATAACACCTGCGTCCACAGGTAAGGGGCTTCCCTGATAGCTCAGATGGTAAAGAATCTGGCTGTAATTCAGGACACCCCGGTTCAAATCCTGGGTTGGGAAGATCTGCTGGAGAAGGCAATGGCTACCCACTCCAGTATTCTGGCCTGGAGAATTCCATGGACTGTATAGTTCACGTGGTCGCAAAGAGTCAGACCTGACTGAGTGACTTTCACTTCACTTTCCACAGGTAAAAGTTTCAAGCCTTCAAGATCGCCCTGTTTCCCACTCTAGATGCCAGTCACAAGCCTATGTTATCACCTGTGCTTCTGAACTATCACAAGCTCTGTATCAGAAGTTCCAATGACCCCCTCCTTGGGTGTTTCAACTACAAATTGGCACTTGCCAAGGGCATTTGACATCTGCCTCTGCAGGGACTGAATCCTGTGCTGCTGCAGCTGTTAACCTTTGTCATGCCCTGAAGGGAGTTCAGGGTTGAGAACAGAAATGTGGCGTCCACTCTGTGCTCCAGGAAAACTGGTGAGACAGGTTTGGATAGTTAGATATTTTCAGGAACTGATTTTGTGAGCCCAAATCCTTAAATCTCCTCATATGTAGAAGAGCAATAAATCCCTTCATGGTGACAGCTCATCCCTTCAGCTCATCATGACTAGAAGAAAACCTACAGATAAGTGCTTGATTGCATGAAATTGTCCTTCAGCAAAATCACAGATATTGACCTTCCCCTCCACCTGTTTGGAGCAGTTTCTCAGTGCTATCTGAGATTCT
This sequence comes from Bos javanicus, assembly GCF_032452875.1. Taxonomy (NCBI): domain Eukaryota; kingdom Metazoa; phylum Chordata; class Mammalia; order Artiodactyla; family Bovidae; genus Bos; species Bos javanicus. The sequence goes on along the minus strand of NC_083874.1, from coordinate 77,210,269 downwards.
GTCTTTTGGGCTACAGTCCTCATTTCACCCTAAATAAAGGTTGGCTCACCACTCTCATGTTGTGCAAGTTTTTCTTTATTTTTTCATTTCTTTCTTTTTTTTTAGTGGACAGGTTTCAGACACCATCAGTAGAAAGCCCAAGTTGTCACCTGTACTTTTAACCAATTGAATATGAATCGAAGTTTGCCATGATCCCCATCTCAGGTTTGATTAAATTGTTAGAGCAGCTCTCAGAACTCAGAGACATAGTTTACTTAGCAAATCACTGCTGCTGCTGCATTTATTATAAAAGGATATTAAGGGAGAGCCAAATAGAAAAGAGTCATAAAGCCTGTGTAGAGAAAGGGTACAGAGTTTCCATGCCCTCTCCAGGCCCACTGTTTTGGGGATTTCTTATGGAGGCCTTATTACATAGACCTAGTTGATTAAATCATTGGCCTTTGTTGATTGATTTCAATCTCCAGCTGAAGACAGCTCCTCTCCCTTCCCTGTGCTTCCCAAGTGGCTCAGATGGTAAAGTGTCTGCCAGCAATGCGGGAGACCCGGGTTCACTCCCTGGGCTGGGAAGATCTGCTGGAGAAGGAAATGGCAACCCACTCCAGTTTTCTTGTCTGGATGGAGGGGATTCCAAGGATGGAGGAGCCTGGTAGGCTACAGTTCACGGGGTGGCAAAGAGTCAGACACGACTGAGTGACTTCACTCACTCCCTTCCCTAGAGGTCAGGAGGTGGGACTAAAACTTCTAACCCTCTAATCACTTGGGTTCTGGAGGCAAGAATTATGGTGTGGAGAAGACTCTTGAGAGAACTTTGGACAGCATGGAGATCAAACCAGTCAATCCTAAAGGAAATCAATCCTGAATATTCATTGGAAGGACTGATGCTGAAGTTGAAGTTCCAATAGTTTGGCCACCTGATGTGAAGAGCTGACTCACTGAAACAGACTCTGATGCTGGGAAAGATTGAAGGTTGGAGGAGAGGGGCAACAGAGGATTACCGACTCAATGGGCATGAGTTTGAGCCAACTCTGGGAGATAGTGAATGACAGGGAAGCCTGACGTGTTGCAGTCCAAGGGGTTGCAAAGAGTTGAACACAACTTAGCCACTGAACAATCTCTGCAAGCAACCAGCTCCCACCCTTAGGTGGTCCAAAAGTCATCATTAACATAACAAAAGACAACTTTGCTAATCTCAACAAGGAAAATTCCAAGGGTTTTTTGAGTTCTCTGTCAACAACAGCAACAAAGTCCTAATACATCACAAATATAATTATAAATCACGATATCACATATGTACTATCGTTTTTTCCTATTTTAAGGGTTGAGGCACAGAAAGATTAAGCAAATTTCAGGAAGTAATATAAACTGGCATGTCTAGTCTAGGTTTTCTTATACACAGCACAGTTGTGCTGAATCACTAGGTGATTTTACTAAGCAACATACTCGAAGATTAACGTGCTACTGTTCACAAAGAGACTCTGAGACTATGTCTTGGTTTGTTGTGAAGGAGGAGACCGTAGGGCCTGGACTCCAGCGTAGGCCTGTTCAGTGCTGGCCATGCTCGGCCGCCTTTTCCATGGACTCTGAACTCTGTGCCCAGTGCCTATGGAAACGACACACCAGCAGAAGGGTAAGACCCCCTCCGGACAAAGGACCCCTGAGAGTCGTATCTAGGTTACTCATCGCCTAAGAGAAAACATATACTAATCACCCCTGTCTCCGGACAGGTCATACATTTTTCTCTGTACTTACCAAAGTGTAACCTTGGACTTCTGATTACTGACCAATTGTTTAACTGTTTAAGCACATGACACGTGAGTGATGGGGATATTGTGATTGTATCTACCTTTCTTTGTTTATGCAAGTTTCAAGGAATTTGGGGAGATGGGTTTGAGCACGTACACATAGGATAAAAGATTTTCACAGAAGCTGGTCAGGGTCCTTGGCTAAGAGACTCTGCCTTGGGCCCGCCGGTGTAATAAACTGCTCTTCACTATCTGTGCCATCCTTCTGAGTGAGTTTGTTTCCCAGAATGTGTGGCTACAACAGTTGTTGCTTAGTCACTAAGTTGTGTTCAACTCTTTGCAACCCCTACAGGGTTATAGCCTACAGGGCTCCTCTGTCCAAGGGATTTCCCAGGCAAGAATACCTGAGTTGGTTGCCATTTCCTTCTCCAGGGGATCTTCCAGACCCAGGGATAGAACCCACATCTCCTGCTTGGCAGGTGGATTCTTTACCACTGAGCCATCTGGGAAGCCCCATGTTAAAGGAAAGGGGCATTTGGTATTGCTGGAAGGTCAGAAAACTGTGTGTCTGGAAAGCCCCCTGGAAAGTAGTAAGTATTAAATAAACAGGATTACTAGTCACATAACCTTGTTATGTTAAACTGTTGGCCTAATTTAAATTCCCAGTATATGAATCCAGCCATATGAAGTGATTACCATGCAGGGAATTAAAATACCATTTCGTCATTCCCCCATAGGAAAATAACAATTCTTCCGATATCTATTATCATGGAGTACTCTCTATGTACCAGGTACTGTCCTAACTATATTTTAGCTGCACTTTGAAAATTAGTGTTTGGAGAAAATGGTTAAGGCTCACTAATATTAGTAGATAGACTCTTGAGAATTAAGCTAGTAAAATCCACATAGAGGTATATGATGGATCTTCCTTACAAATGCATAATGAAACATTCAGGAATATTCGTAATTCTAACACAAGGAAAACTGGGAAAAAATATTCAAGGATACAGCACAGGAATGTTATCACAAGGGAGTAAGCAGACATCAAATCATACATTGTGCCCTGTTCAGAGAAGGTTATGATCAGACAGAGGAAAGATGAGGTTGGTTCAGCCAATGAGCTTAAATAAACACACAAGCAAAACAGCAACCATAGTGACACAAACAATGGCAAGCCCCACCCAGGTACCAAGTAAGGGATGTGGTGGCTTGTGACCAGCCCCCTTGAATTGCTACCCACTGGACATAAATCCCCATTACAGAGATTGATTCATCGATCCATCAAAGGACAATACATTTGAATCATATAAATAGCATCTTTCTTCGGAGAAGGCAATGTCAGGCCACTCCAGTACTCTTGCCTGGAAAATCCCATGGGCAGAGGAGCCTGGAGAGCTGCACTCCATGGGGTCGCGAAGAATTGGACATGACTGAGTGACTCCACTTTCATGCACTGGAGAAGGAAATGGCAACCCACTCCAGTGTTCTTGCCTGGAGAATCCCAGGGATGGCGGAGCCTGGTGGGCTGCTGTCTATGGGGTCGCACAGAGTCGGACATGACTGAAGTAACTTAGCAGCTGCAGCATCTTTCTTTCTGATTCTAAATTTAGGATTACCATTTTTTTTTTTTTTTTTTTTTACCATGTGACTTTCTTTTAAAAGAAAATGTGCTGGTAGGACTGATGCTAGCATCTGGTATGTTTGATGCTTGTTTTTCCTATTGTTAATAATACACTGCTTTACTGACATGTCTATAGAGTTATAGCTGTAAAAGTACACAGATTTAGATCAATAATGTGAGTCAACCCATGGGTGACCACTGTGAAGGAAAGCAGTCTCTCCAGCACAACAGCTGGTCAGATCTGTTACTAGAGGCAATGTCGTTCAGTGAGGCATACTGGCTTGGCCATCACTTGGTTAAGACTCCTCCTGCAGAAGTGGGTTCTACTAACCATTGCATTTTAACGTAATGTTTGCTAATTATCCTTGTGTACAACTCATTCATTTTGCTTTTTAAGATGAGCAAGCTGAGACTCAGAGAAGTGAAATAACTTCCTCTACGTTACTCAGTAAGTACAGAGCTGAGTACTGAATACAGAACTGTATGGCTGAAAATGCCAAGTTCCTTGGACTACTAGCCCTGGTGCATTCTCTGAAATAAATATACTTACACATCACTGATGCCATGGGGAGTATGCCTTAAAAAGGATTCATTGTGAAAACCCCAGAAAAAGCCAAGAGCAACCATTAGTCAGAAAACTTAGCTAATATGGTTTTGGAAGCTTTCACTTCTGTTCTTACTTTTTGTCAATTTTCAGGAGGATAAGAAAAGCTCAAAGCTGTGTCCATGACAGACACCCATGGGGGAAACTCAGTGTCACTCACTGTTCTCACAAGTAGGTTTACTGTATTGGAAGGCTATTGCCTAAATAAGAAAATGCAAGTTGAGGTCCCCTTCTCATATCTGATACCCTAAATTATTCCAGAAGTAGGCGAGAAGCAACAAATTGGCAAGAAACTCAAGGAAAAATATATTTGTAAGAAGAGATTATTCATTATACTAAATTGCGTTTGTCTCTCATGATGAGAGAGAGAGTATTAATATCAGAACTCAAATGACTCTCCCTTCACATAAAAACTATTTTTCAGATGTTTGAGCTAAATTGCACTGTCAGAGAATCGCTCCAAATTTCATAACCATTATTATGACTCAGGAGCAGTACAATCTACTTAAAGTAGAGTTTGCCTTAGGCACAATTGTGAAGTGAGTGGAATTTATCTTCTGGGTCTTTAGCTTTTTTTTCTCTATATTCCACCATCTCTTCTGGTGCAGCCTGCTGTTGTCCCTGTTTTATTTTTCTTTAATGGAAGAGTTAGAAGTCATTTACACTTTAGTATGAATGTATTTTAATTAGCATAATTAGCATGTTTACTCAATTAGTTTACACTCATTTTAAGAATTCTTTAGCTGTGAAACAAAAGGCTGTATTTAAAAAACATGTGAGACATCAGGGAGACGATGGAAGGGCTCTTGAGGAAATTAGTAAGAAAATTTTCGTACAGTTTCGGTAATGATATTATAAAGGCAATCACCTACAGAAATGATAAATAATTGGGGAATATTTTAACCATAATATTTCTTGGGAAAAAATCAATCTTTATCTAAAACTAAAAATTGAAAGGACAGATAAAAGCAGTGTGATGAATTACTTTCTTTCAATAACAGAATTTTAGATCAGACAGAATGTTAAACTCATCTTTTGAAATTTCTATTTTCCATCTTTGCCCCTTCTTCTTCTTTTTTTTCTTTTTTAGGTCTTTACACAATTTGTTACAATATTGCTTCTGTTTTAGGTTTTGGTTTTTTGAGCATGAGGCATGTGGGATCCTAGCTGCCCAACCAGGGACGGAATCCCATATACACTTCATTGGAAAGTGAAATATTAGCCACTGGACCACCAGGCAAGTCTCTGATTTTACCTCTTTTGCTCGAAGCGTGGAACACTTTCTGTCCACATTCCACACACAGTTTCTGTCTCACAAGGCATTGCCCAGAGATTTACAATTATCTCTCATTCTCAGTGATACATTCCTCACAAGCCAAGATTTCAACTTCTCAGTAATCTGTTTCCAACCAATGACTATGTTAGATAGTAATCTGATAAATTAATATTTACCATAATGTGCATGACTCAAAACGGCCTCAAGTTTCAGTCATCCCGTACTCCTAAATGTGTTTTCTTCTAAAAATGATTTTGTTAACCGAATGGAAGGTGGTCCAACTTAATTATAAAATTTAAACCATAGGCATATGGCAGATATTAATTAACAGGTGTGCAGGCAGGCGACCCAACTTCATACCAGCAACAAAAATAGCAAGAACAATAACAACAATAGCAAGAGCAGTGGTGAAGCAACACCGCCAACCATTAATACAGAGTGGGCAATTTTCCCCTCTGGATGTGCATAAGGTTGAACCCACCTTGTTGAGACTCTGGTAAGAATGGCATTAATTACAAAGTCTGTCACAAAGAGTTTGATTTGGGAGGAACCTGTCTTCTATGAACACCTTCGAAGCATCTGTTCATTAGGAGTGTTAGAGGATGCAGAGGTGAAGATCATTATCAAACAGCACTGGAACAATTGCATTCACTGGCATCCCCCACCTAGCCATTACAGTCGTTGCTTTAGATTTATTCTGATCGCATTTTAAGTTCCATTAGCGCTAAAGCCTTCCTGGAACAAGCCCTAGGATTCTACGTCTCTCCTAGTAGATATATTGTCTCTCTTTTCCATAACTCCACAATATCTAGAGCTTTTGATCTCTACTGCTGAAAGGAAGTTTGGATTAAAATCTTTAAGCAGTGATAGAAAATAAAGTGAATCCTTCTCTTATACAGGCATAACAAAAAGGAGCTGTGTGCATGCAGATACAATTCTCTTAGTTTGGCAGTTCAGATCCCATGGCCATTTCTCTTTGATCTTCCTCGTGGTCTTGCTATCACTTTGAAGCAGCATGGCACGCACTCTGGGTACCAGCTTATTAAATACAGGTTATTGTTGAAAGAAACTTCCAACTGAGACTGAGCTGATTCATGTATGGTCTCCCTTGTTTACCAAGAATACTTTTGACTGGAAAATATTGAAAGGCAGCTTGTTTTCATTTTTTTAAGAAGTTTTAACTCCCTTTTATTTAGAAAAAAAATCTTTGAAGTAAATTTTCATCAGTTACTCCCCAAATTTGTTTAATCCCAAAGCCTTTGTGCTTAAAGATATTTCTGCACACAAGTGACTCAGTTAAATATATATCCTACTGTCCCATTAACTAATATTGTCATTTTTTTTTTTTACTGGAAAACACTGGTTGCACAATGTAGGTGTTGTTGGAATGAGTAAGATTTGGAAAAGATGGTATAAAGTTTTATAGCTTATATTTTTTTCAGAAGTGTGGCAATTACATGTAATTATTATTAAACTATGACCTTTTTCAAATTCCCAAATATATAATTGTTAAATTAAAATCATATTACATACATAGAAAACAATGTGTGCATATATATAACATATATATATATATATATACATATACATGTATTATATATAATACATGCACTTGTGGAAGTTTGGGTTACAGATTTTTTAATAAAACAGACTGGGGTGGGTTTTTTGCATTTTATACCCTGACTTGAGAATGTTTTGTAAATTTTCTGATCTCCATTTCCTCATCTACAGCAGGATTGCTAAAATTCATCTTGAAAACCTGTTGTGAGGGTTGGAAATTGCGAACAATGACTGCAGGAGTACCTGACACCAAACGGGGTTATAGGTTTCCATAAGTATCTGAAGTTAGAACTAACAAAAATTACAACAGTAGCATGCTTATTGGAGAAGGCAATGGCAGCCCACTCCAGTACTCTTGCCTGTAGAATCCCATGGACGGAGGAGCCTGGTGGGCTGCCGTCTATGGGGTCACACAGAGTCGGACACGACTGAAGCGACTTAGAAGCAGCAGTAGCAGCAGCAGCATGCTTATTAATCAGGCATGATTGTAAGGGATATACATATTCAATCCTTCTAACAACCATATGCTGCTGTTGCTGATAAGTCGCTTCAGTCGTGTTTGACTCTGTGCGACCCCATAGATGGCAGCCCACCAGGCTCCTCTGTCCCTGGGATTCTCCAGGCAAGAATACTGGAGTGGGTTGCCATTTCCTTCTCCAATGCATGCATGCATGCATGCAAAGTCGCTTCAGTCGTGTACAACTGTGCAACCCCATAGATGGCTGCTTACCAGGGTCCCCTGTCCACGGGATTCTCCAGGCAAGAATACTGAAGTGGGTTGCCATTTCCTCCTCCACTAACAACCTTAGAGGATAGGTAATATTATTTTCTCAATTTTTTTCTGATGAGGAAACTGTGGAACAGTGATCCCACAACTAGCAGGAGTGATATTGATATTCACACTCAGGAAATCTATGAAATCTGAGCAGTTAATCTCTGCCAAAGGCAATGCATAACATTTCTGAATGATGTATAGCAAATGAATAAATGAGGTGCATAGAACATAGACTATTTTTAAAATAATTTTTTCTGCATAGAGTATTAGAGTCAAACACAAGAACTTTACATATAATTTTAAATTAATGTCCCTTTGGAAAGAGAAACAAGTATTTATGATTCTGTCTCACTTTCTATGTTGAATCAGTAGTTCTGCTTCTATACATAGGAGCATATTATTACACTGGTACCAATTCCAATATGTTCCCTACTATGCACTCAGGCACTTGTGTTTCTAGCTTCTATTTAATGTACAAGCAGTTCAAATATGAGTAAGTCATTCAACAGAAGAACCATTTTGAAATATTATAATTTATTAAGAGAAAAACTAAGCTTAGTACTAAATTTGAGCGTTCATGTTCTCCTTTTCCAACACTACAGAGGATACAGTACATCTAGCTTAATAAATTTTAGGATGATTAAATCCAGTAATACAATGCATAAGAAATATCAGTTCTAATGAAATGTTCCACTCTCCAAATTTACTTAGTCCTAGATACTGTCTATAAAATGCCAAATTTCTGGAAACAAACTGAAAAAAGTCATCCACCACCTGAATATTTTGTCTACTTTAAATTGAACACTGTGTTATTTATAAACTAGAAAGTTGAGATTTTTTTTTTACCTAGAACCCAAAATATTTGGCAAAGACACTAAGTCAGTGAAATCTGACTCCTTTTGGGTAGAGTAATAATGCCTACCGCATTCTTCTTCCCTTAGCATTTTGCCTAGGTATGTTTGAAATCACAACATATTTCACTACATCTAAATTGGCTTTGCATTGATGTTGTACCTAATTAAAAAGTACATTAGAAGTATTGTTTAATAGGTTAATTAATGATGAATTATACAAAATGTGAATTTTCTTTGCATAACTATTTTGGAAGCTATTTGGCAAGGTAAAGCAGTGCGTGCCTGTGTGCTAAGTTGCAGTCCTGTCTGACTCTTTGTTACCTATCGACTGTAGCCCGTCAGGCTACTCTGTCCATGGGATTCTCCAGGCATGAATACCCGACTGGTTTGCCATTCCCTTCTCCAGGGAATCTTCCCTAAGGAGATTAAATCTCTAGATAAACATCTTTTATCGGTCTTCTACTTTTATCCCCAAAACTTAGTGTTAATTACAAAATAATCTCTTCATAAGCATCAAATACTTATCTTTATCTTTGAAGCACTGTTAAATTTTATAAAAAAAAAAAAATAGTCTCTTTAGAGTCCAGACATACAGGAGAACAAGTTCTTGCTGTAAGGAAGTAAGGAAAGTCAGTTATAGTAATTTCTGTGAACAATGATAGTGATGCACCCAATCTGTTAAGAGTATCATATAATATGAGTAGCTGGGTTTCTTTCATTTGTAGTTATCAATAATTGATTTTTTTTGGAGCCATTATCATATATAAAGAACATTGCTGGTTATTTAAATTTACTTCAAGATATTATTTTCTGAGGTGAACAGTAGTGAAATTTTGAGAACCTAAATGAGGCATTCAATGCAAGTGGAAGTAAACTCTCTCGATATAACTTCCAAATGAAATATAAAACTAAAGATATATATATATCCTTCAAGATTTCAGAAAGTATGTTTCATCTGCTAATCAATGTCATTGCTTAGTCTTCTATTGTCAGAGAGTCAATCTGAAACAGATCTCGTGGACACTGAGACCTTATATTTGCAAAAAAAAAAAAAAGAAAAAATGAATTATTTAACATATAACCCCCGGCCTGATCATGACATTAATTTATGGTTTCCTTCCTCTCTAATTAAGATAACCATTAGAAAAGTATGAACAAGAGTCTGCTTTTTTTTACTTTGACAATTTAAGAGTTTGGGAAATATTTGACTAACTTAAAACCTAAGTATACCCATGGTTGATTCATGTCAATGTATGACAAAAACCACAATATTATAAAGTAATTAGCCTCCAATTAAAATTAATTAATTTTCAAAAACCTAACTATTTAACTCTGCATCAACTGAAGTATCTTCAAAAAAAAATGATCCTTGTAATTCCTGAAAACATACTTTCCCTAAATATATGGTAACATGTAAATGAATAAATGAACTCATCTCCCTTTTAAATACCACCTACTACCTCCATAAATGGAAATTATACAACCAAGAATGTTAGTTTTTATGTCAGCATATAACTTGATTTAAAGCAAAATTGTGATAACCAAATACTGGTAATTTTTTTTTTTTAAAGCCTCAAAGTCATTGACAACAATTGCTAATTCATCATCATAATTTCCTATTGTTCATTTTGCAAAAGGTACAGTGAAATATTTATAACAATTTTAAAATTAAAGTGAGTACAATAAGTCTGGGACCAAAAGTACATGGTTTCTTTAATCATTGATTTTCCTTTTTTACAAAGTGAATTCTAAGTAATTAGAAGAAAATTTCTCTGGCACTTCTAAACAGTATACTTAAAAAATTCACTTCAGAAATCAAAATTATATGTCTATTTCAATTTAAATCCTTTTGAATTAAGAAAATATGAGCAAGCACAAATAAATAACAAGTGGGAGATAGAGTTTAATCAGATACTACTGTTAATAATAATAAGTTAATTGGGAAAATCATGGCCAAATAGCAATACAGTAGCAACTTTAAATTTAAAAGTTTGAATTTTTTATCTTCCAAATAATTCTAAGTTTGAGAGTGTTTCATTTTTCTCCTGAAGAATAATACTTACATTGACAAATAGCCATTTTCATCATTATATAATGTATATTTATCTGAGCTGAATAATATTTTAAGAGATGATGGACATTTTTATTAAAAAGTTTGAATAGCTGTCTAGGGATAGGTGAAGAGACAAAGATAGCTCAAAGTTATATTCAGGGGTAGTCAACCCCAGCTAGTGGTCATTCACCTTATAACACATTTCATAGAGAGAACACTAATTAATATTTCCAGAAAGTGTCCATACCAGAGATTTTCTGTCATTCATGCAGTTGAAGGAGAGAACAACCTTATTTTATAAGTCATCTGAACAGCTTCCTTGGTGACTCAGATGATAAAGAATCTGCCTGTAATGCTGGAGACCTGAGTTCAATTCCTGGGTTGGGAAGATCCCCTGGAGAAGGGCATAGCTACCCAAATGACAGGGTGTTTAAATCAAATTTAAGACAGAGGGCATTTAAATGTTCTCTTTTAACACAACAATATTCAGAATATTTCTCTCTTGGTCTTAATTCTATAACTATTTCGAAAATTAAAAAATACCACTCATATTCACCTTCCTGGAATTGTCTCATGTAGGAATCAGCCTCATTTGTAGTAGATGTCTTTGGAGTCTTATCCCAGATAAGGCCTTCTCTATGAGATCTGTAGTCCCACATGCAAGATGGGCTCCCAGCAGCCCTATTTTCACTATTGAGTTGGCCAAAAGTTCATTTTCATAACATCGTATGGTAAACCCAAACGGACTTTTTGGCCAACCGAATACATTATCCTGCTCCCTGACAAGACTCTGCTGGACTAGAAATGGAAACCTGGCCCAGGCTGGACCATTCATATTTGTTCTTTCAGAGTTGGAATTGGACTAGGATAAGCAGATCAAGCTCTAATACTTCCATGAACAAAAGGCATGCTATTTGCAAGTGTGGGATGGATTTTTGCCCCAAAACTACAATGTAGAAAGCAGAGAAATGATCAAGTGAAGATGCAAGATCACACATCTTAAAGGAGTCTGAAACTCCAATACTTTGGCCACCTGATGCGAAGAGCTGCCTCATTTGAAAAGACCCTGATGCTGGGAAAGACAGAGGGCAGGAGGAGAAGGGGACGACAGAGGATGAGATGGTTGGATGGCATCGCTGACTTGATGGACTTGGGTTTCGGTGAACCCAGGGAGTTGGTGATCAACAGGGATACCTGGCGTGCTGCGGTTCATGGGGTCTCAAAGAGTCGGACACAACTGAGCGACTGAACTGAACTGATCATTTCAGGTGAACAGCGAAGGTATATTTAACTTTCTTATTCTAATTGGAGTATAGAGACATATTGACCATTAGAAAGACATTCCAGAGCCTTTTTTGGGTAAAAGTCTAATTAAGATGATATTGCCTCATTCCAATCAAGACAGTAATTACTGTCACAAACTGTATTTCCATCAGTCAATCAGTTGTAGTAAGCTAGTTAATAGTGAACAGAGTACCTAGTTAGTTAACCATGAACAGTTATGAAGTAACTAGTGTATAAGAAACACTAGGCTTAGGCACGGTAGAGGTAATATTAAAAAATAAAACTTCGTTCAAGGACTTTTAGGGGAAACTGAACAAGCACAAGTGGGACATGGTTAAATATAAGTAGTTTTCTAACATCATTAAATGGTAGCAAATTCTGCCATGTGTGAGGATTGTAACAGGCCAGTCACAAAGAGGAGGAATCCAAGATGGTCCAGCATACAGAAATAGGGAGTAGAATGGTGGTTTCAGGGGATATGGGCAGGGGGAATGTGTATAAAGTTTGTAAGTTTATGCAAGATGTTTTGGAGATCTGATGAATAACTGTATCTACAGAGAACAATATTACATTGTGCACTGAAAACTTCATGCAGTAGATAGATCTCATGCTAAGGGCTCTGAACACACACACACACAGTAAGAAAACATCTTGAAAGTCATCTATGGTCAATGGAATTCTCCAGGCCAGAATACTGGAGTGGGTAGCCTTTCCCTTCTTCAGGGGATCTTCCCAACCCCAGGATAGAACCCAGGTCTGCCGCACTGCGGGCAGATTCTTTACCAGATGAGCCACAAGGGAAAAACGCCTTAAACCTGCACAAATTCAACTAGGAGCCTGTAACAAACTTATCTGCCCATCTGTGCGGGGAAACGTGCCTATGTCCATGAATGAACAGAACACAGCAGAGAACTGCTCATTATTGCTCTGTTGAGACAAGAGGGAGTTGACTGGTGTGTGCTCATATCATCCCTGTTCCGGGTGTCAGCTGGTGACAGCCCGGCGCCTCGGTGGCAGCAGCGGTGGTGGGGTCTGAGCGTTTCCCAAGCAGCCACCTGCGAGCGCTGCCTGGAGCGCCGGGTGCTGTGAGACGCACCTCCTCTCCTCGGTGGGTCTCTGGCAGCTATTCAAATGCAAGCTAACTATGTTAGGACTGGCTTTGCAAAACAGCTCTAAGCAAGAACTCCCACTGAATCGTAAAATGGAAATTCTGCTCTCAGGAAACCTCCAGAATTAGGTTTTATTTCTGACACCTCAGATAACAATAGAAAAAATTTGTCTTCATTTATTCAAAGTGCTTCACATATATTATTTACACTTCTACATCCGTAAGGAGTTGGGGGAAAAAAAAAGAAAGAAAGTAAAAAAAAAAAAAAAACGAGAAGATCTAAAGCACAGAAATGCTCAGGGATTCTCCAAAGCTGTATTGCTAACAACAATAATTTCCCCTACAAGTGCTACCCCTGCCACTAATACCGCTAGCTCCTACAAAACTTACGATGTTACATGCCAAGGACAACGCAGAACACCTCAGATAGCCTTTCCCTTGATTTTTATGGCATCCCTGGAGGGGCTCTGTCACCCATTTTGTGGTGAGGAAAGTAAGGCTCATAGAGGTAAGTAACTGTGCCTGAGCACACACGCTACAAAGAGGTAAAAGGGTTTATTTGATGCTGAAGCCCACATTTTGAACTACTACACCACCACCAGTCAAGATTTCACAGAAGGCGTTTCCATACAGTCATCCTGTTATTATGCTTCTATATGTTTATGAATTATACTCAGAATTACTGTACATTTTTTATTCTCACATAGCATGCATACAACTAGCTCTTCAGCAATCCTTTAGTACTATTTCAAATGTCAAACACATGTCCCAGTGCTTCTTTGAAGCACTTACTGTGACATGATATTCAGAGATATACAAATGTGCATGTTTCTTTCTTGCATGTCTTCCTCTTTAGAATGTAAGGTCGATTAGAACAGGAACTTTCTGTTTGAGTCATTATTCTAGACTCTAAGCCCAGAACAGTGTTCACATTCAATAGTATATACATATAGGCATACGTTGAATGAATAACTCATAATCCAGACCCCAAATATCAGGACTATCTCTACTATTATAGATGAAAGTTATAATTACTTTTTATATGCATACATTGTCAACTTATTAGAAATATTCTTACTTGAGCTATTTAACCAGATTCTATAAGGATCACACTATGATGGAGGATGCATGCAGTTGTTGGAAACTGTTGAATAAACAGTTCTTTAAGTAAAGAAAAAATGAACTAGGAGAATATTCAAGAAGTAACACCATGGGGAAGAGATAAATCAAGCTTTGAAATTCCTCAAAATGAAGTTGAAGTCCTAGCTCTGTCACATAATGTAAATGTATCTTTATGTGTAAAAATGGGAAGTAATTAGGATTACATATAGGAATGACTATGAGGATGACATGAGATAAAACAGTCTGACTTTTCAAACATAATTTTCCTGACTTCCTCTAAAAATACTGCAAAACAGCAAAGTATTCTATTTCAAACAATTGCAAATCTCTCGACCAAGTCATCTGCGGCAACAAAACAGAAAGGAGAAAGAAGAAAGATGCTGCAAGGCCCTCAAAGACCTGGAGGTCAACTGAGAAAACATCAGACAGAACATGGCATCCTGGGTGATACCTCAACAGAATGGCAAAGCCGAGAGACGAAAGAGGAGGCATGAAAAGCGGCACAGAAAAGAAAGTGGACAACGTGGCTTTAGAACTCAGAACTGCGTGGGGGGCAAACTTCAGAAGCAGCTTAGTGTGATGGCAAGATAGTGAATAGAACTAAATTCAGACTAAAAAGCTAGAGCTTTTCATTTCAAAGAGAGGGACAGAAGGGATAGACTGGCTTATGTTTCAGGAAAGCACCAAAGAACTTCACAATCCTTGGGAATTCCCCAGGGTGTAAAAGTTCAATAAAAGAAAATTGGATTAAAGTACTCAGCACTAAGTGAACACCTCAAGATTAGTTAGGTAGTCTGCTTCCCTCTCCTCTTAGATCTTTGGACTGGACACAGAGAAAAAATCAGAAACAAAACTATATAGTACTCAAGGAGACAGAAAAGTTTATGGAGTGAAGACTGTGTGAAAACCTCATGATGAGATTATAAACAGAGTTTGAGAGAATCCCTTCTCATTCCTGAAAGATAATATTTGAGGTAATGAGCATATAGAACATGGTAGATGGAGATAAAATTAAAGAAAGTTATTCTCTTCTGTGCTTTCTTTCCAGGATTGTACACTTTTGTTTTTCTAGGCCTGGGCAACTTACAAAGAAAAAAAATGCAAGTGGAAGTTTTGTAATTATCCAAGAGATTTGAATACATAGAAAAGTCAGTTTGGAGAATGTCCCTCGACATCATTAGCCATTTTTTATTTATGTTTCTTGAAAGCTGGAGTTTTATCTAACAGCTTAATAAATATTGTTAAGATATTTAAGACAGCAGGGAGTTAATCTTTCTTACAGTGTTTGGACTTTGAGTTAAAAATCTTTAGGCAGAGAAGATATATAACATGTGGATTATTCTCAGAAGGTCCTAAATGAAACACTGTGGTCCATAATCATGTTTTCCATAAACTCTAAGGTACATATTTTTTATTAAAAAATCAAGCAGGACTTCCCTGGTATTACAGTGGATAGGAAATCCACATGCCAATGCAGGGAATGCAGGTTTGATCCTTGGTTCTGGAAGATTCCACATGATGCAGAGCAACAAAGTTCATGAACCACAACCGCTGAGCATGCACTCTAGAGCCCATGAGCCCCAACCACTGAGCTTATATGTGCTGCAGCTACTGAAGCCCCTGTGCCTATAGCCTGTGCTCTGCAACAAGAAAAGGCACCAGGATGAGAGGCCCAAGTACCGCAGTGAAATGTAGCCCCATTTGCTGCAACTATAGAAAGCCCAGGAATGAAGTATGATGGTCCTGTGACTGTTTTTAGTGATTTGCATATATTGAAATATTTAATTTGTAAGCAATCCTGTAAGGTAAGAACTATTGTACCCACTTTACAGAGGCAGAAACTGAGGTAAGAGAGGTTATATAAACTTCAACTGGTAAGCTGCAGAGATTAGGTTCAAACAGAGATTTGAGCTATAGATATGTGCTTAAGTATAAACTATACTGACCTAAATCAAATCCCTTATGATTATACAGTGGAAGTGAGAAATAGATTTAAGGGCCTAGATCTGATAGAGTGCTTGATGAACTATGGAATGAGGTTCGTGACATTGTACAGGAGACAGGGATCAAGACCATCCCCATGGAAAAGAAATGCCAAAAACAAAATGGCTGTCTGGGGAGGCCTTACAAATAGCTGTGAAAAGAAGAGAAGTGAAAAGCAAAGGAGAAAAGGAAAGATATAAACATCTGAATGCAGAGTTCCAAAGAATAGCAAGAAGAGATAAGAAAGCCTTCTTCAGCGATCAATGCAAAGAAATAGAAGAAAACAACAGAATGGGAAAGACTAGGGATCTCTTCAAGAAAATCAGAGATACCAAAGGAACATTTCATGCAAAGATGGGCTTGATAAAGGACAGAAATGGTATGGACCTAACAGAAGCAGAAGATATTAAGAAGAGATGGCAAGAATATATAGAAGAACTGTACAAAAAAGATCTTCACAACCCAGATAATCATGATGGTGTGATCACTGACCTAGAGCCAGACATCCTGGAATGTGAAGTCAAGTGGGCCTTAGAAAGCATCACTATGAACAAAGCTAGTGGAGGTGATAGGATTCCAGTTGAGCTATTCCAAATCCTGAAAGATGATGCTGTGAAAGTGCTGCACTCACTATGCCAGCAAATTTGGAAAACTCAGCAGTGGCCACAGGACTGGAAAAGGTCAGTTTTCATTCCAATCCCAAAGAAAGGCAATGCCAAAGAATGCTCAAACTACCGCACAATTGCACTCATCTCACATGCTAGTAAAGTAATGCTCAAAATTCTCCAAGCCAGGCTTCAGCAATATGTGAACCGCGAACTTCCTGATGTTCAAGCTGGTTTTAGAAAAGGCAGAGGAACCAGAGATCAAATTGCCAACATCTGCTGGATCATGGAAAAAGAAAGAGAGTCCTAGAAAAACATCTATTTCTGCTTTATTGACTATGCCAAAGACTTTGACTGTGTGGATCACAATAAACTGTGGAAAATTCTGAAAGAGATGGGAATACCAGACCATCTGATCTGCCTCTTGAGAAATTTGTATGCAGGTCAGGAAGCAACAGTTAGAACTGGACATGGAACAGCAGACTGGTTCCAAATAGGAAAAGGAGTTCGTCAAGGCTGTATATTGTCACCCTGTTTATTTAACTTCTATGCAGAGTACATCATGAGAAATGCTGGACTGGAAGAAACACAAACTAGAATCAAGATTGCCGGGAGAAATATCAATAACCTCAGATATGCAGATGACACCACCCTTATGGCAGAAAGTGAAGAACTCAAAAGCCTCTTGATGAAAGTGAAAGTGGAGAGTGAAAAAGTTGGCTTAAAGCTCAACATTCAGAAAACTACGATCATGGCATCCGGTCCCATCACTTCATGTCAAATAGATGGGGAAACAGTGGAAACAGTGTCAGACTTTATTTTTCTGGGCTCCAAAATCACTGCAGATGGTGACTGCAGCCATGAAATTAAAAGACGCTTACTCCTTGGAAGGAAAGTTATGACCAACCTAGATAGCATATTGAAAAGCAGAGACATTACTTTGGCAACAAAGGTTCGTCTAGTCAAGGCTATGGTTTTTCCTGTGGTCATGTATGGACGTGAGAGTTGGACTGTGAAGAAGGCTGAGCGCCGAAGAATTGATGCTTTTGAACTGCGGTGTTGGAGAAGACTCTTGAGAGTCCCTTGGACTGCAAGGAGATCCAACCAGTCCATTCTGAAGGAGATCAGCCCTGGGATTTCTCTGGAAGGAATGATGCTTAAGCTGAAACTCCAGTACTTTGGCCACCTCATGTGAAGAGTTGACTCACTGGAAAAGACTCTGATGCTGGGAGGGATTGGGGGCAGGAGGAGAAGGGGACAACAGAGGATGAGATGGCTGGATGGCATCACTGACTCGATGGACGTGAGTCTCAGTGAACTCCAGGAGTTGGTGATGGACAGGGAGGCCTGGCATGCTGCGATTCATGGGGTCACAAAGAGTTGGACACGACTGAGCGACTGACCTGATCTGATACTGCCACTTGTACCTTATTTGATGTAGTTCAGCAGAAAGTAGCAGAGGAGATGTCTGTCTGCTGTTGACAGGACAATAAAATCTTTAAATCGGAATATTCATACTATCCAGGGCTTCCCAGGTAGCTCAGTGGTAAAAAATCTGCCTGCCAGTGGAAGAGATGCAGGGGACGCGAATTCAATACCCAGGTCAGAAAAACCCATGGAGAAGGAAATGGCAACTCACTCCAGTATTTTTACCTAGAAAATTCCATGGACAGAAGAGCCTGGCAGGTTATGCAGTCCATGGGATAGCAAAGAGTTGGACGTGGCTGAGCACCAGTATGATATATACCATCTTCACAACGGGGTATAACATTTACTCTCCTCTCAGATGCATCTTTTCCCCCATTTCTGTTTTTTTTTTTTTTTTACCAAACAACAATATTCATAACCATTCTTTGTCACTTATTTAATATTCAGTTCTTTCTTTCTTTATTTTTATACAAGTGGATGACTTAACCTATGAAAGACTTAATCTATGAATCAATGGATGTAGGGATCCAAGGAGACTGGACGTGAGACTGGAGAATTAGATCAAACAGTAGTACCATGACTGGAAATGGGGTTTGAAAGCATTGAGAGAATGTTCGGGGGACACAGAACTGAGCAGAGCAACTGAAGGAAAGCAGGAGAGGAGAACAGCAGAAAGTACAGGCTCTGAGAGTCCCTAGGTTGAAATCTCAGGTGATTTTTTGACAAATCACTTATCTCTGTTAAGCTTCTACTTTCTTCATTCTGTAAAGTGGGAACAATCATGGGAGGTCTCTTATGGTGTAGCACCACAGGTCGTAGCCATAATTAACACTGTATATTAGAAATGAGATAAGGGATAAAGACTTACATTTGATTAAAAAAAGATTTAATAAATCAATAAATTGTACCCTGTAAGAAATTGAAGGCCACCTGAGAAGTTGATATAACCTCCAAATCAGAGAAATACAGATGTTAATAACGTTTAAGAACAAAACTGCTTTGTAATTAATTCAAGCATGCCTGGCAAATTAAAAGAAACATCATAATAGTTAAACTATTACAAGTCTTTATGTAACCTTAAGTCAATCTAGATTTTTTTTTTTTTATGGTGAGGAAATATATGAGCATCTATTTGGAAAATAACATCTGCCTAGATACAATTAATCAGTTTAATATTTTATTCTACAACTATAATTTCATTTTTGTACACAATATTTTAGTATATACAATTTTCAATTGAGATCTTCATGATGAGTTTTATGAAGATTTTTACTTTTAATTTTTAAATGACCTTGCTCAGAATTTATAGTAAATGTATACAAAATATTTAAGAGTTCTTGTCTTTGTGAACAGCTTAATCAAAGGATAACTTAGAGATACATGACTTCATACCTAGAGTTCTAAGTTGATGTTTAAAAACATGTAGAATGGATCATCTCATGATATGTCCGTAAGTGATACATGAAAAATGTTTTAGTAGTTTTCTACTTATTTATATCTCAAAATTATTATTTTCTTTTAAAGCAGGAATACAAAGTTTTTATAAATAATTTTTAATTTTAAAATGTAAATTTTTAAAACTAAATTATCTGAAAAGTACAGTACAATTATTACATAAATGATATTAAAATCCACAAATAATAAAGTAGGAAAATGTTGAAAAATATTAAGGATTTAAACTTTAAGTCTCCTCCAAGTTTCTTTTAACAATATTTTGTATTATATAATCTATCATATCTCAAAAGTTTAACAGAAACACAACTATTACTAATTGAATAAAAAATTTCAGTTGACTATTCTGTATTATGTAGGCAAATATGACCTGATTACCTGATTTTCTTTGCACATGTCTTTGTGTGTGTGCACTTGTGCATGATCTTCAGCTAGTATTTAAAGAGATGTAGACATTAACTGCAGTCCAACTACTGTCCTCTATTAAAATGATAACCAGCTGTGTCTTTCCATTTTCCCTTTTGGACTACAGGAAATCAGGAAACAACTAAGTTAAGAAGGAAAATTAAAACTACTAGAAGATTTTGTTATTTAAATTTAAAATATTTTACTTCTCTTATGCCAACACTACTCCTGCGGACATGTATTTCTAAAGCAATAGAAGCACGTACATCGTATACACACACAACACACTCAAAACACTACCTTGCTCCAGTGGTTCCCCACTTCTAATTAAAAGCCACATTTTGTTAAGCAAATTAGGAGTTACAATAAAGTGGAGGGAGCATGTGAAATGAATAATTAACGTTTTATAGACTTCAGCATCATAATTAAGATTAAATGCTGCATATATTCAAACTAGATTAGCACAGCCATTGAAAGCAGTGATGTGCTCAGTGGGAGAGTATGCTTTTGCTAAATAATGTTTTATGAAGAGTATTCTAAAAACATTAAGCATAAGGTTGTCATATATAAAATGATTAAAGTTTTGTACAAAAGAAGCTGTAATTCCGGTAAATGAAGTAATTTCATTTTCCTGCTGTTTTCACCTTTAGGAACATACTGTAAATGGAAAGGAACGCCATGTGATATCTTATTAAATAGAGTATGAATCCCCTTGTTTGAAATGAAAAAACTCGCACTACATAAATTTGGAGTAAAGGACAGTTTCAGGTACTTCACCTCCCTTCTTTCTTTGCTGTTTCTTGGAAAGATTCATTTTGTTTAACTTGTTTATTACATCCCTCAATCTTGCTAGCAAGATTTTTGGGGGTCATTACTCAAGATAAACTTCCATTTAATTTTTCTTTAACTGAAATCTTTCCTGCATTTTGCCGTAATTCTGGAAACTCTTCTTGGCAATGTATATTAATATTTTCCTTGTATGTGCATTTCACTCATGTTGACACCTTTTATGCTGAGATTTGACTTGATTCTGAGCTACTTTCATTCAACTCCTCTCTTGCTTCTTTTTCACAATATTTTAACAAACTAGAATTTTAAAATAAATACAAAGCAAAATGTGATTTTTATGCTAGTTTATTTTATTAGTTACAGTTCTTTCCTGACTAACCTCTCCACTGTTTTTAATGATCTAAAACTGTTTAAAAAGAAAAAAGTAAAAAAGTTCTCTTAAATCTAATTCCATGATAAACCTATACCTTTAATGAGAAAAATCATTGCTCAGAGTGATCACCTAATGAAGAAATAATCTAGTGCATTTATGCATATATATAATTGTAAGCATATCCTTATTTTAAGGTCTCACTATTTTGGTATCTATTGACTTGAGAAAAAGTTCATCTTATGTGAAAACCCAAACAAACTTTTTGGCCAATCCAATTAAAAACAAAAATCTCAAAATTAATAAGATAAAAATAAAAGCTATGCTATTGGGATATAGTGGTTTAAGAAAAAGATATATATATATATATATATATATATATATATACACACCCACATACATACACACACACACACATACACACACACACACACACATATATATATAAATATCTTGCTTGTTTTTATTTTGGGGAAGTGAGTCTTTTCCTATAGTTACATACACATATTGCAGTGTAAAATATTTCAAACAGTTTTTGGGGAGTATCAATTCAGGGATTGCATTTTATTTTCTAGGTAAGTCTTTGTGGAGTGGGTGGAGTGGAGTGGGAGAAAGAAAACAAAGTATTCCATAAGAGGACAATATGATCAGATAGGTTGTTATCATTTAAAAGAGAGAAGAATTGCAGGTTTTATTCATGTTATGCAAATGTCTGTTTTATCAAAATCATACTATGAATTTGATTTAGCATGGGATGGTTCCTATAAACTGAGGGAGGGACTTTAACTTGTAGATGAATTATTCTCAGGAAATAGCATTCACTACTCTAAAAATAAAGCAAGTTAAAAGAGAGAAAAAGATTTTAAATGCCAAATAAAAAGTTGACTGCTACTGTGGCTAAGTCACTTCAGTCGTGTCCGACTCTGTGTGACCCCATAGATGGCAGTCCACCAGGCTCCCTCGTCCCTGGGATTCTCCAGGCAAGAACACTGGAGTGGGTTGCCATTTCCTTCTGCAATGCATGAAAGTGAAAAGTGAAAGTGAAGTCGCTCAGTCATGTCTCTTAGAGACCTCATGGACTGCAGCCTACCAGGCTCCTCCGTCCATGGGATTTTCCAGACATACAAATAAGCCAAGGGGAAATCCTGAAATATTATCTCAAATATATATCAGGTAAATATTTAGGAAACTCGTATAATGGGTGTATCAAGAAATCCACAAGGTTTATTATTTATGTATTTATTTATTATCAGCTAATGCCAAGGAAATGTTAAACAGAATGGAAAAAAATAGGTACCAACAAAAACACAAAAAATTGAGATAACCAGGTCTGAAGAGGGTAAAAAAATCTACAGCTAGTATCCTTGTCAATTCAACAAATTATTTTTTTTAAATATTACATTAGTCACCAGTTTTTTGTGTAAAAAAAAAAAAATCACTGCTTTATGGATTTGAGGTTTGAGATGAAACAGAATTACTGTAACTGTAAATTACATTTATAGCAACATAATTGCAGACCCTACAAGTAGGTAACACTAGGAACTTATCACAGTGCCATAAACATTGTTTATAGCAGTATAAATATTGATAATAATGTAATCAAAAATCAATAGTGGTTATTCAAAGTGTCATGCAAAATATAACTAACTTAGATGAAATATTTAACTTTAAATCTTTGTGGGATGTATATTGCCATAGAAGGAAACTCTGTATGTCAAGTCTAATCAATCTTAAATACTGATTTAAAATGAAAAGAAAAATTGTTATATTCACTGGACATCCTGGATATGGCAAAGTTTTTATTTTATGAAATGGCCTCCTTAAAAAATGGTATATTTTATTAAGATAGAAAAGCAGCTGGTATACATGACAGTAGTGTGCATGAGTTTCATGTAGCAATCAAAGTCAAGCATCATATTCCATTTTGTTCCTGGAAAAAAGTAACTTGAGAATAGGAGTACAAGTATTTATCAGGGTTCTTATGGAAAGTGTCTACTTAATTCTCTGTTAGACAGAATTCTAAGACTCCAAAATTCCTGCCCTGGGGTGTGCATGCCCTGTAAATCTACTGCCTGTCTCTGAAGGGAGAAGTCAGGGTTTTTAAACTGGAGAGGATGCATTTATGTATGGCATGTTTTAGAGAGAAGCACGGAGCACAGAACGGCAGGCTGCCTCTAGAAATTGAGAACAATGAGCAGCAAGTATCGGCCCTCATCTCCCAACTTGTGGATAGAATTACCAACATCAGCACTTCATTTGAAAACATTATAATGGTAACATCCTTAACTGCGTAGTCTAGAAAGAAACTCCACATCTGCCATCCCCAGTACCTACAACTCACAGATACCACTGGAAGCAAATGAATTCTGTTAATAACCAGTGAGGATGCAAGGGATTTGTGAGCCTCAGAGGAAAATATAGCTCCAAACAACACCATGACTACAGCCTAAAGAAACCCTGAGTAAGACCGAGTTAGCCTACATTCAGACTTCTGACCTACAGAATGGTGAGATAATATGTTAGTTTATTATACAGAAATATAATTAGAAAGCTAATATAGCTGCTTTAACCTTTCCGTCCAAAAATCTAGGTATTTACTTTGCTCTGCTCTAGCCTCAAAGCAATTGAAAACTTAAGAACAAAACACACCCCCTCCCATTTTCCCTAAACAAAACAAAAAAACCCATTGTTTTCCCTGATCCTTCAAACTAGTTCCAGCTCACAGGGAACATCTAAGACTCCATGCCTCAAATGTGAAATGAATATGCACACGCTGATGGTACCATAAGCATCTATAAGCACCTATGTGACGCTCATATGCAGTAACATAAACTTCATTGGTATATATGCACAGAGGCATTTACCTTTCAAAGGATCAAGTTGTATGGACAGTATAAAACCTAGGAAGACTTCAAAGTCAAGTCCAAATTGTAAGAACAAACCAGCTGTGTGTCACCATATTAGTGGGTAAGAGAATACATGAATAGCTTCAGAACTCGAATAGGATGGCCCATCTCAAATTCAAGTCCTGAGAGAAGGGAGTTCTAGTCCCCAGTTTCACCTACACATTAACATCGTCTAGAAGTACTGAACTCCGGGAGTTGGTGATGGACAGGGAGGCCTGGCGTGCTACAATTCATGGGGTCGCAAAGAGTCTGACATGACTGAGCGACTGAACTGAGAAGTATTATTATTTCAAGCAAACAAGGGAAACTTAAACTTATTATCCTCATATGCCATGTACAGACTGGAAGCTTTTACTTTTGAGATCATTTAATTATCTGCCACATTTTTAGAGCAATTAGAAAGAGATAGTAACAGCAGCCTGAAAGTCAGGTAGTACAAAGCGTGTGTGAATCAAGCAAACACATATAAGAAGAAATGGTATAGAAAGTGGAAAACTGAGGAGTGCCTGCCTACTTAGTATCCAGTTTTTTGTTTTTTAAATAAAAGTATCTTCTGATTACCAATTAAAACACTGCTTCCATACACTTGCAAGAAAAGAGAGAGAAATGGTAAGGAAACCAAAGTAACTTATGCTCTGGGACCCTTGTTAGTAAACTACCTAATCTCTCTAGGCCTTACTTTCCTTAACTTTAAAATGAAACACAACACTGTTTGTTCTTAAATTGTCATAAGGATTAAATTAGATAATGCACTGAGAATAACAACCTTAGTATATGTGGTAGCAAGTAATGGAAATAGTGGTGATCAAGTAGGAATATCAATTTGTTCAACTCCAATCATTTTTTCTTCTATTACCAGGCATTCTATCTACATATAATGTAGTAAAATCCATGTACATAAGTAAATATTTATATATAAATTGGGAAAGTCATGTTAAAATATTAATTGTTGGCTTTTTTTTTCTTTATAAAAGAAGATTAACATTTAAAAGTAGATATTCAATTCCATGGTGATTCCCTGGTGACTCAGATGGTAAAGACCTGCCAGCCAATGCAGGAGACACAGATTCAATTCCTGGGTCAGGAATATCCCCTAGAGAAGGGAATGCCTACCCACTGCAGTATTCTTGCCCAGGAAATCCCATGGACATAGGAGCCTGCAGGGCTGCAGTCCATGGGGTTGCAAAGAGTTAAACACGACTTAGTGACTAAGCAACTACAATAACAAATCCTATGGAGCAAAATTCAAAAGATATAAATTAAATTCAGTGAAAAACAAATCTCCATCACATCCTTGTACCTTAAGCACGGTATTGTTCTCTGGAGGACTCTTGTTACCAGTTTATTGTGTCTATTTACATCCAAGATTTTCTCTAGATTTTTTCCACTTGGGCGTTGAATGGAGGTGTAGAAGATTTTGGATGCAATTTTTCTAATGGTGGCATTCAATGGCTGCCTAACTCTCCCATAACCATATTACTGAGAAGCTAACAGTGAAAATAAATTTAGGAAAAACGATACTTAAAAAGTAGTGTTTGAGTTGATACCATTGTTTCTCACCTCAGTGCCCTAGAGGACACTGATGTTAGAATTGAGTATATTGAAAATGTTTCATTGTTTATAGAGATAAATTGAATAGTTATGTTAGGGGAAGCACACTGATTGAAACCGCCCACCCTGGCCAGGCGCCATAGCAACCATTTGCATGAGTTGTTTTATGACAGGAGATCCTGATAAGGAATACGGAACTAATAAGCCACCACCAACCAGAAGAGTTCAGGAAAGGTCGAAAGGAGACACTGGTTGTCTGTCCACTTCCCAGAATCCCTCTTGCTAGCATCCATCTTGGCTGAGCGATGTGTGTGACACCAGGAAAGACTCTGAATTAGAATGATTGGCCAAAGACCACCGGGAAACTAATCCCATCACCATAAAACCCAAGACTGCAAGCCACGCAGCAGAGCAGTTCTCCTGGGTTCCCTTACCCTGCTGCTCTCCACCCGGGTGCCCTTTCCCAATAAAATCTCTTGCTTTGTCAGCACATGTGTCTCCTCAGACAATTCATTTCTGAGTGTTAGACAAGAGCCTAGTTTTGGGCCCTGGAAGGGGTCCGCCTTCCTGCAACGGTTACATTCATCCAGGCATTATATTTTTTTTCTAGAAAAATCTCAGTGAGTCTTGGAAATGTCCATAGCAATTTTAGATTTTTAAATAAAACATTTTTTTTTCAGTCAAAAGATACTTCATAATATTTCTGGTATTATCTAAGCACTAACATATCCAGAGACTTGAGAGTTCTTCTACCTTCTCAACCTTCTGTTCTAGAGTTGTATCTAGATGTTACTTTTTACAAAGCTGAAACATCTCATTCTTTTAAGACATTTCGGATTAAGTTACCTTGTAATGAAGAATTTTGCCCAATCATACTAAATAGCATTCACTTATTAATTATTTGGAAAATTGAATAAGAATTCATAACATAACTTTCCACTTAAACAACAGAAACAATTTCCCATATACTGTGGTGCTTTGTGAATGCATTTGCTGTAGGTGAATATTCTGTATTGCCGTCGTGAACATTATAACAAACAGGGGGAGCTGCCATGCCCTGCAACAATGGAAGAATCCAAGAGGAAGAAGGAAGACTTCTTGCCTGACAAGACCTCATTTATAAGAGGCTGTCACAGAAAGTCAATGAAAAGCCACTACACACTTTGAACTCTAAATTTTCCCAGAGGACTCTTTTCTGCTCCCCCCACCCCCAACTTCCTTTTACCCTCTTTAAAAGAGTTCTCCTCTCCTTGCTATGAGGGGATTTACATGTGGTTCGCTTTGGTTGCAGATTCCAAAAGGCCAATTCTTGGCTAATCTTGAATAAACCTATCTTCTGCTGGAGAAATAACTAGTCATCTATTTGTTTAAAGTCAACGCCATCTAGTTTAGGGAATTGCTATGAAAATTCTTTTTGTTTGAAACAATTTAATGTCCTCTCTATAGCTCACTGTTGCAATTTAGGCAACTTCCCTTAGTACATGTTGGATTGAGGCCTAATTCCTACTAAAATGACTTTGCACCCACATTTTTAATGACTAAATAATTGGTATGTTGGTGGGTACTCCATGCACATGATTTTGAAACATTAAATATAAAAGGACATTCTAATCACCCTTGAACAAGATTTTTTTAAGTGATATTTTCCATTATAATAAGTGTTAAAAGTGCAGGGAAGTTAAACAGCAGTTAATAACAATCAAGTAATTTATGCTAGCTTCATATTTAGGGTTAAGTACTCTAGCAAAAGCACTTGTTCACCTTGGAGATTATGTTTCATTTCCAACATAATCCTCAAATTAAAAAGATATACATGTTGGCATGAGCCCTCTTTTCTATGCACAGTAGCTCCCATTGTCCTCAAGGGTCCTCTTGGGTTATTTTGCTATGGAAGCAGTTAATTTTTTCCCCCCACATTTTAAACCTGAAAATTACATAGCTGTAAATCAGTAAACAGCTCTGCATATTTAGCATGTTTAATTACAGACTCAAAAACTGTAAGGCAGTGGGGTCACGATTATCCCAGAACAATCATCAAATTGACAAAAGTGGGGCTTCATGACTTTGAAGTAATCCATAATCTCATTTAGGCAACTCATTTAGATATAAATACAGAAAATGGTCTAGATACAGCCTTCTTATAGCATGCCAAGATTTGGCCAAGAAGAAAATAGCAGGCTCTTTTACTAAGATTCCTAGTCTGGGGCCATGTTAATGTTCTCTTTAGAAATCTACAGGGAGGTTTAACCTTCAGATTAACTTGAATACCCAGTGGTATCCAGGCTGTCAGGAAAGGCTGTGGAAAGACTCTCTTAATAAGCATTCAAGAAGGTTATTTACATAAGCTGTCTTCCTTAAACTAAGTATTAAAAAATGATATTGTTGCACAAAGCCAAAGCAGTAAGCAATAAACGTCTGAACCCAGAATTTCCTTTGCTATTATTATTCCA
This sequence comes from Bos javanicus, assembly GCF_032452875.1. NCBI lineage: Eukaryota > Metazoa > Chordata > Mammalia > Artiodactyla > Bovidae > Bos > Bos javanicus. The sequence continues at coordinate 77,182,331 of NC_083874.1, read as the reverse complement.
TAAACAAAGAGAAACAGTTGTCTCCAATTCTTGCTTCAAGTGAGAGGGCTCTGGATCCAAACAATTGGAACTGTGTACCCAGAATATAAACAGGAATTTGTTACTCAGACCTCAACAGGATAAGGTCTGCATACTGGTTTAGTAGTACTGCCATACAAAGTACTACAGACATGGGTGGCTTAAACAAGAGAAACATGTTCACATGTTCTCTCACAATTCTGAGGACTAGAAGTTAGAAAAAAAAAATCAAGCTATCAGCAAGGTCAGTTTCTTTTGAAGCCTTTAGGTGACCATCTTCTCCATATGTTTTAATATGGTCCTGTGTCTGTCTGTGCCCTAATCTCCTCTCATAAGGACACCAGTGACATTGGAATAGGGCCCATCAACGGGATTCTTTGTAACTGAATTAGCTCTTTAAAGATCCTATCCCTAAAACAGTTACATTTGAGGTGCTGGTGATTAAGACATCAACATATAAATTTTGAGAAAACTCAACTTAGTCCATAGTAGTACATAAGAGTGGACAGTAATAACTGAAGATTGAAGTTCAAAGATGTTTTTACCCTGGTGATTCTGCTTACAATGTGCACATTACTTCTACCTTTGCTTTGTCTCATTATCACATAATATATAAAAAAGTGAACTGAACGTATTAGTTGCTCAGTTGTGTCCATCTCTTTGCAACCCCATGGACTGCAGCCTGCCAGGCCCTTCTGTCCATGGAATTCTCCAGGTATGAATAGTGCAGTTGGTAGCCAGTCCCTTCTCCAGGGGGATCATCCCCAACCAGGAATAGAACCCAGGTCTCCTGCACTACAGGCACATTCTTTACAGTCTGAGCCACCAGGGAAGCCCAAATAATATATAAAGTGTTTTTCTATTAAAAAAAAAAAAATCCACTGATAACCTGGCCTTCTTTCCCAGTAACCTAAACACTGAATCTTTCTTAAAGGCCTGTTAAGATCTTTTTTTCTTTTTCTTTTTTAAACAGGCTCCACAACAGGAATATTTCTTTTAGACCAAGATATTTGGACAATAATCCTGCCAAAACATTTTTTATTTTCTGGTTATAACTCCAAGGCTGTAAATCTCTAGATGTATTCGTGATGATACTACACCTCTGATATCATAACTGAGGCAGGACAAAGCTGCTATGGTACACATTTTATTCAGGAGCAAATCTCCTTTAAGTTTTCAATGAAGCTGTTTGGTGATGTCCAGGACAAAAAATCAGCCCTTCCCTGCTGTATAGAGAAAATCATTTGGCTCTGAGGGCATTGAATTAATTGGCAACTACAAGAAAACTTTGTCTCTACTTGCCAGGTACCTCAAGGGTGTGTGTATATATATATATATAGTAACTGACAGACAAAAGATTTACAGATCTGATATTCTAGAAACTTTCTTGAGAATATACCTTGAGAATATTCTTAGTTATACCTACTGAGTAAAATAAAAATAAATATGCAAGCTATTGTCCCCATTATTTCTAAATACCAAACCAAGCTTGTTATAGTGGAATACCTTGCTTCATGTGACTATAGTTAATGATCAAATTGCTATTTGTGCAACAAAAAATAAATGAAGTTAAATCTTATTTAGATGATTTAATAGATAATTATATATTTTTAAATTATTAATGCAAATATAATACCAGGAAAAGGTAAATAATTAATGATGTGCTTATAAATAATTTCTATTAGTGAAATAGATTAAGAAAATGATTTGTCCTTACCAGTGGGTTCATAAATAATTAACAATAACTACAACTGACATCTTTTAGATTCACCTCAAAACCCTAACATTTAACCCTCTATTTATAATATAAAGTGCAGTTTTAAATGAAAAATAAAATATACTTATGTATAATCTTTATTTACTTCAGATCATTTTAAACATTTTTAAATGAGGGATGTAAACAGCATTACTAATGTGTTTATTATTCATAAAGATAGGGCAATTTTTCTTTTAAATTTTAAATCTGGAAGAAGATGTATGTTTGTTGAAACATAAGTTAATTTTATAGTTCTAATCCATAGCATGCTCAATTTATATACTCCCTAACTTTACATATTGTGTTAAAGAAAAAATACATTTCTGGAAGAACTTTATGGACTTCATTTTCCAGAAGTATGTTTCCAACAGACCCTTCAATATATGTCCATGAATCAGTTCAGTTCAGTCTCTCAGTCACGTCTGACTCTTTGTGACCCCATGAATCGCAGCACGCCAGGCCTCCCTGTCCATCACCAACTCCCAGAGTCTGCCCAAACTCATGTTTATCAAGTCGGTGATGCCATCCAACCATTTCATCCTCTGTAGTCCCCTTCTCCTCCTGCCTTCAATCTTTCCCAGCAATAAGGTCTTTTCCAATGAGTCAGTTCTTTGCATCAGGTTGCCAAAAGTATTGGAGCTTCAACTTCAGTATCAGTCCTTCCAAAGAATATTCAGGACTGATTTCCTTTAGAATTAGACTGGTTTGATCTCCTTGCAGTCCCAAGGGACTCTCAAGTCTTCTCCAACACCACAGTTCAAAAGCATTAATTCGTCCGCAATCAGCTTTCTTTCTGATCCAACTCTCACATCCATACACAACTAGCTTTGATTAGACGAACCTTTGTCAGCAAAGCAATGTCTCTGCTTTTTAATATCTCCAGATCTCCCACATTGCAGGCTGATTCTTTACCAGCTGAGCCGCCAGGGAAACCCTGTCTGGGAATGGGGTAGCACATTTGGGTAGGTTACCTACAGTTCACCCATTCAGATAGTAAACAAGCAGAGATGGCTGGTGTGGTTAAGTAGCAGTTTTTTGCAACAAAAGAACAGTTATGATGTAGCCAGCTCCTTAATAACAGTAACTACTTGAAGAGCCAGATGTCCTCACTAATGACAAAGTCCAGCTGGCATCCTTGTTCATCTTTGAATTAGGAGGTCTCTAAAACATCTACTTCTGCTTTATTGACTATGCCAAAGCCTTTGACTGTGTGGATCACAATAAACTGTGGACAATTCTGAAAGAGATGGGAATACCAGACCACCTGACCTGCCTCTTGAGAAACCTATATGCAGGTCAGGAAGCAACAGTTAGAACTGGACATGGAACAGCAGACTGGTTCCAAATAGGAAAAGGAGTACATCAAGGCTGTATATTGTCATCCTGCCTATTTAACTTACATGCAGAGTACATCATGAGAAACGCTAGGCTGGAAGAAGCACAAGCTGGAATCAAGATTGCCGGGAGAAATATCAATAACCTCAGATATGCAGATGACACCACCCTTATGGCAGAAAGTGAAGAGGAACTCAAAAGCCTCTTGATGAAAGTGAAAGTGGAGAGTGAAAAAGTTGGCTTAAAGCTCAACATTCAGAAAACTACGATCATGGCATCCGGTCCCATCACTTCATGGGAAATAGATGGGGAAACAGTGTCAGACTTTATTTTTTTGGCTCCAAAATCACTGCAGATGGTGACTGCAGCCATGAAATTAAAAGATGCTTACTCCTTGGAAGGAAAGTTATGACCAACCTAGATAGCATATTCAAAAGCAGAGACATTACTTTGACAACAAAGGTCCATCTAGTTAAAGCTATGGTTTTACCAGTGGTCATGTATGGATGTGAGAGTTGGACTGTGAAGAAAGCTGAGCACTAAAGAATTGATGCTTTTGAACTGTGGTGTTGCAGAAGACTCTTGAGAGTCCCTTGGACTGCAAGGAGATCCAACCAGTCCATTCTGAAGGAGATCAGCCCTGGGATTTCTTCGGAAGGAATGATGCTAAAGCTGAAACTCCAGTACTTTGGCCACCTCATGTGTAGAGTTGACTCATTGGAAAAGACTCTGATGCTGGGAGGGATTGGGGGCAGGAGGAGAAGGGGACGACAGAGGATGAGATGGCTGGATGGCATCACTGACTCTATGGACATGGGTTTGGGTAGACTCCGGGAGTTGGTGATGGACAGGGAGAACTGGTGTGCTGCGATTCATGGGGTCACAAAGAGTTGGACACGACTGAGAGACTGAACTGAACTGAACTCCATAGTGGGGCATGCATGCTTTAATTTAACAGTTTCTGAATCTTTACATTTAAAGAGACCTGTGTTCCTTAAATGGGTCTGTTCTTTTTTCTACCAATTAACATTAACTTTTTGATGATCACATAATATATGCATGGATCTATATAAATAATACACAAACATTTACTTAAGTCTCCATTGCATAAGTAAGTCTATTAATATCTATATAAGTATACCCAAGTGCTTATTATATATAAATCTTATTAATATACATTATATAAATTCATATAAATATATACAAATCTTAAGACACACATATCAATCTCCTCCATATTCTTTTCTTTTCAAATCTCACTTTGATAACTACTTGTACTTCTTGATGTGATCAGTTTCTCAGTCGTGTCCAACTTTTTGTGGCCCCATGGACTATAGACCACCAGTCTCCTCTGTCCATGGGATTTCCTGGGCAAGAATACTAGAATGGGTTGCTATTTCCTGCTCCAGGGGATCTTACTGATTCAGGGATCAAACTTGCATCTCTTGAGTCTCATGAATTGGCAAGCATATTCTTTATATGCACCATCTGGGAAGCCTGTACTTGGTAGATTTCTTAACATATAATGGTCACCTGTTATCTTCAGTGTATATGCCCCAAGATCCCCAGTATATACCTGAAATTGCAGATAGTACACAGCCCTACACATACTGTTTTTTCTTATACATACATATCTATGATAAAGTTCTAGGTAGTAGTTCTACATCTAGTTCTGCTTTATTGACTACACCAAAGCCTTTGACTGTGTGGATCACACAAACTATGGAAATTCTTAAAGAGATGGGAATACCAGACCACCTGACCTGTCTCCTGAGAAATCTGTATGCAGGTCAAGAAGCAACATTTAGAACTGGACATGGAACAAAGGGCTGGTTCCAAATTGGAAAGGAGTATGTCAAGGTTGTATATTGTTACCCTGTTTATTTAACTTCTATGCAGAGTACATCATGCAAAATGCCAGGCTGGATGAAGCACAGCTGGAATCAAAATTGATGGGAGAAATATTATATAACCTCAGATATGCAGATATTACCACCTTTATGGCAGAAAGTGAAGAGGAAGTAAAGAGCCTCTTGATGAACGTGAAAGAGGAGAGTGAAAAAAGCTGGTTTAAAATTCAACATTCAGAAAACTAAGATCTTGGCATCCAGTCCCATCACTTCATGGCAAATAGATGGGGAAACAATGGAAAGAGTGGCACACTTTATTTTGGTGGCTCCAAAATCACTGCAGATGGTGACTGCAGCCGTGAAATTAAAAGATGCTTGCTCCTTGGAAGAAAAACTGTGACCAACATAGACAGCATATTAAAAAGCAGGGACTGTACTTTGCTAGCAAAAGTCCATCTAGTCAAAGCTCTGTTTTTTCCAGTAGTCATGTATGGACATGAGAGTTGGACTATAAAGAAACTGAGCATCAAAGAATTGATGCTTTTGAACTGTGGTGTTGGAGAAGACTCTTAAGAGTCCGTCAGACTGCAAGGAGATTCAACCAGTCCATCCTAAAGGAGATCAGTCCTGAATATTCATTGGAAGGACTGATGCTGAAGCTAAAACTCCAATACTTTGGCCACCTGATATGAAAAACTGACTCATTTGAAAAGATCCTGATGCTGGGAAAGATTGAAAGCAGGAGAAGGGGATGACAGAGGATGAGATGGTTGGGATGGTTGGGGCATCACCGACTCAATGGACATGAGGTTGAGTAAGCTCCGTTTGTTGGTGATGGACAGGGAAGCCTCGTGTGCTGCAGTCCATGGGGTCGGAAAGAGCTGGACACAACTGAATTACTAAATTGGACTGATGATAAAGTTAACTTATAAACCTGACGCAGTAAGAAGCCATCGGAATTGCCAGCATTACTACTCTTCTGGTTTGGGACAATTATTAAGTCTCAGCACAAATCAAGATGGACAAAATATAAGTAAGGATGTAACAGCAATTAAGATAAGTATAGAGATGGAAAATCTGAACACAGTCATTACAATAGATCTTAATAATATATTTTGAAATTTATACCCTTATAATGGAGGCTCCATCTTCAAGAGAAATAGACCTTTCACTGTAAGTGGTCATGTACTAGAGTCACACTGAATATATCTCTAAGTCACACAATAGAAATAATATAAACAACTCTCTGATCACAATGCAATACAATTATAGAATATCAACAAAACTAAAAAAAAAATCTTTCAGTTAAAAGTTAAGACTAAATGAAAGTTCTATTAAAAGACCTGAGCAAAATAAAATATAAAATATACATTGAAATGATATAACTTCTAAAAATACAAAATGTGTTCCACTTAAAGAAGTAGGAGAAGAAAATTCATAGCACTTAATAGTTTTATCAGGATAGATTAAAAATGAAACACTTAGCTTAAAAAATAAACACAGAAAGACTAAGGAATAGCAAAATAAACCAAAAGAGCACATGAAGGGAAGTAAAGGTAAAAGATTAATGAAAAAAGCAATATAAAAATAGTCACCTAATTTTTAAAGTCCTGTTATCATGATATATTAAAAAAAAGACAAGTCAGTAGCAAATCTGATCCAAAAAAATGGGGGTGGGGGGTGGGAATCACACATATAAACTAATAGGAGAAATTACTGAAAGTGAAAACATTTTTTTTAATCTTGAGAATAATTTATGCATAATTAAACAAATGAAGGAAACAATAAAGCAGAGAGAAAAAAGTGAAACCTGGGAAAAATACATAATTTTCTACGCAAAAAGATTATTATTAAAAAATGACCCCATGAGAGGTAGAAAGCTTCAGACCAATTTTCATAGTAGAAATAGAGCATGTTACTAAGGAACCACTTTGCAAACAAAGCACCAGGGCCAGATGCTTTCTCAGAGGAATTCTACCAGCCCTCCATACACTGGCGAGTTTCAGTGCTTTGCTGTCCAAACACTGAAAATGAAAAAAAAAAATTAATTCATTTTATGAAGCTAATATAACATCAACATGAAATCTTATAAAGATGGTACAAAAAAGAAAGCTGTGTTTCTTTAAAACATCAGTGCAAACATACCCAATGGTGTGTGTGTGTGTGTGAGTCGCTTAGTCATGTCCAACTCGGTGACCCCAAGGACTGTAGCCTGCTTGGCCTCCTCTGTCCAAGGATTCTCCAGGCAAGAGTACTGAAGTGGGTTGCATTTCCCTCTCCAAAATGAAAGGGTGAACCACTCTAATGCTTTGTTAAGAAAATGATACACCATCACTAAATAGAATTTACTCCAAAAGTATCACTAATCCAACATTAAGAAATCCATTGATACTGATATTATACAGTTATTAAAAACAAAAGAAGCCCAAAATGAAAGTTGTCAATGCCCATATCACCAAACTTAGACTTTACTACAGTTTCAGCTCTTCCAGAAATGGTTTAAACCAGTCTATCAGGAATTGCTTAATTAACATTAATTAGGTAATCAGCCTAATAGACCCCAGTAGCCATGTATGGATGTGAGTGTTGGACTATAAAGAAAGCTGCTAATGCTGCTACTGCTAAGTCACTTCAGTCGTGTCCGACTCTGTGTGACCCCATAGACAACAGCCCACCAGGCTCCCCCGTCCCTGGGATTCTCCAGGCAAGAACACTGGAGTGGGTTGCCATTTCCTTCTCCAATGCATGAAAGTGAAAAGTGAAAGTAAAGTCGCTCAGTCATGTCCAACTCTTAGCGACCCCATGGACTGCAGCCTACCAGGCTCCTCCATCCATGGGATTTTCCAGGCTAGAGTACTGGGTGCCATTGCCTTCTCTGAAAGAAAGCTGAGCACCGAACAATTAATGCTTTTGAACTGTGGTGTTGGAGAAGACTCCTGAGAGTCCCTTGGACTGCAAGGAGATCAAACCAGTCAATCCTAAAGGAAATCGGTCCTGGATATTCTTTGGAAGGACCGATGCTGAGGCTGAAACTCCAGTACTTTGGTCACCTAATTTGAAGAACTGACTCATTTGAAAAGACCCTAATGCTGGGAAAGATTGAAGGCAGGAGGAGAAGGGGATGAAAGAGGATGAGATGGTTGGGTGGCATCACCGACTTGATAGACTTGAGTTTGGGCAGGCTCTGGGAGTTGGTGATAAACAGGGAAGCCCGGTATGCTGCAGTCCATGGGGTTGCAAAGAATCGGACATGACTGAGCAATTGAACTGAACTGAACTGAGACCCCTGCCATGTTCTAAAGTAAGTGACTTTTCATTAACTGACCTGTTGCCTATGTTCCCCCTCTCTTCTCCTTATAAAAGGCATTTATTTTTAATATTATAATAAAATACAACTCCTCAGAACCCCTTTCTGTTTGCTAGATTAGATATTGCCCAACTAGAATTAATTTTTACTCAAATTCTTAGTTTTTAATTTGCCTCAGTTTATCTGAGTACATGTTTATATATCCATCATTAAAATATTTTAAGAATCATGATTATCTCAACTGATGCTAAAAAAAGCCATTGATAGAACTAAACACTCATCCTTATTTATAGAACACTCAAGAAAATACACACTGATAGATATGTTAACACATTATAATGTTAATTTTTAGCTCAAAGCTAGTATTTTATTTTATCCAGAACAGTAGAACATATTCATTAAGACCAGGAGAGAAGCAAAAATGCCTGATATTGCCATATTCAAGAAATGACAGAGGTATAAAATTGATAAGAATATTCTATTTGCAGATATATGATCATACACCTAAAAAAAAAAAAAAGAAAAAACTAATCAATGATGAAACTAACTTAATCAAAAATTCATTATGGTAACAGGATTTTAGTTTCTACATTTAGATTTAATTGATGTAAGGAAACTGAGTCAAGTCCATAGATCCCTTTGGGGACTTCATGTACTGCACTGATGACATCTATGCTGCAATATTCATTTAGAGCTGAAAATTTCATGATTCTAATGTAAGTCTTCCCATTGTATGTCACAGAGCAATGTTTTAGATCATCAGTTGAAACAATGGACTTGAAATACTTAGTAAAGGAAGCAATCATTTTATTGTTTGTTGAAGTATGGATTGAGTAGTCTATTTGACAACTTATTAAGTTTACCCTAGTAAATAAAATTTTTATATTCTTCCTTTCATGAGCTTATTATCATAGAAGGGAAGAGTAGAATAAGACTCCTAAGTTTATAATAATCATAAAATGGACATTAATGATCAACTAACTATGTAATTCAAATTTTTCACCTACATAACAGACAAAAGTATGTATTTCAACTAGTTCAAATATCCAGTCCAACATAAAGAAACTTTGAGTTCTCTTTGTATAAATTTGATTTTCTCCTTATAATTGTAATGGTACAGCATTACCATTACAGGCATTTCAGGATCCATGAAGGAGCCCAGACTATTTCTTCTCTATTAGCCAGAAAGGGACTGTATTATTTTAACACAATTTAATCATGTTTCTTCCACAGCTCTGTGGGTGATTTCCATGTCAACAGGTCTAGAACCTGCTCACCAGATACTGAGGTGGAAATAAAGTACTGACTCTTGAATGGCAAGACAAAGGCTGTGAAAAGACCATAATAAGAGAGAATGTACTTTCATTCTCTGCTAAATCTTGGTCTATTGCCTACTTTTTCCTCCTATCTACTAGGCAAATCATTGCCCCTCGATATAACTCATGGGTTTCAAAGAGCATTATTTGCTATTGACAAGTAAACAGGAGGCTTGTAATCTTCTGAAGAAACACAGCACTCAATACAGTACTATAGCTTACTGATGACTTTTTTAAATTGATATTTTCTCAATAATTTGCTGTTAAGAAAATATGGGCATTTCTACATGGTACTGATTTAACTGTCTGTGATTATAAAAAACATATGTACACATTCATTAAAAAAAATGAGCAAAGTATGTGTTGCTGCTGCTTCTAAGTTGCTTCAGTCGTGTCCGACTCTGTGCGACCCTATAGACGGCAGCCCACCAGGCTCCCTTCTCCCTGGGATTCTCCAGGCAAGAACACTGGAGTGGGTTGCCATTTCCTTCTCCAAGGCATGAAAGTGAGAAGTGAAATTTAAGTCGCTCAGTCGTGCCCAACTCTTAGCAACCCCATGGACTGCAGCCTACCAGGCTCCTCCGTCCATGGGATTTTCCGGGCAAGAGTACTGGAGGCGGTTGCCATTGCCTTCTCCAAAAGTATGTGCTAGGCAGAGGGTATACCAGGGTAACAAAAAAGAAGCAATCTTCATTTTCAAGTGAATTTTACAATCTTATGCATAAAGGTAAAAAATAAATAAGTATGGAAATATGTAAATACAACTTGAAAGGGGAAAGATCACTCTTAAGGTGATGAATATAATCTGAGAAAGCAGTTTTTGAGAGACATTAGAAGGATCTATCCATGTGATATTTGGGTATTGTTTTCCAGGCCAATATAACAGCATTTGAAAATGCTCTAAGAAGTATTCTAGAAATTGATAGAAGTTTAGACATGATGCAAGGCAATGTCTATGAAAAGAGTAGTTTTATTCATGGTTGGGACTACGGATGATGTGGATTCTCATAAGCTGTGATGTAGAGCTTTTATGTTTTCCTATAATGCAATAAAGTAAAAGTGGTGGGTTCTAAGCAGGTCACCATAATGATCTAATTTATGATTAAAATTTTGACTGCTTTGTGAAACACAGATTAAGTGAGACAAATAATGGAATGTGAAACAATACTCTAGATGAGAAATAGATTACATTGGCCTGGATTAGGTTAGAGGAGATGCTGCTGCTGCTGCTGCTAAGTCGCTTCAGTTGTGTTCGACCCTGTGCGACCCCATAGACGGCAGCCCACCAGGTTCCCCCGTCCCTGGGATTCTCCAGGCAAGAACACTGGAGTGGGTTGCCATTTCCTTCTCCAATGTATGAAAGTGAAAAGTTAAAGTGAAGTCGCTCAGTCGTGTCCAACCCTCAGCGACCGCATAGACTGCAGCCTTCCAGGCTCCTCCATCCATGGGATTTTCCAGGCAAGAGGAGATGCAGAGAAGTGTAATTACTCAAGACACTTTGGAATTATAAGTAACAGGACTTGCTTTTAGTTTGGATGCTGTGAATTCAGGAGAAGAAATTGTCCAGCATTATTCCAAGATTCTGAATTAAGCAATGTATCTGTAGCAGTATCAATTCCTGAGATTGATTCCTCTAAATGTCATTAAAGAGAAAGTAGATTATTTTGAGTTTTATTAATTGCTTTCCCATCCTGTAAAATCTCATGAAAATGGCTAACAAGCATAAAAACATAGCTCATTATCTTTAGTTACAAGAGAAATGCAAATCAAGACCACAATCTCTAGGATAGCTATTTAAAAAGAAGAAAAATAGTATATGTTGCCACAGATGTAGAAAAATCAGAATTCTCATGCATTACTGAAGGAAAGGAAAGTGGTTCAGCCCTTGCAATATTCCTTAAGAAGTTGAATATAGGATTACCAAATAATCCAGTAATTCTACATCTAGGAATACATTCAAAACAATTGAAAACAGATACCCAAAAAAATATATGCACAGACACATTCACACCAGCACTGTTTCTAAAAGCCAGAAGGTTAAAAAGGCCCAAATGTCCATCAATGGGTGAACTGACCAATTGTAGCATGTACATGCAATAAAAATTTATTCAGCCATAAAGATTTAAGTATTGCGGCATAGTACAACGTGTATGAAATTCAAAAACATTATGCTAAGTGAAAAAAGTCTGACATAAAAGATTACATATTATTTCATTAATATCTGGAATAGGGAAACTCAGAGAGAATGTAGGTTGGTGCTAGAGGCAGAAAAGAGCAATTTCTTAATGCGGATAGAGTTTCCTTTCAGGGGGTTGAAAATGTTTTAGAACTAGATCAAAGTGATGGTTGTATAACACTATGAGTGTGCTAAATGTCACTGCACTGTTCACTGCAAAACTGTTACTTTTATGTAAGTTTCACCTCAATTAAAAAAATATGCAAATGTGATTTTTACATTTTGAGATAAAGCTAATTTCCAAAGGAACATACATAAAGATAGATATTCTTGAGAACAATAAAAAGCTTTAAAAGGCTAACAAGCCATCAAAACATCACTTATTCAACCATTTAGTCAATGAACAAATATTTATTAAGATTTTATCACATGCTGGCTCCTACTAGTTCTAAGTATACATCGACGTATAATCTGCCTTTAAAGAATGGATTGCATAGTAGGTGGAGTAATTATTTTCTAGTCTGTCAATGGAATACTGACATCTACCTCACTGATTTTTGTGGATCAGATGAGAAGACAGGCAAACACAGTTGAGAATCCATTGGCTAGTGCAGTGGTAGATGCTCCATAAGAGCTGTTTGCCATGGCATTTTCCTCTTGTTAATTCCCCATTCATATCCATCAATGGGTAATTTCTAGCTTTAAACTGATAAACACATGGTGTATTATCACTGGTGGTCATTTCTTTGATATATGGTCTTTTATCCCCACCCCTTCTGTGGTTCAAGTTAGTCTCACCTTTTTAAAATATAGAAGGCTATTAGAGGCTATTAGAGGCTATTCATTCAGCTGTATTCTACAATTGGAAGAAATTAAAGGTTGCAGAACATATAAGTGGCCATTCTTTACAGTGCTAGTTAATCTATCCTTCAGCCAAGACCCCTGGGCATTTGCTCAAGGTCTAGTGCTATCATGGTATCCCACATTTTGATTCAAATATGCGAGTTTCTAGTTATGGAGGTGAAATAGTCAGACTATCAGAGGGCCAAATCTAATGTTTTAAGTCTGGAATTCTAATTGTCATTACACGCTACTAATCATCTAATTCTTTATATATATGTTTTTAAGCCTCTTCATGTTTCCAAAGAAATTTTTCTCTGAATTAAAAAAAAAAAGTAGTAGAAAATGCAAATGACAAATGGGTAGGAATAAGAGAAAAGAATTCTATATTAAATTAAATAGCATATACATTGACCTCTAACAAGGATAAAAATTACTACAACTCTGTATTCAATGTGCAAAACTTATACTTGAAATCACATTGTGTTGTCCAAACAAATAATTATATTTTAAAATTATAAAACAAGTAAAAGAAATGCCTCATTTTATTTTATTATGTTTTAAGTGAGGTTGTTTTATTTAATGTAAACACTTTATTTTTTTTCTGCCATGTGGCTTGCGGAATTTTAGTTCACCAACCAGAGATAGAACCCATACACACAGCAGTGAAAGTGTGGAGTCTTAATCATTGGACCACCAGGGAATTCCCCCCAAAATGCCTCATTGTAGAAAAATTTGGAAATCTATAAAGAAAGGCAAAATTTTAAAGAAGTGGCTGCTTATGGCATTTAGATCTATTTCCTGTTTTTCTCTTCTTATAGTTTATCTTTTGAGTTGCAGCTCTGGGGTAAATTAAGTACAGTTTGATCCAGTCTGTACTCCATGCCTCAGTTGGAACTTTTAACAAAAACCAAAAGATAAAACTAATCCTTAACACATCTGGCCTCTAGGCACTCAGATTTTAATTCCATACTCACAATGATAATTTTACTAAAAATAGATGACCTAGTCCTTTGGCTTCTCCCCCTCTTCTAGATGTACCAACCCTCTTGCTGGCATCCCTGGGCTATTAATTAAATGAATGAATATAGATGAGCATACATCTCTAAATGATCTCTATGGTCTTATACTCCAGGGATGGCAGACCCAGATATTACAATACTTCCTACTGTGGAAGATAGGAGTAGAGTGAAAAAGGTATTTTGGGTTCAACATTCAACTGGCCATTCTAGAATACTGAATAGGAACACTGGGGCTCTGCTGGGTTGTGGGCCTAAGAAGAGTGGAGTCTTGCCCAGTGCATCACTCAACTTGGTTGGGAAGAAAAAAAAATCAAACCAATGACAGCTACATCAATAACTAGAATGATGATCTTGAAGAGGCAGAGGATTCTAAATGGAAATACTAAAGATTAAACAGATGTTGGAAGGTGAAGAGATGGAAGGGGAGAATGGTGTGAGTATTCCAAATAGAAAGCAGACAGTCAGGAGACCTAGACAGTATACAAAGTCACATCCTAGGACCTCTATAAGAGTTCACAATTGCAGAGCATAGGATACAGGTTAAAGGAACAGAATATCTAGAGATGAGTCTGAGGGATACAAATAAGACCATGTAAGGACTTGAGAGCTGGCTAAGAAGTCTGAACTTGAACCTTATAATTAGGTTGTTGAGTGCTCAGATTGATAGAGGAACATGAGAGAGGAAGGGAGGGACAAAGGGAAAGAACTGGGGAACAGCAGCCACTCTGACAAGGGCTATCCTCTGCTTTTTCTCCCGATCCCCTGGCTTGGACCCAACTGTTAGTTCCTTTATACTCAATAAGTATTTCTGGAGCACCAATTTTGTGATGAGGATGGTTCCCAAGAGGAACAAAAGACACAAGTAGCATCTGTGTCCTTACCTGGGGCTTAGAATTTATTAGTAGAGCAGATAAATCTATCAACAATTACAAAACAATGTGGTTAGGGCCTAGAAGAGGGATAGAGGGGGTTATGTGAAAACAGGGAAGAGAGAATTCAATATGGCTTGGGTGGAATGAGAGGTAGACAGGAAAGGCTTTGAATAGGACATTGAAGCTTTGGATTAAACATTGTAAAGACAAGAATATCACCAGCAAAGGGATAGGTACAGAAAGGTCAAGGGGTGAGAGCAGAAGGTGGGTGAGAGAGGTTTAGTAGAGACTGAAGGAGCTATTTCAATAGAGCTGCAACTATGAACAGAGCAGGACCCACTCTCCAGGAGACCTCCCAGAGATCTAGCCCAGTCATAGTACAGCCTGGGGTAGGAGGAGGGCCCCAGGGACTGTGCAATGGGCAAGGAAGCCAGAATCAAAGGGTCAGATTGAACATATCCCTTCCACCTACCCACCTGTCTGGTGGGGCTCCTTTGTCCTCTTGTAAATCCTTCCTCCCCTCTGGCCTCCCTTTCTTCCTGCCTTAGTTCTTATTCCCTGACTGCACCCCAGCTTTGTTTCTCTGTCCCTGTACTTCTCTCTTCAGTAAGACAGACCAGATAGTAACTGTTATCTATCACTTTTTAAAATAACTTATTTATAATCCTGAACTCCTTTTTAAGGGAAAAAAGTGGGAAATAAACAGTTTAGTTATACACATATAATGGGCTTCCCTGGTGGCTTAGATGGTAAAGCATCTGCCTACAGTGCAGAAGACCCAGGTTCGATCCCTGGGTTGGGAAGATCCCCTGGAGAAGAAAATGGCAACTCACTTCAAGATTTTTCTCTTGCCTGGAAAATCCCATGGATGGAGGAGCCTGGTAGGCTACAGTCCATGGGGTCACAAAGAATTGGACATGACTAAGCGACTTCACGTCACTTTGTATACACGTACTTTTTTTTTTTCAAAATAGGGGAGGGTTGCATAATTTTCCCCCCATATGGCTCTGCACTGATTTTTTTATGCATATTGAGAATGGGAAAAAACATGGAAAATAAAAAAGTGTTTTCCTAACTCTACCCCTTAGGTAGCTGTGCTCTGTGGTTTGTGCCCTGACTTTAGTAACAAGAATTTAGTGATGTTACAAATAGTCTCTTTACTGTTCTTATTAGTAATGCCAGTCAATATATTTTATAATTTCAAAGTCACTTAAAAGGAAACTATTAGCAAGGTGAAAAGACAGCCTTCAGAATGGGAGAAAACAATAGCAAATGAAGCAACCGACAAACAACTAATCTCAAAAATATACAAGCAACTCCTACAGCTCAACTCCAGAAAAATAAATGACCCAATCAAAAAATGGGCCAAAGAACTAAATAGACATTTCTCCAAAGAAGACATACAGATGGCTAACAAACACATGAAAAGATGCTCAACATCACTCATTATCAGAGAAATGCAAATCAAAACCACTGTGAGGTACCATTTCACACCAGTCAGAATGGCTGCGATCCAAAAGTCTACAAATAATAAATGCTGGAGAGGGTGTGGAGAAAAGGGAACCCTCTTACACTGTTGGTGGGAATGCAAACTAGTACAGCCACTATGGAGAACAGTGTGGAGATTCCTTAAAAAACTGGAAATAGAACTGCCTTATGATCCAGCAATCCCACTGCTGGGCATACACACTGAGGAAACTAGAAGGGAAAGAGACACGTGTACCCCAATGTTCACTGCAGCACTGTTTATAATAGCCAGGACATGGAAGCAACCTAGATGTCCATCAGCAGATGAATGGATAAGAAAGCAGTGGTACATATACACAATGGAGTATTACTCAGCCATTAAAAAGAATACATTTGAATCAGTTCTAATGAGGTGGATGAAACTGGAGCCTATTATACAGAGTGAAGTAAGCCAGAAGGAAAAACACCAATACAGTATACTAACGCATATATACGGAATTTAGAAAGATGGTAACAATAACCCGGTGTATGAGACAGCAAAAGAGACACTGATGTATAGAACAGTCTTATGGACTCTGTGGGAGAGGGAGAGGGTGGGAAGATTTGGGAGAATGGCATTGAAACATGTAAAATATCATGTAAGAAACGAGTTGCCAGTCCAGGTTCGATGCACGATACTGGATGCTTGGGGCTAGTGCACTGGGATGACCCAGAGGGATGGTATGGGGAGGGAGGAGGGAGGAGGGTTCAGGATGGGGAACACATGTATACCTGTGGCGGATTCATTTTGATATTTGGCAAAACTAATACAATTATGTAAAGTTTAAAAATAAAATAAAATTAGAAAAAAAAAAGTGTTTGCTTAACATATGAATCACTGTTAGGGTTTTGATATATGATAATATTTTCATGGTTAAATCCCATACAAAGCTGCCCGTTTCCTAAGGATGTGCTAAAATACATGTAATGTGGGAAGGAGGGATATCTGGTAAAAAGAGCTTAGATCAGGCCCCAGAGAGATTTGCAGATAAATTACATTCCTACTGGTTACCAGTTTTGCCATTTTGGGCAGGTTTCTTGACCTCTACAAGCTTCTTCCTGAATCGGTGAAATGAAGATAATTCTTTCCTTGAAGGTTTTCTTGCACCTACCTGACCAGTCTGTGAGGCTGCTTTCTTCTCTCTCTCCCTTCCCAACTATCCAGTGATCAGTAAACAGGTCCTGTCTAGAAAACTAGCTTGATGCCAAGTTTAAATGAGCTATAAAAAGCTCTTGTTCTAGTACTGATACATCATCAGTACCTAACAGAGGTCAATTATTTTATTATTATTGCCCATGTGGGTGCATGCTCAATTGCTTAGTTGTGTCTGACTCTTTTGTGACCCCTTGGATTGTAGCCTGCCAGGATCCTCTGTCCATGGGATTTTTCCAAGCAAGAATACTAGAGTGAAAAGTGATGAATGCTTTCCTTGCTATGAGTGTTATTTACTACTGCTACTGCTAAGTCATTTCAGTCGTGTCCAACTCTGTGCCACCCCATAGACGGCAGCCCACCAGGCTCCCCCGTCCCTGGGATTCTCCAGGCAAGAACACTGGAGTGGGTTACCATTTCCTTCTCCAATGCATGAAAGTGAAAAGTGAAAGTGAAGTCGCTTAGTCGTGTCCGACTCTTAGCGACGTCATGGACTGCAGCCTACCAGGCTCCTCCGCCCATGGAATTTTCCAGGCAAAAGTACTGGAGTGGGGTGCCATTGCCTTCTCTGACAGGTTGCCTAAGCTGGACACTATTTTCATTTATTACTATAGATTCTTTAGCTATAGAACTATATTTCTATATATATAGAAATAGATATAGAAAAATTCTATTTATATACATAGATATAGAACTATTCTATACCTATAGTTAATTAGCAATACATTTTAGAAGCTAAGAATAAATTGGCACAGACTAATGACTTTTCACCTATAGAATGTACCACATTAGAAATTTTAAAAATATATTCTTGGCTAATTTCTAAACGATAGAGGTAAAGATCCTTATTAAACTAGAGAAGGGTGGAGCAGACAAAATTTTAAATCATTGCCTTTTAATGTAGTAGTTCAGTCTTTAATGTTTACTGCAAAGTCAACATAAAAATGGCATACATCAGTCTAAATGATGAAATTGTCATTATGACCTTCATGGATTTTTGTCTAGCCTAAGTAATCCCAGTAAACCCTCCAGACGGAAGAATGAATCTTCAATCATTTCACTGCTTTTGCCCTTGATTGTAGATTTTTTTTAAAAAAACATCTCACTAATACATCTTTTCTTTCTTTCTGAAAAGAATGACATTAAAATGGGAGGTTTAAAATAAAAGTTTGTGATTTGTCAACATCCTGGCTTAGAACCTGATACTATCGATTTTACTTGTTTCAATTTTATTGAATATGTCTAGTGTGTGCTTTGTTGTTTTAAAAGAGTCAGCATCTCTTATTTGGAACGATTTACAGTTTAAGAAATTTCTTGTTGTAAATTTTGTCATGCAAATTTCTGTTTGAAGGAACAGACTGGCAAGGAACTAAAATTAAAGTGACCCTATTTCTGGACAATATACCTGAGATTAATGTGAAATCAAGAATGAGCCATGGAATTAGAACAGAAAGAAAAAAGAAGTCTAAGGGCCTGACTACGTCATTTTCTGCCTGTATGCCTAGCAAACAAAGATCTCTGATTTTCTTATCCATCTACCAGTATACTATGACCTCTGACCCAGCAATAGGAATGCAATTCACTTCACAACATACTAAAAAAGTGGAGGAACATGGAGAAAATATAGTGTGTTCAACTTGGACACTGGTAGTAATGCAAAAGTCTGCAAGACCATAGAAGTGAAACATCATTTATTTCCTAGAAAGGGATCTATTAAGGACACTGAGTTATTTAGATTCTGAACATTAAGTTAGGTAGTAAAGATGTGAAGAGAATGAGAAAGGGGGGAATTTAGTAGGGTTATGTGGCACCAGAGGGCACTGAAGATGCTGATGAGGCAGTGACAGGGAACCCCCAAACCAAATCGCACCTACTTGGCAGTTTTGCCAGAGGCCAATCCTATAGTTTAGAAAATAGAAAGAATCACTGCCCCCACCCCTATTGTCCAGGCATGCATTGCCTGCCCCAAAGCAAGCCAAATGGTCTACCTCTCCAACCCAGTGCAAGTCACCATCTGACTTCCAAAAGAGAAGTCTAGTTATCCAAAGAAGAATGGAAGAGAGAAATTCAGGCAGCTGTGGTGAAAGAGTTTCTAATTTTGAGTAGGGGGCCACTGCATGTACAGCAAGCCAGCATTGCTAGAGGGCTGCCTTCTGTTCTTGTGGAAATGTATATAGCTGACACTTGAGTGCTACTCCAAATGCATTAGTTCTTCCAAACCTCAGTCATTCTCCCAAAGTTGACTTTGATACAGAGACTGGAGGTAGGAGGAAGAAGGGGTCTAACTCCTGTCTGAGTCAAGGGCTACCTGCCATTGTACATTCATAGGAGGCATTGTTTTCAGAGCTGGCTTTCTTTTGTAAATACTTCATCAACTGCTCAGCATAAAAAGCTACTTCGTAAGAAGATTCTTACTGTTACTACTATAATACTAATAATTGGGAATCCCCAGAGAGGCAGAGATATTTAGAAGAGAAAAACCATTTCAACTGGCCATGTTTGTAGCAAAGGTAATAGGAAGTCACTAATGAGTTTTAGTAATTTATTTGTATTGATTGCATATTCTGCATGTGCATGAAACACAGCACTAGATACACTGTGTTTCCCACCTTCAAGATCATGATCCCAAGGAGCAGAGGTAAGTGTGTCACATGGCCTATGTCCTACAGGACTCACACTTTTATTTAGGAAGATCACCCAGGCAACACTTCACTTACAAAATCTATCATTTTCACCAATAGCCAGGACTGTGATGCGTTCTAATAGCAAATATTCCAGAGAGATCACTTAATGGCTGGGGCTAAACCTCTGTAGATTTATAGTTTTTTATTTGAGGCAGGGACAGGAACTTGGGTGAAAGAAGAACAAAAAGATGCTACTTTCTACTTGAAGAGGAGCTGATCTCAGGGCTTGATGACAAGAGACCATCAGCTAGGACTCTCCATGGCAGTGCCTGGGCAGTGAACGCCAGAGCAAAGATGACTGATACTCAATTTAAGTCTGTCTTTCTGTTTAATTCTCTCCGGCACCCTCAGATAGTGAATCAAGTTTGCAAAGCAGTGCAGAGTAGGGTCTGCTTTGTCTTAGCTAGGTTTAGGGGAGGAAAGGGTAGAGCTGTGAACACATTTGAGGGTAAAGTGAGTGCAGAGAGCAGAGCAGCTAGAGGTGGTCAAGCATCTTCTAGGAACTGCCCAGCTAGGATATGGGCGCCATCCCAGGAATGTATTTTCTCAAGGTCATATAATAATCAAGGAGCAAAACTAATTCATACCTAGATCTGCCTTAACTTTTAATCATTACGATGTACAAACTTTAGCAGTACAATTTATGAATTTTTGCAGTTTTCTCATGAGAGAAAATTAAACACCATTTCTTCTCAAGACAACCCTAAATTGGCCATTGAGTAGGTCAGTCCCCAATTCGTTTAATTCCTGCCTTCCACTTCAAAGTGTAAAGAAAAAGGTCATGTATAAAATCGCTGCAGACGACGAGAGCCTGTGAACCCAATGCGTGACCAAGGCTGAGTTGCAGTTTCCTTCTTAGATATTATTAAATGGCTGCATGTATGCTTAGTCGCTCAGTCATGTGTGCCTCTTTGAGACCCTTTGGACTGTGGCCTGCTAGGCTCCTCTGTCCTTGGAATGTTTCAGGCAATGATACTGGAGTGGGTTGTCATTTCTTTCTCCAGGGGATTAAATGGCTACATGCTATTAAAATTTGCTATTTCCTATAATAAAATATCATTCATGATGCCTCTTGTATAAAGGATGTTAGCAGCAAATAGTAATTCCACAACTCCCAAGCAGTTCAACCGTCTAATGGTACATTTATGCAACTCTGGTTAATGCTTTTATTTCAATGATCTTCAATAGTTTCAAGCAATCATTATTTACTAGGAACAATCTGAACAATGTATTTCTAGGCAAATGTTTTCTGAAATAGAGCTTTCCTCCATTATCTCATGTATTAATGAATAGCACTTAAAGAAAGGTATTGTTTAAATATCAACAAAAATACTGAGAGGTTACAGAGATTGTCCCAATTATGGTAAACATCAGATAAAGAGACTAATAAACAAATAGTGGGTTTAAAGGCCATGATAAATTAACAAGGTCTTTGGTGGGGGCGAGAATTATGAGAGAGAGGAAATGGGTCAGAGAGAGAGGGAAGGAAAAAGAGAGGAAGAGAGAATTAACCAGAGAATTCTAAAATAATGGGTTGCTTCCCTTTTCTACTTTACCCTTAACAAATGTCCATTCAGAATTCTTGCCTTTCTACATGTGGATAAAGACCTTTATGTTCTTTTCAAAACTTTTTATGTTTATCAGTTTTATTTTTCCCATTTAGCCAGATTTAAAGTTTGAAATCTTGCTTTGATTTCGTTTTTGCTATACCCAAAGTGGCTGGATGTAATGTTAAAAAATACTATTTATTAGAGAAAAAAGCTAATTAAAAAAGCCAATGATAAGAATTATAATTACTTTTCACTAAGATATAATTACACATAGATAACTTCCCATTACAGAAATAGAGGAGAGGCGGGAAGAAAAAAAAAAAAAAACTCAGTGCATCCAACAATTATTTTCTCAATGACTGTAGATACTCAGGTCCTTTGAGAGTGTGTGAATCAGAACTTTCTTGGATTTGCAGATAATTCTGTAAGTGTGTGTGTGTATATATATATATATATATATATATATATATATCTCCTAAAATGAAAGTGCGAATAAAAGAGAGTCACAAATGCTGGTTTAAAAATTCTCATTCTATCATTCTAGTGGGTATCTTTAGATTTAAGACTGCACTGTACCTCTCCTGGTCAGAGGGAGCATGTGTTTGTATCTGACCATTATATCCTTAGCTGCAAAGAGAAACATATGCTAAACTCTAATAGATATTGTTGGAGAATATTTAATATTTTGCTGATCGATAAAAGGTACTAATGTTCTAACAATTTATTGATATAGCTTGCATATTTTATCTATTTATGAAATACAATACTAATAGGCTATATTCCCTTGCCTGAAAAATTATACCAGCAAGGAATAGAGAAATATGTGTTTGCAAAACTATGTATGTTTACATTTATATTTATATAAAATCACCTACATCCTACAACACTCATTTTGTGTGTGTGATTTTTTTTTTCTTGAGTAAACTGAAATTTACACAGCAGGTGATGTGCAATTGATGGATGATTTCAAATTAAATGATCAAAATATATTTCCATCATTTTGTTACATAAAGTACACTCAAGCTATTGGCAAATATTTAATTTCCAAATCAATAAGCTTCTTTTTCAGACTTTTAAGTCCAATGGACTTTTAAGCTTATGGAATTCATGCTTACAAATGGAGGACTGACCTAAAAGGCTTATTTATGTTTCTGTTTTCCTCTCTTTCTTTCCCAAGTCAAATAATAGATATTTTAATTGAAAATACTGTTTACCTTAACAACCTAGATCTGACTACATATTCACTGCAACCTACTACATGTGAGAAAGATTTCAGTCATAGGACCAAGGCAGAGTGGCTACTATCATCAGGTCAAACAATATTAATCTGCCATGAATTAAGGGAACATCAAAAATGATGACTGTTATTTTTTAAACAATCACAGCCCAAATGATAGCATTTGTTCTGAAATACATTTCTTCTACTTCCTAAAAAATTGATATATTTTAAAAGTCTTAGTGTTGGAGTGACAAAGAATCACAAATGGATGAACCCTCAGAGATGATCTTCAAATATTTCAAGTGGTATAAAACCAGAAAAGTGAAAGTGAAGTCGCTCAGTCGTGTCTGACTCTTTGCGACCCCATGAACTGTAGCCTACCAGGCTCCTCTGTCCATAAAACCAGAAGAAAATGCATTTGTAAAGTTGTGGCCTTTAAAATTATCCTTTCATGATTGATGTGAAGTGTCTAAACATGTAACTTCACTTGAACAATTTTCTGATCACATTCAGCCACTAGCCTCAGCTCTTAGGGCAACTCATCTTTAAAATTAGGGCATCCTCTAAGATGATGAGCTAATGATGATTAGCATGACCGTGTGAGGTATCTTAGGGACTGCTTTTGTAAACTTTGACTATGAAACGTTTCAAATATGTTGATAAAGAGAGTAATTAGAAGAATACCAATATACACACTTTCAACCACCCATCTCCAACCACCATCAGTTTTCTGCTTCATATCCTCGTCCAATCACCACTCTCTCCACTACACCCAGTGCATGTGCTTGCACACACACATACCCTTTTCGTTTGCTTCGTACTTGAGTACATGAAGGAAAATCTCAAGCATACTACTTCATCTTTAATTACTTTTGTGTTTATTTCTAAAGACCTAAACTAAGATATTTCTGCATCCAAGAAAATGAAAAATTTACAATAATCATATAATATCCAAAATATTTGAATTGTCTCCAAATGTCTTTTTCCAGATACTTTGAGGGTAACAGAAATTACACTCATAGAGGAAGAAGTGAAATTGAGCTGAAGCTTTTATATTTTAAACAAGTTTGAAGCTATTCAATATATTGCCACCAAGTCATCTTATATGAGAAACAGCGCTGAGGATCCAGTGAAAATAAGGTAGAAATCACCCAGCACGTAATCTAAGAAGCCACAAAGTGCTGACTCAGTAAGTTCTGTTTAAATTTGGTCTTAGCTGTAGTCAAGATCCTTTGAATGTCTCACCCCAGGGAGCTTCACTTTCATTTTAAAAGTTGTTCAAATTCCCTCTTCCATTAGATCTCCTCACTTTCCATCTTCCCAGATTACAGGCCATAGTCAAGCATGATACTTCCTCTACATACATCCTTCTGTTCCATGATCTTCAACTTTAATGTAAAGCTTCACAAAATCACATCAGAATAAAATTCAATATTCTACCTACTCCTCCGCTGCACCCATGAAGCTGACAGAGCCTAAAGGAAAGGTCATATTACTAATTGGTTTCACTTTAAATTCAAACTAGACAACTTCAAAGTGAGTCCTTAATGCTGTGAAGCAAACATCAGATGGGCTTTCCTGGTGGCTCGGTGGTGAAGAATTCTCCTGCTAATGAAGGAGATGTGCAAGATAGATTCAATCTCTGGGTCGGGAAGATTCTCTGGAGAAGGAAATGGAAACCCACTCCAGTATTCTTGCCTGGGAAATCCCATGGACAGAGGAACCAGAAAGGCTACAGTCCATGCAGTCACCAAGAGTTGGACATGACTTAGTGACTCAACAACCACAAAAATGTCAGATAACTTCTCAACCTGCTCACTCTATTTCTCTTATTTACAACTATTGTCCACCTTCATTCCTTTAACCCCTATCATCTCCTCCCATATATCTTCACTTTCCACTGGTGACCTTGCCCCAAATTTCACGAACCAAGTTAGAGCAACATGAAGAGGACTTCTCCAAACTACCACCACCACATCCACCTATACTGGGATGTGCACATTGTTACTCTACATTCTCTCATTGTTTCTTTCCTCTCCAATCACTTAACATTACAGAACTCCAGGACCCAGTCTTTGAAACTAGCTACCTTCATTCTTTTGGTGATCTCTTCCATCCTCTTTGTTTTCAAAAGTATCAACATGCCAATTCCTTGATTCACAGCTCCAACCGGGACCTCTCCCCAGATTTCAGCATCAGCCACCTATAAAGACAAATCAACACCAAAGCTGAACTTCTGATCTTACACCAAAAACTGTTCTCCTTATGTCCATCGCTAGCTCAGCAGGTGTCATCCTTTCAGCTGTTCATACAATTCTTCCCTTGTCCTTCTCTCTCATCCCATATGATCCAATCCGTCAGAAGATCTCATTGTCTTTAACTTCAAAATGCATGCAGAATTCAACAGCTTCAGAGCCCCACTCTCAGGTTCACTCTGCTCTGAATCAGCATATTCTCTTGTCTAGACACTTCATAAGCCTCCTTTTCTCCTCACCCTTTCTCCCCTCACCCATCCACCAGGAATCTATCACTTTTAAAACTTAAAAACATTTCACTGTTCAGTCCAAGTTTTCCAGAAAGTCCCCATATCCCTCAGATTAGAGGCCAAATAGACAAGAAAAAATAGGTATTGAATAGGCTATGGGGGAAAAAAAGGAACACTTGAACACAGTTGATGGGAATGTAAATTGGTGCAGCCACTATGGAGAATAGTATAGCAGTCTCAAAATACTAAAATAGCCTTATCATATGATCCAGAATTCCACTTCTGGGCATATATCTGTGCAAAATCATAATTCAAAAACATACATGCATCCCAATATTCATAACAGTGCTATTTCAAAAGCCAGGATGTGGAAGCAACCCAAGTGTCCAAAAACAGAGGAATGGATAAAGATGACGTGTGCATGTATGTATACCTGTGTACATGTGTATCTAAGTATACACACAATGGAATGCACACTACACAGCTATAAATGATGAGAAAATCCTGCCATTTGAAACATCATGGATCGACCTAGATGGTATTATGTCAAGTGAAATTAGTCAGACCAAGAAAAACAAACGCTTGATTATTTCACTTCCAAAGTAGAATCTATATACAAAACATAAACAGAAATGGACTCACAGATACAAAGAACAAACAGGTGGTTGCCAGAAGGTAGGCTTTTAGGGGACTGACAAAATATGTGAAAGGGATTAAGAAGAACTTTTAACTATAAAACAAATACATCAGGGGAATGTATTCTACACAGAGGGAGTACACTCTTTAGTACTGTGACAACTTTGTATGGTGACAGATAGTAACTAGGGCTTCCTGGGTGGCTCAGCTGGTAAAGAATCTGCCTGCCATGCAGGACACCCTGGTCGAACTCCTGGGTCAGGAAGCTCCCCTGGAGAAGGAATAGGCTACCCACTCCAGTATTCTTGGGCTTCCCTGGTGGCTCAGTCTGTAAACCATCTTCCTGCAGTGCGGGGGACCTGGGTTCAATCCCTGGGTTGGGAAGATCCCCTGGAAGAGGGCATGGCAACCCACTCCAGTATTCTTGCCTAGAGAATCCTTCCCTATGGACAGAGGAGCCTGATGGGCTACAGTCCATGGGGTTGCAAAGAGTCAGACACAAAGAGTATGTAAGCACAGAGAGTAACAGGAATTATTGAAGTGATCATTTCATACTGAATAAAAATATCAAATCACTATGTTATACACCTAAACTAATATAATATTGCATGTTAATCATAACACAATAAAATTTTAATTTCTTTTTAAAACGGCAAACAGACATCAGAACTATCGATGATCTGCCCCAGTACCATTTATACGCTCATGAGTTGTGATCCTATTTGCTCACAATGGCCTCTTTCTTTTGGGACATGTCAAGCACACTTCTCACTTGAGGGCCTTTGCTTTAGATCTTTCTCTCCCAGGACTGATTTTCTCCCAGATTTCTTGCTAAGTAAACTCCTTCACTCTTCTTGGTTTTGTTTGTTTGTCTTTGTGGCCATGGAAAAGCTCTGCCTCAAGGCAACAAGCAATCCTCCCCATCAACCTCTTCAGGTTGGCAAATGGTCTTTGCTTGTCCTGAATGAACAGTTATCCAGGCTAAGGTGCCAGTAATATTGCTTTCCTTTCCCGTTTGTCACTGTGAATATGCAGTTTTGGTGGCAACCATCATAACAGCCTTCATTTATTAGAGAAACTTGCACTTTGCATACATTATTCCTGATTCTGATAGCATTCCTATACGGTTTTAGTTTAAGTATTCTTTTTTTTTTTCTTTTTTTTTTTAGAGAGAGAGCTATCAGAAGAGAGAGACACATAAAGAGAAAATCACAGCTAATATCCCACAATATGGATAAAATAGTGAGTCATTTGTGTCTGGCTCTTTGCAACCCGTTGGACTGTATGTAGCTCACCAGGATCCTCTTTCTATGAGATTCTCCAGGCAAGAATACTGGAGTGGATAGCCATTCCCTTCTCTAGGGGATCTTCCTGGCCCAGGGATTGAACCCAGGTCTCTTGCATTGCAGGCAGATTATTTACCATCTGAGCCACCAGGAAATTTTTGCATTACCCCTTAATTATGAAATTATCTGTGATTGTTTATTTCATTTTTTCTATTTCCTAGTTACTATATATTCCCAAATGTTTTTACAATTAGAAAAAATAAAATCTTAAAATTGTTGCTTAAATCAGTATAGAAAGTCCAGTCACCAGGACAACATACTCTAGATTCTAGCAGTTTCAATTATATTGATTAAAAACAGGTTCCAGTATACCTGCTGCCACAGGACTCCAACCATTCCCTTAGATTGTCTTAGAAACTTCTACATAATTGCCCAAATTTTCAACTACCAATTGGAGCTAATAATTGTAAGGATTTTCTCTGGAAGGGAAGGTTGCAAGCAGAGGTCGAGAGTCAGACTTCAGACACAATTTGTCACTGACTTTTTGGGTAAATCATGTAATCCTGTTAGGCCTTCTGTGTCTCATCTCAGAGAGTTAAGACAAGGTGATTCCCAGACTTCCTTCCAGCTCAAGTCCATGAAATAATAGTAGCTTTTTCTGCCCTATCCATGTTGTCCTAGGAGGTCACCAATGAGTAAATTACATTTGGGATGTGTTAAACCTCAGTTGTTCTGGTTGGAAGAGAGGCCAGTAACTAAAGGACAAGAAGGGCCAACTACACACATTCTGGCCATTCAGCAGTTATCTTTCCAGAAGCCTCATCCCCTGGCTTCTGGGACCAAACAACACAATCTGCTTAGAGTTCTGCTGTCCTCACAAGGTATGGTTTATCATTGCTATAAATTATTCAATTTATTTAAAAAAAAAAAAAAAAACAGTTCATCCATTTCTCCCATCTCACTCACCCCCATCCTCTGGCAACCACCAATCTATTCTCTTTATCTGTAAGCTTGTTTTCTGTTGTTTTAAATTCCAAATATAAGGGAGATCATATGGCATTTGTTTTTCTGTCTTATGGCTGAATTGTGTGTGTGTGTACACAATAAGGGAGAGAGGGGATAGAGGGGAGAAAGAGGACCTTTCCCACTCTGCTAGCATTTTCAAATCCCCTTTCTGTGCTCCACATCTCTTTTCCTTCCACAGCATAGTCTTATTATTGTTATTACACTCCCATTCCATAATATATACTCAAGAAGAGCAGAACCATTAATTTTTCCCAATAGTCACATTTCTACTACCTAGAACAGAACCTGGAATATATCAAGATCTCAACAAATATATTTGAATAAACTTTCAAATATTTATCTATTTGCTGTTTTATTTGTAATCTATTGAGTAATCAAATTTTCTAAATGAGAACAAATATTTATACAAATAAACATACTAAGACTTGACAATACCCACATTTGTTTTAGCGGTCAATACTGCCCTTTAATTGCTGGCAGAAACTCTCAATTTCCATAATAGAGTTAAAAAAAATAAAAAGACTTTAGATTTGTGAGTCAGTAGCTCATTACCTTAGGTATTAAAAGAGGACATAAATTGAAATTAAATAACTGCTATGTTTTCTAGTGTAAGAGCTTTCTCTAGTTGTTTTACTATAGAAGGTACTAAGAAATTTAAGAAAAACAAACAAAATTACATCTTATGTTTCTTATAGACACAGTGAGAAATCAGCAGAGAAGGCTTGAGCTGATGAATTAATGCACTCTTGGGTGTGACTTTTGACAATTAATAATCTTTAATTAATTTAGTCATTGTTTGCCCTTCAAGATAAAAATGGATATCTATTCATTCTTAGGCCATTATTTTATTTAACACGATGAACTTAAGTTGAAACTCTTCAGAGTGGCAAACTTTATTACAATTATATCCACTTTAAATTAATAACATCTCACACAAGGAGACTTGAAGATATGTAGAGGCCCCAAGCAATGAAATATCATGGCCTCATTATTCCCCCAATCTTATATTTAGTTCAAAATAGAAACCTATTAAGTTTAAATTAAGTATGAGAAATTTGAAATATTTTCACCATAATGGCTAATGTTTTTAAATTACATTGAAAAAATAGGTAATTTCACGTATCACAAAATTTTAGCACTGAATTGAAGAAGTTACCTCAAAAACTTGTAACCAAAACCCCAGATTTCAGTCTTATTTATCTCCTCTTATACAGTCAGCCTACTCCTCAGAGGATGGACAAGAGTTTTACGCACGCTTCTCAAGAGGTTATTGGCTTTCTTGGGAGAAACACACAAGGCTCTTCCATTTCAATTTCTTTTGGGCATATCCAGCCTCTCTCCCTACTCACACAGAGGTCAAACAAGACTTGCTCTCACACCAGCATGCACAATGAAGTGGTTCATGAGATATTTTTGCTCTGCACACCCATCTCCCCAGTTTGGGAAACCTGATGCTTTATACAGGAAAATTGATGTCCTCCCAAACCAAAGTTACCAAACATGCTACTGCTGCCGCTGTTGCTGCTGCTAAGTCACGTCAGTCGTGTCCGACTCTGTGCCACCCCATAGACGGCAGCCCACCAGGCACCCCGTCCCTGGGATTCTCCAGGCAAGAACACTGGAGTGGGTTGCCATTTCCTTCTCCAATGCATGAAAGTGAAAAGTGAAAGAGAAGTCACTCAGTCGTGTCCAACTCTTATCGACTCCATGGACTGCAACCTACCAGGCTCCTCCATCCATGGGATTTTCCAGGCAAGAGTACTGGAGTGGGGTGCCATTTCTTTCTCCAATGCATAAAAGTGAAAAGTGAAAGTGAAGTCACTCAGTCGTGTCCGACTCTTAGCGGCCCAGTGGACTGTAGCCTAGCAAGCTCCTCTGTCCATGGGATTTTCCAGGGAAGAGTACTGGAGTGGGGTGCCATTACCTTCTCCGCAACATGCTACTAAACTTGAGTAAATTTCCTTTCAGCAGCAATCCTCTTTCCTTCCTCCAGAACAGCACCTTCCTTCTGAACTCGGGTAAAACACCTCTATTAGCAGCACATCATAGCCTTTGTTTGTAACACCTGGAGATTATAGTCAATTAGCTACCCACTGAATGCCAGGCAGGTCAGGTGTGTTTTATAACTTTAAGTTCCATGCCATGATGAAAAGTATATTTTTTCAGCTGACTGGAGCAAAACTGGAGGCTGATGAGGGAGAAAAAAGAAAAGAAAAAGGCACTGTTTTTAATGGTTCCACTGTCCTGTAATAAGTAACAGCTGCAACTCTCCTGCATCCACATAGTTGAAATGAAAACTAGTGGAGCACTCAGCTTCATTTCAACCTGATGTTCCAGAGGGTTTTAGGAAAAGGTATAATACACATTCTTATTTAAAGAATTTTTAAAGGCATGAAATATAATCTCTGAATTAACTTCAAAGAAACTGAATCCTGATACAGATAAGAGGCACCAAGCTTTAGCAGTCAGTTGGCTCTTTGAAGACCTTCTGCTGTATTTCATGTGCTGTACCCACCACTTTCCTACTTGGGGAAAGAGAAAAAGGGAAAATGATGAACATTTTCTACCTGCATTTTTACCTACAAGAACTAAGATGATGTCTAAGATATTCATGAAGATAATGAACTATTATTTAAGGTTGGTGAAACTTACTCAAATATCAAAGGACTCAGTGACACAAAAGAATGACTGAGGGTGTATATTATCATACCTTTTACTATTTTACCTCTATTACTCTGGCCCAAGCCTATTTTTTTTTCCCTCTCTCATTAAATAAGAATCCAGCATCACTATTAAGCTTTAAAAAATTACTTTGTTGATTTCATAATAAGAGACTTTGGTTTCTTATTATGCCTTTCCGGTCTCTGTGATACTTAGACTAAAAAATTTATTGCTTCTTTGCATTTTCAGATCCTGGAAAAAAAAATATAAGGGCTTATGCAAATAAGATGGGGAAAAATGGTTTGTTGTTTGTAGGCCACACACAATCCATTGATTAAGCTACTTTATGTGATAAAGTAATTTTATGTCAAAATATTACCTTCAATGCAGCTGAAATTTAAGTATTTCCCTCACCTCCAAAATAATAGAATCAAATGGGAAAAGAATGCACACATATTTGTCCTTTAATTAAAAACACAATCAGAAACACAACTGCAGACTATCACCTATGAATTAAAATGCTAATTCTTTCAAAAGAAGAATATATTTGATGTCCCCCTTTGAAATATAAGAAATACACAACAAAGAAAGGAAGAGAAAAATGCCATAGGAAGTCAAACACACATTTGCAAAGCTAATTGAGCAAATGCACCACCATTTGACATTTTGCTGAAAGAAAAGCAGCCTTGCAGCCAGATAAAAGAACAATGCAAACAAAGCCAGAAAAATACACAGTCTAAATTGATCTGTTGAACCCCAAAGCACCAAGATAGCCTTGTACAAAGTGTGAAATTGAACTGTGAGCCACAGAGAAAATTTTTGTCCTAACACTTCCCAAGATCAGAGGGAATTGTAGGTGATCTTCCCTTCTTCTTTTATTTTCCTTTGTAAGAAACTAACCCATCTGAAGGACATGAGTCTTAAATCCGGAACCCTCATCAGAGTTCACAAATGAAACACACAAATGAGGATTAAGAAGATTTCCCACCAGGAACATTACAAAGGAGAGTTAGGAATGGGGTGTAATGGGGAAGTCCAAGAGCGAGTACAGACTTAATTACCTTTCCAGCCCATAATAATGCAGTGCACTAATTTGTTAGATTTGGCTTGTTTCTGAATCTAAAACTTTCGCCAAAATTTCACTTTCAAGGGAAACCGAGAAAATCAAATTCTTATTTTGTGTTTCTTATTAAGAACTGAGCCCCTCTGACATCTTTGCACAGCCCTGTTTCCACTCAACCCATTACTGAAATGAAAATGCTATGATTTACATCCTGATTCACACTGGCATGGAGCACATACCGCACTAGGAATGACAGAACCTCATGGAAAATAAAGAATTTCTTATAAGCTCGGCACGGGATGCCAAACAGCTGCCAATTGAGAGGGCCAATCATACTCCCCCTCTGCAAACATCCCCTTGGACCTCATCAAATTCCAAAAAAAAAAAAAAAACCCACACTGAATCTATAATAGATAGGAACCTGGCTTCAGGTGATACTGTTAACCTCCTAAGGTACTTGTAAGACCTTTTCAATTTAACCCATATGTCCTGCAGGTTCTCTCCTGTATCATTGGAAAAATAATGGTTCTTTCCTTTAAAAATGTGGCCTTGGGCATGGACAGCTGCCTGGTGTGCTTACAAAGTTACCTGTCTGCTTTGATACTGGCTTCTTCTTTAATTGCAGTGGTGTTGTGGAGAGAAAAGCCACAGCAGGATTTTTCCCTTTCATTGGCCTGATGAGCACTTTGGGGTCTGCCTTAATAAAGTCCTGTAGGAATATTTTCACCACTGTTCAGAGGAAATGGGGATATCTTGTTAAATTAGTTTCACTCCACAGTGAGAATTTGTGGGGAGGAGGCAGAACAGGAGATGTTTGCCCGGAAAGAACTGTTTCTTGATTCGGCTTCTCCATACATACAGGCCGGGTGGCCTGTGTACTTTCCCTCTTCATCAGTACCTCCGGGGAGACTTTCCCACCCCCTCCTGGCAGGGGGAGAGCAATGAAGGCACAGTCTCCTGTGGATCTTGCTTCCTGTGTCAGTGCAGCTTCCCCCTTCCCGATACTCATGTCAGAGTACATTAAATTCAGAAAGGTAGATTGACTTAGCTCAAGATGCAGTGGGGAGGCTGCACACAGAAAACAATACCAACAGCGTACAAGGGGCCCCTTCAAAGAAGTAAATTAACTCAACAACCAGCTGCGTGCAAAGGAGTTGTGTTTGCAGAGCCATCACAATCCTGCCACCAAGGCTTGATTAATATTAAAATAACAATTATGCATATGTAAGATTTCAGAACAAGGGATCCCTCCCATTTCTGAAATCTCAATTTTTTTTTTCCTAACAGCTACTCTGCCTTTTTCCTCCTAGAGTCTATTGGTTAGAGCCAGAAAAAAAGAGGAGTTCTATAGGGAACCAGGTTCTTTGTAGAATTGTAGACTTCTTATGCAGCAAATCCCAGTAGCCAGGAAGCAGTGATTTCACGATTTATTAGCATTCAAACAAACTCTGTATAGATTCTCTCCTTCCCAGTTTCATCCTTAATATTCTATACCAACTCCAATCTTGTACGTGTCTGGGTTTCAGCCTGAATACAGATCCATATGTGAGTCTCTCAGACCCTACAGGTTCACTGTGAAGGTACGTTTTATTTTTACATGGTCAGCTCTGCATTTCACCAAGCAAAACTGATAAATTATTAAGCAAATATAGCATTAAAAGGGAAATGTGGGAACTCAAGAATACATAAAAGAGGGAAGAAAAAAAAAAAAACTTCCCTTATACATCATGAAATGAAAATGTTCACCAAAAATCCTTTTGATTCAGGAAAAAGTACTTGAGAACCAACTGTGTGTCCACTGAACACTAAATTACATTCCTAAATTATAAATTAAAATTTCATTAACTATTTCCATTCAAATGAGAACTCTGCACATTGAAAATTTAATTGACTTTTCCAAGGTCACTCAATTGATAGAGCCGGAGAGTTCAGACTGAAACCAAATCTCCTTATTCCCCATCCAATTTCCTTTCAACTCCACCACACTCCTTACATCTCAGTGTCTAATTTCCACGTCCAGGTTTTAGAAAGTCCGAGGACAGAACACAGAGGCTTTGATTGTGACTGAACGTCTCAGTTGTATTGTCAGATTCTCTCGGGGAATTATAAATCTCCCCAAGTGCTTAACCAATTACCATTTCTCCCCCCTCATTTTCAACAGGCATAGTCTTTGGAGAAAACACTTGCACTAAATTACTCGGGTCGTTTATATGGAATGACAACTTCTCTCCTAGTCAATTCAGTCTCCTTTTCCAATCACCGTCCTTTCAGGTGATGGATAATTCTTCTATTCTTTCTAAGGAGACATCTCACTCAAGTATTTTATTTTTCCTCCTGAGCTATATCTCTATTATCACTTCAGTTTTGTCTGGGGTCCCTTTTTTGCCCTGAAATGTAAACAGAAGATTCCATTAAAAATATTTTTAAGGGCCTCGTTTAAGGAGAGCCATTTTCTGTGACTATTTAGACCCCCCCATCTAGATTTATATTGCTTTTTCCCACAAAGAGAAAAGCTGACTGCCTAGTGATAGTTCATATAGGTTCCTTCTTTTAAATGAGAGCTTTCTGAAAAGTGCCACTGATCTACAAACTTTATGGCAAAAGTATTTGGTTTGAGACTAGATAATTACAAAATTAAATAGAGATAGGTGGATAGATAAAAATCTGTGATGTTTAATGTTTAATCTGCTGTCATTAATTATTTAATTTTAAGATATTAGCCATTTGTAAACATTTGACATGCTCATTTTCATTCCAAATGTAATTGTCAACACACACACACACAGATACACAATTTTTTTATCTTCCAAAATAGTCAAATTATCTTAAATTCATTATTCTCTAAGAAACAATCACTTATAATTTTTTAAACTATCATTATTTAATACTTTCTACATTCATGCCTCTTGTATTTCTTATTTTTACAAATATATTCTAAGGAAATCCTCATGGATACATAATAAGATTTTCTAGAAGACTGTATAACACAACACTGTTTTAGCAAATTGTTGAACAATAAATGTGAAACACCCGAAAATCAAATAAATATATTATGCTATCTTTTATGTAATTTTAACCATAGACATTTAAAATTATGTGATAGAAGACTGTAAA
This sequence comes from Bos javanicus, assembly GCF_032452875.1. Taxonomy (NCBI): domain Eukaryota; kingdom Metazoa; phylum Chordata; class Mammalia; order Artiodactyla; family Bovidae; genus Bos; species Bos javanicus. The sequence goes on along the minus strand of NC_083874.1, from coordinate 77,147,456 downwards.
GATTCTCTTGATTTATTTTGAGTGGAATAAAATAAGAACTACCACACACATCATGATGTCATTTTGGTAAAAGAACACATAGATGGACAAAAGACTTAAAGCATATGCATTTAATATGGTGCATTGTTTTTAAGAATCTATCAACACTATTTTGGTTAGTCTTGCAATCCTGCAAGTAAAGCTGGTCTGAGGAAGAGAAGATTACAAGCTCTTATATATGAAATTTGAGTTTTAAGAGTTTGTTCCCTAGTAGGCTCTCTGGCTTCTCTCTTTCCTCTTCTTCATCTTGCAACTCCACAAATGTATGCTTTTATCTTAAGCGTAATGTCATTGTTATCACCAAAATAACAAATACTTCTGGCTAAATAAAGTTATATTTTGTTAGTCATTTATATATTAATGAAACTGAGTTCACCAGAATTTTTCCAAGGAAAAAAGGATTCATAAAGAAGGCAGCAGAGGCATAAGTAACTGGGTACACACCAGTTGAATCTCTTTATTCCATTGAATATCAATTTCCCCTTCAGGGATGAGATCAGACTATGATGGGAGGTGATGTGTATCAAAGGGAGAAAGAGACATAAGAAAGAAAAAAAAAAAAAAGGAGCCCAGAGGATCTCTCAACTAGAGGCTATTTTATTATAATGGTTTCCAAATATATATGCCCATCCAAATCATCCTCACGAGTGCTTGTTAAAACTACCGGCCTTCCTTTCTGATCCCATCTATCTAAACTTGGATTTTAGTGTCCATATTTGGAAAATCTTAAGTGGCCTTAACATAGCAGGAATGTGAAATAGTGTTTGGAAACCATTGGTCAAGGCAGAATGCTCTAAGCATATTACTTTCTAGCTTAGACTAGTCAGGTAAATAGGATAAGTAATAAAGCATTTGATCAACTTACTGTTTTTGCATCATTGTTTCTCACCCCTTCTACGAAGAAAGGTGGAAAATGCAAGCAAGCTAGAAATGCTATTTGACTAGAAGTATAGAACAATTTCGCCACCATGTTTTGAAAACACTGTTATTCATAGCCATGTCTCAATAAACATTTTCCACTAAGGGTCATAGAGTTAAAAGGCTCTTTGTTAAGTTGATAAGGCACTGAATTACTTAATATTATATCTGCTGAAAAATCTCAGCTTTTAATGTGACCATTACACATAGAAGAAATCAATGATTTCATCAGCTTATTAGGGCCACTGCTCCTGTGTTCAATTCATTATGTGGAACTACAATGGTTGCCAATGGATATGGCTTTGAACATTTCAAACAGATTCATTTTTAGTTTCTGATTCAAAATTCAGTAGATGTTCTGCAAAGGCTGCAGTAGGTAATGAAAAATATACATCAAAATTTTATTTAAAAAAATAAGCTGAAATAGAGTGAAAACAGGGGAATCTAGTCTGGTGATTAAAATCTTGAGCATTAAAAAGGCAAGTGCCTCTGACCTAGCCTCTATTTTTATTTGGGGACAACTGTCATTAAATTCGGAGAAGGCAATGGCACCCCACTCCAGTACTCTTGCCTGGAAAATCCCATGGATGGAGGAGCCTGGTAGGCTGCAGTCCATGGGGTCACTAAGAGTCGGACAAGACTCAGCAACTTCACTTTCACTTTTCACTTTCCTGCATTGGAGAAGGAAATGGCACCCCACTCCAGTGTTCTTGCCTGGAGAATCCCAGGGACCAGGGAGCCTTGTGGGCTGCCGTCTATGGGGCTGCACAGAGTCGGACACAACTGAGGCGACTTAGTAATAGTAGTAGTAGTCATTAAATTGTTGTTGTTCAGTCATGTTGTTGTTAAGTCACGTCCAACTCTTTGTGACCCATGGACTGCCGTATGCCAGGCTTCCCTGTCCATCACCAACTCCCAGTGCTTGCTCAAATTCATGCCCATCGAGTCAGTGATGCCATCCAACCATCTCATCCTCTGTCACCCCCTTTTCCTCATGTCTTTAATCTTTCCCAGCATCAGGGTCTTTTCCAATGAGTTGACTCTTCACATCAGGTGGCCAAAGCATTGAAGCTTCAGCTTCAACATCAGTTCTTCCAATGAATATTCAGGGTGGGTTTGCTTTAGGATTGACTAGTTTGATCTCCTTGCCATCCAAGGGACTCTTGAGACTTTTTCCAGCACCACAATTGGAAAACATAAGTTCTTCGGTGCTCGGCCTTCTTTACGGTCCACCTCTCACATATATACTTCCCTGGTGGCTCAGATGGTAAAGCGTCTGTCTACAACGTGGGAGACCCGGGTTCGATCCCTGGGTTGGGAAGATCCCTTGGAGAAGGAAATGGCAATCCACTCCAGTACTATTGCCTGGAAAATCCCATGGACAGAGGAGCCTGGTAGGCTACAGTCCATGGGGTCGCAAAGAGTTGGGCACGACTGAGAGACTTCACGTTCTCGCATATATACATGACTACTGGAAAAATCATAGCTTTGACTAGATGGACCTTTGTCGGCAAAGTGATGTCTCTGCTTTTTAATACTCTGTCTAGGTTTGTCATAGCTTTCCTTTCAAGGTGCAAATGTCTTTCAATTTTGTGGCTGCAGTCACTGTCCACAGTGATTTTGGAGACCAAGAAAATAAAATCTGCCACAGTTTCCACTTTTTTCCCACCTGTTTGTCATGAACTGATGGGATTGGATGCCATCATCGTAGGTTTTTAAATGTTGAGTTTTAAGCCATCCTTTTCACTCATTAAATTAACCTTCCTTATTTCATTTTTGCCATAAACATATAGAACTCAAACTTGAAATAACTTGTCTTTTTGGTAGCTCGAGGGTAGAGATTAGTCATGCAAATCTAAGCTCATTCTCACGGCAGGCTATGATATGAGAAGCACTGGGGTTAGGTTGTCCATTGCAACCTATGAAGTGGTGGGTGGGTGTATCTGATTTAGAGGAGAAATACCGAAGCCAAATGACCTCACAAATCAGCCATATCCTCAAATTTACTAGCCTCCCAGTTTACCAATAATAAAATCGATATGTTGATTTTTGCCTCTCTAAATTGTATGCCTACTTTTAGTTGATCTAAAGAGAGAAAGGAGGGTTTTATTCAGGGACCCCCATAAAATCCCACTTAGGGCATGCATGGAAGGATTTTGGGGCCCTCTCCAAATTATACAGAAAACCTCTACTTCAAGAACCAGAACTGATTTTTCTAATTCCAAACTTTCTGTATCTACTCTCTTACTCGTGAATACCTTAGGATTCAGCTACAGGTCCTTGTCCAAAAACAAAACCAACCCCAGAGAATATCTTCATAGAAAATGACTTAAAATTTGCAGAGGTAGTTTAACTTACTGGTGAATAGGGTTTGACGGCTATATATATATATATATATATATATATATATATATTTTTAATAACATTTTCTGGTAATGTGCTGCTGCTCCCACACCTCACCTGGGAATGGGCATGCAGGCCTGGCAAAGGTACAATTAACTGTTCAGAGATGGATATCCAGGGCTCCCCAACCAGGGCCATTTCCACAGATTTGTGTTGTTGTTGCAGCTAGTGGAGAAGATATTCCTTTTGCATCTCAATTTTAAACTTAATCTCAACCTTAATTTTAATTTTGATTTTAATTTCAGTATGATTTTAATTTCTTTAATTTAAGACAGTATGAGTCTGGAGGCTTTTAGGAGTTATGTTTTCTATCTCTTTTGGAGAAAGTCTTGCTGAAATACAAGATATAAGACCAAATGGAAAGGGCTGTGGCATTTTTGGCCTTTTCGCAAAACAGCTGCACAATCTAATGCAAACTTTACTTTCCTTAAGCCAATATGAGTTGAGCATCTGTGTTAGCAACTGAGTCCTGTGTAAAGCGAGAGGCATATAAACTTAAGATAACTTTTCTCCCACATATGTAATATACACTTAACGACCTTGAAAATTAAGATAATACAGAAACATAAAATACTCGACTGAGGTTAAAATGTTGATGTACATTTTCTTTCAGTATTTCCTACACTTTTTACAAAACATATCTCTGCATGCATGCATACAAATGTCCACTTTTCTTTACTAAACAATTTGTCATGAAAAATTACTTGATACATTGTAATTTGCATGCAGCAGAACTTACTATACAGCAAAGACTGGCTCTTATCCTTCCTTCCACCTTTTTTGCCTTCTTTCCAATGAATATTTGAACCTTACAAGGTTCCAGGAATTGTCCTCTGCACTAAGGATACAATGATGAGCAAGAGAGGTCGGGTTCCTCTTTTTATATGAAAATTAATTTTTGGTGGGTTAGACTATATTAACAAAATAAATGAAATAATCCCAGGTAGTATAAATAGTCCTAGAAAAATAAGATGGTGTGATAAAAGTAACAGGGAGGGGAGGAGACAATATTAGGTATGATTGTGAGGTCAAGGTCCTTGGAGAAGGTAAGATCTGAGCTTGAAATTGATGAGAAGAAACAGCCAGTCATTTAATCTCGGGTTGGGAATTTTGCAGGCAGAATGAAGAGCCAGTGCCTGGACTCTGCAGTGGGGATGAGCTGGCTGGGTCTGAGGAATGGAAGAAAGGGGTGGTACCCATGTATAAGGAGTGGAGGGAGCAACAGAAGAACAGGTAAGAAAAAGAGTCTTAGGCAAGGACATACAGGACTTTGGAGGTTGTGCAAAGGAATTTGTATTTTCTTCAAAAAAAAACACATTGCAATGCTTTAAAAAGACAGGTGAAACAATCTGTTTAGGATGTTAATTCACTGGAGACACCCACAGCTTACATGATTGATGCTGGTGGCGGTTGAGATGGAGAAGAGTAGATACATTTGTGTACATTTCTAGGAACCAACAAGACGTGAATTTAGGCATTGAGAGATGCACATCCCGAGCCTCCATCCTTCAGCTAGAAATTGAATCAGAAGTATTAAATGATTCTTGGACTGCCTTCCATGGTCTCTGTCATGCTTCCAGCGAGAGCATAAACATTTTAATCGTACTCTGATCCACAGAAAATTGTGAGAAGGTACGCTGTTTACTTTTTTCCCTTGACATCTGTTTAGTTTCTGGAAAATCACAAGGGTGGAAGGGGAAATGACTGGTGAAGCTGAACTCTTCTGCAGAGAGGCTGCCGGGTTGGAGGGTGGAGAGTTGGCTTAGTGGGTTGAGCAGCTGGTTCAAACATTTCCAATCCCTGTGCTCAGAAGCTCAGATCTCAGCAGGACTCACTCGGCCATTCATCCTTCCAAGGTAGATAAATTGAGTGCTGCACAATTTAGAATGTGTGCGTCTTTCAGATAATGCCTTAAAAGGCAAATTCTGTGTGAACATTAAAGTCTACATAGCACTGTAGAGGAGCAGGGGCCACCCTCGTGTCCTTGGCCTAAATTTCTTCCTTTCTGCAATGCGGTAGGGTGAATGGTTTCACTTATCAATATTTTACTGTTGCTAAATCCAGGTTATGCCTGGCTCTTTGGGATTCCTCAGAAAGAAATGAGTTTTATTAACAAAGAAACTGTTTTGACTTTACTATGAGTACCTCCAAAGTTGACTGTAGCCTCTCTGCTTTTTAATGATGTCCCCATCACAGGGACTCCAGCCCTCTCAGACTGGAACAAACACATTTTGGAGGTGAAAGGTAGCTTGATCTTTCCTATAGGAGGTCTGTAGTCATGTTCTGATACTGGGGGAAGTTCCACCACTGAGGTCTCTCTGCCCTGAAGATAACCCAGCTGAAGGTACTGCAAGCTGTGGAAGAGGACACCGGGAACAGATGACAGGCAGGAAACCCTGGCACAGTCACTAGACTACTGTACCTTTTATATGTGTTTTTTTTTTTTTCCTTTTGCAGATGACCAGACTCTGCAATGAATCTAATAGGTCTCAGTCGGATAATTAACACTGAAATCTCGGTCACTTATCTGGCCATAAGAGCTAATGGTTTAAGATTTTTTATAAGTAAGTCTTTAAACAGTATATTATACATTTTTTTGTTAAAATTATGTAAAATTTTCATCCCTTCAATAGTAATAATAGCTATATATATAGTAATATATGATTACATACAAATGGTGGAAGCCTCATATCTGTATATATATGTGTGTGTGTGTGTGTGTGTGTGTGTTCTTGTCCCTCAGCTCCTTACCTCCACCTGACTCTATTTCTTATTACCTAGTGAGCCATTTTTTTCTAAGAACTTAGTCAAGTGGATACCATCACCAGACAGTCATTCCAAAGAAGTGAGGATTCATATTCTTAACTTTTGAGTTTCAAAAGGTGAATTTAAAGTGTGAAGCAAAAAAGACTCGGAGAAATATTTATTCTGATAGAATAAGTTCTTTCTGCCCCTGGCTTCTAGGGAAAATTGACAGAGCTGATGAAGGGAAAAGGAGGTGAGATGGAGTGATAATAAGGAAAAAGTGAAACCAGAGTTTCATGCAACAGGATTTGAAAGAAATAAGGCCAATATCCACAAATATCTCATTATCTTCTTCAGTGAGCCATGGAGAGTCACACAGAACCTGAATCAGTCTTTAAGGCCAATACATAATTCATTCATTCTACTAGATTTTATTGGGTGCCTTCTATGGGGCCAAACATTGTATGAAGGGATTTACAAAAGAAAAAAAAATGTGGATACAGAACTAACTCTGAAGAGATTCAGATTTGAGTGGAGAGACAAATATAATCATTATAATACAAATAAAATAATCTAAGAAATCTGAGAAGGTTATACTGATTTGAGGACTGCGGTTTATCTGAGACAAAATTTTGGAAGGGTCTCTCTTTAGACACCATAACATCACCTGTACAAGAATTGTGTTTATTCCAAACATAGAACCTCTTTTGGACTGCATGTTCAAAAATAGCATAAGATTATCTCTCACCCTTGCTCCTTTTCCCAATTAAATAGAGAAATTGAAACAAGTAAACTTTGTGTAATGATGGGACACAGATGGAAGGTGTATCATGAAGAATGATTATGCTTTCTTAAAGTGCCAGAGAGAATATGTGATTTTTTAAAAACTGTGGATCACATGAGAATGCAAGCTGATACATTAAGCATTTTGGGGTGTTCTAGGACCTGAATTTATGGGATGTTCTTGGGTGTGGGGTACAATTTCCCTACATCAATTCTTGGACATCCTGCTGGTATCTAAGAAAGCCTAATTCCAGCACTGTTTACCAAGAAACAGCATCGGATTTGACAGGTTAAAATTTCAGCCCTCTGTGATCACATATGGATACACACTCACTCACACACACACACACACACACACACACACACACCCCTTCCTAGTTTAGAAGCCAATTGCAAGCCCAGTTTGTTACCTGTGCTTCTGACTAACCTATGACAGATTGAAGGTGTTTACCACTTACACTCCTTGCTATTGGCATACTCCCCAAGCTACATAAACATTTAAACTATGACCTCTTCCCTGAACTTCTACACAGTCTATTTAGGGTTGTTGTTTAGTCGGTAAGCTGTGTCTGATCCTTTTGCAACCCCATGGACTGTATCCCACTAGGCTTCTCTGTTCATGTGATTTCCCAGACAAGAATACTGGAGTGGGTTGCCATGTCCTTCTTCTGGGGACCTTCTCAACCCAGTGAACCCACGTCTCTTGCATTGGCAGGTGGATTCTTTACTACTGAGCCATCAGGGAAGCCCCTATTTAGGGATACATGACCAAAATATATCAAATATCAAATAATAAATATCTAAGATTGCATTAATAATTGTTTAAATTACAAAAACAAAAAAATTTCGGCAAGTAGGACACCGTATGGATGGCTAGAGACAGATGAAATGTGGGGAAACAAATGGGCAGAAAGCTTAGTAATTAAAGGTCTAGGCTCTTATGGCAAATCCACAAGAATCTAAACACTGATTCTTTCAATTACTAATAGTTAAGTCCATTACTTACATATTTATCATCTCAGTTTCCATACTGGTGAAATAAGAGTTATGAGACTTCCACAGTTTTTTGCAGTATTTGAAAATGAAATTAATATCACATAAGTAGTACTTAATGAAAGTTCACTATTATTGCCTATTAAATAAACATTTTCAAAGTGACAACAACTCAATGGGAGAATTAATAAATAAATATATTTAAAGAATTGATAACTAATTACTAGTGCTCCAATGATATATATTAATGGCTTTTGTGCAAAACTGGAGGAATGAAGAAAAGTATAAGATTTCCTGAGGCTATACCTCAAAGAATAAACAAAGTCTTTCAGGTCTAAATTGTTATTACACATGCTATTACACATTAGCCAATTCTTTTAGCCAATATCATGCTAAGATATTTCATGCATGCAATTCAATTTAAACTTCATAACAAACTGTGAGTCAGTAATAGTACTACAATTTTATAGATGAGAAAACTATCCAACAGAAAGTGAAGTGATATTTTTCCAATATTTGTGGGAGGAAAAAAAAGATTAGAATTTGGAGCCCCTGAATTACAGCCTCAGATTTTTTGATGTATATCCTCCTCATTAAAGAAGGACAGACAAGCAACAGAATATATGTATACATATTTTTTACCATACAAAATGGGTAAAGGTCTCTATATAAGAGGCAGAGCGAATCATCCTAAGACAGAAAATAGAGTGCAGGCCCACCAACAAAACGAAGCTGAGTTAATACAAAAGAGAGAATGCATGCAAAATTAAAAAAAAAAAAAAAGTCCTCCAGGTAAGAGGCTAGTATATATGAGCAAGATTGAAAGGCCTTAGGCAAACGCAGCATATTTTGTCATCAGATGAAGAGCCACATGTTCGGAAATATAGTTTTCAAATGTAAAGGATAATGATTTTTATGGATAGAGTCACATTTGCTTAGAAGAGTCTGTTATAACCAGTTGTTTAGTGGTATTAAGGAGCATGTCCACTCAAACTGCTTCAGGAGAAATGCTTTTAATAAGAATAGACATGTCTTAAAACTTGTCAGAACCCTCGAGAGCAGCCTTTTTCTGTCATGGCATTTCTGCTTTTCCTTGCACACATCCTCTATCTGCCAACTTAGTTAGGTAACCATTGATTATTTCACCTCCTGTGTCATCACTGGTCTTTCACATGGAGAGTTGGTTTGCCTGGTCAGCCACACTCAAATTCAAGGCATTCTTATTGATTATGTTCCCCATTTCTACCTGGTAAATGTGGTGTTGGAGTCAACTGTTTGGTTATTTGTTTGTTATCAAGGAGATTTAGGGATAGCTTTTGCCAGTAATTTTCCTTTAAAAACAAACAAAAACAATGTTTGAATGGGTTGGGTAAATCACACAATGTAAAACAGATTTATTTGGGCAGTAACAATTGTGTTTCAGGAAGATTGCTTTAGACACCAGTATATGTCAGGCAGGTTATTACATTCTTTAAATCTTGTGTCAGGTAGAAAAGAAGAATATAGCATCTAGAGGAGTTCACTATGTCATATAGATGGAGACTGTATTACACATAATGCAATGATTTTAGCAATGTGTGTTATTTTAAAAAATAGTCACAGGTTTAAGGTTTATAGCAGAAGTCAGATGAATATTAACTGTTGGCATTTATTCCCAAGATGCCATGAAGTCTCAATGAAATAAAACTCAAACAATTTTCCTTTTTAAGAGTAGTTTCAAATATATATATATTTATATATGTACATGTACACATATATAAAGGCATATAAGTCACATTAGAGTGAACTATATGCTGATTTATAGTTACTACCTTGTGAGGGGAGGGGCATTTAAAAAAAATTGATGTTAGGAAATTCAGAATTATCTCTAAATGATGATACCAGGCATCCTAGGAGAGTTATATAATGTTTTCTTCCTTCTTTTTTTACTTTTCTTGGCATGCAGTTCAGATAAAAGAAATAAAATACTGTTCCCATCAATAATTTGACTCAACTGTATTGTACTATTTGTTTTTCCTTCTGAAGCAAGCTATGCAACTGGAAACATTCAGAGCGGAAGTACAGTTGATAGGAGATCTTGCCCTCACTGACACATGTTATACAGACCATTTGTCTGCATGACCATTTCCTATAGCTTATCACAGCTAACCTACATTCTTATTCCTCTTATTGCTAGTATTCTTAAAGGCATAGTTCCTGTCCTGTTTTGCCCTGCAGCCTTGTTTGTGCTGCATGCCAGACCCTTTTAGCTTGAGCAAGACACTAACTATTCGCTGGTTGCAATCCCAAGGTCATTTCATGAACTATTTTGGATTTACAGATGTCCATCCTTAATCAAAGACTATTCAATTCAAATAAAACAAACAGTGAAGATGTCTTTATCAGTTTTGACTTGTCCAAGTTATGTTTTACTTGATATGTAACTGTAAGCAAGCCACCGAAAATTTAAACCAATTTCAGGTGAAAATTATTTAATTTCAATCTGTAAAAAGTAAAGAATCCTCCTACTTAAGAAGTTCTTCAGTCAATAACTGCAGTTCGTTTGCTAGGAGACTTTGAAATATACCAGAAAACAGGCTGGCTGGCAGGTTGGTTTGTGCTGCAAGATATTCTGACAACCTGTCAAAGTTCCACTTTTCTCACATTCTACCAACTTCTCTTTTCTAAAGAAAGCATGAAATGTCAAAATGACAGGTGCCGAAGCGCAGCAGCATCCAGCTTCTGGGCCTATTATCTTAGGAAGGAAAGAGTTGAAAAGTTGTGCAAGTGACATATGCTGAAGAGTGATATAATTTGCCAGGTAAAGGAGTGGCTTGATGCTGCTTGTGTTAACCCTTTGGAGCTGACTAATTTGTGTTACATCCTCTGGGGAGAATTTCCAGGGGTAGCTAGAGAAAAAAAAAAAAAAAAATATATATATATATATATATAGCTTTTGGGCAATAATTCCAATAAGTGATTGGGACCATTTTCTTTCTCTAGCTAATTCACTGAATGCAATCAATACTGCATAGTTACAAGGATCCGGTATTAGAGTTGTGTTATCTTTTAAAAGTATGGGTGGAGCAATATGCCAGAAGAAAGATTAAAACACAGAAAACTATTCCAATTACATCTGTATGAAATCCATTTGTTAATGTATGTGTATGTGAATATGTGCCTGCCTGTCTCTGGGCATGTGCTGTTTGTGTACATAACCATGGGGAGATTTAAATATGACTTGATTATATCAGTTAGAGAAAAGTCAACCTAAATTAATGGGCAAGACTGAGTTATGGATTAGAGTTTAACAGTTCTGTTACTTTCAAGTTTAGATCCTATCTTATGAACAGCTATGACTAACTGGAAACTCTCAGTTGTATTTCATTATAATGTACAAAGAAATTAAAAAAGACAGAATTTCCCCTAAATGATGAAGAGAGTTCTTAATTATTTGTTTATCATTGCCATTTTATGTAGTAAACAGTTGTGTTTGAGGACAATTTTGAAGTATATAAGTAATAATGTTGTAATCATACGGTTTGCCAGGAGAGGAATGGCCAAAAAAATTTTATAAAAGTGAGAAGTGGTTGAAAGGAGGGAAAAAAATGATTGAAATTCCCAGAGAAAGGTGGGAAGGGCTTACATTGATAAGGATGAGACTAGGAAAGGATGCTTCAGGAGAGAGATAAAGATAGAGGTAGAGAAGGTGAGAGAGGGAGGGAGGGAGAAAGAGTTATTTTTAGGTTCTGGGAGAAAACAAGATTTAATGGTAGGAGTCTGGAGATGTAATCCTATCTGTACTCTGAGAAGTAATACCATGCAGCAGTTGGGAGTTTAGACTCTGCAGTTGTACTGCTTAATAACTCTGTGAGTTTGTCTCCGCTACTCAATTCAAGTAGTCCACAATTTATCTACCTGCAAACAGAGGTACTTGAAGTATTTACCTCACATTATTCTTATGAAGAATTAAATGTGATCCTGAGTGTAAAGTAGGGCTTCCCAGGTGGCGCTAGAGATAAAGACAGTGAAAGTGAAAGTGACATTTCTCAGTCGTGTCCACTCTTTGCGACCCCGTGGACTGTAGCCCACCAGGCTCCTCTGTCCATGGGATTCTCCAGGGAAGAATACTGGAGTGGGTTGCCATGAGATAAAGAACCTGCCTGCAAATGCAGGAGACCTAAGAAACTCTGGTTTGATCCCTGGGTCAGGAAGATCCCTCTGAGGAGGGCATGGCAACCCACTCCAGTATTCTTGCCTGGAGAATCCCATGGATAGAGGAGCCTGTTGGGTTACAGTCCATAGGGTCACATACTTGCAGGTATACAACTGTGTGTAAAGTAGCAGTTATTCTATGCTTGTACCTTTGGGAAACAAGTTTTAAAAGACTTTCCTTCCTATGTCTTCAGAAGTTAAAGAATAATATTCCATTACATTAGAGTTATATCTCAGACAAAGAGAATTCTTAGACTAAGGGGAGTTCAGATCAGATCAGATCAGTCGCTCAGTCGTGTCTGACTCTTTGCGACCCCATGAATCGCAGCACACCAGGCCTCCCTGTCCATCACCAACTCCCAGAGTTCACTGAGACTCACGTCCATCGAGTCAGCGATGCCATCCAGCCATCTCATCCTCTGTTGTCCCCTTCTCCTCCTGCCCCCAATCCCTCCCAGCATCAGAGTCTTTTCCAATGAGTCAACTCTTCGCATGAGGTTAGGGCTCTATTAATACAAGAGAAAAGGGCTTTAATTAAACAATCCATTATTGTATATCTTGATTATCTTTATACCATAGTAGTTATATGCACTTATAGCAGTTAGAGAGGCAGTTACTTATATATGATATTGCTGGAGAAGAGTCACAATGAGCAACAACTAGTAATTAGACAGCATTTCTGTGAATTGTCAGGTCACGAATTAAGAGTTAAAAACTACCTGAGTAGGTTTCACATGAATACATTACCATGTGTAGAAGAGATAGCTAAATGGGAACCTGTAATACAGCACAGGGAGCTCAGCTCTGTGCTCTGTAATGTCCTCGAGGGGTGGAATAGGGTGTGGAAGGGACATCCAAGAGGGAATAGATATATGTTCAACATATATAATTATATAACTATAATGTAATTATATAAATATAACAATTATATTCCCCCCAAAATAAACTCTAACCAAAAAAAAAAACCTACATGCAATATGTTACTCACCCCCACACATAACCCACATGAAAATGCTTTGCCAGCAGGTGTCTAGCTTATCTTCTAGCAACGAAAGTTATGCAAATTAGACTGAAAGGTGAAAGCCAGGCAGAAGCGATATTGTTGCTACTCCAGCAGCAATAAGCAGGTGGGTAGATTCAAATGTGAAAATTTGCAGGAACCCTTCAGCAAATCATCTGATTCTAGGCTGTAGCGTACAACGATCATTCCTTTAACTTCTAAAATTTCTTGGCATTCTGAATAAAATTAAAAATGAAAATTCATAGCAAATAGGAGATACTGGCAGTTTCCCTGAACTTTACCTCTTCACTCTTGCCAACTGCCCCATAAGCACCCAATTTCCTGTGCTATACTCCATCCATTCCTCTGGGAATACCTAGAGGGCTATATGGTTTTGTTCTGATCAGTCTCAAATACAATATTTGTAACCAGAAGTAATTCTAGAAAAGAAACTTTAATCATGGTGATGCAGGATGGTTATTCTTTAATGGTAAGGTTCAAGGAAGTGTCCACAATATTTCAGAGCAGAAAATAAGATAGTGATGCTCCATAGCATTCAGTGTTAAGTAGCTATGTAAATTATTACCTATAGAAGCCTTAAAAGAAACAGATTGAGTAGCTCCTACAACAGTAGAGTGTAGGTTGTGAGGCACTCAAGGGTTGTAAAGTAGCATGGCTAATTCTGATTGCACTGGAGAGCATTCAAGAAGAAAATGTCAAGACCAGTACTTTCAGTTTTCAGCTCCCGATATGGTCAGAAAATCATATAGAGCTTTTATGACTTTCCTAAATAAATATTTCCTTTTATAACTATGGGGTTGATCTATCTGAAAAATAGAAGTCAACTTTTGATTCTGCAGGTTGGGAAATAAATTAATTCATAGATCCACCAGGTCTCCTATGAGAGCTAGGCCACAGTTTGGAAAAGGGTTGTACCTAGAGGATTAGAATGGGGATATGTGGGTAGATGTAGATGATTAAAAACTCTAAATCTCATTGGACATCCTTTACAGCACTCTTGCATCCTCATCTGAAGAGACAACATAATTTGCTCAAATACCTTTAATTCAATGCAGTACATTTTTAAGAGGATGTTAATTCTTTCAATGCCCAATGCCAGTACCCAACTTTGCTTCCAGACTTTGACTAGAATCAGAGTCCAGATTTCCAGTTTAAGGAAAGGACTTCAAAGACCTACACAGAAAGAGCATATATATATGTTGCTAAGTCACTTCAGTCGTGTCCAACTCTGTGCGACCCCATAGATGGCAGCCCACCAGGCTCCCCCGTCCCTGGGGTCCTCCAGGCAAGAACCCTGGAGTGGGTTGCCATTTCCTTTTCCAATGCATGAATGTGAAAAGTGAAAGTGAAGTCGCTCAGTCGTGTCCAACCCTCAGCGACCTCATGGACTGCAGCCTTCCAGGCTCCTCCATCCATGGGATTTTTCAGGCAAGAACACTGGAGTGGGGTGCCATTGCCTCCTCTGATATATATATACACACACACACATACACACACATACATACATATATATTATGTATAACTCTTTATATATGAGGGTTTCAGCATTAAGAAGTATGAGATTATATCTCTATATAGATCATTCTCTATATTGATATATAAGTATATTCTAAGAGTGCTAGATTATAAAATAAGGAAGATTGCAATGGGCTTATCTGAATCCATAATAACTGTGCATATACCAGAGATTCAGAACTTGAGGCCATGGTTCTCACAGTTTCCTACAGAAACTAATACGGACTCATTGTTGACTGACTTTGTAATGTAAAGAATCCAAAGTCTTAGGAGAACAGGAATGCTGGATTAATCTGTACATTCTTTTTACTCACTCCTCACTATGTTCTCTGGAAGGACCCCAAAGAATTTCTTTTCACCAAAGCATTGGTAATTATGTTTCTTAACCCTGTAAGAATCTTTATAACCATCTTCTTATTTGGGGTTACAGTCACACTATCATTTACTAGCAGTGTCCCCTGGGTCAAATAATTAAAAATCTCTGAGACTCAGTTTCCTTAACTGAGGAAATGTAAAATGAGAATAATGATGACCACTTTGTTCAGTCATGATAAATTTGGCACAACATAATTGTTAATGATTTATTGAGTGTTCTCTATATCTATATAATGCAATGCCAAAACTCCACATGCATTATAGTATTTAAACCTCTGATCCAAATGAGGTATGTACTTCGTCTAGTCCCCATCTACAGGTAAGACAACTGATGCTTAGCTAGGTCATGGTAAACCTGGGGTTTGAATTAAGGTAGTTTGACTTTAGGACTTGCATTTTTTAACCACTATTCTCACCTACCTACAGTAAGATAAGTGTTAGTCACTCAGGTGTGTTCAGCTCTTTGCAGCCTCATAGACTGTAGCCCACAAGGCTCCTCTGTCCTTGGGATTCTTTAGGCAAGAACACTGGAGTGGGTTGCCATTTCTTTCTCCAGAGGATCTTCCAAACCCAGGAATGGAACCTAGGTCTCCTGCATTGTAGGCAGATTCTCTACCCTCTGGGCCACCAGGGAAGCCCACCTACAGTAAAGTATCTTAAATACAAATCATTATTAGCATCATCCTTAAGGCCATCATGATCATCAGCATCACTACTAAATGATCATATATCCTTACATACAGTTATACTTTTACTACATTAAAGTGCTTTTGATCATTGGCATATGTGTGAGGGTTTTAAATAACAAACAATTGATTAACAGAATATAACCAGAGCCCCAATTCATAACTTTTATGGACTGCCATTTCCTGATCCTAAAAGGAAGATGTATAATTGCATGCGTCCTAAGATCCCTTTTAGTTCTAGAAAGCAAGTTTTAGTAAAATCAGTCTTTGAATGCTGTCAGCTCATGATGCATGGGCATATGTTCATAGCTTCTGTCATAAGAATCATTGGTGGTGGCAATAGCAAAGCCCCTCACTAATATTAATATTAAGTTAATGCAAAGAAATTCATCACAGGGCTCCTAGAGACTTGTCAGAAGCCCAGAGTATGTGATTTTTGTTTTCATTTGATTACAAATAGATTCTTCCTAGAGGATACCCTTCTACCTAGTCAAAGCTATGTGGCCATACATTTTTTTTTTGTTTCCATAAAATTTTATACATTAACTGAAATATTGTGTGTATATATATATATATGTATGCTACATATATGCTACACATATATGTATATACATTAACTGAATTTTATACATTATACTGATATTACATATCAGTTAATTTTATACATTAACTGAAATTATGTATATATATACATATGTGTATATATATACATATATGTGTATATATATGTAAAGAATCAGTGGTAAAGAATCTGTCTGCCAAGCAGGAGATGCAGGTTTGATCCCTTGGTTGGGAAGATGTCCTGGAGAAGGAAATGGCAACCCACTCCAGTATTCTTGCCTGGAGAATCCTATGGACAGAGGAGTCTGGCAGGCTACAGTCGATGGGGTCACAGAAGAGTCAGACACAATCTAGTGTCTAAACAACAATTGTGTATATAAAGAATACTGCTGACCCGAAAAATCAGAAGTATGATATTTCCTTAATTTTTATGTAGTGATTTCCTCTACAACCTGAAAGAGAATTTCTTAGATCTATTGGGATATTGTAGCACTTTCTGAAAACTCATAACAGGTGTTTGTTTGAAAGTTTTTGCTTACTTCATTTAAATGTAAAATGATAGAATAGCACAATAAAATGCAGGTTTAAGGAACATAATCTCTTTTATCATTTAGACATCTGATAACTTAAATTAGGTCCAGAATTTTAACTAAATGCATTATAAAATTCAACTTTTAGCATTAATTATCATCACCCCAAAATGCATAAGATACCATTTTTCTAATTATTATAAAACATAGATAATAAAAAGAAAAGAACACATCTTAGTCCCAAAATTTACCAAATGAAAAGACAATTACAAGAGCCTCTTAGATTCTGAATCAGACCAAATCAGTCAGCTGAAGAAGGAGTAATTCATCCAGGAAGTTCATTGTTTGGTGGACACAGTGCCAATTAACTAACTTGACCTAATGCAATTAATAAGTAGGACATTTATTTATTTGTAATGAATTGACTGCCTTGGCTTCTTGTTTCAGTGTCATGTAGATATAGCAGCAGATATCAGTAACAATATTGAACTGAGAGGTTAAGTGATTTAATTTTGAAGACATCACTGTTGCAGAGGCCACATTTAATAAATCAATGTGTTTGAGATGCTTGGAGATCTATGGATTAAAGATTACTTTGCTGGTAGACTGCCTAGTAATCATTATACATTGCAAACTCATGCACAACACTAAAAGCCTGTCTTTCTTAGTTGTCAATAATATGTATCTCCAGGTAGGCCCAAACCTCCTCTCCACACAACACTAACTAGCTTTCTTTAACAGATATTATCCACTTCTATAGTAATAGATCAAACTTCACACCTCCCTGCCTTAGCTTTAATTAAGGGTGTTTGGCTATTTACTTTAGAATATCAATACAAAAATTATATTAAGCAGTACACAAGTCATTCATTATATAAGCCTAAGACAATACTGTGTTTTGGATTATTTTTCTGCAACCAAGCTGAGTCATTCGTGTGGATGAAGAAAAAAAAAAAAATCAAACGTTTACCATGCAGAGAAATGCAATGTCAGTGCAGACCTCCTGGCCCTGTAGGCAACTATTCAGCACTACTCATTGTTAACTTGCAGGTTATTACATTTATTGTTCCAAAAAGACAAATATTATAGTCCATCTTGTCAATCAATACATTTTGTCAGTCATTTTTCAAAATGAATTCTAGTGGAGAAAAATCTGAACATTTAATTTGAGTGAAATATCAGGAATAATGATAGTAGTCCCAGGATCATCAAGTAATGGAATATATGATATGGATAAGAACTTAGAAAACATCTGGTTCAAATGTGATGAAAGTACTAAAGTTTAGGGACTTAGGATCGATTACAACCTCATTGGGAGCAAAACTGAGTCTAGACTTGATTTCTTTCTTCAGTGGTCTTTCTAGGGTCTTTCCCCACCATGCTCTGGAATTATTTTAAAATGTGGGAAATTTCATAGCCAGAAATGACTTTTGCTTTCTGCCCAGAATCTAGTTGTGTGGTGTCACACTTCAGGATAAATCCAAAGTAATTCTGTTCAAAGCTTCTTCCTCCACTACTTGATCCATTTAAACAATCATATCCTTCTGTCCTTGGACTTCACCTTGATTAATCATGGCTTCCCTACCCTTACTATTTGATAGAAACTCCATAAAGCCAGAGCCTCTACATTCTGTGTTGCCAATTATTAATCTAAAGAGTATCCAAGTAAAGAGAAAGTGCCGAATAAAAATGAGTTGATTGAATTAAATACTCCAATATCCTGACTTCCATGTTAGCACTCTCCCTTCACATGCTATTGTCCTTTGACATATATATGAGATTTTGTTAAGACAATCTGATAACCCACCCATTCCCATTCCCACCCATACAAGGTGTTACATAACAAGTTTTACTTTCTTGTGAATCAATAGGGAGTGTTTTTGTTCCTCAGAGAGCTTAGAAAGAGCACCAGTGAGAGCATTAGCAACTTCAATGGAAAGAAGCCATTTAATCCTATCATTTTTTAATGCAATCTTTAAGGCCTTTTTTGAAAATACATCTGGAGGACATTTCTGTCCTAGTGAAGCTTTCAATGTGATGTAAATTTTTTATTCACAAAATGAGATAACAATATCACCAGATGTGTACGTATTGTTTTTTATACAACTCAAAACAGCTCCTGCAATTTAGTCCATCAGGTCTGATATACAGTCCCCTGTCCCCACTGTTTTATTTGATTCAATTACAAAGAAGCAGTTTTTCTAACCCCAATGCTCTACTAATAATCATTCTGCCCAAATATCACAAGGCAAAGTGTCCTCCTGAAAGCAAATTTGGAAAAGAATGAGACCCCATGTTTGCCATCTATCCTACACAATAATCACAAAGTCTTCTGTTTGTGGAGCATTCTATACAATTTCCCCATATGCTACCACCTTTGAGGTCATAAAGACATTGTGTGGCAGGCAGAGCAGCTCTGATTCTCCCCATTTGGCTGAAGCTGTGGGGCCTCAGATAAGGCAGATGATTAGACAGACCAAGGTCACACAACTGAAATGAAGCAGAGTGGGAAGCCATATCCCAGATTTCTAACCACATCTGTTTTCTTGCCTCTGCTTTCTCTGCATTTCCTCAAAGCTATGTGGGTCTGTATGCCAGGAAGGGCATGGCAACCTGCTCCAGGATTCTTGCCTGGAGAATCCCATGGATGCAGGAGCCTGGTGGGCTACAATCCAGGGGGTTGCAAAGAGTCAGACACGACAGAGCAACTAACACATGCCAGGGAATACAGGACATCACTGGATCAACATGGTGTATTCTATACATTGTACATTTTCTCCAGATATTGAGAGGAAACAATTTTACATTAAAATAAACATATGTATGTTAGAAAGGAGCAAAACTTAACCATAAATATATGAAGTACTATAGTTAAAATTTCTCTCTTCAGTTTACATACATGAACCCATGGTTACAAGTTTATTTTCTGTCATGTGGCATGCTTAAGTATTAATACATAAGCAGTCAGGGGCAGGGGACTGCCTCACAAGTGTGGCAGCAAGTCCTTCCATCTTCCTGTCTGTGTTCTCCATTGATTCATTCAGAAGGATGCCGACTTGGAAAACAAAAGACTACTGACAATATCAGGAGGCATGAGGGTTGCTTCTGATCACAGAATGAATCACATGGGAATTAAATCACATGGATATAACTATATAACCCTTCAAGAGAAAAAGGCCCACTGGTTTAGCAACAACAGGTTAAACAGGGGTAAACAGTGGTCTCTACTGTAGAACTTCTCAGGGACTAAATGGACTGCATGCCTGATGAATCCCCTAGAAAGAATAACATGTACTAGTATTGCATTATATTTTGTTTAAATCAAGTATTCTGACTCTTGCTATATTGATAAGGAAAACTTTATTCAAGATTTGTACAGTAGGGTTTTTGCAATTGGGCTCAACTTTGAATCCAGGAAAGAAATCTTGGAATTTATAGCCAGTGAACAGAGGGAAGGGGGTACATAGATGGAAAAGTACTAAAAGGAGACACCAAGGGTGAAGATTTTAGCTAAACTGATTTAAAAGGTGATCACATATCAATAGTGGCAAATTATTGCTAAAGTGACTTAACAGGATTCTTGCTACAACTGGGTTAGGCAGGGTGAAAATAGCCCTGGGGGCTGGGGAGTGGAGAAGGGAGCAAGGTTAAGGCCTAGTAGAGAAGAGGGCTCAGAAAAGGATGGCTAAAGAGAGTTCATGGAGAGTCTATGTCAATTTACTTGATGCACAGCACTTCTGGTGGGTCACTTCACTGGACTAGCTGCCACAGAAGACATTTCAGAAGGCTCTGTCCTTCTACTCCGTGCTTGGTGTTACAGTCTATTTATGATACTACCAGACACATCCTGCAAATTGCTCAGCATTAATTTAATTTGACACACCAACCATGGAAAAGTCAATCCCATCTTACAGAGGTAACTATGCTTGGGTCAAAATATGGAATTATTTTGGTAGAGAAAATAAAGAATGGATTTAGTCCTCCTCCTATTCAGTCTGAGTTTCATTCTAAAATAATGTTTTCACTCATTCTCTGAAAAACTTTGGGTAAGCCACTTAACCTCTGGGTCTTCAATTCCTCATTGGTGCAATAAAAAGGGTTTAACTGAATGATCTCTATGCCCTTTCCATCATAAGAAAAAAAAAATACCTATTAGGTTTTCTGTGCTTCTATGTATCCAATTAATGTTTTACAAAGAATAGATTAAAATGACCAGTGTTCACTGCCCTGGGCTGAGGAAAGGAACAGAAAATTTTAGACAGGAGCAGAAGAAAGCGTCAGTTTCTAATACCTTTTGACAAAAAAAAAAAAAAAAAAGTTTTCATTTTAGTTTTAGAGAAATCCTCCACTCCTCCCCCCGCTCCCCCACCCCCCGCTCCAAAAAAAAAAAAAAACTGGTATTTTAAAAGTAGAAAAACTTCTGTTTCAGGATATAAAACTGAGCCACAAGCATTAAATATAAATTCCAAATGCGCTCTAAAGAGGGAATATTCACCTTCCCCAGTGAGGAGCAACCTCTGCTTCAGAGCTGAAATCTTGTGGCATTAATTCACCACAATAGAAAAGGATATTGACAGGTAAAGACCTATATAAATAAAGGTGTAGACACTTAACAAACTACATTTGCTGGGCAGGCTTACTTGGAGGATGGTGAGTGAATTCCTTCCAAGAAGGCTAACCTTTTGTCTTTACATTTACACAATCAGCATCTCACATTTAGATTTGGTAATCTCCTTCTTTGTCCTAATTTTAAAATTAAAAGTGAGAAAAAAATCATTCAAATATTTATTTCACAGCAGTATATGGATATAGAAATAGAAAGAGATGGATTTTAACTCAGAAGGAAGACTTGAACAGCAGACATTTAAATTCACATCTTCCCTTGTTTTTGTATTTTACAAATGTTACAATTTGATTTTTAGAGTGAGATCCAGAGTTACACTTGGAAGAGACCTTCAAAATCATCTGCTCTAATCCCTTCATTTTACAGAAAGAGCACAGAGCCTCAGAAAGAGGAAGCCTGCAGCTGGTGAGTGGCTGAGTCGGGTCCAGAACTCAGGCTTCCTGACTCTGGGCTCAGAGTTGTTATTTTCTTTTTTTTCCCACTACCAGGAACCAAAGAGGAATTAGGCAAGCGATTCAGGAGGCCTAATACAGGGCTCGCTTGTGGAATCAACGTGCATTTGTCCCATGGAATTTGTTATCTCCAATTGTGTTCCTGTTATGGGATTTGTTGTTCTGTTTTCTGACTCTGCACTTGATTTGCGATTCTGGGCCACAGCAAGATGTTTCCCCAGAGTACTGAGCAGTGGTCAGTGAATTTAATCTGTCACACACTGTGATCTGTGAGCTAAATTGTTACAGCTCCACCTAGTGGGAAAATTCACCTAGAGGGGAATTGTAAAGGCGTCTTGGCCCGCAGAGGACGAATCTGCAGGCAAGGGGACAGACTGCATCAGGCAGAGGTAAAAGCTGCAAAAAGTTGTCTTGAAGACTGGCAGTAAACTAAAGACTGTTATGGAGAAATCAAAGTATAATTATTGGAGATGGAAAAAAAAACCATCAGCTTTCTCATTACTTCAAGGACCTCTAGAGATTTTTATAGCTTCTGAAGGATGCTGTTAGGTATGAAGAGAGACGAGGCAGAGGATGGAATTAATAGAACTCACAAGTGAAAACTAATTCTTGAAATCTTCCTAAAACTGCACACAGACAAATGCACTCAGTCTTCGGAATCTGATTCCCCCCGCCCCCCAAGATCCCTTAAAACCTAAACAGAAAGGTATGTCCTGGGTCACAATTAGATAAACAACCCTACCTGCCCTCCCAGGTTTGTGACAACAGTACTATGCTTGGTTCAGAGGAGCCCTCACTAGTTTGTATATACCACCTGCCTTTTGCTCTCTTTCTAAAGAAGTGTGGCCAGAAATCAAAGGATACAGTTAATGTATAATGCTCTCCTGAGAATAGATCAGTGCTGTCTCTGAGAAATAGATAGATCTCCAGACATAGTGACACGTGTACATATACACTGGAGGGACAGACAAGAAATTAACAATCATTCAAGATAATTGTCAGCATCACTGCCTTCCCCTTTGCCCCTCTACCCTTTTCGTACATCTTGGGCTTGTGTTACTGAGAATCCGAGTAGCTTCTCCTGCATTGATCTACTCTCTATGCAAACATCCCTGGGACATTTTGCTCTACATTAAGTGCAACCGCTTTCCGAGAAGAACTGACAAAACAACTGCTGCTGATTTTCTTTTATTCAAATCAAGTTTATTTTTTTCTTTTTATCAACATCCATATAGCATATTCAGAATACTTTTGCATTGATAGCAATTTTAAGAATGTCCTTGACATTAACAGTTTCTATATTTGAGACACAGCCTCTTCTGCAGAAAGTGTATAATGCTCTAAGGCTGAGTTGGCACAAACCCTGCAGAATCACAGGTAAATGACACCTGGCATGTAGCATGCATTCAACGAGTAGTCCTTGAATTGAATTGGAAAGGCAGTTTGTATTCTAATAGGTTTTATTTGACATGGTTCCTGACGCAGCTGGTTGAGCAACTGAAGTGAGTTACTCAGAGGGCCAGCACCTATAGCTTCATCCTAAAGATTGTGGGGTTTGTGAATGAGAGCTGAGATCAAGCCAGTCTGCCCCTTGCTTGCTGGGTAAGTTACCTGAACTCTCTGTGACTCAATTTATCTGATTAAAAATTATCAGTGGTAGGAATACTGTTTAATTCAGAAATTTCCAGTGATGATGCAGAAAGATATACAAAGTCTTTAGCACAGGGTTAGGCGCAATGTAGCAAGTGCTTGAATCCTGGCAATTTGTGCCATACTGAGAAATTAATTTTTTAAATCAAGTGTGTCTTCCATTAAAAGGCTTCACTTAGAAAGGTTTGGGAAAATAATGAGAACAGAGGTAATTGACCAGGAATTATGTATTATTCAGCTAATTATAAAGTACTCTGAAGAACTTCTTTTTTAAGCAAATCTTTATAACTGACATGAGTTTGAGAAAACTATTAGGCAAATATGAACAAAACTGCACTAGAAACTGAAAGAAGCTGAAGAGGCATAGCCTGCACTTTATTCTTGGGAAGCTGCTCGGGTTGGAAAAGAAAGAAGGAATCACACAGCAAATTAGCAAAAGGCCCACATCACAGAGAGATTAAGAGACCCACTAACAGCTGATATTGGGTAAAAAGAAATATGCCCTGGATATTAAGCAGAAGATGCTGATGATACAGACATCTGGAATAAATGGAGTGGAATGAGATTAGGATGTCAGTATTGGAGCCAAAAGAGTTACCCAGAATGGTAAAGAGAAGACCAAAGGATATTTGGAGATGTCTGGAAACATGGAGACATGTTGATTATAGAAGTGGGCTGACTGAGATCAATAAGAAAGTTCATCTAACTTGCAATTCCATACTCATATAGTTTCTGCTTTTGTAAGTCAGACATTGCTGTCAGTAAAAGAAAAAAAAAAAAAATTAAAGTTCTGAGTTGGTCATGATGGTAGGTAGAATAACAGCTTCCCCAAAATGGCCAAATCCTAATCTCCAGAATCTGCAACTACGTTACATTATATGTCCAAGGAGATTAAGGTTGCAGATGAAACTAAGGTTGCTAATTAGCTGGCTTTAAAATTAGGAGATTATCCTGGGTTGTGTTCCATCCAATGCAGTCATAAGGGAAGAGAGACACAGAAAACTTAGTGTCCAGCTGATGATATTTGAGAAATCATCTATTGCTGGCTTTGGAAATAGAAGAGAATGATGAGCCAAGGCATGCAGGTAGCTTCTAGAAGCTGGAAAGAGCAAGAAACAGATTTTCCCCTACATTCTCGAGATAGGAATAAAGCCCTGCCGACACCTTGATTTTAGCCCAATGATACCTCTGTCAGATTTCTGACTTCCAGAACTGTAAAATAATACCATTCACATTGTTTTAAACTTCTCCATTTATGGTGCTTTGTTACAGTAGCAATAGGAACTGACACATTCAGCTTTCTGCTTCTAGGAGGATGAATGCGGGAACTTCACACCATGGACGTATAGTCGTAGCAAAATACCGAGAGAGGGTTTGAAAGTGAAGAGGAACTAGAGCAGAGATAATCCATTTTAACTGCTAAATATCGAGGTAGTTCTATTTCTCCAGAAGCATCCTTGATGTCCCTAAGGACAGGCTTTCTAGGAGAGACACGATCAGACACTCTCACTGTGTGCTCTTAGTGATCCAAGATTTAACTGGGGCAGATAGTTTTCACAAAGTGCAACCAGAGAGGTTAGCCATGGCAGCAGTAGGAATAGAGGCTCACAGTAGCAGAAGGATGTAATAATGAATTCCATACAACATGCAAATTATAGGGAATAAGGAAAGGAAAATGGAAAAATCCTTGGAGAACAGGACCAATGACTTTTGCCTTTATAAGGAAAGGTGCCCCACTCCTGCATATACAGAAATTTCAAGAAAATAAAAACAAAACAGGTAAATAAACAACAATGAAGAAAGACAATTCATGCTGAGTTAAGTCTTAGGGAAATAAAGTGACCTGGTAGAGTCAATTAAGAGTCCTACTCTAAAACTATCATTCTTAGGTTTTTATACTCATAAATTCACTGATCTATCCTCTTGACTCTTAGGTGGGCTATTAAGCAAAGTGGAACTAACAAGAAGATCTATGTTGTATCATTACTTTGAGAATTGTACCATGTCTCACAATGAGTATAGTATCTAGAACATAATGAAAGTGAAAGTGAGAGTCACTCAGTCATGTCCGACTCTTTGCAACCCCATGGACTATATAGTCCATGGAATTCTCCAGGTCAGACTACTGGAGTGAGTAGCCATTCCCTTCTCCAGGGATCTTCCCAACCCAGGAATTGAACCCAGGTCTCCCGTACTACAGGCGGATTCTTTACCAGCTGAGCCACCAGGGAAGTCAGCTATTGTTTAATCTCTCAGTCATGTCTGACTCCTTTGTGATCCTGTGGACTGTAGCCCATCAGATGCCTCGATCCATGGGATTCCCAGGTAAGAATACTGGAGTGGGTTGTCATTTCCTTCTCCAGAATGAACTATTACTATTATTGTTGTTAGATCAAGCTAACAAATTATCACAGATACACTCAAAAGGAGTAGTTTAAGGTTAAAGTTCTACTTATAGGTGTATAGCTTTTTATACCTCTATAGCACCCACAGACTAAAACAAGATTTTTCAGATTCTACAAAATGAAGCCAGGCAAAGGCTAACAGAAATTTGCCAACATAACACACTGGTCACAGCAAACACCCTCATCCAACAAAACAAGAAACTACTCTGCACGTGGACATCAACAGATGGTCAACACCAAAATCAGGATTATATTCTTTGTAGCCAAAGATGGAGAAGCTCTATATAGTCAGCAAAAACAAGACTGGGAGCTGACTGTGGCTCAGATCATGAACTCCTTATTGCTAAATTCAGACTTGGTTTGTAGCAAGTATGGAAAATCACTAGGCCATTCAGGTATGACTTTAATCAAATGCCTTATGATTATACAGTGGACATGACAAATAGATTCAAGGGATTAGACCGATAGAGTGTCTGAAGAACACTGTACAGATGACAATGACTAAAACCATCCCAAAGAGGAAAAAAAAATGCAAGAAGGCAAAGTGGTTGCCTGAGGAGTGTTTAAAAATAGCTGAGAAAAGAAGAAAAGAAAAAGGCATGGGGGAAAGGGAAAGATATACCCAACTGCAACACAGAGGTCCAGAGACTAGCAAGGAGACATAAGAAGGCCTTCTTATGAACAATACAAAAAAATATAGGAAAACAATAGAATGGGAAAGACCAGAGATCTCTTCAAGAATGTCGGAGATACCAGGGGAACATTTCATGCAAGGATGGTCTTGATAAAGGACAGGAACAATAAGGACCTAAAAGAAGCAGAAGAGATTAAGATGGCAAGAATACACAGGAAAACTGTATAGCAAAAGATCTCAATGACCCAGATAACCCTGATGATGTGGTCACTCACCTAGAGCTGAACATTCTGGAGTGTGAAGCCAAGTAAGCCTTAGGAAGCATTACAACGAACAAAGCTAGTGGAGGTGATGGAATTCCAGTTCAGCTATTTCAAATCCTGAAAGACGGTGCTGTGAAAGTGCTGCACTCAGTATGCCAATACATTTGGAAAACTCAGCAGTGGTCACAGACTTGAAAAAGGTCAAGATTAATTCCATCCCAAAGAAGGGCAATTTCAAAGAATGTTCAAACTACAACATAATTGCACTCTTTTCACATGATAGCAAGGTAATGCTCAAAATCCTTCAAGTCAGGCTTCAGCAGTGTATGATCTGAGAACTTCCAGATGTACAAGCTGGATCTAGAAAAGGCATAGGAACCAAAGGTCAAATTGCTAACATCCAAGCAATATAGAAAAAGCCAAGGAGTTCCAGAAGAACATCTACTTCTGCTTCACTGATTATGCTACAGCCTTTGATTGTGTGGATCACACCAAACTGTGGAAAATTCTTAAAGGGATTGAAATATCAGACCATCTTACCTGCCTCCTGAGAAACCTGTATGCAGGTCAAGAAGCAACAGTTTGAAACAGACATGGAACAAGAGACTGGTTCAAAATTGGGAAAAGAGTACATCAAGGCTATTTGTTGTCACCCTGCTTATTTAACTTACATGCAGAGTACACCATGCAAAATGCTGGGCTGGATGAAGCACAAACTGGAATAAAGATTGCCAGGAGAAATATCAATAACCTCAGATATGCAGATGACACCATCCTTATGGCAGAAAACAAACAGCCTTCATAAAGAGCCTCTTGATGAAGATGAAAGAGCAGAGTGAAAAAGTTGCCTTGAAACTCAGAATTCAGAAAACTAACATCATGGCATCTGGTCCCATCACTTCATGGCAAATAAATGGGGGAAAAAATGGAAACAGTGACAGACTTTATTTTCTTGGGATCCAAAATCACTGCAGATGGTGACTGCAGCCATGAAATTAAAAGATACTTGCCCCTTGGAAGAAAACCTATTGCAAACTTAGAGTATTAAAAAGCAGAGACGTCACTTTGCCAACAAAGGTCCATATAGTCAAAGTTATGATTTTTTCCAATAGTCATGTACAGACATGAGAGTCAGACCATAAAGAAGGCTGAAGGCTGAAGAACTGATGCTTTTGAACTATGGTGCTGCAGAAGACTCTTAAGAGTGCCTTGGACAGCAAGAAGAGCAAATCAGTCAATCCTAAAGAAAATCAACCCTGAATATTCATTGGAAGGACTGATGATAAAGCTTCAATACTTCAGCCAACTGATGGGAAGAGCCGACTCATTGGTAAGATCCTGATGCTAGAAAAGATTGAGAGGAGGAGAAGGGGGTGACAGAGGATGTGATGGTTGGATGGCTCAATGGAAATGAGTTTGAGCAAACTCCAGGAGAAAGACAGGGAAGCCTGGCATGCTGCAGTCAGTTAGGGTTGCAAAGAGTTGGACATGACTGCGTCACTGAACAAGAATAAGAAAGCATTTAAAACACTGGAGAACTTGTTAAAACAGATTGCTAAGCCCCACCTCCAGGATCAGATCAGTCGCTCAGTCGTGTCCGACTCTTTGCGACTCCATTAATCGCAGCATGCCAGGCCTCCCTGTCCATCATCAACTCCCAGAGTTCACTGAGACTCACGTCCATCGAGTCGGTGATGCCATCCAGCCATCTCATCCTCTGTCGTCCCCTTCTCCTCTTGCCCCCAATCCCTCCCAGCATCAGAGTCTTTTCTAGTGAGTCAACTCTTCGCATGAAGTGGCCAAAGTACTGGAGTTTCAGCTTCAGCATCATTCCTTCCAAAGAAATCCCAGGGCTGATCTCTTTCAGAATGGACTGGTTGGATCTCCTTGCAGTCCAAGGGACTCTCAAGAGTCTTCTCCAACACCACAATTCAAAAGCATCAATTCTTTGGTGCTCAGCCTTCTTCACAGTCCAACTCTCACATCCATACATGACCACAGGAAAAACCGTAGCCTTGACTAGACGAACCTTTGCTGGCAAAGTAATGTCTCTGCTTTTGAATATGCTATCTAGGTTGGTCATAACTTTCCTTCCATGGAGTAAGCGTCTTCTAATTTCATGGCTTCAGTCACCATCTGCAGTGATTTTGGAGCCCAGAAAAATAAAGTCTGACACTGTTTCCACTGTTTCCCCATCTATTTGCCATGAAGTGATGGGACCAGATGCCATGATTTTCGTTTTCTGAATGTTGAGCTTTAAGCCAACTTTTTCACTCTCCACTTTCACTTTCATCAAGAGGCTTTTGAGTTCCTCTTCACTTTCTGCCATAAGGGTGGTGTCATCTGCATATCTGAGGTTATTGATATTTCTCCCGGCGATAGGGCCAGTCTAAGATTTTGAATTTCAAACAAGTAGCCAGATGACACTGATGTTAATGGTTCAGCCATCACCCATTGAGAAAACCTGGACTAGACTATACATCTTGAATGTTCACTATGAATTCCTCTGTGTTATCCTCAAATTAGCCCTTTTAGTTTAAGATCCTATAGCAGGTAATTTTACATGTCATTGTAAAGCTGGACAAAGTGAGGGAGGAAAGAGTTCACACGGCTATTTCCATTCAATGAATTTAGAGAGAAAGTAATTTTTACTTGCAGACTAATTCAAAAGCCAATGTATAACTCTCAAGAAGCTTTAACCTTCTTTGGTCAGTGCCAAGGAAGCAATCTTGGGGACATTGTGCTCCAGATGGTATATCTATCCAGATGAAGGGCTATTACTAGCTTGGGTTTTTGAGCAATGACGCTATACTTACCCAAAGAAACATGTAATAAGAATGAGATATAGGCTTTCACCTACTGCTCAACAGTGATGTGACATTCGTATAATCCTCCCCTTGCTAATCTCAGTGCTTTCTACCTAGCAGGGGCCCAAGAATGCTTTATTTTACAGACAGACTATCTTATTTGAAAATGTGCCATAGTAAATGGATATACCTATGTTAGATTTCATAAATGTACACACACACACACACACAACATCCATGCTTATTTTGATACACATCACATTTGCCTTTCTCTTGCTCTTCTGTCATTCACTTTTCTTTCTTTCCTTGAAAAGAAACCTAACCCTAACCCTAACAGTTCCTTGAGAACTGTTGTCTTCTCAGAAGAAAATAGAGAAGCTAATTAGAGAGGGTAGAGACAAGATATCAGATGACTGTGGAGCAACCCTGATGAAGTATTTGCCTGGATTCATTAGTAAATGGAGTCTGTGACACTGAGTCCTTCAGTAACTTACTTTTCTATTATAATCACTATGAAGATTTTCTAATCTCAACTCCAAATGATCCCTATTAACATTCTCCAGATGTTGCACATACCTGTCCAAAGTTTCAGTCACACAGATGTACAATATGTTTTCCAGAGCTGATTTAAGGCAAACGATGGAAAGAATCAAGAAAAGTGCAATTAGTACAGTGCTTATTAAAATATTTATAAAAATTACCATTTGAAATCTGTTGCATTCATTTTGTGTGAGCTGGTATCACTACCGAAAAAAGAAAATAGTTGGAATCTCTCTTTCTTAGAATCAAAAAAGCAAGTGTTCTATATAAAGTACACACAGACACACAGACACACACCATAGAGTTCTGTGAACCTTTATTCTCATGATACACTTTAATAAACAGAAATCTAAAAATTCTAGCTTAAAATATTTACAAGACTTAGAATATCCTTCTTTTTCCCAATTCACTGGTCTAATTTTTAGACTCTTCTTAAAAAAAAAAAAAAAAACTTCCTTACAGTTATTTTCCCAAAGAAGCCTCTCTCCTTCAGGAGCTGGAGGAAGGTGCACTCACAAGTAATCAAAATCCCTTTGTGTAGTGTTTTGATTCATGTATTGTATGCTTTTACTTCCCCTTTTCTTAATGTCAAGTCTGCTTTCTGCTCTAGATTGTAATTTGCTTGAGGGCAGAGGCTGCACTTTCCTTTGTTGAGCACAAGTTCTTTGAACAAGCCTGCAGTATTGTGAGCACTCAATACAATTCTGCTGATGATAGTGATGTTTCTGAAAATGTCTAAGAAAAAAGCTGACAACTCTGGCCTGCTGCGGCCTTCACATGCTTAATCTTAAGTAAGTACTTTTCCTTCCTCCCATAAACAAGAATGTACCCAGGCAGCGCACATGAAGGAAAGCAAGTCAGAAGAGCAATTCATTTCTCCAGTGCCCTTATGTGACTCCTTCAACGCCTCAGAAATCTGCTTGAGGATTTATTTTAAGTATGCCTGCCATGCAGTTTTTAGACTCCACAAGCCAAGACCTGATTCCATTCTCTCCTCCTCCATCCTCCAATCTTAATTCTTAAACTGTGCCCTTGCGACTTTTCTGTTAGTTAAGAGATGTACAACATAGGGGCAAAAATCAATCTTAATTAAGGCGAACTCTGGAATTATGATCGAAGGAAGGTACATTAGCCCAGTGCTTCCAGACCCCCATACACTGTTGTTATTGATGTTTGGACAGATGGGGAAGGTGAAACAGTAGTCAATACTTCGATCTACTGTGTTCTCTAAGGATCTGAATTTTTAACACATCCATAATGAGTGCCGGTGGTGTTTAATAAATACACAACATCCCCTAAGAGTGGCTCTGTGTGTAAAAGATATCAACAAAGTCTCTAAAGCTTCTGGTCGGTAGGCAGAAGTAGTCTCAGTCTGGTAGAACTGAGAGGTAAGTGTGGTTTTTCCCGATGACTTTAACATCTGGGAGCTGTTTTTCCCAAGGTGATCAGTCTCCTCATATAACCTAGGCTTTTCTCTCAAGTGAGATTATTTACTTGAAGAAGTTAAGAATTCAATTACTTCTCCTATCTAGATGTGACAGACAGTTGTTGCCACGTCCAGCACACCCTCCTCACCTCGTCCAGGACTATTATAGCCCTGCCATGTCACCTCAGAAGTAATTCTACCTCGAAGCTCTCGATTCCTGACCATTGTTAATTTGCTTATAAATGTCATTTGACCTAAGAAGGCCAATCACATTCTCTGGCAAAACCCTGGTGAGGATTCAAGAAGCCTAGTTGTTCTTTATAAAATGACTGAATGGAGAAGGCATTTAATCAAAAGTGTCAGCTTGAAGTATATATCCATTTCCCTCTTTTAAGTTGAGATGCAGAGAAACCACTCAAGAAAGAGAGAAAGATGTGGCCAAAGTGACAAAGAAAAGAGATGGAAAAGTTTCCAGTGGTGAGAGACTGAAACAGCCATGACAACAGCTCAACTAGGTATGGCTCCACTTCCCAATTCTCAATGTCATGAAGCACTAATAGATCCTTTTCATATTCTTTTTAAAATTTGCTTAAGCTAGTTTGAGTAAGTTTTGCTTCTTGGAAATCAACTATTACTTTGTCCATTGCTCCCTTTCTCAAAAATTTGCTGAACTTTCACCAATTTTCTGGGCCCTTTGTGGCTATTTGGGATACAGAGATAAAAAAGACACACTTTCTGCCTCAAGTAGATCATTAGGTAGTTGGTAAAACAAATGATAAAGCAAAAAATTATAATACAATGTTATAAGTAAAATGAAAAGATAATATAAGATTTGGAAGTCACTTAGAAAATATACATTGAAAGTTTGGGTGAGAGATGCAAAGAGGAAGGCAGTCTCTGAGACAGATTTTTACAGTAAAAATAAGTTTTCTAGGTAAATAAGAAGGCTAAGGCCATGCTTTGTAGATGGAACAGAAAGTATAAAAATAAAGAGGCCAAGAAAGTGACATATACTTAATAAAGCAAACAAAAAATATTGTATGGCTCTTAAATACAAAATGTCAGCCAACATGGAAAGCTAAAGAAAGAGAGAAGGGTCAGATTCCATCACGTCCTAGAAAGCTTAGACTTGAGTTATAATAGGTAATTTATGGACACATGGACAAAGCTATCCTCACTGCTAAGGAAAATGCCCCAAATAAGAGTACCTCAAGTAATAACCTCAGTCCAGCAATGGAATTTATTCAGTAAGAATGGACTCAGGAGTCTCCAAGTAGCCAGTTGCTCCTCAGGACCTTATGCAGATTGTTAGAACTCCTGTGGTTTGCACACTCCGGCTGCGCATCTAGTACATGTGGATTTGGCAAGGATCTGTCCTCTACTCTTGGCTGATGGTCAACCCAAGAATGCCCATTTATCTTTGCTTTTCACTAAACCTCAGTAAGTCTCTGGAAAAGGGAGGGACTCTGCAGGCAGGGAATGATCTGCTTTGGCTTAAAGAGACTGAATCCATCTGTCCATGCAGAACAATCCCAGTTTTCTCATAGTGCATTGATTATTCAAAAAAAAAAAAAAGAGAGAGAACTCTTTCAAGATGGAGTTATTTTAGAAAGAGTTATGGATCATGGAACATGTAGTGATAATAATTATATTATTAAAAAATGTAGTGACTAGCTTACTATTAATAACTTACCAAGTATCAGGCACAGTGCTAAATGCTTAATGAATATTTTCTAATTTAATTTTTTTGAGAATCCTCTGATGTATATAAAATTTTGGACTCCAATTTAAAGATGAAGAATGTAAGATTTAGAGATATTAAGTAGCTTGATTTTATACAAGCAACAATTGTTAGGAACTCTATATACTATGTTTCTAATTTTCATAATAATGTAAAATGTACTAATGCTTTATTTTTTTATTTTACTGGTTAAAGAAAAAACAAACCAACTAGACCCCAAGTACTAAGTAAAAGCTGCTATTTACTAAAAGCTGTGCTTTATGCTTTATTTCTACTAGCTCATTTAACCATCACAAATACACTCTGAAACTGATAATATTATCCTCTTCATAGAATATTAAAAAGAGAAACTGAAGAATCTGTCAATAATAATTAGTATTTGTGGCAGGCAGAATCATAGTCCCTCAAAGATGTACATATCCTACCCCCCAGAACATGGCGCTAAGTTACTTTACATAACAAAGGAGAATGTTGTTTGCAGATGGAATTAAGAGTGCTAATCAAATCACCTTAAAGTAGCTAGGATTATCTAGGTGGTTACAAGGTAATCTCGGGAATCCTTAAAAGTGGAAGAAAGAATAAAAAGTTGGAACTAGAGATGTCAGCATGAGAAGGACATAATCTTACAGTGCTGGATTTTAATATGGAGGAAGAGGCTATAAGCCAAGAAAACTAGGTAGTCCCTAGAAGCTGGAGAAAATGAGAATATAAATTCTCCCCTTGGTCCTCCAGAAAGAAAAGCACCCCACCAAAACTTTGATTTTACACAGTAAGATCCATATCAGACTTCTGTTCTATGGAAACGTAAGAGATTATATGTTGTTTTAAGCCACAAAATGTGTGGTAATTTGTCACCACTGCCACAGAGAACTAACACAGCACTTTATTTATTTATTTTTTTTTAATTTCCCCAGGTACTTTTTTTTTTTTTTTTTAAACTTTACAATATTGTGTGTTGCCATGTGATCCTCACATCAGTCTTACAAAGTTGACAGAATTACTATTACTGTTTCACAAATAGGAGAATTGAACTTTAGTTCCTTAATTAACTCTTCAGAGGTATTTACTTAGTAAACAGGAACCTACTCTCTCTGATTCCAAATCTCCTTCAGGGCACAAATCAGATTTTGCATGACTCAATAAGTCTAGCAAGGTCCTAAGAGACTTTCTGAGTGACTTATAATTGGGAGTTTCAACACAATAAATTGTTCTCTAAATCCCTGTACTCCCAACCATTTCTCATATCGAACAGTAGAATGGCTGCTATTTCTCAGAGATGTGCTATGAGTAGGAGGGATTTAAAGATAAACGCCTATTTTGTTACATTTTATCCTTTCCGCAAACTTCAAAATTTCAGTAAAAAACGTGGCATGCTCCAAGGCTGCCTAGAAGAAGTAAGAGATTAGTGGAAATTCCTCCACAAGCCCACTCTGCTCTGATGCCCTGAATTGTTTCCTAGTGATCCACTGAATTTTCAGTGAAGTGCCTAACTTATTCCACCTGTGAGTTGCTGAACAGATATTGGCCTCTACCATACAGTGCTTCATTCTGTGCAGTGCACAGTAATTTTCCAGGTAGTAAATGACCTAGGGAAACAAACTATTAACGTTTCCAGTGTACATTACTTAGAAAACCCTTTAAAGATACTAGAATACCTTTAGAATAGATTCTTTCCTTCAAATACCATATCCTTGTGGGATCAAAGAAGGGGATAAAATGCCTCTATTTACATGACACAAGTACTCTTGAGTGAGAAAAGACAAAAACATTCTACTCTTTATTATCACCCCACTCACTCACCATCCACGCATCCATCCATCCACACATTCATTCATCAATCCAATGCATATTTCCTACACTAACACATGCACGTCATTTAACTTTAACTTTGGAAATATAGGTACAAAATATAAAGTGTGTGAACCTAAGGGGTTTGTAAACTATCAGAATAGATAAATTAATGATTGCAACAGTGTAGTAAGCAAGGATTTAGGAAAATATGTTTTGCTAAATATGGTTGTTGTTACATATAGAAATTAGTGGAGCATCCAAATTAAAGAAATGTGGTATCTTTGAGTGTGAAATCACAATAGCAATGCCTGTAAGATTAAAATGGAAATAGTGACTTTAAAGGAGAAAATAGATGGCTCTCTGGCTAGAATAAGAATAAGATTAATTAATTACCTTAAAAGTCCTCTGGTTTAACTTTGAATAAGTTAGAATGCATGCACTACACCCTGTTTCTGTTCTGTTATGAAACTTGGATAAAATGCATGGATGAAATATTTGGGGTCTCTGAAAAGTAAAAAGCAACAGGTAAATTTGGAGTAGGAAGCCAGAATTCAAAACCCCTGAACTAGTGGTAGGGTTAGAATTTTTCCCTTCAGTATCTCCTTGCCTAAATATAATGTTTCAGAACCATGTACTAGGGAGCAAAAAGAGAAAGTTCTGTAGTTCTGATTAAAGGAGTGAGAAAATTAACATTTATTAATACTTATCATAGGGAAGGAAAAAGTCCCCCTACATTTTCTGTTTCTTTTCTCTGATTTTTTTTTTTTTTTGCCCCAGATTCTGTTCACTCTCACAGTGGTAGCATTATCCAGCAGCAGTAGAAGCTTGCTTGCTCATTCACTTACTGCTCAGTTGTGTCCAACTCTTGGCAGATCTTTGGACTGAAGCCCGCCAAGCTCCTCTGTCCATGGGATTTTTCAGGCAAGAACACTGGAATGGGATGCCATTTTCTCCTCCAAGGGATCTTCTCAATCCAAGGATTGAATCCATGTTTCCTACATCACAGGCAGATTCTTTATCTGCTGAGCCACAGGGAAGCCTGGGAGCTTGGGAGAGTCAAGCATCTGAAGGTAAGGAATCTTCCTCTCTGATAGAACTATGGCTCCAAAAGAGTGGGCCCAATCCCTGTTACATTATTTCTCTCTCTATCTTCCCATTGGTTAGCTATATACGTGGGTATAGTTTCATAAGTATATGGCAGAGAGAGATAACTAGCCCCAGATTTCTCAAGAGAGGATAGAAAAGAGGAGACCCAGGCAACTGGAAAGTAATGGAGAGATTACAGAGAGGGAGATGCTTAATAAAAAACCTCAAAAAGTTGCTTGTGAAATTCTGAGTTTACACCTAAGGAGCACATGGAAGGATCTGCATTATTTAGCAAAGAAAAGGCTGTGAGAGCCACACTAACAGATAGACCATCCCCAAGCACCAACTGACCACTGAATGATGCACACACAAGATAAATCTGACGGTCATGACAAAGACTTTGAAAAATGTCCTGATACTGGAATTATAGCCCAGGGAAAGCAGTATGGAACTTGTGGCATGACTTACCAAAAATATAAGTATTCTGCACAATTTAAACAAAACCCAGGCTCTTATGACACAATATTCATAATGTTCAGGATATAATTCAACATTATTCAGTGTATTAAAAATCAGAATATAAATCACATTAAAAAAAAATGATGCCATAGCTGAGATAATACAGATGTCACAAAGACTTAAACTATGCTGAGTAAGTAACTGGGACAACTGCTGAAACCAATAGAAAAATAAAACTTCTCAAGAAAGGAGTCAAAGATATAAGTAAGAACTAAATGAATATTTTAGAACTGAAAAGTTCAATAACAAAAATGGGCTGAATGGGTTTGACATCATAATAGAGAAGTCACTAAACTTGAAGATAGACCAACAGAAACTAAGTACTCTCAAGAAAAAAAGGGAAGAATGTTGGGGGGGGAGCAGTCTTGGTCATTTATAGGATAATAATAAAAGGTTCAATATTTGTGCAATTGGAATCTGAGATGGAGAGGAATGTAGTATATGGGACACATATTTAGCAAATAATAGCCACTAAGGAAGTCCAATAACGACAACAACCCCCTCAAACAGATTCATGAAGCTCAGTAAATGCCAAATAGGATAAACTTAAAATTTATACCCAGCTACATAAAAAGAAAGCTGCCAAAAACTAAAGTAAACGATAACAACAAAATTAGGGAAAAAATGTGAATTTCACAGTAAGAAACAAGAATTAAAAAAAAAAGCTGTAGATTTCTCATCAGAAACTAAGAAATTCTGAAGAAAGAGTCACAGCAGCTTTAAAGTGATGGGAGAAAAGTATTTCATCCCCAAATGCTATATCCAGTGATGACATATTAAAGAAAGGAAAGTGAAATAAAGACATCCTCAATGAAGAAAAATTAAGAGCATTCATAGCCAGTAAACCTGTTTTAAAAGCACTGCTAAAATTTTTTTTCAGACAGAAGAGAAATAATTTTAGAAGGAAATGCTGAACAAAGTTAATCAAGAACAACAGAGATACTCAATATCTGAATAAATATATTATAATAGACTAATCTATACAGAAAGGATCTTAATGATCTAGATAACCATGTGGTACGATCACTCACCTAGAGCCAGACATCCTGGAATGCAAAGTCAAGCTGTCTTTAGGAAGCATCACTAAAAACAAAGCTAGTGGAGGTGATGGAATTTCAGCTGAGCTACTTCAAATCCTAAAAGATGATGCTGTGAAAATGCTGAACTCAACATGCCAGCAAATTTGGAAAATTCAGCGTGGCCACGGGATTGGAAATTGTGAGTTTGTATTCCAATCCCAAAGAAAGGCAATGCCAAAGAATGCTCAAACTACCACACAATTGCACTCATCTCACACACTAGCAAAGTAATGCTCAAACTTCTGAAAGTGAGGCTTCAACAGTATGTGAACCAAAAACTTCCAGAAGTTCAAGCTGGATTTAGAAAAGGCAGAGGAATCAGAGATCAAATTGCCAAAATCCGTTGGATCATCAAAAAAGCAAGAGAGTTCCAGAAAAACATCCATTTCTGCTTTATTGACTACACCAAAGCCTTTGACTGTGTGGATTACAACAAACTGTGGAAAATTCTTCAAGAGATGGGAATACAGGACCACCTGACGTGCCTCTTGAGAAATCTGTATGCAGGTCAAGAAGCAACAGTTAGAACTGGACATGAAATAATTGACTGGTTCCAAATTGGGAAGGGAGTACATCAAGGCTGTATATTGTCACCCAGCTTATTTAACTTATATGCAGAGTACATCATGTGAAATGCCAGGCTGGATGAAGCACAAGCTGGAATCAAGTTTGCCAGGACAAATATCAATAACCTCAGATATGTAAATGACACCACCCTTATGGCAGAAAGTGAAGAACTTGAAGAGACTCTTGATGAAAGTGAAAGAGGAGAGTGAAAAAGTTGGCTTAAAACTCAACATTCAAAATACAAAGATCATAGCATTTGGTCCCATCACTTCATGGCAAATAGATGGGGAAACAGTGGAAACAGTAAGAGACTTTATTTTCTTGGGCTCCAAAATCATTGCAGATGGTGACTTCAGCCATGAAATTAAAAGATGCTTGCTCCTTGGAAGAAAAGCTATGACCAACCTAGACAACATATTAAAAAGCAGAGACATTACTTTGCTGCAAAAAGTCTGTTTAGTCAAACCTATGGTTTTTCATGTAGTCATGTATGGATGTGAGAGTTGGACCATAAGGAAAGCTGAATGCTGAAGAAGTGATGTTTTTGAACTGTGGTGTTGGAGAAGACTCTTGAGAATCCCTTGGACTTCAAGGAGATCCAACATGTCAATCTTAAGGGAAATCAGTTCTGAAAATTCATTGGAAAGACTGATGCTGAAGTTGAAGCTCCAATACTTTGGTAACTGAAGTGAAGAAGTGACTCATTGTAAGAGACCCTGATGCTGGGAAAGATTGAAGGCAGGAGGAAAAGGGGATGACAGAGGATGAGATGTTTGGATGACATCACTGACTCAATGGACATGAGTTTCAGCAAGCTCCAGAAATTGGTGATGGACTGGGAAGCCTGGTGTGCTGCAGTCCATGGGGTCACAAAGAGTCAAACACAACTGTGTGACTGAACTGAACTGAATAGACTAATCTATTCTTCTCAATTAAAAAAAAAAAACAAACTATCTCACAATTAAAAGCAAAGTTGTAACACTTTTTGATGTGACTGTCAATATATGTAGATATGATACATAAAGCAACTCTAAGATAAAGTGAAAAGTGAAAGGTTCAGTCAGTCGACCAGTCATGTCTGATTCTATATGATCCAATGAAGCTCATCATGGAGTTCTGCACACAGAATTCTCCAGGAAAGCATACTGGAGTGGGTAGTTCTTCCCTATCCAAGGGATTGAACTCAGGTCTCCTGCATTGCACTAGATTCTTTACCATCAAGCCATCAGGGAAGATGAAGGAGGGCAATAATAACACTACCATATAGGTAGTCAAATGTCTACATTTCACTTGGAGTGCTAAAGTATTTATTTAAAATAGAGAAAATTTGTGTATGTACACTATAATCCCTAAAACAACAAGAAACATGTACACATATTTTAATTTAAAACACAATATACAGGGGACTTCCCTGGTGTTCCAGTGGTTAAGAATCTGCCTTGCAGTGCAAGGGACATGGGTTCAATCCCTGGTAGGGGAATTAAGATCCTACATGCTTCAGAGCAACTAAGCCACTGTGTGCCACATCTAGAGAGTCGATGCCCCACAATGAAAGATCTCATCTGCTGCAACTAAGACCCGATGCAGTCAAATAAACAAACATTAAAACAATGAAATGTAACATACAGGCTAGAATGACATATTATGATTTTGAAATACTTATAATAAAGTAAGAAAGGGAAAACAAAAGAACAAAAAGCAGAGGAAATGAATAGAAAGCAAATAACAGGATGGCAGAATGAAATCAAAACATATTAATAGTCATAAATGCAAATGCTTCAAATGCCTCTGTCAAAAGACAGATATTACCAGCATGGATTAAAAATTATACATACCATATATATTATCTGTATAAGAAACTCAGTTTACATATAGTGATATAATAAATGAAAAGATGAAAAAGATACAATATATACTCATTTAAAGGCAAACAAATAAATAGGTGTGACTATAATATCAGGCAAAGTTGATGTCAGAGCAAAGACATTATCAAGGACAACTTTGTAGTCTATTATAATGAATTATGTCTATATTCTGATGTAAATGGAGAGTCATTGGATAATTTTTAGCAAGGTAATGATGATATAAATGTGAAATTTAAAGATAATTACTCTAGCTACTTGAAGGAAAGAAGCATTGAAGAGGTTATGTAACTGGTTCGGATGGGAAATCTCACCAGGATGGTTATACTAGAGGTGATAGAAAATGATCAATTTGGAAATATTTTTTAATTAAGAACTTTAGCACTCTTAATGAATAGGTTGGGTGGTTTAAAAGAAGATTAAAAAAAACCCACCATTTTGAGTCTTAACAATAAAAATAATGCAATTGTCATCACTGGAGATTGTCTTAAGGGATATGAGTATGTGGGTGTGTGTATACAGCTTTAGAAGAAGATAGATTAGGAGATCAATTTAGAACATGTTAATTTTGAGATGTGTATTAGGAACAAAAGTACACACTGTTCATCTGAAACTATCTAACATTGTTAATCAGCTATAACCCAATACAAAATAAAAAGTTAAAAAAAAAAGAAATACAAGCACAAATTTTAAGTAAAAACCTAATATAGAATGCTAGAATTTCAGAGGGGAGGTCTAGGTGGTAAGTATAAAGTAAGAGAGGTCTGGGATAAGAGGAAAAACAAGCAAAGGAAATTAAAGAAATAATGGCGAGTTTAAAAGGAAAATCAAGACTGTACTGTTCTACACATCAAATGAAGGACTTACGCCTGGAAGGAGGGAGTTATTGATGCTGCCGGATACCTCAGGAAGCAACAGTTAGAACTGGACATGGAACAATGGACTGGTTCCAAATTGGGAAAGGAGGATATCAAGGCTGCATATTGTCACCCCGCTTATTTAACTTATATGCAGAGTACATCATGAGAAACGCTCGGCTGGAAGAAGCACAAGCTGGAATCAAGATTGCCAGGAGAAATATCAATAACCTCAGATATGAAGATGACACCACCCTTATGGCAGAAAGTGAAGAGGAACTAAAGAGCCTCTTAAAGAAAGTGAAAGAG
Organism: Bos javanicus; assembly: GCF_032452875.1. Classification (NCBI taxonomy): domain Eukaryota; kingdom Metazoa; phylum Chordata; class Mammalia; order Artiodactyla; family Bovidae; genus Bos; species Bos javanicus. The sequence continues at coordinate 77,106,081 of NC_083874.1, read as the reverse complement.
GAGAGTGAAACAAGCTGGCTTAAAACTCAACATTCAAAAAACGAAGATCATGGCATCTGGTCCCATCACTTCATGGCAAACAGATGGGCCAAGACTATGACTGAAAAGACTGAAAACTAGCAGAACTGAGGTCATAGGAAGCATAGTTAAATCACTATCAGAAAAAGGAAGCAAGACAATAAATGTAAAAAACCTGAACATCAAAGACATTCTTGAACTAGGTACTAAATACACGAAATAAAAATTTTAAAAAAGTAGACCATATACACAGGAAATTATAAATGCTAGCCATGCAAATAGAAGATGAAAAGACATTTTCTCAGAATAACAATTGTATGGAAAAATCTGAAATACAGCACCTTAACTTGAAATAAATACAGTCAAATGGACATTTTTTTTTAATATAAAAGCACTTTGTTTCAGAAACAGAAAAATTTAAAAGAGAAAATAAAAAAATAAATAAAATGAGAAGAATTAAAATTAGTGTTGCTTGAACTAATGACACAAATGAAAGAAAAAGATAAAATCTCATCAGAAATAAAGATGAAATTAGAAGATGCACAAGAAAGAATAGAATTAAGTAAAAAACATACCAAAAAGCCCATAAAAAACAAAAGAATGATAATGAGATTTTGTTAAAAAAATAAGGAAAAAGGGATGAAGAAAAATTGATTAAAGTGAATAACATGTAAAGAATGTCAGACTTCATGTACTGGTGTCTCTAAGGAAGAAGATTTAAAAATACTAAAATGAACTAATATTTAAAGTTACTAATATTTAAAGTTACTAATATGATACTAATACTAAAGTTACTAATATGATACTAATATTTAATATATTTAATAATATTTATTAATAATATTTAAAGTTACTAATATGATACTAATACTAAAATGAACTAATATTTAAAGTTACTAATATTTAAAGATATTCAAGAATTTCTAGAAATTAGGGAAGATCTTAATCTACACATTTAAAAAATCCACTGAGTACAAGGAAAATTCAACCAAAATGATCAATATGTTTCAACATATCCTAGGTAAAACTGCTAGATTTTAAACATAAAGAAAAATCCTCAGGACTCAAGGCTAAAATATTTATGCACAATTACTTTCCTTGGAGACTCAAATTGACATCATATTTTCAAAACACACAGAAAGAAAGGCAAGAGTGTAACTTTTCCACTAATAGTGCTGAAACAATTGAACAGTCATTTGGTAAAATATATGGTTGGACCATTGTCGCACCCCATTGTCTATGCCCCAACCAGTAACGCTGAAGAAGCTGAAGTTGAACAGTTCTATGAAGACCTACAAGACCTTCTAGAACTAATACCCCCAAAAGATGTATTTTCATTACAGGGGACTGGAATGCAAAAGTAGGAAGTCAAGAAACACCTGGAGTAACAGGCAAATTTGGCCTTGGAGTACAAAATGAAGCAGAGCAAAGGCTAACAGAGTTTTGCCAAGAGAACACACTGGTCATAGAAAACACCCACTTCCAACAACACAAGAGACGACTCTACATACTGACATCACCAGATGGTCAATACCAAAATCAGACTCATTATATTCTTTGCAGCCAAATATGGAGAAGCTCTACACAGTCAGCAAAAACAAGACTGGGAGCTGACTATGGCTCAGATCATGAACTCCTTATTGCCAAATTCAGACTTATATTGAAGAAAGCAGCGAAACCACTAAACCATACAGGTATGACCTAAATCAAATGCCTTTGATTATACAGTGTAAGTGGCAAATAGATTCAAGGGATTAGATCTGATAGAGTACCTGAAGAACTATGGACAGAGGTTCATGACATTGTACAGGAGGCAGTGATCAACCATCCCCAAGAAAAAGAAATTAAAAAATGCAAAAGAAGGTCTGAGAAGGTCTTACAAATAGCTGAGAAAAGAAGATAATCTAAAGGGAAAGGAGAAAAGGAAACATATTCCCATTTGAATGCAGAGTTCCAGAGAACAAGGAGAGATAGGAAAGCCTTCTTCAGCGATTAGTGCAAGGAAATAGAAGAAAACAATAGAATGGAAAAGACTGGAGGTCTCTTCAAGAAAATTAGAGATACCAAGGGAACATTTCATGCAAAGATGGGCTCGATAAAGGACAGAAATGGTATGGACCTAACAGAAGCAGAAGATATTAAACAGAGGTGGTAAAAATATACCGAAAATTATACAAAAAAAGATCTTCATGAACCAGATAACCACGATGGTGTGATCACTGGACTAGAGCCAGGCATCATGGCATGTGAGGTCAAGTGGGCCTTAGGAAGCATCACTATGAACAAAGCTAGTGGAGGTGATGGAATTCTAGCTGAGCTATTTCAAATCGTAAACGATGATGCTGTGAAAGTGCTGCACTCATTATGCCAGCAAATTTGGAAAACTCAGCAGTGGCCACAGGACTGGAAAAGGTCAGTTTTCATTCCAATCCGAAAGAAAGGCAATGCCAAAGAATGCTCAGACTACTGCACAATTGCACTCATCTCACATGCTAGGAAAGTAATGCTCAAGATTCTCCAACCAGGCTTCAACAGTACATGAACTGTGAACTTCCAGATGTTAAAGTTGTATTTAGAAAAGGCAGAGGAATCAGAGATCAAATTACTAACATCCATTGGATCATAGAAAAAGCAAGAGAGTTCCAAAGAAACATCTACTTCTGCTTTATTGATCATGCCAATGCCTTTTATTGTGAGGATCACAGAAAACTGTGGAAAATTCTTAAAGAGATGGGAATACCAGACCACCTGAGCTGCCTTCTGAGAAATCTGCATGCAGGTCAAGAAGCAGCAGTTAGAACTGGATATGGAACAATAGAGTGGTTCCAAATTGGAAAAGGAGTATGCCAAGGCTATATATTATCATCTTCTTATTTAATTTATATGCAGAGTACATCATGTGAAATGCCAGGCTGGATAAAACACAAGCTGGAATCAAGATTGCAGGGAGAGATATCAATAACCTCAGATGCATAGATGACACTACCCTTAAGGTAGAAGCAAAGAAGAACTAATAGCCTCTTGATAAAAGTGAAAAAGGAGAGTTAAAAGTTGGCTTAAAACTCAACATTCAGAAAACTAAGATCATGGCATCTGGTCCCATCACTTCATGGCAAATAGATGGGGCAACAATGGAAACAGTGAGAAATTTTATTTTCTTGGGCTCCAAAATCACCGCAGATGGTGACTGCAGCCATGAAATTAAAAGACTCTTGCTCCTTGGAAGAAAAGCTATGATCAACCTAGACAGCATATTAAAAAGCACAGACATTACTTTGCTGACAAAGGTCTGTCTAGTCAAAGTTATGGTTTTTCCAGTAGTCATGTATGGATGTGAGAGTTGGACTATAAAGAAAGCTGAGGGCCGAAGAATTGATGCTTTTAAACTGTGGTGTTGGAGAAGACTCTTGAGAGTCCCTTGGACTGCATGGAGATCCAACCAGTCCATCTTAAAGGAAAGCAGTCCTGAATATTCTTTGCAAAGACTGATGCTGAAGTTGAAATTGCAATATTTTGCCACCTGATGTGAAGAACTGACTCACTGGAAAAGACCCTGATGCTGAGAAGGGTGAAGGCAGGCAGAGAAGGGGATGAGATGAGGATGGCATCACCACCTCAGTGGACGTGATTTTGAGTAATTTCTGGGAGTTGTTAATGGAGAAGGAAGCCTGGTATGCTCCAGTCCCTGGGGTTACAAAGAGTCAGACGTGACTGAGCATCTGAACTGAACTGATTGTCACAACACACGTAAGGATTAGTTCTTAACATATTAGCATTCTAAATGTATAAGGAAACTTACACAAGGATTAGAGAGATACAAATAAATTCATTTGTTGCACAGTCAGACCTTCTAACTATACCTAAGAATCCATGTGAAACAAAAGAAAATGATAAAGTTTACTATATTAATTAAGAGGAAAGTTGGTAATAATAAAACCATAAGCACTCTTCAAAGACAATGAATACAATTGTAGCACCTATCATAAATGAAGGGTTAATATTAACAATTTAAAAATTTGAGGCTGATAGGACCAAAAGCCATATATTGGAAAGGAACATACATGTTTATGCTATTCAAAAAAAGAAGTGTAACTTAGAATAAGATAAATGCAAATCTAAATGACAATGGGTTATCACCTTTTCCTCAGATCAGTTTGACAAAATTCACCACCTGACAATAACTTCTGTTGGCAGTGCTGTGGGGAAGTAGGCTTTTTCATACATTGATGACAGGAATATAAATGACATAGCTTCTATAGACAAAAATTTGTCAATATCTAGCAAAATATCATATCTACCTATACTTCAATATTTTAATGTCACTTCTAGGAATTTATCCTGAAGATTCACCTCTATAAATATAAGTATTCATAAATAAGAGTTATTTATTATACATTTTATAATCACAAAATATTGAAAGTAGTTAAATTTTTAAGCATAGGAGATTGGTTTAAGAAATTATAGTACATATAATATATATAGTACATATAGTACTTATAATGTGGTACCCTGAAGCTAGAACTGTGAATGAATGAAAAAGAAATTGCACTGAGTACTCTCCAGGAGATAATTCAAAGAACTGCAAAAACACATAGTATGCTACCTTTTGTGTGAGAAAAACATATACATAGATTTACTTTTCATTAGCGAATACAGCAAAGAAAGAATAAAAAAGACCACATAGATGGCTCTCTCCAAAAGGTAAGAAATGTGGTGAAAGAGATAGAAGAGGAATGATATTTCTGTGATTAAAATTATTCTGTAGTGTTTCTTGGAAGTATACATTTTACATTTACATTAAAAAAATTTTTTTTTTGCTTAATTCCCACAAGAATGGGAAGAATGAGATATTCTAAAACTGAAAGAAAACTAAAAAAAAGAATCTAATTTTATGACAAAATATGACAATCATATAGACTAGAAGGAGAGAAGCAAGGAAGAGAAGGAAGGAAAATGTAGCTTAATCCAAATAATAATTCATGAGTACAGTATTTGTCTATATACCCTCTGTACTGGGAAGTCCAGGTGGAAGCTTAAACTTTATTTTAGTAGTTTTGCTTATTATAGCAGTTTGCACATAAAAATTATAAAACTGTTTTAGAATCTTAAATTATATCCACTATTTTAGATGTATTATACTACTGAGCAGAAGAGTAAATGTGTTCAATGTTGTAGAGAGTCAGGATTCTCACTAAAGGAAGAATGGGGAAAAAAGAGGAATAGTGTAAGGAAGAAAGAACACTGTGCATTAGAATGTGCACAATACTTTTAATGCATTAGAATTAAAAGTATTGCTATGAATATATAATTTTTAAAATATGTATACATGCAAATTAATGTTTACATGCAATGAATATGTATTTATGCGTGTGTATAAGTATAATTATTTATATCTGTATGCATATGTATGTATATATGTGTGTTGTTGTTGTTTACTCGCTAAGTTGTGTCTGACTCTTTGTGACCCCATGGACCATAGCCCACCAGGCTCGTCTGTCCATGAGATTTCCCAGTCAAGAATAGTGGAGTGGGTTGCCATCTCCTTCTCCACGTATACTCTGTGTGTGTGTGTGTGTGTGTGTGTACATATATTTCCTAGTTCGGATGGCTGAAAGGTCTATAGAAGCACAGACACCTCAGTAGCAATGAGCACATTTTGTGCCCAAATCTTGATCACTACATTCAGTCCCCACTGAAGGGAACCAGAGTTCATTCTGAGGAATGGTTGAGCTCATAGATAGTTCAGGGTAGGTACATAATGAGCCTGGAATACCATGCTATGCCGGAAAACAAGAAAGCACTCAAAAAATGGTAAGAGCCTATCACAAGAATACAAATACCAGACTGAAGGGATTTCCAAAGGCCAAACATAGGTAATGTTAGTCAAAAATGATGAAGTACAGGCGTGGACTGTAAACCAAAAATGTATAAGAAATCCTGGGCCCATAATAAATAAATAAATGCATAAATAGGAAGAGATTTTGCTTATAGTAAAATGCTGAATGACAGCTGGTAAATGTGGAAGGAAGGCTGGAGTTGGAAAACAATCATTTTGCAACAATCCTGGTAAAGCTTTCATCAGGCAAAATTATCATGGATGGTAAGTCTAGGGGGAAATTTTGAAAGGGAACAGAAAATTTTCATTAATGTTTCTCTTCACAGACTGTTTACTAGTTTTTTGGAGGAAAAAAAAAATAATAACAGTAATCATAAAATGGAGAAATCTGAAGACATTGGATATGTGAGTGAAATTAAAAATTACCAATGCAAGACAGATGGACACTGCATTCCTCCAGATGTGCTGCTGAAAGATGAAAGCAATGCTATTTCAGTCAAAAAGAGGGAAGGTTATTTTTTCATTAGCCAAAATAATCTGCAGTGGGATATATTTTATTTTTATGAAATATCAATGCCATAAAAGATAAAAACCTGTGGAAATTATTCCAATAAGTAGGCTAAAGAGATATGACAATGACATGGAATAACTAACTCTAGGCTAGATCCTGTACTTGGGCAGTAGCAGCGAGGGGTGGGGAGATATAAAGACATTATGAATCAACAGACAAATGTGGAATATGAACAGTAGATTAGATAAATTTATGGTAGCATATAAATGTATGAAGATAATAACTGTGGTATAGTAATAAAATAATATATTCTTACATTTAGGAACTATGCAATGACATATTTAGGATTAAAGGGCCATCAATGATACATGTGAACCGCTCTCTAATGTTTCAGAGAAAAAATTAGAGGGTTTCTGTGTGTGTATGTGTGTGTGACAAAGAGAGAAAGCAAGTGGAATAAAAAGTTGGCAATAAGTGAACATGGGTACATGGTATGCTTAGCACTATTGCTAGTTAGAACTTTAATAAATTTTGAAATCATTTCCAAATTAAAAACTAAAAAACTTTAAAAGCATCAACCATTTGGCAACATAGAAGCTATTGATCCTGTCATGGTAATTTTTGAAGGTGTGACAGGATGAAAACAGACTGAAGTATGCTTTGAAAATACAAAAACTGAAAGTGTCGAAACCATAAGGGTATCTTTCAAGAAGTTTTTGCTGCCCAGTAGAGGTTGAGAAACCTATATGCTGGTCAGGAAGCAACAGTTAGAACTGGACATGGAACAACAGACTGGATCCAAATAGGAAAAGGAGTACGTCAAGGCTGTATATTGTCACCCTGCTTATTTAACTTATATACAGAGTACATCATGAGAAACGCTGGGCTGGAAGAAGCACAAGCTGGAATCAAGATTGCTGGGAGAAATATCAATAACCTCAGATATGCAGATGACACCACCCTTATGGCAGAAAGTGAAAAGGAACTAAAAAGCCTCTTGATGAAAGTGAAAGAGAGTGAAAAAGTTGGCTTAAAGCTCAACATTCAGAAAACGAAGATCATGGCATCTGGTCCCATCACTTCATGGCAAATAGATGGGGAAACAGTGTCAGACTTTATTTTTCGGGGGCTCCAAAATCACTACAGATGGTGATTGCAGTCATGAAATTAAAAGATGCTTACTTCTTGGAAGGAAAGTTATGACCGATCTAGATAGCATATTAAAAAGCAGAGATATTACTTTGCCAACAAAGGTCCATCTAGTCAAGGCTATGGTTTTTCCAGTGGTCAGTTATGGATGTTAGAGTTGGACTGTGAAGAAAGTCGAGAGCCAAAGAACTGATGCTTTTGAACCGTGGTGTTGGAGAAGACTCTTGAGATTCCCTTGGACTTCAAGGAGGTCCAACCAGTCCATCCTAAGCAGATGAGCCCTGGGTGTTCATTGGAAGGACTGATGCTAAAGCTGAAACGCCAATACTTTGGCTATCTGATGCCAAGAGCTGACTCATTGGAAAAGACCCTGATTGTGGGAGGGATTGGGGGCAGGAAGAGAAGGGGATGACAGAGGATGAGATGGCTGCATGGCATCACTGACTCGATGGACGTGAGTCTGAGTGAACTCCGGGAGTTGGTGATGGACAGGGAGGCCTGGCATGCTGCGATTCATGGGGTCGCAAAGAGTCGGACACGACTGAGCCACTGAACTGAACTGAACTGAGAGCATAAAAAGGATTTCCTGGTAGCTCAGTCAATAAAGAATCCATCTGCAATGCAGGAAACCCAGGTCAATGCATGGGTCCAGAAGATCCCCTGGAGAAGGGAATGGCAACCGACTCCAGTATTCTTGTCAGGGAAATCCCATGGACAGAGGAGCCTGGCAGGCTATGGTCCATGGTGTTGCAAGAACTGGACATGACTTAGCGACTAAACCACCATCACCAGAGCACATAAAAGGATTTTAGCTGTTAGGTGGAAGTAGAGTTTAGAGAAGTTTTCATAAAATTGGGAATAGAAGTTGCCTGTTATAAGCAAATTATTCTTTAGAAAATTAAAAGTACTAGTAAGTGAAAGAAAGCTAGTGGAGTGATGTCCTTGAACAGGCTTGAAAGGATAGAAGCTACACTGCATGTGGGGATTAGACATGACATCTATGTTTCAAAGATGGTGCTGGAAGGGAGGACAAGTGAACAGTGTGGTTACTGCTGAAGGAGGTGGACATGTTGAGGGGAGGGTGTGAAATTTCTGTACCTGCCACATGTAAGCTACTTCATTAAGTGCCAAAGATGGAAAGATGAACATATTATCCCCGCCCTTGAGCAGTCTGTGGTCTAGGGGAGGAGACCAAAAAGAAAAAAAAAAAAAAAAAGGCATTTCAATTCGTAAAGTGCTGTACTCTGAGTCAGAAAATGCTTCTAAAAGAAAAATTATCTCAGCTGAGATCTGGAGACTATGGAGGCATTGATCAGTTTAAAACAGTGGAACCAAAGCTCTTGGCAGAAGCCTAGAAAGGGGACTGTATGTGATGGGGCCCTGCATGTATCTCAGTAGGGTAAGAATATGGTCTTTCAGGTGCTTTGAGCATAACATGAAATGAGACAAGAGACAAGAGAAATTAGGTAATAAATGTTCTTCTGTGCCATGTTAAGGAGTTTGATTAGCATCATCAAGACAATGGTTGGCCTATAAAATACTGGTAAGTAAACAGCATGATCATTTGCTTATTGGAAGCCTACCCTTGCTGCTATTTTGTGTGTCATAATAAAAACAGCTAAAAATTGTGTGCTGACTGCTAAGCCATGTACAAAGCTCCTTATATATGATATCATTGATCTTACAATAGTGCTGTGAACTAGATGCTGTTGCTATTTGCATTTTATAGAAAGGTTAGCAAAAGAATAGGTAATTTACTGATGACCTAAAGTTTACACAATACATTAGGTATTAGGGATAGAGTAGTGAGCAATGCAGAGTAAGTCCTGCCTTTCAGGTGAAAAAAAGTGGGTGAGTAATAAGCAACTAAACTTTGGAAACTGTTCCCTTGCTATGAACAAGGTGAAACAGGGATATTTTTAGAGTATGAATGAGAGTGGAAGTGGAAGCTTTTTCAGTTCAGGTCATTAAAATAGGTAATGCTGAGTTGAAATTTAAATTGTAATCTGACTGATTCAAACCCTTTTTTTTTAATCAATTCACAAGCCTCTGTTGAGTGCCTACTGTATGTATGCTAGATGCCCTTGTAGATGTTAGAGACACAACAGTAAACAAACATAAAAATTCCTGTTCTATCAAGTTTTATTTATTTGGGGAAATAGGGTAAAAAGAAAGAGGAACCATTCTAAATAGGGAAGAAACTAAAGCTCAGAGAGATTAATGAAGGACAGAATGATAGTAAGAGGTCAAATTTTTAAGGTGCTGATGGGGTTAAAGAATAGACTCAGGGCAAGAAATTAGTAATGAAGTTAAGGGCATGTGCAAATAACAGGTTTGGTTAGAAAAAGGAATGTCAGAATATCAGATTTCAAATGTAAACCAGACAAGATCTAGGGAATCACTTTGGATATGAAACTGGATGTACGTGATATGATCAGAAATAAAGGTGAAACAGAACTGGGACATCACAGTGTTTGGCTGTTTGAAAGCATACAGTATAAAAAATAAAAGGCGATAGCTGAGTTGGGGTGGGGACTAAGACCAACTGCAAAAGCCTTGAACAAATGAAATGTTCATGACAGTAATAAAGAGAGAACCGATGATGGCAATAATTCTCAAAGGACCTGGGATTACTCCAGAAACACAGGAGAGTCTTAGAAGTCACATTAAAGAGTGATGTCCTTAATGACAGCCAGATTTCAGATCAGTCATGGATATGGTAACCATTCCATTTATCACACAAATTAGGAGGCTTTCTTGAGTGACAAGGAGAATTATTATTAGAATGCTGAGATACCAGGCATAAACTGGAATTTGTGCACCCTAATCACAGAGTGGAGGAACATCTAGTCATTTTTTTTAGGAACTGAAGATTTGTTTACCTATGAACGTTTTGAAATAGTAAATAGGAAACATCTATATTTTATTACAGACATTTTGTAAATGTCTGTGTCAGTAAGGAAAGAAACAAAACTTTGTCCAAGTTGGCATCTTGCAAAGAAGTCAAAGATATGCTAGAGCCTCTATGAGTAAGATATGCAGATATATACAATATAGATTCATAATTTTAAAAAAAATCCCTCATAACTACCAATATAACAAAAGCAAAATAGCATGTTTAGAACTTTGTATATATTGGATGACTTAAGAACATGAAATCAAGGAAATATAAACATTTAAGATATCACATGAGTAGGTAATACAGCAAGATAGAGGTCTGTAAGTTACATATTTTGAATTTTTTTTTGGTTGAAAAGAGAACACTGGGTCTAGTCATATCCACCCATGTTAACAGGATATTAATTATTTTACTTAGATTTATTTTTAGTAATAGTAATAAGGAAATGCCCATGATTTCACTCTTTGCTTAATTCTCTTAAATTCCATCTTTAAATGAAAAGAAAAAAGAAGTTTGAAGCGAAGGTACAGACTCTCCAAATTTCGTGGCATTGCTGATGTATCCGACAACCAGGATTAATGAGAAAATGTTTGCAGCCACCAGAAACTACATGCTATTCCGTGATATGTTAAGCTTCACATCCCATTTGAGGCCATTTAAATGGTAACAGAGTGAAGCTGAGTCGATAGGCTGTTAAAAATTCTTCATTAACTCTTCACTTTTTAGGAATGGCTTCTTTCATTGGCTATTTCAGAGCTTATTTCTTCAGCGTATTAGATTTTCTATCACACTACTTAGGCTGGGAGTTGATTGGGAACAAAGGAAAAAAAAAAAAAGAAATACAACCCCCAAGGAGAAAAGGAGAAAAGGACTGTAATCTATCTTCCTCAGGCACAATTTCTGGAGGAAGGTCAAAATTTTTCATTTGTTTTCTTGCTCCCTTTTTCTTTAAAACTTCAATATTACTCCTCCCAGAACCACCATCTACAAACAATTGTTCTCCTTTTTCTGTAATTTAACACTTACCATTCATATATATAAATATGTATATATTTACTATGATTATTGTTTTTTTCTGTTTTTTAATATCTGTTTTTATTTTCTACTAGATTTTAAGTTTCTTGGGATCAAGGGTCTGTTTATTAATGTAGCCAAGTATCTAGGACAATATGTATTGAATGAATAGATCTTTCTTAAAACAAATCACACCATTGCATTTATGAGTCAAGTAAGATCCTCATTGTCCACAAACTGACAGATCAATGAATATTAGAAAAGTGACTACAGATGAATTAAAGGCTTCATAGGATATAACCTATCTTTTCTTTAAAGGGATGTATAAAAACATCAGATGTTCCCTGTGGCTACAGGTTTTCCCTGCATGTGGCATGGGTGAATGGGAGAAAATAAAATCCTATTCTGATAGCTAGGACCACAAAAATAGGATTTATAAAAAAATAATTTAAAATCCTTCTATGACCCAACAATGCCAAGAAAATTCTAACAAAAGAATGCCAGTGTAACTAAATAATATGGACAATGATTCTTTCATCAGCAAGCATTTTTTGTGTATGTATCTAATATAAATCCAGAACTGAGCTAATACTGAGCAAATAATGTGGGCAATATTGGTTTCTGTGCTCTAAGGACTTAGAATTTGGGGCAGGCATCATGAATTCCTAGACAATGAGTGTTGAATAATGAGGAAAGATGGAAATGACTGAGGTTTTGAATTAACTGGACACAGTTAATAAGGATACTACTAGTTTAATGATAGTGATAGAAGAAGGTCAAGTTTGAAGGAAAATAAAGCGTGATCAATTTGGAGAAGGATAAGATTAAAATGGCCCCATTGCTGCTGCTGCTGCTGCTAAGTCGCTTCAGTCGTGTCCGACTCTGTGAGACCCCAGAGAGGGCAGCCCACTAGGCTCCTCTGTCTCTGGGATTCTCCAGGCAAGAACACTGGAGTGGGTTGCCATTGCCTTCTCCAATGCATGAAAGTGAAAAGTGAAAGTGAAGTCACTCAATCGTGTCCGACTCTTAGCGATCCCATGAACTGCAGCCTACCAGGCTCCTCCGTCCATGGGATTTTCCAGGCAAGAGTACTGGAGTGGGGTGCCATTGCCTTCTCTAATACTTCATCACAAATAGAAGGGAAAAAGGTGGAAATGACAGATTTCCTCTTCTTGGGCTCTAAAATCACTGCAGATGGTAACTGCAGCCATGAAATCAGAAGATGGTTGCTTCTTGGCAGAAAAGCTATGACAACCCTAGACAGTGTGTTGAAAGGCAGAGACCTCTGCCAACAAAGGTCCGTATAGGCAAAGCTATAACACTGGTCTTCCCAGTGTTTCACATACAGTTGTGAGAGCTGTACTGTAAAGAGGGCAGAACGTCAAAGAATTGATGCCTTCAAACTGAAGTGCTGGGGAAGACTCCTGAGAGTCCCTTGGAGAGCAAAGAGATAAAGCCAGTCAGTCTTAAGGGAAATCAACCCTAAGTATTCATTGGAAGGACTGATACTGAAGTTAAAGCTCCAGTATTATGGTCATATGATTCAAACAGATGACTCATTGGAAAAGTCCCTGATGCTGGGAAAGATTGAGGGCAGAAGGAGAAGAGGGTGTCAGAGGATGAGATGGCTGGATGGCATCACTGATGCAGTGGACATGAACTTGGGCAAACTTTGGGAGATGGAGAGAGACAGGGAGGCCTGGCGTGCTGCAGTCCATGGGGTTGCAGAAAGCTGGACACAACTGGGTGACTGAACAGAACAGAAGGGTGAAATGCATATAGGTAAAGGAACCTCGTAGATGAAAATACACTTTGATATTACACTAGTTAATAGACAGTTCATACCACAGCTGTGAATACAATTGCTCTAGGAATTTGTACCCAGGTTTCAAAACCAAGAGAAAAGAAAACAGATTGCTCTAGGAGAAGGCATAAAGCAAAAAAAAAAAAAAAAAAAAAATGTTACAAGGGTTAAAGGAGAAGGGTTTATGAAAGAGAAAATCTAAACATTACATAAAGATAAGATTATAATCAGATTTAATAGAGAAAGGAGTAATTAATAGCATTAGACTATGGGATGAAATAAAACAATTAAAAATATGTTGGAGGTTGGTCACTTTCTAATGACTTTTATAGCAGCCTTTCCACCATGTGAACTAGAAAAGGAGACTGGACATTTCTAATGATAAATCTGATATGAGAGTTCAATGGCCACGTGACTCCATAAAACAGGCTTATCCATTCTTTTTACTGATAAATATCTCAGCTTATTTATATTCTATGCTCTGCCATAATCTAAACACTTAGGGAAATGGGTGTCTTGAAGAGTTAATACACTTCCTTAAGCACCTGAGTGATAAACTCACTGGGGAAAACAAGATACCATATGTCTATTTGGGAAATTTATAATGCACATAATTACACACATTACATTGTCACATATGAGTTACTTCTCAATAACAAGTCTAATATTAGGTCTCCCATAATTCAGTATTATCTAAAGAGGAAAACTAGACAAAATTTTTATGAAAAAATCAACTTTCAAGTCCTACTCCAAAGGTAACAAAATAGAGTGAAGAGCAATGAATTTTTGACACAAAGAATCAAGGAGAATTTATAAGTAATAAAGTACATATTTTAATTGCAAGCAGAACTGCATTTTATTTTGGGAACAAGGGTAAAATTTTCTAATCATACTCTTGCACCCTCCCTTTTTTCCTGTAATTTCACAGTTTGCTTTTCTTGAATGTCATGATATTTAAAGTTAATTTTCTAAATTTCCATGAACATAAATGAAATAAAGCAGATTATCCAGATATTTTTTTTCTTTGTCACCTTTTCAAATTTGAATTCATGTATATTAGGTGAAAGATGTTGTAGACAAAGATTGTTAGTGGGGCTCATGGGGCCTTTTTTTCTGGTTTTGAATTCCTGGCAAACAGATTGCTGCAGTTCTGACAGTAAAAATAGCAGATGGGATTAATTAACTGGGTGACAACTCTTCAGACCTACCTAAATTAATATTTTTCTCCAAACAATGTATTCTGATTATCATAAAAGTGACGTTTATAGAAATAGATTTTGGTCCCAGTGATTTTCAAAATGTATCTGGAGCTATTTTTTCCCCCTTATAAGAGCTGGCTTAGTCTGTTATTTGCATGTTAATCTCTCTAATCATTTTCTTGAAGAAAGCAATCACATCCAAGGAAATACATCTTGTTTGTGATGCTACAGTTTGTACTGACCTCGGACATTCCTTCCTCTGCAAGAGTAAAAGGTGCAGAAGATTAATTTATTCACAGAAATTCTTCTCAAACTCAAACCTCCAAGGAGCAATTAATTATCTTCTGTATGAAAACTGCAAATCAACACATCAAAATAACATTTTCACCAGGGCTGTTCAAATTATATAGGGTCTTAGGGTAAAAGATCATTTTGTTAAAAAGAAAGTGCCATAGTTTATCAAATTCAGTATACCACGAAGTGATGGAAAAACCACAACTTCATAGATTTTGAAATATCTATATATATACATATATATAAAATTTTTCTCTGCCTCTGTCCCTCTTTATATATATTCATATCAGTATAGATGTGTGTACACATACAGAGGGTTCTAAAGGAAAATCTCATATTTCATAGTGAATATGTATATATACATATATATCCTATGAAAGAGTATTTTCTATGAGATTATATATTATATATTATATTCATGTATATACACATATAGATAGTCTATGAAATATGGAGCTTTTCTTTTTAGAACAGTTTGCAAGAGCCAAGTTCAAATAATGCCTTACATAAGATTTCAAAGACCAGTAAAACACTTTTGTTACTAAGAGGCATAACTTTTACTTTGGGGCCATTTTATGTCTGACAATGAGAAAACTGTAGATAAGGATCTCAGTTTGGGGGCTTCCTTAAGAATTGATTTACATGCTCTGTCATTGGCATTATTAACTCTATTTACATTGAGAGGCTGTAACATGAAACATATTAGGAATCTGTTACTTAATTTATTGTGTTAGTACTATTGAGAACTGTCTTCTTTTCTGACTCTACTGCAGCACCCTAGCCTTGAAGCCTACTTGGAAAAATTTTCTTTAAATCCAAGGAAGACCTTTATTCAGCCCAAAATATCACTTAAGAGATTGATTAGGTTTCCCTTGATGCTTTGATGGCCAAAGCATAGTACCATATTTATTGCTAATTTTTATTATATTTAGAAACTTCAGGTTATCTGCAATCTAATGTTACTGCTGGTATTGAGACCTTATTCTAGTTTAATACACTGTTCAATAATTCTTTTATAAAATTATGTAATATATATACTTAGATACATACACTACATTTATAAACACACATATATACTTTTATCAAATTCAATTTATGATTGTTTTGATCTGTGGGTAATTATATATAGAATTGGTCTGGTACAACAAAAGAAAGAACAAGAAAACAGAATGCTGGATTTCCAAGCAACCCATTTTAACAGGAGATTCCTTGCCATTTACAAATTGTAAGTTAAAAGAAAAGAAAATTTTTTTTTAATTTTTCCTTTTCCCTCTCTCTCTATCCTACTTCTTTTCCTTCCTCCTTCCATCCCTCCCTTACTTCTCTCCTTTTCTTAATTTTTATTTTTGCAGATGGCCCTGAAGTGAAAATATTCTTTCCTCATGTGAGACATCCTCCCCTCAAATTCAGATGTAAATGTAGATTTACAGCTATAGCTAGTTTTGGATAAACAAACAAATGCAGAATCCACAGTAATGGAACTAGCCAGATAAAGAGAAGGACCATAAATAAGGAAAGAAGGAAGCTTTTTTCCTCCTTTAATCTAATCTGCAACAAAATGTCTAGAAGAGCTTTCCTAAAATGTTTTATACAAGAGAGACAGTTTATTAAGGATTGTGTTTCAGAATAAGCTAATTTGTACTATGTTCTTACTTCAGAAATCTCTATTAACTCATTCAAACCCCAAGGGCATTATTTAGCAAATGCTTGCTTTAGTCAACCAGCAAAGAATGCAAAGGAACTTTAGATATAGCACAGAAAAAATGTTACAGAATACATATTCTAACTTCAGTCCAATATTTCTATTTCTCTTCTGCTTAATGTTTTATCAAGTTTTCTTTGTTTTAAAATATTACTATTTCTTTCTATTATTTTTGAGAAGATCCTTTAATAAGGGGTAAGATAGTGAAAGTGAAATAAGAAAGAACATATTAAGAAAAATATTGAGCACAAACTCTTTCCGGGTCAATTTCCTGAGCTTCTCTGGGTATCAGGTTTTATTTTGACGAGATAGTTTCCACCATCCTCCATTGCAGACATTACTTATTCTAAGCTATGTTAAAATTCACGATTAGTGCTTCAATAATTGCATTAAAGATTCTATGGTCTAAAAAAAAAAAAAAAACTAAAGCCAGCTTATTTAAAATAAAAACTTAAAGTGTTACAATAATATATGACTTTAAACCAATGACAATAGCTCAATTGCAAGCCAAGTTTCCCAGGGCCATTATTATTCTCACAAGTTCCAACTTATCAGATACGATTTCAGCAAATCTTTAATGTTAAAAACATTACAAATATTAATACATATGACCTGAAATAACAGTATAGTTTCCATTATAACAAAATTTCTTTAAAATATTGCTTAATACAAAACTGTTACTTTTTATGTTACTTGAAAAAAATACATTTTAAAATATTAATCCCTTATGTTTCCTGGCTTTAATAACAAGCAAGAAACTTACAGATTTTTCCAGGATTTATTTCTAATCTATAACTTTTCTGGAGTCTCTCTCACTCCATGACATTTGGATAATTATGCAATACTTTTAAAGTTCCACATTCCCTGTTATAATTAACGAGAATCATTAGCAAGCATTGGTAATTCTCTAGGTCAATAATATTTCCAGATGTGTTAGTTGGCATTACAATTAAGGAAAGAAATCCTTTCTGTGTATGTTATGTATATATTTATATCAGTGTGGTCTCATTGATATTTATTTGATTCAGTCATTTTAATTTTTCACCATTGGATGTTCAGATTATGCATCCAGATCATATGCCCAGATATAATCAGATAATTCACTTTCAAATGGCTCCTGTAGACCTAAATTTTTATCTGCCAGGCTCTATCTTCTCTTACAAATTTTTCAGAAATGATTTTTTTCCCATTTCCATTTACTTAGTTCATATGGAGTGGCCGTGTTTTTCAGTGGGACACTAAGAAACTTGACCTTGTTTACTTTTTATAAATGGCCACATGACTCAAACTAGTGAAATTAAAGTCATCTCTGCATATGCCACAGGCTAATTTGTCAATGGATGTGCATCTAACCCTGCTCGGGATTTGGAAATAAGATTAAATGATAATTACAATTTGGTAAATCCTTTACACGGAAGATAAATTCATTTTTAAGTTATAAGTGACAACTACTTGAACACCTCTTCATGGATCACAGCCTTGTTATGGCAAAGGGGCTTGCCTAACTCAATGACATTATAAGCCATGCCATACAGGGCTACCCAAGACAGCTGGGTCATAGTGAAGAGTTCTGACAAAATGTTTTCCACTGGAATGCAAGCCATGCCAGTATTCTTGCTTGAGAACACCGTGAGCATTATAAAAAAGGCAAAAAGATATGACGCTGGAAGATGAGCCTCTGAGGTCGAATGGTATCAGCTATGCTTCTGGGGAAGAGCAGATGGCAATTATTAATAGCTCCAGAAAGAATGAAGCAGCTGGGCCAAAGTGGAAATGACGCTCAGTTGTGGATGTGTCTGGTGGTAAAGTAAAGTCTGATGCTGTAAAGAACATTATTGCATAGGAATCTGAAATGTTAGATCCATGAGTCAAAGTAAATTGGGCATGGTCAATCAGGAGATGGAATGATTGAATGTCAATATCTTAGGAATCAGTGAACTAAAATGAATGGGAATGGGTGAATTAGTTCAGATGATCATTATATCTGCTACTGTGGGCAAGTATCCCTTAGAAGAAGTAGCCCTCAAAGTCAACAAAAGGGTCTGAAATACAGTACATGGGTGAACCTGAAAAACAACAGAATGATCTTGGTTCATTTCTAAGTCAAGTTTCCACATTATAGTAATCCAAGTCTATATTCCAACCACTGATGCCAAGAAGATGAAGTTGACAAGTGCTATGAAGACCTACAACAACTTCTAAAACTAACACCAAAATAGACATCCTTTTCATCATAGAGAATTGGAATGCAAGAGTAAGGACTCAAGAATAGCAGGCAAGTTTGGCCTTAGAGTACAAAATGAAGCAGGGAAAAGGCTAGCAGTTTTGTCAAGAGAACATGCTGGTCATGCAAACACCCTTTTCCAACAGCACAATAGATGACTCTACACGTGGACATCACCGATGGTCAATGCTGAAATCAAACTGTTATGTTTTTTGCAGCTGAAGATGAAGAAGCTCTATACAGTCAGCAAAAACAAGACCTGGAGCTGACTATGGCTCAGATCATGAACTCCTCATTGCAAAATTTAGGCTTAAATTGAAAAAAAAAAGTGCAGAAAACCACTAAGCCATTTACGTGTGACTTAAATCAAATTCTTTGTGATTATAAAGTGGAAAAAAAGTGAAAGTCAAGTCGCTCAGTCATGTCCGACTCTTTGCGACCCCATGGACTGTAGCCTACCAGGCTTTTCTGTCCATGGGATTTTCCAGGCAAGAATACTGGAGTTGATTGCCATTTCCTTCTCCAGGATATCTTCCTGACCCAGGGATTAAACCCGCGTCTCCTGCTTTGTAGGCAGATGCTTTACTGTCTGAGCCACCAGGGAAGTATTATAAAGTGGAGGTGATGAATAGCAAAGGATTAGATCTGATAAAATGCCTGAAGTACTATAAATAGAGGTTTGTAACACTGTACAGGACACAGTGGTCAAAATCACCCCAAAGAAAAAGATATGCAAGAAAGCAAAGTTGTTGTCAGAGGGGGCTTTACAAATAGCTGAGAAAAGAAGAGAAGTGAAAGGCAGGGGAGAAAGTGAAAGACATACTCAACTGCGAGCAAGTTCCAGAGAATATCAAGAGAGATATGAAAGCCTTCTTTTTTTTTTTCTTTTTAATTTTATTTTATTTTTAAACTTTACAATATTGTATTGGTTTTGCCAAATATCGAAATGAATCCACCACAGGTATACATGTGTTCCCCATCCTGAACCCTCCTCCCTCCTGTCTCCCCATACCATCCCTCTGGGTCATCCCAGTGCACCAGCCCCAAGCATCCAGTATTGTGCATCGAACCTGGACTGGTGACTTGTTCCATATATGACATTATACGTATTTCAATGCCATTCTCCCAAATCATCCCACCCTTTCCCTCTCCCACAGAGTCTATACATCAGTGTCTCTTTTGCTGTCTCGTATACAGGGTTATTGTTACCATCTTTCTCAATTCCATATATATGTGTTAGTATACTGTATTGGTATTTTTCTTTCTGGCTTACTTCACTCTTTATAATAGGCTCCAGTTTCATTCACCTCATCACCTCATTAGAACTGATTCAAATGTATTCTTTTTAATGGCTGAGTAATACTCCATTGTGTATATGTACCACAGCTTTCTTATCCATTCATCTGTTGATGGACATCTAGGTTGCTTCCATGTCCTGGCTATTATAAACAGTGCTGCGATGAACATTGGGGTACACATGTCTCTTTCAGTTCTGGTTTCCTCATTATGTATGCCCAGCAGTGGGATTGCTGGATCATAAGGCAGTTCTATTGAAAGCCTTCTTATGAACAATTCAAAGAAATAGAGGAAAACAACAGAATGGGAAAGTCTAGAGATCTCTTCTAGAAATTTGGAGATATCAAGGGAAAACTTCTTGAAAGGATGGGTGCGATAAAGAACAGGAACAGTAAGGATCTAACACAAGCAGACAAGATTAAGAAGAGGTGGCAAGAGTACACAGAAGAACCATGCAAAAAAGGTCTTAATGACCTGGATAACCATGATGATGTGGTCACTCATTTAGAGCTGAACATCCTGGAGTGTTAAGTTAAGTAGTCCTTAGGAAGCATTACTATGAACAAACCTAATGGAGGTGATGGGCTTCCAATTGAGCTATTTCAAATCCTAAAAGATGATGCTGTGAAAGTGCTGCACTCAATAGGGCAGCAAATTTGGAAAACTCAGCAGTGGCCACAGGACTGGAAAAGGTCAGTTTTCATTCCAATCCCAAAGAAGGGAAATGCCAATGTTCAAACTACCCCACAATTGTACCCACTTCACATGTTAGCAAGGTAAGGCTCAAAATCCTTCAAGCTAGGCTTCAGCAGTACATGAACAAAGAACTTCCAGATGTACAAGCTGGATTTAGAAAAGGTAGAGGAACCAGGGATCAAATTGTTAACATTGGTTTAGTTCAGTTCAGTTCAGTTCAGTCACTCAGTCCTGTCTGACTCTTTGCGACCCTATGAATCACAGCACACCAGGCCTCCCTGTCCATCACCAACTCCTGGAGTTCACTCAAACTCACGTCCATCGAGTCGGTGATGCTATCCAGCCATCTCATCCTCTGTCATCCCCTTCTCCTCCTGCCCCCAATCCCTCCCAGCATCAGGGTCTTTTCCAATGAGTCAACTCTTCACATGAGGTGGCCAAAGTATTGGAGTTTCAGCTTCAGCATCAGTCCTTCCAATAAACACCCAGGACTGATCTCCTTTAGGATGGACTGGTTGGATCTCCTTGCAGTCCAAGGGACTCTCAAGAGTCTTCTCCAACACCATAGTTCAAAAGCATCAATTCTTCAGCACTCAGCTTTCTTCACAGTCCAACTCACATCCATACATAACCACTGGGAAAACTGTAGCCTTGACTAGACAGACCTTTGTTGGCAAAGAATATCTCTGCTTTTCAATATACTATCTAGGTTGGTCATAACTTTCCTTCCATGGAGTAACTGTCTTTTAATTTCATGGCTGTAATCACCATCTGCAGTGATTTTGGAGCCCCAAAAAAGAAAGTCTGACACTGTTTCCCCATCTATTTGCCATGAAGTGATGGGACCAGATGCCATGATCTTCGTTTTCTGAATGTTGAGCTTTAAGCCAACTTTTCACTCTCTTCTTTCACTTTCATCAATAGGCTTTTTGGTTCCTCTTCACTTTCTGCCATAAGGGTGGTGTCATCTGCATATCTGAGGTGATTGATATTTCTCCCAGCAATCTTGATTCCAGTTTGTGTTTCCTCCAGCCCAGGGTTTCTCATGATGTACTCTGCATATAAGTTAAATAAGCAAGGTGACAATATACAGCCTTGATGTACTCCTTTTCCTATTTGGAACCAGTCTGTTGTTCCATGTCCAGTTCTAACTGTTGCTTCCTGACCTGCATATAGGTTTCTCAAGAGGCAGGTCAGGTGGTCTGTTATTTCCATCTCATGGAAAAAGTGATATTTACATTTAAATATTATTCATTGACCACACTAAATCTTTTGACTTTGTGGATCGCAACAAACTGAATAATTCTTACAGAGATGGGAGTCCAGACCACCTTACCTGTCTCCTGAGGAATCTGTGTGCAGGTCTAGAAGCAAGAGAGCCAGACATGAAGCAATGGACTGGTTTCAAATTGAGAAAGGAGTATGATAAGGCCATATATTGTGTAGCCCTGCTCATTTAACTTATGTGCAGAGTACATTCTGAAAAGTGTCAAGCTGAATGAATCACAAGCTGGAATCAGGATGCCGCGAGAAGTATCAACAACCTCAGATATGCAGATGGTACCACTGTAATGCCAGAAAGTGAAAAGGAACTAAAGAGTCTACTGATGAGGGTCAGAGAGGAGAGTTTAAAAGTTGGCTTCTAATTGAACATGAAAAAAACCTAAGATCATTGCATCTTGTCCCATTACCTTATGGCAAATAGAGGAGAAAAAGTGGAAGCAGTGACAGATTTTATTTTCATGGGCTCCAAAATCACTACAGGTGGTAACTGCAGCCATGAAATTAAAAGACACTTAATCCTTGGAAGGAAAGCTATGACAAACCTAGACAGCACATTATAAAACATCACTTTGCTGACAAAGGTCTGTATGCATTGTCAAAGCTATGGTTTTTCCAGCAGTCATGTACGGAGAAGCTTGGGCCATAAAGAAGGCTGAGTGCCAAAGAATGAATGCTTTTGAACTGTGGTGCTGACCCGTAGAGTCCTTTGGACTGCAAGGAGATCAAACGAGTCAATCCTCAAGGAAATCAAGTCCGAATGTTCATTGGAAGGACTGCTGCTGAAGCTGAAGCTGCAGTACTTGGCCACCTGATGTGAAGAGCCAAGTTGTTGGAAAAAACACTGATGCTGGAAAAGATAGAAAGCAAAAAGAAAAGAGAGCGACAGAGGATGAAATGGTTACATAGGATTACTGACTCAATGGACATGAGTTTGAGCAAACTCTGTGAGATATTGGAGGACAGAGGTGCCTGGCATGCTGCAATCCATGGGGTCACAAAGAGCTGGACACGACTTAGCAACTGAACAGCGACTTGAACACAGTTAATTTGCTTTTTGAATGTCCTATCATAGTGGATTGAAAACATTTTATATCTCATCTTTAATGTTTATTTATTTATTTTTTGCTTCTAACTAAGACATGGCTGGCAGGAAACATTCAGTCTATACTCTCTTGTCTTTACATCATTAAGATGCTTGCCTTTTCTTACAAATAGCCCTTAGGCAATATTCTTTACACTTAAAATTTCCAGTTTATCCTTTTCTACTCCTATCCCTAATATTAATAGAAATACTACTGTATACTTTTCCCTCTACCATAAAATTTCACCTGTTCTTCTTTTTTACCTGATTTAAAACAATCTTCCTTATGTCTTATGTTCTGAGAGAGGAAGAAAAAGCAAATTAGATTTGAAGTTCACTCTGAGTTAATAACTTGGGGCAGGGAAAGGGTTTATATATAGCCTTTGCTAAAGGAAAATTTGCCTCAACAGAAAGAATCAGATGGCACTGTTCCTTGATAAGATATAAAGGGCATTATGGAGTTCTGATTTACATATCTTATATGAGTATGTAAATTATAAAAGCTATATATAGGCCATTAAGAATAAAATATTCCAGTGTACCTTATCATTTAATTCCTATGTATAATCATACTACGCTGCTCAATCAATATCACCTCTTATAAAATGACAATATTTTTTCCCTTCAGTGCCTCTGCTAATCATTTTAAAGTAACTCAAAAGACAAATTCATGCTTGAATTTACTAGGAAATATGTTTTCTGTGTGTGTATACTACCTATGTATTGTTTTATATTTCCATTCTTACCTCCAAAGATGTATTTTCACTCTTACCTCCAAAGAGCAGAAAACTTTGAATCGATTTTATTGCGTAAATCTGACAATCCAATGAAATAAGCATATGAAAACATATTGGTTTTTCTTTTAATGATTTTTCTTCAACATTATCCTTATATGCATTTCCCCTAAGTTTTATGACTTTAAACAAATAATAAAAATATATAACAACTTATAACATGAGAAACATATTCTTGAGAAGAGATGAGCAAAAAAAAAAAAAAATGTATCAATTATAGATTTTGCCAAAGTTGCTTTATTTCACTATGAACAGAACCTTTAATTTGCATACCCTGGTGACTTAGGTCCTGAGCATTGAGATGATATGGCACACAAATAGTAACCTATGATGTGTGTGTGTCCCTCATTATAGAAAATAATTATTGCTTTTATCCTACCTTTTACTTTTGCATGCCTCACCTGGAGTTCATTTTACCTACTTCTGTACTTTTTTGGTCAATTCTACTTAGTTTGATTCTACTTAGATTGATTCTTACTTGGAAACTATAGAAATCACACCACTGATTCTATAATCTTAAATGTCAAAAGAAGTCCTTGAGACATTTATAAACATGGTTTTACTTGATCTCCATCATCAAATATATTTTTAATTGTTTTGGGATAGAGCCAAGGCATCTGCCTTTTTAGCAACCTCCTCAGATTATTCTGTTACAGATGTTCCAAGGACCATATTTTGCAAAACACTGCCTTAGAGTAATGTAGACATTAACTTGTTTCTTTGTACCTGAAGGATTCTAAGGGAGTCCCTCACCAGATGCCTTCTTGCCTAGGGCTTGGCTAAGCTAAAGGGAGAGGTGTGTTAACATTCCAGGGAGAGGTGAGTTAACTTCCCCAGGCTTCCTCAAGACTCTATTCAGTCAACCAGAAATTGAATATTCTAATGAGGAGAAGGAGCACGGGAGCATATTCCTCTTCTTTGTAGCAAACCTGAATGAGAGCACTGGCCTCCTGAAAGAAGAAGTATTCAAAGATCAAGGCACCCTTCTCTCAGATTGTGAGAAATGGATGCCCTTCAAGACTGAAAATTCTGTCACTTAATTGGACACAGGAACCAAAAGAAATGTTAAATGATGTGCCAAGTACAAAGATTACAAGAAATACAAAGGTTACTGCGACAAGTTGAAAGTTTAAACACTAAATGTAAGATACATTTTTAAAAGTATAGGGAAGGTGTCACAACTTTTCAAACTGTTCTGATGAAGATATGATGGCAAACTGAAATTGGGTCTTTGAAAACTTAGGATAAGTAGTTAATCTTAGAGAGTCTATTTTTTATATTTTTCACTTTAATAGTATTTATTTTTTAAAACATTAGTAAATAAAATGTAGAATTAAATAAAAATAAAAAATTACTCATAGTCTCATCATGCAAATATATATGCTGGTATCTTTTTATAAGGACTTCCTCAGGATCAGTTTTATTATATATAAAAACATTTTCTAGCTTGGCATATGAATGCTAATTTATATATTAATATTTCAAATATATTTCTGTAAGTACTTTACCGTTTAATAATTTTTATAAAAACTTTCAAATATGGCTGTGTTTTAATTTTCCAAATATGTGTTATTAATCCATCCCTTGCATTTGGATATTGTAGATGGTTAAGTTTCAATATAGTAATAATAATAATGACAATGATGATGATAATAATAATTCTAATAATATAACAAAATGTCTATTATTTATGAGTGTTAACTATTTGCCAAATACTATTCTTAATGTCTCTGTATCTGTTACTTGATATAAAAATTATTATATTACAGAATATATAGGGATTTGACTCTAAGCTTTATTATATTAGAAGATACATCTAAAATAATCATAAGATTAAATTTTGGAGGATTTGCTCATGTGACAAAAAGGAAACCATTCTACATAAAATAAATCTTCTGCCAAGTGATGATTTGTTGTTTTAATACTTAAAATTAACATATGAATTTGCAGGGGGGAAAGGAGACAATTATTCAGTTTACTATTTGAAAAGATAAGACATTTTAATAGCTACATATTTAAGCAGATAGAAAATGTAGCCTTGATGCTTTTCTGTCACTTTTTCCATCAGTACACTGATTTTGTATGAAAGAGGTAACCAGTATAATTGATCTCAAAGCTAACAAAGACAAAAAGAAAAATATAAATAAAATAGCTGATTTCCCTCTAACTTCTCGTCTTTTTTTCTGAACTTGAAGGAGGATCAAAAAACACTAGGATGGACTCATGTAAAGAAGCCCCTCTTTGTCCAGTGGTGGGGTCGCACAGAGTCGGACACACTGAAGTGACTTAGCAGCAGCAGCAGCTGTAGATGGGAAGTGGGTAAAAAGGAGTCACCAAAAGCCTTACCTAGCAGATTAGGGATCTTCAAAGATTTGGAGAAAACATGAGAGCATATATTTTACAGTGGCTAACAAGGACATGGCTTTTGTCTTTGCTAAGGCCTGCACTTTGTATCATTTATTTATTTGTTTTGGCCCTTTGGTACACCTTAGCAAAACACTAAGTGGATTCTCTGTAAATATATGACATAGATTAATATTGGCATCACTGAACAGAAGAAACTTCTAAAATAAACCCTTTGTATTGTGGCTAATCTTAGTTATTTTGTGGATAAAAAAACATTTCAGAACCATGAATTCCAATGTTATTAAAAGATCCCCTTTATAAGATCAAAGAAAGAGAGAAAATATTTCAATCTTATCCATCCTTCCTCCTACCGTAACTTAGAGATTTTAGAAACAGAATAATCTTTCTTCTTAACTAGGATAAACTATATTTGGAGTGGGTTAGAGTTTTATACATTTTTACCTTTCTACTCATTTTTTTTTTTAACTAGAAATTGCCTTTACATGGTGATTTCCACTTGCCCAAATAGTCCTAAAACCACTACTAAGAAAATACTTACATATATAAAATTGCTACCTAGGGTTCGATCAATTATGGAAGAAAAGCTATCATTTCTCATACCCTTAAAAATGACATTTTCAACTGTCTCACACAGAGTATGCCCCAGGGGGTTCTTGGAGATGTAGAAGCAAAAATTATCCATTTTCATTTTTCAAAATTTTAGAAGTATGAGACATATTTTCCTTAAGTTTCTTCACCAAAAATCGCAAACCAATAATCTATGTCTTTGTACTCATGAAATAATTCTCACTCACACTTTTTCTTTCTGATCAGGAATATATTTATTTTTGATGTAAGACCTTGGCATCCTTGTGCATTTTTTAAAAGGGTAAAAATTTTTTAAAAAAAGGACTGCACATAATTTACTAAAGTAATTGAATTCAGATTTTATAGTGATAAAAAGTGGAGGGGGTGGTTTACAGGGAAGAATAGGAAATTGAATATAAACAAACCAGTTATCGTTTACCTCAGGACTTGACTAGAAGAAATTACACAAGGCCTACGTTAATAAAATATAAATTGTTTAACCATTTAAAAAGTGATTTTATGTATTGTCTCTAATTAAAAAAGAAAAATTAAGAATGTTACAGTTTGAGTGGAGCTCAACATGTTAAGAAAGCAAAACCAAATACAATTTCTCTTTTCAAAGAGGTATGGGATTCAGTGAATTCTACTTTCTTGAGGAAAATCAGAATATATTCACTATACTAAGGTTTTCTGAAGAGTCTTTAAGAAAACAAACACCCAACTTTATCCAAATATTTGCCAGTTCTATTTGATTATGGAATGGGTTTTTCATGAGACATAAGATAGCTACTTGTGGAAGGACATCTGCTGCCCATTGCTCAGTGGGCACTGATCTAGAATGACGCCCTTATTAATACATGAAGAAGTCAATACCTAGGCTATTCCTTCAGCCACAACTACAGGGGCATTCAAACAAATCAAAAACAAGGCAAAATAATGTAGAGTAAAGCTTCAATGTTCCACTAATTAATTAGATAAAATACTATATTAAAAAATGAATTTCACCAGATGCTTTGCCTCAGAAATCTTTTATTAATATCTCTACTATTTTAAGTGTTAGTAGCATATAAATAAAACTTATGTTAGAGTTAAATTATGTTTCTCAGAAAAGGGTAAAGTATTACGTTTATTTGGTAGAAGGAAAATATAATAAGTCATTGAATTCTGGGCAAATGTCATGAAAACGAGACTAGTGTGCCCACATACTTTTAAACATAAGAATGAATGATCTGAGTGGAGAGTTCCAGGTGGACCAAATGGAGTAGGAATCGCAACTAAAATTTTCAAATGTGGTAATTGATGGTGTTCAGGACAGGCTAGCTCAATATATGATACCTTGCCATACTGAGTATTTTAAGCTGAAGACATTTGAAAATTAGCAAATAGAGGAAAGGCTTTCTGACCTCTTCTCTTCTTCTCTCCTGAAGGAAGTCAAAAGACCCTCATGTGAGAAGTTCCCTATGCTTGGAGAAAAAGAGTAGCCTTCTATCTGAAGTTACAAGGAAAACAGAGGAATCTGAACAAACAGGCCTACTATGCTTCCCTCAGTTTACTACCATTAGCTCATTCTTCTTTGTTCCATCACATTTTCCCATGACTTTCCATTCTCGTCACAGCTGGTATAAAAATGTTCAGGTTTAACCATATCTGCAGGCCTTCATTTCCTCATTAAGGCTTTTGTGTCATATAAAATTCGTATTAAATAAATGTGTGTGCTTTTCTGTTATTAATCTTTCATCAGTCCCATTTATAGGATCCCAGCCAAGAAACCTAAGATGAGTAGAGAAAGACTTCTCCTCCTCTACACACTTCCAGTTACCTCAATTACTAGGCTCCCTCTTGATATTAACAATAGAAGAATGAAAACTGCTACATCAAATAAAATGAAGAATGAACATGACAATATGTCTAAGCACACTGGTTCAAATTTAAAGGAGATATCGTGGTTTATAAGGGAATTTCACAAAGTCTGTGACCTTGCCACCCTCTTGAGCACTACAGACCTATGTCTGCTAATGTGGCTGTCATCGGTGTAAATAATTCCACGTTGTCTGACCTCCCATCTATGAGGAAATCCCAGAACTGACCACCGCTGTGACTCTGGTAAATCAGCTTAAGTTATCAGCAATTAGAGGGGCTTCATTCCTTAAATATTCCCCCTTGTCCTTCTTGACACCAAGGAAGTTGCTCATGATCAGACCGTAGTTAAAATTGGCTATTAGAACCATTTTATCTATCTCCTATATTTCAGTCAAACAATTTAAAAAATCTTTGAGGTTGATATAACTCAAAATGAAAACCTGTCTACTTCTAGTCACAAGAAAATAAACTAGCTTTTATAAAGACTTTGAAAAATGGAAATTCCTTAACTATCCTTTGGTAATAACAAAACATTGCAAAGGTAAATAAATAATAATAGTAAACATCTGTGTGTAATTTGTTAACACTATGTACGAATCATTCTTCTAAATTCTCATGCAATTCTGAGATGGTTACTATTCCAGCGTGCATGTTCAGTCATGTCCAACTCTTTGCCATCCCATGGGCCATAGCCCACCAGGCTCCTCTGTCCATGGGATTTCATAGGCAAGAATGCTGGAGTGGGTTGCCATTTCCTACTCCAGGGACTATTATTAATAAATTCTTATTTAAAAAGAATGGGCTTCCCTGGTGGCTCAGATGGTAAAGTGTCTGCCTGCAACGTGGAAGACCCAGGTTTGATCCCTGGGTTGGGAAGATCCCCTAGAGAGGGAAATGGCAACCCACTCCAGTACTCTTGCCTGAAAAATTCTATGGATGGAGGAGCCTGGTAGGCTACAGTCCGTGGGGTTGCAAAAAGTCGGACACGATTGAGCGGCTTCACTTAATACAAAAGAAGGGATTTCCTAGGTTGCGCTAGTGGTAAAGACCCTGCCTACCAATGCAGGAGACTTAAGAGACATGGCTTTGGGTTCGATGCCTGGGTGAAGATGATCCCCTGGAGGAGGGCATGGCAACCTATTCCAGTGTTCTTGCCTGCAGAATTCCAAAGGCAGAGGAGCCTGGCATGTTACAGTCAATGGGGTCACAGAGAGTTGGACACGACTAAAGTGACTGAGCATGCATGCACACATATTACAAAAGAAAACTCTGAAATACAGAGAAAGGCATGATTTGCCCAGTTATCATCATTACAAACAGTATTCAGTTTTTGAACACAATTTGACTTTAGAGCTTATTTGCATAAACGTTCTTATATGAATTCGTTTTCAGGGACTGCTGTTAACAAATTACCACAAAGATGGTGCTTTAAAGCAATGGATATTCATTCTCTAATGGTTCTGGAGGCCAAAAATCTGAAATTAGTTTCACTGAAAACCGAGGTGTCAGCAGGGCTGTGCTCTTTCTAGAGGCTCAAGTGGAGAATCCAGTCCTTGTCTTCAGCTTATGGTGGCTCAAGGCATTCCTAGGCCTGTGACTTCAGTTCATTTCAGTTGCTCAATCGTGTCCAACTCTTTGGCACCCCATGAATCGCAGCACGCCAGGCCTCCCTGTCCATCACCATCTCCCAGAGTTCACTGAAACTCACATCCATCGAGTCGGTGATGCCATCCAGCCATCTCATCCTCTGTCATCCCCTTTTCCTCCTGCCCCCAATCCCTCCCAGCATCAGTCTTTTCCAATGAGTCTTGAATAATCTCATTACCTTTTCTAGATCTGTCAAGAAACCTCCTTCTGCCTCTTTCCTACATGAATATTTGTTATTATACTCAGAGCCTACCAGATTATCCAGGATAATCTCTCCATCTCAAAATTATTAACTTAATCATACCTGCAAAGACCCTTTTTCCATATAAGGTAATGTTCACCGGTTCCGAGGATTAGGAAGGACCTTATGTCTTTATGGACGTTATCTGGCCTACCACACAATACATTCTCTTACATGCTTGTGCATATCTAATTTAAGACTCTAATGACACTGATGACAATCAGTGTTCTTCAGTTAGTTAGAAAGAAACTAAACCTAATGATTCGTGAATTCTTATCTTGTGCTTAGTAAAGAGACAAGATCGGGGGGGTTAACTTAACAAAAGGGGGTTTTGAAAAATTCTCCAAGACAAAAAGGAAACATGGACCTGGATTTCCTTTCTAGAAGGCTTAGCCCAGGGCATCTTGTCTATCTAAGGCTGCAAAGCATGGGATTTTGGAATATCAAAAAAGAGCATCCTATTTGGGATTACTCCATGAATCTAGTCAGGCAAACTTACACAGAATCACTCTAAAATAAGAGATAGAAAAAAAAGGTAAAATAAACAGTATGGGGAAAGAGATTTAAAACCTGGGTGTAATCTTTGAGACACTGAAAGTAGGTCCTGGAGCCTTATTTAGAATAAAGGTAGAGGTTGAAGATAGGATAAAGAAAGTAGAGGGAGTAGGAGAACAAAAGTGGAAAGGAATAATCTGGATAATCAATTCAGTGTTTCTTATCTTTGTTAATGTTACAACATCTATTCAATTTCTTGCAAAAGAAATATGAGAGTCATATGTGGCATCTTCCTCTCTGCCTCCATATCCATTTCACCCCACTGCTGCTGCTGCTGCTAAGTCCCTTCCATCATGTCCAACTCTGTGCAACCCCATAGACAGCAGCCCACTAGGCTCCTCTGTCCCTGGGATTCTCCAGGCAAGAACACTGGAGTGGGTTGCCATTTCCTTCTCCAATGCATGAAAGTGAAAAGTAAAAGTGAAGTTGCTCAGTAGTGTCTGACTCCTAGTGACCCCATGGACTGCAGCCTACCAGGCTCCTCCGTCCATTGGATTTTCCAGGCAAGAGTACTGGAGTGGGGTGCCATTTCCTTCTCCAAGTTCATCCCACAGGACTGATAATTTTTGCCCTTAGAGAGCTCCCAAATCCATTTATCATCAGCACTGTCTTTACTCTGCTAAGAATAGCTCGTACCAGGATAATTTTAATAGTCTACCAAGCAGCATTCGGGAAGATCCATGGAGAAGGAAATGGCAGCCCACTCACTCCAGTATTCTTGCCTGGAAAATCCCATGGACCACGGAGCCTGGTAGGTTACTGTCCATGGGGTCACAAAGAGTTGGACACGAGTGAGCGACTTCACTTTCACTTTCAACCAGCATTCAACATGAGGTGTAGCCTATTTTCTGTTAATATATTAAAAGTTCAATGTATGTAGTATGATTTAATAAGCTAGAGTGGTTATAGATCTCAGACAGTCTAACAAGAACAGTTATAGTTCTCAGCGTAATAAGAATTCTCTACATAAAGAAAATTTTCTAATTCAGATATAAACTACTAGCCTAGAATTAATATTAATTAGAGTGTAGATGTGAATGTCATGAGAAATGGATCAAAGATATGTGAAAACACATTTTATGATATTAAACTAATGTTTTCCCTTCAAAAATCCATTAAAAATGAGGAAGAGTGAGCTTGTATCCTTTGTTGAAATTTACAAAATGATTTACTAAATTATATTAAGCTCCTGCAAGAAATGACACATATGGGATGACTTTTTATTTGAATTTTTGTTTCTTATACCAGGGTTCATCAAGCTGTTTCATATTTATTTCTCTGATTAATAATATGTCAAAATTCTAATTCTAGTACCAATTTATGGTGTGTTGGCAACTGGAGAATGAAACAGCAATGTAGACAACAGGCAAAATTGATTTTTATCCATCTTCTTTGAATTCCAGTAAATGTTTCCCAAATGTGCTTTTTCTGTTTCAACAAAACTAAATATTATAGTCTTATTTCTCTCAACTATTAATTATGTTACTTCTGAGAATAAGAATTTCTTAAAGCACAACAGTATAGCTGGATGATATGATTTAATGTGTCAGTCATTCTGAATTAGAGGCTGCACATTTAAGACTTCCTACTATTGTTTCCTTATTCATAAAGTCACATCATATCTTTATTTAGTCATTTAGTGCAAATGGGTTTCATAAGAGTTTTTAAAATAAATATGAATGCTCTGAATTAATAAGAAGTGAAATAAAACTGGATGATTATATTACATATGGAGTCAATCGGAAAGTGAAAAAATAAATGAGTTAATTAAAAAAAACAAAACAGAAAATGAGAAAGAAAAACTTACACAGAAAGTGCCTGGAAAACCCAGTGCATCTATTCAGAAGGTGAAACATTTATTCCACCTGTTTAACAAGTAAGATAATATCAAGAGAGTTCTAAAGAAATAAGCACTTCTTCCAGAGGTAATCGTAGCACCATCAAAATGGAGATTAGGACATTGAAACTGCCTGTGTTTTCAATGTTCTTGTGGATTCAGGGCATGAACTACTGAGTCAGATGAGAAAAATAACTATTGGCATTCATGGTAAA
Organism: Bos javanicus; assembly: GCF_032452875.1. Lineage (NCBI taxonomy): Eukaryota > Metazoa > Chordata > Mammalia > Artiodactyla > Bovidae > Bos > Bos javanicus. Next base: position 77,072,991 of record NC_083874.1, on the reverse strand, counting down.
ATGCTAACAAGACCAACTTCTTATTCTCTTTCTATATCAAACAGTATTAAAAAATATCCCCAAAACCTGTTTGTAAAGATTAATGAGCATATTCTTTCAGACATAACCATCTTTGCCAAAGTTCAAATAGTGCAACCGGGCTTAAAAACACACAATTCATACTTAAGAATCTTGCCACTTTACAAGTAATGACAAAATTGTTATTTCAACAGTATTTATCAAACAGTACTCCTTGGAGACCTGATGATAATGGGATTTTGAATGTTGACTACAGGGAATGCTGCTTAGTCCATTTCAAATCACTGTTGCAACAAGTCATCTTATTCTACCAGAGGTTTAACCTATACTGGAGTTAATTGGTGACATAGAGGTTCACCTTCCTTCCATTAGTCAAGGAGAAACTGGAGTCCTGCATGCACAATCAGTATATATCTAGGGATTAGGGCAGAATGAAAGAGAATGTGACTCAAACTGAGAGACTTAACTTAAAAGTTTGAGATACCTGATTAGTTTTTCAAACAAGATGCACTTCAGGTATAGATGCAAAGAAGAAAATATAAGTCTGTGTAGCTGAAAAGTACTGCACATACCCCTTGTAGAATCATTTCATAATGTTGTAAAGATTTATCATTTGGGGTCACTCGGGTTTAGTCTCTCCTTTTATCTCCTCTATTTTCTTCTTGGGGATTATATCTTCATCCCTGTGTATAGGCTTGGTGGGAAGGTTATATCCATTGCTAGTTTCCCAGATTGGATGATAAAAGGACTGAAGTTGTAATTCGGAGATCCTTTAATCCTCTCCTGTCTGAGGCGATCCAGGGGGCCAGTTTGTGATTTAAACACTGTTAATCTCTAAGGCGCTAGGAAGTAAAGAGGAGGTGATATACACAGGTCATTCAGCGGAGTGTTATCCATTGAACATCCTGACTACATTGTTTCAGTTATAAGACCACACTGGGCATCTGTGTTCTTGGCTCCTGCTTATTTCAAAGTTTTGTCCTCCAGTTTCCTGTTGATTGACTGAGCCTCCATAATAATTCCAAAAATTTCATTTTACTTAGATGTAGATATCATCAGTGAATTCATATTGAAATGAGCAAAATAGAAAACATTAGAAATGAATTTATTGTCATGGGAACAATCTCTAACATTAATACATTGAGTTAGATTTGAATTTTGTTCACTTTAAAAAATGAACAATTAATTCCTTAAGAGTATAACCGTGGACTTTTATAATTTAAAAGATCCTTAAAACTTTCTAATCTAATCTCTCATGTGTGGTTCCCTTGACTCTGCATGAATAATGGCAGTGGTGTAAGTGCAAGAACACAAAGTATCTATGAAAAAAATTCATAAACTGTGTTTAGAAGGAGGAATAAAAATTCAATTACTTTTATTTCTGTACATTCAAAATGATACATTTAAAAGAGAGAAAATTAATGCTTTTCTTATCTTGCCAAGAATTTTGAGGGGTTTTATACAACTGTTGCAGTGTGCAAGACATTCCTTTACCTTAGGATCTCAATTCATGTCTAACAATGGGGGTTAGACATTTAAGTTTTAAAAATATTCTCAATCAATTCACAATATTTATTGAGCAATTATCATATGATTAACTCTGATACACAAAAAAGTAAGCAATGAAGAAATAGTCAATGGTCACTGTATCTTATTTTCCAGTAAAATACTTTGGGGATTGAGATCCCTTATTAGATAATTCCGTATAGCATCACTATTAAGACCTTAAATGCTAAGACTAAAATGAACTATAGCAACAGCTTATGTATTTTATGAGACATGCAGAACCTCCTTTATAACATGGTAAAAATTGAAATATACCAATAGGTTTAAACTACAGGGACGCAGAGTTGCAGTTTGAGAAAACAGATGTGTACAATAAGATGTATACAATGTTTTCCAGTAGAAAAGAAAGAAAGCAGGAACATCTGCCTAATACCAAAAAGCCCTGCCAGGTCTACATTTCTTTTTCATCACCCTTATGTCCTAGCCAGACTAACTCTACAGATCTGTCACTGGGAGTCTTGAAGTCTATAGCTTTTTGATAAGTGGACACAGAACTCAAACTAAAATGACCTGGCTCATTGAGAATATGGAGTCTGTTTCCATCATGATTTTGGAAAACACTTGCTGTTGATTATGTTGAAGACCACAACCTGGAGTGCAGCAGTGGTGAGAGTCAAAGATATAAGTGCCCAGAAGCCTGGGAGAATAATAGGCATTTTCAGAAAAAATAGTTTCAAATCCTTCTTGCCCCTATATTCAACTGAGAACATGTCCCTCTGCCTCTCTCTCTCTCCCTGGGAAGGAGGGAAAAAAAAAAAAAGAGCTCTTCTGTACTCTTGCCTAATTTAAACACTGGACAGAAAATATGGCATCTATTTTAAAATCCATATAGAGATTCAGGATATATTGGAAGGAGAAAAGCTTTCACAAAGCTAAGCAAGAGGGTGCATCTGTGATTGGAGGAGTCAGACAGATGCACCTGATGCTCAACCAATTTCTGAGGAGCCTTGGAAAAAGCAACACACTTCCCTTTTTATTGGAAATGAATCACAACCATTCTCTGCTTATGGTGTTGGAACACAGTTTCCTATTTTTATTCAAAGAAGCACTATCTGGCAAGAAAAATGAAACAACCCCCATGCACTTAAAGAAAATAAGTGCAAAAGAAAATCGCATTAATTGATCCTTCTTAACAAGTTCCTCCACATCTCCATTTTAATTTTCATCATCATCTCTTTTAAATGAGTCTTTTTCTTCCCTGTTCTGAATTACTGCTTAAATTAATATTGTTCTTTAAAGTCAATGAAAACAAATAAAAAAAGAGGGCACATACAGAAAAGCATAATTTTCTTTGAATATTGGCATTCAGATAGCATAAGTCATGATTATCAGAATTAAACAAAAGGAGATATAAAAATAAGTTTTCTAAGGATTTGAAAAAGAGGTACTATAGAAAGTATGGGTCTTATATCATTATACCTGCCTCCTTCATTAACACAGCATATGGTTGCCTATCTGTGCACTTTTGGGTACATGGTTCTATTCTTGAAATTAGTTTTTGAATCACCTTGGTCAGCTCCCTCATTATCTTTAGTGTCTTCTTCAAATCCTGAATAAACCTCATTTTTGATCTTGGCTTAAATTTCCCTGGTTTTGACTTTCCTATTTTCCCCTTTGAATTCACACTCTGGCTCATCCCTAGACTGAACACTCAGAGAAGCAGCTCACACGAAGGGAGCCTTGGCATTTGGGATCCTTCCTAGAGCCAGCCTGCTGGATGGCTTTACATCTCATCCCCACCAAACTCCCCTAACAAGTTAGCAAATGTATGATAGAACAATAGTAGTTATTCAACATTTTAAAATGTGTTTCATATTCTGAACAGTATAAAGGTGAACAAACTCAGTGGGGACAATTACAGAAAACTCAAAGTAGATTCTTATTGGCATAATGTTTGCTTTAATATGTTGGATTTCCATATATTTGAAATTGTGATAAGTAGGACATTCTGTATCTAGCTGAATAAAATGAAAGGAGAAATTATTCATCTAATAGATTATAATTATTAGCATACTCTGAGGTAGAATGTATTCATTTAATTAACCATTTGATCAGCACAGTTAATTTTAAGTAATTCTTACTATGAGAATAGTATTACTTTGCTGCAATGCTTAGAGTTCCTTGTGGTGCTTTTTGCTTATAGTAGTAATAATGTTGCAATTAGTTTAGTATTTACTACTTTATAATAAAGTAGAATTCTTTATTATGGTTTATATACAAAGCTCACTTTACTTTTACTTCTACACTTACCTCCTTCTTTGCTTAAATATAAAAATACTTGATAAAGCGAATACTTTGGAGTTCCTCTAAGCATTAAGTGTTTTCTGGTGTCATTTTATTATCAAGTGTCTGTCTTCTCCTTTCATGATTCTGATGAACAATTATTCAATTATCTCTCAGGACATATCAGCCATCATTGTCTTTGGAAGCCTCTCCTGACCAAATCTCCAACCAGCCCCTCTAGCATGACTGTTTCCTTTTTCTGTTCTTAAATCATGCTCTGTATATACTTCTATCACTCACAGAATATGTGGCACAAAATAAATATAGCTTTTACTTCTATCTTCTCCAATCTGACCCCAGATAAATTTAAACTCCTGGATCTTATTTTTCCCATTTATTGTCAAATCCAGCACAATGTCTGACATACAGGAGCTACTCAATAAATATTGTTGAACTGAGTAGTATTTTTTAATTATTGCTAGTTTTCAGTGAATAAAATCTTATGCTGTTATTAATGTTTTAAAAGATTTAAAAAATAATTCACATGAAGACTGAGAGGATGCTCTGATGCTTTTTAAAATGTCTACAAATTAGTTGATACCATTCCTTTTAACGTGCTGCGATTCATGGGGTCGCAAAGAGTTGGACATGACTGAGCGACTGATCTGATCTGATCTGATTCCTTTTAAGAAGTAGAGCTTAATTCCTCTTCTCTTGAGTATAAGCTGGACTTAATTAATGACTTGCTTTGGATGAATAACAGGTGATGAAATAACAATGTGCAACTTTCAAGATTAGGTCATGTAGGCATTGTGGTTTCCTTCTTAGCTCTCTGTCTTGGATCACCTATTCTAAGGAAAGTGATTTGCATGTCAATGAGAACACCCAGCAGTCTATGGAGAGACCCATGCAACAAGGAACTTGAGGCTTCCTGCCAACAGCCATGTGAATGAGTCATCTTGGAAGTGAATATTCCAGCCCCAATTCAACCTTCAGATAACAGCAGGCCCTGCTGACATCTTGAATGCAAATTCATGAGAGACCCTGAACTAATGCTACATGAAGATTTTTTCATCTCTGAAATTGTGAGGTAATAAATGTTTGTTGTTTTATCCCACTAAATTTGGGAGGCATTTTTTTATCGTAACAATACATAACTAATTGTTGTTGTTGTTTAGTCACTAAGCCACGTCTCTCTTTGCAACCCCATGGACTGTAGCCTGCCACTCTCCTTGGTCTATGGGGTTTCCCAGGCAAGAATACTGAAGTGGGTTGCCACTTCCTCCTCCAGGGGCTATTCCTGATACAGGGATCAAACCCACGTCTCCTGCATTGGCAGATGAATTCTTTACCACTGAGCCACTAGGGAAACCCATACACATTCTTTACATAACACTTAAATAGTGCAATATAGATTTTTATAATTCTTTTACTAATAGCTAAATATTGTCAAACGTAGAGAGATATAATGGAACAGTTATGAGACCATACATTAATATAAATGGAGAAAAGTTTGAGACCAGAGGATGTTTATTATTTAAAGGGTGACTTTTCTAATAACAGTATGAAACACTAATATAGGCTACTTAAAGGATATTGCTGCATCTGCCAATGCTTCTTAAAATGAAATAGATTGAATTTTGCCTGCATATGACCTCTAGTAAAACATAAGATCTTATCATATAACATCGGAATTAACTGTTTCCATAACTTGATATGTGTGTTGCAGCTCTGTCATGCGTATCATGTAAATTATGAATATTTACTTTAATCTCACTAAAACGCAATGAGTAAAATGAAAAATATATAGGGCTTTTTAAACCTATTTGCTAAAAATAAATATGTACAATGAATGGGCTTGTTGAATACTTAAGAAATTTGGAATATGATAATACTAGCTGTACATCACAATTGCTTGAGGAAATTTAAGCAGGAATGATGAATGGATCTCACTCTTATACGATCTGATTCATTAGGTTAAGAAGAGGTGTGGGTATTTGGATCTTTAAAATGTCCCAAGATGATTCAAATGTACAGCTATTTTTGAAAACCAGTGATTTAGAAGAGCCTCATCAACACCTAATTACAACTATGAAGTGGCTCACCAAATTATACATCAGTAGTTCATGAATGGTAGGGCACGTAAGAATCACTTGCAGAATTTGTGAAATACATAGCATTTTGAGTCATGATTCCAAGAGGTTTCAATTTATCAGACCTAGAATAGTGCCCAAAATACTGCAATTCATAAGGATCTTAGAGGATTTTTGATGCATGTGGGATGTATAATCTGAAACATTGACCTACACAAAAAAGACCAATAAACTCACTAGTAAGATCACTTAAAACCTAACAATAAGCAAAAAAAAAAAAAAAAAACAAACAACAAAACAAACACTCCCAACTTAAAAATGAGCAAACTATTTGTAGAGACACCTCACCAAAAAAGATGTACAGAAGGCAAATAAATATTACTCAACATAATGTCAGTAAAGAAATACAACTTAAAACAATAAATACCACTATAAACTGATTAGAAATAGCTAAAATCAAAAACAAACAAACAAAAAAACTGGTGGTAACAAGTGCTGACAAGGATGCAGAGCAACATGAATCCTCATTCTTTAGAGAATGAAAAATGGTACTGTCACTTTGAAAGTTGGTTTGGCTGTTTCTTACAAAGCTAAACAAAGACAACACACAACCCATTAATTGCCATCCTAGGTATTTATGAACATGATTTGAAAATGTATGTCTGCATGAAAACTCTCACAGCTTTATTCATAACCACAAAAATGGAAACAACCAAGACGGTCTTGGATAGGTAAATGGACAAGCTAATTGTGATGTGTCCAAACCCTGCAGTAGTCAAAAGGAATAAGCTCTTAATCCACATTTAAACATACATAAATCTGAAATGTACATTGCTATGTAAAGGAAGCCAGCTTGAGAGATCTTGATGGAGTATGACTCTATTTATATAACATTCTGGAAAAGAGAAAAGTATACCGACTTCAAATAGATTATTACTTGTTAAGGGCTTGGAAGAGTATTAAATGGAGGGAACATAGGAGATATTTTTAGAACTATGCAAATATTCTGTGTAGTACTGTAGTTGAAGATTCATGACACTAACCATTTGCCATAACCCATAGAATTATGTAAAATACAAAACAATAAAATCAACTAGAGGATAGACAGAGGTAACAAGAGGGAATGAAAACTATGAGAGAAGAATCTAACTGTATTACAAAAATATGACATAATCTCACTGAAGGGAATTAATGAGGAGAAAGCCATGCTGACCTAAGACACTTCAGAAATGAATGAACGCAGATTAAAGGCCTAAAGGAGCTGTACATATAGCTGTACACACTATACTTTAGTTGATAAAGTTATTTTTCATGGGAGTGTAGGTTAGCGATTCTGAAACTGCTGTAAATTCATACCAGGGTTGAACAAATATGTAAATGAATGTCAGTTGGAGGAAATCAGATTTCTTAATGTTGGAGTGAGAAGTTACAGATGGGCGAGGGGCATGGCTAGAATGAACCAAAGTGAACCGTGATACTGGTTTAGAATTAGAGACATCAGTATAAACTCAGACTTAGCATAATATAGGGACTGATACACATATATTTCCTAACTTTGTCCACTGAAAAGTTCTAAAAGCAATGATCCCCCAGTAGCAATGAGTGCACCCAAGGTCCGATTTTTTTTCTTACCTCATGCAACTCTCCAATAAAAGGAACCTGAGATTCTTTAAGAAACGGATAATTTCTGGACCTGGGACAAGGAATATACAAAATGAACCTGAAGCATTTATCAACCCCGTGCCTGTGCACTTAATTGTTCAGTCGCATCTGACTCTGCAACTCCATGGACTATAGCCCACCATGCTCCTCTGTCCATGGGATTCTGCAGGCAAGAATACTGGAGTGGGTTGCCATTCCCTTCTCCAGGGAATCTTCCCAAATCAAGGATTAAACCTGGGTCTCCTGCATTGCAGGCAGATTCTTTATCATCTGAGCCACCAGGGAAGTCCAGAAAGTAATTAAATGATAAAACAAACAAAAAACAAATATGTCAAAGGGACACAGGAACCAACTGAAATAACTCTCAATGGCAAAGTTACAGCAAAATAAGTATCACAGTATTGGACTGTAATTCAAAATGTAAATATCTATGAATCCATACTGATACAAAAAAAGCACTGAGTTAATCAATCAATGAATATGGGAAGTGACACATTTCTGGTATAGAATTGCAAACAATTTATGTAGATACTCCTCACTCAATAAAGTGGAATATAAATCTTCACCTCTCAACTGTGGTCTACACTTAACAATTTGCTTTCAAAGAGTGTGGTAAAGAAAAAGAAGTGGACAAGGTTACTATCACCAGTAATAAGTCATGATGATAAGATGCATGTTATTCTGCTGCTGCTGCTTCTGCTCTGCTAAGTCACTTCGATGCTATGTTGAGAATAGCACTGTACCTCTCTGATCTTCCTCCTAATAACTCATAATATCAGTTTAACCATAAGAAAAATAGCAGTCAAATTCAGATTGAGGGACATTCTATAAAATACCCAACAAGTATGCTTTAAAAGTGTTAAGAAATCAAAAAAACAGGAAAACTATGACAAAATTTACCAGTCAAAAGGAGCCTAAGAAAACATGATGATCTTGGATATCTTGGATATCCAAATATAGTATCTTGGATAGGATCCTGGAATAGACAAGGGACTATAAAAAAAAAAAAAAAGAAAGTCTGAGTAGTGTATGGAGTTTAACATCTGTATATCCATATTTATTCATTAATTGTAACAAATATACTACAGAAGTACATCAGCAAGATGGGAAATTATATACGGGGTGTATAGGAAATCTCCATACTATCTTTGTGACTTTTCTGTAAATCTAACTCTCCTAAAATAAAAAACTTTATTTGCAAATGATAGGCCCAATTCCCCTTGCCTATGGCATAAAGCAAAGCATGGTCCCAGTAAATTATGGTAAAAGAAGCAGCCTTAATTAAGCTCTCTCCCTAGACTTGAGGGCTTAGCTGGGCCTAACATTTTATTGAAAAACAATGAGCAAGTTTGCTCACTATGGCAGCAGTTTTTCAAGTTCACGTAGCTCTAACAGAAATCTATTAAAGATAAAAAGAAGCTTAAACAGCCTATATTACTACTTCTTGCTTTTGTTTATACACAGTGAAGAGTATTCAGAATGGACCTCATCTCAAGCTCGTGTTAATCCTTAAATAATTACAATTCATCTACTCGATGCTGGAAACACCTCCTGGAATGTGACTTTGTTCTGCTGGCTTGTCTAATCCGATTCAATTACTTCAGTTCCCTCTCCCAGAGGCTTCACACTCAGAAACTGAGCTCTGTGTGGAAAGGAAAACTTGGGAGGGGTGATTCAGTTTCAACAGAAATGGGCTGAACAGTAAAATAAAATTTTTGTAGTCCTTTCCCAAATATCAGTGCATCAGTAAACACGAGAAACAGCATGTAATTCACAAAGTTTCTGGCACCTCTGTTGTGATAACGGTGGATTGGTCTGGCTGAAAGAATGCTGGAGATGGGAATAGTTCACTGGCTTGGACTAGTTCGAATGGATGGAAATCATAAAAGTCTCTGAAGCTGGAGGATATGAAGTTCTGAAGCTGGCAGAAGCTTGTCATCTGCATGCAGAAAGCGGCAGAGAGATTACAGATTTCCAGTACAAAGGGAACTCCTTCAGTCACCTGTAAAGTGTTCCCTTGTCAATTAGGACCTTCAGAGAAAGGCCGCAACAACTAAGCGGTGCCTCCTTCCTCTCCTTGCCAAGAAGAGCCACCTGCCCAGAATTAAAACTTTGATTTAAAAAGAGAATAAAATATCAGAGTTCAGTGATTGCTCACAGAATTCCATAAAAGAAATTGTAATCCAAAAGAGCCGAGAGGCAGAGCACATGCTCTATCACATGTAAGGATGAGTCTGAGATTGTGTGATCACAACATGAAAAAAGAAACCAAGGTCTTAATTAATCACCAATTTTTTTGCCAGCAGTAAATGATGTAATGAAATAAAGTGTATTGTCATTTTCTCTTTTGTCCAATTCCTGACCCTTTGTTATATTACTTTCAGTGAATCATGTCTTTTATCTCAAAATCATCTTCATCACTTTCCTAAACTGCCTACAATTTTACAATTGAAGAATGAATAATGAAACATCAGGATGCATGAGAGATGAATTTAGAGACAGTGATCTTTAAATGGAAATTTATATCTTTTTCCAGGTTCCTGCCTGCAGTGAAAGTGAAGAAAAAATTTACTCCTCAGAATTTAAAATGTGTTTTGCTGTTGCTGTTATCTTCTGGGTAATTGGCAAACTTTCATGGATGCTTTTAAAAGCAGCTAAACATTCCAAAATAAATGCTGCTATATGAAAAACACCACAAGCATTTTCACTTCTGGAAGCTTAATTCTCTTCCCTGACATTGAGAGATGATGGTAGGCAGATTATCAGGATTGGGGGAGGTGGCTGAACACAGATTAAAGAGCTGTTTCCAGAAGCAAATAGACAGGTGTGTGCTCAGTTGCTAAGACATGTCCGACTCTTAAGTGACCTCTTGGACTGTAGCCTGAAGGCTTCTCTGTCCATGGGATCCTCCAGGGAAGAATACTGGAGTGGGTTGCCATTTCCTCCTCCAGGGGATCTTTCCAACCCAGGGATCCAACTCATGTCTCCTGTGTCTCCAGCAATGGAAGGTGGATCCTTTACCCCTAAGCCACCTGGGGAGTCCATTGCTTCTCACTGAATGATTTGGGGTTAAATACTTGAATACTTTAGCCTCAACTACCTGTAAAATAGAGACAGCCATAGTACTTAATATAGTATTGTGGGGGTTAAGAAGATTCTTTCCCAGCTGAGCCAGAAGGGAAGCCCAAGAATACTGAAGTGGGTAGCCTATCCCTTCTCCAGTGGATCTTTCTGACCGAGGAATTGTGGATTCTTTACCAACTGAATTATTAGGGAAGTGCAGTAAAATAGAGACAGCCATAATACTTACTATAGTGTTGTGGGGATTAAGAGAGACAATGTCTGTGGAGCACACACCTGCAGAGGTTATCATGTTAGAAAGTATCCAATCTTTATGATAATATTCTGGGGAAAACTACATTTATACTATGGTGAATGTTTCAGATAAGGAAGACACTTAAAAATCTAGTGGGTGACATAAAAAGAGAATAACTCATTATCTCATTTATTCATAAAATGTTTACTGAAGTTCTCTTGTATACCTTGTACTGGTTTTTATACTGAGGAAAATGCTACAATGAAAAAAGCTAGACAAGATCATCGTGCATAGAGAGTTTACATTCTGGACTAATATGCTATCATATTAAATCAAATGACTTAAAACTTCAAATTATTTTTGTAAAGAGACTATTCATGCCATCACTGGTTTTTTATTTTCCAAGCAACTATCAGAGAAATTATTTAGAGATATTAAAATCAATTTTTACTATACATTTTGGCCAAGTTGATTTTATTGTCACATTTGGCAAAGAGATTTCACAGACAGCAAGGATTTTAATCAACTGTTTTGTACAAATGTCTTTACAGCTTATATTATTTATTACATCAAGTGATCTACCTGGATTCAATCTCTGGGTCTGGAAAATCCCCTGGAAAAAGAAATGGCAACCCACTCCTGTATTCTTGCCTGGAGAATCCCATGGACAGTGGAGCCTGGTGGGCTACAGTCCATGAAGTTGCAAAGAGTTGGACACGACTGACTAACACACATACACATGCACACACACACACGTGATCTTCAACAAAATCTTGGTCCTTCTGAAATGCAGCCACTAACATAGTACCATGAAAGAATACTGCAGAGATGTTTTCATTAAATTCCTAGGTGGAATTTTAGTCATAGAGATTTCAAATGCCTAAAGTTCTCAAAAGTACACGTATGAAGCCTCACATGGAATCCACAAAAAGAGTAAAGCATCCTTCCAAAGAGTCCACCCTGTGGAACTGTAAGGGTACTGAGGCATTCAGTTCAGTTCAGTCGCTCAGTCGTGTTCGACTCTTCGTGACCCCATGGACCACAGCATGCCAGGCCTCCCTGTGCCATCACCAACACCCAGAGCTTATTCAAACTCATCTCCATTGAGTTGGTGATGCCATCCAACCATCTCATCCTCTGTCATTCCCTTCTCCTCCTGCCTTCAGTCTTCCCCAGCATCAGGATCTTTTCAAATGAGTCAGCTCTTCACATCAGGTGGCCAAAGTATTGGAGTTTCAGCTTCAACAACAGTCCTTCCAATGAACACTCAGGACTGATTTCCTTTGGGATGGACTGGTTGGATCTCCTTGCAGTTCAAGGGACTCTCAAGAGTCTTCTCCAACACCACAGTTGAAAGCAACAATTCTTTGGCACTCAGATTTCTTTATAGTCCAATTCTCACATCTATCGGAGAAGGCACTGGTGACCTACTCCAGTACTCTTGCCTGGAATATAGTCCAATTCTCACATCCATTGGAGAAGGCACTGGTGACCTACTCCAGTACTCTTGCCTGGAAAATCCCATGGATGGAGGAGTCTGGTAGGCTGCAGTCCATGGGGTCGCTAAGAGTCGGACACGACTGAGCGACTTCACTTTCACTTTTCACTTTCATGCACTGGAGAAGGAAATGGCAACCCATTCCAGTGTTGTTGCCTGGAGAATCCCAGGGACGGGGGAGCCTGGTGGGCTGATGTCTATGGGGTCACACAGAGCCGGACATGACTGAAGCAAATTAGCAGCAGCAGCACCACCACATCCATACATGACTATTGGAAAAGCCATAGGCTTGACAAGATGGACCTTTGTTGGCAAAGTAATATCTCTGCTTTTGAATATGCTATCTTGGTTGGTCATAACTTTTCTTCCAAGGAGTAAGTGTCTTTTAATGTCGTGGCTGCAGTCACCATCTGCAGTGACGTTGAAACCAAAAAAAAAAAAAAAAAATAAAGTCAGCCACTGTTTCCCCATCTAGTTGCCATGAATTGATAGGACCAGATGCCATGATCTTAGTTTTCTGAATGTTGAGCTTTAAGCCAACCTTTTCACTCTCCTCTTTCACTTTCATCAAGAGACTCTTTAGTTCCTCTTCACTTTCTGCCATAAGGGTGATGTCATCTGCATATCTGACATATTGATATTTCTGCATATTCATCTGCATATTGATACTTCTCTTGGCAATATTGATTCCAGCTTGTGCTTCATCCAGCCCAGCATTTCTCATGATGTACTCTGCATATAAGTTGAATAAGCAGGGTGACAATATACAGCCCTGATGTACTCCTTTTCCTATTTGGAACCATTTGCATATGTATATATTATATATATATATGTGTGTGTGTATACATATATCAATAACCTCAGATATGCAGATGACACCACCGTTATGGCGGAAAGTGAAGAGAAACTAAAGAGCCTCTTGATGAAAGTGAAAGAGGAGAGTGAAAAGTTGGCTTAAAGCTCAACATTCAGAAAACGAAGATCATGGCATCTGGTCCCATCACTTCATGGGAAATAGATGGGGAAACAGTGGAAACAGTGTCAGACTTTATTTTGAGGGGCTCCAAAATCACTGCAGATGGTGATTGCAGCCATGAAATTAAAAGACGCTAACTCTTTGGAAGGAAAGTTATGACCAACCTAGATAGCATATTCAAAAGCAAAGACATTACTTTGCCAACAAAGGTTCATCTAGTCAAGGCTATGGTTTTTCCAGTGGTCATGTATGGATATGAGAGTTGGACTGTGAAGAAAGCTGAGTGCTGAAGAACTGATGCTTTTGAACTGTGGTGTTGGAGAAGACTCTTGAGAGTCCCTTGGACTGCAAGGAGATCCAACCAGTCCATCCTAAAGAAGATCAGTCCTGGGTGTTCATTGGAAGGACTGATGCTAAAGCTGAAACTCCAATACTTTGGCCACCTGAAGCAAAGAGTTGACTCACTGGAAAAGACCCTGATGCTGGGAGGGATTGGGAGCAGGAGGAGAAGGGTACGACAGAGGATGAGATGGCTGGATGGCATTGCCAACTTGATGGACATGGGTTTGGGTAGATTCCGGGAGTTGGTGATGGACAGGGAGGCCTGGTGTGCTGCAGTTCATGGGGTCGCAAAGAGTCGGACATGACTGAGCAACTGAACTGAACTGAACTGATGTATTTATTATCTGTATTTCTCATAAGGAGAAAAAACAACAAAGACATTTACAGACCCAGTAATAGATTTTTAGATACACTTGCACACACATCTTATATACGTATATGCACACACATGTATTTACTTAATACGTTAAGCAGACATTTATGCACGTGTAGGTGTTTCTGTACACAATTACATAGAGAAAAAATCTCAGTTGATCCAATCTAATATCAATATTATTTAAAAAGGAATTTTTAATAATTCCCAGGTGGCCCTAGTGGTAAAGAACCCAGCTGCCAATGCAGGAGACTTCACCATAAAACCCGAGACTGCGAGCCACATGGCAGAGCAGTTCTCTTGGGTTCCCTTACCCTACTGCTCTCCACCCGGGTGCCCTTTCCCAATAAAATCTCTTGCTTTGTCAGCACATGCATCTCCTCGGACAATTCATTTCCGATTGTTAGACAAGAGCCCAGTTTCAGGCCCTGGAAGGGGTCCACCTTCCTGCAACAAATAGCGACTCTGGCAGGACTCTTCGCTGAGACTGACATCCTGACCACTCGGGGTACTCAGGGGCCAGCTTGCCTGCCAATGGACCAGACCCAGCAGCCGCAACTGGGACCCTTTTGTCCCTGGTCTCCTGCTGACGCTGACAACTGGCCAGAGTGCCCCGACCGGTAAGGAACAAGAGACTTTATTAACCTCTCTCCCCTTCCCTCTCTCTTTCTTCTCCTTAACCCTTCCTATCCTTCCCCGTTTTTCTAGTCCCCCGGTCCCGGACGCAGGAATCTGGTCGAAGGGCCCTCAGCCTGAGCTGAGGATTGGAGACTGATCACCTCCTCTTTGCAGAGAACTCGAATTCTGGTTCTGATTTCTGGTAGGGCCGAGATCCAGTCCTCCCTTCTCTGGAGGCCCAGGGAAAAGTCCCATAATGCCTGGGTATCTGTAGGTGGCAGGAGATGTCTGTAAGGCCACCCTTTTGCCCTCCTCTACCGCCTCCTCCCCCTTCTTCTTTCAACCTGGCTTCCTTTCCTCCCTTTGAAATCTTTGATGTTAGCACTTGGATCTGAAGTTCTGTGTCTCTATAGGAGGTTTTCTGAGAGACTGTATTTAAGGGCTTCCCTGGTGACGCAGAGGTTAAAGGGTCTGCCTGCAATGTGGGAGACCTGGGTTCGATCCCTGGGTCGGGAAGATCCCCTGGAGAAGGAAATGGCAACCCACTCCAGTATTCTTGCCTGGAGAATCCCAGGGACGGAGGAGCTTGGTGGGCTACAGTCCACGGGTCACAAAGAGTCGGACACGACTGAGCGACTTCACTTTCACTTTAAGAGAGGCAGGTTTGATTCTTGTGTCCGGAAGATCCCCTGGAGGAGGGCCTAGCAACCCACTCCAGTATCTTGCCTGGAGAAACCCATGAATAGGACACAACTGAAGCAACTGAGCGTACCCACACACACTCTAGATATCACAAGTCTCATTCTTCCTCTCTCAGTCAGGGAGCCTCTCCCCACACGCCTGTAATTCCCTCATCTTTGCTCCTCAGCTCTTATTCTCTGTCCCTCTGTCTGCCTTTTAAGTTAACACTCTTAAAAACCTTCTTTTAAATGTTTACTAAAGCTAGCATAAGACTATGTTTCTTCCCTGGTGTTAAATCAACACTTCCCACTCCATCTAGTTTTTGACTGCTGAGTTTAACACTGGGAGGAGGTGAGGATTTCTGTGTCTGCCAATTGGCACTGCTTGGGAGGAAATCTGGCATCAGAACAATTGCACATTTAAAGTCTATGTCACCCGGCCTCTTTTCACTGGGCATTTTCTCTGTTCTTTTCATGGACTTTTGTTCCCCTGAAACTTCAGATGACTGCCACAAAGAATAATCAAATGAGTGTTAGTGTTTCTAGAAACTATATTTTGCACAAAATGGAATGGGTTATCTGGGCATGATAGAACAGAAAATCAGGAGTGAATATCATAAGAAAAAGACTTATGCTTTAATATGATTTAAAAACCAAACTGTATCTAGACAAGAATAAGCTTTTTGTAAAAGTAAATTGAAATACTTGGTAAACTGACAATTGAAGATCATGAAAACGAGATAATGCACTTTGAAAAAGTGATTATTCTGAGGTTTGTCCTCTGGCAAGGAGATACTAGGTTAACATTTGTACTGTAAGGATCAGAAAGAAAACTGGATAATTTGTAATAACAATTTTAAGGAGATTATATTTCTAAGGAAAAAAATAAATATTTGATGGAAAAATACTTGAGAGAAGAAATAGCCCTTGCTAGGAAGACTGATAATTATTGTGCTGTGTGCTTAGTCACTCAGTCGTGTCTGACATTTTGCAACCCAATGGACTGTAGCCCACCAGGCTCCTCTGTCCATGGGATTCTCCAGGCAGGAATACTGGAGTGGGTTGCCATGCCCTCCTTCAGAGGATCTTCCCAACCCAGGGATTGAACCCAGGTCTCCTGCATTGCAGGCAGATTCTTTACTGTCTGAGTCAACAGGGAATATTGTGGGTCTTTGCTAATTCTGGTTTTAAGCTAAAGGTTAGGCTTGGGCTGAGCAGAACAACTAAACTAAAGGAAAAGAAAAACTAGCTAATTACTAGTGGTCTGACAGGTTAGCATGATAGATTGAAATCTAGAAAAGTTCCTAAAGCATGGTCAGTTTTCCCTAATTGAAACCGGCTCAGTTCTGAAGCCACATGGGAAATTAAGGTGCTCATCAGAAACTAATAAAAGGCATAAAGAAATCTCTACCTTTATCACAGTACTTAGGAGGCAGAGTCATACTGGAAAGCTATCGTGTGCCTGAGGCTAGATCTCCTTCTCCACAAATGCCACAGCATAAGCTTCTCTGGGCAGGAGTCTAAGGATCTTGATTCAAAATCTCTAAATAGGAGAACTGTATTGCTTTTCATCTTTCAGAGTTAAGAAACAAAGGATGGTGAGATTCTCAATCAAGAGTCTGCAAGAAAGACTTTGAGGAACAGGGGACACACTGCACATGGATTAAGAGTTATTAAAATTGCCACCCAGACCCAACTCCTACCTGATTGGAGTGATTAGAACCTCATATCTCTTAAGGGGAAACTTCTTTGAAGGGGAAAAATCATCTGTAAATTCTATAGTTCTCCTACCAGGGGTGCCCAACCTCTGGGCCACCAACTAGTGCATCCTGTCAGATCAGGGGCAGCATTAGATTTGAAATAAAGTGCACAATAAATGTAATGCTCTTGAATCATCCCCAAACTATCCCCCATACCTGTCCGTGGGAAAACTGTCTTCCACAAAACCAGTACCTAGTGCCAAAAAGATTGGGGACCACTGTGCAATTTCCAGATTGCAATAAAAACTACAAGGCATTCAGAAAAGGGGCAAAACATACTTTGTTTATTGTTTAATGTAAAAAAATAAGACTCATAGATATTCCTGGTATTGACATTTTCACACAAAGACTTTCAAATATTATAAATCTGCTTAAAAACACAAGTTAAAGAATAATGGAATTGATAAAAAGAGTGAGAATTTCAATAGGAAATTGGCTTCTTAAAAATGGAATGAAAATAGAACTCTAGAATTGAAAAGATAATTAGTTTTACATCAGAAAGTATGATCAGTGACCTCAAGGGAAAAAAGAAATAGCTAAACAGGAGCATAGAGATATTCAAGAAGTTTAGCAAACCTTAAGCAAGAAAAATAAACATAAAACCATATTTATGCACATCTTAGTCAAACTGCTAAAAAACAAAGTAAAATATTAGCAGCTAGAGAAAAAAAAAAGACATCTTTTGTTCAAAGGAGCAATAATATGGCTGGTGGTTGCTTTTCAACCATTACTGTATTTATCAGAAACAATAATGACAACTATAAAGTGAAGAAAGAAAGTAAAAAAAAAAAAAGAATTTCAAACTAGAATTCTATCATATGGTAAACAATTCTTCAGAAGTGAAAGTGATAGAAAAATATATTAAGGTTAAAATAATGAGAGAATTTGTCACCAAGAAACCTACACAATAAAAGACAAGAATAAATTTCTCTAGATTGAAGCAAAATGATGCTGCAGAAGAGCATGAAACTTCAAGATAAACAAGGTTTACTGGAAAAGGTAAAACTGTAGAAAGACCTATAATTACTATTTAAAATAATAATAACTGTTTGTCTGTGGGGCTATATTATACACAGCAGGAAAATAATCTGATGTCAGAAATGAAAGAAGAAGAATAAAAACAGTTAAACTGTCATAAAGTTCTTACATTATGTGGAAATATTTTAAAATATTAAAAAAATTACAAAATATTTTAATAGGTAAAAATGCATCTGATAATTTCTAAGATAATCCATAACAAAATAATAGAAAATATGCAATAGCAAGGTAATGGAACATATAAAATGGAATACTAAAAGACATCTGATCAATATAAAAAGGAGGCAAAGGTGAGATCAAGGAACACAGAAAACAGAAGGTATAGAAAAAGTCAATTATATCAACAATTGCATTAAATATGAAAGTGAAAATGTGAAAATACTAGTTGCTCAGTCAGTCATGTCTGACTCTTTGCTATCCCAGAGACTGTAGCCTATCAGGATCCTGTGTCCATGAAATTATCCAGGCAAGAATATTGGGGTAGGTAGCCATTCTCTTTTCCAGGGGATCTTCCTGACTCAGGGATCAAACCTGTGTCTCCTGCAATGCAGGAAGAGTCACCAGGGAAGTCCTACATTACTGCACTTAAATTGAGACACAGATATTGTTATAGTGGATTTAAAAATAATTATATCCTGTTTTTAAGAAACATACTTGAAATATGACAGAGGTTGAACACATTAAGGTGAAAAAAGTAGCATATTTATGCAAACATTAACCAAGAGAAAGTATAGCAGTATTAACATAAATAAAGTAGACTTTAAGGCAAGTAGTAAATGAAGTGTTATAAGGAGGGGTACTTTAATATGATAAAGAAATAACTGGATAGGGAGATAATAATTCTACGTATTTGTACACCTGATAACTTAGCTTTAAAAAAATGGCAATAAAAATGAATGTAACTACTGAGACAGGCAAATTCGTAATTCTATAGGAAAATGATAAACAATCTTCCTAAATAATATAAAAAACAGACAAAACCCAATAAGACTTAAAAAAGCTGAACATCACATTTAAATAATGTGACCTATTGGCATATTTAGAACAGTACACTCAAAAAACATATAATACATATAAGTTACAGATGTATTTGTGATAATTATCAAAAGAGAGCTTTGAAAAGACAGTTCACCAAAGAGTACAAAACAGTGCCCAAAAAACAATTAAGAAGGTGTTTTTAAAATATCATTACTAATTAAAGAATAAAAATTAAAACAAAAAAAAAGAGTATGTATAAATTAGAAAACTTAAAATTAATCAAGTGACCAAGAACAAGTGTTGGTGAGGGTATGAAATAAGTGGAATTCACATACAACTGTTGGTGGAAGTGTTAAAGTAGAATAATCACAATGAAAAGTATTTAGCATGATCTATGTAACTACTGCACAATTGCACTCATCTCACACGCTGGTAAAGTAATGCTCAAAATTCTCCAAGCCAGGCTTCAGAAATATGTGAACTGTGAACTTCCTGATGTTCAAGCTGGTTTTGGAAAAGGCAGAGGAACCAGAGATCAAATTGCCAACACCCACTGGATCATGGAAAAAGCAAGAGAGTTCCAGAAAAACACCTATTTCTGCTTTATTGACTATGCCAAAGCCTTGGACTGTGTGGATCACAATAAACTGTGGAAAATTCTGAAAGAGATGGGAATACCAGACCACCTAACCTGCCTCTTGAGAAATTTGTATGCAGGTCAGGAAGCAACAGTTAGAACTGGACATGGAACAACAGACTGGTTCCAAATAGGAAAAGGAGTACGTCAAGGCTGTATATTGTCACCCTGTTTATTTAACTTATATGCAGAGTACATCATGAGAAACGCTGGACTGGAAGAAACACAAGCCGGAATCAAGATTGCCGGGAGAAATATCAATAACCTCAGACATGCAGATGACACCACCCTTATGGCAGAAAGTGAAGAGGAACTCAAAAGCCTCTTGATGAAAGTGTAAGTGGAGAGTGAAAAAGTTGGCTTAAAGCTCAACATTCAGAAAACGAAGATCATGGCATCTGATCCCATCACTTTATGGGAAATACATGGGGAAACAGTGGAAACAGTATCAGACTTTATTTTTGGGGGCTCCAAAATCACTGCAGATGGTGACTGCAGCCATGAAATTAAAAGACGCTTACTCCTTGGAAGGAAAGTTATGACCAACCTAGATAGCATATTCAAAAGCAGAAACATTACTTTGCCAACAAAGTTTCATCTAGTCAAGGCTATGGTTTTTCCTGTGGTCATGTATGGATGTGAGAGTTGGACTGTGAAGAAGGCTGAGTGCCAAAGAATTGATGCTTTTGAACTTCAGTGTTGGAGAAGACTCTTGAGAGTCCCTTGGACTGCAAGGAGATCCAACCAGTCCATTCTGAAGGAGATCAGCCCTGGGATTTCTTTGGAAGGAATGATGCTAAAGCTGAAACTCCAGTACTTTGGCCACCTCATGAGAAGAGTTGACTCATTGGAAAAGACTCTGATGCTGGGAGGGATTGGGGGGCAAGAGGAGAAGGGGAGGACAGAGGATGAGATGGCTTGATGGCATCACTGACTCGATAGACGTGAGTCTGAGTGAACTCCAGGAGTTGGTGATGGACAGGGAGGCCTGGCGTGCTGTGATTCATGGGGTCGCAAAGAGTTGGACACAACTGAGTGACTGATCTGATCTGATGAAAGGTGGAGATACACAACCTCCATCCAATTATATCAATTTCCTAAAAGTGTGTACACCCCTGTATGAAGAGATATATATAAATATGCTTGTAACAGCAATGTTAACTAAGAATCGAGTAAAACTAGAAATAACTCGGATATTTATCAACAGTAAAATATATAAATAAACCGGGATACATCTATAAACTATTATATAGCAATGAAAACAAACTATACAACTGTATAATATGAATCTAGTAACATAATACTGAGTAACTGATGCCAATCACAAAAGAATATATATTGTTTTGTTTCTATAAGTATGAAGAAAAAGCTGAGGTACTAAACTGTAATGTCTGGAGATAGATACATGCCTAAGTGGTTAAAATATAATAAGAAGAGAAGTCGCTCAGTCATGTCCAACTCTTTGCGACCCCATGGACTGTAGCCCACCAGGCTCCTCAGTCCACGGGATTTTCCAGGCATGAATACTGGAGTGGGTTGCCATTTCCTTCTCCAGGGGATCTTCTGGACCCAGGGATTGAATCCGGGTCTCCCACATTGTAGGCAGATGCTTTACCATCCAAGCTACCAGGAAAATATAATAATGACTAAACAAACAAACAAAAAAAACCTAGAAAGGATTACCATAAAAGAAGAGTGATTACTTTGTGGGGAAAGGAGAGGTATTTTAAGAGTGAATGAGGCAGGCTTCAGGAGTCTACAAATATCTTATTTCTTAATGTTCATGATGACCACAAATTGCTTGTGTAACATTTCATTGAAATTTATATTTCTATTTTGTACCTTTTTCTGTATTGATGTTATATTTGGCACAAAAATTACTAAATAAGACATTTCTGTAGATTTGAATGTCATGTCATCTATATTTGATCTATTCAAGGTCTGCTGCTGCTGCTGCTGCTACTGCTAAGTCGCTTCAGTTGTGTCCGACTCTGTGCGACCCCATAGACGGCAGCCCACCAGGGTCCCCTGTCCCTGGGCTTCTCCAGGCAAGAACACTGGAGTGGGTTGTCACCTCCTTCTCCAATCTATTTTTGTGTAAATGAAAATATCTAATGAAGAAAAATATTAAAACATAATTGAGAAGACCTGATTGTTTAAAGGAATGTCAATGTAGGGGTATCAACATGGAATTACTTTATTTTTCCTAAAGATTACCTCCTAATTTCCTATATTAAAGTACATTCTCTTGATGGCAACTGGTTTCTTACTCTCATTTTGTCCTGATTCTGTAACTCTTCATCTAAGTTCAGTTGTTAGAATGATTGTATTCTAATACTGAAGAATTGGTGTTTGGAGCATAGGCTACCTACTTCCTCATGAAACACATTCACTAGTTTCCTAGGGCATGTGGCTAGAATAGATATTTATTTATTTATTCCCTTGCAGTTCCCTTCAGTTCAGTTCAGTCGCTCAGTCATGTCTGATTCTTTGCAACCCCATGAATCACAGCACGCCAGGTCTCCCTGTCCATCACTAACTTCCAGAGTCTACCCAAACCCATGTCCATTGAATCAGTGATGCCATCCAGCCATCTCATCCTCTGTTGTCCCCTTCTCCTCCTGTCCCCAATCCTTCCCAGCATTAGGGTCATTTCTAATGAGTCAACTTTTCATATGAAGTGGCCAAAGTATTGGAGTTTCAGCTTCAACATCAGTTCTTCCAATGAACACCTAGGACTGGTCTCCTTTAGGATGGACTGGTTGGATCTCCTTGCAGTCCAAGGGACTCTCAAGAGTCTTCTCCAACCCCACAGTTCAAAAACATCAATTCTTTGGCGCTCAGCTTTCTTCACAGTCCAACTCTCACATCCATACATGACCACTGGAAAAACCATAACCTTGACTAGACAGACCTTTGTTGGCAAAGTAATGTCTCTGCTTTTGAATATGCTATCTAGGTTGGTCATAACTTTCCTTCCAAGGAGTAAGTGTCTTTTAATTTCATAGCTGCAATCACCATCTGCAGTGATTTTGGAACCCCCAAAAATAAAGTCTGACACTGTTTCCATTGCAGTTAGATGTGAATAAATGTGACATTTCTGGCTAATGGAACTGATCTCTTCCACTTATGGGATAAACCCTTATAAAAAGCACTCATGCAGAATCCTTAACACCAGTAATATCAGAGTCCATGGTGCTCTAGGACACCAGGCGGTACAGATGGCAAAACCTCTGCCAACCTTGGTTCCTGAACAGTAGTTGGAGTATATCACCCTCTTGTTTCCTTATGGCATGCTAATAGTTTATGAAAGCAAGAAGAAGGTCTGTTGAGTTGAGACAATATTTTAGTGTTTGTTATAGACAGTAGTGTTATCTTCATTTAAACCTCAATCTTACACTTGATTCAAAGCTTTTTGTCTTTACCCTCAGAACTCTGGAACAGCAGCTCAGTGACTTGGGTGAACAGGAACTGAAGGTATATAGGCTTGAAGGATTTCAGGAGCCTCTTTCCTGTTGTCACTTCTAGACTCTTACAGGGATAGGTTACATATTTCTAGCCACTTCCAACACAATAGGAACATTTTACTTGGTGCAAAATACAGTTCTATTACATCAGCAAAAGTTTGGAAAATAATTCTATGAAATATATTCTGAGAGGAATGCATTTATGGCCTCTAACTTTTGTTTATTTTTTATCCCATTTATTTATTTTTTAATGAAGGATAATTGCTTTACAGAAATATGTTGTTTTCTGTCAAACCTCAACATGAATCAGCCATAGGTACACGTGTATCCCCTCCCTTTTGAACCTCCCTCCCATCTCTTGTCCCATCCCAACCCTCTGGATTGATACAGAGCCCCTGTTTGAGTTTCCTGGGCCATACAGCAAATTCCTGTTAGGCTATCTATTTTACATGTGGTAAAGTAAGTTTCTATTTTAGCATCTAAATTCCCATAAATATTTTCTGGAGAAGAATAAAATTTCCAGGTTTATCAGGTAATTAATGAATGAACATTTTAAATCATAATTCCTGCTTTGAATGAAATGTGATTTCCCTTATTTTTTACCCTGAAAAGAAAGAGCTTTAAAAGTGCTTTGTACAGGGCCCCCTAGTGATACCCACAATGGGATCATTGCCTTGTAGTCGTTGCTATTTAGAGTATCACAGAAATCAGTGAAATTCATCGTTGCGGTCTGCCAAAGAGAGTTCCTTTCAATCTGTTCCTGACTGCCAGCAGAAGACAGAGAAGGTACACGAGGGACCAAAGGATGCAGGTTGGAATAATAAACAAGACTGTGATATCTTTTTTTTTTTTATGATAGAGAGAGCATATGAAACCTGAAGGAGCTGGCAATGTATTCCCTATTACCAAATTAAACCCACCAGAAATGCTGAGGCCTTTAAATTTTTTATTATAAAAACATGCCCCTGAAGATTAAAAATGGAAACTAAATGAAAGATGAGCTCACTCATTTGAGAATAGGTAAATGAACATTACCCTTCTTTTCTTTTAAGGTTTACACA
This sequence comes from Bos javanicus, assembly GCF_032452875.1. Lineage (NCBI taxonomy): Eukaryota > Metazoa > Chordata > Mammalia > Artiodactyla > Bovidae > Bos > Bos javanicus. The sequence goes on along the minus strand of NC_083874.1, from coordinate 77,048,685 downwards.
CATCGAGACAGCAAACATGCAAGTGTACACACACGCAAACACACACTGTAATTGGCAACCTGCTGATCAGGAAACTTGCCAACAATCTATAATATGATTCTGTCTCTTGGAAAAGTCATAAATTATGAGCATCATAGAAAGTTCTATATCTTTCTTCTTTATATACAATTTAGCAATGTACTGTTGTTTCTTCCTTCTTGAATACCTCTGAGTTTATTCCTTTCCCTTCATTCTCACAACCCTCAATCTCTGAGTTACTTCATGCCTAAATTTCTTCAGTATACTTCTGATTTCAGACCTTCTTGATGTCAATCTATTCAGTCCCACTAGCAAAGACATCTTTCTAAAATAACAAATTTCATTAAGACATACCTCGTTTCCAAGCTCTATAATTAATGGCTTCTTTGGAGAAATCACTTTGGAAATTGCTCAAAATTGCATTGTTTTTTATGTCATGTTTAAACCTATGATACGTTTTACAGCTTGATGGAGAAACGCCTTTAAGATCAGACTACATAACAAAGGAATTTCTATGAGCATTTTCGAGATGGTAAGGTACATGGAACATAGAGTTAATTAGCAAGGCAAATAAATACAAAGTACAGACAAACAGGATGTGGCAGACATCCTGGATATGCATCAACTATTTGAGTACTAAAAAGATGCTTTCTGCATGGGTTGGTGTATCTGTAGTAGTATCTTAAATGCAACATGTTCAAAATTAAATGCAATATACCATTCCCCCCAAAATATTTCTCCTTTCAAGAATGCACAACCAGACTCTGTGCTGACCAAGGTGGAAACTTAGCAGGCCTTACTGAGCTGTGTTCAATCTCTAAGTCACGTCTGGCTCTGTGACCCCATGGACTTAGCCCACCAGACTCCTCTGTCCATGGGGACTCTCCAGGCAAGAAACTGTAGTGCGTTATGGGTTGCCATGCCCTCCTCCAGGGGATCTTCCCAACCCAGGGATGGGACCCAGGTCTCCCACATTGCAGGTGGATTCTTTCCCATCTGAGCCACCAGGGAAGCCCAAGAATACTGGTGTGAGTAGCCTATCCCTTCTCCAGAGGATCTTCCCAACCTAAGAATCAAACGAGGATCTCCTGCATTGCAAGCAGATTCTTTGCCAACTGAAGTCCTAGCAGGCCTAGTCACATCCTATTAATTCTATTTACTTCACATTTCAGGACCTGCCTCATTTGCTCCATTCATAAGCCATCTCAACTCTAATTCAGTTTCTTGTTTTCCAGTTTCCCATTTTTCCAATGATTCATCACACTTCTTCCAAATCCACATTTCTGCAATATAAATTGTACTTAAAACCTTCAATGGACTGTGATCCATAGGGTAATTCAAAATTAGTAACTAGTCAAATAATGATGATTAGCAGTCATCATATCAACATCATCTTTTTTCTAGGTAACTCCAGTCTTCTTACTTTTTTATTCAGTATCCCCTTAACTTGAGCACTTTATCTAAACTTATGATTCATGAGTGACTTACCTCTATGTTTACACTCTTTTTTCTTCCTAGAATGTCATTCTTCTCTTGTTGAAATAGTTTAAGTGCTGTTGCTCTTGTTATTTAGTCAACAAATCTTTGCGACACAATAGACTGTACCCTTCCAGGCTCCTCTGTCCATGGGATTTCCCAGGCATGAATACTGGAGTGAGTTGCCATTTCCTTCTCCAGGGGATATTCCTGACGCAGAGGTGGAACCTGCACCTCCTGCATGGCAGGCAGATTCTTTACCACTAAGCCACCAGGGAAACCCAATGTATACACTTGTTGCTTTGTATGCCACATTTGCTGATTTTCCATATAGGCATACGCATGTCTCTTGGACTGCACATAGTACACAGTACTAATAGATGCAAAACACTCACTTCACTTTCTGTGTATTTTATCCCACTAGTTTCTATCAGTTTTATGCCCACTTGCAATGCTTAGATAAATAATCAGTCCAGTTCAGTCGCTCAGTCATGTCCAGTGCTTTGCAAACCCATGGACTGCAGCATACCAGGCTTCCCTGTCCATCACCAACTCCCAGAGCCTACTCAAACTCATGTCCATTGAGTCAGTGATGCCATTCAACCATTTCATCCTCTGTCATCCCCTTCTCCTCCTGCCCTCAATCTTTCCCAGCATCGGGGTCTTTTCAAATGAGTCAGTTACTCCCATTGGGTGGCCAAAGTATTGGAGTTTCAGCTTCAACATCAGTCCTTCTAATGAACACTCAGGACTGATCTCCTTTAGGATGGACTGGTTGGACCTCCTGCAGTCCAAGGGACTCTCAAGAGTCTTCTCCAACACCACAGTTCAAAAGCATCAATTCTTCGGCCCTCAGCTTTCTTTATAGTCCAACTCTCACATCTATACATGACTACTAGAAAAATCATAGCCTTGACTAGATGGACCTTTGTTGGCAAAGTAATGTCTCTGCTTTTTAATATGCTGTCTGGATTGGTCATAACTTTCTTTCCAAGGAGTAAGTGTCTTTTAATTTCATGGTTGCAATCACCATCTGCAGTGATTTTGGAGCTAAAAAAAAAAAAAAAAAAAGTCAGCCACTGTTTCTTCATCTATTTGCCATGAAGTGATGGGACCAGATGCCATGATCTTAGTTTTCTGAATGTTGAGCTTTAAGCCAACTTTTTCACTCTCCTCTTTCACTTTCATCAAGAGGCTCTTTAGTTCTTCTTCACTTTCTGCCATAAGGGTGGTGTCATCTGCATATCTGAGGTTATTGATATTTCTCCTAGTGATCCTGGGGATTTCCTCATAGCTCAGTTGGTAAAAAAGTGGCCTGCAGTGCAGGAGACCCCGGTTCGACTCCTGGGTTGGGAAGATTCTTGGGCTTCCTTTTGGCTCAGCTGGTAAAGAACCCACCTACAATGTGGGAGACCTGGGTTCGATTCCTGGGTTGGGAAGATCCCCTGGAGAAGGGAAAGGCTACCCACTCTAGTATTCTGGCCTGGAGAATTCCACGGACTATACAGTCCATAGGGTCTCAACGAGTCAGACACAACTAGCCCAGTTTCACTTTCACTCTCCTGGCAATCTTGATTCCAGTTTTTGCTTCCTCCAGCCCAGTGTTCCTCATGATGTACTCTGCATATAAGTTAAGTAAGCTGGGTGACAATATACAGCCTTGACATACTCCTTTTCTTATTTGTAACCAGTCTGTTGTGGATTATCTTTAAGTCTTCATTCAGTGAATAAACAAACAAAAGGATAATTTTAGAGAGATGGACGGACATGTGAATATTTCTTTCCTAGTCTAAAATTTCATTATTTCATGAGTTCTTAATGCAGTTCTGCTTTAAATTGTGAAAATACTGGATAATGAGATTGAGTAGAAGGACTCAATGTGTCAAGCCCCTAGAAGAGGACAAAAATCACAGGATCTTTCCTTTCCAGAAGTAGAAACCAGAAGAAAAGTTTAGAAAGCCATGCATTAGGTATCTTTTCTTTTTTACCTTGAAAGCTGAGTTACCATGTGAACCAAGATGAGATTAGGACCAGAATGTCTCACACCTTCAGTGTAACTGGCGCCAAGAAAGCAAACAAAACATTCAATTTTTTTTTTTTAATTTTGATTGGAGTATAGTTGATTCACAATGTTGTGTTAGTTTCAGGTGTACAACAAAGTGAATCGGTTGTACAAATACCCACTCTTCTTTAGATTTTCTTTTTTCTCCTATAGGCCATTACCAAGTATTGAGTAGAGTGCCTGTGCTTTACTAGTCCTTGCTAGTTATCTATTTTATATATAGTAGGTGTGCATATCAATCCCAGTCTCCCAATCTACCGCCCCCTTATCCCCACAGTAACCATAAGTTTGTTTTTTACATCTCTATTTTGTAGATAAGTTCATTTGTACCCCCCCATTTTTTTAGATTCCACATATAATCAATATCATATATTTGTCTTTCTCTGAGTTACTTTAGTCAGTATGACAATCTCTGCTGTTGCTGCTAAATTGCTTCAGTCGTGTCTGACTCTGTGTGACCCCAGAGACGGCAGCCCACCAGGCTCCCCCATCCCTGGGATTCTCCAGGCAAGAACACTGGAGTGGGTTGCCATTTCCTTCTCCAATGAATGAAAGTAAGTGAAAGTGAAGTCGCTCAGTCGATGACAATCTCTAGGCCCATCCATTTGCTGCAAATGGCATTATTTTGTTCTTTTTATGGCTGAGTAATATTTCATTGTATATATGTACCACATCTTTATCCATTCCTCCAATGATGGACATTAGTTTAGGACATCCATGTCCTGGTTATTGTAAATGGTACAATGATGAATATTGGACTGCCTGTATCTTTTCAAATTATGGTATTCTCCTAATATTTGTCCAGGAGTGGAATTGCTGAATCATACAGTAGGTCTATTTTAGTTTTTTTAAGAGTCTCCATACTACTCTCCATAGTAACTGTACCTATTTATATTCCTACCAATGTAATAGAAGAGCACTCTATTCTCCACACCCTCTCCAGCACTTAATGTTTGTAGATTTTTTCAGATGGCCATTTTGACCAGTGTGAGGTGATACTTATCAATCTTTCATTATTAAAAAAAAAAAATCCAAAATCTTATCAGGTTTACATGGCAATGTTTTACCAGAGGATTCAGAACAAAACACTGACTCAGTTCCTTCAAAGAACTTAAAGGCCAGTAGGAGAGGCATATTTAAGTAATTGCATAAAATATAGTTAGTTTTCCCTGAGTGAAAATTATAGAGAAAAACTTCAGGATATTAAGAGACTATGAGAGGACAAGGCACTTTTATGTACCCAGGATTTTCAGGGAAGTGTGGTTTAAGCTGGGACATGAAGAATGAAAAAAAGGCTAAATAGGTTGAAAGGAAGGTGTTGTGGTGGGTACATGGAAGAGGAAAAGATGCATGGTTTCACTAACTTAAGAGATTTCATGGCACGAGTTCCATGATCATTGTCCATGATGGGTAGTAAAAGTCATCTGATTCAAAAACACTCCTTGGCTGACATTGGATTTGGGTTATAACAAATTATAATAGTCTGAATTTAAGTGGAATTTAGAGAGTTTCCTGTAATTTGGGGATTTTATTACAAATTATTTTTATATAATGATTCTGACCCTTATTAAATCACTGTCACCTCTGCCACCAAGTCAGTGTTAATTAATGGAAAGGCCATGATTTTCAAATCAAGTGATATTCAGAGTTAAATTGACTCTACTGCCTTGTTTGATAAACAGTAGTCTGGCCAAGATGGACTATTGAGAGATAATTTTTTTAGAACAATTATCAAATTGGCATAGCATAAGTACACTAATTTAAGTAGATAGAGTATGTTCGGTTTATTGAAATGAATCTTTTCAGTAGGAGAAAAAACACCCTTGAGAATGTTGTTAAGACAATATAACAAGTTAGATTAATATAGATTTGACCAGCAAATGATTCTTCACTTACTGGCCTTTGGATTTCAATAATATTTAGCCAGAGGCTGTTTTTCAAGTGCTGTCACTTGGGCTTTTTATAATGAAAGTCAGAAAGGAAGCTTTAATGAGCTCTATCCAAGTTCATAACATTCAGACTCCAAACCCAGAAAACAAAACCAGCCACCTGTAAATGTTTGACCTATTGTTCAGAAGGGAATTCTTTGAAGAGAGGTAGAGATTTGCAGAATATAGAAGTGAAGTTGGGAAAATACCAAAAGACAAAACTTCCCTACTTGAAAATTTAACAAAGTCAGCCTGATTCTACTCTTTCAGGTAAAGTTATTCAGAACTATATTCCCAGAGTGATCTAGAAAAATAGCTTGCATTGAAAATGGTGTTCAATGTGCTAATCTGTTATTCCCAAAGTTATAGTGAATGTGTTGAGTATTTTTTATCCTGATAACCCCAAATTTCAGTATATTTTTGGATATCTTTAGAAAGAGTGAATCAGGCTATATCTCAGTTCTACATCTACCATTTGCTCAGTGGGTACTGATAGGTATTAGCAAAGGAGATAAAAGACCTTATGATAGTACAAAATAAAATGTTCCACCTATGAAGTGGGTAATGTGAGCACTTGGCTAGAAATTTTATTATGGCCAGTCTACGAAGGAGGTGTTTCTATTTTCAGTTCAGTTCAGCCGCTCAGTCATGTCCGACTCTTTGCGACCACATGAACCACAGCATGCCAGGCCTCCCTGTCCATCACCAACTCCCGGAGTTCACTCAGACTCATGTCCATCAAGTCGGTGATGCCATCCAACCATCTCTCCTCTGTTGTCCCTTCTCATCCTGCCCTCAATCTTTCCCAGCATCAGGGTCTTTTCCAATGAGTCACCTCTTCGCGTGAGGTGGCCAAAGTAACCACTAACCCTAACCCTGCATTTTATCTGGCAACCGTACTTTAATTACTTTTTTCCTGATGCACCATGAATGAAAAATAAGCTCTTTGCTGTGTCCTATGTGCTTTAAAAAATCATAACTCTGCTGGTCACTGTCTATCTCTTTCACTGCATCTCATGCCATTGTCTTCAAATCAGTGTGTACCAGCTACACTGATTTTATGTCAATTTTTCCAATGCACTTTTTTTTCCCCTGAGAGACTCTGCTCATCATCTCCTTTACTTTTCCTCATCTTTCAGCTCTTACCTTAGGTGGCATGTTTTCAGAGAGGCCTCTTGCCAACTTACCTAGGTAGAGTCCCTATTCACTTGCCTCTAAAACCACAACTTGTAATTATGTTTCTTCAGATCTTGTTTCAAGCATCTTTTATTCTGCAAGTTACTTGAGGGCAAGGACCTTGTCTGGTTCCTTCAGCAATGCTTACTGATCAGTTAGCAGTGCTTTTGGCACACACACAACATCTGCTAAATAAATACTTTTAAATTATTTAAAAATAAATGTGTCCATATTGTTTCAAATAATAGTATCTCCCTCAAACAGACTATTGTGCACACTGAATAATATTCACAGAGTATATAGCTATATACTTGACACATCCTAAGTGATCAATAACTGATCGTTATTTGTTTTACTTCTACTGATGATACTCTATGAAATGATCCGATTCTGGCAGATATAGCCTTGTGATAATATTCTTTTAGGAAACCAACAAATAAACAAAGGAAGTCATCTCTTAAGAGCCTTTCGAATACCTACTAATATTAAAACTGCCCACTCCCGTTTTCTTGGGCTTTCCTTGTGGCTCAGCTGGTAAAGAATCTGCCTGCAATGTGGGTGACCTGGGTTCAATCCCTGGGTTGGGAAGATCCTCTAGAGAAGGGAAAAGATACCTACTCCAGTATTCTGACCTAGAGAATTCCATGGACTGTATAGTCCATGTGGTCATAAACAGTCAGACATGACTGAGCAACTTTCACTTTCAGTATTAAATAACCTCTAAACTAAACTAATATTTTCCATTTATTAGTTTATTTTTAAAGCTTCTATTTTCTCTCCCCTTTCTATGTTTCCAAAATTTTCCCTTGACAATTATTCTCCCAGACCATAGTCAGCTTCAGAAGAGACTAAATTATTTCACCAGTAAACAAACAAACAAACTAAAGTAAACAGAGTATTAAGAAGGGCAGAGACAGTCTGGCCACCTTGAATGATTTTTTTTTTTTGGACCATTGGCACAATTAATAGAGTATTATTGGAACATTTCAAATTGCTGAAAATTTATACTACAATTTGTGACCGTTAAGCATGCAGAATGAAAGAACTCAGATCTTCTCATCAAGAGTTTCATTCAATCTCCTTGCAATTATTCACTGAGCAGTCAGTGCATGTAAAGTACTTATGCTAAGGGCCAAGGTGTAATACATGCTTCTCATTTAGTGAGGGACACAAATAAAAATCAATGAGATAAACCTCTTAAGGATTTGAGAAATATATACAAAGATCAATTAATAAGGAGAGAATCAATAAGATTTGGTAGAAATGATGACTTTTCAGGTAGGTTATGAAGGATGACTAATACATATATATGAGAAATAAAGAGAAATGAATGTTCTTACCAACTACATATAGAACATATTTTGTTGTTTGGGCATTTTGAGTTTTTTGTTTTGTTTTGTTTTAATTGGCTATAGACCAGTCTCATAGAGAACCTTTAATAACAATTTAAATTAGTCAGCTCTCTTTAAGTTATAATATAGTAACAAATGATTTCAAAATCTTGGTAGCTTGCAATTACAGAGACTGATTTATCAGTATTACTATATATACTTTGTAGAATGGCTGTAAAATTATTCTGGGACCAAGATTTAAAGTAGATTCCTTACTGAGGAAATGGTTGGGTTTACAGGGAAAAAGTGGTAGGGTCAAGTCAGTTCAGTTCAATTCAGTCGCTCAGTTGTGTCCGACTCTTTGCGACCCCATGAATCGCAGCACGCCAGGCCTCCCTGTCCATCACCAACTCCCGGAGTTCACTCAGACTCACGTCCATCGAGTTAGTGATGCCATCCAGCCACCTCATCCTCTGTTGTCCCCTTCTCCTCCTGCCCCCAATCCCTCCCAGCATCAGAGTCTTTTCCAATGAGTTAACTCTTCACATGAGGGGTCAAGTAACGGCTCTTAAAGTAGCTGCTCAGAAGCGGTATGTGTCACCTCCACATATACTCACTGGCCAGAGAAAGTCACATGGAAAAACCTAATGGCAATGGTGCTCCCAAGAAGCACAAAGTGTACCTGTTAAAAACTCCCCTCTATTGGGGCGTATACCACAGGAAATACAAATATGTTAAATATTAATTAGATAGCCCAGTTTGCTCAACATGTAGCTAATACTAATGCTGATTATAATTTATTTACACATCTTTATTGCCTTTGCCTAGATGCTCTAAGAAATTTAATATTTTTGTAAATCCCTTGAATTTTGGAAATATTTTTTGACAGACATTTTAAGAAATTCATTTTCTAAACCTGTGGAAGCCTGATAGAATAACTCCAATTTTCATAAGAGTAAAGAAGCAACAGTGATAAGGACATATGGGAGAGCAGGGATGGTTATAAGATTGGCTGGTGAATGGGTACCTGGGTAGAAGGGGGTTTCACAGCTAAGGAGGAGTGGACAACATACTCTATATCACCAACAGGAGGAGAAACAGTGCCTCCATTAGATTGACAGCCACATTCAGTTGATAATTTGCAAATAATTTTCTTTTAAAATCATTCTCTTAACTTGTAATTATGAAAAAAGTAATTAATTCATAGAAACTTCAGTTTTAAATTCCAAACACAACTTGTGATATGGAGTATCACCCTTTTTAGGTCACGTTTTACCCTTTATATGGTTTATCTTTACATTTTATTTGTTTGGGGGACACATAAAACAAGTAACTCTCAACCTGGACGGTAATGTTCTATAGAAATTTTGTGTCATTGTTGATGGCCTTTGAGAATGCACTCAGACTTTCTACTATCTATAGACAATTTTAAATATTCAACAAAAGGGGAACTTATCATACTTACACTGCACAGAAGTTTAAAGCCAAAATGAAAGTGTTTTTATATTCCCTAAATTTGTGCAATGCAAACTACTTGCACTGGCCCTACTTCACTTATTTTTAAAATATAGATATGGATAAGACTCTTGAGAATCCCTTACACTGCAAGGAAATCAAACCAGTCAATCCTAAAGAAAATCAATCCTGAATATTCATTGGAAGGAGTGATGCTGCAGCTGAAGCTCCAATACTTTGGCCACCTGATACAAAGAGCCGAATCATTAGAAAAGACCATGATGCTTGGAAAGATTGAAGGCAGAAGAAGGGAACAACTTCACTGGATGGCATCACTGACTAAACGGACATGAGTTTGAGCAAGTTCCACGAGATGGTGATGGACAGGGAAGCCTGGTGTGCTACAAAGAGTCAGGCACGACTGAGAGACTGAACAGTAACAATGTAAATCCCTCCCATCCTCCTTAAAAACTTTCAGGAATTTCTCATTTTCTTAGGTTAAAGCCTACAGACCTTTAAAATGGCTATAAAATACAACATGGTATTGATCCCCCCCAAAAAATGTCTTTAACACAGTTTCACATGGACACCACGGTCCATGAATCAATTTAAGAGAGGAAAACAGCCAAAGAAGAAGGAAAGAAATCCATATATGGTGAGAATAGAAAGATCTGCAAGTTACTGAAAAGAGCAGGGGTAGATAAAGTTAAGAGGAAATTCATAAATCATATGAATCATAAATTCTGTTGTGTAATGTGGCTGTATTATACATCATCAAATTGATAGGTGGAACAAAATCTACCATTTATTGGGCACTTTTAAATTCTGGACTCATATACACAATATTTCATTTAACTTCAAAAGAAACCTGCAAGGTGGATGTCAATAGTACCATTACACATAAGGGAAGGAAAGGCTGAGAAGTCAATTAAAAGGGGAAAACTTTATATAGCAAGTAACTGAAAAAGCCTGGGTTACAAACCCATATAGAGCAAATTTCAAAAACCTTTCCAAAACTACATAAGGTTATCTTTTTATAGAGAATAAAATGGCATTTAAACTTTGAAATTCATCCAAGTTAGTGTGTTGACTCTAAATTTGGTCTGTTTATACCTTGAAAATGGAGAGTTTGAAACTAGAACTTTACAAACCATGCCCTCAGCCTTAGCACCTGATTACATTTAGTTATATAGTTTTTAAATTTCTGAAATGGAAAAATATTAATACTAATATCTTAAAACTCTATTTTAGAGGAAAGGTTAACACTAGAAATTCTTAAAAAGTGGGTTTCACTTTTGTTTTCTTTCATTTTATGTGTCAATTTCCCGAGGACCAAAGCATATCACAAAGAGAGCAGGGTAAAATTTTCATGACAAATACTGGTTAACTTCTAGATAAAGACTTTTTTCATCTATTTGTGCATATTAGATGAATGACAAGAAAGACAAGACTAGTGGGGTAATTTGTTAAAAATTATTATTATTACAGTTAATATGGTTCATATTGTATTTTTTTTGTAAGAATCACATAATCCTATGTCCTTTGCAAAACATTAATAATAGATACATTATCATATCAAAAAACCACTAGAAAGGGCATTGTAGGAGTGGTTTTTGTCTATTCACATGACACTAATCAACTTTAAAGTTGATTATGAAATTTGATAAGAAAAGCAAACTTCAAATTTATACCCCAGTTACTAAGATGGAGTCTGCTTTTATGCTGTTGGTTGTTGCAATTCTTTATAGTGTGTAATTATGACATTATTGAGACATAATTTTTAGGTTATGTAGTTCTTTTTTTAAATCAAAACAAAACAATTAGGTCTGTCTTAATAGCCTACTGGCTTTTATATTACAGTTCTCTAATTGTAAAAAAGCAAATCAGGAAGTGTTCCAGATTATTTTCACATATAATAATAATTATATGTACTCAATTCTTCCTTAAGGAACCAACAGTAATTCAAATATAAAACAACAAGGTTAATAAAGCACTCCATTGAGGTCACTAATATAGTATATTATGTATAGTATATCATGATTTCTGTTGATTCTGTTTTCTGGCCTCATCAAAAGCTTCTATCAGCAACAACTTCCTGTATATATTTGAAAAGTAAGATCTTGCCTAAGGATGTTGGCATTCTGCTTCACATTTATCATGTGGTAAGGAACAGACAAAAACAGACCAAATGATCTGCATGCAAGGGCACAGTTAAGAACTGGATGGTTTAAAACATCTGAAACTTCAGAATTGTCCTTGAACTTCCGTCTATTCATTTTTAAATATAATGTTGAAGTAACATGCATTAAAATGCATAAAGGGAAATAACAGATTCAGAGTGAAATAAGTCAAAATTATTTCAGATTCTTTTATCTCTAAAACATAAAGCACATGGATTCTGTAGGATTGAGTACAAAGAAAAGACTTGGATTTAAATCCTCTCTCCTAACTACTGGTTGTGATTCTGAGCACTTGCATATTATGGACCAAAAATACCTCTCTGGAGTGATATACGAAGGCAGGATCACAGCCTCCATATGGAGTAGTTAGTTGGTCTTCTGCATTTCCTCTCTGTTCCTAAATCTTCAGTTGTCTTGGACCCCTGCTTCATCCTTTGTGCTACATCTATGCTATGCACGGTGGATTTAGAAAGGCAGAGGAACCAGAGATCAAATTGCCAACATCTGTTGGATCATAGAAAAAGCAAGAGAATTCTGGAAAACCATATCTACTTCTGCTTCATTGACTATGCTAAAGCCTTTGTATGGATCACAACAAACTGTGGAAAATGCTTAAAGAGATGAGAATACCAAACCACCTTCCCTGCATCCTGAGAAATATGTATGCAGATCAAGAAGCAACAGTTAGAACCAGACATAGAACAACAGACTGGTTCCAAACAGGGAAAGAAGGACATCAAGGCTGTATATTGCTACCCTGTTTATTTAACTTATATGCAGAGTATATCATGCAAAATGCTGGGCTGGATGAAGCACAAGCTAGAATCAAGATTGTTGGGAGAAATATCAGTAACCTCAGATAAGCAGATGACACCACCCTATGGCAGAAAGTGAAGAGAAACTATAGAGCCCCTTGATGAAAGTGAAAGAGAAGAGTGCAAAAGCTGGTTTAAAACTCAACATTCAAAAAACTAAGATCATGGTATCTGGTCCCACCACTTCATGGCAAATAGATGGGAAAACAATGGAAACAGTGACAGACTTTATGTTCCTGGGCTCCAAAATCACTGTAGATGATGACAGCAGTCAAGAAATTAAAAGATACTTGCTCCTTAGAAGAAAAGCAATGGCCAAACTAGGCAACATATTAAAAAGCAAAGACATTAATTTGCCAGCAAAGGTCCATCTAGTCAAAGCTATGGATTTCCAGGAGTCATGTATGGATAGGGCTTCTCTCAGAGCTCAGTTGATAAAGAATCTGCCTGCAATGCAAGAGACCTGGGTTTGATTCCTCGGTTGGGAAAATTCCCTGGAGAAGGAAATGGCAACCCACTCCAATATTCTTGCCTGGAGAATCCCATGGACAGAGGAGACTGGTAGGCTAGAGTCCATGGTGTTGCAAGAGTCAGACAGGATTTAGTTACTAAACCACCATGCATGGATGTGAGAGATGGACTATAAAGAAAGCTGAGTGCCAAAGATTTGATGCTTTTTAACTGTGGAGTTGGAGAAGACTCTTGGGAGTCCCTTGGACTAAAAGGAGATCAAAGCAGTCAATCCTAAAGGAAATCAGTCCTGAATATTCATTGGAAGGACTGATACTGAAGCTGAAACTCCAATACTTTGGCCACCTTATGTGAAGAACTGACTTCTGGGAAAAACCCTGATGGGAAAGATTGAAGGCAGGAGGAGAAGGGGATGCCAGTGGATGAAATGGTTGGATTGCATCACTGACTCGATGGACAAGAGTTTGAGCAAGCTCTTGGAGTTGGTGATGGACAAGGAGGTCTGGTGTGCTGCAGTCCATGTGGTTACAAAGGGTTGTACATAACTGAACAACTGAACTGAACTGATGCTATGCACACCAACCCTCTGCAAATTTATTTACTTTTCTCCAATTTCCTTGCCTCAATCCTCTCAATGAAACTGCTACACTAGTCTTTTAATCTAACCTGCTTCCCTGCATCTGATTGTCTGTCAGTCTGTAACTTTCAAAGACTTCAATAGCCATACTGGGACCTCCTAAATTGTGTCTTATGTGTTATACTCAGAAAATATTGCATTAATTTTTTTCCACAAAGCTCTGTTCTAAGTCGTTTGTCTCAAATGTTGTGTTATTACATGGATGTAAATATTACTCAAGTACAAGTGCTGCTGCTGCTGCTGCTAAGTCGCTCCAGTCATGTCCGACTGTGTGCGACCCCATAGACAGCAGCCCACCAGGCTCCCCTGTCCCTGGGATTCTCCAGGCAAGAACACTGGAGTGGGTTGCCATTGCCTTCTCCAATGCATGAAAGTGAAAAGTGAAAGTGAAGTCGCTCAGTCGTGTCCGACCCTCAGTGACCCCACGGACTGCAGCCCACCAGGCTCCTCCGTTCATGGGATTTTCCAGGCAAGAGTACTGGAGTGGGGTGCCATTCTTGCTTCAATTGTGTCTGACTCTGTAACCCCATGGATTGTTGCCCTCAAACCACAGAATTCTCTAGGCAAAAATACTGGAGTTGATTGCCATTACCTTTTCCAAGGGATCTTCCCAACTCAGGGATCAAACCCAGGTCACCTGCATTGCAGGCAGATTCTTTACTGTCTGAACTGACAGGGAAGCCCAAATTGTACTCAGCCTAAAAGGCAATTGCCATCTTCTTCATAGAGAATTTCCAAATCTCTTTAGTTTTGATTACTGCTTCTCCATTCATGATCTGACTCTCCTCCCTTTTGTAAAATAAAAATGATTCACAATAAGGATATATAACTATAGATTCCATAAAGATGTAATGCTATAAATTTGGTAACATATAAATAACAATGGATGAAGCACAAGCTAGAATCAAGATTGCTTGGAGAAATATCAATAACCTCAGATATGCAGATGACATCACCCTTATCGCAGAAAGTGAAGAAGAACTAAAAAGCCTTTTGATGAAAGTGAAAGAGGAGAGTGAAAAAGTTGGCTTAAAGCTCAACATTCAGAAGACTAAGATCATGGCATCTGGTCCCATCACTTCATGGCAAATAGATGGAGAAACATCTAAAGATTGCTGACTTTATTGTTTTGGGCTCCAAAATCACTGCAGATGGTGACTGCAGCCATGAAATTAAAAGATGCCTACTCCTTGGAATGAAAGTTATGATGACCAACCTAGACAGCACTTTAAAAAGCAGAGACATTACTTTGCCAACAAAGGTCCATCTAGTCAAGGCTATGATTTTTCCATTAGTTATATATGGATGTGATGTTATATATGTATGTTGTTATTATGTATGTATGTATGTTGACATTAGTTACGTATGTATGTTGGACTATAAAGAAAGCTGAGTGCCAAAGAATTGATGCTTTTGAACTGTGGTGTTGGAGAAGACTCTTTAGAGTCCTCTGGACTGCAAGGAGGTCCAACCAGTCTATCCTAAAGGAGATCAGTCCTGAGTGTTCATTGGAAGGACTGATGTTGAAGCTGAGACTCCAATACTTTAGCCACCTGATGTGAAGCGCTGACTCATTTGAAAAGACCCTGATACTGGGAAAGATTGAGGGCAGGAGGAAAGGGGGATGACAGAGGATGACATGGTTGGATGGCATCACTGATTTGACAGACATGAATTTGGGTAAACTCTTGGAGTTGGTGATGGACAGGGAGGCCTGGCATGCTGTGGTCCATGGGGTCACAAAGAGTTGGACACAACTGAGTGACTGAATTGAACTGAAATAACAATTCTTTTAATTTGGTCCTCTGTTTACTCCACTCAGTACTTTTTTGTTGGAAAGTGTGTGTTTTGTGTGTGTATGTGGCGGTATGTGTGTATGACTGAATACTTACAAATATCTTATTTCCTTTACTAGATCAGAAGTTAAGTTCCATGCAAAATTCATGTCTGATGTATCCCCTTTTGCCTAGTCTAATGCCTTCTACACTGTGGAGACATTTGATGAATGCTTGGTAACTGAGTAAAATTTATTATTCTATTTTCTGATGTTTTTATTTACTCAGTGCTTTGTTTCTAAATAGTTATAAATTAATGTGTTTTCCCTGTCATTTGTATTAAAAGAAGTATATTCATAAAGTGTTCTTAATTGGCTTGTTATATATCTTGAGGGAAAGTTGAGTCTTTTTGTTAATTCCCCAACCATATTAATATAGAGGAAGTTATTGAATATTGGGCACAGGAACATTAATTCCTTCCCCTTAAGATTTATTGTCAGTCATCCAGATATTCAGCAATATTTAAATGTACTTTTTTGAGGACGCTAAAAAGGTCATATTTCTCCTTTATTTTTTCTGCAAGATTATTATATTTGTTTTATAAATTATAAATAACTTTAAATTTTTAATAAACTGTATAATCTGAACACATTTGTATGAATAAAATTATAATTTTAAATACACTATGCTTACAACAATTGTAGTAAGCAGCATAAGACCAGTCCTCAAAAGATAAATCTACATTAAACTGAAGCATCATGAAAAATGCATGGGAAAATGCAATAGGAAGAAACATAATTACTATGGATTGAAAATTTTGCATGGGGGTGGAGGAGAATAAAATCTATCAAGTCACTACATTATATTATCTTTATTGTGACACATTAAGAAAATGATTAACACTATTACTCTTAAATTATAGGTTAAAATGGGCTTGAGGCCCTCACTTTATTCAAGTGGCTAACATTTGACATTTGATTCATAAGTCACATAAGGATATGCATAAGAGAGACAGGATCTAGTGAAAATACAGTGCTCCAACCCAGGCTCCAACTATGGATTCCCAGATTTTGATTCAAATACTGTAGATCTAGAGTGCCTGTGGATTATTTGAAAGGAATTACAAGAAAATATAAGAGCTATCTTTATATTTCTACCACAAAATGGCTTACTACCTTTTCTTACTCATCCCTGCTACTGCTAAGTCACTTCAGTCGTGTCCGACTCTGTGCAACCCCATAGACGGCAGCCCACCAGGCTCCCCCATCCCCGGGATTCTCCAGGCAAGAACACTGGAGTGGGTTACCATTTCCTTCTCCAATGAATGAAAGTGAAAAGTGAAAGTGAAGTCGCTCAGTCGTATCCGACTCTTAGCGACCCCATGGACTGCAGCCAACCAGGCTCCTCTGTCCATGGGATTTTCCAGGCAGGAGTACTGGAGTGGGATGCCATTGCCTTCTCCATGCCTCATCCCTAGGTTTCATAAAATTGATTCAAAGCTATGAATTATAGACTGAAGCAAAAGTACCTTGGTAGCTTTATAGATGACACTGGAAATTGGCATCATTTAACTAACTTTGATAAGCCATATAAATTCCCCTAATACTTAAATTAATCTGGAGAAATATTTCTATTTAGAATCCTTATAAATTGTCCCCTTTCCTTAGACATCTATCTTGGAAGGTCACTGTATTAATTTGCCATGGATTCTTCAATAGTGTAACAGACTGGGTGACTTAAACAGCTGAAAAATATTTTCTCATGATTTTGGAGTCTAGTAGCCCAAGACTGGGATTCCCTGTTGGCTCAGTGGTAAAGAATTCACCTACCAGTGCATGAAACATGGGTTCAACCCCTGAGTCAGGAAGATCCCCTAGAGAAGGAAATGGAAACCCACTCCAGTATTCTTGCCTGGGAAATCTCATGGACAGAGGAGCCTGGCAGGTTATAATCTGTGGGGTCACAGAGGCAGACATGACTTAGCGACTGAGCACCCATGCAGCCCGAGATCAAGGTGTTGGCAGAATTGTTCTTTCCCAAGGCTTCTTTCTCTCCTTGGCTTGTAGATGGCTGTGTGGTGTCTTCATATGGCCTTCCCTCTCTGTTCTACTTTTCTATTTTTATAATGATGCCAGTTAGATTGGGGTCCACCTAATATCTTTATTTTAAACTTAATTACCTGTAGAAACACCCTATCTCAAAATATGGTCACATTCTGAGGTACTGTGGGTTAAGACTTCAATCATGATTTTTGGTGGGACATGATTCAACCCATAATGAATACATTCTTGAAGAATTTTGCTCCAACGTCCTCAATACTGCCCCCTATCCATTCATGTTTCCAAAAATTACTATCTTAAGAGTCGGACACGACTGAGCGACTTCATTTTTCACTTTCATGCATTGGAGAAGGAAATGGCAACCCCTCCAGTGTTCTTGCCTGGAGAATCCCAGGGACAGTGGAGACTAGAGGGCTGCCATCTATGGGGTCTCACAGAGTCAGACATGACTGAAGCGACTTAGCAGTAGCAGCAGCAGAAACAGGATTTAACTTTATTTATATAATCTGCCTTATATCAGATTTTTGTCCTGAAGGGAAACAGGGATCTGTTCTCTCTGTTGCTTTCTCTATAGAGATTTTCAATAATTATATTCATTTCTTAGTACTGTCATGAATGGGGGGCTTCCTCAGTGGCTTAGTAGTAAAAAAAAATCTGTCTGCAATGCTGGAGCTGCAGGAGACATGGGTTCGATCCCTGGGTCACAAAGTTCCCTGGAGGAGAGCATGGCAACTTGCTCCAATATTCTTGCCTGGAGAGTCCCATGAACAGAACAGCCAGTCCGGCCATAGGGTTGTAAAGAGTCTATAGGGTCACAAAGAGTCAGACACAATTGAAGCAACTTAGCATGCACACATGCTCTCTCATGAATATTATATTTCAAAGATAATTTGCCATTGTGTTTAACACATAATTAGCACTCATAATTCAATAAAGGATCATTCTCTCCATCTCCCTGTCCTTCACACCTCTCTCTCTCTGTGTGTCTCTACCTCTCTTACACACGTAGAACATACCACCATTTCCAAAAATCTACCTTTAAGAAGTGGCTAGATACCTGCTCAAATTGACTTTCTTCATTTTCTTCCAGGGAAGCCATGACATAGTCCATAAGAAACATACAGAATTCTGTAAGTTTCCATGGATTTGCTTCAGTTTTTTCTAGGAATGCTGTCAATATCCATAATGACAGAATATTATTTAATGTGAATTTATCTTTTTTTCTAGTTAATTTTAACAAATAACTATATCTACTATTGCCTACATACAACTACGTTCTTGGTATTTCACATATGTAATTGGATTTGATATGATAACCATGTAAATAATGCAGGTATTATGTTCATATTTTACAGAATACAAAATATATTCTAAGAGTGGTTAAATAAAAGGTCACATAATTAAACAGTAAAGGAATTTTAGCCCAGGGATTTCTGTGTCAAAGCTCTCTGCTTTTTTCATTATTCTATTCTTTTTTCTTTGTCTTAAACCAACAATAATCAGCAGACAATGACAAAATGATTGTGCGTGGCTGAATAACATCACCCTGAAAAATTCATGTCTACCTGAAATATGTGGATTTGAAATACAGCCTTTGCAAATGTAATCAAATTGAGGATATGCTGGATTAGGGTAGACCCTAAATCCAATAGGATTGATGCCTTTATGAGAGTAAAATCCAAAGTTTGCAGCAACAACTTCTGACAGACTTTCCAACCTGCCAACCTGACCTGTGGATTTGGACTTGCAGCCCCCACAATAATGTAAGCCAATTCCTTTCAATCAGATCAGATCAGTCGCTCAGTCGTGTCCAACTCTTTGCGACCCCATGAATCACAGCATGCCAGGCCTCCCTGTCCATCACCAACTCCCAGAGTTCACTGAGACTCACGTCCATCGAAGTCAGCGATGCCATCCAGCCATCTCATCCTCTGTCGTCCCCTTCTCCTCCTGCCCCCAATCCCTCTCAGCATCAGAGTCTTTTCCAATGAGTCAACTCTTCTCATGAGGTGGCCAAAGTACTGGAGTTTCAGCTTTAGCATCATTCCTTCCAAAGAAATCCCAGGGCTGATCTCCTTCAGAATGGACTGGTTGGCTCTCCTTGCAGTCCAAGGGACTCTCAAGAGTCTTCTCCAACTCCACAGTTCAAAAGCATCAGTTCTTCAGCACTCAGCCTTCTTCACAGTCCAACTCTCACATCCATTCATGACCACAGGAAAAACCATAGCCTTGACTAGATGAACCTTTGTTGGCAAAGTAACGTCTCTGCTTTTGAATATGCCATCTAGGTTGGTCATAACTTTCCTTCCAAGGAGTAAGCGTCTTTTAATTTCATGGCTGCAGTCCCCATCTGTAGTGATTTTGGAGCCCAGAAAAACAAAGTCTGACACTGTTTCCACTGTTTCCCCATCTATTTCCCATGAATCTCCTTAAATATCCTATCAGTTTCATTCCTCTGGTGAGCCCTGATAGACATAGTGATCCTATGAGCTCTTGGCCTATTCTGGTAACTGTCACATTTCTCCATCCCATCTTAAAGACCTACAAAATTCTCATCGTACATATCCTTCATTTCCAAGATTCAATGTATTCCAAGATAGTCTATTTTTTATGAAATTGTAAATGAAATCATTTTCTTAATTTCCTTTTCAGATAGCTTGTTGTTAGTATATACAAATGACTAGAATTCTATATTGACTGTATATCACTGCCACGAACTTTCCTCTTAAAACAGCTTTTGTAGCATCCTGTAAATTTTGGTTTGTTGTAACTACATTGTCACTTGTCTCAAAATATTACTTGATTTCTCTTTTGATTTCTTCTTTGACCTATTGGCTATGCATAAGTATGTAGTTTTAATCTCCACATATTTGTGAATTTTCCAGTTTTCCTTTTGTAACCGATTACTAGTTTCATACCACTATAGTCAGAAAAGATGCTTCATATGATATTCATCTTCCTAAAATTATTAATATTTGTTTCATGGTATAACACATATGATATATCCTGAGGAATGCCCCATGTGTACTTGAGAGGAATATGCTTTCTTCTGCTTTTGGATGGAATGTTCTGTAAATGTTTGCTAAGTCCAACCAGTCTATTATGTCATTTAAGTTCAAGGTTTCTTATTGATTTTCTGTCTGTATGCTCTATTCATTATCGAAAGTGGAGTACTAAAGTCCCCTGCTCTTATTGCATTTTGAAGGTTTATGTCTGTTATATCCCTTTATGTCTGTTAATATTTGCTTTATATATTTAGGTGCTTCTACACTGGATACATAAATAATTGGAAATATTACTTACTCTATTGAATTGATCCCTTTGTCTCTTTGCCTTAAAGCCTATTTGTATTACATTGTACATCACTAACAAATTACTATATTTATAGTTATTTTTATCACTTTCCATTTTAACCTTCCTACTAGATTTAGCAAGTGATTAACCCACCACCATTACAGCACTAACATGTTCTGAATGTAACTATATAGCTACTTTCAACAGAGATTTATACTTTCATACGTTTTCCTCTTATTGACTAGTGCTCTTTCGTTTCATCTTAAAGAAGTCCCTTTAACATTTCTTAAAGCTGGTCCAGTGGTGATAAACGACTTCAGTTTTTGCTTGACTCTGCAACTGTTTCTTTCTCTTTCAGTTCTGAATGAAAATTTTGCTGGATAGAATATTCTTGGCTGGGAAATTTTTTGCTTTCTTTTCTTTTTTTCTTTTAGTCCTTTGAATCTATTACACTATTTCCCTCTGGCCTTCAAAATTTCTACTGAAAAATATGCTGCTACTCTTATGGGGATTCTTTTGAACATAAGAAGTTTTTTTTTGTTGTTTTTTTTTTTTTTTTCCTCTGCTGCTTTTAAGATTCTATCTTTAACATTTGATAATTTAATTAAAATAATCTTCATGTGAGGTGCTTTGGTTTCATCTTATTTTGAACTTCCTGGAATTCCTGTATATGTATGTCTATTTCTTTCTTCAGGGTTGGGAATTTTTTAGCCTCCATTATCTTTTCAGATAAGCTTTCTGCCCCTTGATTGCTCTTTTCTCCTTGTGGGATTCCTAAAATATGAATAATGGTCCATTTCATAAGCCCCTTAAGTTATCTTAACTTTTTTTCATTTTTTTTTTCTTTTTGTGACTCTTGTCTTTGAGGATGTTGATCCTTTTCTTCTACTTCATCTAGTTTTCTGTTCTTTATTGAATTTTCAGCTTAGCTATTGTATTCTTCAGTTTCATAATTTCTGTTTAGTATCTTTTAATATTCTCTATCTCTTTTTGAAAACCTTGCTTTGTTCACACATTGTTTTCATAAGTTCAATGAGGATCTTTATACTTCTATTTTAAACCTTTTATCAGGAAAATCATTTGTCTCTTTTCACTAAAGTGTGTTCTTGGGGTTTTATCTTTTTCTTTCATTTGGGATATAGTCCTCTATTTCTTCATTATCCTTGACTCTCTGGTGTTTATTTTTGTGCATTAAATAAAAGAGCCACTTTTCCTAGTCTTTAGAAAGTTAAAGTGAAAGTGTAGTTACACAGTCCTGTTCGACTCTGCAACCCCATGGACTGTAAACTGCCAGTCTCCTCTGTCTATGGAATTTTCCAGGCAATAATATTGGAGTGGGTTGCCATTCTCTTTTCCAAGGGAACTTCCTGACCCAGGGATTGAACCTGGGTCTCCTGCATTGCAAGAAAATTCTTTACATCTGAACCACCAAGAAAGTCCCTTTAAAGAGGGGTCTCTTGTAAAAAAAAAAAAAAAAAAAAAGAAAGAAAAGAATCTTACTGTGTAGCCTGGCCCTAGTTCTTAGCTGTTTCTCTGTGATTATTCAAGCTATCTCCCTTGTTCTTAGTAGTTCCCAGCAGTTGAGGGTATGCCAAGACCTGTTAGCATCCCAAAAGTTAGGATCTCAGCTCGTAACTAAATTCAGCATGTTTAGAAGTCACACCTTCAGGCAGCAGCTTTAGAAGTATAATACACCTGTTTCAGGGAAAGCTGGGCAATTGGTATTTGTCTGTTCATGGTGTGCTAAGTTCTACAGGGATCTTTGGTTAAGAACTGTTTCTTTGTTTGGTATAATCCTGTGGAACTCCTAAGTGCTAGCCCCTCGACTACCAGGGTCAGGTGATCAAACTGGTGTGTTCCTTGTGTGTCAGCCACAAAAGTCAGGGTGCCAGATATCTGTACAACTTCCTTCCAGGGATAAAATGAACATCAGCATTTTAGGAATCAGTGTAGTAAAATGGACTAGAATGGGAAGATTTAATTCAGATGAACATTATATCTACTACTGTGGGCAAGAGTCCCTTAGGAAAAATGGAGTAGCCCTCATAATCAAAAAAAGAGTCTGAAATGCAGTACTTTGGGGCAATCTCAAAAACAACAGAATGACCTCTGTTTGTTTCCAAAGCAAGCCATTCAACATCATAGTAATTCAAGTCTATACCCCAATCACTAATGCTGAGGAAGATGAAGTAGAATGGTTCTATGAAGACCTACAAGAAATTCTAGAACAAATACCCCAAAAAGATGTCCTTCTCATCATAGGGGACTGGAATGCAAAAGTAGGAAGTCATGAAGAACCTGGAATAACTGGCAAATTTGGCCTTGGAGTATAGAATGAAGCAGGGCAAAGGCTAACAGAATTTGGCCAAAAGAACATACTGGTTATAGCAAACACTGTCCTCCAACAACACAAGAGATGACTCTACACATGGACATCACCAGATGGCCAATACCAAAATCAGACTGATTATATTCTTTCTAGTCAAAGATGGTGAAGCTCTATACAGTTAGCAAAAACAAGACTGGGAGCTTACTGTGGCTCAGATCATGAAGACCTTATTGCCAAATTCAGACTCAAATTGAAGAAAGTAGGGGAAGCCACTAGACCATTCAGGTATGACCTAAATCAAATCCTTTATGATTATACAGTTGAAGAGACAAAGAGATTCAAGGGATTCAAGACAAAGAGATCAAGGGATTAGATTTGATAGACAGAATGCCTGAAGAACTATGGACGGAGGTTCATGACATTGTACAGGAGGCAGGGATCAAGACCATCCCCAAGAAAAAGAAATACAAAAAGGCAAAGTGGTAGTCTGAGGAGGCCTTACAAATAGCTGAGTAAAGAAGAGAAGCACAAGGCAAAGGAGAAAAGCAAAGATATACCCATTTGAATGCAGAGTTCCAGAGAAAAACAAGGTGAATAAGAAAGTCTTCCTCAGTAGTCAATGCAAAGAAATAGATGAAAACAATAGAATGGAAAGTTCTAAAATCTCTTCAAGAAAATTAGATACAAAGGAAACATTTCATGCAATGATGGAGACAATAAAGGACAGAAATGATATGGACATAACAGAAGCAGAAGATATTAAGAAGAGGTGGCAGAAAAAACAGAACTATACAAAAAAGATCTTAATGACTCAGACAACAACAATGGTGTGATCACTCACCTAGAGCCAGACATTCTGGAATGTGAAGTCAAGTGGGCTTTAAGAAGCATTACAAAGAACAAAGCTAGTGGAGGTGACAGAATTCCAGTTGAAATAATTCAAATCCTCAAAGATGATGCTGTGAAAGTGCTACACTCAATATACCAGCAAATTTAGAAAACTCAGCAGTGAACACAGGACTGGAAAAAGTCAGTTTTCATTCCAATCTCAAAGAAAGGCAATGCCAAACAATGTTCAAACTACTGCAGAATTGCACTCATCTTACAAGCTAACAAAGTAATGCGCAAAATTCTCGAAGCCAGGCTTCAACAGTATATAAATCGTGAACTTCCAGATGTTCAAGATGGATTTAGAGAAGACAGAGAAACCAATGATTAAGTTGCCAACATCCTATGGATCATCAAAAAAGCATGATAATTTCAGAAAAACATCTATTTCTTCTTCATTGATTATGCCAAAGCCTTTGACTATAGATCTCAACAAACTGTGGAAAATTCTGAAAGAGATGTGAATATAACCTTACCTGCTTCCTGAGAAATCTGCATGGAGGTCAAGAAGCAGCAGTTAGAACTGGACACGGAACAACAGACTGGTTCCAAATAGAAAAAGGAGTACGTCAAGGCTGTATATTGTTAATCTGCTATTTAACTTATATGTAGAGTTCAATTCAGTTGCTCAGTCATGTCCAACTCTTTGTGACCCCATGAACCACAGCATGTCAGGCCTCCCTGTCCATCACCAACTCCCAGAGTCTACCCAAACCCATGTGCATTGAGTTGATGATGCCATCCAACCATCTCATCCTCTGTGGTCCCCCTCTCCTCCTGCCCTAAATCTTTCCCAGCATCAGATTCTTTTCCAATGAGTCAACTCTTCGCATCAGGTGGCCAAAGTATTAGAGTTTCAGCTTTAATATCAGTCCTTTCAATGAATACCTAGGACTGATCTCCTTTAGGATGGACTGGTTGGATCTCCTTGTAGTCCAAGGGACTCTCAAGAATCTACTCCAACACCACAGTTCAAAAGCATCAATTCCTCGGTGCTCAGCTTTCTTTATAGTCCAACTTCACATCCAAAAATGACCACTGGAAAAACCATAACCTTGACTAGACGGACCTTTGATGGCAAAGTAATGTCTCTGCTTTTGAATATGCTATCTAGGTTGGTCATAACTTTCCTTCCAAGGAAAGCTTCTTTTAATTTCATTGTGGCAATCACCATCTGAAGTGATTTTGGAGCCCAGAAAAATAAAGGCAGCCACTGTTTCCATTGTTTCCCCATCTATCTGCCATGAAGTGATGGGACCAGATGCCATGATCTTAGTTTTCTGAATGTTGAGCTTTAAGACAACTTTTTTTAATTTAAATTTATTTAACTTTTTCACTCTCCTCTTTCACTTTCATCAAGAGACTCTTTAGTTCCTCTTCACTTTCTGCCGTAAGGGTGGTGTCATCTGCATATCTGAGGTTACTGATATTTCTCCCAGCAATCTTGATTCCAACTTGTGCTTCCTCCAGCCCAGCGCTTTTCATGATGTACTCTGCACATAAGTTAAATAAGCAGGGTGACAATATACAGCCTTGACATACTCCTTTTCCTATTTGGAACCAGTCTGTTATTCTGTGTCCTGTTCTAACTGTTGCTTCCTGACCTTCATACAGATTTCTCAAGAAGCAGGTCAGGTGGTCTGGTATGCCATCTCTTTCAGAATTTTCCACAGTTTATTGTGATCCACACAGTCAAAGGCTTTGGCATAGTCAATAATGCAGAAATAGATGTTTTTCTGGAACTCTCTTGCTTTCTCGATGATCCATTGGATGTTTCCAATTTGATCTCTTGTTCCTCTGCCTTTCTAAAGCCAGCTTGAACATCTGGAAGTCCACGGTTCACATATTGCTGAAGCCTGGCTTGGAGAATTTTAAGCATTACTTTACTAGCATGTGAGATGAGTGCAATTATGCAGTAGTCTGAGCATTCTTTGGCACGGCCTTTCTTTGGGATTGGAATGAAAACTGACCTTTTCCAGTCTTGTGGCCACTGCTGAGTTTTCCAAATTTGCTGGCATATTGAATGCAGTACTTTCACAGTGTCATCTTTCAGGATTTGAAATAGCTCAACTAGAATTCCATCACCTTCACTAGCTTTGTTCATAGTGATGCTTCCTGAAGCCCACTTGACTTCATATTCCAGGATGTCTGGCTCTAGGTCAGTGATCACACCATTGTGATTATCTGGGTTGTGAAGATCTTTTTTGTACAGTTCTTCTGTGTATTCTTGCCACCACTTCTTAATATCTCCTGCTTCTGATAGGTCCCTACAATTTCTTTCCTTTGTTGAGCCCATCTTTGCATGAAATGTTCCCTTGGTATCTCTAGTTTTCTTAAAGAGAAACTAGTCTAGTCTTTCCCATTTTATTGTTTTCCTCTATTTCTTTGCACTAATTGCTGAGGAAGGCTTTCTTATCTCTCTTTGCTATTCTTTGTAACTCTGCATTCAATTGGGTATATCTTTCCTTTTCTCCTTTGATTTTTGCTTCCCATCTTTTCACATATGTAGAGTACATCATGCGAAATGCAAGGCTGGATGAAGCACAAGCTGAAATCAAGATTGCCGGGAGAAATATCAATAACCTCAGATACACAGATGACACCACCCTTATGGCAGAAAGTGAAGAACTAAAAAGCTTCTTGGTGAAAGTGAAAGAAGAGAGTGAAAAAGTTGGCTTAAAACTCAACATTCAAAAAACAAAGATCATGGCATCCAGTCCCATCACTTCACGGCAAATAGATGGGGGAACAATGGAAATAGTGACAGACTTTATGTTCCTGGGCTCCAAAATCACTGCAGATGGTGACAGCAGCCATGAAATGAAAAGACGTTTGTTCCTTGGAAAAAAATTTATGACCAATATGCATAGCCTATTAAAAAACAGAGACATTACTTTGCCAACAAAAGTCTGTCTGGTCAAAGCTCTGGTTTTTCCAATGGTCATGTATGGATGTGAGAGCTGGACTACAGAGAAAACTGAGTGCCGAAGAATTGATCCTTCTGAACGTGGTATTGGAGAAGACTCTTGAGAGTCCCTTGGACTGCAAGGAGATCCAACTCATCCATCCTAAAGGAAATCAGTCCTGAATATTCATTGGAAGGACTGATGCTGAAGCTGAAACTCCAATACTTTGGACACTTGATGGAAATAGCTGACTCATTTGAAAAGACCCTGATGCTGGGACAGATTAAGGCAGAAGGAAAAGGGGACAACAGAGGATGAGATGGTTGAATGGTATCACTAACTCAATGGACATGAGTTTGAGTAGGCTCTAGGAGTTGGTGATGGACAGGGAAGCCTTGTGGACTGCAGTCCACATGGTCGCAATGAGTCAGACATGACTGAGCGACTGAACTGAACGAGAAAATGATGTCTTAAAGCGGGCCAGTGGGAGAACATGGAGGCTGTGCTAACTTCCCTTGGCTCCAGAGAGGAATGGATTCAAATCCTAACTGTGTATTATAGTAGAATATTGATAGTCATGCTGCAGCTTTTATGCAAATCTGCCTCTTTCTTGGAAGACTGGAAGATAGGTGTTTCTGTCTGTTTCCTCTATATTGTGCTCTTGGGGAGACAGTTTATTAAAAACATTGTCTTTGTTTACAAAAATCCTGTTGGACCTGTGAATGGAAGCCCCCCTGGCTGATAGATAAAAAAGCTGGGGTGCCTGATGTGTATACAAGCTTCTTTCAGTGAGATACCAGTGAGTCAGAGCACAGCAGAGAGTTAGTGCAATAATGCTACCTATCGCCTTCTCAGTATCTGGTGAGCCTTGCAGTTACCACATAGTTTTTTATTAAATCTGGAGCCTGACTCTCAGGCTACAGCTTATATATATATATATATATATATATATATATATATATATATATATATTTGACTGCACGGGTCTCAGTCACAACATGCAGTATCCTTAGTTGCAGCATGTGGAATGTAGTTCCATGACCAGGGATTGAACCCAGGTCCCTTGCATTGGGAGCACAGAGCCTTAGCCCCTGGACCACGAAGAAAGCCCCAGGTTGCAGCTTTTAAGATTCATAAATAGAAGTCTTTCCCAGAAAGACTAGAAGATAGGCATTTCCATCTGCTGCTTCTGCAGTGAGACTACAGGGACAGTTATATAGTCATAGAGAGTCCTCCTTAGCCTATTAAGAATTGTTTCTTTGTCTTGGGAGGAGGTCATGGACACAAACTCTGTTGGCTTTCAGAGCTAGGAGTTTTGGGGGTTCATCTTTCAGATAGATAGAAGTTTTAAACATTCAGGCACTAGATATTAGGTTCAAACACTTTACTATTCAGAGAGAAGCTGGGATTTACTCCTTCTGATCTTGTGTCTTCTGATCCTGTGCCAGGATGGGGTGGGGTTTGTGATGAGACTATATCTCCACCTCTCCTGCCTGTTTTGATGAGTTGCTTTTCTTCTTCCAGATGTGTAGGAGTCACTCAGCTAATTTCAGGATTCCTTTGAGAGGGAATTGTTTTGTGTGTACATTTAGAATTGGTGTGTCCATGAAAAATGAGGTCAGTAGGCTCTTATGTTACTGTCTTGAACTTGGAATCCACCAACTCTTTGCATCCCATGGACTGCAGCCTACCAGGCTCCTCTGTCTGTAGGATTTCCTATGTAAGAATACCGGAGTCAGTTGTCATTTCCTAGTCCAGGGGATTTTCCTGACATAGGGATCAACATTTGTGTCTCCTGCATTTGTAGGTGGATTCTTTACTACGGAACCACCTGGGAAGCCCCAAAACATGTTATAGGATCCTAGAAACCTATAACACAGACTTTAAAATGAGCATAAATTGCCACCTCTGCATTTGCGAACAATGTGTTCATTTGGGCACAAAAGGAATAAGAAAATGGATTCCCTTAAAAACTTCAATAACTGATGGTATCAGAAAATTTTCTCCCATAAGTGCACCTTATATACTTGTCATAGGCACAGAGGAAAAGTAAGCAGATGTCCTTATCCTTCTGTGAGGTGCCTACTGTATACCAGAGTGATGAGGCAAAGAATGTGTAGCCTGCTGTAAAATGTCCTAGTTTATCAGGTTGCAAACTTTACCAGCTCACTGTTTGTTTTTTTCCCCACAATATTCCAGGCATTTCCACATTATCTCATTTAATTTTCACAAACTCTTGTTACATGGGAGATTTGACCATGTGCTAGCCATTTTACAGAAGAGAAACTGAGATCCAGAAAGTGTAAGGTTACACGGCTCTAAGTTAGTATTCAAAGTAATTGTGTCCAATAGTTTTAGCTCATTTGTCATAGATACAGACTCAGCTCAGCTCACTCAGTTGTGTTCCACTCTTTGTGACCCCATTGACTGTAGCTCCTCATGCTCCTCTGTCCATGGAATTTTCCAGGCAAGAATACTGGAGTGGGTTGCCATCTCCTACCCCAGGGAATCTTCCTGACCCAGGGATCGAACCTGCGTCTCTTGAGTTTTCTGCATTGGCAGGCAGATTCTCCACCAGTAGCACCACCTGGAAGCCCCAGTTCAAAGTGTTTTTTAAGTGTTTTATGAGCCCATAGTTTTAAATGTTATATAAATTTTCCATAATTTTGCTTCTCAATCCGAATAGAGAAATTATAATAAAGATGAGTAGGAAAAAAGTTAGTTTGGCATTCCATAAGAATATGCCCTGAAAAAATGATTCCAATTCAGTGGTTTATTTGGAAGGTGAAAAAACTACAGCTAGTTGAATGAAGAGTTAAAACAAAAACAAGACTACCAGGAAAGGCATTATCAAGGCAGATGTAACAATGAACAAAGGATTGCTGTTTGCTAGAGATAACCTGGGAGTCACTGTAAAACTCAGACCCAAGAGTGCTCTTACTTGGGTGAGGATCTAGGGTAGTTAATCCTCAAGTCTCCACATGTCACTGGTTGAGGGCTGCTCCTAGGATGTTGTTATGTAAATTTCCTGCAATCTGGACTGATTATGACAAAGCAGCCTCCAGGAGCAAGGAAAAAAAAAAAAAAACTGTCTAGTTAGTTCTTAAGTGCTAAGAGCTGGGGATATTCCAGTAGTCCTGTATGCTTGTGAGAGTTGGACCATAAAGAAAGCTGAATGCCAATGAATTCCTTTAAACTGTGGTGTTGGAGAAGACTCTTGAGTGTCACTTGGACTGCAAGATCAAACCAGTCAATCCAAAAGGAAATCAGTCCTGAATATTCATTGGAAGGACTGATGCTGAAGCTGAAGTTTCAATATTTTGGCCACCTGATGTGAAGAACTGACTAACTGGAAAAGACCCTGGTACTGGGAAAGATTGGAGGTAGGAGGAGAAAGGGACGACAGAGGATGAGATGGTTGGATGGCATCACTGGCTCAATAGACATGAGTCTGAGCAAGCTCCAGGAGTTGGCGATGGACAGGGAAGTCTCTGGTGTGCTACAGTTCATGGAGTCACAAAGAGTTGGACCCAACTGTGTGACTGAACCAAACTGAAAGGGCTGGGGATATAGAAGAGCATCACCCATGTTTGCCACAGAGATCTTTGCATATTACCACAACTCAGAGGGGATGGATGGCTTTGGAGAAACAGAGCTAACCTATCTGTAGCAGAAGTTAGTTGGAACTGAAGGGATGGACCACAAAAGGAAAATAAAAGAAGATTAGAACTGTAGGATTATTTTAGGACTGTTTATAAATTCCACTAGAAGAATGGCTTATCTTTGTAAATAACAATACTTTCATTGCTTTCTGAGAACAGATCTAACACTCTTCAGAGAAAATAGTAGCTCAGCCATTTATATTATTTTTATGTTTAATTGATTTATGATTTTTTAAGCTATATGTTTTCTAATTTCTTTCACTTTTCATAATATTCAATTATTCAATCACACAGTAGTTTAGCCAGCCAGCATATAAAATTAGTTCACACACAAAAAAACAAAAACCAGTCTTCAATCAAACAATGGCAAGTAATATCTTGCAGGGTCACTACAGCAAGAAGCAGGTTGAAGAATATCTCCTTCCTTTGAGGATTTTTGTGGCATTTTTTTCTGTAAGAGCCAAAGCGTATTTCTACTCATAAACATTTTAACAAGGAAAAAGTAGTGCACTCATCACTACTAAGTTCCTTCTTTATAGGACCCTGGACATCAAAAGATAAATTATTCACCCCAAAAGAAAGTAGCATACCCTACACAATATTTGAAGTGTTCATCACAGAAGAAGGAAATGCCGCCCTGCTTCTTTCAACCAGAGTAATCTTTGCCAAACTAAGAACAGAATGACCCTCAAAGAAGACAGTCTCTATGCTAATCAGTCCTACACCTTTCAAGTGGAAAAAAAAGAAAACTGATTGCATCAAACTGTGCCAAGAGAAACAAATGGAAAAAAGCAAAAGGAAAAGAAAAATCTATTTGAATTTCCCTTTGAAGCCAGAAGTAACAAGGGATTCCTGCCTTTCAACAATTTAAGTTTGTCATGCATGTGGCAGCTCAGAGCGCACACAAGGACAACAACCCTGAAGCTGCAGAGCCTCTGTTTTCCATTAAAACTGTTATTATCCTATCTTGGGAGGCTGAGAGTGAGAGCAGAGAAAGAACAGAGAGTGCTTCTACGACCTTCTGCAAGAAAAGAAAAAGGCCATGTAGAGCCATTATAAATTCACAGCTAATTAAAGGTTAAACACAAGTTGCCAATTAGTATGAAAGATAATTGTTCTCCTTTGGCAACCTGATTATGTGTACCATTTGGTAAGGAAGAATGACTGTTTTCCTGTTATCGGTGAATGTGGTCACCAGTGCACGCTGCAGCTATAACTTTCAAGAGACTTATCCTTGGAGGCCAAGGTTGGGATGAAATCCTCCACTTTTGTTTGGTAGAAATGAACTCATATAATTTGCAATGCTATGCATTTGTGATGGTTGTTATTATTGTGTAAGATCCTTTAATCCGTGGGGTTAAGTATGAGGGAGTACACAGAAAATTGTCTATTAGAGAACAAGAGACTTTGTCCCATGCATCTTCTTTGTTAAAATCATATAGTGTATCAGAAACACAGTGTGGGCATTAAGCACAGGAACACGAGTAGACAAGGCAAGATAGATAATGAGAAAGATACATAGAGGATTTGTGTCAGCAGCGGGTGTATGCATATTAGCATTTAGAAGAAAATGACAATTATGCAAGGATTGTATAGTGTGGAGAGTCTGCCTAGTGATATCACCACATGCCACTGAGGAAAGGATCTGAGGATGAGAACTCCGAAATACATAGTTTCATAGCATAGCAAACTTCAAGCACCTTGTGAGTACTGCCCAAGGATAATTTTGTTAATGTTGCCATGAATTGTTGGCTCTAAAAACTGAGATGCAGTTGAGGTTGAAAGGCTAATTTTATGAACTGTATTGGTAACCTATTTGTCATTTCTTCATTGTTTTTAAGAACTTTGTAAATCTTTGTATAAGTGGTTGATATATTATTACTACATGCTCACATATAGTAATAATAATAGACTTTTTGTAAAGTTAAATATTTACCTAGGTATATCTAATAGAATAATTACTCTCTTTCATTAGATGTTCAATTTAGTTTAATAATCATTTTATGAGCAACTTCTATGTGCCAAACATTGTTTTCAATGTTGCAATATAGAGAAAATACCCTGGTACTGTTTTCAGCTGTGTGATTTTCAGGATGTTGGCTCATCTCTCTGAACCAACATTTTTTCTTTGCTCAGTCACTCATGCGGGAAGGGGAGGGGGAGGTGAGTGTGGGAAGTGAAAGTGAAAGTCACTCAGTCTTGTACTACTTTTTGCGACCCCCATGGACTACACAGTCCATGTAATTCTCCAGGCAAGAGTACTGGAGTGGGTAACGTTTCCTTCTCCAGGGGATTTTTCCAACCCAGGGATTAAACCCAGGTCTCCCACGTTGCAGGCAGTTTCTTTACCAGCTGAACTTCCAGGGAAGCCCAAGAATACTGGAGTGGGTAGCCTATCCCTTCTCCAGTGGATAGCTTGCTTTCGGGTTGCTATAAAGAGTACAAAAGGCAATATACATGAAAATATTTAACAAAAAAAATGAGAAGGATTAAATAGCTATGTTCTCCCCACATCATGTTTTAAGATGTGCTAGATTTCTAGGGAAATAGAGGAAAAAGACCCTGGCTATATTTCCAAGACCTGAGTATTCGAACATAAACATCAAATTCTGATTCTTTTTAGATGTATTCCCAGAGAAAAACTCATAGTACTGGAAATGTATATTAGTTTGAGAAGAAGGGATATTCTGTCTTTAAGTTACATACATCATAAATGTGTGACTTTACTTAAATAGGCTTGAGGAGGAGACAGCTTTTCTCAAATTTTGGAAACTATGGAATGCTTGGTAGGCAGAGCAAAGGAATGAGAGAGAAGTGACACTTTACCCTGATACCGAGCAATCATTTCCCTGGTGACTCAGCAATAAAAATCTGCCTATACTGTAGGAGACAAGGGTTGGATCCTTGGGTCAAGAAGATCCCCCAGAGAAGGTCCTGGCAGCCCACTCCAGTATTGTCAGGGAAATTCCATGGACAGAGGAGTCTGGCAAGCTATAGTCCATGGGGTTGTAAAGAGTCAGACATGACTTAGCAACTATACCACCAAACCACTTCTGAATGTTCAGAGTATGCCAGGAACTGGGACAACAGGTTTACCTGGATTGAGTCACTGACTCTTCTCAATAATTCTATTAGATTAGGTAGCTTGACCAAGACACACATAGCACTTTGAATAAACCTCTGAAGAAATAGGCTACAAAATCTCCTGTTTTAATGTATGTTCTTCATTTTGCCAGTATACTATAAAGAACTTACCAAGAAAATATCCAAAAAATATTCAATATAATCGCACATGATAGAGTCAAAAAGATAGTCCAAGTATTTTCCAAGAAAATGGTAGTTCATATAGTCAGTATATTAATAACATGAAGTTCCAGAATATAGACTAAATCACAGCCTTCTGAAGTCTTAAACTAGAAAACATTCTACACAAATTTGAAAGTGCAGTTATAACCATGAATATCAAAATTATAATTTTATAATACAATTCTAATATTAGATAGATGTTGCTATTTAAATACAGACCTGATTTATAATGATTAGTCTAGAGAACATTGATTGTAACTTAACAGTTTCAAGGTAATCACATTTTTTTCTGTTTTCTCCAAATAGTAGTCCAATCATCTCAAAATTAATCATTTCATTGACATACATTATTTTTGGTTATTTTAAAATTATAACTCACAGTCTCTTTCTCCATATAGGTAAAGTAAAATCTGACAATGATATTTTCATGATTTTTATCATGAAATCCCTGGCTGATATGATATATAAATGGCTATGACAATTTAATTTCTGGAAATTAATAATAAAAACAGAGAATATACAATATCTGAGATAGTTATACTATAAAGTTATATTGTTTTATTTGCTAAAGCTTTGATTTTATATATTGCATTAGTAAAAATTAAAAAAATCATGATCAGAAATTAATATCTTAAAATGCACAACACATTAAAATAACAAGCAATGAAAAGATTTGATCTCTGGTTTATAGTTTTTCAGGTTCACTTATAATTGGAAGTCCAGTTTTTGGTAGTTGTGATGGTAAAGACTTTGCCTGCAATGCAGGAGGACTGTATTCAATCCCAGATTTGGGAAGATCCCCTGGAGATGGGACTGGCAACCCACTCCAGTATCCTTGCCTGGAGAATTCCATGGACAGAGGAGTCTGGTGGGCTACAGTCCATTGGTCACAAAAAGTTGGACATGACCTAGTGACTAACACACACATTATTATCGAAAGGTACCTGAGAACTATATGCAAAACTGATTGGATTTAATAAAAACCATGCCAAACCAACCAAAAAAAAAAACAAAACAACACCCTTTTTTCCTGAAAAGGAGATATTTCCACATAGTAATTTGATGTTTTGGAGTTCTGGTCCTGAAGATAAATTATGTAGTTTCAACCCTAAATTTTGAAGTTTATTAGTTCTATGATCTTGCAAAATATACCTAAACTGCCTTGTAGGATTCTTCTGAGGTATCAGTGAGTTTATAATCTTGTAAGT
Organism: Bos javanicus; assembly: GCF_032452875.1. NCBI lineage: Eukaryota > Metazoa > Chordata > Mammalia > Artiodactyla > Bovidae > Bos > Bos javanicus. Next base: position 77,013,708 of record NC_083874.1, on the reverse strand, counting down.
AGCATACTGTGCCTAGCAAAGAAATTATCTAATGCCCATTAACTATTATTATTTTTCATGTACTTAAAAATATTGTAGCCAAAACCACTCTTTGCAAATGACCAAATAGGTAAACTGCAGCATTGTATAAATGATGGAGTATCCTTGTATAATAGAATGCCTCTGATTCCAAGCAATTAAAACCTGGGAAATGAATTATTTGCCACTTATTTTGATTTAACCTGAATGGTTACATCTAAGTCTTGAATTTCTATACAGCTTTCCAACATCCATTCTAGAGCCAACTGAAAGGAATTGCTTAGTCATTCTTTATTTCTATCCCTGACACATTTTTCTCTCTGTTTTATAGCACCAAAGGTCTTAACATAAAACAGGAGAAAGTTTTCCAAAAAGTAGGTAGATATTTTAGAATTCATTTTCACTTGAACTTCGGCTCAGAAGTATATTTAGAAGAAATATAAATCCTTTCTAACCTCATTCAGTCAGTTGCTTACATTTTACGTTGCAAGATTTCAAACTGCACTCTATATTTATTGAGCTCAGTGAGGCAAATGTCTATTAAAACCTCAGCAAGCAACTTAGAAACTATTAAAAACCCTCCAAAGGGACGTCACTGTTAAAGTCAGTCAATAAATTAACCACTAGGTTAGGCAGGATGGAGACTCATCTGTCTTTCAGAGCACTGTTAATGAAGCCTACATTTTTGTATGTTAGCTCCTACAGAACTGTCTGTGATACATGTTTCCTAGCTACTCTGCCTCATGTCCAGGCATTAAGTGTCTCATAGTTCATTAGAACATTGATGATGTGTAATTATCTCACAAAGGTTGTCACCAAATGGAAATTTAGAGAACAATTATAAAGTCAGAAATTATCATTAGAGACTCCCATTATCTGGGCATGCTACATGGTTGCTCTTATCCAGATTGAAGAGGCTTCAATGACAAATCTATGTACTGACCACTTATAGTATTACATTTTTTATATATTCCAAGTAAGAATATCTAATATCACACATGCATACACACACATGCAACTTCTCTGAAAATTGTTTTAAATTTTTTCTTAATGTAAATTCCAAAGCCATTTTGATCAAGGATATCTGATTTGATATCATTGATCCCTCATTGATGACAATTGTGAGATGTTCTTACATTACGAACCACATCATAAGCAAAACTGATTTTGAAATGGAAACTTATTATCAATCAAATAAATAGAGTGATTGTGCTCAACATATATTTTCTTGCAGGCTTTAATTACGAAAATCATCAAATTTCTAGAAAACTGGTAGGTCTATAGATAATCTTGCGGTGCTGATATGATTTAAAAATGGAGGAAGTACTCTACATTTTAAAAATTTAATTAGGTTTTATGATGGTGTAATGATATTAGAATCTAATGATGTAATCAAATGACATTTCAAAAATGAACGATGACCTGGGATTTAATCCAAAGATTAAATGACAATGACACGCTCAATATGTTTCATATTTAAGCATCTCTCGTTACAGAGTTTTGGGGTAAAGTCTCTTTTTTCAATGGTAGCTGTGTAACATTCATAAAATCAGAAAACAACAAATAAGTAGGAGCGATAAATTATATCAAAGAGATCAGGATTTATGAACCCTAATATTTTTCTAAAGTATTGTTTCCAAGTCATTTTCAGCTTATAAAATGTTATCAAACTGTTTAATAATTAGCATTTTGCAAACTGCTCATATGCTTTCTGTGGGACAAGTTTTGAGGTTTGAATAAAATGGAGAATATTTTCCATTTTTCTGTGGTCCTGTTTCATGGAGATTGTAATAGTTCTTAGACTGAAGACTTTTGCTTAAGATCCATTATTCTGACAGCTTTTTATTAGAAAAAGAAAGTCACCCATCACTGTGAAGATGCAGATGCCACAGAATCACATGACTGATGTCCCAGAAAAGTCCCAGAAAAGAAGGGAAAATGATGGTCTTTTTAATAACTATGTTCTCAGACTCTGGCATGTTTGTAGAACATAGTAAGTGCTGAATATAGGCTGTAGAAAAAACCAGTAAAAGTATGACAAGCAGGAAATAGGAATATCATGTAAGGGCAGAGTTAGATTCATTTTTTAAATTGATTAATCAATAGGACACATTTTATTAAGAATATAGAGAACTAGACAGCAAAAATATTTTGGATATATATGGATGTATTGGGGGGAAGATAATTATATAGGGAGAGAATATGGCATACCAATAATATGTAGATAATACAACTTTTTCAGGGATATATGAGGAATTTATTAAAGCTAACCAAATATTATATAATTCTAAAAATCATGATAAGTTCTATAACATTGGAATAATATGAATAATATTTTCTGACAACAATGCAGTAAAACTAGAAGTGAATTAAAATTTTTATAAACAACATTATACCTGTAAACTTTTAAATGCTCCACTAAATAACTTATCCAAAAGAAGTACAGAACAAAATTGCATATTTATTAAAGCTAATGATAATTTTAAAAATTCCTACATCAGAATCTTGTATACATAAATAAAGCAAAAATCATAGGAAAATATAGACCCTTAAAAGTACACGTAATGGAAAATGTTTGATGCCAAAAAAATTATTCATCTCAAAAGTGTGGAAAGAAGAGCAAAGTACACAGGAGAAATGAAGGAAACAATAAATATACAAGTAGAAATAATAAATGATAAACATAAGTAAATGGGATAAAGAAGTTTTAAAAGCTTGTTCTTTTTAAAAAAGTGTCAAAAATAGGTAGAGTAAAGTTAACATAGTAAAAAAGCATAATAATACAAATACTTTTGGAAAGATACGCTAGAAAGAATGACAAAAAACAGTGCAGTATGCCAACTGTATCTCAGTAAAACTGGAAAAAAATCAAAATACCAAAATTGTGGATCAAACTGGATTAATGAAGCCTGAACTAAATGCAAATATATATAATTGTATTTGAGCCACTATTTGAGAAAACAATGTTCTTGACAATGAATCCTTATCTTTTTCTGATTATAGTCTCTATTCACTATAAAACATTTCTAAAATAGAAGAAAATATTAAAAAAAGAAAATTCAACCATAATCTCACCACCAAAAAATATTTGCTGTTATTTATTGATATAGTGCTTTCTTATCTATTTCTCTTTGGTAAATGGGTCTGTCTTCTATCTGTGTGTGTGTGTGTGTGTATACACATCTATATGCATATCTACACCTATATATTTTTAGTCCTATCTAGATAGAAAATATAGCCTTTTAAACAAATAGTCTGGGATAACTGTTAGTTCAGTTCAGTTCAGTTGCTCAGTCATGTCCGACTCTTTGCGACCCCATGAATCGCAGCACGCCAGGCCTCCTTGTCCATCACCAACTCCCGGAGTTCACTCAAACTCATGTCCATAGAGTCAGTGATGCCATGCAGCCATCTCATCTTCTGTCGTCCCCTTCTCCTCCTGCCCCCAATCCCTCCCAGCATCAGAGTCTTTTCCAATGGTCAACTCTTCGCATGAGGTAGCCAAAGTACTGGAGTTTCAACTTTAGCATCATTCCTTCCAAAAAACACCCAGGACTGATCTCCTTTAGAATGGACTGGTTGGTTCTCCTTGCAGTGCAAGGGACTCTCAAGAGTCTTCTCCAACACCACAGTTCAAAAGCATCAATTCTTCAGTGCTATGCAAATATATAAACTTTGATCCATTCTTCAACTACGTACAAAAATTTACTCAAAATTGAGCAGTGGTATTTAACATGGAAAATCTAAAACTACAAAACTTCTATAGTACCATGATTAATATAATATACTGTTATATAATGCAAAATAATATAATATGCTGTTGTTTTTTAGTAGTTAAATTGTGTCTCTTTGGGACCACATGGACTGAAGCCCATCAGGCTCCTCTGTCCATGGGATTTCCCAGGCAAGAATGCTGAACTAGATTGCCATTTCCTTCCAGGGGATCTTCCCAATCCAAGGATGGAACCCATGTCTCCCGCAATGGTAGGTGGATTCTTTACTGCAGAGACACTTGAAAGACTATAGTATAGTATAGTATGGTATGGTATGGTATAGTAGAGTAAAAATAAACAGGAGAAAACTTATAACTTTGGATTAGGCAAATATATCTCAAAGAAAATACCCAGACACAATCTAAAAATAATTGATTAATTTGACTTTGCTAAAATTGTATACACACAATTTTTGTTTTTTAGGATACTGTTAAGAGCCAAACTGTAGTAGAAAACATTTGCATCACAAAGATGATAAAGGAATTATATCCAGAATATATAAAGAAGATATAAGATTCAATAATTAGCAAATGATGAATAAAATATGAGTAAAGCAGATTTTCACCAGAGTTTTAAAAGTATATACTATATAGTCTTTATATAATTCTTTTAAAAAATGTAATTTCATCTATAATGACAGAGTATGTTAATGTTTATCTTGGATTATGGATGGGTTGAGGTTAGGGGCTAAGAACCCCTCAGAATCCTCACTGTCTTAATTTTATCAATGGTTTCCTAGTTTTTACCTATGCCAAACACATATCAAACCACATAATTTCAATGTATATAATTACTGAATATTAATTATACTTCAATAAGACTACTAAGAATAAATTCATGGGGAGTATATCCTAAGGTTTTCAATAGAGTAAAGTTAGAAATTAAAAAAAACAAAAACAGTAAAAAAAAACCAGTTTTTTTTTAGAAAAAAAACATGTATTTGGAAATAAATCAACAGACCTCTAAATATAAACACTATGAAGTCAATCTCAAGGGAACATGGAAAATACTTTGAATTGAAAAATAAAAACATGCAACATATGCAAAATAAGGGATTACTTTAAAGTAGCAATGAGGAAATATATAGTTTTATGGGCTTTTATTATAAATGAAAGGTCTAGACTCAATCACCTAAGAGCCTATCTTAATAAGCCAGAAAGAAAACAGCACAGTAAATGCACAGTAGGAGAAAAGATAACACTAGATCAGTGAAATATTTGACAGTAAGAAAATAAAAAGTGAAAATATTTGAAAAAAATCAATAAAATCAACAAATCTCCATATTTATCAATAAAAAAATTAGAACACAGATTATCAAATAAGGAACAAAAAAATTGTTCTTATTACAAATCCTTTATATACTAGGGAAGTAATAAGGAATTTTATACTTAATTTAACTATATCTGTTTAGTTAAGGCTATGGTTTTTCCAGTAGTCATGTATGGATATGAGAATTGGACTGTAAAGAAAGCTGAGTGATGAAGAATTGATGCTTTTGAACTGTGGTGTTGCAAAAGACTCTTGAGAGTCCCTTGGACTACAAGAAGAACCAACCAGTCTGTCCTAAAGGAGCTCAGTCCTGGATGTTCTTTGGAAGGAATGATGTTGAAGCTGAAACTCCAATACTTCGGCCACCTGATGTGAAGAGCTGACTCACTGGAAAAGACCCTGATGCTGGGAAAGATTGAGGGCAGGAGGAGAAGGGGACGAGAGAGGATGAGATGGTTGGATGGCATCACCAACTGAATGGAAGTGAGTTTGGGTAGACTCCAGGAGTTGATGATGGACAGGGAAGCCTGGCATGCTGCAGTTCATGGGGTCACAAAGAGTTGGACATGACTGAGTGACTGAACTGAACTGAAGGTAAAAACTTCCTCCCAAAGTACAACAAAATAGCCACAAAAGGAAAAAGCCAAGTCCTTTCGGTTTAACTAGTTAAGTGTTAGTTGCTCAGTCTTGTCTGGTTCTTTGCAACCCCATCAACTGTAGCCGACCAGGCTCCACTGTCCATGGGATTCTCTGGCAAAAACTTGAGTTGGTTACCATTCCCTTCTCCAGGAGATTTTCCCAACACTGGAATCGAACCCGAGTGTCCTGTATTGCAGGCAGATTCTTTAAATATTCTCTTAATTGGTGGATTCTTTTAAATATTTAAAGAGGAAATGATACTAATCTTAAACTATGTAAGACATTTCATTCATGAAAGAGTATCATCCAAATACAAATCCTGGTGATAAAGAATTTAAAAAATAAAAGAAGAAGAAAAAGAAGTTATTCTGTAATACATCCCATACAGGTAGATACCAAAGTTTTTATAGATACTGGTATACAGTCTTCTCTTAAGATTAGAAACAAAGAATCCCCACACTAATTATCTTGATTCATCATTGTTGGAAGTGACAGAAAATGAATTTCTAACAAGATAAAGAAATAAAATATAATAGTTTGGAAAGAAAAAAGAAAGATATCATTCAGTTCAGTCGCTCAATTGTGTCCAACTCTTTGCGACCCCATGAATCGCAGCATGCCAGGCCTCCCTGTCCATCACCATTATCTGTCTATGATTTCATTGTTTAAGAATCCTAAGCAATCTACAAAATAACTAGGAAAACTAGCCACCATCTAAATTTAGCATGAATCACAGTCTTGTCTAATTCAATGTAACTGAGCTCTGACAGAATGTGGTCCACTGGAGAAGGGAATAGCAAACCACTTCAGAATTCTTGCCTTGAGAACCTCATGAACAGTACGAAAAGGCGAAAAGATATGACAATGAAAGGTAAACTCCCCAGGTGGAAGATGCCCAATATACTACTGGAAGAGTGGAGAAATACTTCCAGAAAGATTGAAGAGACGCAGCCAAAATGAAAACATTGCCCAGTTGTGGATGTGACAGGTGATGGAAGTAAAGTCCGATGCTGTAAAGAACAATATTGCATAGGAATCTGGAAGGTTAGGTCCATGAATCAAGGTAAATTGGAAGTGGTCAAACAGGAGATGGCAAGAGTGAACTTTGACATTTAGTAACCAATGCACTAAAATGGACCAGAGTGGGCAAATTTAAATCAGATGACCATTATATCTACTAATGTGGGCAAGAGTCCCTTAGAAGAAAAAGAGTAGCCATCATAGTCAAAAACCAGTCCAAAATGCAGTACTTGGGTGCAATCTCAAAAATGACAGAATGATTTCTCTTCATTTCCAAGGCAAGCCATTCAGCATCACAGTAATCCTAGTCTATGCCTCAACCACTAATGCCAAAGTAACTGAAGTTGAATGATTCTATGATGACCTACAAGACCTTTTAGAACAAACACCAAAAAAAAAAAAAAAAAAAGGTGTCTTTTCATCATAGGGGTCTGGAATGGAAAAGTAGGAAGTCAAAAGATACCTGGAATAACAGGTAAGTTTGGCCTAGTAGTACAAAATGAAGCAGGGAAAAGGATAAAAGAGTTTTGCCAAGAGAACACACTGGTCATAGCAAACACCCTCTTCCAACAACACAAGAGATGACTCTACACATGGACATCACCAGATGGTCAATACTGAAATAAGATTGATTATATTCTTTGCAATCAAAGGTGGAGAAGCTCTATACAATTAGCAAAAACAAGACCAGGAGCTTACTGTGGCTCAGATCATGAAATCCTTACTGTAAAATTTAGACTTAAATTAAAGAAAGTAGGGAAAATCAGTAGACCATTCAGTTATGACCTAAATCAAATCCCCTACCACCCTTATGGCAGAAAGTGAAGAGGAACTCAAAAGCCTCTTGATGAAAGTGAAAGAGGAGAGTGAAAAAGTTGGCTTAAAGCTCAACATTCAGAAAACAAAGATCATGGCATCTGGTCCCATCACTTCATGGGAAATAGAAGGGGAAACAGTGGAAACAGTGTCAGACTTTATTTTTCTGGGCTCCAAAATCACTACAGATGGTGACTGCAGCCATGAAATTAAAAGACGCTTACTCCTTGGAAGGAAAGTTATGACCAACCTAGATATCATATTCAAAAGCAGAGACATTACTTTGCCAACAAAGGTTCAACCTGTCAAGGCTATGGTTTTTCCTGTGGTCATGTATGGATGTGAGAGTTGGACTGTGAAGAAGGCTGAGCACCGAAGAATTGATGCTTTTGAACTGTGGTGTTGGAGAAGACTCTTGAGAGTCCCTTGGACTGCAAGGAGATCCAACCAGTCCATTCTGAAGGAGATCAGCCCTGGGATTTCTTTGGAAGGAATGATGCTTAAACTGAAATTCCAGTACTTTGGCCACCTCATGCAAAGAGTTGACTCATTGGAAAAGCCTCTGATGCTGGGAGGGATTGGGGGCAGGAGGAGAAGGGGATGACAGAGGATGAGATGGCTGGATGGCATCACTGACTCGATGGACATGAGTCTGAGTGAACTCCGGGAGTTGGTGATGGACAGGGTGGCCTGGAGTGCTGCGAGTCATGGGGTCGTAAAGAGTCGGACACGACTGAGTGGCTGATCTGATCTGATCTGATGATTATACAGTAGAAGTGACAAATAGATTCAAGGGATTAGATCTGATAGAGTGCCTCTTTAAAAGAATAAAGTTTGAGAATTTGCACTACTTGATTTCAAGACTTCTTATAATGCTAGAGTAATCAAGGTAGTGTGACTCTGTAACAAGTTTTGACAAATATATCAATGACACAATATGAAAAGTTCAAAAATAGAACTTTCCTTATATATATATTTTTTTAATAAAACTACATTAGCAATCCAATGGAGAACAGCAACAACAACAAAATTACAAGAAGTTATTCTAGAATAACGGTATCTGTAAGAAAATAAACTCCAACTCCACTTACTCCATATACAAACATGAATTTATTAAGAGATGGATATAGACTTAAACATAAGGTCTAAAATCATAAACCTATTAGAACAATATACTGGAAAATGTCAGCATGACTTGTGAGTAATATACTTTTTTGGACAGGACACAGAGAAGAAATACTTAAATCTTATCAAAATTAAACACTTTGTCCTCATCAAATAGTCTACATATAGACAGAGATAATCATAGTGCTGGCAATGTATTTTATTTTTCCTCCTGTTGATTGAAAAAGCCCAGAGCAATGACAGCTCAGTATCAGTGAATATACTGAGTGCCCAGGTCTTGTTTTCTACATAACACACAAAGTTAAGAGGAATCGATTCTTCTTGGAGAAATGTTTTATTCCAGTTGTGAGTTAGAGAAAGTGAACTTCAGAAACTGATCATGACAGAGGGCATGGCAAGATGGTGGAGTAAGAAAAATCCCAATTTTGTCTCCTTCTACAGATACCAAAATTTATGACTAAATATAGAGAAACTATTTCTGGAAACAACCTGAAGAGTAGCAGAAAGGATTTTCCACAAGTAAAGATAAAAAGGAAAAACTCACTATTTTTGGTATAATTCACAAAAATTTTTTGAAGAAAAGTTTTTGATTGACATAGTACATTAATTATGTTAGTTTTTTGCTTCAATATCAATATCAATCTAATTTTTAATATAATACCCCTTTCCCTTAGCCTCTTGGGCCCAAATTAGGATTCCACAACCATTTTCCCATAGAGTAATGATATGACCCAAAATTACAGGATGTAGATGAATGGGATACTTCAGAATTGACATTTCCTATTCTAAAGAATTCACCCCCTAAAGAAGAAAGTCTTGAGAATTGAATAGGATACGGCAATATGGAGGACAGGAAAGTGTGAGTTTGGAGAAAGAGTAAAATCTTTGTGACTTTGTACCAAACTAAGTCTCTAAGGACCTTGTTTTTGCTGTTGTTATCGTTCAGTAATTAAGTCTTGTCTGACTCTTTGCGATCCTATATACTGTATGCAACATCCCAGACTTCCCTGTCTTTCACTATCTCCCAGAGTTTGCTCAGACTCGTGTTTATCAAGTCAGTGATGCTATCTAACCATCTTTTCCTCTGCTACCCCTTAATCTTTGCCCACCTCTTTATCAATGAGTTGGCTCTTCACATCATGTGGTCAAAGTATTGGAGCTTCAGCTTCAGCATCAGTCCTTCCAATGGATATTCAGGGTAGATTTCTTTTAGTATTGACTGGTTTGATCTTGCTGTCCAAGGGACTCTCAGGAGTCTTCTCCAGCACCACAATTTGAAAGCACCAATTCTTTGGCATTCAGCCTTCTCTAAGACCTTACATTCCTTATTTGCAAAATTAGTATGAAAATGTGTAACTTGTAGATCGGTTGTGAGAATTAAATGAAGAATTAAAGCATATAAAGCATGTACTGTAGAGACTGTCACAGTACACAATACCATTGCCAATGATCTCAGTAAAAAAGACCTCAGGATACATTCCTAAATTGGAAGACAGTTAATATAAGATCGACTGTGCCATTAGTAATAGAAATGCCTTATATTTACAGCTCAGAGTCTCTGTGATGAATGAATGCAGAGTGTGGGAAAAAGACAATCACAGCCATTTCTTTGATGAAGAGCAATGAAACTGCAGTAATCATGGCCTGCTAATGTAAGCTATTAAGGAAACAGCAGGGGGCAAGATTTTGTTCACTGTAAGGGAATGCAATATTTATCAGTGCTCATTAGACTGTGCACATTATATGGTTTTGCTCTTGCTGAAAAAGCCCACTGTACTAAAAATTAAAGTGAACTGCAAAAAGCAAATATGTTTTGTAGCTAGATTGTCAGATAAATTTGTTTCTGAATAGTCAAAAAAAGGTGGTGGTGGTGGTTTAGTTGCTAAGTCATCTCTGACTTTTGGAACCTCATGGGCTGAAGCCTGTCTGACAGGCTCCAGGACTCCTCTGTCCACAGGATTTCCTGGGCAACAATACTAGAGTGGGTTGCTAGCCCTCCTCCAGGGGATCTTCCTGATCCAGGGATTGAACCTGGGTTTCCTGTATTGCAGGTGGATTCTTTACTGATTGAGTCACCAGGGAAGCTCAGTCAAAGGAGGCTCCTTACTAAATTAAATAGGAGAGGTGATTTTGTTGGGAATCCTATGTGGAAGTGAAGTTAGTTATATTTAATACATCTTTCAAAAAAAAGAAAAACAAAACCATATGACAGTGTTTTCCTCTTTGTTCCTATATTGCAGTGCTATAAAATGGTTAGGTTAGATTAGGTTTATTTCAAAAAGCCTTAGGACTCTGGGGTTCCTGAGATCTATGAGGCTATTTGTGCCATCCAATACTAACCCCATTATCATTATTGTCATGTCTGACAATACATATCTTTATATTTTCCCCTTTTCTTACTGTGCTCCAGGCACACTTTCCACTGGCTATTCCTACCAAATTCGAGGACCACTGTCACCTCAGAAATCCACACTTGCTGTTCCTTCTATCTGCAAGTCTCCTATCCCAGGTAGTAACAGTTTATCCCTCATTTTCGAACTCAGCTAAAGGTCACTTTCTTAGTAAGCTCTTCCTTACCAGTCTTAAAATAAGCTTTTCAACTTCTAAAACATTTTGTTTAAGATGGAAAGCAATTCCTGCTAAAATACAGTAAATGCAACTTTCAGTTTCCAGCAAATTTGGAAACTCAGCAGTGGCCACAGGACTGGAAAAGATCAGTTTTCATTCCAATCGCAAAGAAAGGCAATGCCAAAGAATGCTCAGACTACTGCACAATTGCACTCATCTCACATGCTAGTAAAGTAATACTCAAAATTCTCCAAGCCAGGCTTCAACAGTACGTGAACCGTGAACTTCCTGATGTTCAAGCTGGTTTTAGAAAAGGCAGAGGAACCAGAGATCAAATTGCCAACATCTGCTGGATCATGGAAAAAGCAAGAGAGTTCCAGAAAAACATCTATTTCTGCTTTATTGACTATGCCAAAGCCTTTGACTGTGTGGATCACAATCAACTGTGGAAAATTCTGAAAGAGATGGGAATACCAGACCACCTGACCTGCCTCTTGAGAAATCTGTATGCAGGTCAGGAAGCAACAGTTAAACTGGACATGGAACAACAGACTGGTTCCAAATAAGAAAAGGAGTATGTCAAGGCTGTATATTGTCACCCTGCTTATTTAACTTATATGCAGAGCATATCATGAGAAACACTGGACTGGAAGAAACACAGGCTGGAATCAAGATTGCCGGGAGAAATATCAATCACCTCAGATATGCAGATGGCACCACCCTTATGGCAGAAAATGAAGAGGAAACTCAAAAGCCTCTTGATGAAAGTGAAAGAGGAGAGTGAAAAAGTTGGCTTAAAGCTCAACATTCAGAAAACGAAGATCATGGCATCCAGTCCCATCACTTCATGGGAAATAGAAAGGGAAACAGTGGAAACAGTGTCAGACTTTATTTTTCTGGGCTCCAAAATCACTACAGATGGTGACTGCAGCCATGAAATTAAAAGACGCTTACTCCTTGGAAGGAAAGTTATGACCAATCTAGATAGCATATTCAAAAGCAGAGACATTACTTTGCCAACAAAGGTCCGCCTAGTCAAGGTTTGGGTTTTTCCTATGGTAATGTATAGATGTGAGAGTTGGACTGTGAAGAAAGCTGAGCGCCGAAGAATTGATGCTTTTGAACTGTGGTGTTGGAGAAGACTCTTGAGAGTCCCTTGGACTGCAAGGAGATCCAACCAGTCCATTCTGAAGGAGATCAGCCCTGGGATTTCTTTGGAAGGAATGATGCTTAAGCTGAAACTCCAGTACTTTGGCCACCTCATGCGAAGAATTGACTCATTGGAAAAGACTGTGATGCTGGGAGGGATTGGGGGCAGGAGGAGAAGGGGACGACAGAGGATGAGATGGCTGGATGGCATCACTGACTCGATGGACGCGAGTCTGAGTGAACTCCAGGAGCTGGTGATGGACAGGGAGGCCTGGCGTGCTGCGATTCAAGGGGTCGCAAAGAGTCGGACACGACTGAGCGACTAAACTGAACTGATGGAAGACTTGTGTTGAAACAACTAGAAAAGATCTACATAAATTTAACAATTATATATTTGTAAAAAATCAGATGTTTGGAATCCAATAGGACTAGATGAACTAAAATAAGGGATTTTTTTTTTAATCACAGAAAAATAATAGAGAGGAAGCAAAACCAGATGATAGAAGCTAGACAAATTTTGAGAGATATCAATATGGATTGATATCTGATGTAGCAGAGTGAAGAAGGCTAAAAATGAAGTTCTTTCAAGTGTGTCAAGAGAGTGGGAAGAGCTAAGTAGTGGGCTAAATGTGTTGCAGAGCTATGACAAGACTCTGGATTCAAGACCCAAAAGCTTAAGGCAAATCTGGAGTAGAAGTGAAAACAGAGGGATTGGTTGAATGTCTGAGTAAAAGAGAGGTTAGACCCTGCCTTAGGCAAGGACGAATTTTAAGGAGAATAACCTAAGATGAGGATTCTTCCTTTTTGAATTTATTTATTTGTAATTGAAGGATAATTGCTTTACAATATTGGTTTCATTTGTCACCTCAACATGTGGCTTAGCCATAGGTGTACATGTGTCCTCTCCCTCTTGAACCTCTTTCCCACCTTCTACCCTTTTCCACACCTCTAGGTGGTTACAAGGGGCTTCTCTGTTGGCTGAGATGGTAAAGAATCCACCTGCAATGCGGGATACCTGGCTTTGATCCCTGGGTCAGGGAGATTCCTTGGCAAAGGCAATGGCAACCCACTCTAGTGTTCTTGTCTGAAGAACCCCATGGACAGAGGAGCCTGACAGGTAGTCCATGGGGTCACAAACAGTCGGACATGACTGAGTGACTAAGCACAGCACAGGTTGTTACAAAGCCCTGGTTTGAGTTTCCTGAGTCATACAGTACATTTCCGTTGGTTATAAGATGAGGATTCATACGCGGGTGATTCATTGAGAAACATTTTCAGGAGAAATCTATAAGGATACAAGGGAAGCAGGATAGAGCAGAGGAAGAAGCTGAACCAAATGTGGTTTGCTGAAATCTAATCTCAGCCTGATCCCATAGAAAGCTGTAGTGTGAATGTCACAACAGAGTTTTCTCCCCTTCAGGAAAGGAGGTAAGTTTTTGTGCTCTCATATGAGTGGGGCCTGGGCAATATTTTTAATAGAGCTGTATGAACTCAAGTAGGCCATATTGATCAGTTGATTAATATTTTGAACAGTGGAGTATAGAAAATACATGTACATACTTGTTTATTATCCATTCAGTACACATGAAGATTCTTCATAGCCTTAAGGCACTACCTTTTCATCTTCAACTCCAGAATCATATATTCGTATTCTAGACTGTCAAATACATCATTTCTGGGTAATTCATATATTTCACTGAGTGAAAAATGTAGCAATGTTGTTGTTTTTCTATTAAAACAATATAAATCATCTGGCTTCTGAAGTTACTACTATCGTTTATTTAAGGTTAGACCATTTCTCATGCCCACTGTGTTGCTCAGGAATAACAGATATTATTGACTTTCTCAAAGGCTATAACTATACTTTGTTGATGATGAACACAAGTATAAGTCTGACCAGAGCACATTGGAATGTGTGAATGATATTTTTTTCTCATCATTTTAGAATTTTAGCATAAAGGTAACAAAACACTCTTTTCAACTCTGTCTTCTCTTGGGCTCTATTGGCTATAATCACTGTGTTCATGGTCATGATATTACCATACCATCCCAATCACTAAAAAGGAGAGGGTTGGGGCCCATGTGCAGAGTGAGAAGAGCTATCAGCCAAAGGAATGTCCATCTTCTGTTCAATATGGTTGAACACCAAACTAGGGCAATGCAACCTCACCATGTTAGATAGAGGCGAAAGATTAGAACTGTAAAAAAAAAAAAAAAAAAAAAGGCCTTAAGTATTTTGGGAGGAAATAGACACAGACACTAGAAGACCACCAGACATGAGATGTAGTTTCTGCAGCAAGCTGATGACACTGACAAAGTATGAATAAAATAAAGAATACCTTCTGCCACCCTAACACCATCGGAGTCCATAGAACAGATGGAGGGCTCTGGGGGGAACATGGATGACCGCAGGCAACACATGGGCTCACCCACAGGCTCAAGCTCACAGGTCAGTGATAAATCATCAGTAGCCAAGAGATATGATCTCATCTTGTGTCTGATATGAGTAAGAGTTGCCACAAAGTAATATTTTGGTAACATTCCGGTGGCCTGAACTCACATGATTTTAAAAATAATGAAATATCTCAGTGGGAATGAGTCACAGACTCATTGCTCTTTTGGAATTGAAGTCAGCCACAAAGACTTCCACAGTATACCTGGTTGACCTCACGTCACTGGGTAAGGAAAGTGCCCCGAAGTGAAGAAATGGAATATATATATATATAAAGTTTAGGCTCAGGACTTTACCCATTCCTGAATCTTTCTGGATAATTCTACTAGCCCCAAGTGGCCCAAGACCTAAAGGGGAGATTTCTGCCAAAGAAAGACCTCTGAAACACAGGGGACACTTGGAACACTGGCTTTCACATCCCCCCTAGCCTCAAGGAAGGACACTGTACTTTCCTTCTCTTTGGAAGCTGAGAAGCCCCATATACAAGCTTTTCAGAGACCAAAGCATGGATGATTCCCAAGAAAGTGGCCGTGTCTCCACATGAATCCATGCCAGTAAATAAGGGTTGTACCTGCACATAGCAGATTCAACTTTTTATATAGTTTTTCACTGTTAAGTGTAAATCAATAATCAAAATTTAAAATCTCCTACTTGGGAAAAGAAAACACAAGAAAAACAAGCAAATTCAAAGACACTGGAGGAAGCAAATAAAGTAGGGTAAGCTAAATACTTTAAAACCAGTTTACTCAGAGAAACACACAGACAAAATATTCCATATGAATGACAACAAAAATAACTTTATAGAGAAGAACATTATGAATGCAACACAAGGAGTTTTGTATGAATTAAAATACTAGCATAAATATAATCTAAGTAGATTAAAGGCTTAGAAGCAAAATAGAAAGTTACTCCCAAATAGAACTTAAAAGCCAAAGAGATAGAAAATAAGAGAGCCCCAAAGTCTCATTAAAAAAAAAACAAAAAACAACACTATGAAAGGAAAGGATTAACAAGGAAGGTCTATGCCAAATCGAAAGGGATAGCTATTAATATTAGAATGGGAATGAAGTAAATTAAGAGAAAATAATAATAAAATGTAATTTGTCAGAAGCAAAGGATACAAACTTACAGATTGAATTGAAAAAGGCATATGCTAAAGCATGTTATTAGGAAATATCAGGAAAAGAAGGAATAAAGAAAAAGTCTTAAATTTTTCCAGCTTGTAAACAAATAAAGTATAATAGATGAAAATGATCACAGTAAAAAATTACATATCAGAATAGTATCAGAGAGTTCCACTTCTATCATCGTTGGATTGTTCAATGTCTTTTTATGAAACATATTACCTTGCTTTTCGCTAAAAAGTAGATGTTAATTTTCAAAAGGATTACACTTTAACCCATTAAAATTAATTCAGGTGCTTCACATACTGGCTGATAAAAAAAATGTGGTGTACTTGGACTTGGATTAATAAATAATATTTTGAAGATGAGAAAGAAGCACATTTTTATCTTGTCAAATTAAAACAGATGATAGATCTACATAATAAAAAGGAGACAAGTAAATTTAACAATTTTACCAAGGAGAATACATCAAGAAATGCTGACGAGGTATATCTTTGACAAGCAAAGAGGAGTCTATAAAACTGAGCCCACTTCCTCCTTGATGTGAAAGAAAATCAGAAAAAAGGATAAGACAATTAGGTGATCAAGTAACATGTTTGAGAGTTAGGTGGCAAATGGATGGTAATTTAGGCAATAACAAGAACATTATTTTGGAGAAGCATCAATTATATTGACACTTGGAAAGCTGCATTATAGAAAGGTGAAGGATCTGGATAAAACCCTCAAAAGTATGAAATGTTCAGTTTAAACCGTAACTCTCTTCTTATGTCTGTTTGCAAAACTTGAAACACTCCATCAGGCATTAACAACTTGGGATTCCCTTTCAGTTCAAAAGTACAGGTTGCCACATTACTGAGGGAAGAAAGGTCACGTGCACACACATACACATGACCCATAATCCATATAACCCCTTAAGTTACTAAATTTTTTTTTTCCTACCAACAAGCTGGCTTTCTCATTTTCTAAATAAAAAACAAAGATTCACTTTTCAGAGACTGATTTATCCCATTCAGTCCTATGATAAAGTAAAAGAGCAAATGTTTGGCTTTCTGCTTAGACGTAACATTGCCAACTATTTTCCTTTTATTGGTGTTTTTCTATTCCATGAAATCTGCAAAATTTCTTTTTCCTTTCAGAAAGTGAAAGGATATGGAAGGCAAAGATGGCATTAGGCTTTATAAGGACAGAAATTAAAACCCTCGGGGCAGTTTTACAGTTAGTCTTGAGTGATTTCCAGGAGCTTTTTAGAACCAGAAACTTAGGCAATAAATTAGGTCTAGTACTTCTTTAACTCCTTGTAAGTTGTAGTAGAAATGTATTATTCTGAAGTTTAAAATCACATTTGGTTAAAATATTCAGCATTTTGACATAAATTTATGACTTTATAGAGCATTTCACTGAAGAAGCAGAATTTGTGTTTTTCCCTATTGCTGTTTTAAATTACATTTAACTGATATTTTAACTGATTTATGGCTGAATTGTTCCTTTTTGGAAGAGGGAAGACAAAGACATCTTAGGAGTATGTATTTGCAAACATTAAAACAGTAAGTGAACTACGAAATTAAGTTAGAAATAATATATTATAGCATGAAATGCACTATAAATTACAAATTTAGCAGTGTGGTCAAATTTGTAAGGCTACTTATTGAGGAATATGTCAAATCCTGCTGTGAGAAATCCAGTTTTGCTATTCAAATCATTTTCTTATCCTAGCAGTAGTCAAAATGTGTTTTAATTAAAAAATTACAAAATTTAGGGGTGTGAAAGACCTTGCAGATAATCTAACCCCACAACATCATTTGACAGAATGGGAAACAAAAACCTTCAATGATCAGAATCTTACCTCTTGCAAAATACAATTTACATGTTAATCTAGCAGGTGCTGGTATTGATATTTACAAGATTCCAAATATTTTATTTGACTGATTTTTCTACATTCAACCACCTATTTGAATTGACTAATTTGTAGTCAATATTCAAACAAATCTGGAAAAACATATCAACAATTACTCTATCATCATCTAAATGAGATCTTGCAGAAAATATTCACTGAGCTTAAATTATCTTTTTTTTTTTTTTTTGCTCAGATTTATCAATCTCTCCAGTAAATGATAACTTCCCACTTCATTTAACCTGCCTCAAAAAGGGCCAAAGGTAGGAAAAAAATTGTGTCTGAACAATATGTGACTCCATAAACAACTAGATGTCGAGGGAAAACCATGAATAAATAGTGACTCTGTAAACCAAATTAACATATAACTTTAAAAGAGGAAAATAGGAAAAAAAAAAAAAATACGAGCCGAGCCGATACTTTTCAAGGGGTAAAAAACAAACCTGTCCATCCCTGCTGAACCCAATTTTGTCTCTTGCCCTATTTGCTGGCAACATGTTTAGAGTTTTGCCTTTTTGTGTGTATGTATTCCTTTATTTCCCGTTATTGTTAGCAGCCTTATCCATTCTTGTAACAATAGAAATCTCAGGAGAACATTTTCTCTAATCCTACTCCCAACTGCTAGTTTGGTTTGTTTATCTACTTTCTTGACTCACAGCCCAAACCTTCTGTATCAGTTTTGTTCCCAACAAGGAGAGCAGGAAGAAGACTCGTATGGCATTTTTAGAGCCATTTGTTATTGTGGCAGTGAGGAATCTGTAACACTCTGCACAGATTGTCAGTTTGTCCTATGACGAGAGAAATGGTAGTTAGACAAATAGAAAATGTGTGGCTTGCTTTCTAAAAACTCATGCATTTTTACAATCATGATGGAAATGAAAGTGAAAAGAGCCTAGGAAATGAGAGTTAGGAGATAAGTGTTATATCTTCCCTCTTGTTATAAATTTTAATCTCAAAGAGGATAGGAGAAGGAGTTTACAGTTTTGCATTCCTCCATTTAATATGTCTGGCTCATTGATAACCCAAAACAGAGGTTCATAATGCCTGCTCAATATGCATATATGACCTTCTCTGTTTTCTCAACTGCAAAGAGAGGAGAGTGAGATTAACGTAAGGTAAACTTCCAGCTCTACCATTCTATGAGATGCTCTATCAAATCAATAAAATAGAGTATATGCCATTATTTGGATTCATTATAAAGAACATGATAAATCATTTTTACTCTTTTTATTGAAGCTGGAATTTTTAGTTTCTGAAAAAATCTTTCATGACGTTCATTTGAAAATGAAATTTACTTTGCTTTGTTGTAGTTAGTTTTAAAGCAGAATTTCCTTAACTCAATGTTTTCTTTCATTAATCTTTAAAAAATTTTATATTACTGCACTGTGGAAAGTTGGAAAATAAATTTGGGGGCATGGAAACCCACATTTTTAGTACAAATGCAAAAATAATTTTAATATATTTTCCAGTGTCTTTCATATCCATTTTATATACAATCATGCTGCTGCTGCTGCTGCTGCTGTTGCTTCAGTCGTGTCCGACTCTGTGCCACCCCATAGATGGCAGCCCACCAGGCTCCCCGTCCCTGGGATTTTCCAGGCAAGAACACTGGAGTGGGTTGCCATTTCTTTCTCCAATGCATGAAAGTGAAAAGTGAAAGTGAAGTTGCTTAGTCATGTCTGGCTCTTAGCGACCCCATGGACTTCAGCCTACCAGGCTCCTCCGTCCATGGGATTTTCCAGGCAAGAGTACTGGAGTGGGGTGCCATTGCCTTCTCCAATACAATCATGAGGAACTGTATACTATCATTTCATATTTCCACATATTATGAATTAAGTGTTTTCTATGTTGCCTCACAATCCTCAATGCAATTACTATTTGAATGGTTGAAAGTGAAATTTGCTCAGTCCTGTCCAACTCTTTGCAACCCCGTGGACTGTAGCCTACCAGGCTCCTCTGTCCATGGGATTCTCCAGGCCAGAATACTGGAGTGGGTAACCATTCCCTTCTCCAGGGGATCTTCCCAACCCAGGGATTGAATCCAGGTCTCCTGCATTACAGACAGATTCTTAACCATCTAAGCCACCAGGGAATGTTAAAATGGTGTAATTATCAAGAGGAACTATCCACATTTTCTAGTTTATTTCATAGTGTTGGACATATAGAAGGTTTACAACAATTTATTAATAAAAAGTTGGTTCAATTAGCGAGTCTGAGAAACTTTTTTCTATATATAAGATGATTTTCATTTCTAGATAATGAAATTGTGCATACATCTAAAGTAATTACAAATCCATGTAGTCATGAATTATCACTTGTTTTTCCCTCTCCCTGGTGCACTCCTAGACCCATTTTTCTTAGTTAATCTAACTTGAAAATTTTCTCTAAGCCTGAGCCTAAAATATCACTTCCTTAGGGAGCCCAGCTCTGAGACTCTCCATTATAGGTGACTCCCACAATTAGGTACTCCCACTACTTCTCTTTGGTGTTTTTAGATGTTACATGTTTAATATTAGTCTTTTCTAAAAGATTCTAATCATTCTGAAGAAAGGAAGATAACTTTCTTGCTCATCACAGTAACCAGAAGCACCTGCAATAGTGGATTCCTAGTGCCTAGTACATATTTAGCAAATCATAATTTTTAATTTCATTAATGAAGATAAAACTTGTATACATTGATAGGTGACAAAATATTTATACATGTTTAAAATAACTTTTTTGAAGTATTTTAATTACAACAGCTGCTTTTAAGTGAAAGATAATTAAAACTCAAATAGGTTTAATGAAAACAGCCAGAGCCCCCATAGAAATGACTGTGTTTGAACTACTAAATTATGAAAATAAAGACAAACACTTTTTTTTTTTTGTTAACTCACCAGAGGTGGTTTCTTTCTTTCATAAAATCTTTCCCAAATTGCTTTCGACTTTTCTAGTTGGATCCAAGTACATGTTAGAAGGATCCTTTCAACATTGTTTTAGTCTTTTCTCAGGTACATTGCTTGGAATTCCCATGATAAAGTGTCCACACAGAAGAAGATGATAAAGTCAGTAATGAAAAGAAAACATTTTACAGAAATTCAAATTAAGAATATCACAGGAATGCATTTTGCCAAGAATGGGAGTATTTCTTTTAAGTGAACTGGGTTTCAAATATGAGCTGCCAAAACAATAACAAAAAAAAAGAAAATTCATGCAAGATTTTGGCATCATGTGCCTGTGCTTTTTAAAATGAAGTTGCATAGAATCTCAGGGTTATTTGCAGACCACTCTAGGGTATAAGAGAAGGACTCAGTGAGGTGGTCTTACTCCTCCTAGTATATTTTCATCTTTTTTTTTATACTGAACTTTAAATGTAAAAATTTTCTTGGTAAAGAGTTTCTACCACTAATCTATGTTTTTTTTTTCCTCTAAAAGATTTGAGAGAAATTAAATATTTGACTTTGCTGGTAGCTCAGACAGTAAAGCGTCTGCCTACAATGTGGGAGACCCAGGTTTGACCCCTGGGTCAGGAAGATCCTCTGGAGAAGGAAATGGCAACCCACTCCAGTACTCTTGCCTGGAAAATCCCATGGACGTAGGAGCCTGGTAGGCTACAGTCCATGGTGTCGCAAAGAGTCAGACAAAACTGAGCTACTAAACTTTCTTTTCTTTCAAATATTTGATTAAATACTTAAACTCATTATTTCTTTCCTATAGTGTTTATAAACATAAATTTTGTGGCTAGTAATGTGATACTTAACAGGAATAGAAGATGAATAAAACATGACTGTTGAAAATAGGAGACACATATGTAAATTTCATTGATATATTAGAGTTATTATGTGCAAAGTGCTGTGGAAATATAGGAATAATGCTGCCTTGGAAAAATAACTAAAAACTTCAAATCTGAGCATGTTCTGATGGATAAATAGAGGACTTCAAAGTAGAGACAGTATGCAAGGCTATTTAAGACCAATTCACGAAAAGAACATAGTTGAAGACGAACAATTCATGTTGAAGAACGTGGACAGATTGTGAAAAATTCCCTGTGGCCAAATTCTAGAATATGTGATATTATGTTGAAAGAAATACATTTGAAAAGGTAATTTGTGGGGGCATATTTTGAAGAAATGTAGGTTTTAAGAATACTATGAAAGAAAAAAGAGAGAGAGAAAAAAAAAAAGTAACCCAACACTGAACTGGGAGATAGAAGAGTTCTTTGTTAGGTTTTATGTTAAGGGCACCATATAACACTGAAAATTACACAGATGAGAATTAAGGAGGCCTTAGATCATAAGAAGTGTACCATAAGGGTACGGAATGCAAAATAAACTGATAAGCAATTTCTGAAACAGGTTATATAGAAATTTGTGACTGGTTGTGAGTAGCAAAGATGAGAAAAGCATGATTTTAAGTAATCTCACTTGAAAGGAAATCCTGCAGGGTCACAGAGAGGCGATAGAGAGTGATTTAGAAGACAAACCTAGGTTTGTACACTGACTCAATCTCATTTGCTACTCAAGTGGTTTCTTAAAATTTATGTTTATTGGGGCAGAACTGCTTTAAAATGTTGTCAGTTGCTGCTATACAATGAAGTGAGTCAGCTCAATGTATACAAACACCCCCCTCTCTTGGTCCTCCCTCCCACGCTCCCATCCCATCTGTCTAGGTTACCACAGACCACTGAGCTAAACTCCCTGAGCTATATAGTCAGTTTCTACTAGCTATCTGTTTCACATGTGGCAGTACACATACATCAATTCCAATCTCCCAATTCACCCCACTCCCCAACCCGTGTCTCAGAAATAAAACCATGCACCTGTGGTCACTTAATCTATGACAAAGAAGGCAAGAGTATACAATGAAGAAAAGACAATCTCTTCAACACGTGGTGCTGGGAAAGCTGGACTGCTGCTGCTGAGGCGCTTCAGTCGTGTCCAACTCTGTGCGACCCCATAGACGGCAGCCCACCAGGCTCCCCCATCCCTGGGATTCTCCAGGCAAGAACGGTTGCCATTTCCCTCTCCAATGCATGAAAGTGAAAGTGAAGACACTCAGTCGTGTCCGATTCTTAGTGACCCCATGAACTGCAGCCTACCAGGCACCTCTGTTCATGGGATTTTCCAGGCAAGAGTACTGGAGTGGGGTGCCATTGCCTTCTCCAGGGGAAAGATGGACAGCTACAGGTAAAAGAATGAAGTTAGAACCCTCTTTAATACCACACACAAAAATAATCCTAAAATGGATTAAAGAGTCAAATGTAAGACCACTATAAAACTCAGACGA
Organism: Bos javanicus; assembly: GCF_032452875.1. Taxonomy (NCBI): domain Eukaryota; kingdom Metazoa; phylum Chordata; class Mammalia; order Artiodactyla; family Bovidae; genus Bos; species Bos javanicus. Next base: position 76,990,599 of record NC_083874.1, on the reverse strand, counting down.
AGACATAGGCAGAACACTGACATAAATCACAGCAGGACCTTTTTTAATTCACCTCCTAAAGTAATGAAAATAAAACCAAAATAAACAAATGGGAAATAACTAAACTTAAAAAGATTTTGCACAGCAAAGGAAACCATACACAAGACAAAATCACAACCCTCAGAACAGAAGAAAATATTTGCAAACAAAGCACATGTCAAGTAATTATAGACATGTTTCTTCACCTTTCTAGGACCCAGTCTCCTGATTAAAACAAATGTTTTTGTGAGTACTCAAATGTCTTAAAATGTGTTGTATAGTATCTGGCACACTATTAAGTGTTCATTAAACCTTTAATACTACCATTATTGGCTCAGAGGCCAATATTTTATGTAAAGTCATAAGATCCCCCATTCTTTATGCCAACGGGTTGACCTTTTCTTTTCCAGTATATTAGATGTGACTATCTAGACATGCACATAACAATCCTCCTTCCTTTATTGTTCCAAATGATGGGATTGTAGTGGATTTAACAAATATTTACTCAATTCCAAATACATGTCTGGTATCCTTTTCAGGACACCTACATTAAAAGGGCAAGACTCAAAAAAAAAAAAAAAAAGACAGAGAAAATGAATAGACTTTTTTTTTTAAAACTAAGGGAGACATGCACATGGCCAATAGGTACCTGAAAATGTGTTCAATATCACTAATCATCAGGGAAATACAATCAAAACCACAGTGAGTTATCACTTCACACCTCTTAAAATCGCTATTAGCAAAAAGACAAGAGATAACAAGTGTTGAGGACATGGGAAAAAAGGAACACGTGTGCACTCTTGGTGGGAATGTAAATTGGTGCAGCAACTATGGAAAAGAGCAAGGAGATTCCTCAAAATATTAAAAATTACTGTATGATCCAGCAATTCCACTTTGGGTGTATATCCATAACAAAATCACTGTTGCAGGGATATGCACATGCCTAAGTTCACTGAAGCATCATATACAGTACTCAAAACATGGAAACAACCTAAAAGTCCATCCACGAATTAATGAATAAAGATAATGTGGTATATATGTATACTATACAATGAGATACTAATCAACAACAACAAAGAAGGAAATCCGGTTATTTGTGATAACATGGATGGACTTTGAGGGCATTACAGTGAGAGAAATAAAGACAAATACTATGTGATCTCACTTATATGTGTAATCTTAAAAGGAAGAAAAAAAAGAACTCATAGAAACAACGGGCAGCTTGGTGGTTGCAACAGGTGGGAGGCGGGGGATGAAGGAGATGAGTGAAGGTCGTCATAAGGTATAAACTTCTAGTTTCAGAATTAATGAGTTCTTGGAATGTAATGCACAACAAGTTGACAATAGCTAAAGATACTGTATTATATATTTGAAAATTGCTAAATGGATAAATCTTTTAAGCCCTTACCACAGCAAAAAAAAAAAAAAAAAAAATAAGTGTAACCAGATGAACTGATGAATGTTAACTAAACTTACTTATTGTTATGTAGCAATCATAACACTATATAGATATAGATAATATCAGTAAATTGAGTCACTCAGTTGGTCCAACCCTTTGAAACACCATGGACTGCAGCCTGCCAGGTTTTCTGTCCATCACCAACTCCCAGAGCTTGCTCAAATACATGTCTGTTGAATCAGTGATGCCATCCAACCATCTCATCCTACGTCGTCCCCTTCTCTTCCCATCTTCAATCTTTCCCAGCATCAGGGTCTTTTCCAACGAGTCAGTTCTTCGAATCAGGTGGCCAAAGTACTGGAGTTTCAGCTTCAGCATCAGTCCTCCCAATGAATATTCAGGACTGATTTCCTTTAGGATGGACTGGTTTGATCTCCTTGCAGTCCAAGGGACTCTCAAGAGTCTTCTACAAAACCACAGTTCAAACGTATCAATTCTTTGGCGCTCAGATTTCTTTATAGTCTAATTCTCACATCCATAAATGACTACTGGAAAAACCATAGCTTTGACTAGATGGATCTTTGTTGACAAAGCAATGTCTATGCTTTTTAATATGCCGTTTATGTTGGTCATAGCTTTTCTTCCAAAGTGCAAGTGTGTTTTAATTTTATGGCTAAATCACCATCTGCAGTGATTTTGGAGCCCAAGAAAATAAAGTCTTTCACTGTTTCTGTTATTTCCCCATCTAACTGCAGTGAAATGATGGAACTGGATGCCATGATATTCGTTTTTTGAATGTTGAGTTTTAAGCCAAATTTTCACTCTCCTCTTTCACTTTTATCAAGACACACTTTAGTTCCTCTTCACTTTCTGCCATAAGGGTGATGTCATCTGCATAGCTGAGGTTAATATTTCTCCTGGAAATCTTGATTCCAGCTTGTGCTTCATCCAGCCCAGCGCTTCACATGATGTACTCTGAATATAAGTTGAATAAGCAGGATGACAATATACAGCCTTGATGTATTCCTTTCCCAATTTGGAACCAGCCCATTGTTCCATGTCTGTATCTAACTGTTGCTTCTTGACCTACATACAGATTTCTCAGGAGGCAGATCAGATAGTCTGGTGTTCCCATCCCTTGAAGGATTTTCCACAGTTTGTTGTGATCCACACAGTTAAAGGCTTTGGTATACTCAATAAAGCAGAAGTAGATGTTTCTCTGGAGCTCTCTTGCTTTTTCTATGATCCAACAGATGTTGGCAACTTGATTTCTGGTTCCTCTGCCTTTTCTAAATCCAGCTTGAACATCTGGAAGTTTTCAGTTCACATACTATTGAACTCTCGCTTGGAAAATTTTGAGCATTACTTTGCTAGCTTGTGAGATGAGTGTAACTATATGGTAGTTTGAACATTCTTTGGCATTGCCCTTCTTTGGGATTGGCATAAAAACTGACCTTTTCCAGTTCTGTGGCCACTGCTGAGTTTTCCAATTTTGCTGGCATATTTACTACAGCACTTTAACAGCAACATCTATTAGGGCTTGAAATAGCTCAGCTGGAATTCCATCACTTCCACTAGCTTTGTTTGTAGTGGTGCTTCCTAAGGCCCACTTGACACTGCAGACCAGGATGTCTGACTCTACGTGAGTGGTCACACCATTGTGGTTATCTAGGTCATTAATATCTTTCTTGTATAGTTTTTCTGGGTATCCTTGCCACTTCATTTTAATATCTTCTGTTTCTGTTAGGTCCATATTGTTCCTGTCCTTTACTGTGCCCTTTTTTGCATGAAATATTTCCTTGGTATCTTTAATTCTCTCGAAGAGATCTCTACTTGTGCCCATTCTATTGTTTTCCTCATTTATTTGCATTGATCACTGAGGAAGGCTTTCTTATCTCGCCTTGCTATTCTTTGGAACTCTGCATTCAAATGGGTATATCTCTCCTTTTATATTTCGCCTTTATCTTCTCTTCTTTTTTCAGCTATTTGTAAGGCCTCCTCCGACAACCATTTTGCCTTTTTGCATTTCTTTTTCTTGGGGATGGTCTTGATCACTGCCTCCTGCACAAGATCATGAACCTCTGTCCGTAGTTCTTCAGGCACTCTGTCTATCAGGCCTAATCCCTTGAATCTATTTGTCACTTCCACTGTATAACTGTTTAGGTCATACCTGAATGGTCTACTGGTTTTCCCTACTTTCTTCAATTTAAATCTGAATTTTGCAATAGGGAGTTCATGATCTGAGCCACTGTTAGCTCCCACTCGTTTTTGCTGACTGTATGGAGCTTCTCCACATTTGGCTGCAAAGAATGTAATCAACTTGACTTTGGTACTGACCATCTGGTGATGTCCATGTGTAGAGTCATCTCTTGTGTTGTTGGAAGAGGGTGTTTACTATGACCAGTGTGTTCTCTTGGAAAAACTCTGTTAGTTTTTCCCCTGTTTCATTTTGTACTCCAAAACTAAACTTGCCTGTTACTCCAGGTATCTCTTGTCTTCCTATTTTTACTTCGAGTACCCTAAAATGAAAAGGACATTTTTTTTTGGTGTTAGTTCTAGAAGGTTGTAGGTCATCATAGAACCGTTCAACTTTACATTCTTCAGCATTAGTGGTTGGGGCATAGACTTGGATTACTGTGATATTGAATGGTTTGACTTGGAAACGAACAGAGATCGTTCTGTTAATTTGAGATTGCTCCCAATACTGCATTTCAGGCTCTTTTGTTGACAATGATGGCTACTCCATTTTTTCTAAGGGATTCTTGGCCACAGTAGTAGATATAATGGTCATCTGAATTGAATTTGCCCATTCTGGTCCATTTTAGTTCACTGATTCCTAAAATGTTGATGTTGACTCTTGCCATCTCCTGTTTGACCACTTCCAATTTACCTTGATTCATGGATCTAAAATTCTAGGTTCCTATGTAATATTGTTTTCACAGCATCAGACTTCACTATCATCACCAGTCACATTCAAAACTGGGTGTTGTTTTTGCTTTGGCTCCGTCTCTTCATTCTTTCTGGAATTATTTTTCCACTCTTCTCCAGTAGCATATTGGGCACCTACCGACTGGAGAGTTGATCTTTCATTGTTATATCTTTTTGCTGTTTTATACTGTTCATGGGGTTCTCAAGGTAGGAATACTGAAGTGGTTTGCCATTTCCTTCTCCAGTGGACCATGTTGTGTCAGAACTCTCCACTATGACTCATCCGTCTTGGGTGGCCCTACACGGCATGGCTCATAGTTTCATTGAGTTAGACAAGGCTGTGGTCCATGTGATCAGTTTAGTTAGTTTTCTGGGGTAATATATACTGTATACAGTATATATATATGTGTGTGTGTGTGTGTGTGTGTGTGTGTGTGTGTGTGTGTATACTTATATATGTATATGTTGGTGTGTATGCTGTATTGTATATTTGTGTATACGTGTATATATACTGTGTTGTGTATGCTCAGTCATGTCCATGACCCCATGGACTGTAGCCTACCAATCCCCTCTGTCCTTGGAATCTTCCAGGCAAGAATACTATGGTCTGTTACCATCTCCTACTCTAGGGGATCTTTCTAATTCAAGGACCCAACCCACATCTCTTGTGTCTCTTACATTGGCAAGCAGATTCTTTACCTGCCACTAGTGCCACCTGGGAAGACCACACACACACACACACACACACACATATACACATTCATTATTTTGCACACCTAAGCTAATACAAAGTTATGTGTTGCTGCTTGCTGCTAAGTCGCTTCAGTTGTGTCCGACTCTGTGCAACCCCAGAGACAGCAGCCCACCAGGCCTCCCCGTCCCTGGGATTCTCCAGGCAAGAACACTGGAGTGGGCTGCCATTTCCTTCTCCAATGCCTGAAAGTGAAAGGTGAAACTGAAGTCGCTCAGTCGTTCCCGACTTCTAGCGACCCCATGGACCGCTCGCAATCCCATGGACCGCTCATGACCCCATGGACTGCAGCCCACTAGGCTCCTCCGTCCATGGATCTTCCAGGCAAGAGTACTGGAGTGGGGTGCCATTGCCTTCTCCGAAGTTATGTGTTACTTATATCTAAATAAAATTAGAGAAAACAAAGGGGAAAAAAAATAGAACTTATCCAAGAAAACATAAAAAAGCAAGCAAACAAAAACACTCTATTTCAGAACTAGTCTAACCATACAATTTATAAACAATATCTGAATCATGTCAAACAATTTAAAACACTTAAAACATGAAAGTAGTGGTCTTTCAAATAGAATGGCCAGGAGGTGTCTCTTTGAGGCATTCTGAAGAGGATAGATATTGATATTCCAATGAATATGAGTCCTATAAAATGTGCTTGAAGATTACATGAGGCAATGTGTTGATCTTGTCTTCAGTAAAATGGAGAGAGCTAATCTAGACCCATTTAATAGAGGGGCATTAAGTCTAAGTTTTTTCTATTAATATCACATTTCTCCTCCCTCTCCAAGTGCTAAGTTCTCTATCTTTCTGTATTACTAATTTTTGAAACAGAAAAACCTGGATAAACTGTACTCTATTTGTCTTATAATATTTAGTCTTGTTCTTTCTAGTTGATACATAGGATCAAAGGGATTTTGGCATTTGCCACACTCACTGAAGCTAAATGAGGACCTCCCAAAATCTGAGGAACACAAGAAATAGGCTAAAATCCATCAATCATTGTATGAGTATATAAATATGGTGCCACAGGTTTATGAGGATGAGATAGGAGGCTTTCAAGGGAAAAGTTTTAAATAAGGAGTGAAAACAGCAGAGGCAAGCTGATGACTCCCTGCCTCCCAATTCTCTTGTCATCATTCTGCCAGGAAGCTGTGGGAACTAGAAGGACTCAAACGTGACCATGAACTTGTCCATTCTTGATCTATTCTTGATCTAGGGCAAGAGATGTCCAAGAACCATACCATGAAAAAACCATCTTCCCAACTTCTACTTACAAGATTTGCAGCTCTTTATTTTCGAAGGCATAGTTTAGAGCTTGACTCCCAGAGACTATTCAATAAAAAGCTAGTAATTATCGTAATTCAGGAATAAAGATATCTCTATTTGTGCTTATTTTCAATATTGAAGATATATATGTGTGTGTAAGTGTATATATATATATATATATATAGAGAGAGAGAGAGAGAGAGAGATGTGTTAATATGTATTTTAAGGCACTATAAGTATGCTAGATACCACTTTTCTTTAGTTATCACATAATCCTATCTTTCATATATTCTGTGTCAATTTTTGGTCCCCCAATGTCAACAGAACCAGTCATTTCAGAAATTTCTTCCATCTGAGTGCTGTTGTGATATTTTACAGGAGTAGTTCATTTGTTTCTGACATTTTATCAGAACTTAGCTTAATTCACAGAGTACTGAATTTAGCCCTTCTTTTATGTTTCAGCATACAGTACTAAAGGGGTGAGATGGCTGTTGGCCTCAAACGACTGATTTCTACTCAACAAGGCATAAAGGAACAGAACTCCTGGGCAACTTGATATGAAATGTGTCATCCACAGGTCAACAGACTGCAACCACCCAAACTCATTTGTTTAGGCCTGATTAAATCCAGCAGGGGGAGTATGAAAATGAATTCAAAAGGATCAAATAGGAGAGAAGTATCAGGGAAACCAAGTATCGTACGCTTTCATTTCCTCCTACAATAGGAAGCTGTTGCCCTGAGCTGTCAGGTTCATGAACTTGCTAACAGCTTTTTATAGGAACAGTGTGCTTTCTACATTTGATCTAAAAGAGACATATCTGAGTGTTCACCAGTGTCCACTAGCATCCTGAATTGTGGCAGCATGGAACTCTTCACTGTCTGACATTTAAAAACTGGCCTTGGATACCAATGTTTTGTGTGAGGCAAACCTACTGTACTCCCAATCCTTCCTTGAAAAGGTTGACAAGAAAACCCAAATGAGACCATGTTTCATCGTCTGGTTGTCACTGTACAACAGACTGCAAGTTGAGTTTGTGGGGGGAATGGGGTCAGGAAAGAAAAAGATAAAGCATTTGATGAAAGCACTCATATCGATAAGAAAAGACTAGTTTTCTTTGATATATAAAGTGACTTTTTCTTATCATTAATAAGGGACAGTTATATTTTAATAAAGTATTATTTCTGTTTTAAATACTGAAGTGCTTGATTTATGTGCTTTTATCAGTCTTTTTTTGTTTGGTTGGTTTTTGTTCCACTTGTCTTTTAGACATTTTGGAACAAAGGGGCTCAAATAGATGAAGAGTCTATGTTGCCCCCTAGTGGAATGCAGTATTATAAACCAGGATCTCCTTTCGGAGTTGGAATTCCTGCACTTGTGCTGGAATCCATCTTTGGATGGCACACATCCTCTGGCTCTTTCTTTTAAACAGAACGAGCAGAGCAAAATTTTCACCTTGCCTCACATTCAAAATTTACTAGATTTTGAATGATTTTCTTTTTAAAAAATATTTTTAATTGGAAGATAATTGCTTTACAATGTTGTGCTGGTTTCTGCCATACCTCAAAGTATATATATGTGCCCTCGGTCTTGAACCTCCATCCCACCTACTCTAGGTTGTCATAAAGCACAGGGTTGAGCTCCCTGTGTCAAACCAAATTCCCACTGGCTATCTGTTTTACATATGGTAGTGTATATGTTTCAGTGTTACTCTCTCAATTCACCCCATTCTCTCCTTCCCCTGCTGTGTCCAAAGTCTATTCTCTATGAACACTTTTCTTCCTTTCTCTTAGTCATGGTTTCCTCATTCATAAAATGGGAATATCTAATACCACTTATTTCAAGGGGTTGCTATGAGAACTAAATCTGATAATGTAGGTAAAATCCATTGGGTAATGCCGAACAAGAGTAAATACTCAGTAAAAAGCTTACTCTAATAATAAGTAACAGTAATATTATTTGAAAACTCACATATGTGGGGAAAAAAAACGACAGAGATTTTCCTACAGAGTCTGCCATTTATTCTGATGAAGAAAGCTCAATTGGGATGATATGTGAAAGCTGAAATCAACAAGGGTCCTACCTGTTTTCACTGCTTTCCCTTGGCTGCCTCACAACTGAACTCTACACACACTCTAGCAAAATTGTTCTGTTTGGAATGAACTGGTGGGCCATGAAATGTTCACAGTGTGGTTCAGGACCAAACACATGATTAAATTCTCTTATCTTTTGAGAAACTGCCACTTTTGAAAGGCCACACAAAGTGACAGAAGTAATATGGAGACAAGTCTTATTTCACATGGCACTGGCAGATAGATACAAAATATCTATCCGAATAATTAATTCCTCAGCTGCCTCTGCCACCTACTCTCCAATAGATAATTCCATTAAATATGTGCTGAGCGCATATGTTAGAGGCTCTTTGCTGCAATTTACACACGTTGGCTCCTGACTTCTTTTATGAAATTTAAATGGCAAAAAGAGATAAACACTCTGATTATCTATGTGTCTGATAAATGAATGCTGCAACAAAATTTTACAGCTCAAAAGGTTATTTACTTAAGTGAGATTTTTTGTGTGCATTGAAAGGTCAGATTTTTTTCTTCCATGGCTGTGAAATTGCTTCCGCTTTTTAGCAAATCTTCTAAGACGGCTCTTCTCCTTGCAGTGTTGACAAGGACACGAGAGGATGTGGCCTGAGGAAATCAAATGAGCAGCATAAAATCCTGGCTGGAATCGCAGGCAGCCTACAGTTTGTGGTTTTTGAAAGTCTGTCAAAAAAGTTGCATAATATGAAAGTGGAGACAGGACTTCTGAACAAAAATCAATAGCTGGATCTTTTGAACTGCCCATGTACAAAGTTCTAATGAAAATGTCCTTGAGGGGAGTTTTAATAGTGGACTTTGAGATCAGCTTCACCACTGGTCTGATAACAGTACAGAGCATTTGAAGTTTTCAAAGAATTCAAGCCCTGAAAAGTTTGGCTCAAACACTGAGGATGTAAATGCCTCTGAGGGGTCTGAGAAATAGCAACCCACCGCTGAAGAATATACGATGTATGTGTTTCCTGAACCATGTCAAATTTTAGCCACAGGATACAATTTACTTCAAGGGGGTTGATAGCTCTCTAAAAAGCAGCACTCCACGTTCAAACTAATAATTGATCAGGCACCAGGTACCATGTAGTAAAGGCATAGGGTGACTAAAAATAAATCACCTGGGAGAGCTGATTAGATGACAATTTTTCTAAATACATTTTATTTAATCTTCTGACCAGATGAGTACTTATATCATATTCATTGATAGTTTTTTTTTTCTTTTTTGCTTTCTTTTTTTTTTTTCCTTTAAAAAAAAATTTGTGTATCTCAATTCAAGCTAGAAAATTATTCATGTCTGTAAAAATCACCATGGTAGCACCAATGTACAAATCAGAAGTTAACATTTTAGGTCACTTACTGCCAATTCTTTTGTTTTCTCGTCTCTGAATCTTAAACACAGAAATATCCATTAGTTGTGGGTGAAAATTTCTTACTTAGTAGATTGGGAAAAATCAAACAATTAAGCAAAATAACATGTACTTGCATTTATAAAATCTGCTCTCCAAAATTGGAAGTGTTTCAGTTCTCAATTGAGCTGCTTTTGGAAAATTTATACTTAAGCTATGCTTGAAAATATCAACCTACTCACTCATCAAAGGCAAGCAAATTTTTTTTTTTTTTTGGTGGAGTGAGTGATAAAGAAAGTACTTTTTTCTGTTGTTCCCCACTCTGTTAAATCTCCCTATTTCATCAGGGTAATGTCTTAAAAATAAAATCATCAACTAATATTTATAGGATTATTTTTTTAAGTTAGGTAAGCATCACTACGAACAAAGATAGTGGAGGTGATGGAATTCCAGTTGAGCTATTTCAAATCCTGAAAGATGATGCTGTGGAAGTGCTGCACTCAATATGCCAGCAAATTTGGAAAACTCAGCCGTGGCCACAGGACTGGAAAAGGTCAGTTTTCATTCCAATCCCAAAGAAAGGCAATGCCAAAGAATGCTCAAACTACTGCACAATTGCACTCACCTCACACGCTAGTAAAGTAATGATCAAAATTCTCCAAGCCAGGCTTCAGCAATACGTGAACCGTGAACTTGCAGTTTTTCAAGCTGGTTTTAGAAAAGGCGGAGGAACCAGAGATCAAACTGCCAACATCTGCTGGATCAACGAAAAAGCAAGGGAGTTCCAGAAAAACATCTATTTCTGCTTTATTGACTATGCCAAAGCCTTTGACTATGTGGATCACAATAAACTGTGGAAAATTCTGAAAGAGATGGGAATACCAGACCACCTGACCTGCCTCTTGAGAAACCTATATGCAGGTCAGGAAACAACAGTTAGAACTGGACATGGAATAACAGACTGGTCCCAAATAGGAAAAGGAGTATGTCAAGGCTGTATATTGTCACCCTGCTTATTTAACTTATATGCAGAGTACATCATGAGAAACGCTGGGCTGGAAGAAGCACAAGCTGGAATCAAGATTGCTGAGAGAAATATCAATAACCTCAGATATGCAGATGACACCACCCTTATGGCAGAAAGTGAAGAGGACCTAAAAAATCTCTTGATGAAAGTGAAAGAGGAGAGTGAAAAAGTTGGCTTAAAGCTCAACATTCAGAAAACGAAGATCATGGCATCTGGTCCCATCACTTCATGAGAAATAGATGGGGAAATGGTGGAAACAGTGTCAGACTTTATTTTGGGGGTCTCCAAAATCACTGCAGATGGAGATTTCAGCCATGAAATTAAAAGATGCTTACTCCTTGGAAGAAAAGTTGTGACCAACCTAGATAGCATATTGAAAAGCAGAGACATTACTTTGCCAACGAAGGTCCATCTAGTCAAGGCTATGGTTTTTCCAGTGGTCATGTATGGATGTGAGAGTTGGACTGTGAAGAAGACTGAGTGCCGAAGAACTGATGCTTTTGAACTTTAGTGTTGGAGAAGACTCTTGAGAGTCCCTTGGACTGCCAGGAGATCCAGCCAGTCCATTTTAAAGGAGATCAGTCCTGGGTGTTCATTGGAAGGACTGGTGCTAAAGCTGAAACTCCAATACTCTGGCCACCTGATGTGAAGAATTGACTCCTTGGAAGAGACTCTGATGCTGGGAGGGATTGGGGGCAGGAGAAGGGGACAACAGAGGATGAGATGGCTGGATGGCATCACCGACTTGATGGACGTGAGTTTGAGTGAACTCTGGGAGTTGGTGATGGACAGGGAGGCCTGGTGTGCTGCGATTCATGGGTTCACAAAGAGCCAGACAGGACTGAGCGACTGAACTAAACTGAACTGACTGAAATGTGCTATAGTTATTTTGTTAATATTATAACCTAGATAGAAATGTTACTTTTTGTTACTTAGTTTTTTGCTCAAAGTCACTAAACTATATTGCTGAACTATATATATTATATGGCTAAACTATATTGCTGTTGTTTATTTTTTTCTATTAATTATCCTCATACAAATTATTTGAGTCAAGTAGATTATTTTAAACAGAGTTAATTTGTTCCCACTGGAACTTGAACCCACACTTACTCCCATCTGACCTCAAGCTCTCAGGGAACTCTTCAGCCAAGCTGCCTCTGGGGAGACTCCATGATCAGCTGTTCAGACTCCAACAAAAACAGCTCAAATTGTATCACCAAATGGTTCTGTGTTTGAATTTGGCAGCTAGGAGTGATGCTTTGAGTCTCAGGGTTGGTTACTGTCTTAGATGGGGCTTCTGAGAAGTAGCATCTAAGACAAGGTGCCTCTGTAGGTGATCTACTGAGGAAGTGCTCTGAGAGCAAAACCATCATCCATAGACCGATAGAGAAAAGGGAGAAGCAGAAAAAAAGAAGCAAGGAATAAAGCCAAGTAAAGATATGGAAATTATGAAAATCTCATCTCAGAACTGATTCCAGAGGGAGCTCTGGAGCACAAGGAATACCATAGTTTTTCCCCTTGACAGGAGGGGGCTGGGCATTAACAGTCATATTGACTACCAGGCACCATGGTTGGGGGTGAGGGAGGTAGGGAGGGGAGTATACTTGCAGATATCTCTGTGTGTAGTGACTCCCATTGGGCAAGGGTAATTCTCCAGAGAAAAGTGTTTCTATGAGCCATTCAGTAATAATCACGGTAGCTGGGGGAAAAGTTGTCCTGTCCAGCAAACAGGATGTGGGAAGGGCATGACAGTGCCTTCTATAGGGAGGAAGAGAAGATAGGAGTCTGGTTGAAACATGACATCTTCAGCATACTTGGTTTTCCAGTGAGACTACCTGTAATCTAGAGGATGAAACTAGCTTCTTCTTCAAGTCCAATACTAATATTTTCTTTCATTAAATGTTTCTTAACTTTTTTAGATCTCACGAATCTCATTAGTAAAATCTGTGTTGTGGACCAGATTGTCTTTATGGTGGACTGTCACTTTTTAAATTATGGTTCAATAACCAGAATTTTCTCCCTAGAATAATTTCTTTTTTCTCTCCACAAACAAATTGTTTAGTTAATCTGCAATTCTTGTGTCTGGGGTCTAATGATCAGTTTCCTCAAAATAAGAATTAGGTTCCCTGAAGGAACAGGAATTTCCCTTTTATCTATGGGAATAATCTTCTCCTTATGCACTACCTGCTATTCGCATCTGCTTAGATTTTATGAAGGTATTGCAGACTCACGGTCTTATCCACCTATAATATTTCTCCTAAAATTGGCCCCAAGAAATACATTGCCTAGATCAGAAGAGTATCATTATTTTCCCTGACAATCAATTTTGAGAGCAAGAATCATTTTGGAGTCATATTCTTCCACTTTTATCACATCACACTTTCCTTCATGCATTTCCAGTTATCGTCATCACCTGGGATCATGCACCTCATCTATGGTGCCTATGAAACCAAGGAGCCATTCTTTGCCCCCGACCCCACTGTACATGCTGCTGCAAGATACCTTTCCACTTCATCTTTTTATGGAATTTCCTCCAGTAAAAACAGGGAATAAACAAATGTTTTTTAAAAAGCATTTCCACACATACACACACACCAGGTAACTATGTGAGGTTCTGGAAATGCTGACTGGTTTAATATGGTAATTACTTCACAGTGCACAGGTACATAAAAACATCAGGTTGTTCATCTTCGGTTCAGTTCAGTAGCCAACTTGTGTCAAACTTTTTGTGACCCAAAGGACTGCAGCACACCAGGCGTCCCTGTCCATCACCAACATCTGGATCTTCCTCAAACTCATGTCCATCGAGTAAGAGATGCCATCCAACCATCTCATCCTCTGCCATCCCCTTATCCTCCTGCCCTCATTCTTTCCCAGCATCAGGGTTTTTTCCAGTGAGACAGTTCTTTGTGTCAGGTGGCCAAAGTATTGGAGCTTCAGTGTCAGCATCAGTCCTTCCAATGAATATTCAGGACTGACTTCCTTTAGGAGGGCCTGGTTAGATCTCCTTGCAGTCCAAGGGACTCTCAAGAGTCTTCTCCAACACACAGTTCAAAAGCATCAATTCTTCGGTGCTTGTTTTCTTTATAGTCCAACTCTCACATCCATAGATGGAAAAACCATAGCTTTGACTAGATGGACCTTTGTTGGTCAAGTACTGTCTCTGCTTTCTAATACGCTGTCTAGGTTGGTCATAACTTTTCTTCCAAGGAACAAGTGTCTTTTAATTTCATGGCTGTAGTCACCATCTGCAGTGATTTTGGAGCAAAATAAATAAATAAATAAAGTCTGTCACTGTTTCCACTCTTTACCCATCTATGTCCTATGAAGTGATGGGACCAGATGCCATGATCTTAGTTTTCTGAATGCTGATCTTTAAGCTAACTTTTTCACTCTTTTCATTCACTTTCATCAAGAGGCTCTTTAGTTATTTTTCACTTTCTTCCATAAGGGTAGTGTCATCTGTGTATCTGAGGTTATTGATATTTCTCCTGGCAATCTTGATTCCAGCTTGTGCATATATAACAATTTCTATTTATCAATTATATCCCAATAAACCTAGAGAAATAAAATTTTAAAAAGGAATACAATAAACCCTAAAATTCTCTTAACTTGGCATCCAATGACTTTCAAAAAATAAAGTACTTCCAAGCCATGTTTACAAATTAATTTAAAAAATAGAAGGTATACTACAGGGTTGAAAGCACATAACACAAAGATAGAGTGGTTGGAATTGCCTATTTACGAGTAATTGCTGTGTGACCCTGGTCAATTTACTTCATTTTTCTGTTTCATTTCCTCTACTATGAAATAGAGATAATAAAAGTACTTACCATAGAGGAATTTTATGAGAGTTAAAAGAGTTAATAAATGTCAAGTGTTCAGATTAGTGTATGACACAAAACAAGGACTCAACAGAATTTATTAGTATTATATTTTCTCAGTTTCAATCAAACTGGTCTATGAAATACTATGTAATATTTCTTAAGCTTTTCAAAAATTTCTTTCAATGTTAATTCTTTCAACAGCTATTTATTGAGTGTTTAATTTGTATAATATATACAATACCAGTTTAGAGGTATAAAAAACAAAAAGGGACCATACCATGCCTTTATGTCACTGCAATCTAAAACAAATGCAGACATTATTAATAAGAATTGCCGGTAAACATCCACACCCTCATACTATGTTCTTGCTCTCTGTCAGTTGGACTGCCTCCCTCCTTGTTCTCTGCCTATTGATTTCTACCCTATTTTTAAAGGCCTACTTCAAACTCCAGGAATTTATTTCCTTGAAAGCGTACTCCCGTCAAAACAAAATTTTTACACTGAATATTCCTAGAGAAATTATGCTCTATTTCATCATGGAGTGACTAATTTATATATTGCCTATACTTTCTTTGAATATTTAACGTATAACATTATTGAGAGCAAGTCAAGATAGTCTCTTGTGTCCTTGTTCAAGTTCCTGTCAATATCTGCAATAGGAACTGTGTAAAGTATATTAACTGGAGAGCAATCAGTCCTTCAATCTATAACCTCAGACAAATATTGTAGCCTAATTGCTGATTGCCACAGATACTTTCTACCTTGCTTTGTAGAAATGAACTAATAGTGTTGGTAGAAAAGAAAGAATGTGACTGACCCAAATCTATTCCTGGAAGCATGTCAGACCCTTGGCAAAGGAGGACTTCAAGAAGAAGAACCAGAGGATACTGAAGATTAACTCTGATTTTTCCAGTGTAAAACAAGAGGCCCTTGTTACTGAAGGTGTAGCTTTGCTAAGAGGGAGCTCTTCAGGATGGTGAAGAATTTGTCTAGCTTAGAGCTGGCCAAACAGATTACAAGGACCTAGGATAAAGAGTATCATTAACTTCAGATCTTGTGCAAGCAAAGGGATTTCCTAGAACATCTATACTGCTTGCCAAAGAAGCAGAATTCTAGCCTGCCACATCAGCTATCACTCTCACTTCTTAGCTCTGGCTCAAGATCCTTGCCTTTTTTTGGTCTGATCCTACTTGCTGGCCATGCATATGATATTAGTCTTGAAATTCCTCTCTTGTATCACTTCGTCATCTTTTTATCCATGCCATCCTCCTCATTCTGAGAGCTTTGAATTCTCCTTGAATCATCTCAGTTTTACTCCAGCTGGAATTTCCCAAAGATTTGAGGGAGGAGGGGCTACTTCAGTCAGACATTGTTCTAGGAACATCGCTATAACCAAGAACCAAAGAGGCAATGCTCCTACCCATAAGGACCCACACTCAACAGAGGGAGGATAAAATAGGCAAAGTATTAAATATATAATATAGTACATGCAAGGGCTTATAAAGGCTGTAGGGAAAAAGACAGAATAAGAGGATGTAGAATGCCAACTTGATGGCATGCTCTGTAGGGAGTGATACTGTTTTATATGGAGCAATCTGGGTGGGGAGGCCTCTTTTAATATAGTAGTTAAGAATCCAGGATCTAGAATCACGTTTCCTGGATATGAATCCCAGATCCATTGTGAACTAGTCTTATCATCTTTGGAAATGCTGTATTTTATTTTATTTTATATTTTAGTCTTTTAGTTGGACATGTGAATATAAAATGACATCAACTGCATAAAGTTACTGTAAGGATTAAAGGAGACGATGGACATATAGCACTTAGCAAAGGGGCACAGTATATATTAAGTACCTCACACCCACTCACTGTTACTGTTACTGAGTCAAATCTGACTGCCAACCCCTCAAATATCTAACAGAACACTGCTTCTCTGTCATAAAAAAAATGACATCCTGGTATTTGTGACAATATGAGTGGACTTGAGGGTATTATGCTAAGCCAAATAATTCAGACAGAAAAAGAGAAATACCATACGATGTTACTCACATGTGAAATATGGAAACATACATACATTAACAAACCAAAACAAATAAATAGAACAGAGTACTGGTTACCAAAGGAGAAGGGGCAGGGAAGGAAGAATTGGTGACAATGGTCTACTGTGCGGCGACAGACAGAAACCACACTTTTGGTGTGCGTATGGTGTAGCAGATACAAAAGTCAAAACACAATGTATACACATGAAACTTCTTATGCTAAAGACCAGTGTTACTTCAGTTGAAAAGAAGAAAGGAAAAGAACACAACTTGCCCTTTCAAGAGAGTTTGAACATGAACTTGCCCTTTCATTAGGTTTGAACATGTATAAAGAAACAGTGACTTGAGGCACTTTGGCTTAGCATTTTACTATCTAGAAACCTCTCTTTCTTTTTCATGAAACATATGATGCAGTTAAAATATTTTTGATATTTAAGGGATTATAGTCAGGCTAAGGTATAATATGTACAATGATCCACGTTCCATGGAAAACTACCAGGGAAACTAGTTGAAAGAAAAAATAAATATACTTCTCCACACTAGGAATACTTCATTTATTAAGTATTATACTTAAATTTGGGCTCCCCGGGTGGCTTATTGGTATAGAATTCATCTGCAATGTAGAAGACACAGGAGAAGCCACTGGTTCAATCCCTGGCTCAGGAAGATCCCCTGGAGGAGGGCATGGCCACCCACTCCAGTGTTCTCGCCTGGAAAATCCCATGGACAGAGGAGCCTGGCAGGCTACAGTCCACAGGGTCGAACAGAGTCGAATACAACTGAAATGACTGAGAACACATTCTTAAAATTTAGATTTCTCTGTAAATGCTGTAAAAAATTATAAAGGTGTTCTCATATTCAATACTATGGATAATAGCATAATAAAAGCTATTAACAAATTCAGTCTTCAAATTAATAGGCATGCTCAGTGACCATTTGTAATTTATTCCCCCAAGACCAGTAGTGGATGCTAAGAAAAAGAGCCAAAATCATGCTTTTTGACTCCAGTGGTTAGAGAATACTACCTTTTTTTTTTTTTTTACCATACCTTCCATAAAGAAAGGAAATTCCAATGGATTGCTTCTTCTTCTATACTGCACATGAATTATTTTAATATTAAGCAAGAGAGAATGAAGTCAAAGAATTAATCATCACTTGCCTCTTGGTTAAGTTTATAAAGTTCATTTACTCTCTTGGTGAATATTCACTTAGCTCTAATTGAATCAGCACTTAAATACCACAACTGGCAGAAACGTTTGGACATATTTCTTCATCCCAACCATTAAAATATTTTCCGTTTTAACTACGAAATATAAAGGATGTCGTGGTTTCTCACCACTGCAACAAATGTTTAAGGCAGAAATATAAGTAATTTAAGGACAGTTGGAAACGTAACAAGATTTTTGCCATTATTCTCATTCCACTAATCTGTTTTGAAACGCAAAATGCAAATCCAAAGGGAATGCTTAATATAAAACAATGAAAAATGAATGAAATGAATTTTTAATTATGTTTTTCAAACTAGCATAATATACAAAGAAGCAAGTTTTCTGCTCTACTAAAAACAAATCAAAAGACCACCAGGAAATTAAAACATAGTAACACTAAGAATTATAAAAGAAATGCAATTTAAAGTCAAATAAAATGTCAATTACTTTTTTTGACTGAAGTAAACAAATGTGTTCTAGAAAGGCTAAATCTATTTTTTACTATAAAAGAATTAGCAAATTCTGCACGTATAGGACACTGGAGTGTTGACGTGATTTGATAGAGACAGATAAGTAATAGTTATTCCACTCAGTCAGGAAGTATTGGGTAACACTCTCTTTCTATGTCAAGTAACACTAGCATGGCATGAGGATCTATACTGTATTTTCTCTCTAAATATATAGAATTCACTTTCATTATTATTATTAAATTATAATCTAGATGGCATTTACTGAAGCCAATGATATATGGCATAATACTTTATCAAGTGTAGATATGTCCGTCTATCATAACAACATTTTAAAGAACACTTTGCCCAATTCTCTCCCCACAGCAAAAGGCTGCTTCCATGGAAATCCTGATCTGGCCAGTAATCCATCAAAGATCAAAGCAATGGAATCCTACAAAGAAGCTGATCTGTACAAGCCTGGACAGGGTGGAAGGATCTGTGACCTGTGACTGAACAGAGCCTCTGAGACCAATAGCTTTAGACTTTGAAGTTGCGTGGCTTGTTGAAGTGAAAAAAATCAGCTTATTGTAAGAGGTGAGAGGGCAGGCAAGAGAAAGAAAAAAGAATACATCTTCCTAACATTGAATTTTATGAAGTGATGTACCTGGTGAGGGAGAGAGTATCTCAATTTGGGGACAAATTAACTCAGCCGTTTTCTATGAGATTGGATTTTTAAAGAACTAGGTCTGAGCATCCTCTCTTCTCGCTGCCTATTCTACCACCGTGTGATTAGACACTGGAGATCAGTTCAGCAATGTCTTAGGAAGTCATAAATGGGCTCTAAAGTTGGTAATATTAGTTCAAAGTATAAGAAACTGCTATGTAGTGGATCCAAAATCACTATTAGCAACTGCAGGTGGTTTTACTGAAAAGAAACACTAGAATAAAGAATAGAGAACCAGAAATTTTATTTACATGGGAACATTATATAGGGCATGTCATTAAATTGTCATGGGGCTAAACTGGCCAGTGGAATAGAGTACTTCAACATTCCAGATACCTGTTACTAGCAGCAAACAATCTTGTTTAAAAGACTGGGTGTATTAACAAGTTATGATATGGGAAAATATGCAAGGTATATTAAATAAAGCAAGTAAATAAGTACATGGTTAAACTTGGTCTAATTTTTATGAAAGCATGTTTATTAGTGAATATACAGGGTAAAAATAAGGCAAAATATACATGGGAGTTTTCAGCAATAATTAGCAATGACTGTCTCAGGTAGTGAGATTACAGAGGATTTTGAATTTCTGCATTGTATTTCTGAAATGTCTACATTTATTTTGCACCACGAGAATGTTACTTTGTGATCAGAGAAGTAAAACTACTTTAAATTTAATAAAGTGGCATTTATAATAAACTATCAACTTGCCAACCACTCTACCTTTTAGAATAAAGAGAAAATGACCAGTTAACTCCTATTCTGAGCAATGCAGAACTAGCTGGGGAAGCAAATAGAGAGTTCATCTAGCTCTCAATCCCTTCCTACATCATGTTTGTTCTCTTTCTTTCTTTCTTTCTTTCTTTTATTTATTTTTTTGGTACTCACAGGATTTTTGTCATACTCCATTATCTACATGATTTAACTTTAACTGAGAAAAACACTTGAGACCTGGAGTTAGTTATTCAGCAATATATCCCTGAACACAGAGCCAACAGGAAACCCACCAAAAATTTGAATTTAGGTCTTGAAACACTGCACTATAAGCTTTTTCTTTAGTGTACATCATCAAATAAACTTGTTACCTTAAGGCTATGGTTTTCAAGTAAGGGAACCTGGGGGAGAGCTACATTTATCAATATTTTAA
Organism: Bos javanicus; assembly: GCF_032452875.1. NCBI lineage: Eukaryota > Metazoa > Chordata > Mammalia > Artiodactyla > Bovidae > Bos > Bos javanicus. The sequence continues at coordinate 76,970,382 of NC_083874.1, read as the reverse complement.
ATCTGATTTCTTAAAAATTACAGACACACAAAATAGTGATAACATTTTTTCAGACAGGGATGCCACTGCAAGAGTTTTGAGAGACTTACAAAATTACTGATAACATTCGACAGTACAATTAGAACTCCTAATGAGGAAGAAATCAGGAACTCAGTAAAAAAGAAATTCACAACAGGGTACAAAAGGATTAGAATCTTCAGGAATGAAAAGAAATGTTTGGCTAGATTGTAAAAATGGCAATAGGAAACCAAAGTTTTAAATGAATTAAGCTGGTAAATAATAATACAAGTAACAGTTGGAAATATTGTAGTATTTAGAATAGGACTAATAACTAGGCAAAGAACTGATGCTTTATGAAGGGTATACGGTATGATACAGTCAATACTAATTTTGCTCAATATTCTTTGTCAAAACAGATTTTCAAATAAAAAGTGTAGAATAATTGAAAGTCAATTAAGTGAATAAATTATTCTTAAGAGCCTATCTAAAATGGATTCAGATACAGATGAGCTGCATTCCAAGGTCCTGAAATAACTTAAAAATGTGATTTTTTTTTGGTAGGTAGGTAATATTTAAAGAATTATATACAAGGCTTTTCTTTCTAAAATATGAATAAGTTAGGATTAAATAAACTGTGGGCCAGGGAGCTTGTAATTTACTCTGTGAAAATGTCAAAAAGCATGATGTATGAGTATTTAGAAAAGCAAGAAATGGTATTCAATACCAAATGCTTGCCTCACGACTGGCTTAGGGTGTTTTTGGTAATAGAACTAGACTACTAAAAGATGATTTAAACACAGTAAATCTGGAGTTGAGAAAGCATTTAACAACATATTTCATGGTATTCTTATAGGACATGATGAAGAAGTATGCTTTAATAATGATATAGATGTATTTACAATTGGTACTAAATCCTTATCTTGAGGTCCTGATGAAAGGATAGGTGACAACCTGGAGAAAATTCTCTAGTGATGTGGCATATAGCTCTACATCTAAAGTTTGTATGAACTTAACCTTGTACCATTCAACATTTTCTGGATGACTCGCGTGGGGACATTAATCTAATGCTGATTATCTAAATTTGCATATGACCCTAATTTGGAAGATATGACCCATAAAGATCTAAAATATTAAGGATGATAGACCAAATCTAATGACGATACTTCATCAGTAAATGTAATTTTTGCATTTTGATTTATTTAGTAGGCAACTGTAAAAGTAAAGAGCAGATGAGGCTTCTTGTTATTCAGTCACTAAGTCATGTCTGACTCTTAGCTGCTTGGGTTAATTTAAAATATTTTTCTACAAATATAAACATACTTATAATGCATTTTATATCATTAAAATTGTATACACATAGTTTAAATTACATAGATATATGTGTCTGTACATATGCATAAAAAACACATGGTCTTTTTCTTTTTTATATGCCTAAACTCATTCACTCCTCACGTAACAGCAACATGGCTTCCATTAAAGAACCAGTTTTCTCAACTCTCAAGCCATGATCTGGCTCTTAATGTCTGATCCCACTTCCAGACTTCTGGATGTTTGCATGTAATTTAGGTGTGGGCAATGAGAAATCTGCATCCCTGTAGCCACAGGACTGGTTCAGACATAGGAAAGCAACCAGGCTGAATGAATTAAATAATCTCCAAGATTTTACAAGTACTATTAAAAAGAAGACTAGCTTTCTACTAAGGTTGCTCAGCTGTTAGCTTGGAGCTGCCCGGAGCTTCTGCAGCTACTTTAGTGACCTTTGGGAACAACTTACCTGAGAATCAACCAGCACAGAGGAAAGCCTAACTGGGAAATGGAAAGTCACTTACTCTTGACAGCAACGTCTGAAACTAGGATCTAGACATGTGTAAAGCCAGAGAGCACACCTGAAGCATTATTTACGATTCTGAATCTAATTCAAGTAAAGACAAATGGAAGAATACTACATAGTGATTCAATCATCGTGTGATTGATTTAACTAGATAAATTTGCTTCTAAGCCTTAAATGTAATTTCAAAAATTATTAAAATTTATAATTATAAAATTTCCATTCAAACTCAGCTTCTGCAGATCTTATTAGGAATTGCATTTGCTCCTGAATAAAATTCTTTGTTCATTATTTAAAACATTCAGTTCTTTCATTCAGTAATATACGGCTGCTGCCACTAAGGCGCTTCAGTAGTGTCTGACTCTGTGCGACTCCATAGACGGCAGCCCACCAGGCTCCCCTGTCCCTGGGATTCTCCAGGCAAGAACACTAGAGTGGGTTGCCATTTCCTTCTCCAATGCATGAAGGTGAAAAGTGAAAGTGAAGTCGCTGAGTCGTGTCCGACTCTTCGAGACTCCATGGACTGCAGTCTTCCAGGCTCCTCCGTCCATGGGATTTTCCAGGCAAGAGTAATGGAGTGGGGTGCCATCGCCTTCTCCAGTGTGATAATTATGTGCCAAGAATGCATACCTTAATTTAAGCAATATGCAATTGGGAAACAACTGTAACAGATAAACCTAATGCACATATCGTCAAAATAAATTTTAAAAACTTTAAAGAAAAATTCAGCAAACTATATCTATACATTTTAAACTCTTCTAGTTAAAAAAAAAATTACAAAAGGAAAGGGCAATAAAGTAACTTGAAAGAATATGTGCAAGAAGCAAAGTGTTACTATGATTGATAAAGAATGCTGGATGCTTGGGGCTAGTGCACTGGGATGACCCAGAGGGATGGTATGGGGAGGGAGGAGGGTTCAGGATGGGGAACACATGTATACCTGTGGCGGATTCATTTTGATTTCTGGCAAAACTAATACAATTATGTAAAGTTTAAAAAATAAAATTAAATTAAAAAAAAAAAAGAAAAAGTAAAAAAGAAACAAACATCTCCCAACTAAAATGGAAGTGGATTAAGCATGGAAGTTAGCTACAGAAAAAGCATAATTATCTATTGAAGCTTATTAAAAAGTCAAACTATATGAAAATAAATATTCAAATTAAAATAATGAAATTATTTTGCCCATTTGACAAAAGATCTTCAAATTTTATAATTTTGTTCCTATCAGTCAATGGGAGTGAAAATTGATAGAATATTTTAAGATAAATTTGATAAATGTATCAAAAGCCCCAAATGTGATCATATTATTTGACTTAGTTATCACACTATTTAGATTTAATCCTGAAGAAAATCAGCAATATAGAAGAATGACAGCTGCAGCATTGTTTATGCTACTGAAACTGCACAGCAAAAACTACCCACAAAAAAATTATTTTAAGTTAATTGGTTTTTACTTATATATTTGGATGCCATGTAACCATTAGAAATGATGTCCTTAAAAAAACAAAGATAAATGCACACTACATTATTAAATTAAAAATACAATAAAATTCATGCTATGATTCCAATGATTATGTCAAAATATTGTTAAAAGTTCAAATTTTTTAACAGTTTAAATGGCTGAAAATAATACATTTGTTTTTGTTGGAAAATGCCCAAATCCTAAGCATAAAATTTAATAAACCCTCTGAAACCAACTATGCCCTTTCAGTCACTACATAGAAAAAAAAAAAAAGTTAGTATCATTACTTTTGATACCATGAATTGGCATTAATTGCTTTGGAATTTTATAAATAGAATAATATAATATGTACAAGTTCTTGTGTCTGGCTTCACTGGGTCAAAATTATATTCATGAAATGTATCTATGTTTTGTGGAACTACAATTTACTTATTTTCATCACTTTATTATATTTCATCCTATGACTACATCATAGTATATTTATATCAGTTCTACTATTGATAAATATTTGCTCAGTTTCCAATATTAGTTATTGCAAATAAGGCTATGAAGATCCTCAAGGTTCCTTTCTTCCAGAGCATGTATTTATACATTTCTATAGGTTAGAGTCTTAGGAATGGAGTCATAGAACTCAACTATGATCAACCTTATTAAGCACTGCAGAAGTGTTTTCAAAGTGGTTTTCCAGCTACCATCAATACATTTCCTGTTTGCCACATCCTGATCAGCATTTTACATTGTTCTGCCTTTTTTTTTTTTAGTTCTTTGATTCTAGTGGGCATGTAGGAGTATTTTTTTTTTTTTTGTAGTTTTAATTAGCATATTTTTGATAAAGAGTGAAACAGGATTATAAGTAATTTTTATTTGCTTCCTTATAATGTTTTGTTCTTTTAATTATCTCTACTATGAACAAGTAAAAGTCCAGTAATTACAAATAAACATTTCTAAGCAAATGTGAATGTATTATTGCTTTGTTACCAAATAATTTTTCTGCAATCAATTATTGTTTATACACTTTATCTCAGAAATAAAATTACAACTTTAAAAACAAGGACAACAATTCTTGTTACATTCCATATAATTTAGACCAGACTAATTATAATTTGGAAATGCCAGAAATTGTTTACAAGAAATTATTTAAATTTCTTAAACATTATGTGAAGGCTTAGGCTTGATATTATTTATTTCTGAGGGAGGAAAGAAAGAAGTAGACGGAACTATTTCTCCTGCCTTTCCCAATTCAAACTATGGCTCTTGCTATAATGTTAAATAAATGTATACTCCTATGCAGACTTTTTATGATTTTTGCATGTTAACTATGGATAGGCATGAACATTTCAATGAAAAAAATGCATGTACTTTAAAATGAGAAAATAATATAAACTACTGCAAAATATCTGTACAATGATTTATATGTTCGTCAATGATATCAAGTACTTAAGACATGTCTACAATCAAAGGAGTCTGAACTAAAAATTTGCCTGGGAAATTCTACCATAATGCTTAGGCAATGATCAGCCATACTGGTTCAAAATGATCTAGGTTCTAATACATTTCGCTAACAAAGAACTCTGCGAGAGCAAATTATTCCTGGACTTACAGGAGAGAGCTGGCTCTTCCACTTTCTAAATCACAAACATATTTGACTAGAAAGCTGTCACTGTTTTATACTTTTCAGAGTGCAGAGTGAAATATCAAGTTTTCGTAGGCTGGGAGGTGAGGAGAAGGAAAAATCAGGCAGAAGTGTTCATTTTCTTCATTGATATTTGACTATAGAAATTGTTGGTAGAAAGGAGGAAATCATTTTAGGATAAAAAAGCTGTTTCTGGGAAATACAGTGAAAGAAGCTCTACCTGCTGCAAAGGACACACCAAAATGTCAGCAAGTATAAGTGAATATTTGCAAAACTTAAATTAGCAGATCTGTCACCTCTTAAGAATTACCTTTATCTTTCTTATCCCTAATAAAAGATCCTTCAGTAGAGATATGTCCTCTTACCCTTTAGAAGGACACTCGGAGACATTAGAAAATATTTTTTGGTGGGGGAAGTTATTTGCTTAAAGAAGAAAAGCATCACTATGTGTGGAAGGATGTCTGATACTTAAATGACAGAGCAAGGGAAAAGATTATGAAACATTTATCATATAAATCATAAGAACTGTTTAGAAACTGAATCAGATTTAAGAAGGTAAACGTGTTGTCATGAGGCATTTTGAATGACATTATTAAATGTCGTAAACTGGAGATTAACTTCCCTCTGTACAAATTTGCTTGTTTCTGAACCGCAAAGATTCTAAATAATCTCTCAAAAGACCGGGTAGACGTTGGCAGCTTGTATAAGCCTTTTAACCTTCCTTAATGTGAAAGTAAACTGCAAACGCTGTTATGTCTAAGAACAGGGTAATCAAGAAAAATATCATTAAAGTGTATTTGAGATTAACTGTTACATGAAAGGGCTCGTCTGCTATCTGACATGAGTAACTGGATTTTGTTTTCCAATGTATGCTGACTGACTCAACGGTCAGCACAGACTGAATTGTATTTTTGTAAGGCTCTTCAATAGGCAGCCAAATAAATAGCTTTTCCCCCGCTGCATGGTTTGCTGTTTGCTTAAGCAAAAATCCAATTTCTGGAGAGGACTCCACAAGGGCTAAATTCCCTGCCATTTACAAGTGTCCCATTAGAGTAGCTTTCTATATGGAAATAACATTCCAAGACAAGGAGAGAAACGTTAGGTCTGAGGTCCGCTGTTCCTGATGTGTTTTATTATTTCTTTTTCATTTGAAGAGTAGAGCTGTTCTCCCAGGAGAAAGAAGGAGAAAGAGAGAGTCATGTTTGAATACAAATGTCTCAAGAAACTGGAGCTTCTTTTAAAAGTGAAATCTCCTTTTTTTTGGTATGCATCAAGGACAGGGGTAGATCTGTCAGCTTCACACTCAGGCTGCTTCTCATTAAAAGATTTTTTTTAATTAAGAATTCAAAGGCAAAAACTCCAAGTGGAGTAGCATATATTAGAGATGGTGAGGCTTGGGTTTGATTACTGTTTCCTTTAGCACATCTGGAAGAAGCTTTTATTTGAAAATAGTCATGATTAGAATGAGACAACCTGTGTCTCTGACTTACCAGGATGCCATAGAAAGACCTGGAAGTTTTGCAAAAGCATTTTTCTAGGAGGTGACAAAAATAAATTTTAATGAAGCTTCATAAACTTCCAGGAATGTCTTAACTAATAAAACTAGTGTCATCAATGTTAAGAAAATGTTCATTGATTTTTAAAATATTGATTATTGGGGTAGGAAAATCTTTGTAGTGGATTCAAATGTCTAATCTAATATATGCTTGCTTTTTAAACAACTGATTTATAGTTCTTGCAAAAAAAATCCATGTACCTTTACATTAGTTTTACTTGCATTTAGTTTTTCAATTTAAAGAAACAAAGACAGATTTAGTAATATCATAGTTACTCAGTAAGAATTTACCTAAAAAGAAAAACAAACTCATGGAAAGTCTTCTAGAAAAGGTAATTGTATTACAGTTTTAGCTTGTTTGAATTAAATAAATGCCTGTTGACTTGTTGTACATAGCATTGAAACTGAAAGATAAATTGGTGCTTCCTTTAAAGCTTCACTCAAGAAAGAGTTTAAAATATCACCATATGAACAAGATGATTCTGTTTGTCAAATTCCTTTTCATATAGGGTGATATTGAGTTTCTTTATTCAAGATCATCAGGGTTCTACTTCAATATTATTATGTCATTAAAAAAAAATAAAGTAAAACCCAAGCACTGTACATACAACCTTTAGAAAATAACTGAAATCTAGTCAAGTAAAGAGTTTGAAAGCTGTTTTTTCCCCTCTTTCTAAGCCCCCTTGTTGTCTGATTTCATCTTAGGAAGTAATTATTGTGAAACATAACTTTAACTGGGAGCTTTCACTTATTACAGAGACAAGCATTCTACTACTTTGAATATCATGATTCCCACTTGGAAGGAAATGAGAAGAGACACATAATTCTAGACAACTAAGAGAACTTGACTATTAGAGAGGTCAAGTGCTTTGACTCTGCCCAAATCCTTATACAAATATACCTAGAGTAGGATTAACTGAAAGCATATGGAATAGAGGAGAAAACAATAGACTAAGGGCAAGATGTTTAACCTTTTTGCTTCCTTATTTGCAAAAGCAAGGAAATTTGACTACTTTTCTTTTTTTTTTTTTTTAAGTTCATTTGACCCTCCAACATGATGATCCTATATGATTTATAGGTCTTTATATAAGTTCCTTCTCTCATGCATTAAGCTGTCCTGAATTTTGTCACCTTTTTCTGACTTACTCATAATGTATAAACAAACTTGCTATTTTCTTTAGTATCTCTTTCACCAAGATGGTTGGTGTTAATAAGACAGAGATTTGGCCAAGGTAGATTTGCTTTCACATACCGAGTGATTTTTTTTTTATGGTTAGAAATAGGACTTCACTTAGGAGTTGCATTGTTTAGATGGTAGAACTTAATTTTTCAAAACTGTCAAATGTTTGCTCATATTCCCTTCACTTGCTGAAAAAATAGTTATATTTGATATGCTGTATATATCATATATGAAATTATATCATGCTCTTTAATTACTAGTTGAGCTGAGAAACTGTATCAGCCATAGACCAAGATAATATTTTCAGGTGCTAACTGTATTGCTTTTAAAAAAGAATAAAATGCTGCTTTCAAATTAGATAAACATGCTATTCAGAATTATTTGCAGGTGTCAGGAAAAGGAAAGAAAAATAAAGTGCCCTACACAATCATATTCTTTCCTGTCACCAGGACTTAGAATTTCATCTTTGAGAAGCACCTCTCATCCTTGGACAATTACTGAGCAAGAAACCTATTGCTTCTAATGGCATTTTAAGATGAAGCCAGCAAGGCATATTAGATTCTGACCACTTAATGGTAAAAGGGAAAATAATACAGAACACTTATCCTTTTGTTTCTTGATTCAAGATTTAAATTGAGTAGTTGGAGAAGATGATACAATCTGCAGAGTCCTGATTCAATCCTCCAAAGACTGTTATCTTGCTTTTGTCATCACTGAGGGCTGGATCCACTTTTGACCCACAACTACCTTAGAATGAAAAACTCACAGGGAAGGCAACAGGGAATTTGCACTGGACCTGCCTCCTCAAAGCCAGTAGCTAAAATGAGAATGAGAATCCTGCGGACATTTTCATTTGGCAACATTCTGCCTATTGCTGAGATCCTGGAGGCATTTTGATTGTCTCAGGAGGAGAAGAGGGAGTTGAACAAATCCAGGTTGGATTTTTGCTGTTCTCCTTCTAGTAAGGAAAAATGGAAAGTTACATTTGAGTGAAGCCTGGGTGATCCATGCCAGTGCGTCTGGATTCATCTTGAAAAAAGTATTTTAGGGTGTTCATAAAAGTCAAACAAAAACAAGCCTCTTCACTACTTTATATAATATCCTGTATATTTTTCCATAATATTTAATTATGTCAATTATATTTTGTACCCAGTGACTTTAAGACTACCTTCTCTTAATCATTTCATAAATATTTAAGATTATTTTTTGCATGTCAGTTATGATTAAAAGTACTTAAGGAACTTATGTTGACAGGTCTCAGAATTCTTACATTTTATAGAATCAAATTATAATGTCATGATAAAATTCATAATAAATAAAATGTATAATAAAAATTCATGATAAGTAAGATGTAATAAAATTCATATTCATATTAAAACCTCATATGAATGAGGTTTTCATATTGGGTAAGTTTTTATTATAAGTGTAAAATTTTGGAATCAAGGAATTCTTAGTGTGAAAGTATAGAGATAAATGAACACTCTCAGTGTGAGTGTAGGCAATGTTTCTGTGTGCATATTGGATCTGTGGTCTCCTTTCCTTAGAACTGCTTATTACCTACCCTTACCTACAGCTACTGCCCCCAAGTGCCCTGCTTCAATTCTGATCCTATTACTTCTGTTGAATGAATAATAGCACTCTTCCCTGCACTGAATGAACACCTAACTCAAATGAAATCATTGTAGTCTCCTTACCTGTTATTTGGAATTAGAATTAAGAGATTCTGTGTAGTGACAAGAGCCTTTATTTTTCTAAAACCAGGGCACCAAAGCAGAGAAAAAACAGTGTGTAGAGAATGAAATGAGCACATGTCCAAAGAAGAGACTGAAGAGCATATAGCATCAGAGAGACTAAGATACTTTCCTATCATTCCAGTTCTTTTGTGTGTTCCTTTTCAGAAGAACTATACTACACCACCTTTGACTGAGATGGCCCTTATTATTTTGTAAATTCTATTCTTTGTCTTTTTCTTTCAGCACAAGCTAGTCTGATTGAGGTGTCTATTGCTTGTAACCAAAAGAATCTCATCTGATACAGCAGACAAGAGAAAAAAAAATTAACTATCCTCAAGAAAAGAGATAACAAGCAAAATAATTATCCAAAGCAAGTTTCAAAGAGGAATCGAAACTGAAAAATACAGTACATTTCATTAATATATTGGACTGTCAAGCCCAGTACTTTCTTAATTGAACAACATTTGTTTTCGAAAGCTCAAGGGATGTTCTGAGCCGAATCCGCGTTTGTCCATACCACTTCTGATCTCTGCCTTATAAGAAAACGGTTTGAAATCTTACTTCTGAGACTTGCACTTTGAATCAGATTCCTACTTTAATACTCATACTTTGAAAACTTTGAAATAACTCAAAATAGATGTATTAAAAAGTGTGTTCTGAGATAGTACATGTCATCATGGAGTTCTGGATTTTATGCTTAAGGCAGGAATAATAAATATAGAATTGCATTAATCTTGTTCAAAGAATTTTCTACAGCATCTCCTTCTGACAATTATATTTTATACCAAAGTCAAATTTAAATCAAATTTTTAAAGATTAAGAAGCACAGGAAACTTAATCCCTTACAGATCCAGGAGATACAGTAATAGTAGTTTTTTTAGGGAAAATTTTAATCTTTAAAATAAGAACTAAGATAGAAACAAACTCAATTAATTATATTTCATTTCTTTTAGACAGCTTAAGTTTTAGAACTATAACACAGTGTCTTCACTTCTTAATAAAATAGATATTCTCATTAATCTAACAATGTGACCGATTTTCTGTAGCAGTGCAGTGTCAGTTTTAAATCATTATGTTAGCAATGTGATTTATGTGGACATATGTGGATCACCATTCATATACACATATATCAGTCTTTATTTTGGTTTTTGATAAAGTGCTACTTTAAATTAGCACTGTCAAGAGTTTTAATGAATGTGCAGAAACTGCTTTGTGATTTATTTTAAGAATAAATTTTACCTCCATGTAATTTACTCTTGTTTCTCTCCCTGACCAACTGTCAATGCAATGAATATTTTCATAATATATTCAAAAATTGATATTTCAAGTGCCATTAAAGAATCTGATCAACAATTTGCCATGGGCGAATCTAGAAATTCACACTTGAAAGAGTAGAGATTCTCAGTTCTTTTTTTTTTTTTTCCCCACGAAGTTTCCCCCCATCCCTTCAGATTCACATGCATAGTGATTCAATTTCCATATTAAGCTTTGAAACATCTACCAAAAGTACTGAAATTTAATGTACAAAATTTATTTCGTTTTATTATTTGATTACTATCTCTGAGACATACTTATGGAACAAAACCTTAAGCATGACTGTTGGGCGATTGTCTGTCATTTTATAGCTTTACTGAAACTGCATAGATGGGCCAAAATATGTCAGAGAAAATTGTTTCTTTAGTCACTAAGTCAGGTCTGACTCTTGTGACCCCATGGACTGTAGCCCACCAGGCTCCTCTTGTCCGTGAGATTCTGCAGGCTAGAATCCTGGAGTGGGTTGTCATTTCCTTCTCCAGATCTTCCTAACCCAGGGATCAAACCCAGGTCTCCTGAACTGCAGGTAGATTCTTTACCACTCAGCCACCAGGGAAGCTTGAGTTCTACTTCCAATGCAGGAGACATGGGTTCGATTCCTAGGCTAGGAATATCCCCAGGAGTAGGAAATGGCAACCTACTCCAGTATTCTTGCCTGGGAAATTCCATGGACAGAGAAAGCTAGTTGGCTGCAGTCATGGGGTAACAAGAGTCAGAGACAACTGAGCGACTAAACCACCACCACCACAAAGAGCTTACTATTTTCCATGCACTATTGTTTGCCTGTATTAGCTGGTTAATGGCCTTAAATTTTATGTGTTTTTTTTGTTATTGCTATTTAAAGGATGAAGAAATTGAGCCACAGAGATGGTAAACAGCACATCCCGGATGACAGAGCAAGTAAGTGTGTGGAGATGAGATTTGACATCAGGCCAAATGTACTTTGCCAACAAAGGTCCGTCTAGTCAAAGCTATGGTTTTTCCAGTGGTCACGTATGGATGTGAGTGATGCTTTTGAACTGTGGTATTGGAAAAGACACTTGAAAGTCCCTTGGACCACAAGGAGATCCTATCAGTCCATTCTAAAGGAGATCAGTTCTGAATATTCATCGGAAGGACTGATGTTGAAGCTGAAACTCCAATACTTTGGCCACCTGATGCAAAGAACTGACTCATTTGAAAAGACCCTGATGCTGGGAAAGATTGAAGGTGGGAGGAGAAGGGGACAGCGGAGGATGAGATGGTTGGATGGCATCACTGACATGATGGACATGAGTTTGAGTAAACCCCAGGAGTTGGTGATGGACAGGGAGGCCTGGTGTGCTGCAGTCCATGGGGTCTCAAAGAGTCAGACATGAATGTGTGACTGAACTGAACTGAACTGAACTGAAATGTCTCCTCAGTTGACACTTTCATCCATTACATACACTCTGTCACCTCACCCCACCTAAAAAAAAAAAAAAAGAAGGGAAAAAAAAAGACTCTCATAGCTTTGTCAAGGTATATGCTGAATAATGTATTATTTAACTTATACAAAATTTTCTATTTATAATAAAAGATAAAGTTCCAGGAGATTCAGTAAGTTGTCCATCGACACACATATTTGGTCTTTCCTCTAAGTCACAATGGCTGCCTATATCAGTGGGGATTCTTTTGGTTTATAGCTGATAAAAAAGAAAGCCAAACACAAACTGACCTCAACAGTGTAGCAGCCACTATAAAGGACCACCTAATCCCCTTTAGGATCAAATGACTCAGTCTCCCAATTGCTAGGAATGCTTTGGGAATTGGGAATTGCCTTGACCAACCAAGTTGCTGTGACCCAGATGACATCACCTTAGGCCACATCCAGTCTACTTGTCTTAACTTAGGACTGATCTGAAGGAACATAGTCAGTTCAGAAAAATTAGCAATTAGCATTGAAGCTTAATTTCTTCCTCTGCTCAATCCTGCCTTTTTCCTTCCTTTCCATAGATGTTTATCCCATGAATACACCATAATAAATTTCTTACAGGTTGATATCCAACTAAAAGTTTACTTCCCAGAAAGCTCAACATGCATGATAAAGGAAATTTACTGGCTCACATAATTGAAAGTTTAGAGATAACTTTGCCTTCAAAGTTCATTTGATTAGGAGGCTAGGATTAATTTTCCTATTCTTCCTTTCAGTGCCAGCTTCATTCCATGGCTGATTTCTTGCAATGATGGCAAAATCATTACACCATTTCCAGTCTTCACATTTGCACATCATTCCATCCAGAAGGAGACTCTAAATGAAGTTCATTGTGATTGGACTATTTAAGGTTGAGGGTCAGAAAGTGCTAATTCGCTTAGATAAATGAGTGTCCAACCCAAGAGCCTGAAATGGGGTCATCTTCCCCTCGGTTGCTTTGAGGAAAGGGAGCAAGGCCAAAGGAAAATCTGACTACTTTTAGAAAGGGAGGATTGAGTAGGATTGTGTAGTACTAACAGAAGTACTGTTTGAAAGGAGGATTCAGCTCTGAGGTGTTGAATGCTGGGCCCTTGATAAACAGCATCTATAATGCTCCATAAGAGAGTAAGAGAAACAAAACAGTCCTCTCCTTTTGCATTCAATTCTTTTCACATTTTTCAAGTGAGGCATATTCCCCTCAGTTTTTCACTCGATAACTCAGATTATTCATAGTTTAAAAGTCAATTTGTCCAGGGTAACTTCTTTGTCCTATCAAAGACAAGTTTAGAGGTCTCCACAATATTCCCACAAAGTCATATGTTGACCTGATCATATTTTATTTACTCATTTGTTTAATACTTTTTCTCTTCTCATGGACAATTGGTTTCTGCAGGGCATATCCTGCATCTTAATCATCACTGTATGATACCCCTGGTATACCAAGCCTGATAAGCCACACACACACACACACAATTCACTGTTTGGGAAGATATGCATAAATTAAAGGGAATGTTGGCTTTTCCAGGACACATCCCATGAGGTTTTGTAATAATGATGAAGGATCCATAATTCTATGTTCTCTAATGATGAGAATATTAATGAAAGAAAAAAAGAATATGCAGAGATGAAGAAAGCAAAAGACCCCTCTATCTGACTAGACAGTGACTTCCTAGAGAATAGAAAATATAAGCATATGTTGTATTGGCCATTGAGTGTGTGCATATTAAATGTACATTCATGAATCAGAGGAAAAGTCAGACTCATTTATAAAGACATCTGAACTGCTGGTGAGATTAAAAAAAAACAACAACACTTTGAAGGAAGTATTTCACAGAGGCGGGTGAGGATTGATCATGGTTTTAAGGTGCTAAATGAGTTTGAGGTTATTAAATTAAATAAGATAGGAAACACAAAAGAGGGGGCGTTTGCCTTTTGAGGATGGCTCATAAGTTTATTTTTGAACATGCAGAATTTGGAAACTCTAAGAAGATTTAAATGAACAAATGCAGAAATTAAGGAGAATCTACAGTCTGAAATAGCTGATACATCCATTTTAAGGAAAAATGTAGTAATTCATCTGTAAAAAAAAAAAAAAGAACTATTTCCTTAAAATTTGTATTGTAATTAATGTTACCTGTCTGCTTAAAAGATCAAACATACCCATTCCCTTGCTTGCTTCAATTTATTCCTAGAAACCTTACTGCTATGAAAAAACAGAGTAACATGAAAATATCTTTCTTTAATTCTAATGAGAAAAATTACAATGCAGTCCAACCTAATCCAAGATACACACTTTTATAGGTAGAAATTATATAAATTAACATGTAACATAGTGAATACGTATTACACTTGCCAAAGCGGGATGTGTCATAGTGGCTGGTGACTGGCAGAGAATGTGTGTAAGGGAGTCATTCTTCAGAAAGAAAATTCATTCTTTTTGCTGCATTTTCTTCACCAGTTTTACTAACTTCACAGGCTCACAGTCGTCTTGCCCTCAGTTCAGTTCAGTTCAGTCGCTCAGTCATGTCCGACTCTTTGTGACCCCATGAATCGCAGCACGCCAGGCCTCCCTGTCCATCACCAACTCATAATCACAGAAAACTAGTCTTGCACTCAGTTTGTACTTAAATATTAAGTTAATGTTTTTTTGGTGCAAAATTACAGACAAATATCTGGATACTTCAAAACAAGTGCAGAAACTACGTAAAACAGATAAATATTTATAGACAAAGTTATCTCTGCATCCTTCTCACTTATCATACACAGACAAAGAAAAGCATGTTGGGATCATTTGGAATTGAATGGTATACAGTTCAATTTTGTTCTATAGGATATGTTCTGAATATAAACTATTGTATCATGAAAATTAATGAGTGTTTCATTGCCTGGAATTGTCATGTGGAAATACCACTTTTCGTAGTATAGTTACTTAGAATGTTTTAGGATTAAAAATTCATTGCACTGAAAAAAGAAGCCATTGTCAATAAATGGTTCAACTTTTAAAGAGTTGCTATTGCAAAAAAAAAAAAAAAAAAAAACCCAAAAACTAAGTGAAAAATTGTGTGAAGTTTCTGCAAGTTTTATTATCTACATATCTTTTTATATTAGAATTTAATACATTAAGGAAAATATATTGCTCTCATCACTATTAAGTGTCTTTATTCTCATTATATTTTTCCTATTTGTCAAAATAGTAATAAATATCATACTCAGTTTTATAGACAGTAGTCACTCCATTTCATTATTGAAACAAAAATGAATGCTGTTCTTTATGTGCCTACTATGTCCCAAACATTAGATATTATATATAAAATTATGACCATTAGAATAAAAATATTTGGGATACTGTAATTCTAATCAATTTTCAAAAGTCATACTAAATACTAGTTTTACCTCAAATTCATGTAACCATTCCTGAAATACTACAAATTTTTTGGAATTTTTAAAAAATATAATATAGACAGTGATAAAAGCACAAATCAGTTTATGGCAGAATGGATTTTTGCAAGATTAAGAAAGCCCTGAATCCTATATCCAAGTAAAAAAACAGAGTATTATTGGAACTTCAGAAGTATGCTTCTTTACAAACTGCCTTCTCAAAGGGTAACTGCCATTTTGACTTCTCATGTCATAGTTTAGAATTTATATAATCATACAGTTTATACAAAAATAAATATATCTCTTCTTCCATTAGATAGTATGTTTATAGGATTATCCACATTGTTATATATTTTAATAAGTGATTAGTTACCACAATTGTACTGTATTGTTCATTGCAATAATACAGAATTTATTTTTCCATTCTGCTGAGTATTTTTCTCCCACGTTTTGGACTACTATGAAAATATGTTATTAACATTCATGTACAAGTTATAGATTCTACAATTCCTGTTGATATGTTTTCATTCCTTTTGGGTAAATACCTAAGATTTAAATGAAAAGTATATACTTAAATTAATAAGAAATTATTTTTTTTCCTGTGTGGTTCTACAGTATTCCATTTTCACTGGCGTATCATTTTAAATTTACACTATTTATTGAGGAAAAGTGAGAGGAGAGGACACCTGGCCTTACCCTTCTGGGTGTTTGTACTTATATGCAGTTATAACAGTTTGTCGTATATATGTTTTGAAACTATTTTCTCTCTGTTTCTGACTTACCTTCCCATTGTCGTAATTGTGTCATCAAAGGGCAGAAAGTGAAATGTATCCCTTTTTAAATGGCTGCTTTTTACTTCCTAATTAAAAAATATTTATCTATAAAAATATCACCCCAGCCCCCCTGCCTCACTGTGTCATGAGAAATTTATCAGGTGTTTATATTTAGAGCTAGATTTTTTTTGCCTTTACCTTTAGGTACATCATCCATCTTGAATTAATGCTTGTAAATGGTATGAGATAGGAGGAGTTAAGGATCATCTCTTTATACAGGTCTTGAACTGTTTTATAATCATTGGTTGAAAGACTTGCTTTTCACCCATTATATTTCTTTGATGGCTTTGTTGAAAATATACTGACTATGTATGAGTGCATTTACTTCAGGACTCTATTCTCTCTCCCTTTTTTAATTAATGCAATTATTTTTAATTGGCTGATAATAGCTTTACAATGTTTTGTTGGTTTTTGCCATACAAAGTAAATCAGCCATAAGTATACATATGTCCCCTCTCTCTGAAACCTCCCTCTGTGACACCCCTTTAAGCTGTCACAGAGCACCTGGTTGAGCTCCCTGTGTTATACAGAAACTTCCTGCTAGCTATCTATTTAGCAGATGGTAATGTAATCTATTCTGCTTTATTGGCCTAACCTTAAGTGTCAATGCCACATTGGTTAGATTAATGTAGCTTTACAATAAGTTTGAACTAGACAGTAAAAGTCTTCACAGTATTTTTTTTTTCATTTTTATAGAGTGCTTGACTTTTTAAGGTTGGCTGAATTTTCATATAAATTTTATATTTATGTTATCAGTTTCACCAAAAACAAATTTAAAATCTGATGGGAATTGTATGGAGGTGTCATTTTATCTATAGATCAATTTGAAGATAATTGATTATTTATAGTAAGTGTTCTAAATAATTCATTTAATCAATCCAATTAATTTAGATTTTCTTTCATTTCTCTAAGAATTATTTGTACATTTTTTTATACTGTGAACTTCCTAAATATAATAGCTCTAGTATATGTTTGGCAAAAGCACTAGGACTTCTAACATTCATGTCGTGTATAAATAAAAACAGTCTTACTATCCCCTTCGAAGGTCTGTCTTTTGTTTTACTTCTAAGTAGGCCCTATTACATTTTGTTGAAAGAGCTGGTTGCTTGTCTTAACTGCTAAGTAGTGTCCAACTCTTTGTGACCCCATGAACTGTAACCCCCCAGGCACCTCTGTCCATGGGATTTCCCAGACAAGAATACTGGAGAAGGCTGTCATTTCCTTCTCCAGGGAATCTTTCTCACCCAGGGACTGAACCTGATCTCCTGTATTAGCAGGTGGATTCTTTAGCACTGAGCCACCAGGAAAGCCCATACAAGAAGTTTGGCTGTTAGTAAACATTTATTTATATATATATATATATATATGTAATGGTATAAACCTCATTATAAGCTTTATTTTAACAACAACAAAAAATTCATCAACTACTAAAGAGTGTGATACTAGTAGTGCATATACCGCCAAAGAATCACACACACACACACACACACACACACTTTCTAGAGAAGTAAAATGCAATCACACCCAACTCTCCATTCTCCATTGAAGGAGCAAAAGGAACCTACATGAAGTATAGGAATGAGCTTAAAGTTTTAAGAAAGAACTGGTAAGAGGATTTACATTTGTTTTGTTCCTAATCTTAGAAAGAAAAATTATTCATTCTTTCAATATTAAATATTTTGTTAGCTGCAAGATTTTCTAAGATGATCTTTACCTGAATAAGAAAGTGCTCCTTTCTTTCTAGTTTTCTGGCTGTTTTTATCATAAATAGGAATTTATTTTATCAAATGTTTCTTCTGCAATTATTGAGATGATCATATTAATTTTATTTTTCATTTTGTTAGTCTGGTGATTGATTTTAAATATTGAACAAACTAGCACTCCTGGATTAAAATGAATTGGCCATGGTGTATCATCCTTTATACATATTACTATCTTTAAGTTGCTAATGATTTGCTAAGAATGTTTAAATGAATAGTCATGAGAGATATTCAGTGTAATTTTTTATACTAATGTTCTTGTCTCATTTTGATGCCACAGTTATGCCAAGGTGTAACATGTTCCCTCTCTTCTCTATTTTCTGGAAGAACTTATGGAGGACTGGTATTACTTATTTCTTATATACATCTGGGCCTGAACATTTCTTTGTAGGAAAATTATTATTTACAAATACAAATTAATTTCTTTTAGAAATAAGGCTACTCAGAGTCTTTAACCCTTCCATTGTCAATTTTGATAACATATACCTTTCAATTGCTAACATAATCAAAATTGTAAAAGGTATCTGTATAAAACTGTTGATAAATTTCCTTATTTCCTTTTAGTAAATGTAGGCTATTTAATGAATCCTATCTTTGACTGCACTTGTTTTCTGATTTTTTTCACTGTGACTAGTGGGGCATTATATCAAAGTTTTAATATTTTTAAAATGTCAGTTTTTAATTCACTGTAATTTTCCAGTGGTTTCTACATTTTACATGATTGCACTCTATCATTTATATTGAATTTAATTTATTATTATGTTTCTGGTTCCTTAAGTTAGAATTTTAGATCATTTATGTTTAGTTTCTTTTTTTTTTATATAATCATGTCAAGCCATAAGTTATTCCCTGAGCACTACTTTGCTGTATTCCACACATTTTGATATATCTTTTACTTTTGTTTCCATTCTAATGATTACCTACTTCATTTTCTAACTTCTTCATTGATACAAAGGTAATTTAGAATCATTAGGAATATGCAGTTTAATTTCTAAATTTTGAAGATTTTCAAATTTTGTTCTGATATTGACTTTTAAAATAATTCTTTTCTAATCAGTGAACACATCTTGGATGAATTAAATCCTTTGATATTTACTGAAAAATGTCATATGGCATATAGTATGATCATGAAAAATATAAAGTGCACTTTCAAAAAAACATGTATTTTGTTGATGCTGATTGCATTGATTTATGAATGTCAGTTAGCTTACGATGGTTGATAATCCAAGTAGACTGTTTAAATTATGATTACTTTTTTGTCACCTTGGTTTACCCACTTCTGTTAGAGAGGTACAAATTCAAATCTGAGGGTGAATTTGTCCTTAGTTCCTGTTAGATTCTATTTTCATGTTTTCTAGTCCCTTTTATTAGGTACATACATATTTAGGGTTGCTGTAACTTGACTTATGGTAGGTTTAATCCTAAATAAATTTCCTCTATTTTGCTAGTAAAATGCATTGTCTTTAGGTTTAATTTTTTGATAATAATATATCCAGTTCAGCTTTATTATGATTTACTGTTCACATAGAAACTTTTTTCATCCTTTTACTTTATGCATGTCTCCTAAAATTTAAATTTATTCTCTTGTAATACATTTGAGTCTTAACCACTTTCATTCAATATGACAATTACTCCTTTAAAGGTTTTATCAATTAATATTTAACACGATTATTGAAAGGGTTAATTTTAACTCTACCATGTTACATTTCCCCATTTTTCTTCTCTTCATTTCTCTTTTTCCTTCCTTTCCTGCCTTATTTTGATTACTAAATTATCATTTGGCATTCAACTTTTATCTCCTCTATTGACTCATTAGGTATACTTTTTTTTATAATCATTGTGATTTCTGTAAGTATTAAAGTATACCTTAAATAATATTTACAACTTCACATATAATCTTAGAAGTTTACAACAATATCATTCAACACTATCCACTGTTCTGTGTTATTGCTCTAATCTATTTTATACATATTTTAAATCCAAGCATATCACTGCTATATTAATAATATAATAAATAATTTTATTTATTTTTTAATAAATAATTTTATTTACCCACATATTAACAGCTTCCTCTATTTTTCATCCCTTCATGTAAATCTTAGATTACTTCTAATAACATCTTCATTCATCTTGAGGAGTAAACACCCTTTAATATTTCCTTAATGAAGTTCTGCATATAACAAATATTCCTAGCTTTAGCTTATGTTAAACTGTCATTGTTTCAACTTTATCTTTAAAGAATATAACTCATAGGATTAGATTTCTATGTGGTCTTTCCTCTATGGCCTTTAAAAATAGGATTCCATTATCCACTGTCTTACATTGTATCAGATAAGAAGTCAGCAGGTTTTCACTGTTCTCTCATATCAGTTCAGCTCAGTTCAGTGCTAAGTTGTATCTGACTCTTTGCAACCCCACAGACTGAAGCACACCAGGCTTCCCTATCCATCACCAACTCCCAGAGCTTGCTCAAACTCATGTCCAAAGAGTCAGTGATGACATCTAACCATTTCATCCTCTGTGTCCCTTCCTCCTCTCACCTTCAATCTTTCCCAGCATCAGGGTCTTTTCCAGTGAGTCAGTTCTTCACATCAGGTGGCCAAAGTATTGGAGCTTCAGAGTCAGCATCAGTCCTTCCAATGAATATTCAGGACTGATTTCCTTTAGGATGGACTGGTTGTATCTCCTTGCTGTCCAAGGGACTTTCAAGTGTCTTCTCCAACACCACAGTTCAAAAGCATCAATTCTTTGGCACTCAGCTTTCTTTATAGTCCAACTCTCACATCCATACATGACTACTGGAAAAACCATAGCTTTGACTATATGGACCTTTGTTGGCAAAGTAATGTCTTTTTTTTTTAATATGCTGTCTAGTTTGGTCATAACTTTTCTTCCAAGGAGCAAGTGTCTTTTAATTTCATAGCTGCAGTTACTATCTGCCATGATTTTGGAGCCCAAGAAAATAAGTCTGTCATTGTTTCCCCATCTATTTCCCATGAAGTGATGGGACCAGATGCCATAATCTTTGTCTTTTGAATGTTGAGCTTTAAGCAAACTTTTTCACTCTTCTCTTTCACTTCATCAAGAGGCTCTCATATATAAAGCTTCCTTTAATTTCTGACTGCTTTTAATATTCTCCCTTTGTTTCTGCTTTTCAAAACTTGACTATACATAAGTTTTCC
Organism: Bos javanicus; assembly: GCF_032452875.1. Classification (NCBI taxonomy): domain Eukaryota; kingdom Metazoa; phylum Chordata; class Mammalia; order Artiodactyla; family Bovidae; genus Bos; species Bos javanicus. Next base: position 76,949,092 of record NC_083874.1, on the reverse strand, counting down.
TTGGATCTGGGAATTTTACATTTTGTCAGGTTTGGAAGTTCCCTCTCCTTTCTTATTTGTTCAATTACATACATTAAAAGACATGACTTTTTTTTTTTTTTCTATAAGTCATTAACACGTGTTTGTTTTTTCTGGCTTTTTATGTGCTTTGTTTCATTTCTTCTGATATGCCTCTATTAAAATTTCTCTTTTTTATTGTCTAATCTACAGCTCAGCTGTACAGAAAAATTCCATTTCTTAAATGTCCACTTGTTAATAGGTCTATATTATATAATTTTTCAGCTGAACTTCTCCATTTGTCATTCTTTTGTATACATTTTCACTAAAACACTGAACATTGCCATAATAGCATCTTTAACGTTCTTCTCTGTTAAATCCAATATACTTGGAACCTCTAGTGATATTCTACTGACTGATTTTTTTCATAATTATGGTTCATTTTCCTTTTTCAGTTAGGGGGAAGAGGGAATGGTTACTTATTTTAGAGGTATGGGCACTATTTTTAGAGTCTGAATTGTCTTTCTTTGTTTGCTTTTTTTTTTTTTAAACCAGTTATTGAGTTGTACAGTTTCATCCCACTGAAGCCTTGTTTAAAGCTTTGTTAGAGTGAAGTTAAAATAACTTACTGCAAAATTTGGGTTTCCCAGGGAAATAAATAGAATGTTTGGTGAGTTTAGAAGCGTTTCTCTGCTGACTGTATGATCACCAGTGTGCCCCATCATTGTGTAATTCCTGTTTGTTATTTTTTTTTCCATCTCACAGACCTTTCAACAGCTGTTCTCTACCAAGTATAGTGCTTTACTCATGCACATATTTGGCCAAATATTCAAGTGGAAACTTATGCAGATTCCCAAATTCCTCCCCACAGATCTCTTGTCTCTAAGACACTTATCCACAAATTCCAGCACCCTTCAACAATCACAAAGTGTGATTTTTACTCTCTCCAGTGAATTCCTGGTTTCTATTGGAGCTCCATTCTCTTTCATCACATTTTAGAAAGCATCTCGATGTAAAAATCCGGAATGGAAGTAGAACATATCTTTCACATTTCTCCTTTTTGAAGAACCTTCTCCAATATTGCCTATTTTCCAGTACCTGAATGTTATAACCTTGTATATCTTAACAATTCCACAATGTATATGGAGGCAAGTTGGGGATACAAATTATTCCATCATAGTTGAAATAAGAAATATATCCATGACATCCTAACAATTTTGGCATTCTTTGTGTCATGAGGCACTTGACTAAAATTCTGACCTCTTCTTTGACTATTCACGCTACTGTTTAGTATAACTGCTTCTTTGAAATAAAGCTGAAAAAATGTCAGTAAGCCACAGTAAATATACCCTTCAAAATGAAAGAACTGAGTCTAGTGATTTTTGCATGAGAGGAAAAGAAAAATTAAAATTTAATTCTTATAGATTTTAAATTTCAAAGCATTCTCAAAAAACAAAGAACATGATGACTGTCCTTCCTGATAACTATTTGGCAATTAAAACAACTCAATGCCATACAAACTTTAAAAAGAATAATATCTGAATGGCAAGACTATTAGGTGAATTAATGTAACTACTGGTGATTCATTGTTAACTATCTTCAAACCTTTGGGTAAATTTATCAAATGAAATAAAAACTTTGTTGTTCATATGTTTTTATTGCCTGCATGGTGTCTAGGAATGTCAATCATTGATACTCACTGGCTGAATAAGGAAAATGAAGTTAAGGATTCACAATGTTAGATTAATATCCATTTCCATAACAAATGAATCTTTTCCTTATCCAAAGTCTCAATGATTGTTCATCAAGAATGGGGAACACATGTATACCTGTGGCGGATTCATTTTGATATTTGGCAAAACTAATACAATTATGTAAAGTTTAAAAATAAAATAAAATTAGAAAAAAAAAATAAAAAAAAAAGAATTTACAGAATTTGAATGAGACATAGAGTACTATTAATATAACCTAATCCTGTCATTTCACAAAGGAGAAAATGAATGTCAGAGAAATAGCACAGAATGGGAGGAACGGGAACTTTGGGATGAGATAGGTCTAATATGGAATATAATCTCTACTACTTAACAGCTCTATTATATGAGACAAGTTAATGAATATCTTTGAAGTTCAGTTTCCTCATCTCTAAAGTGAGTATAACATTGTTAAACTTACAGAATCATTATGGAGAATAACACTCAAATGTTTGTAATTCTCCAAAGTTCAAATTTTTAAAAATTATATCTTCTTTCTATTTTATTTGTCCAAAGACACATCAAAAGTAATCAGCAGCTCTACAGTGAGGCCCAGTGTTCTTTATTATATACACACACCATGCTTCCCAATGAACAATATTCATTCCTACCTAGAAATTCACCTACAGAAAACAGATAAATTGTATACTTATAATTTTATATGTGTATGACCAAAAATAACAATATACAATGAAACTGTAAAAAAGTTTGCTGCAAGGAAAAGTTCAAGTACTTTTCAAAGGACCTATTGCTACTTTTAGAATATATTTTTTAAGTCTGATTAATGAGAAACTTTTGAAACAGTTTATTCTATCCAGGGATGTGAATGCTAGTTTCTATTTTTCAAGCCTGATTATAGAAGAATTTCTAAAGCAGTTTAATTTGTTCAGGGATGCTAAACAAATATGTCAACATTCATTTTGCATTTATGTCTGCAGCAGTTAAAGGAAGAAATGGTGAAATAAACAGAATTTAGAATTTGCTCTCTCTCTTTTTAGGAACTAAGAGACTCTGGTGCATTTCATTTTTTATGCAAAGAATTCAAAATCCTAACTGAGATAAATGTATTGCAGATTGAAGTTTTTAGTAGCTTTAGCAAGCAGTTTATGGGTTGGCATTCTGCTGTGAAGTGATCTAAAACCTTATAGTTCACTATTATGCAAATACAAATTTGGCAAGAAGACATGGGTTTTAAGAATTTCTCTATGGACAATCACATATATCAAATTTTGAATACAAAATTATGTTTGACGTTTAATTTGAACCTGGTTTCCCCTTAAAAATAAGTAATATAAAACTCTCCTGTAGTACTTGGGTTGAGACAAGTAGTTTTTTTTTTAAATTTCAGGTTTATTCCTTTATATCTACAGTACATATATGATGTACATACATATATATGTTTAGGTATATATATAATTTGGAAGTTTCTCTTGAGAGAAACACAAAATATTGTTTCAAAAAATAATTATATGTTATAAAATATATTTTAAATCATTAAACATATTCAAAATTGTTAAAATGCCTATATCTAATCACCATTAATTAAGTTCACATGGATTCAACCATGTTTTACAAAAAGCTAATGCTGGAGATTGACAGGTAAAATGTAATCAAGTTGGATGTGAGTAATTAATCTGGGAAAAGTCAGTTTGGGAAAAAATGTTTTCCCTGCCATCTTCTAAGGTTAGTATAGAGGGGTCAGTACCACAGCTGTGGCGGACAATATTTCCATCACTCTTGTACATACTAAGCTGGTATGATGCAGACACAGTCCATTGTCAAATCTCAATGATATCGAATTAAGTTGAATAATAATTTAATATCTGAAAATATGCAGAACACATGTGGACTATTTACAGTTTTTCCTAACAATAAAATAAAATACATATCTGACAAGTTTAATTTTGATGTGCTGGATAAAGCAGCACACACATTAAGCAAGATGTATGACTTAAAATTCATTGCAAGTTTGTAGGTTGTTCTGTATTGTTTGGGGATTTTCACTATCAGATTAAATTGCATAATGAAACACCTTCAAAGAATCCAGAGATTCTATAATATAGAATAATGAAATGTACAGCATATGAAATAAACTATTTTATATTTTAACTTTATGCTAAGTGAACATAGCAGGTAGAAGTGGACATGTATTTATGAAAGTGTTTTCTTAATTTGTTGGGAGGAAAACTTAAGCATATTGTGACATATTATTTAGTCTCTAGGCTCTGCCACACACCAAGTAAAATGCATTATATTGCCAACTTCCCTGGATTTGCACTCACTGAGGCAGTTGAGGTCAGCACTCTCTGAAGACATGACATTTAGTATAATTTAAATGATTTCAAAAAGTCAATCTAAAAATATATTCTCTGCTTGCCATCATTGTAATTGACATTACCATTATTCCTAAGCCTTCTTGATAAGGCCTTCACCAATCCATCAACCCGTGAATCCAGTTACATAGCCTACCGTTCAACCACCCTTTCAGACATGCACACATTTGTATCAGGAAATATTTATTCATGTACATATCCATTCTTTTTTTAAATTCAGCAAAAATTGTGACATATGCTAGTATAATGAGATATATATCATTTAAAGAAAAAAAAAAAAGATGAAACAAAACAAAGCTCCTGCCCTCGTGGAATTTAAAGTCTAAGGAAATAGGAGAATATTCAGCTATTAAAGGGAAAATTACAAAGTGATATATTCAATGAAATGCGATATACAGGGCATTGATATTTTATGTGGGTCATTCATAAAACCCTGGGTAGAACTACGTGAGAAGCAATGTCTAAGATCAAGCCAAGAATATGGTTAGACAGGAACCAATTTGAGGGGTGGGTTTAAAGAGAAGAACAGTGAAATTTTTTGTTAACTTTCAAGTGATATATAATAATCATCAACACAAATTGAAGTTTTCTATATGTCTGGCAACACACTATACAAATTATCTTTCTTAATTACTAAAATGAATTATAACAATCTTTAAACAGATGAAAATAGGTGCAGAGATGTTAATGCAGTTCTGTTTACAAGGTAACACAACTAACGCAGACTTCAAACCATGGCCTGAGTAACTCCAAAAGTATACTCTTTATCATTGACATCTTTTAAAAGAATCACATTATTAAGCTAAGTCTGAGTGAACTCCGGGTGTTGGTGATGGACAGGGAGGCCTGGCGTGCTGCGATTCATGGGGTCGCAAAGAGTCGGACACGACTGAGCGACTGAACTGAACTGAACGGAAACACCCAAACCCAGTATATGTCTGGCTTTTTACTTTGATCATCCAGCCAAGTTCTACACTGATGCATGTCTAGGACTGTGGTATTATGCCTCAGAAAGCAAGTGTTTGTGAAAACCTACTCTATCATGGTGCAGTATTATGTGGAGTAGATTGGAGGAATTCATATGGGTTCTGAGGGAAAGTACGAAGGTTTCAGGCTTTTGGGATAGGGTTAGTGTTTAAGAGAAGTAGGGGTCACAAAGCAAATCATAGAATAATCAGACATAACAATACCTATTTAACTGTTTTGCCTAAAGCATATCTGCTTCTTAAATCAGCTACTTTATAATGAAAACTAGTTGGTACTCTTAAACATTTAGCAAAGTGAAATACTTCATTTCCTACCTAATTAAAAAGTTTCAAGGACACAATCAATATGTTACATTACACACTATGTTACATTACACCAAACAGGTATAAAGTGTTTTATGAGAACACCTAATGTTTATAATTAATCTGTACAATAGATTTAAATAAAATAATACTGGTATAATAAGAGGTCCATCTGTGGATTTGGATACTAACACAGATAAATAGATACAGATAATATCAAGATTTATACAGATGTCAGTAGCACAGTTTAATATGGAGAATCAGCATAATCTGATTGGTATTCTGACTCTTATATTTTCTAATGTTTATCATTAGATAATCATAGCATCTCACTGAGTTCAGTTTTCATGATTATAAAGTGGAAATATGAGTTCCTATCTGAAGAATTAAATGAAAAAATGGGAATAGATATAAGAAAAGTAGTTCAAAATTTGTATCATATTCAATATCTGATAAATAATATTACTACTGTAAAATTTACCAGCCCTCTACTGAGCAATGTGGCACCAAGGTGCATAAAACAAAATACTTGCAAAATTTCTCTCTTCCTCTCTTGTATATATATATATAATATCTTATATATATCTTATTATTATGTTTATATATACTATAAGATTATATTATATGTTATAATATCTTAATAATATAAGATATATTATTATATCTTATTATATATATATACATATCTCACCTACATATGGGATTCCCATATACATGGCTCTGTGGTAGACAATCTGCCAGTCAATGAAGGGGTGCAGGAGATGCAGTTTCTATCTCTGGGTCAGGAAGATCTCCTGGAGAAGGAAATGGCAAGCCACTCCAGAATTCTACCTGGGAAAATCCCATGAACAAAGGAGCCTGGTGGGCTACACAGTCCATAAGACTGCAAAGAGTAGGACATAATTAAGTACTGAGCATGCATGCATGCACACACACATATATATATAAAGAACTCCTAAAATTCAATAGAAGACAATGGAGTTAATAAAATATGGAAATATAATGAACAATAAATTTAGAAAAGGAAAATACAAATGACTAATAAGTATTAAAAATGCAAATTTAAACAATGAAATATCTGAAAGAGTGAAAATATCTAATGCTGACAAAGATGTAAGGAAATAAACTATCATGTATTCTTATAAACAAGGTTTTAATTATCAAAATTTTAAAGTGTTTTCTTTTTACTCAGCAATTCTGCTTGATAATTTCTAATAAAAAATCTTATAGTTTCAGTTCAGTTCAGTTCAGTCGCTCAGTCATGTCCTACTCTTTGCGACCCCATGAATCACATCACGCCAGGCCTCCCTGTCCATCACCAACTCCTGGAGTTCACTCAAACTCATGTCCATTGAGTCAGTGATGCCATCCAGCCATCTCATCCTCTGTCGTCCCCTTCTCCTCCTGCCCCCAATCCCTCCCAGCATCAAAGGCTTTTCCAAGGAGTCAACTCTTCGCATGAGGTGGCCAAAGTACTGGAGTTTCAGCTTTAGCATCATTCCTTCTAAAGAAATCCCAGGGCTGATCTTCAGAACAGACTGGTTGGATCTCCTTGCAGTACAGGGGACTCTCAAGAGTCTTCTCTAACACCACAGTTCAAAAGCATCAATTCTTTGGCACTCAGCCTTCTTCACAGTCCAACTCTCAGATCCATACATGACCACTGGAAAAACCATAGCCTTGACTAGACAGACCTTTGTTGGCAAAGTAACGTCTCTGCTTTTGAATATGCTATCTAGGTTGGTCATAACTTTTCTTCCAAGGAGTAAGCGTCTTTTAATTTCATGGCTGCAATCACCATCTGCAGTTATTTTGGAGCCCAGAAAAATATAGTCTGACACTATTTCCCCATCTATTTCCCATGAAGTGATGGGACCAGATGCCATGATCTTCGTTTTCTGAATGTTGAGCTTTAAGCCACCTTTTTCACTCTCCACTTTCACTTTCATCAAGAGGCTTTTGAGTTCCTCTTCACTTTCTGCCATAAGGGTGGTGTCATCTGCATATCTGAGGTTATTGATATTTCTCCCGGCAATCTTGATTCCAGCTTGTGCTTCTTCCAGCCCACCGTTTCTCATGATGTACTCTGCATATAAGTTAAATAAGCAGGGTGACAATATACAGCCTCGACGTACTCCTTTTCCTATTTGGAACTAGTCTGTTGTTCCATGTCTTATAGTTTAGGTAGGTACAAAGGCAGTCACTATTCTTATTATTTATGTAGAAAAGGAAGTCTTCTAAATTCCATGAATATAAAATGCTTCAATAAATGCTTTAACAAAATGTCTACAATGCAGAATAGTATTCATAGATTTGAAATAAATGTACAGATATTTACTGCTTATCTATCAACAGAATTTCTCTTCAAGATAATTTATACTGAAAAATGTGCAAAGCTATGATTCAAGAATATTTATGTAAAAACATATATTCACACACACACACACAACTCCAAACTACATTTGTGAAAGTATATTTATATAAATGCAATGTAAAAAAGGTTGTTTTAACATAGAAGATACAATAAATGCACAAGAAAATAAATCTAACCCTTGTAAGTGAAGTGAAAGTCTCTCAGTTGTATCTGACTCTGTGACCCCACAAACTGTATTGTCCATGGAATTCTCCAGGCCGGAATACTGGAGTGGGTAGCCTTTCCCTTCTCCAGGGGATCGTCCCAGAACCCTTGTGAAGAGAATTATAACTTATAGTGATGTGGGGTGAAGAAGATATTTCACCTTTTACCCTAACTTTTTTTTTTTTAATTAAAAGAAGACTATTAAGTAATACTTCTGTGATTTAAAAAAAAATGGATTTCAGATCTTTCTGGAATTTTGCTGTAATTTTGAAAAGAAGCAGGCTATAAGCTGGGAGCTTAGATATGAACTGTGAATACCAAAATTTATTTATGGTGCTTAACATTCTTATGGCTCCCTTTCTATTTTTCAAATAAAATACTTTGGAATATAAAGACACAATGTGAATTAAAGAAAACTATTAGCAATCTTTCAGTATCTTTAATTATCATTATTGTTAGTGAGAGATTATAAAATGGTAATAGTGTATTTAGGAGTCACCCCTAAATTTTAGAAGCTAATAATGAATTGACTTAGTATTCTTGAGTTGACAAATTCCATCCTGGACAAGGGGCTATAAATATATATGACAAAAGCTGTATCCTTCAGTGAAATGCCATCTCTGGTTATCACAGCGAAATGAGGTATCTACTTCCTAATCATTTATTATTGTGATTAAAATTCTCTTTTTCACACATCTCTAATTTTTCTTATTTAGGATCAAAACTGACAACATCTCTTGTTTTTGATAACTCCAGTCTTCCAGAGATCCTCTGACAATGCATTTCATCTTCTATAATGCAAGAGACAATAGCTTTGGAATTTGAATCAAAATTTGGATTATTTCCCTTTAGGGAAGGCTTTTCTATTTTATTGATTTAGCTCTGCGCTACTTGAAGCCAAGGATGAAGTCTTGGCTATCTTTCAATTCCTGCCACTTAACATAGTGTCTGCTATTCATTATATGTTAGCTGAATAAATAAATGCTTTACCTAAGATTCAATAATAATGATATAAGGCTAAGGATCTTCAAATTTGGAACCAAGAAAACAACATTAGAATCCTGGACTTATTGTTTATAAACTAGGCTACATTCAATCTGTCCACTGCTTTGTCTTCAACTAGGTATAAGCATGCTTAACAGATAAGGTTGCTGGTAAGGTTAAATGAGAAAACTAAATGAAATCATTTATATATTTAAGATGATTTTAAACTATATGCCTTGCAATATCTAGTCAAAGGAGATACATTACATAAGTTGGATAGAGTCCCTACTCTAAGGAAACTACCTTCCCATGAAGGAAACAGGTATTAATGAAATAATTATATGATTATTTATAAAGAGTACAAGGAGTCTGAATTTTTAAAAAAATAAATGTAGAATATTCTCCTAATAATATAAAGGACAAGTTATGGAGTATGAGAGAGTTTTATCAAAGGAAGAGCAGGGTGATACACAAGAGAGGGCTAATGCATTCTGAAGGCGAAGGAAAGAAGGGAGGGAGGTAGATGAATTGAGAGGGGCTAGGTTAAGCATACGGAGAAGGCAATGGCACCCCACTCCAGTACTCTTGCCTAGAAAATCCCATGGACGGAGGAGCCTGGAAGGCTGCAGTCCATGGGGTTGCTAAGAGTTGGGCATGACAGAGAGACTTCACTTTTACTTTTCACTTTCATGCACTGGAGAAAGAAATGGCAACCCACTCCAGTGTTCTTGCCTGGAGAATCCCAGGGACGGGGGAGCCTGGTGGGCTGCCGTCTATGGGGTCGCACAGAGTCGGACACGACTGAAGCGACTTAGCAGCAGCAGCAGCCGTTTAAGCATAAGAAAATGTACAGAGGACTCTTGGGCAGGAGATCAGGTCTGTGTTAGATAATAAATTATAAGGAGGACAAAGAGAAAAATTACAGTGATGATGAAGATGATGCCAATGATAAAACAATTCTCAGAAAAAAAATTAACTACAGATCATCCTGTATGATATATGCTGTAAAGTTACAATTTATTATCCTATGTTCTCTAGGTTTGTCTAGCTACTTAACTTCCTGATCTTCACTTTGTATAAGTATGTGTGTATGTCAGTGGCTCACTCTAGCTCAACTCTTTGCAATACTATGGACTGTAGCCCACCAGAGTCCTCTGCCCATTGTATTCCCCAGGCAAGAATATTGTAATGAGTTGCCATTTTCTACTCTAGGGCATCTTCCTGACCCAGGGATCAAACCCATGTTTCCTGTGTCTCCTCCATTTGCAGGCGAATTCTTTACTGCTGAGCTAAGGAAGTAAGGACAGATCCAACCATCATCACAGTGGAAGCAACCAGTAAAATCAATGGTTGAACTCACGGCCATGGTGGGTAGTTAGTTATCTTGATGATTCCCTCGACTGTTTTTTTAAGTTTAGAGAGAAGAAGTGGGAAAAGAGGGGGAGAGAGAATATAGGATCTGATAGTTGATATCATTCAGTCTTGATAAACTGATTCAATGAAAATAAGTGTAAATTTAATTGATTCCAAGAAGTACTCACTGAACACCAATTTGGAATATAAGGCCACCACTCTGAATGCAAAGAATTGTCTGAAGTGAGATTTCATCTTGGTTAAAGAGACAGATAAAATAAAATTCCTGTTTGCAAATATATTCTCAATTATCTTGATATGTATGGCAAATATTAAGTCTAGTGCTTGTAATATCTAGAAAGGTTTGGACCATATGACCCTGTCAATAGCTTAAGCATCATCAGGTAGTAGTTAAATTTCATTTTAGCATAAAAATACTAGAAATTCAAACCAATTACAAAAGCATTTCATCTAAAAGCACAAATGCTCAAAATGTCAGAATATTAATAACTAGTATATTGACCATTTCGAATTCTACACTACATTGTGTGGCTCTGAAAGTTCCTATTAGTGTTATCTATATATATAAATTATATGGCAAATGAGTTGCAGTATTAGCACAGCAAATCTTCAATACCAAGTTTCAAGTTTAACAGAACTGTGGAAGATAAAAGTCAAGCTACCACTCTGATCTTATTAACTGAGGTTCATGATTACAGATCACATCATAAAAATATAGCCACCTATACTTTACACAAAGGAGGATCAAGATGTTAAGTAGCTTCCCCAAACACCCAAATCACAAGCTAAAAGATTACAACTTTATAGCACATAATACAAAGTTTCTCAGAAAAGGGTGCTTTGCTTTAATCATATGCTCTTTCAAATTGTAACTTATCCAGAGGGTGGGGGAGGGAAAGTTGGGTTACATATTCACTCTACACAGTTCTGCATAATATGGAAAATGTTAATTATCTAACAGCATGTTCACATTTTCTACTAGTTGGCAAGTACAGAATTTTGGCTGCTATCACTTCTCCAATAGGTATTGGAGTTTTACACATTTGTTATCAGCACAGAATTTGTCTTGTCTAGTTGTACTGCCTACATATTCCACTGTTCCAGGAGTCATTTAAGCATATAATAAATTGAGTTTCAATGAGCTGGAACCTCCCGCTTCAGCCTATTTTTCAGCAAATTATTTTCCAGCTGTAGCTTCAGCAGGAGTTTTTCCCACTCTTGAAAAGATGGCTATAATGGTCACATATTTTATATGCCAATTCTAAAATCATTTTAATCGGCTAGTTATTATGCATTAAATCAGTGATGAGCGAATTTAAAAAGAGTTCACATCACTCTATGGATATGGCAAGTATCTTTAATAGACTTCCATGTTTTGGCACTAAAGCCTGATATGACAAAAACAAGGCCAATATAGTTGGGGCTTTGCCATAGAGCAAGAAATATGTTGTTTTGCCATTTACAGTATACTTTTCTGCATACTGATGTTCCAACAAACATCACTGGAGTATGAAGAAAGCATTGATGTTTGAGGATCAGAAAACTCCAAATTTTGACTCGAATTTAATCGCTTCTATCTGCTTCCATTCAAACACAAGTTCTCTCTTGAAGCAAACAGATATGAAGGGTATTCAGATTAACCCGACTGAGGTGGATATTGTATTGTGGATCACCGGAGTATCCTACTTAGGATTCTAAATATACTTGGCAATAGCCTAAATGGAGATATAGGTATAGCAGCTTCTATATATCTATGTAAATCTCTATATCTATTGCTATAGATGTAGGTCTATCTATCTGCATATAGCTATACTGTATCTATACACATTTATACAAATATAGCTATAGATATAACTATGTGCTGTGCTGTGCTTATTTGCTCAGCCATGTCTGACTCCATGGATTGTAGCCCACCAGTCTCCTCTGTCCATGGGGATTCTCCAGGCAGGAATACTGGAGTGGGTTGTCATATCCTCCTCCAGGGGATCTTCCCAACCCAGGGATTGAACCCAGAATTTCTGATGGATTCTTTACCATCTGAGCCACCAGGGAAGCCCAGATATAACTATGTTTATATATAAATAAATATATTAGGATGCATCCAACACTAGTCATGTGTAGGAAGAGATACCGAGCAATTTAGTGTCCATTACTGTTATCTGTCTGCTGTAGTTCTCCCCATTCCTTCCTTTTCTTTCTTTCTTTGAGAAATTCTTCCCACCTCTAGGTGGACCCATAATGAATGGCAGAGAAAAATGGGAAATATAGACAGAAATTAAGTAGACTGTGTGTGTGTGTGTGTGTGTTTAAGTTTGCATGGCTATTGAAAGAAGTTGCAAGATATATTTCAATCAGGGAGTTGAAGAAAGCTGCACTCAAGAACTGACAAACCTAGAAATTAAAAGGAAACCTGATAAAATGTGACCCCTGGACTTTTTCTGTGGACGTGCCTTAATTATTATGGGGATACTTCAGTTTACTAAACATTCCAGGTGCCATTTCAGGCTGCCATCTCAGTTCTGAAGGGAACGCTGTCCTCTGCATGGTTGTGACTGTGGAGCTCTGAAGATGAGCCATTTATGGGAACTTGGTCAAGTGGGAATGTAACTTACCAACCTTGAATTCACATTTCCTTATCAGTAATAAACATGTTTTGAGTTAAATAATTAAGTTCCTTTCTAGTTCTAAAATGTTTTCTTTCATTTGGGAAGGAGATTACTCTGTTGCTGATTATCTTACTCAAGTTCAGACAACTAATAAATTGTATCAGCAGGGTTTGAGTTCAGGATTTCATCATTGTTGCTTGTTGTTTAATGCCACATGCCCCTAAGAGCCATGCAACATAACTTTCCATGAGTGTTCTCTGTTCTGAGGAGTGCAGAGCCTAACCTGCTAGAGAGAACCAGCAAAGAGAAAAATTTCCAAAAAAAATTAAAGCTTTCAATAAATTTCTTGTTAATATAATCATTTCTGCATTTTATCTTTCTGAAGTATTCTTCTAAATGACACTTTGGTATTTTGTTTGTTTGCTTTAGGTATTTTGTTCTACCACCCTACAACCTATCTTCTACATCCTCTTCTTTTTATCATTCTGTATTGCTCTGTTTCATTTTTTCTCTTTAGAGGTTATGTTGACCAGCTACAACCAGGGACCATATATAGTATAATGTCATTCTGCAAGGAATTTCATTCTCTTCGCTTGGTCTTTATAAACTGACTATTACTGCTGCTGCTGCTGCTAAGTCGCTTCAGTCGTGTCCGACTCTGTGTGACCCCATAGACGGCAGCCCACCAGGCTCCTCTGTCCCTGGGATTCTCCAGGCAAGAACACTGGAGTGGGTTGCCATTTCCTTCTCCAATGCATGAAAGTGAAAAGTAAAAGTGAAGTCGCTCAGTCGTGTCCGACTCTTAGCGACCCCCTGGACTGGAGCCTACCAGGCTCCTCCATCCATGGGATTTTCCAGGCAAGAGTACTGGAGTGGGGTGCCATTGCCTTCTCCGGACTATTACTAGTCCATCTAAATTCTTCAGTTTAACCAGTTTAATTCCTTTTCATTAGTTTCTTAAACTCTCATGTGTTATTTAGTTGGTAAATATATTGAGTGACTACAATACCAACATTTGGTCACTGTTTTACTGACCATTCAATAGCCCACTTCTAAGCCACTGTGGGCACAGACCGTGTTTTCCATTGGGCTCCATTTCCTTCAGCACTTAGTACAATACTGAAAAGTAATCAGTGAATGTTGATAAAATTAAGGGATGAATTCACTTACCCTCTCAATATTTTCTAAAAATAACCCTCCATTTCACAAAGCTGGGAAGAGGAAATCACTGAGTAAAGAAAGCAGAGATGATTCTATGTGCTCCATTTTTGCAGTAATAAATTGGTAGATTGAGAGACATGCTGAAAACCAAATTTAACTTAAATTTCTAATTTACTTTAACCATTAAGAAACATGATCACTATGTCTTGATGAAATCAAAGTAATCATTCAACAATGTAAATTATATCCCACTAAATGCATATTTAAAACTTGCTTGTGGCAAGTTTTTGACCCAAATGTTAAATTTTCACAAATTTCTACTTGAAATTTGTTTGAATACCTGTTTGAATTGATCTGAATCCCACCTCTTTTTGGTTTGTTTTGGTTTTATCTTTACTCCCTATTCTCCAGATGCACTAATTTTATATTCTCAGTTAGAGCGTTGAAATCCACAAATTGCCTGGAACTAGTTCTCTCGTGGGCCTGAAATGCTTTTCCCTTTTATTGGCTAGTTTCTGATTGTATCCTGGATCTAAGCCTAAATACCATTTCCTTGGAGGAGCTTTCTCTGATCATTCAAAATAGCTACACAGTCACTATCAACCTTATAGTCTATGGTACATCTTTTTGTGGAATGTATAATGACTTTGTAGGATGTTTAATGATTTGGTGTTTGTTTGTTTCTGTCCCTCTCATCAGAATATAAATTCTGTCTTAAGTGGTGGAGAAAAGTAATTAAAGGCATGGGTTGTAGAGTCAGACTGCTATGGTTTGAATTTAGACACCAACACTTCCTAGATGAATTACTTTGGGCAAGACCATTCCCTTCTCTTAAGATTAAGCCTCCTCCTGAATTAAGAATAATAATAATAATAATAATATCTATCTCAGAAGGTTGTTGTGAAGATATAATGATGTAATGCATAGATCATAATAACGTTACTCGTGATTATTCACCATCAGATACCCAGTACATATAGCAGTGCCTAGGGCCTTATAACTTGATAAATATTTAAGTTTAGTTTAGTTCAGTTGCTCAGTCATGTCCCACTCTTTGTGACCCCATGGACTACAGCACTCCAGGCCTCGCTGTCCATCACCAGCTCCCAGAGTTCATTCAAACTCATGTCCATTGAGTCAGTAATGCTATCCAACCATCTCATCCTCTGTTGTCCCTTCTCCTCCCACCTTCAATCTTTCCCAGTATCAAGGTCTTTTCGAAAGAGTCAGTTCTTTGCATCAGGTGGCCAAAGTATTGGAGTTACAGCTTCAACATCGTGATAAAAATTTATCAGATGAATAAATGAATGAGCCTAATAACTCTGGATAGTATTAATAAATCATTAAGAAAGTAAACCTTTCTCCCTATAAGCTTTCTATACTTCCTGTCACATTCTGTCTCATCCACTCAGTGTTTAGTTTTTCCTCATCACTTTTCTCCTCTCTCTTCCTTAGCATCTTTTTCACTCTCCACTGGCACTTAATATCCTCTACATATCAATAACCTCATGATTAAAACAAACAAACAAGAAAACACCCTATTTACCCCTTTCCTCTTTTTCAGTGGCCTTCAAAGAGTAGCTAACCTTGTCTCCATTCATTCCTAAACCTATTACATTATAGCTTCTATCTTATTACTTTCCTGGGATTGCTGCTGACAAGGCCACCAGAAAATTTCTTTGTTCTTAAGTCCATGAGACAATTTCTAATCTTCATCTTACTTAACTTATCAATTGCAGTTTATTCTTAGATAATGCATAGGCACTGAAGCCAGAGAGATCTGAATTAAATTGTGCTTCGCCCATTAAGGAATTTGAGGCCTTGGGCAAGTTGCTTAATCCTGAGCTTCAGTCTCCTCAAATGCAAAATGATAATGAAACTAATCTACCTTGTTTAATTATTTACTCAACATACATTTATCAAGATCCCACTCTATGTGAAGCCATGTTGCAAATATTGGCAGCAAATCAGTGAGGAAAAAAGATGAAAATCCTTACTCACTTGGATCATGCAATCTAGTGGCTACTAAGCTAAATAAACAAACACAGTATATAATGTGTTATTACTTGATAGGAGGTGAAAACAAAGTAAATACAAAATGATGAGTTGGTAAGGAATTCTGTTTTAGACAGGTGTTGCCCTTAGAAGGGTGTGTTTTAACCACAGACTTGAAAGAGGTGCAAATGTTGGTGGAGGGAAGGAGCAAGGATGAAGGATGTTCCAGACAGAAAGAACAGAAAGTAGAGAGTTGCTCAGATGGAGGACAGAGAACCTGTTCAAGGAACTACCAAGAAAGCATAGTAGCTATAGTAATGAAAAACAGAAATAAAGATAGAAAACATCAGAAAGGTAATTTGGAATGGGAGGTAAAACAAAGATCATTCATGGACCCGGTGGCAATCACAAGGATTCTGATTCTACACTGAGCAAACGGGAACCCACTGGAGTGCTTTGAAAATAATCAGTTTGACTGCTCTTTTGCAAGCAAGACAAGAGAAATAGCAGAATGGCCACCATAATCAATGTGAACGAAAACAGTAGTTTAAATAAGAGTAATAATGATGGAAATAGTAAAGATATCAGATTCCTGATACATTTTAAAGGTACAGTCAACTAGATTTTCTGATTAGATGCAGTGTTTGAGAAAGTGAAGTCAACGACAACTTGAGCTTTGGGTGATTGAGAGAAAGTGTGTACTATTTACTGTAATGGGGAAGATTTCAGAAAGAACAAACTGATTTGGGGGAGGTGATGAAGAGCTCAATTTTGTCGATGTTAACTTTGAGATACCTTTGCTAACTCCTATAATATCAGTACCTACTCTCTAGTTTCTCTCTAGTAGAAGTTTGAAAAGGCTTTTTTGGATAATCTGACCAAAATAAGAAGAGATATAAAAAAATGGTAATCTAAGAAATCCCTTAAAAATGACCTGCCCAGTTAAGTATACAGTCAACAAATGGCACTTACCTATTCATAGCTTCAAATCACCTCTTAACTTTCTTAATCTAATCACGAGAAAGCAACAGAGATTACCAAACATCTGAAAAAATCCTCAATAGGGAAGGCAGATACCAAAACCAGTCAATTCAATTTAAAAAAATGAATGAAATAGAAATTTTGCAGAAAAGAAAACTATTATAATTACCTTCAGATTAATAAATGTGGATGTTAATTTCAAATGATTATTTAGAGAACAAAAATGGTCCTTGTTAATTAAAAACAACAAAAAAATGAAAATATCAATAAATTAAAAATTAAACTTTACAAATCCATGAAACATATCAAATGCAATAACAAGACAAAAGACAAGAAAATTACAGCATATGATATTATCTCACATTTGAATAGGAAAAGCTAAAAAAATTGTGAAAAGAAAAAAATTATAAAAAATAACAAGTAAAATATTTTGAGAAAATTCTCAGCCCTAAAGGATATGAGTTTCTGGATTAAAAGTCCAACAGATTGTCTAAAATGACTAGCAAAAATATGAAAATTCCAGAAACATAATGGCAAAGAGGATATTCTAAAAGTGTCCAAAGAAAAAATTATAGGTCATAATGCAAATTATTAGCAGTCAGAAGGGCATGAGATCTATCACCATCACTTTCACATGCTAGAACACAATGGGGCAATACCTTCAACATTCTAAAGGAAAATAATCTCTAATTTAAGAATTAAAATTTAAGAATTATAATTAAGAATTACATATTCAGTACTACATTATATATCAAGCTGCTGCTGCTGCTAAGTCGCCTCAGTCGTGTCCGACTCTGTGCGACCCCATAGACGGCAGCCCACCAAGCTCCCCCGTTCCTGGGATTCTCCAGGCAAGAACACTGGAGTGGGTTGCCATTTCCTTCTCCAATGCATGGAAATGAAAAGTGAAAGTGAAGTCGCTCTGTCGTGCCCAACTCTTAGCAACCCCATGGACTGCAGCCCACCAGGCTCCTCCGTCCATGGGATTCTCCAGGCAAGAGTACTGGAGTGGGGTGCCATCACCTTCTCTGTTATATATCAAGAGGAGAGCATAAAAGAGTCATTTTAAGTTACATAAGAACTTTAAAAATTGTACCTTCCATACCATTATTTTTAAAGTAATTGGAGAATGTGCTTCATCAAAATAAAGGTAGTAAACCAAACTAGAGAAATATATGGCATGCAGAATATCTGAGCCAAGAGAGAACCTAGTCAGGTTTATTATGATGAAGAATAAATAGAAATATCTTTCCATTATACTTTCTTGCTATTCTTCCAGTTCCCTATACTCTTAACTGCAGTATATTCTAGGTCCCAGTTTATTCCATGATTTGCCTCCTTATACTCTGCACATTGCTGCTTCCATGACCCAAGCATGTTTATCTATCTCTTCATCATCCTTTAGCATTTAGTACAGAAATACCCAACTTTCTACCTATTACCTAAAAAACCTTTAGTGATACCCTAGCCTGAGAGTTCCAGAAAAGCACGTATTTCTGCTTTATTGACTATGCCAAAGTCTTTGACTGTGTGGATCACAATAAACTGTGGAAAATTCTGAAAGACATGGGAATACCAGAACACCTGATCTGCCTCTTGAGAAATTTGTATGCAGGTCAGGAAGCAACAGTTAGAACTGGACATGGAACAACAGACTGGTTCCAAATAGGAAAAGGAGTGCGTCGAGGCTGTATATTGTCACCCTGCTTATTTAACTTATATGCAGAGTACATCATGAGAAACGCTGGGCTGGAAGAAACACAAGCTGGAATCAAGATTCCCAGGAGAAATATCAATCACCTCAGATATGCAGATGACACCACCCTTATGGCAGAAAGTGAAGAGGAACTCAAAAGCCTCTTGATGAAAGTGAAAGTGGAGAGTGAAAAAGTTGGCTTAAAGCTCAACATTCAGAAAACGAAGATCATGGCATCTGGTCCCATCACTTAATGGGAAATAGATGGGGAAACAGCGTCAGACTTTATTTTTCTGGGCTCCAAAATCACTGCAGATGGTGACTGCAGCCATGAAATTAAAAGGAGCTTGCTTACTCCTTGGAAGGAAAGTTATGACCAACCTAGATAGCATATTGAAAAGCAGAGACATTACTTTGCCAACAAAGGTTCATCTAGTCAAGGTTATGGTTTTTCCTGTGGTCATGTATGGATGTGAGAGTTGGACTGTGAAGAAAGCTGCTGTGGTGTTGGAGAAGACTCTTGAGAGTCCCTTGGACTGCAAGGAGATCCAACCAGTCCATTCTGAAGGAGATCAGCCCTGGGATTTCTTTGAAAGGACTGATGCTAAGCTGAAACTCCAGTACTTTGGCCACCTCATGCGAAGAGTTGACTTATTGGAAAAGATTCTGATGCTGGGAGGGATTGGGGGCAGGAGGAGAAGGGGATGACAGAAGATGAGATGGCTGGATGGCATCACTGACTCGATGGACATGAGTCTCAGTGAACTCTGGGAGGTGGTGACGGACAGGGAGGCCTGGCATGCTGCGATTCATGGGGTCACAAAGAGTCAGACACGACTGAGCAACTGATCTGATCTGAGCCTGAGAAAAGTGACTGAGCTATTCAAGACTCACCAGAAGTATTAAATATTCTGTACTGTGTCTCCTCAATTCTGACTCTTCCTACTGAACTACATATTCCTTGAGGGTAGGGGTCATGTTATATTGTCTTTGTATCTCTATCATCCAGTCTGATGCTCAATAAGAATTGAATGAGTAAATGAAGGAACAAAATTAATTTATTACTTAGAGATACACATCAGATTAAGGAGTTAATTTCCAAAGTGATAACAGGACTAAAAATAAGAACCTATACTCTATAGCCAGGATTTATTAAGTCCTTATCATATTCTGTGAGTAGCTAACTCACAATCTCTTACTTAAGTGATAGATAGGGATTTGGACATCTGTCTGATGAGCTCTTGTGTTCAGGCTCTGTGCTGCTTTGTAACTCTTCTGAGGAGAAGAGCAGTTCTAGTGCATACGTACATAAAAGCCAATTAGGACATCTTCTTTCAGAGAAAGATGTTTTATAGCAAAAAAAAAAAAAAAGAGTCTATGAACTCCAATTGTATGAGAACAGACAATTCAGTATATTGTTTTTAAACTGTTGGAAATGGAAAAGGTTAAAGCAAACAAACAAAAAAAGCACCTTTCTTCCCTAGATGAGAGTTTTTCTGACAGAACTGATCCTGGAGGTGATTTTATGGCCATGTTATCAACCTCTGTGAAGAATGTAATAGAAATGCTGACAGAGCCCTCCTTATGATGGGTTTGGAAGGTACAGCTATAAAAGAGAAGTAATTTCTAGAATTTGGAAATTATTCATGACTGTAAAGACAAACATATTTGCCATAAATGAAGCCCATACCTGCGTGGCGACAGACTTAATTCAAGGTCAGCAATAACTTTAAAACAAATTCTATTAAACTCTCATCAAGCTGTTCAAGTTAAAACTAAGGGAGGAAAACTCTCTGCAGAACACTAAATCATGCAAAAATTTAAATAAAATCAGCTAAAGGAAACTAAGACCAAATTCTCTCTTTAAAATGTTTCTTCTAAAGCAGGAAAAGAATTCAATACTTTGAAAGCAAAAATAGCAAGAGCTTGTGAGTATTTTACAAACAATCACTGAATCTGGTTTTATAGAAAATGATAATAAAATAAGTCATCAATAGTACAGTCACTCGTCAACTGAGGTCTCTTTGACCAAACTTGTTAAATGTCTGTCTTCTGTGGCCAGAGACACAACAGGGAAAATTTCAAAGAACACATAGTTAATCTGTTGACACTCCTGCTGTGGGTTTTCTGTTCTACTCAAGCACAAATGAGTATATGTTTTCTACTTAAGGGTTTCCTATACAGTTTTTTCTCTGGTTTCCTCCCCTTAAGGTCATGCTCTATAAAACTCACTTTCTGGCCCTTTTGTCCTCAACCAATCTCATCCATCTCTTGATTTTGCTACATGTATAATGTATATTTAAAAGATCTTATAGGCTGTGTAATTAAAGAGAGCTGTATTTGAATTCTGTGTGTATATTGATTGGATAAGACTGGGCAAGTTTTTCATATATCTGCAATGCTCATTGGTTTATCTATAAAATGAGGATAAATAAAACTTCCCAATAGAAATGCCCAGGAAAATCTGATGTTATGGGCCAATGGCCCACTTGTTTGGGCACATGGAAATGGGAGATTTTATTCACTTTAGTCATTCAAATATTGAAATATTATAATTAGGTAAGGTGAATATCTTAAAAGCAGACAGATGCCCTTAGATGGCAAAGAAGCTTGATAAATGTAGATACTAAGGCTAGATTTGAACTCTAAAAGTTTCTCTAACATTCTGCAATGATTTTTTCAAAGCAGTGGTTAGTTTATTTGGGTATAGACAATGTCAACATATCTAAAACCTAGACATATTTGATAAGAGACAGGACTAAAGGCAGAAAGCAGAGATCTCTAGAATTATCTCTTAGATACATCTGTGATAATAGGAGGCATCACATACAAGCTTCTACTGTAAGTTACTATTACTGTGAAGTCTGTGCTGTTCTTTGTTTTAATCCTGTGACAGCACAAAGCCTGGCATCTAGAAGGTATCAATAAGCATTTTTTGAGTAAATAAAAAAATGGAGTATAGTCAAGACATCCAAGCGGATAGGCTTTTACTAGCTGGGAAAGCAAGCTGAGTGGTCTGGAAACAGCTGAGATGGAAATGGGGATATTTGGAATTTTTTTTCTTTATTAAATCCTTTTTTCACCCTTTTTTAAGGGTGAAAAAAAGTGTATGTTTGAATGCTGATGTGAGTAACAGAGCAGAGAGAAACAGATTGATAATAGAGATGAAGGAGAAAGAACAAGAATAAATATGACTGACCAATCAATTCCTGAAATGGACAGCAAACAGGATCTCTGTTTGAGTATGGGGCAGAACGGTCTTTGTTTCCAGAAAATCCACTTTCTCTACCATCAGAAGAGGGAAGAAGACAGTTCAAGAAGCAGATAGGTTCACATTTTCATTAAATGGAAGCTGAAGTTGTTGTAGAAAGCACAATTGCCTGGGGTCTGAAGGTTATAAACATTTTAGGGTGCTTTTAAAAGAAAAGTTCAAAATTACAATTTAAGTCTTTGGAAAGAATCTGTAAAAGCGGAATTAAATCTTGGATTTACATCTCGTTAGCTATGTATATTTGGGTGATCTATCAATCTCTCTATGCCTAGACTTTCTCATCTTTAAAATGGGGACAGACCTGGTATCTATCCATCTCATAGGATTTTGGAGGTGACTGGATAAAATAGCTCATGTAAAACAACAGTGAAAAATCATGGAAAGGAGTAGATACAACAATCCATGTAAAACTAATTTATGTAAAACACTTAGTTATTCTCAATAAACATTGATAATTATTATTAGACAGAGGCCCTGAAGCTATGTAATAGGAAGGACATAATAAATGTTAGTTTCTACTCCAGATAGATAAGTCATTTTAAAGACATCATGTTATGCTTCATTTGAAACCTAATGAATTCCTAGCAAATATTCGACACACAAAATATATTTTTTTTATTGTTATTCCTCCCCCGCTCCTCTTCCCACTTCTCTTGCTTTTCCTCCTTCTCCATTTCTATCACTAGAATGACATAAAAGCAGACAATCTATATGTGAACCCACTAGAATTCCCTCCCTGAGGCTAAGCACTGTGTCATATCTGAAATAAAGACCATTCATTATTCACATGATAGCTATTCAACAAAATTTTTGTTGTTAAGAAAATAACCAGGATTATACTATCATTCATCGTTCAAGAATCTAATAAAATTTGAATACTAAGAATTGCTCCAGAACCAACGGGGAATTTAGTGACTGTCTAGAGTATATGACATAATTCTCTCTCATTGTAGCACTAAGTGTGGGCACAATGCACCCCTGAGGCTGACACTGAGTCAACATTCAGCAAATGCTTTACAAATAAATGGTTCCTCATAAGAGAAGGAAAGGTGACTCACTGGAGTTTTTATGCACACCACTAAGTTCTTAAAGAGAGAAAGCCTACTAGGCATTCTCTATCAGAAATTATTCATTTTGATAAGTCTGGCCCCAAAAGAAATGCAAAACAATGCTAAAAATTTCTTACTCCCAATACCCATAACCAAAAAGCTGTTCATTCAATTTTCTGTAGTGGCACATACTCAAATGATGCATTAAACATTTAGCACTGTTGTTCTCCAGGTTTTATTAATGCTCACTAACTCATTTATTCTCATGCTGATAATCTTGCCTGAAGCATCTCACTTTTCCTAAGGTACTAAAGTGACTTGGGTTGCAACCAAATCTGCAGTAACTAGTGAGCTGAATCTGTAAGAAAGTATTGGGGTACTTTATTACAGAAAAAAAAAAAATCAGAATTCTGAGTATTTACCTCAGAATATTTCTACCCACCATATGTCTATGCCTGTGCCATTTGAAGGAATAAAGGAGAATCCATGTTTATTTTAAAAAGTTTTTTTTTTTTTTTTGGTAAACTCTGTTGGGTTGAGTGATCCCCAATATGCTCTTTGTAATAAGTGAAATAAAAAATGAGAAACAAGAAATAAGAAAGTGGTTTCTTCTAATGAAAATATACATTTTTCCCACTAAAAGACATTGCAAAAACTTTTATTGAGTAAAATAGGGATGTTAGATAAATCTATTTCTCATAAAGTTTGGATAGAAAATTTTAAGTATTTGAGATAAACAAACTTAAAGTCAGTCAATATATAGCAAGGATAACAATGTATAAAATACCAAATCACAATGAAACTGATGCAAGCCAGAGCTAGTTCTCAGTAAAACCAGATTCTAGTCAGAAGCAGTTCCTGCTCTTTTCATTTCTAGTCTTTTAGAGGCTACTATGAGGGTATTCCTAGTGGCCCAACGGTAAAAAAAATTCACCGGTTAATGTATTAGAAGCAAGGGACTTGGGTTCTGTCCCTGGTTTGGGAAGATATTTTCCAGTCGGAAATGGCTACCCACTCCAGTATTCTAGCCTAGAAAATTCCATGAACAGAGGAGCCTGGTCGCTACAGTCCAGGGGCTTACAAAAAGTTGGAAGTGACTGAGCATGCACACACACAACACACACACATACATAAGGGTATTAGTCACTGGAATTATGATTTGATACTTAGCATGACATCTTATAGTGGCAAAGAACCTGCCTGCCAATGCAGGAGACATAAGAGTTGCTGGTTTGATCTCTGGGTCAGGAAGATCCCCCTGGAGAAGGGTGTGGCAACCCCCTCCAGTATTCTTGCCTAGGGAACGTCATGGACAGAAAAGCCCTACGGGTGGGCTAAAGTCTATAGGGTCTCACAAAGAGTCAGACACAATTGAAGCAACTTAACACATACCCACATGACATCTTACATCAGAAACTAAAAGTAGATAGCATATTGTCCACCTCCTTGATTTAATGAAAAAGTTTATCAAGCTGTGGGAGCTAAGTGACTGACAATGAGTCAACCCAGCTAATTTGAGCACTGTTATGGAAAGTGAGGTAGTGATAGGAGATAAAAAGGGTACACCTTGTAGTTAAGCACTTGAAAGTTGAAATCTCTTACAGACTGTCATGAACAGTGTATTATATCGTGTGTTATGTACTATTGCTTAGACAGGAGGATATTATCAAGTTAATATCCAGCTTTTGCATGAGCAGAGAACTACATTTTTGGATCGCATTGCCCTTTTCCAGCCTGCTTCAATCTTTACAATAAAAAATCAAAGTGAAAGCAATATTCAATATCTAGGATGCATTTGCGAGTAATGAATTTGATACAGCCAGAGGCTTGAAAAGAAAGTGAAAATGAAAGTGTTAGTCTCTCAGGCATGCCTTAGTCTTTGCAATTCCACAGCCCACCATGGGCTGTCCGTAGGGTCACATCCTATGTCCATGGGATTCTTCAAGCAAGAATACTGAAGTTGGTTGCAATTCCATTCTCCAGAGGGTTTTCCTGACCCAGGGATTGAACCTGGGTCTTCTGCTTTGCAAGCAGACTCTTTACTGTCTAAGCCGCCAGGGAAGCCAGTTGAGAAGAAAAGCCATATATTTATTGTAACTCCCAAAATGTGTTTAGTTCACAGATAAGCTGGGAACTTTGTGAAGAAAGGGAGGAAGTCATCATAATAAGGATCACAGCTAAACAAGTATCCTCCAGGATGGAACTCCATAGGTAACACTCTAACACAGTGTTGACCTTAAGGAAGTTAATACATTCAGATTTGATCCAGGCCAAGGTCAATGTCCAAGAGGATGTTATCTGGTAGACAATAAAGTGAGGGCTTCTGTAAGGTTATAAAACTCAAAGTCAAAGGAATCTAGCCCTCAAAACCTCAGAATAACCTTTCAGGGACAGGCAGAGTTACAGAATTTAATGAGAAAAAAAAGAGAAGCATCCAAGAAGATAATTGACAGAATAGAGACCACCATTAGGGCCCCACCTAAGGAAGTTGGGGCTTTGAGAGGGACTTAAATTCCTGAGGGAGACAGGAAACCAAGGTAGGAAAACAGTCCTACAAACTGGGATTCAAGCATCAAGTTTGGGGTATTTAAAGTGCTAAGTGCTATTCATTTCGATTTTGGCAAAACTAATACAATATTGTAAAGTTTAAAAATAAAATTAAATTAAAGTAAAAAAATAAATAAATAAAAAAAATAAACCAAAAAAAAAAAAAAAAGTGCTGAACCTGCAAAAGCCTAAGGCACTTCCTAAGGCACTCTGACTCATTTTTATGGACTGTGGAAGCTCATAAAGTACTTCCTAAGTTGTTTGGGAGAGACTAAGGAACAGAATATGGCTAAGTCTTTAGGAACAGTTGGAATCCAGTTGGTCTGAGTTGGATAGGGGTTGATCCCAACAACCCACAAATCCTGGGCAAGATTTGGCAGAGAGTGGGTCATAACCAGATGAATGAAAATCACTCAACAGAGAAGAAAAACACAGCTGAATTTCATTGGAATTGGAAATGAGTTCAATTTTGTGTTATACTGCTTTTAAAATAAATACACTTTTCTTCTTAAAATTCCTTTTGAATAAGTCTTACACATAACAATGATAAAGCTATATCCAGGTATTATCACACTTTTTCCTAGCACTTTCCTGCTATTTCACATATCTGTTCATAAAATCAACACTTAAAGCCCAATTTAGGTGCATGTGTGTGTTTCAAGGAAGGTTCCAGAAACTTAACATCAAAACGGCAAAGCTAAGACACAGGCGTAAGAAACCAATCATTTTATGTACATTCTGTATGAGAAGCTAGTTAGTAATCTGGCCAACAAAAAAAGTAAAGAGGATTTCAGAGGCAAAACAGATTTATTTTCAAAGTGGAAATTATCTGAATGATGGCCCTAGATGGAAATTACTTTTTCCTACATAAAAACAAGATAAATTTTGCTAATATTCTTCTACATTTTAAAATACAACATTACTCAGAATCCTCATCAAGGGCATCATAAGCAAGTTAGCATTATGTTATAGGATGGAAGCAGAAACTGTATATTTTCTCAATGAGAAAATAATAAGATAAAATCCAGATAAAAAGCTACTATGTTATTTTATATAAATATGTATATATTTATCAGAAGGCAGTATGAGAATTATAGGAGGTCAACACTTACATAGACAGTAGAGAAAGCATCTTCATAGAAGAATTACCAGGGATCATTTTAATTCTACCTTCATTAGCCGTGAAATCTTGTGTTATTATAACCTTGTTTTGCCTCAGTTTCCACATCTGTAAAATGGATATTGCAAAGCAGCTCATCCCTCATAGAGCTGCTGAAGGGATTAAAATTAAATAATCCATATGAATAATGCATATACACTAATTTATGGTTGTCATTAAATAACTTTTAGTTGCTATTATTAAAGCAGATTTCAAGGAGATGTTCAGAAATTCACCAAAGAAATTAAAACTCATGTTAACACAGCAGTAAATTAGGAAGTCAGCATTAATATGCCCATCTGTATTCACTTGCTTGTCAAAGACTTGCTTACTAAATAAGATAATCCATTTATCAGACCTCTCTAATTAATAAGAACACTGCTCCTCTCCCTGTGCTCTTTTATCAAATATATGACATTAGTAGCAAAATGACATGACAGTGATGTAAAATTACAACATTAACAGGCGCTGAATAAATAAAACCTGAAGCAGAATCTTTCCTGGTGCCAAGAATAGAATAGCTGAGATGTGGATGGATATTTCAGAACTGAGTTTAGAACAGTAAATCATACAATTCTGGCAGAACACTAGAGAAGATACTTTTCACAACAAAACTGAAATACTGGTGAGGATACACAGCTCTGCTATTTCATTGTGAATGACAGGGCGAGTCTAATAAAGTAGCTGATTTATTGGAAACCTTATCACATTTTAATGGGAGGTGCTTTTACTGACTCTCTTTACCCACTACAGAACCTGTGCCGTTGTGCCAGAAGAGGGTTTGATCTTTACTCAAGCAAAAATCAATTTCTTCTACATAAGGAAATTCAGCCTTCACTCATTTGAATATAAAGTTTTCAACATATGCGCTAAAAGTAGCATATGCTCATGTTGAAAAAGTGAATCAATTTTTATAACCGATGATCATAGTTGCTTGTGTTATGTATAAATGTGGTTCTGTTGTGTTTAATACCGTTCTTTCTGTCTCATTCACCTGGTTTTGCTAAATTGACAAAGGGCACTGGTTTCCTTTCATTTCTCTAAAGACAGAACCATAGTACATTTCATGGAAAAGGGGGATGAGGCAGAGAGGTTTGGGAAACTTGGCCATTTCTTGAACTGTATCTTTGTCTACTAGACTCCCAAATATCTCAGCTTAGGCATCCGGTTTTGCAGTCACTAAGAAAAATAGCTACATTCACTTTTACTTGTAGCCCTCTTTCTGACTAATGGAACCATGTTGGGCTAACAACACAAGCATATTAATAAACAGTCCCCGGTTTTCTTCCCAAGAACCCACTCACAATTTTTCCTATTAGATTTGTTTTTCTTGTCCCTGCCTCGCACCCCTCCATACCATCTATCTTAGTTCATAGAAGTACATTTCTTATTGTCCAATAGTAAGACTTTGATTCTCCTTTTGGGACCTTCGTTAAATAAATAATGGTCCTTCAAAAATAAATAGACTTTCATTTCCATTTTAGTGGCAAACTGATTTCTTTGGAAAATTGGTAGAAAGTAACTACAAATGTTTATAATCTTTGCTTTAATGCATAGTCTACTTATTGGACATACCTCATAAACATCCTGCTTCAGTTTTCATAAAAGAATGATGCATGGACAACAATTAAGTAATTTCCTAATTAGTTTTGTAACATTTGATAATCATGACAATATAATAAATTAGTCATCAAAAAGTACCTTATTAAACTTTCAAAAATCATACATTGCTGAAAGTAAGGAATTATTTTTATTTTTTTAAATGTCGATTTTTAGTCTCAACATAAAGGGATTTTGATGAAAGAAATGATGTTTCAACAATCTAGTTTAGGAAGCTACTAATTTAAACAGTGTCACTGATGTGATAGATATTGAGAAGCTTTATATTTTATATTTTTTAATTTGATTTTAGAAGGTAGCCATTACCTATGTTACTGATTTTCAGTCTTTCAGCAACAAGACTCCTAAGACAAACTGTCATAGTAACATCAAATATAAAGATACATTGTAAATCTGAAGTCTGTTCTATAAGTGTCACCACTGGTCATAACACTGACTAACGCATTCCTAAAATATTTGACAGGATCCAGCATATCTCTTCCTGAATATTACTTGTCTTCTATTTCCTCATTTTGGCCAGTTTCTGGAATTAAGAATTATTTTGCCTATCATATCATTTTGCTATTCTTGTTTGTTTTTCTATTGTTCTTTCTCACCCTTACAAGGCTCCTCTATTTTAATTAAATGTGGATATTTAATATTAACTTGAAAGGGAAAATATAGAGAGACTCTAAAAAGATACTGAGGCAACAAGTTTTCTCTTTGCTAATATAACTCCTAACCTGATGATTTTGCTAATCTTTTGTAGAATGCTGTAAAGCCTTTATTAGTATTTGAATTATTTTTTACATTAGAGAGATGGGGAAAAGGAGAGAATATGAAAAATAAGATTCAATTAAAAATTGAGCTTAGAAAGTCAACTAACATAGCAGGTCATCCCCAAACTGCATAATCTATTACTGTTGAAAAACACTAATCTTCATAAATCTAATATTTAGCTAGAATTTCAGAAAGTCCTATTACTTAGAAAAATCCAAAGCAGGTCCTAGGAAGCCTTAACCTGGTAGGATTTTATGCAAAATCCTTTTAGGGAAAATGGTTCTTCACAACTATAGCAACTAAAAATGACTCAGGTATTATGTTCACATGCTCTGGCAGACAAATGAGCTTTTAAAAAGTCTTATAATGTGACTATCTATGAAAGAACTTTTATTCCCCCCTTTAATGAAAACATCCTCTCTTCCTCACCCTCCTGAGCTTTTTATCCTCTTGACATCTATAGAAATCCTTAGGATGAGATCATGCTACCTATGTAAATGGTGAGCTTATATAATGTTGTCAAGCTGCCATGTCCACTTATCCAGATGGTTTTGCATATGCAGTTTATAAAGCATTTATGCAGCTCAGAGTATATTCTAGATTTACCAAGTGTCATTTGCCTTACCCTCATCCCTCAATCACCAGTGACTGACATCAAAATAGTGCTATATGTCTGAATACATAGAAAACACCAAAAATAATCAAATATTTAAAAACAGCTTTATAACGAACTACAATGTCTATAATTTTTGCTGATAAAATAAAATATTTTTCAATTATTAAATTTTAAAAATAATACAGAAGAAGTCAGCTATTAATCTTACATTTTTTCATAATGATATATAAAACAATTTAATTCATAAGGTCTAAGAAAGCATTATCCAAAAACAAACTCATTTTTGATCAAAAATATTTGCTATTTTTCTCATATATTTTCTCTTAAATGCTCCTTTGTTCTTGTTTGGCTTCAAGGTTAGATTGTGTCTTTGCTAAAATTAAAATTACATAAAACAAAATGTCATGCATCTAATTCAGACTATATCTTCAATGTCTGACTAGCAAACATTTTGGAGACAATAGGAACTGGAAAACGCTCCTGAATACCGTGAACTTTCGTGCTGGGAAACAGCATGGACTACACTCATACACCACATTATTTCTCAAATATTCATGGATCTCAAGTATATCTGACCTAGAAGATTAATGCAGCTTTATTCTATTTTTCCACTATTAAAATCTTATCTCTATTTTCTTTTTCCTATTTCACTTTGGAATAAACATCTGACCATAATTTGAATTGTGAAAATTTAAGGGAAGAATCAGAAAACCAGAAGTGAACTGTAAATGAGCCACTAATAACACAATTCAGAATATGTGCATTGGAAAAAGAGTCAGGTATCCTGAAGTTTGGCAAGTCTTGTCAGTTTGTATTTTGTCATATATCATTGCCAATAACAAGAATAGGTAATGATTACAATTAGCCCTTGAACAACATGGGTTTGAACTGTATGTGTCCACTTACACAATGATTTCTCTCAACAGGAAATACTACAGTATTACAACCATACACAGTTAGTTGAATCTGCAGATACAGAGGGCTGACTATAAACTATATACAGATTTTTGATGATGTGAAGGATCAGTGCCCCTAAATCTCATGGTGTTCAAAGGTCAATGGTACAGCTGTAGTTTTAAAAATCTCTTTTTTTTTAATGGTTTTGTATTTTTGTTAACTTTTATTTTATATTGGAGTATAGTTGATCAAAAATGTTTTGCACGTCAGGTGTACAGCCAAGTAATTCAGTTATACATGTACATGCATCTATTCATTTTCAAATTCTTTTGTCATTTAGGTTGTTACATAAACTTCTTTATTCTTATCCATACATTTTTTTTCAGAGCTACTTGAAGAAAACGATCTGAAACTTGAACTAGATGGTTGCTTGTTAATATATGTCCTCGGGTTAAGGTTAATTGTGCAACTTGCTGACTGAAGGATCACATCAGTCATCAGCCTAAGAAAATTAAAAAAAAAAAAAATCGTACCACTAATTTAATGGCATTTCTGTCTCTTTCTTGTCACATAGCTAGTTTAGATTGCTTTAGTCAATTCATTCAAGAAGATTGATTATTTTTGGATGGCCATTATGTACTTTAAATTGTAGTACATCAGTTTTTTTGTTAAGAACCATAGGTCTTATTAAAATACATAAAATATCCTCTTTTTAAAAATCTGAACACAATCTGTACTTTAGTTAGTAATAAAGTATCACATGTCAATTTTCTTTTTTTTAAAACAGCATAATATTTGTTTATATTTTCATAACTGGATTAGAAGTTTTAAGCCTCATTTAATTTCTTTTAAAAATCACTAAATTATTAGCTTTCTAAACTTTTAGCAGTAATACTAGATGCTGTTATAAATGGAACTATATCAAAGTTTTCAGGGAATATAAATTAGAAGTCTAGTATTCTATTCATTTTAGTCAAATAAGTGGAACCAAAATGTTATAAATTTTTTGTTCAGTTGTTAAGTCATGTTTGACTATTTGTGACCCCATGGACTAAATCATATATGTTTTAGATAAGCAAAAATTCATAATTTTTCTAAAAAATATATTGAATTATATCATACATACTATTCATATATGGGTATGGGCATCTGGTCTCATCACGTCATGGGAAATAGATGGAGAAACAGTGGAAACAGTTTCAGACTTTATTTTTTGGGGCTCCAAAATCACTGCAGATGATGACTGCAGCCATGAAATTAAAAGATGCTTACTCTTTGGAAGGAAAGTTATGACCAACCTAGATAGCATATTCAAAAGCAGAGACATTACTTTGCCAACAAAGGTCCGTCTAATCAAGGCTATGGTTTTTCCTGTGGTCATGTATGGATGTGAGAGTTGGACTGTGAAGAAGGCTGAGCGCCGAAGAATTGATGCTTTTGAACTGTGGTGTTGGAGAAGACTCTTGAGAGTCCCTTGGACTGCAAGGAGATCCAACCAGTCCATTCTGAAGGAGATCAGCCCTGGGATTTCTTTGGAAGGAATGATGCTAAAGCTAAAACTCCAGTACTTTGGCCACCTCATGCGAAGGGTTGACTCATTGGAAAAGACTCTGATGCTGGGAGGGATTTGGGGTAGGAGGAGAAGGGGACGACAGAGGATGAGATGGCTGGATGGCATCACTGACTTGATGCACATGAGTTTGGGTGAACTCCGGGAGATGGTGATGGACAGGGAGGCCTGGCGTGCTGCTATTCATGGGGTCGCAAAGAGTTGGACATGACTGAGCAACTGAACTGAACTTAACACTTGATAAAGGCTTGAGATAGAACAACAATAACAAAAAATAGACAGAAACTGAAAAACATAAACTTAACGAAATGGGAGTACTGAATATGAAATAGAATCGGTGAAACAAATTAGATAAAAATAAAAGACCATCATACAGTCCAGTTGTTTTTAAACATGGATGCTCATTATAAACATATCTGGAGATTTGGAGAAAAAATACAATACCAGGGCATTTACATTTTAAAAAAAATTCCAAGACAATTCTAATGTGCATCTGGGTTTTAAAAAGTGATTACAAGGTGTTTTTTTTTGTTTTTTTTTTTTATTAAATGTTAGTTTTAGTGATACAGAATTCTATTATTTTCTGTTGACCACTCATGATACAATGGTATTAAAACAAATAATAGTTACATAATCACAATAGTAAAAGATGTTTATCAGTTTTCACAATCAACAGTCAGACAAAAAATAAAAGATAATTACAATCACAAGCCATAATGGAAACATGATTGACCTAAAAGTAAAAAATAACTGGGCATCTCTGGTAGCTCAGCTGGTAAAGAATTTACCTGCAATGTGGAAGATCCTCTAGAAAAGGGATAAGCCACCCACTCCAGTATTCATGGACTTCCCTGGTGGCTCAGGTGGTAAAGCATCTGCTTGTAATGTGGGAGACCTGGGTTCGATTCCTGGTTTGGGAAAATCCCCTGGAGGAGGGCATGGCAATTCACTCCAGTATTCTTGCCTAGAGAATCCCATAGACAGAGGAGCCTGATGTGCTATATAGTTCATGGACTTACAAAGAGTCAGACATGACTGAGAGACTAAGCACAGCACAGAACATAAAAAATAATTGCATACAATTTGGGCAGTTAAGTAGAGTAATGTGGTAAGTAGAAGTGCATACATGCACAGGTTTTCATCTACCCAGCCAGTCTGTCTTTTGATTGGTGTATTTAGTCCATTTACATTTAAGGTAATTATCAGCATGTATGATCTTATTACTGTATTCTTAATTGTTCCCCACCCCCTCCAGGTCTTTTCCTTTCCCTGTATTTCCTGTCTAGAGAAGTTCCCTTTAGCATTTGCTATAAGGCTGATTTGGTGGTGCTGAATTCTCTTAACTTTTGGTTAGGTGCAAAGCTTTTGATTTCTCCATTAAATCTGAACAAGAGTCTTGCTGGGTAGAGTATTCTTGGCTGTAGGTTCTTCCCTTTTATCGCTTTAAATATTTTGTTATATTCCTTTCTAGCTTGTACAGTTTCTGTTGAGAAATCAATCAGCAACCTTAAGAGAATTCCCATGTATGTTATTTGTCATTTTTCCCTTGATCATATTTTATCTTTGTCTTTAATTTTTATCAGTTTGATTACTATGTGTTTCAGTGTGTTCCTCCATGGCTTTATCCTGGCTGGGGCTCTCTGAACTTCCTGGACTTAGTTAACTATTTCCTTTACCATGTTAACAAAGTTTTCAGCTATTATTTCTTCAAATATTTTCTTGGATTCTTTCTCTCTTTCTTCTCCTTCTAGGACCCCATATAATGTGAGTGTGCACTTAATGTAGAAGTCTGTTAGGCTGTCTTCATTTTTTTGTTTGTGTTTCACTCTTTTTTCTATACTCTGTTTTGTGGCAGTGATTTCCACCATTCTGCCTTTCAAGTCACTAATCCGTTCTTTTGCCTCAGTTATTCTGCTACTGATTCCTTCTAGTGTATTGTTCATCTCTGTTTGATTGCTCTTTAGTTTTTCTAGTTCTTTGGTAAATATTACTTGTATTTTCTCCATTCTTTTTCCAAGATCCTGGATCACCTTCACTATCATTATTTTGATTATGATTATTACTTTTTTTTTTTCTGAAAGGTTGCCTAGTTTCATTTCATTTAGTTGTTTTTCTGGAGTTTTATCTTGTTCCTTTATCTGGGAGATAACCCACTGTCTTTTCATTTTGGTTCACTTTCTGTGATGTAGTTTTCTTTCTGGCAGCTATAGGATTGTAGTTCTTGCTTGTCTGTCTGCCCTCTGGTGGATGAGACTAAGAGGTTTGTGCTGGCAGATTAGAAGTATGTGTGCTCATCTCCTCCTGCCAGAGCACTAAAATTGCAGCTAGGTGTTGAACAACCATTGACAGGAATGCATTGGAATACAACAACCACAAAAGATACCTCTCATCCAAAGATAATGGAGAAGCCACAACAGATGTCACGAGGGGCACAATCATGATAAAATCAAATCCCGTACCCACCAGATGGGCAACCTACAAACTGGAGATCAATAATGCCAAAGAATTTCTCCCACTGTGAAGGTTCTGAGCCCTAAATCAGGTTTCCCAGCCTAGAGATTTGGCAAATGGCCTGGGAATCCCTAGGAAATCTGACTTTTAAGGTCAGCAGGATTTGATTGCAGGACTTCCACAGGACTGGGGAAAACAGAGATGCCACTCTCAGAGGACACAAACAAAAACCTGTGCACACCAGGACCCAGGGGAAAGGAACAGTGACAGTCTCCTCCTCCTATGGAGACTGAACCAGACCTAGCTGCTAGTGTTGGAGGGTCTCCTGTGGAGGGGTGGGTCAGCAGTGGCTCACCACAGGGACAGAAGCACAGGCAGCAGCAGGCTTCTTGGCCTTAGCCCTCTTGGAGGTCACCGTTAGTCCTACCATAGAGCCTGTAGACTCCAGGGAGGGTTGCCTCGGACTAAAGAACTAACAGGGAAGGAGGGCAGCTTCACCCATTAGCAGACAATTAGATTCAAGTTTGACTGAGCATAGCCCTGCCCACCAGAACAAGACTCAATTTTCCCCAGCACTAGTCCCTCCCATAAGGAAGTTTACACAACCATCTAACCTTCATCCACAGAGGGCAGACTTTTTTTTTTTTTTTAAGATAAACGTGCAAAATGGGAATTTTCAACCAAGAGTTGAGAATGTTGTATTTCATAAGCTTATTTGACCTCAGTTTATTTTACTAGAGGAAAACTTAATAATATTGTCTGAATTTAGTATCTCCAGTTTCTTGTGTCTCAATAAAGTGACTTGTTGGAAGAGACCATGTGATATACTAATAGTACTATACAACCCTGCTGCCTGATATTTTACCTTTTCTCTTCCTCGGATTCCCTATTGGCTAAACAGGGAAAGACTATTGGTACCATTATAGTATCTACCTCATAGGGTTGTTTTGAGTTATCGTACCTACTTCATAGGGTTAATGATGTGAATTCATTAATTCAATTATTTAGTCACTGTGCTTAGAACTCTAGTGCACAATAAATGCTACATGAGTGTTAGCTATTATTATTGAGCAGTACTTACTTTTAGCTCCTTTAAATAAAATCTCATCAAGTTAGAGGTATTTATCTTTCTTTATAATTGCTACTGAAGTTATCTGTCAATGTTGATGAAGTTAAAAAAAAAAAAAAACAATTACGATGTTTATACTCAGACATGTAGTTATGGACTACAGCTCCATAACTGTAGACTCATTTATTTCAAAATCCCATAAACATAAAATGTTAGAATACATGTTTCTTTTGTCACTCTCCATGTTATTGAAGACCTCTGTCTTTGTCATTACTATTAACAATAAATGACAGTAAATTTGTATTTTGGCTAACAAATGTTTGTATTAAAAGGTTTCTTTGGATTATACAATTAATCATTTTATTTTTCTCTTGAACTGTCAACATTTCTGGAGCCTTTATAATTCTCTCCAACTTGAGATTCAATTTCTGATATTTTCCCCCATGCTTGGTTAGTTTCTTGTTCTCAAATAACTGATAAGTTTGACATGCCCTATTTAAAATTATGCAGGGATTTCCATATTTTTCTAATGCATGATATAATGCTAAAATATAAAAATGCCATGTCAGTTGCTCTCCACAAAAATTGTTCTCTCTGTGGAAAATAATATTCCTTTCAATATTTTGAAATACAGCTACTCTAGAAATTTTAACAGTACATTAATGTCATGGAGATAGCTTATAAAATGGATTCTCACAAGAAGAGCAACAGTGATTGAATTTATTGAGGATGAATGAGTTGTCGTAGTCCTGCACATAACATAAAATTACTTTAACTCCAATCAGAATAAAATAATTAAATATTTTAGAAGCCTAATCACAGTGGGCTAAATGTTGCCTATATTTTAAAAAATCAATTAACCAAAAGGTAGGAGAATAATATATTTTGTTAAACACAAGATACTTCTCAGATCATCTTATATATATATATACATATATATATATATATATACACACACATATATATATATTTTGGAGAACTCTATTTTTCTAACACTTCAAGGTCTACTTTATGAAAAAGTGAAAATACAATACATATATATTTAATATAGGGGTCCCCTGGTGGCTCAGCAGTAATGAATCCACCTGCCAATGCAGGAGATGTGGATTTGATCCCTGGGTCAGGAAGATACCCTAGAGAAGGAAATACTAATCCATTACAGTATTCTTGCCTGTAAAATCCCATGGACACAGAAGCCTGAAGGGCTACAGTCCACAGGGTTGCAGAGTCAGACATGGCTTAGCAACTAACAAAACAATATTAAATACATATTGTATCCTGCAGTTTCAGTGAATGTGGTAACTATTAAATTTATAAAATTAAATGCCCTCTTTTTAATCCAAATTGCACAGAAATATACTTAAAAGAGAGTTCATCATAATTTCATTTCTAGGAGCAAAGTATTAGTCAGTTCAGTCACTCAGTCGTGTCAGGCTCTTTGTGACTCCATGGACGGCAGCATGTCAGGCTTCCATGTCTAACACCAACTTGTGAAGCTTATTCAAACTCACATCCATTGAGTTGGTGATGCCATCCAACCATCTCATCCTTTGTCATCCCCTTCTTCTGCCTTCAATCTTCCCCAGCATCAGGGTCTTTTCCAATGAGTCAGTTCTTCACAACAGGTGGCCAAAGTATTGGAGTTTCAGCTTCAACATCAGTCCATCCAATGAATATTCAGGACTGATTTCCTCTAGGATGGACTGGTTGGATCTCCTTGCAGTCCAAGGGACTGTCAATAGTTCTCTCCCAGCACTACAATCCAAAAGCATCAATTCTTCAGCACTCAGCTTTCTTTATAGTCCAACTGTCACATCCATACATCACTACTGGAAAAACCATAGCTTTGACTAGACAGACCGTTGCTGGCAAAGTAATGTCTCTGCTTTTTAATATGCTGTCTAGGTTGGTCATATCTATTCTTCCAAGGAGTAAGCATCTTTTAATTTCATGGCTGTATTCAACATCTCCAGTGATTTTGGAGCCCCTCAAATTAAAGTCTCTCACTGTTTCCACTGTTTCCCTATCCATTTGCCATGAAGTGATGGGACTGGATGCCATGATCTTAGTTTTCTGAATGCTGAATTGAGCATAGTATTGGAAGTGGTCTAAATGTTCAACAACAGGAGACCCACACAAATTAAGATAAATCCACACAATGAAAGAAAAAGCAACCATAAAAAGCATATTAAATAAAAATATTTTATAAGTCTTTAAATTTTACTAGCTTACACAAATAGCATGTATGTATGTCCGTACATCCATATGAATTCTCTAATATAGTTTTAGATGTAGACAGAGTTAAAAGTGTACATGTGTAAATATAAAAGATTTCTGGCCAAGTGCTTTGTATACACTGAACTAAGAGATAGAAATCTGAAGCTGCTGCTGCTGCTGCTAAGTCGCTTCAGTTGTGTCCGACTCTGTGCAACCCCATAAATGGCAGCCCAACAGGCTCCCCCGTCCCTGGGATTCTCCAGGCAAGAACACTGGAGTGGGTTGCCATTTCCTTCTCCAGTGCATGAAAATGAAAAGTGAAAGTGAAGTAGCGCAGTCGTGTCCGACTTTTAGCGACCCCACGGACTGCAGCCTACCAGGCTCCTCCATCCATGGGATTTTCCAGGCAAGAGTACTGGAGTGGGGTGCCATTGCCTTCTCCAAATCTGAAGCTAGGGGGAATTAATTAATTAGCTGAAGGGTACACATCTAAGTTTATTTTGCAAGGCTCCAAAATCACTGCAGATGGCAACTGCAGCCATGAAATTAAAAGACGCTTACTCCTTGGAAGGAAAGTTATGACCAACTTAGACAGCATATTGAAAAACAGAGATATTACTTTGCCGTTTTTATTTTTTATTATATTTATATTTTATATATATATATAAATATATATTTATTCATAAATAAAAATTTATATTTTTATTACAAAGGTCCGTCTAGTCAAGGTTATGGTTTTTCCAGTGGTCATATGTGGATGTGAGAGCTGGACTGTTAAGAAAGCTGAGCACTGAAGAATTGATGCTTTTGAACTGTGGTGTTGAAGAGGACTTTTGAGAGTCCCTTGGACTGCAAGGAGATCCAACCAGTCCATCCTAAAGGAGATCCGTCCTGGGTGTTCATTGGAGGACTGATGCTGAAGCTGAAACTCCAATACTTTGGCCACCTCATGTGAAGAGTTGACTCATTGGAAAAGACCCTGATGCTGGGAGGGATTTGGGGGCAGGAGGAAAAGGGGACGACGGAGGGTGAGATGGTTGGATTTCATCACCGACTCAATGGACATGAGTTTGAGTGAACTCCGGGAGTTGATGATGGACAGGGAGGCCTGGTATGCTGCGATTCATGGGGTCGCAAAGAGTCGGACACGACTAAGCGACTGAACTGAACCAAAGACAGCATGTTAAAAAGCAGAGACATTATTTTGCCAAAAAATGTCCATTGAGTCAAAGCTATGGTTTTTCTAGTAGTCATGCATGGATGTGAGAGTTGGACTATAAAGAAAGCTGAGTGCCAAAGAAATGATGCTTATGAACTGTGGTGTTGGAGAAGACTCTTGAGAGTCCCTTGGACTTCAAGGAGATCCAACCAGTCCATCCTAGAGGAAATCAGTCCTGAATATTCATTGGAAGGACTGATGTTGAAGCTGAAACTCCAGTACTTAGGCCACCTGTTGTGAAGAACTGACTCATTGGAAAAGACCCTGATGCTGGGAAAGCTTGAAGGCAGGAGGAGAAGGGGAAAACAGAGGGTGAGATGGTTGGATGGCATCACCGACTCAATGGACATGAGTTTGAGTAAACTCTGGGAGTTGGTGATGGATAGGGAGGCCTGGCGTGGTGCAGTCAATGGGGTCTCAAAGAGTCTCAGACTTGAGACTGCAGTCTCAATGGGGTCTCAGACATGACTGAGCAACTGAACTGAATATATCTATGTTAAGATACAACTCATGTGTGTCTGCTCTCTTGAGTACTATGTTAAACTCCCTATTTGTGGACTAAGAAAAAAATTATCATAGGAATGATAATTGGTATTTTTAAACAGAAAAATTTCACTAAACTTATATTGTAAAGGAAAGAAAAAATTATAACAAAATTTAATATTTTTCCTGATAGAAGCTAACTTAAATAAAGAATTACTTGGAGGAATAGTTGTGCTTACTGTCTCACATCTTAATAGTTTTTATTAAGAATCCATACTATTAAATTCTTCTTCCTTCATGTTTCATAAATATCACAGATTATTTTCACATGTTTTATTATTTCATTATTTCCAGTTTTTCAGTCTTTTGGGACAAGAATGCAACTTGTAACCAAGTAATTGTTAGTTTTAAGCAATTTTACTACATTGAATACTGACGTCACAGCTTTTAATTTTGGCATTAAGTAAAAATACAATCCCTGTTTGTCAGTTTTGAAGTGCATATTTGCATAAGTGCACCACTCTGATGGAGGGTGTTAATAGTGGGGAACAGAAAAAAGGAAAAAAAAAAGAAAGGAAAGGAAGGGAAAGGAAGCCCCACACCTCAAAAAAAAAACCCCAAAAAAACCGAGAGAAAGAGTTGAGTTCAATATAGTAAATATTTACACTCTGGGGAAAAATCATGCCCCAGGATAAAATGTGATCTGTGCAAATGATGGAATATTTTTCAGTCATAAAAAGTATTGATGTGCCAATTCATGTTACAGTGTGATTGAACTCTGAATACGTGATGCTCAGTGAAAAGAGCCAATCCCAAAGTTTGATCTCTGGGTCAGGAAGATCCCCTGGAGAAGGAAATGGCAGCCCACTCCAATATTCTTGCCTGGGAAATCCCATGGACAGTGGAGTCTGGAGTCCTACAGTCCAGGGAATCACAGAGAGTCAAATACAACTTAGTGACTAAACAACAACAACAAAATAAGTAAATGCATAGAGACAGAAAGCAAATTGTGGTTGCTAGTGGCTGGGGGAAGGAGGGATATGGAGACAGATTGCTAGATAAATGAATATTGGATTTTCTTTGGAGTGATGAAGATATTTTGGAACTAATTAGATGTTGTGGTCACACAATGTTATGCATGTACTAAATATCACTGTTTATAAACTTTAATATTACGTGAAATTTAAACTAAAAAAAAGGATTAGAAAATACCTAAGTGCAGATTTGATGTACAATTCACTGTAAAAATATAGTCATTCTTAAAGAATAATGATATGCTATATA
Source organism: Bos javanicus (assembly GCF_032452875.1). Lineage (NCBI taxonomy): Eukaryota > Metazoa > Chordata > Mammalia > Artiodactyla > Bovidae > Bos > Bos javanicus. The sequence goes on along the minus strand of NC_083874.1, from coordinate 76,908,136 downwards.
GTGGGTTACATGGGTCTATGTGTCTATAGACTTGTACACTTGAAAGTATACAGTTGATCAAAATTTACAATGGGCAAATGAAGAATAACATCAGTCAATAAATAAAACAGTAATTGAGCAAGTTTAATATCATGTTTCATTTCTCTGTTTTACTTTTACTATTACTGTTCATTATGGCCTCTATCTTCACTGCTGCCTAACAACAAATGACAATAAATGTGAATTACCATATGTATGACTTTCATAAATTTTGCTGAGCGTTACATGCAGAACTGCTAGTATACTGAAACCTATGATAGAAAGAAAGTCTCACTTTCACAAATTATACTTAACAACATAATATTGAAACCAAGAATAAAATTGACATATGGGGTTATTTTTTTCTTCCTGCTTTAAATACTACTCTTCTTTGGTGACTTATGCTTTGGAAGATCTTAAATGATTCATAGAAGTTGTACCTACCACAGGATAGCCTTATTTCACAGAATATTTTCTAAAGTTCCCATTATTGCCATGTGAATATAAATATAACTTTTTTCAGAAAATGTATCATGTTTTTTATACAAGAATCACAAACTTTTTATAAAAGAATCACAAAGATTCTGAATTCTTACAGAGCTAAAGCAACTGTCTTAAATGAGTAAAGAATGATTGCTAAAGAGGAGAGGCAGGGAAAGGAATTCAGTGGAAGTTGTCCTTTAAAGGAAGTACCTACAATCCATTTCTGGTCAATATTTGCTACATGGAAATGGAATGTAGGCTCAACTCTGCTTATGCATAAGATGGATATTCTCATTTCATATGCAAGTAGCCAGTTTCTACATGTTAACAAGTAATTCTCTTTTTTAACATTATAAAAAACCACCAAAATGTATCTGTGAGATGAATGTGTCCAGGGAATTGCTGTTTATGTTTAAAAAAAATAAGCAAAGGCTTCCCTGGTGGCTCAGAGGTTAAAGTGTCTGCCTGCAATGCAGGAGACCTGGGTTCGATCCCTGGGTTGGGAAGATCCCCTGGAGAAGGAAATGGCAACCCGCTCCAGTATTCTTGCCTGGAGAATCCCATGGATGGAGGAGCCTGGTGGACTATAGCCCATGGGGTCACAAAGAGTTAGACACGACTGAGAGACTTCACTCACTCACTCACCCACCCATTTGCATGGAGGCTCCATTCAGCCAGGTTTAAGTCAGTGTTCTACCATAGCAACTACTTTTTAAAGTTAAATCCATAGATAGGCTAAAACCAAGTACATAGCACTAAACTGTAAAATGGGATATATTTAAAGACAAGAAATATCAACTGTTTCAGAATTAGTCCAGGAAAATATGACTGCATTACTTTAGATGAACAAAGGCAAATATAGAGGTGACCAGGAGGAGTTTGGTTAGAAAGTAACTGAAATAGTAACAAATTGACCTCAGGGGTAATAGATAATTTTTAAAGAACAGTTATTTGTTGACACAATTCTTTGAGTTGAAAAATCTTATGATACACATTAGGTACATTAAAAAAGGACAGGAGAGATAAGCAAATATGTTCATATCAGCTACAATACTATTTAAGTTGTCTGCTTTTATTTTGTGTTATTATATCATGAAATGAACCCATCAACACAACAGAAAGATCACTTACTGAATGGGAAAAGATATTTACAAATGATATATTCCATGATACATTTAGAAAACTAAGATCATGGCATCTGGACCCATCACATCATGGCAAATAGATGGGAAAACAATGGAAACAGTAAGAGATTTTAATTCGGGAGGCTCCAAAATCACTGCAAATGGTGACTGCAGCCATGAACTTAAAAGATGCTTGCTCCTTGGAAGAAAAGCTATGACCAACCTAGACAGCATATTAAAAAGAAGTGACCTTACTTTGCCAACAAAGGTCCATCTAGTTAAAGCTATGGTTTTTCCAGAAGTCATGTATGGGTGTGAGAGTTGGACTATAAAGAAAGCTGAGTGCCAAAGAACTGATGCTTTTGAACTGTGGTGTTGGAGAAGACTCTTGAGAGTCCCTTGGACTGCAAGGAGTTCAAACCAGTAAAGGAAATCAGTTCTTAATTTTCTTTGGAAGGACTGATGCTTAAGCTGAAGCTCCAATACTTTGTCCACCTGATACGAAGAACTGACTCATTGGAAAAGACCCTGATACTGGGAAAGACTGAAGGCAGGAGGAGAAGGGGACAACAGAGGATGAGATGGTTGGATGGCATCACCGACTCGATGAGCATGAGTTTGAGCAAGCTCCAGGGGCTGGTGATGGACAGGGAAGCCTGATGTGGTGTGGTCCTTGGGGTCGCAAAGAGTCTGACATGACTGAGCGACTGAACTAAACTGAAATTGATGAGAGGTTAATATCCGAAATATACAAAGAACTCATTCAACTCAGCATCAAAAAACAAACAATTCAATTTTTAAAAAATGAGCAGTAATCTGAATAGATATTTTTCCAAAAATGACTAACAACAGATGGCTAACAGGCACATGTAAAGATGCTCACTAATCATCAGGGAAACACACATTAAAAACAACAATGAGATACCACCTTACACTTGTCAGAATGGCTATTATAAAAAAGACAACAAATAAGTATTGGTGAGGATGTGGAAAAAAGGTAACCTTTATGCATTATTGAGAATATAAATTGGTATAACCTCTATGGAAAACATTGTGGAGATTCACAAAAAATAAATTAGAATTACTATACATGTATGCATGCTCAGTTGTTAAGTCCTATTCAACTCTTTGCAACCCTGTTCACTGTAGCCCACCAGGCTCCACTGCCCATGGGATTTGCTGGGCATGAATGCTGGAGTGGGTTGCCATTTCTTCCTCCAGAGGATCTTCCCAACCTAGGAATCAAATTGGCATCTCCTGGGTCTCCTGAATTGGTAGGTGGATTCTTTTACACTGAGCTACCTGGGAAGCCCTAGAACTAATATATAATCCAGCAATTCTACTCCAGAGTATTTATTCAAAGAAAATGAAAAGACTAATTAGAAAAGTATATACACCCCTATGTTCATTGCAGCATTATTTACAATAACCAAGATATGGAAGCAACCTAAAGGCCCATCAGTTGATGAATGAATAAAAAAGATGTGATGCATACAATGGATATAACAATGGAACATTACACAGCCATAAAAAAGAATAAAATCTTGCCATTTGTAACACTATGGATGGGCCTAGAGGGTATTATGCTAAAGTGAAATAAATCAGACTGAGAAGATTAAAGCTATATGATTTCACTTATATGTGATATCAATCAAACAAAATAAATGAACAAATAAAACAGAAACAGTCATTGATACAGAGAACAAACAGGTGGTTGTGAGAGGGGAGCAAGGAAGGAGAATGAAAGAAATAGATGAGGGAGATTAAAAGTTATAAACTTTCAGTTGCAAAACAAATGAGTCATGGGTATAAAATGTACAATGTGAGGAATAAATAATAACCATCTAACATCTTCATATAGTGATATAGCATAACTAGACTTTTCATGGTGTTAATTTTGAAATATATAAAAATACTTAATTACCATGTTGTGTAACAGGAACTAGTGTAATGCTGTAGGTCAGTTATACTTTAAAAAATAAACAAATGAGTCTGTTCTCTATGTATGCATCTCTATTCTTGTCCTGCAAATAGGTACATCAGTACCATTTTTCTAGAGTCCATAAATATGTGTTAACATACAGAATTTGTTTTTCTCTTTCTAACTTACTTCACTCTGTATAACAGGCTCTAGGTTCATCCACCTCAATAAAACTGACTCGAATGTGTTCCTTTTTATGGCTGAGTAATATTCTGTTGTTTGTGTGTGCATGTGTGTGTGTGTTTGTGTGTGTGTGTGTGTGTGTGTGTGTGTATGAAACATACCTTTTATCCATTCATCTATCAATGTAAATCTAGATTGTTTCCATATCCAAGCTATTGTAAATATTGCTGCAGTGAACAGGGGGTGGATAAATTGAGAGAGTAATATTGAAATATATACATTATCATATGTAAAATCTATAGCTAAATAGAAGTGGCTATGTAACACAAAGAGCTCAATCCAGTGCTCTGTGACAACCTAGAGGGGTGGGGATAGAAGAGAGGCTCAAGAGGGAGGGGACTTATGTATACTTCTGGCTGATTTATGTTGTTGTTGGCAGAAACCAGCACAACATTGTAAAGCAACCATCCTCCAATTTAAAAATACATTTTAAAAGACAAATGCATAGAAAAGAGAAATCAGACATGTGGTTATCAGAGATGGGGTTGTGGGAGGGAAAATGGCATAAATGCAGTCAAAATGTACAAGCTTGCAGTTATAAGATGAATAAGTACTAGAGAGGTAGTGCATAGCATGACAAATGTAACCAACACTGCCATAAGTTATATATGAACCTTGCTAAGAGAATAAACCCAAAGAGTTTCCATCACAAGGAAAATTACGTTCTTTTAAAATTTCTTTTATTTTGAATCTACATGAGATGAATGCTTACTAAAGGTATCACACTAATCATTTCATGATGTATATAAGTCAAACCATATGCTGTACATCTTAGACATAAGCAGTGCTGGATGTCAGCTATATCTCAACTACGCTAAAAGGAAAAAAGCTTGTTTGTAATGACAATACTTTGCTTAAGTACTGAAAGTGTGTTCTTTTCCTTCATAAGTGTATCTGAACATTTGTCATAAGAAAGTATGTTTGTTGAAATATTTGTTGTAGAAACATGCTTGTACTCACTTCAAAGTTGTAAACTGTGTTTACCATAGTAGGTTGATTTTATCCACAAACCGTCTGGGTAATTAATTCACTATGACATCACTGATCTAGCTTTAATTAACTCAACCTGTATAAAGATAGTGTGGAACTATTTTTTTTTTTTAATTAGAAGCATAGCTAATGACACATTTACTCTTTTAAATAAATATTAGCAAAATACAATGTTTAACAAAATAGCTTTAAAAGCACAATACTTAATCTTCATTTGTCACTGTACCTAAAAGGCTGATATGCACTAAACATGTAATGAAATAAATTTAAGCAGAATCTTGATGATTCAAACAAAGGTATGGTGTCAAGATGATGGAGTATAACAACAACAGTAAATTTTCTACTGGTAAGATATTCCTTAAATATCATACTCAATTCTGACAGATTTTAAGACAACATTAAATAATAAGTGTGTACTCCTAGTAACTCCCTTTGCTCCCACTCTCCCTCCTACTCTCCCTCCCTTTCTTCCTTCCGCCTTCCTTCCTTCTAGTTATTTATTTCTTTTCTGTCCTTTCTTTTCTCATGGCATCACTTTGAAAATCTATTCTCCTTTCCCCAGTTGTATAGAGAAAATTACGACCAGCTCTGGTCAAAATAATGTACCCTCCTATCTTTGCCTTTTTGTCATGTCTTATTTTCAACAAGATACTCAATCTCTCTATGACACAGTTAACTCATCTGTAAAATGGGAATAAGAGATCTTTGATCATAGAATCTAATTTATTCTTCACGACAATTGTATGATCAAGGAACTGCTTTTATTTGCATCATACATAGGTCATATATTTTTATATCTATAAATATATATAAAATATATATCATACATACACATATAAAACTACCTGAATAATAATAAATGTTCAAAGTATAATAGTTATCATTGCTATTAATTATATTGACTGTTATTATTTTGCTTTTGTGACATATAGGTAATTGGAACTTCTAATAATTGTTAGATTATTCACAAAGGAGATTGATTCTTAGAAAACTTATTTAAGTTATCCTCAAAATGTTTAACATCCTCAAAAGTGAATAGTGGAATTAACCACCGATATTTTGTAGATGTTCATTAAATAATTAATTTCTAAGTAAATATGGACCCCACCATGCCAAAAAGCTCTTCAGTGTTATTATCCAGATAAGCTGATCCAGAGACTACATTTTCATTTACATGGTGATGGTTGTGACATGGGATTCCCCAGGTGGAGCAAGTAGTAAAGAATCTACCTGTCAAAGCAGGAGACATAAGAGACATGGGTTCTATCCCTGGGTTGGGAAGATTCCCTGGAGGAGGGAATGGCAACCCACTGCAGTATTCTTGCCTGGAGAATCTATGGACAGAGGAGCCGAAGGACTCCTGGTGGGCTACAGTCCACAGGGTCACAAAGAGCTGGACTGAAGCAACTCAGCATGCATGCATGGTTGTGACATGTCCCAGGTAACTCTGTAAGACAGTGAGCTAAGGACTTCAGTGGTGATATTCATTAACAAACTCACGATAAAAAAAAAAAAATCACTGATACTAAATAACGACAAAAACTTAAACATATACTTTGAGATATAGGATTGGGCACAGTTTCAATTTAACAATGCAAATTTTATCTTGTTTATTGTCTGCGTCACTTTCCAAAAATGTTTTTGAGGTGGCTTAATTTACACAATTACAGTTATAATACAAATTACCATGTAGAAAACTATATGTAACTTATGGGAAATCATTTTAGCAAACATTTATCCTCTGAATTAGTTTCAAGATTACTGTAAGTTGAGTAGCTGTAACATTTTACAATCCATCAGCTTAACTCGCCTCCCGCAAATCTCCAAATTTCAGCTTCGTCTTTGTTCCATTTCCCTTGGTTTCCTATGCGATGTGACACTGTATGTATTTTGGTGTGATTTTACTCATTTGGAGTTTGGGGGAAGCAGGCAGAATGAGAATCGGTAGATAATTTGATATACACAATGTTCTGCACCTCCCCTGAGATGCTATCAGAGATCTTTCTTCCTTATTTTCTTTCACTGAACTTGACTTTAACATGGTTATTGAACTCCTTTTCTCTTTCTTCCCAGTAGGTGGTATAGGTTTTACACAGGCATTCAACAAGGCCTTCCTCCATGCCGAAGAGCTCATCAGATTGAATTCAGAGTTCTCCTTTCAATAGTCAGAAAACATCAAACCACAGATATTTCTGTTATAAACAACAAATTTTTATATTTTTATAAATATTCTCAAACCTGGAACAATTTTAATAAAATTAAATTAGCAGTTAAAGAATTTCAATTTCAAATATTACATGACACTGATTCATCAAACGACCACTGTGGGAAAAAAATGTAATCTAACAAATTTAAGCTCTTTTCCTATGGGGAGCCTGAGAGAACTATAATTAGGAGGATTAAAAGTTATGATTTTTAAACTATGAGATATAATTGAAAATAATGTAATTATTAAGTAAAATTAAGAGAACAAGTTTCTTTCTTTTCCTTTAACTTTAGTCTAGTGTGTCCTTGTCCCAAAGCTATTGGTATTAGAGAGGGACAAAGGAAAAGACAAGAAAAGAGATTCATTCTTTCCATGAAGATCAGAATCTGTACTGCACAGCAGTATTCAAAGATCACAGAGCCCTGCTTCTGACTTCTGTGAAAAACCACCAGCTTGTTTTTTTTTTTTTTAATATACTGCCAGTTGCAGAGGGATATTTTTGTAAATAATTAAATTAATATAAAAATTATCATACACGAATACTGCAACGATGTCAACATGCTTTATATAAAAGCTTCCGAATAGATACTCTTAATTTTGATATCATCTCATTGCAGATCAGCAATAAGCAGTTATTAGATTGGCATCAGTTAACAGGTCACATTTGAATAGGGAATATGAATATTTGGGACTTCCCTGGTGGCTCAGATAGTAAAGAATCTGCCTGTAATGCAGGAGACCTGGGTTTGATCCCTGGGTTGGGAAGATTCCCTGAAGAAGAGAATGGCAGTATCCTCCATATTCTTGCCTAGAGACTTCCATGGACAGAAGAGCCTGGCAGGCTACAGTCCATGGGGTTGCAAAGAGTTGGACACAACTGAACAATAACGCTTTCACTTTATGGTTATTTAAAAGATTTAAGAAATAACTTCTACTAATAAAGGCTGCATGTTTCATAATCGATTTTTAAAATCCTCTTTGTGGGGACTTCCTACCACTGAAAAAATAAATCAATTGATGTTGACATATACAATGACAATATCACAAAAAGTAACACAACATTTTATTGCTCACAAAACTCTATGACAATTATAAAAAAGTGACTGCCTGACGCTCATCTATTTTGTGGTTGGACACATGATCTTGAAGAGGCTAAAATAGTTTTCTGAACTTGAAAGTAAATTTTTGATAATTTATCAGAGTCCCTGGAATTTTTTGTATTCTTCGTTCTAGACCAGTAACCCATAAGCTGAGTATGGTGTTCTACAAACTTTCTGTCAGCTTCCACCCAGAGTTTCCATCTTCAGTCCATGCAGTTAAATGAATGGCATCCAGAGGAAAGTTTACCACCAAAAAAAAATTGTTTAGTTTCAACTTTTCAAACCAAATCAATACTAATAAAAATGTTCTTAAATTTAAAAAAAAAGATAAGTTATTGAGATTTTTTCTCTTGATTATATGGCTCTCTATAGATGTTCATATTAAGTCAATAATTTTTTAGAATTATTATTACTATTTCATTATCATTTCCAATTTTTTTTACAAAACATGAACTATGTACTGAGATCTTTCAACAGACATTTGTTTTTGATCAAATATAATCTGAATATTGAAAAAGACAGAATATTTGTTTAAACTATAAAATGCCTTCAAAAGATTCTCAGAGTTTACTTTAATAAAATATTTCTTATACCTGGTATCAGAAAAGGAATTCCTCTTACATTAAAACAAAATCCACAATAGGAGAGTTTCAAAATGTAGACTGCTAAAAGGCAGCCCTCTTTACATCAGTGAGAGAACTAGTGAGCTGACCAACAGGTCCCAAGGGAGTTGAAATCACACCATGAATATCGCAATGCTCACTTTCCATTATGCATTGCATTTGTTCATTCATTTCAACACTACACAGGGAAGCAGATGCCAAAGAACATAGAACATTGACCAAAGAGAACTCTCAGATGTGACCAGGGGATATGCCTTTACATTATCAGTGGCATTTCCATGAAAATGATGAAATTTGGTTGAATGACTTAACTTTTGTGAGTAAAATCAGTGGATCTTGAGCATTAGGACACATAGGTAGCACACATATATGATTAGCACACATATATGATTAATTATTTCATGTCTCAGGTATGTTGAAAAGCAAGTTCCTGAGGGAAAAGATATTTTACTATTTAAGATCAGGAGGGACTTCCCTGGTGGGCCAGTGACTAAGACACTGAACTCTCAACACAAAGGGCCCGGGTTCCATCCCTGGTCAAGGAATTCGATCCCACATGTGCAACCAAGACATTGCATGCCTCGACTAAAAGATCCGGCATGCCACAAGGAAGATGAAAGATTCCACGAGCCACAATTAAGACCCAGCACAGCCAAAGAGATATTAAAAAAGGAGGAAAAACATTCAAACTGGAAAAGAAAACACATCACAATAGGCGCATAAAGAAAACCGTTTGACGTCATTTAAAACCTATTCATAATAAAAATGCTTAGTAAACTTGGAATAGAAGGCAACTTTATTAATGTCATGGATGGAATCTCAGACACATGGATAGTAATATCAGTATCAATAATTAAAGACAGAAATGTTTCCTTTTCTATAACAGAAAGTTGCAAATATATTAGATTTCAACATTACTGTTCAAATTTGCCCTGGAAATTTTAGCCAATACCATAAGGCAATAAAAATGACTAAAGGGCATGCATTTTAGTATACTAGCCATGAGTATTTAGAAATCAAAATTTAATTAATACCATTTACAGTATTACATAAGAGACTCGGGTTCGATCTCTGGGTTGGAATATCCCCTGGAGGAGGGCACAGCAATCCTCTCCAGTATTCTTGCCCGGAGAATCCCCATGAGCAGAGGAGCCTGGTGGGCTACACGGTTCATGGGGTCGCAAAGAGTAAGACATAACTGAGGCGATATAGCACAAAGTCCTTAAAAAATGCATTGTCCAAAGTGATATACTGATGTTAGCAAATGGTTTTTCAAAGAGATGTCATATTTTTGCAGAAAACTGAATTAATGAACACTAGAGAAGTTATCTGTAACAAGTAGAAATATCTGATTTTCTTAAACTTCCACATACTTTTTTTTATTTTATTTTATTTTTAAACTTTACATAATTGTATTAGTTTTGCCAAATATCAAAATGAATCTGCCACAGGTATACATGTGTTCCCCATCCTGAACCCTCCTCCCTCCTCCCTCCCCATACCATCCCTCTGGGTCGTCCCAGTGCACTAGCCCCAAGCATCCGGTATCGTGCATCGAACCTGGGCTGGCAACTCATTTCTTACATGATATTTTACATGTTTCAATGTCATTCTCCCAAATCTTCCCACCCTCTCCCTCTCCCACAGAGTCCATAAGACTAGATACTTTTAAAGAAAAGAGCTGATGTTAAGGAACCCAAATTCTCAGGGCTTACTCTGAAATGTTTCAGTATTCTATATTTCTTCACACACAGCTAAGACTGATTTCTTTTCTTCTCTATTCCTTCCTACTCTCACATCTACTTGGCGCTTAGTGACGGAAGCATCTAAAACAGGATATGCAGTGGGTATTTGTTTGGGTGAAGATAAGAGCATCATGATCTAGAAGCCCTCAGCCTCATGGTCCAATTATGTGGTTGGCTTTACCTAGCCAATAAACTAAGTTTTGCCTTGGCCTAGAAATAATAAATGGGAAATGAACCCGTTATCCACTCTCTCAAATTCAAAGAGAGTATAACATACCTGACAAACTCAGTTTTAAAACCAATCAATAGCATGCCTTCTTAGAAGAAATAGACCAATAATCAGAAATCTATACGAATTAAGAGGCATACTTAGACACTGTGTGCTTAGTCGCTCAGTCGTGTCCAACTCTTTGTGATCCCATGGACTGTAGCCCTCTAGGCTCCTCCGTCCATGGGAATTCTGCAGGCAAGAATATTGGAGTGGCTTTCCATGCCTTCCTCCAGGGCATCTTCCCAACCCAGGGATCAAACTCAGGTCTCCCAAATTGCAGGTGGATTCTTTACCATTTGAGCCACCAGGGAAGCCCTATTTAAGCTTAAATCAAAGACAACTGTACAAGAATAATTTTTTGAATGTATGGGATAACTACAGCAAAACCAGAAAACATCTAAACCTGATGATTGTTATTTTTCTGAAGCACATGTTTCATTTGTATATATATACTCAAATATAAGAATAGTTTAATCCCTCATTAGTTTAGAGCTACATGGAAAAATGCACATGCAGTCTACAGGTATTATTATGGTCATGATGAAATAGAAACTGCCATTACTTATTGTATTATTTATTTTATTGGACTCCAAAATCACTGTGAATGGTCACTGCAGCTGTGAAATTAAAGGGTGCTTGCTCCTTGGAAGAAAAGCTAAGACTAACCTAGACAGCATATTAAAAAGAAGAGATATCATTTTTCCAACAAAGGTCTATATAGTTAAAGCTATGATTTTTCCAGTAGTCATGTACAGATGTGAAAGTTGTATCATAAAGAATGCTGAGCACTGAAGAACTGATGCTGTCAAACTGTGGTGCTGGAGAAGACTCTTGAGAGGCCCTTGGACAGCAAGGAGATCAAAACAGTCAATTCTAAAGGAAATCAATGCTGAGTATTCATTGGAAGGACTGATGCTTAAGCTGAAGCTCTAATACTTTGGTCACCTGATACAAATGGCTGACTCATTGGAAAAGTCCCTGATGCTGGGGAAGATTAAAGGCAGAAGGAGAAGAGGGCATCAGAGGATGAGATGGCTGGATGGCATCACGAATGCAATGGACATGAACTTGGGCAAACTTAAGGAGATGGTGAGGGATAGCAAGGCCTGGTATGCTGCAATCCACGTGTCACAAAGAGTCAAACATGACTGGGCAACTAAACGAGAACAATAACACAATAAATATATCTTGCGGAGTCATATTATTTAAATTCACTGCTACTTGACTACTGTTTGTGTAGAGGTAAACACTTGTAAGTTGTACAAAAAAGATCTTCATGACTCAGATAATCATGATGGTGTGATCACTCACCTAGAGCCTGACATCCTGGAATGTGAAATCAAGTGGGCCTTAGGAAAGGCCCACAACCTTTTGGCCCACAACCAAAGCGAGTGGAGGTGATAGAGTTCTAATTGAGCTACTTCAAATCCTGGAAGATGATGCTGTGTAAGTGCTGATATGCTAGCATATTTGGAAAACTCAGCAGTGGCCACAGGACTGGAGAAGGTCAGTTTTCATTCCAATCCCAAAGAAAGGCAATGCCAAAGAATGCTCAAACTACCACACAATTGCACTCGTCTCACACGCTAGTAAAGTAATGCTTAAAATTCTCCATCCAGGCTTCAGCAATACATGAAGCATGAACTTCCAGATGGTCAAGCTGGTTTTAGAAAAGGCAGAGGAACCACAGATCAAATTGCCAACATCCGCTGGATCATGGGAAAAGCAAGAGAGTTCCAGAAAAACATCTATTTCTGCTTTATTGACTATACTGAAGCCTTTGTGTGGATCACAATAAACTTTGGAAAATTCTGAAAGAGATGGGAATACCAGAGCACCTGACCTGCCCCTTGAGAAACATGTATTCAGGTCAGGAAGCAACAGTTAGAACTGGACATGGCAAAACAGACTGGTTCCAAACAGGAAAAGGAGTACGTCAAGGCTGTATATTGTCACCCTGCTTATTTAACTTACATGCAGAGTATATCATAAGAAATGCTGGGCTGGAGGAAGCACAAGCTGGAATCAAGTTTGCCAGGAGAAATATCAATTACCTTAGATATACAGATGATACCACCCTTATGGCAGAAAGTGAAGAACTAAAGAGCCTCTTGATGAAAGTGAAAGAGGAGAGTGAAAAAGTTGGCTTAAAGCTCAACATTCAGAAAATGAAGATCATGGCATCTGGTCCCATCACTTCATGGCAAATAGATGGGGAAATAGTGGAAACAGTGGCTGACTTTATATTTTTGGGCTCCAAAATCACTGCAGATGGTGATTGCAGCCATGAAATTAAAAGACGCCTACTCCTTGGAAGGAAAGTTATGACCAAGCTAGACAGCATGTTAAAAAGCAGAGACATTACTTTGCCAACAAAGGCCCATCTAGTCAAGGCTATGGTTTTTCCAGTGGTCATGTATGGATATGAAAGTTGGACTGTGAAGAAGGCTGAGCGCCGAAGAATTGATGCTTTTGAACTGTGGTGTTGGAGAAGACTCTTGAGAGTCCCTTGGACTGCAAGGAGATCCAGCCAGTCCATTCTGAAGGAGATCAGCCCTGGGATTCCTTTGGAAGGAATGATGTTAAAGTTGAAACTCCAGTACTTTGGCCACCTCACGCAAAGGGTTGACTCATTGGAAAAGATTCTGATGCTGGGAGGGATTGGGGGCAGGAGGAAAAGAGGACAACGGAGGATGAGATGGCTGAATGGCATCACTGACTCGATGGACATGGGTTTGGATGGAGTCTGGGATTTGGTGATGGACAGGGAGGCCTGGCATGCTGCGGATCATGGGGTCGCAAAGAGTCGGACATGACTGAGTGACTGGACTGAAGCACTTATAAATGCAGAATGCAACAGACCAACTGCACATTTCTAAAACAGCCAGTAGCTGGTTGATTTTTTTTTTTGTAAGAGAATCTTTGTATTTGATTACATACAACTTTAAAGTATAGCACATACAAAATCTATTTAGATCTGTATATCTCAGACTTACTCTGAAACCATCATCATGAAGGAGTCTGGGAAAAGAGAAAGAAGCAGCAAAGGAGATTAAGAAAAGCATCCAGTGAAAGAGAAAGAAAACCAGGAGAAAATGGTGGACTATGAGTCAAGGATGAAAGCTTTTCAAAGGCAATCAGAAGATAAATGTTGTGAAATGCAGCTTCTGGGTAAAATGTGAGATGAAATAACTGAATAAAATATTGTGGAGAGGACTGGGGATCTTGACAAGATAATTTGATGGAGTTGAGGGAGATAACCTGATTGATGGGAATTCAAGGGAATATAGAGAACATCAATTTTTTTTGATGAGTTTTGCTATAAAGCAGAAAGAAATGAAGTAATTGTTAAAAAGGCATGTGCGGTCAAGAGAAGGTTATTTTAGAAAGAAACAATTGAATATTCATCTGATAGTGAAAAAGATTTGATTGAGGGTGTGAAAATATAAATATTAAATAGTTTAAAAATGTTAATCTCATACAAACATAGTTATTATCAGTTCTTTATTTAACTAAATAATGAGACAACCTGAACAATGGTAAAGAAGATTCAGTAAAAGGTGAGCTTGCAAAAAAAAGTATATGCGGTAAAATTGTAAAGTATAAAATATATGGGGTAAGACTGCAAAATTACACACAAAACAGATTGACATTTTATAGTAATTAAACTATAATCTTTGGCATCATTTTCCCCCTATTGGATAGAATTGTTTTTTCCAGATTAAAATAATTTAAATTTTATCAATTTCTTGCAAATTAACATCAAACTTTATAAATGTGGGACCATAATCAATAGTAAATAGTACATCAAACAAAATTATATCATTTTTAATAATCTATTTTAAAATGCACTAAAGATCAGTAAATGGATGGATACTGGGGTAAAAAGACTGGTTCATATTTAAATAAACAAGTATAAGTGAAGTGAAGTGAAGTCTCTCAGTCATGTCTGACTCTTTGCAACCCCGTAGACTGCAGCCCATCAGGCTCCTCCATCCATGGGATTCTCCAGGCAAGAATACTGGAGTGGGTTGCCATTTCCTTCTCCAGAGAAATAAACAAGTATAGTAAAATATTAATTATAGGATTTTGGTTATAAATGTATTGTTTAACACTGTAAAATTATTCTAATTTGCAATATGCTTCATGTGAAGTGAAGTAAAAGTGTTAGTTGCCCAGTTGTGTCCAACATTTTGCGACCCCATGGGCACTATAGCCTGCCAAGTTCCTCTATCCCTGGAATTCTCCAGGCAAGAATTCTGGAGTGGGTTGCCATTCCTTCTTCAGGGGATCTTCCTGACCCAGAGATTGAACCAGGTCTCCTGCATTGCAGGCAGATTCTTTACTGTCTGAGACACCAGGGTTTTTTAGGAAAATGCATTCTCAGGTGTGAGATGATTTTTAAAATACTCTAGTATAATTTTGGGAAAGCACAAAATAATATTACCTTATTTACAAGTTTGTGTTAATTTTTCTTAACTCTGAAGAATGATAAAATAGAACAGAGAGGGAAGAATTGCTAAAGATCAATATTCACACGTGCTAGAGAAGAAAGGATCCTATGCACAAAGATGTTGGCCTTAGCTAGGATGGCTGTTCATTCAGAACAGTATTTGGAGAGGACAGAGTATTGGCGCTAATGAAGTGTATGTGTATTCAGGATTCATGGTGGGTAGTGTTTATAAATGTCTCTTCTGAATGCTTCTATTGGAAGCAAGGATTGAGATTTGAAAAAAGCAGAGATCTATAATAGTCGGGAAGGTAGGAAAGCAGAGACTGTGTGTCTCCTGCTGTGTTCAACTGTGCAGGTATGGGTATGATATAAGCAGCAGGTTGAATTTAACTAGAGTCATAGTTTAGCCAGATGAGTATAATAGAGGACAAATATCTGCGTGGTTCAAGGAAAACAGACTTCAGAGTTTGGCATTAAGGTTGAGAAAATTATTAATGATAAGAATTTTTTTTTAACCTAGAAAAAGCTAATTCAAGCCAAAATTGAAATGTATGAGTGGAGTAATCCATCTTTTCATTTCAATTATTCAATCTGCATTTCAAAAAAAGATTGTCTGCTTTGTAAAATGAAATAATGGCAATCTTTCTACTTAAAGACACATCTTCTGGGCTGAGCCTATTTATACACTTCACAATAATGCTGATTTTTCTTCTCCATTAACACTGGTAGAAGTATACTAATAAACTTGGTGTAGCAAGCAAAACATAGATAATTACACATTGTTCTAGAGGTATAATATTAAACTCAGAAAACTGAGCTCTTGCAATTAAAGCCACATATACAAATACACATTTAAAATTTAGCCCACAAGTAAGACTAAAACATATCCATAATGGAATATCCTACTGGGTTTTCAGAATATATTTCATGAAACTGCATTTTAAGTGACTTTTATCATAAAACTCCAATCAGCTTTTAATTCAAATCTGAGAAATTACCACTTGTACTTTTGCCTTACAAAAATCAGCCTATAATATAAAGTTAACTCACATTCAAACTTTTTGTTTTTAGACATACACATTTAACTCCTTTTTGTTATTTTTTTTTAAATCACTTCAAGCCAAGTTAATGAAAAACTAGTTATGGTTTCTCACCAAACACTGTACTCAGACAAATAGTAATTGTATTGGTCTGTCTTCTGTTTCTCTGAAAAGTTGTGTTCCTCGAATGAATAATTACCTACAGATAATTAAATTTTGCTGATATGGTCTACTCATATCCCTTGTACACAAAAACAGCAGAGCCTGTCTTCTTGGAAATCTATCTTGGTCATATCGGATAAACTTACTGTCCATCACATAACTGGCATCAATCCTTATTCAATTATACAAGAATATAACACTATGTTAAAAGACAAATAAGTTTTAATTTTAATAGCCAACAGCCTGTGAGCCCACGTTCCATTATACATTAAGAAGACTAATTATATTTTAAAAATAATGCACTAATGAAAAATCTTAGAGGAGTACATAGGCAGCATTGCTCTGTCTGTTATGATCTTAGGAGTTTCCAAACCATTTAGGCCATCATAAACAGGACCACTGTCTTTGCTGAAAATAAATCTTTTGAAACACATGAGAGGTTAAGAAAACACTGCAGTTATCTACAACAACTGACACATTCTGGTGCCAGCCAGCTGTTGGACACACAGGAAATTAGGTGTCGTCATGTCTTGGGTTCTGCTGGGATCTTGTCAGAGATGTAATAAAGGGCTTCCTTCCCAGAAGTGTCTGAGGGACACTGGAGAACATCAGGTCACAGAAATGAGGATGAGAAGGCAATACATTCAGGTATATTCTCAAATTAGAGACTATGAACCTTTTATAGAGTGGTCACCATTGAGTATGTGTGAGTATGCTTGACCTTCAAAAGGATCAAGGATCTCCTTGAACTCCAAAAGTCCAAGACTGCCACATCTCCCTTTCTTGGAGCCGAGAAGGATCCACTCTAGGGTATTCTAGACTCTCTACAAAAATCAGTCCTTTGAAGACCTTTTTGCTTCTCATCGTCGAAAGGATACCTACAATATAAAACACTCCAACAAGAACTGAGCCCAGTGAACAATATAACAATACCAGCCAATCTCAGGGATCCTAACATCAAAATAAAAAATAAGGTAAAATCATTATAGTATTCAGGGAAACAAACTGCTGGACTGTTGGAGGAGCAAGATAAACACCTATTGGCAGCAACAGCATATATGTGTATCCATGTTATACATACATAAGGAGTAATTTAAAAGACTAAAATGTAGCAAATACACACACACACACAACTTCCTCCACCTCCTCATTTTATCCACCTCGATCTTTATATATTTTAATAGCACTATTCAAGTATAAAGAAAGCTGAGTGGCAAAGAATTGATGCTTTTGAACTGTGGTTTTGGAGAAGACTCTTGAGAGTCCCTTGGACTGCAAGGAGATCCAACCAGTCCATCCTAGAGGAAATCAGTCCTGAATATTCATTGGAAGGACTGATGTTGAAGCTGAAACTCCAGTTCTTTGGATTGTGATACAGATGTGAAGAACTGACTCATTTGAAAAGACCCTAGTGCTGGGAAAGATTGAAGGCAGGCAGAGAAGGGGATGACAGAGGATGAGATGGCATCACCAACTCCACGGTCATGAGTTTGAGTAAACTCTGTGAGTTGGTGCTGGACAGGGAAACCTGGCATGCTGCAAGTCCATGGGGTTGCAAAGAGTAGGACATGACTGAGCAACTGGACTGAATTGACTGAGGTGGGAATGATATACAATAGATAGAATACATTTAAAGTGCAGGATTTGTTAAGTATACACCAGGGACTCTAACACCATTAGTAAATAAATGAATATGTTCATCACCCCCCAAAGTTATTTCATGCCCCTTAGGAATTACCCAGAGAAGGCAATGGCACCCCACTCCAGTACTTTTGCCTAGAAAATCCCATGGACGGAGGAGCCTGGTAGGCTGCAGTCCTTGGGGTCAACAAGAGTCAGACACGACTGAGCGACTTCACTTTTACTTTTCACTTTCATGCACTGGAGAAGGAAATGGCAACCCACTCCAGTGTTCTTGCCTGGAGAATCCCAGGGATGGGGAAGCCTGGTGGGCTGCCGTCTGTGGGGTCGCACAGAGTTGGACACGACTGAAGCTATGTAGTAGTAGTAGTAGTAGGAATTACCACTTCTCACCATTCCCAGGGGCTTCCCTGGTGGCTCAGATGGTAAAGAATCCACCTGCAATGCAGAAGACTTGGGTTTGATCCCTGAGTTGGGAAGATCCCCTGGAGAAGGGGACAGCAACCCACTTCAGCAGATGACATCACACTTACGGTAGAAAGCAAAGAGGAACTAAAGAGCCTCTTGATGAAAGTGAAAGAGGAGAGTGAAAAAGTTGGCTTAAAACTCAACATTCAGAAAACTAAGATCGTGGAATCTGGTCCCATCACTTCATGGCAAATAGATGGAGAAACAATGGAAACTGTGACAATTTTCTTGGGGTCCAAAATCACACTGCAGATGGTGACTGCAGCCATGATATTAAATGACACTTACTCTTTGGAAGGAAAGTTATGACCAACATAGACAGCATATTAAAAAGCAGAGACATTACTTTGCCAACAAAGGTCTGTATAGTCAAAGCTATGGTTTTTCCAGTAGTCATGTATGAATGTGAGAGTTGGACTATAAAGAAAGCTGAGTGCCGAAGAATTGATGCTTTTGAACTATGGTGTTGGAGAAGACTCTTGAGAGTCCCTTGGACTGCAAGGAGATCCAATCAGTCCATCCTAAAGGAGATCAGTCCTGGGTGTTCATTGGAAGGACTGATGTTGAAGCTAAAGCTTCAATATTTTGGCCACCAGATGAGAACTGACTCATTAGAAAAGGCCCTGATGCTGGGAAAGATTGAAGGTGGGAGGAGAAGGGGATGAGACAGAGGATGAGATGGTTGGATGACATTACAAACTCAATGTACATGAGTTTGAGTAAACTCCAGGAGTTGGTGATGGACAGAGAGGCTTGGCATGCTGTAGTCCATGGGGTCACAAAGAGTCAGGCATGACTGAGTGACTGAATTGAACTGAACTGAATAGTTGATGGTCATTACTTTTTAATGATAAGTACTGCTCCATTGTATTTACCATATGTCATTTATTCGTTCATCTATTTAGGGATATCTGGGTCATTTGCAATTTTTGCTTATAAGTTACAAAGTATTTGTAATTATAAACAAGCTTCTCTTAATATAGGTGTACAAGTATTGCATAAACACATACTTTCATTTGGGAAAAGAATAGGGCTGCTGAATCAAGACATGGTGAATGTACACTTAACTTTTAAGGAAACTACCAAACTGTTTTCCATGCGATTAAATCATTTTACATTCCACTAAATACATGGGGTTATCAGCTGCTTCATGTCCTTGTCAACATTGGGTATGGTCATTCTAAAACTTGAGACATTTTAATAGGTACTTCATGATATTTCATTGTCCTTTTAATTTTTATTTTCCTAATGATTAATGAGCATTAATTAATTGAAAATGTCTATTTTCTATTCAAATATCTTCAATGGTGAAGCATCTGTTCAATATTTATACATATTTAAAAATTTGTTTGGTACATTATTGTTGTTTTCAGAGTATTTTATATATTCTGATACAAGTCCATGCTTGTTACTTATCTTTCAGTTCTCTTTTTTAATGACTAGATATTAATTTTGATTAAGTCCAAATATTAAAAAAAAAGAACATTATAGACCAAGCTTTTCTTTTTAACAAGAAAAGAGAAACCTTTTCTTGTTATACCAAATATACCTATTTGCCTAAACAGAGGCCATAAAAACTTTCTCTTGTATTTTTCAACTTTAAGTTGTATAATTTTAGCTCTTATGTTTATGATTCATTATGAGTGAATGTATGCATATGGTTCACTCTTGCCATTTCCTGTTTGACCACTTCCAGTTTACCTTGATTCATGTACCTAACATTCCAGGTTCCTATGCAATTGTTTTTTATAGCATTGGACTTTACTTTCACCACCAGACACATCCTCAACTGGGCATTGTTTCTGCTTTGGCTCAGCCTCTTTACACCTTCTGGAGCTATTTCTCCGCTCTTCTCCTGTAGCATATTGGATGCCTACTAACCTAGGGAGTTGATCTTTCAGTGTCATATCTTTTTGCCTTCTTATACTCTTCATAGGGTTCACAAGGCAAGAATGCTGAAGTGGTTTGCCATTCCCTTCTCTAGTGGGACACATTTATTCAGAACTCTCCACAATGACCCGTCCATCTTGGGTGTCCATACATGGCATGGCTCATAATTTTATTGAGTTAGACAAGATCATATGTTTGTTAGTTTTCTGTGATTGTGCTTTTCATTCTCCCTGCCCTCTGATGGATTAGGTTAAGAGGCTTGTGGAAACATCCTGATGGGAGGGATTGGCGGTGGGAAAAACTGGGTCTTCCTCTAGTGAGCAAGGCTAAGTTTAGTAAATCTTTAGTTCAACTCCCTGCCAGTGTATGTTCCCTCCCTGTAGTTTTGCCTGAGGCCACACTATAGTAGAGGTAATGGTGACCGACTCCAAATGGACTTATGCCAGCACACTGTGCCTGCCAGGCCTGCTGCAGTCAGTGCCCCAGACCCCATGGCAGGCCACTGTCGACCCAATCTGTTGCCAAAGACTCCCAAGCACACACAGGTAAGTCTGGCTCAGTCTATTGAGGGTTAACTGCTCCTTTGTCCTGGGTCCTGGTACACACAAGTTTGTGTTTATGCTTTTCAAGAGTCTGTTTCCCCAGTCCTGTGGAAGTTCTGTGATCAAATCCCTTTGACCTTCAAAGTCAACTTTCCTGGGGGTTCTTAGTCCCTTTGTCAGATCCTCAGGTTGGCAAAACTTTTGTGGAGCCTAGAACTTTCACAACAGTGTGAGAACTTCTTTGGTATAATTGGTCTCCAGTTTGTGGATCAACTGCCCATTGGCGCTATAGAGGGGGTAATGACAACCTTCTACAAGAGGACTTATGCCATATAATGCGCCTCCAAGGACTGCTGATGCCAGAGCCCCTGTTCCTGCAGCAGGGTACTGCTGACCTATATCTCTCAAGGAGATTCACAGTCAAAGACAGGTCTGGCTTAGTCTCTTGGGGACATCACTGCTCCTTCCCCCGGATCCTGGTGAGCACAAGGATTTGTTTGCACCCTCCTAGCATCTCTGTCAGTATGAGGTTTGATTTTAAATGTGATTACATTTTTTGCAGCTACCACCCTGCTGCAGCTACTTTTTTGCTCTTGGACGCAGGTTGATCTTTTTTGGTGGGTTCCTCAGCAGCTACTTGTGATTTTGAGAGAACATTCTTCTACTCCACCATCGTGGATATGCAAGTCAAGAAGCCACAGTTAAAACCAGACATGGAACAATGGGCTGGTACAAAATTGAGAAAGGATTATGTCAAGGCTGTATATTGCCACCCAGCTTATTTAACTTATATGCAGAGTACATCATGTGAAATGCTGGGCTGGAAGAAGCATAAGCTGGAATCAACATTTCCAGGAGGAATATCAATAACTTCAGATATGCAGATGACACCACCCTTACGGCAGAAAGTGAAGAGGCTGATGAGGGTACTGATGAGGGTAAAAGAGGAGAGTGAAAAAGCTTGCTTAAAACTCAACATTCAGAAAACGAAGATCATGGCATCTGGTCCCATCACTTCATGGCAAATAAGATGGGGAAACAATGGAAACAGTGACAAACTTTATTTTCTTGGGTTCCCAAATAACTGTGAATGGTGAAAGCAGCCATGAAATTAAAAGACCATTGCTCCTTGGAAGGAAAGCTATGACAATCCTAAACAGACTATTAAAAAGCAGAGACACCACTTTTCCAATGAAGCTCCATATAGTCAAAGCCATGGTTTTTCCAGTAGTCATGTATGAATGTGAGTTGGACCATAAAGAAGATTGAGCACCAAAGAACGGATGTTTTTAAACTGTGGTGTTGAAGAAAACTCTTGAGAGTCCCTTGGTCTGCAAAGAGATTAAACCAGTCAATCTTAAAGGAAATCCACCCTGAATTTTAATTGGAATGACTCATGCTGAAGCTAAAGCTCCAATACTTTGGAGGCAATACACCTGAGGCAAAGAGCTGACTCTTTGGAAAATACCCTGATACTGGGAAAGATTGAAGGCAGGAGGAAAAGGGGATGAAAGAGGATGAGATGGCTGGATAACATCACTGACTCAATGTGCATAAGTTTGAGCAGACTCTGAGAGGCAGTGAAGGATAGAGAAGCCAGGTGTGCTGCAGTCCATGGGGTAACAAAGAGTCAGACACAACTAGTGAGTGAACAGCAATGTATATGGTACAAGTTTGAATTGAAATGCTTTTTTTTTTTTTTGGTTGAGCAGGACTTTTTAAAAGGATGATCCTTTCTTCCATGAATTGCTTTTGCATTTTTGACATAAATCTATTGAACACGTAAGTAAGGGTCTATTTCTGGACTCTATCCTCTTCCATTAAACTGTTTATCTTGTAACCAACACAGCCTTTTTCAAGGAAACTTTAAAATAAACTTGAACTGTGAATCTTCCAGAACCATTCTTTTTCAAAGTTGCTTTGCCTAAGTCATTTGTATTTCCATATAAATTGTATAAATTACTTGTCAATTTTATGTAAACTCTGCTTGAATGTTGATCAGGGTTGGAATGAATCTATATATAATTCCAGGAATAACTGACTTCTGAAATACTGTAGAATCTCTCATTCAATATTGTAAAATCTCTCATACAATATATCACTCCATTCATTTAATTCCTCTCAGCACTCTTTTATAAATTTGGCCTACAAGTCTTACATATTTGGACATATTTAGCCCTAAATATTTTATGTTTTTATGTTATCACCAAATAAAATAAGAACTCTACTCTTAGGTATCTACCCAAGAAAATTAAAAATACATGCTTACATAAAGGCTGTATGTGACTGCTCACAGTAACATTATTCACAGTAGCCAAAATGTGGAAAGAGCCCTAACAATCGCACACTGATGAATACATAAATACATTATGGTATATCCATACAATATAATACTATTTGTTAATAAAATGAGTAAGTTGCTAATACTTATTACTACATTGATAAGCGACAAAAGTATTTCATGAAGTAAACTGAGCGGGTCACAAACGACTTCATATTATATGATTCCACTTATATCAGACGGTCAGAATAAACAAATCTACAGAGAAACATTAGTGGGGCTGGAAGCAAATTAAAGGTCAGATACTAACAGATTATTGGCACAAGGAATCTTTTTGATGTGATGGAAATATTTAAAAATTGAATTGTGGTGGTAGTGTACAACTCTGTTAATTTGCTAAAAAGCATTTAACTGTGCATCTAAAATGAATGAAATAAATGGTTTAATATCTCATTAAAGCTATCTGAAAGAGTATATATAAAATAAATAAAATAAAAAAGAGTATATATAAAATAAATACAGAAAACAGAATGTATACCAAATATTAGACGGTATTAGGGTAATAGTAATTTTCTTAAGTGCAATAATTATATTACATTTTGAATAAAAATGCTTATTTTCAAGATATCCATGAGATGAAGTATTATGATGTTTGCCACTTTCTTTCAAGTGGTTCCCTCTTTCTATATATAATATATATTGTACATATGTACAATGCAAGAAATACAGATATTAAGCAAGTATGGTCAAATGTTCATAGCTGTTGAATATAGGTAGAAATTATGCATGTGTTCATTGTACTAGTGCTCAAGTCTAATTGAAAAATTTTATTTAAAACTTTGGAAAATGTGTTGGATCATATCATTGAAAGGGCTCAGATCAAATTCAGCAGCCATTCTTTGTGACAGTGGAAATAGAGGGAAATGGCTTTAATATTAAAAAAGAAAAAAGACCAATTACTCCAAACCTTCAGCAAATATTATTCTAAGTGTCAAGATACTAATCTTTTCTTATTTTAAATCATATACTAAAGAGTGATGCCTGTTAGTACAGTTTTTACTTAATATTGTATTGAAAATTTTCATAAATGCAACAGACAGAAACTTAATCACTGGAAAATATATTAAGTTCTTTTTTTTGGGCTGATAACCCAATGGAATCTAGTGAAATTGACTAGATTTAATAAGAAATTTTGTAATATGGCTGGATAAAAGTCAAATGTAAGAGCATCGATTTTCTCTACTTCTGTAATAAGTGTAATAAACCAAAGAGAGAGAGAGATCTCATTTACAGTCATAAGAAAAATTTAATTCATATGAATATGTGTAAAGGAATATATTATGGAAATTATATATAAATATATCATAAAATGTCAATTCTTCCACATTTAATATAAAAGTTAATTGCAATTCTAATCAGAACACCAAAGAAAGATGATTTGTGTGAAGAACTAGATAAAATAACTTTACATTTCAAATGAAAGAACAGTGAGGGAGAAAAATACCTTGCCAGCAACAATATATGCTATAAAGTCACTGTGATCAAAACAATATGGTATTAGTATAGAAAATTACATATAGGATCAGAACTGAGGAGCTAATCCAGAAGTATACCCCTGTGTATGGATGTGCATGAGCTATGGTAAAGGCTGCCATTTAATGGGAAACTGTCTCAGTAAAATAGTGCTAGCAAAGCTACTAATTCTTCTGGAAAAAAATCCCCAGATACTCACATTTATAAAATTAAATATTATAGATATATTAAATCAAATAATATAAAACATTAAGCTCTTCAAAAGTAATCAAGACTGTGTGTACAATCACGGGTTATCTCATGGTTCATAGAATATAAGTGATTTCTGGAATTTCAAAAGCCACAAAATAACTAGAGCCAAGTATGGAAATATAAAGATCAAAAATGTTAATTGACCAAAACTATGATTAAAAAAGCTCATAAATAGAAAAAAATGTAAACTCAATGCCCACTGTTACTATCTGTGATACACAAAGACATCTTGCCTATTGACAAGCTGACCACAAATATTCATTTGAAATATGGAGAATATAAATGGATATTTCACAGGAAAAGATTATCTTGAACTAACATTAAAATGTTATGATTTACTAGCAGTCAGATAAAACAAAATTAAAGTGGCAGGTTTTTTTTTTTTTTTTTTATTATAAACTCTTGTGGGCTGCCGTCTATGGGGTCACACAGAGTCGGACATGACTGACGCAACTTAGCAGCAGCAGCAGTCCTGCAAATATTTTTTAGAAAGCTATAATAACCCATTGGGTTAATAGAAAAGTGGAACAAAGGGTGGCCAACCAGTGATGGTGAAAACATAAGCTACCTTTAGAGACTGTAATCTGGAAACATCAAAATTATATGCACCCATACACATACACACAATCTTTCTCACAAAAAATAACATATTAAATAATACAGCCTTAGCTAAGTTTCCTCCCCAAACAGAGGATATGGTATAATTTTGCTTCTAACAGGTTAGTGGAGATGCAATTCAGATGCAATAGAAAATCAGGGTAGAAGAGAAAGGGTGTATCAAATGTTGTTTAATCAAGGTAACTACAGTTTCACAGGAAATACAGTCCATTGCTCAATCATAAGTGATGGCTATTGAAAAGTTTTATAAACTACTGCCTTCTGAACAGTCATCAAGGGAAAGACAGGGAGAGCAAGAATTTTCCTGTCGACCTCTTGTCTGCGTTTTCCATCCTACCCATGGAACCTGTATTCTGAATTCTTCTGGCAGCTGCTAGTGAAAGTTATCACTTTGGAAGTTAGTATCAGGTGTGACAGAAATCCTGCTTACCTCTAGAGGTAGGATTAAAGAATCAGTAATGAAGATATGAAATAATGATGGTCACTAGACTTTCTCTGTAGCAAAAAACTAGTTGTTTAGGTGGGCATATAGATGGGGCTAAGAGTGGCTGGCAAGTCCCATAATTAGGTCATAGATAGCCATGAACAAGAATGAGTGATGCACCATTGTCCACAATGGCAAAAAACTGGAGACACAGCCAATGTTCAGAAAAAAAGGGTTGTTAAATAAATTTTAGGATATCCATTATGTGAAAATTTGTATAATATAAGAAAAGAATTAGGAATATTATAGATAACCCAAATGGTTTGCATAAGGTATTACTGAATGAGAAAACAACAGTTTCAAATATTTATGTATAATTTGATTTCCTTTTGAAAAACAATTTAAAAAAACTTCGACGTGTATTATATGTGTACAGTGTGTACAAGTGAGTACCTGAGTATACACACATGGCTGTGAGCACATGTGAAGATAGATAAGATTCTTTATATATGGAAGGAAAATATATTCACGTAGAACTATGGAGGGGGAGTCAAAGAAAATACTATTCTAAGAATAAAACATACAATTACTTTCTACATTCATATATACTTTGTCCTTATGTATCTCTCTGAATTAAAGTAAAAGAATAAACATTAAAAGGAAAACACACACACACACACACACCAAAAAAAGGAAACCACAAAAACAGTATTGACTGTTTTTGTATTTAATTTTTGTATTTAATTTTTGAAATTAAATTATTTGAAATTTTATTATTAAATAAAATAAATTTAATTTAATTTGAAATTAAATTATTTTGAAATTAAAGTATTGAAGTTTAATACAAATCCCAGTGATATCATGTCATATCTCTATTATTCCAATTGCCTCTTTATCCAACTTAATTTCATTGCATGCACTGTAGTCAGGTTAAGCTTCTTCCAAAACTATTTTTGCATTACCCTCCCCTCTTAGGCGAATGGCACCATAGGTGTTATACCATCTGCAAATCGAGTCAAACACATTCAAATTATGATGCAAGATTTTGTTTATCACCCTGTCAGATCCACCTTCTTACTTGTCTGTGTATTTCATGAATGCATTTCCATCCTCAACTTTCCAAAATTATCATCACTCCTACCAAACCAATGTTTGCTGTGCCAAGTCGTATATTAGGCTTACTGCTGTTTCTTTGATCACTGCAATTCTTTCAAATAAAATATTCTCCAGTCTCCTCTTTACCAGCTCATGTCACTCAATTCCCTTAAAATACCACTTCATTGCAAATTAAAAGACTTAAACCCATCTGTATTCATTGATCCGTTTTTTTGGAATAGTCAATGAGGGTCAACAAGATTTAGTGACAAGGATGTTCATTGAAACTTTATAATAGCAACAACATCAGAAACCTTGGTATGCTGAGTAGGAGAGAATTAGTGAAATAAATTCGAGCACATCAATACAACAAAAAATGAGGTATTAAAAATCATGTTGTTGAAACTTTATGATCTCACAGAAAAAATATATAGTGCTTATCCTTCAATTTAAAAAAAGGTTTCAAAACATAGTAATTGTTTAATTGATGAAGTTCTATATTCTGCAACACTGCAGATGTATAATTTGTAAGAAAACACAGCAATTAATTTCACAGTGTGGTTTCTTATAATATTCTTCATGAATGGATGATGGTACCACTGCCAAGACCAATTTAAGAAAAGCAATTTAAGGACAATTTAAAGCAAAAGGAGACAGACAGTAGAGTGCAT
This sequence comes from Bos javanicus, assembly GCF_032452875.1. Classification (NCBI taxonomy): domain Eukaryota; kingdom Metazoa; phylum Chordata; class Mammalia; order Artiodactyla; family Bovidae; genus Bos; species Bos javanicus. Next base: position 76,880,342 of record NC_083874.1, on the reverse strand, counting down.
GGTGCTAAGCTGGATGTTTACTTACAGAACAGAGCTTAAAGTATTTGAAATGGACAGTCCATATCTTCCAGTTAAGTCTTCCTAATATTGGTTCTCTCAGCCACAATCATGCATAATTATCTAGAGGCAGTTAGTTAGACATTATATTCTCTGGCAAGTATCTAGAGTACAGATACTTTGTTATCAGTTAAACACAATCAACAAAATCTATATAAAATTTCAATCATTAGGTAAAACAGTCAAAACCTGTTATGATAGATGTTGACCCACCTGCCTTTTACATTTATCCCCTGTTCCAACTAAGTACAAAGTTTGGAAAATTAAATACTAATTTTCACAACCACCCTTACAGGTTGCCTTTACCATGCAACATAGTTATATATGGTGAGATGTAAGCAGAATTTTCTTGATGGGTTTCTGAGAATTTCTTATTCAGTAATATAGTGACAGATACAGCTAGTCCCATTCCTTTCTACTTTTGTCTTGCCTTTAACATAGACAGGATACCTGAAGCTTTTCAAGCCACCATGAAGGTAGGACCAAGGGGATTAAGCAGACTTTCTCAAATAATTTCAAGTGTTATGAAGTTTAGCTAGGTTCCTCAAGTAAACAGAGGGTCTCCAGTTATTACTAGAATGTTTGATCTTATAAATGATAAATATATTTATCAAATTAAACAAAATATATGGAAAATTTTTCCTTGTAAACATTTAAACTATCAAAAAATATGTTAAGTGAAAAACACAGCATCCACCTTTCCTCAACCCCAGCTGCAATTCTCTTTTTAAGACTATTTTTTAGTACAGTTTTAGATTTATAACAAAATTGGGAGGAAGGTTCAGAGATGTATTTTTCTTTTGAAAGAGGATCACTATAAATAGCTAGACCTTTGTTCTTCAAAACCTCTGTTTAAATAATTATATACATATACATGTGGCATTAAAGTATATGGCTTTGTTTTAGATGATATAGTCAGAAATGGTACTCTGTGTATTGTTCTGAAATATTCTTTCCTCACTAATGTGACATGGAAATCATTCCAGATATGTCCATATAGGTTTTACCTCACTCCTGATTTTATCTACTGTATTGTAAGACAGAATATGAAGATACCATGATATGGTATTTCAATATTCTTTGTTGAAGGGAATAGGTTGCATTCAACTTTTTGGCTGTTTTAAATGCTGCTATAATATACATTGATCAGCCCTGGGATTTCTTTGGAGGGAATGATGCTAAAGCTGAAACTCCAGTACTTTGGCCACCTCCTGCGAAGAGTTGACTCATTGGAAAAGACTGATGCTGGGAGGGATAGGGGGCAAGAGGAGAAGGGGATGACAGAGGATGAGATGGCTGGATGGCATCACTGACTCGATGGACATGAGTCTGAGTGAACTCCGGAAGTTGGTGATGGACAGGGAGGCCTGGCGTGCTGCGATTCATGGGGTCGCAAAGAGTCGGACACGACTGAGAGACTGATGTGATCTGATCTGATAATATACATTCATGTATATGAATTTTTGTGCATGTGTGTCAGTAATTATCTGGCCTAAATATCTAGTTTTACAATAGTGGCCAAAAGAATAGGTAGGCAAATTAAGTTGTGTCCAACTCTGTGCCACCCCATAGACGGCAGCCCACCAGGCTCTCCTGTCCCTGGCATTCTCCAGGCAAGAACACTGGAGTTGGTTGCCATTTCCTTCTCCAATGCATGAAAGTGGAAAGTGAAAGTGAAGTCGATCAGTCCTGTCCGACTCTTCACGACTCCATGGACTGCAGCCTACCAAGCTCCTCCGCCCATGGGATTTTCCAAGCAAGAGTACTGGAGTTGGGGTGCCATTGCCTTCTCTGATAAAGTTTGATAGCTACTGTCAAATTAAATACATAAGAATGTTTTACAAATGTATATTATCATTGGCAAATGAGACGTTTCCCCACAACCTTACCTAAAATTGATATCATTAATCATTTTAGTTATTCTTACAAATGTAACAGGCAAAATAAATCCATTTTAACTTGCATTCCCTAATTATTCAGTTATCTTGACAGACTTTTATTGAAAAACACATTATATTCTTTTTTTGTGATTAAGTTATTCATATATTTGTCTTTTTTCTATAAATCATCATTTAGGTATTTATTTTAATATTTCTTTTTCTATTCCTGATATTAATTTTTAGTCATTTTACACAGAGGAAATAAATATCTTACCTAAGTGTTCAACAGAAAATTTACCTTTGCTAATATAGTTCATTTCTGCAGAGCATTTCATTTTTATATAATTAAACATCATTTTTTCTTTAAGATTCAGGTGCATTCTCAGGCTTAGGCAGGTTTGCTCCTACCAGGAAATTATAACAGTTATTCAAAACTTCTTTCAAGTTGCTTTTTTATTTGGCCCTACATTCAAATATTTAGTTAACTTGGGAAGTATTTTTATGTATACTAAGATTTTGTCTTCTAATTTTGTTTTCTAAATAGAAAATCAGATCATTATTTATTAGTTTAATAAATCACTATCATTTCCCCCTTATTCACTTGTTTATACATTCATTATATTTTATGTTATTGTAGAATATTTCAGACATCTATAAAATCACAATGGATAAGCATAGCACCCAATTAGTGGCCACTATTGGAGAAGGAAATGGCAACCCACTCCAGTTTTCTTGCCTGGAGAATCTCAGGGACGGAGGAGCCTGGTGGGCTGCCATCTATGGGGTTGCACAGAGTCAGACACGACTAAAGTGACTTAGCAGCAGCAGCAGCAGCATTCAGCTATATATAATCTTAACCTTTCTTTGTTTTTTTTGCATTGAGATTAGAAGGGAAAAAATCAATACTTTTTTTCCATTTTGTTATTCTTTTTTCTCTCACTTTAGAGAACACATTAATTTCCATACTTTTTTCCATTCCTAACGTTATTCCTAATTTTAATGTGTTATATAACACATTAATTTCTTGAAATTATTGTGCATCATTCTTAATTAAGCGATTATAATTTTTCTACCTGTATGGAGCCATAAACAATAGAATTTCCATGTCTTATGTTTGATATTAAGTGATAGTGTATTCTAACATGACTTCACAATTTCCTTCCCCATATTTTATTTCAGATGTTTCCCCATATGATTATTATATTTTACAATCAAAAATGTTTTCTATTTAATCATATCACTAACTGGTTTTTCATTTGCTATTTCTTTTAATATGTATATGATTTTTGAATTTTAACTCTATCATGCTAACTTATATTCTATTGAAATGTCAGAATATGTCTGTGGGTGGTTAGCATTCTCAGTTCTTGTATTACTGAAATGATTTCTCCTCTCTTGAGCGCTGCTATAGCTGAGTAGAGAATATTTTATTATCGCTTTACAGTCATCTAACAGTCAGTGGTCCTCTTGATTCTCTTGGGATGCTGACTCTTATTTTGTAGTAAATTATGTTAAATTTCCTTTAAAAAGCAAAAGATTTTCTCATCAGCTTTGGTTTAATATGTTGTCTGAACAACATGTACGATGTACTTCTTTTTTCATGTATCCCACTTGAGAATTTGCAGTCACTTCCTCTGTGAATAATTATAACTTTATTAGCTCTTGATATTTTCTTCTATTGCCTCTGATTAGTTCCTTCCATTTTTCATTGATTTTTCTTTTTAGAAGTTATATTAGGTAAATATGGTTTTACATTGCCTTTTCTTATAAGCATTTAAATTATCTTTCATATTTTTAAATATTTGTCTTTTATTGTATTTTCAGTAAGTTTCTCCCAGTTTTAAATTTTAAAAAATCTGTCCATTCTACCCAAGTACCTATTCTGAATATTTTTTCTCCTTGATATTTTCCCATTTTCAAGGTATTTATTTAAATACTTTTAAAACAGATACCCCCATCATGTATAATATCATGTATGAAACGAGTCGCCAGTCCGGGTTCGATGCACGGTACTGGATGCTTGGGGCTGGTTCACTGGGACGACCCAGAGGGAGGGGAGGGGAGGGAGGAGGGTGGAGGGTTCAGGATGGGGAACGTGGGTATACCTGTGGCGGATTCATTTCGATATTTGGCAAAACTAATACAATATTGTAAAGTTTAAAAATAAAATAAAATTTAAAAAATGAAAAAAATAAAAAAAATAATAAAAAAAATAAAACAGATACCCCCAGTAAATATCCAAAAATGTAATATTCATTCCTACTCTAAATGAAAATATAAAATGTCATTTTTAAAATCCTTGCATTTGCTGTATTAACACTGTGGGTTTGTATGTTAGTTTCCCATTTTTAGTTTTGTTGATGTCTTTGATACCACTGATTTTTCTCAAATGCCTATTGTTTAGCTATATGTTATATTTTTATTTGGGATTCAATATTCACCAGTTTTGAGCTGCTATTTCTATTTATTATGAATTGTTTTCAGAAAAAAATGAGTGAGCCACAGAATTGCTGTTAATACAATGTGCTGGTAGTGTGACTACCCCTGTTGAAGCCCCCTGAGTTCCTAACCACTAATAATACCAACTGGCCTTCTGGATGCAGAGAATTTTACCTAATTCTCTAAATCCAGAGTAAATATCTCTGCTATTCACTGCTTAACATAAAGAGGGAATAAAGATTCAAACCAGGCAGATAGCTAGACTGGGCTATTTTCTCAAATATGTTGACAGTCACCTTAGTCTGAAGTCCCCAGACTTCTAGTCTACTTCTTAAATCTACTGCCTTTGAGTGACTAAATGATTGTGACATCAGAGTCATGTTTTCGAGTTCCAGGGATTCTGGATTCATGGAAAAAGCATCCGTTAAAAAAAATAAACATGATATAAATCCTCTTCATGTTACTTGGGGCTTGGGATAACCATGTGGTCATAGATCAGTCAATTAACCCTTCTGAAGGGAAATTTCCATTTATAATAAGGATGATGATAGCTTTATCACAGATTTATAGTGAGGATTAAATACTATGTGCAAAATATATATATGAATAGTTGGCACATAGTATCTGCTTTAAAAGTGATAGTTTACTCCATAATATTTAAAAGCATTAACTATGGTAATTGGTGAACACTTATCTAGCAAGGCATTAACAATTCAGAACATCTATTTAGTTGTTATTTAGTAAAGATAAAATGTTTAAGAAAATGAGGGCACCAGATAGCTAGATTTTATTGGATTAAAAAACTAGAAAATATTAATTGTATGAAGTGCTACAGTGGTAGTTTCAAAGAGTAAAAGCTTAATTTGGAGAAGGCAATCAAAAAAAAAAAATTCATGCTTTTCAAAATTGGCCTTACATACTGTCTCATCTAGATGCAAATATAGGTGATTAGCATTATTGCTGCTTCAACTTCAGATTTTATGAAGATAAGCAAGTACTTGTGATCAAGCATTCTTACTGAAATCTAAAGGAATTCACAGTTCACCTAGCAACTTTGGATATCAAGTTTAAAGGGAAGAAGGAGAGAAGTGTCGTAGAAGCAGTTTTATTTACAAAGTTAGACAGTTTATTTGGAATACAAATATAATTTTCTTACTATCGTTTGGATCCTATGTTTTACAGGTGAGTGGGTAGCCAAATATGTGACCCCAAAATATTCCACTTTAATACGTGGATTACTTTAGCTGAACATAATCAGCCTAATGGACTCAGAAAGACTTTTTTTTTTTCCCTAACTTCTCCCTTAACTTCCTAAAGTAATTTAAATAAAGAGTCTGTACCAGGAAGAGACAATACTTTACATCAGAAATTTATCTGCATGGCATGGCAAACCTGTTTTCTAAACATTTGTTCTTCCCATCTGCCTATAAATTATCTTCCTCCCCTAGAAGTCCCAGATCCCTACCTCCTTTTTCTTATCTCAGGATGGCAAATAAGCCTTAAAAATCTATCTGAGAGCTGAATACCTTTGGATACCTATTTGCATACAAAATTAATTTTTTCTCCTATTAATCTCTCTTATGTCAGTTTAATTAGTAGATCCATTAAAAAAAAAAAAAAAAAAAACTAGAAGGGAGTAAGCAAAAACTTTTTCTCCTCTCCAAGACAAGGGTCAGTTTCTGAGGTTGCAAATTAGATCAAATACCATGGGATCAAATACTATGGTATAAATGATTCACCTGTTCCAGGGTTAATTTCATACATGTTTCTACAGAAAACAAAACAAATGGACCAATTAGCAGATAATTGTTTCCTTGATCATCTTACTGTCTAAACTAGACTAATACTTTAGTTTCTAATGTTTTACATAATGGTTTGAAAAAAAATCAACCAAGTTTCCAATTTACTGGGTTGTTTTATACGGATTCAATCATATAAATTGAATATGATTAAATTATAGTTTGCATTATTGTAAGCAATTAAAAAATGAGCAAGAGAAACTGTAAAGTTTGCCTAGTGCTGGTAAAATGCATAAATCACTTATTTTAGAGGGTGCATGCATCTCTTTTTTCCTTCAATAATGTTGCAAAAACTAATTTTTAAATTTTAAAGAAAGAAGGGAAGTAGAATTATGGGTTGCTTATACATTCTAGCTCTGGAGAGAAATTATGTGAAGATGAACTCTGATTTACCCATTTCAAAGCTGCATGACTTTAGGCAACTTCTCTAACCTCTCTAGGCCAGTTTTCCATTCTGTCTGTGAAACAGAGATAACAACACTGACTTCACAGGGTTGGCCTGAGAGTTAAAGGAGATAAGGTACCCAAGCACATTAATACAGTGAAAATAATAAGCGCTGAGTAAATATTAGCCATGATGATTTTACTTGCATCTATTAAGCCCTTACATCCCACATTTTAAAGTAATAATAAGAGACAAGTTTGATACATTTTAAACAGATTTTGTTTTGACAAATGCTTAAATCTGGCAAGGAAATCTCACTCAAAGGCATACTGATTCTGTGTATTTTTGTTCACCTCTAAACCAATGTAGTTAGCATAGAGGAGTGAAAAAGAAAACAAACCCTCTAATTTGTTTCTCATTTAAATCAAGACTGTGAAAATTAGGTCAGTTTTGGAAAAATAATGGTTTTGTAAAACAGACAATTGATTAGCAAATCAATAGAGACATCAACCCCTTTGGTGTGTGATCCTTCTACTTGCATCTTTACTTAGAAGTGATCAAAGAAAAGTAGAATTTAGGATCAGAAAATCCTTATTATTCTTAATTATAGTATGGAAACTTATAGTATGGAAAGTATAGTATGCTGCCTGACCTCATGTTATAAAAAGGCAAACTACTCTTTAAGTTAAATTTATGCTGATTGGGCCCTTTGATTGTGATTGTATTCCGTTGTTTTCCTCCTTCTAAATAGAACTGAACACTCAACCTCTAATGAAGGGATAATATGGCCTTGAATGCATTCAATGACTGCATAAAAAGCCAGTCAAATGAATAATTTCTTTTACACATTTTTAAGTTTTAAAGGAATTGCTGGATGAGGGTGTTTGAAACAGAGCATAAAACTGTGATGGGCTGATTCCACAGTATCTTAAAATTTTAAGCTTTTATTCCTCTTATTTCTTTGTCAGGAACATATGTTATTTATAAATGATAATGAACTTCATCATTATTTTAACACTTGAGATGAAAGATAAGAGGACCTGAAGGCTGTCAAGATGATGCAAAAGGTATTTATCCCAAATCAGTAGGTAGAGACATTTCCTTCTTTATTTATTCCAGTGTTCACTCCACCAGTTGTTTGTTCCATAGAAACCATAAGAATGACTGAGTGTGGGATATGGGGGAGTGGAGCAGAAAAGAGGAATTTGTAAAATATAAAATTATGAATCTCAACTTTCTTGAGCTTTCCTTACTTTTTAGATAAACTAAATCAACCATTATTAGTCATTTAAAAATAGTTTTAGGTTTACTATTATTACTTTTTTGACATCCACATCTTTCATTTTGGTGGTTAGCTCATCAGACTCTGGCTTTAAGTACATTAAATAACTAAACTTTATTTTAGCCTATTATAACAGTTTATAAGGTATTAAAACTTCTAACAAAAACATGAAACTCTGAATACAATTGTATTATTTTCTTTATTGAAATAAAGTTGATTTACAATGTTGCATTAGTTTCTGGTATATAGCAAAGTGATTCAATTATATATATTTATATATATATACACACACACACACACACACATATGTAATTGACATACACACACACATATATAAACATGCACATATCTTATATAATAGTGCATATACATATCATATATATATGTAGTTGACACACTTATATACAAACATGCACTGCACCTATTTATATGTATTATGTGTGTATACATATATGTTCTTTTTCATATTTAACTTATATGCAGAGTGCATCATGTGAAATACAAGAGTAGATGAAGCACAGGCTATAATCAAGTATGCTGGGAGAAATATAAACAACCTGAGATATGCAGATGACACCATCCTTATGGCAGAAAGCCTCTTGATGAGGGTGAAAGAGAAAACTTTAAAAGTTGGCTTAAAACTCAACATTCAAAAAACTAAGAGGGATGGAATCTAGTCCCATTACTTCATGGCAAGCAGTTGGGGAAACAATGGAAACAGTGACAGACTTTATTTTCTTGGGCTCCAAAATCACTGCAGACGGGGACTGCAGTGATGAAATTAAAAGTTGCTTACTCCTTGGAAGAAAAACTATGACAAACCTAGACATCATATTAAAATACAGAGACATTACTTTGCCGATAAAGGTAGATATAGTCAAAGCTATTGTTTTCCCAGTAATCAGTGACCAAGATGAAAGTTGGACCTTAAAGAAGGTTGAGTGCTGAATAACTGATGCTTTTGAAATGTGCTGTTGGAGAAGACTCTTGAGAGTCCCTTGAACTGCAAGAGATCACACCAGTCAATCCTTAAGGAAATCAGTCCTGAATATTCATTGAAATGACTGATGCTAAAGCAGAAGCTCCAATACTTTGGCCACCTTATGTGAAGAGCCAACTTATTGGTAAAACTCTACTGCTGGGAAAGACTGAAGGCAGGAGGAGAAGGGGAACACAGAGGATGAGATGGTTGGATGGCATCACTGACTCAATGGACATGAGTTTGAGCAATCTTTGGGAGATGGTGAAGGACAGGGAAGCCTGGTGTGCTGCAGTACATGGGTTTGCAAAGAATCAGACATGACTTGGCAACTGAACAACAAGAGAAAATATACATCTATTTTTAGTGATAATATCTCACAGCTACTGGGAGCCAGGGGTCGGTAGGTAGGTTGGACTAATTTAGAAAGGGAACAAGAGTAATTTTGTAGATGATAGAAATATTCTTTATCTTGATTATGATGCTGATTATACAAAGTGAATATCTTTCGTAAAGTGTATCAACCTAGAGTTTAAAAGTTTACATGCCATTTTGTGTAAATTCTTTACTCTCTGAGCCTCCAGGGTAGGCTGGTGACTCAGATGGTAAAAGAATCTGCCTGCAAATTGGGAGAACTGGGTTCAGTCCCTGGGTTGGGAAGATCCCCTGGAGAAAGGAACAGCTACCCACTCCCGCATTCTTACCTGGAGAATTCCATGGACAGAGGAGCCTGGCAGACTACAGTCCATGGGGTTGCAAAGAGTTGGACATGACTGAGCAACTTTCCTTTCACATTTTCACTTGTATGTAAATTATTACAATAGAATTGATTTAAAATAAAAATGGTTAAAAAGCAATGTGCATCACATTCTACCATTTGTATATAGATAGATGAAAATAGGTATAAAGAATATAAAATAGATAATTGGAAGACTGGGTAGGTATTGCAATATATTCACTGATGCATAGAATACTTGCAACTTTCACAAGAAACTGGTAAAAGTGGTTGCCTCTGGTAAAGGCAGCTAACTGACTTGTTGTGCAGCAAGGCTTACTTTTCACTATAAATCCTATGAAGTTCTTAGATCAGTACCATGTGTATATACCGCCAGATTAGTAAAAGAATAATTTAAAATAATAAATTAAAAGTAAAATAAAGATGAGTTTCCCAGGTGGCTCAGTGGTAAAGAATCTGCTTACCAATGCAGGAGATGGGGGTGTGATTACTGGGTCATGAAGAACCCCTGAAGAAGGAAATGGCAACCCACTCCATTATTCTTGCCTGGGAAATCCCATGGACAGAGGAGCCTGGTGGGCTACAGTCCACGGGATTTCAAAGAGTCAGATGCAAATTAGTGACTGAGCATCTGCAAGAAAGTAAAGATATTTCCAAAAAGGAGTGCATTTTTCCAGCATACAAACAGTAAAAGTGATGCTAAAAGGTGTTACTCAATCAGAATAAAAATGTTTCCATTTATGAAATGTATTCCTATATAAGATAACAAAAATGAAGAGACAGGGAAATGTCAATAAGTGGGTGAATCCAATTGAAATATGAACAATAACAATATATTTTTTTAAAATATGTGCAGAAAAATAAAGCATGATAGCAAAAATTGGAAATGAGGCAGAGTTAACGTGTTCTAATATCTTAGCATTACATGGAAAATGCTAATAGTACTTGTATACTTTAATATATATTTTTTAATAAATCAAGACCTAGAGTTACCAGAAAAGAATTCTGAAAGAAACAGAGAGAGAGAGAGAGAAAAGAAAGTATGAAGGAGAGGGGGTGGGGGAGGGAAGAAAGAAAGGGAGCAAGAGAGCAGGGAAGAAAAAGTGAATATAGAAATAGCCTGTGACTCAGTAATTGCACTTGAGGAGAATACACAATAGATATGTACATGTATATGCCCAAATGGCACATATAAGTTTGTTCTTGGCTGCACCATTTGTAATAATAAAACCTGGAAAACAACTAAAAGTCCATCAATAATAAGATGGGTAAATAAATTGTAACTTCATACCAACTCTTGTAAAGTATGAAAATGAAAGGAAAGATACTTAATGCAACATAGATGATTTTTACAAACATACTATTTAATATAATAGTCAAAGAGCAAAATTTATAAATAGAACTAATCTATAGACAGTAACATCAGATATCAGGGTAATGGTTCCCTTTGGTTTAAACAAGCTAAGTGATGTAATAGTAATGGTCTAGCTTTTAATCTGGTTGGTAATTGCATGATATGCATGTTCACATTGTAAAACTTCACTGAACTTATGCTGAGTAAACTCTTCTGTATGTGTTATATGTCAGTAAAAATCACTGATAAAAATAAATTAAGTACATCCATTGATATATATTTACATTAAGCTTTTAAAGATATTATCTTTATCATCAGTCTCTTTAATGAAAAACCTCATCAATGATTTAATAGTGTTTTGATGTATATTTAAAGTGGTTACTAATGAACAAATGATGAAATCAACTCTCATGGTTTTATTACCATCAATATATCTATATTAAGCTATTTAAATATTTCAGGCTCTGTAAAAATATCAAATGTATCTATACATATGCTTCAGCAGATATTTTAAACATTATAGGGTACTTAATTATAAAATCAATTTTCCTTAAAATTGAAATATTTACCAAAATGTATTTTAAACAGTATTTTCAAATTAAATAAATCACATTGCTTCATGATCCCTAAAGAGAAGTGATAAAAAAAATAATTAGTTCAATACTTGTGTACTAAGAAAACTTTCAAAGTTGCAGAGACACACATTATAAATAATCCAAATATCTACTTGTGGGAATATTCCCAGCTTTTTAATCATAATTTCTATTATAATAGACATCACAAAGAAAATACAATATATTATATTCATTTTTTGTGTTTGTCACTCAGTCATACCAACTCTTTGCAACCCCATAGACGCCCACCAGGCTCCTCTGTCAATGTTATTAACCACCCCCAAGTAATTATTTTGCAAAAGTAATATTCAATGGTAGTTCACTGATCCCTATCAAATTACCAATGGCATTTTTCACAGAACTAGAAAAAAAATTTAACAATTCATATGGAAACACAAAAGACCCCGAATAGCCAAAGCAGTCTTGAGAAAGAAGAGTGGAGCTGGAGGAATCAAGCTTCCTGACTTCAGATTACACTACAAAGCTACAGTCATCAGGAATGAATGGTACTGGCACAAAAACAGAAATAGAGACCAATGGAACAAGACAGAAAGCCCAGAAATAAGTCCATGCACCTATGGGTACCTTATTTTTGACAAAGGAGGCAAGAATACACAATGGGGCAAAGACAGCCTCTTCAATAAATGGTGCTGGGAAAACTGGACAGCTACATGTAAAAGAATGAAATTAGAACACTTCCTAACACCATACACAAAAGATAGACTCAAAATGGATTAAAGACCTAAATGTAAGACCAGAAACTATAAAACTCTTAGAGGAAAACATAGGCAGAACACTCGATATCATCAATCAAAGCAAGATCCTCTACGACCCACCTCCTAGAGTAACAGCAATAAAAACAAAAGTAAACAAGTGGGACCTGATTAAACTTGAAAGCTCTTGCACAGAAAAAGAAACTATAAGCCAGGTGAAAAGACAGCCCTTGGAATGGGAGAAAATAATAGCAAACGAAACAACTGACAAAGGGTTAATTTCCAAAATATACAAGCATCTCATACAATTCAATACCAGGAAAACAAACAACCCAATCAAAAAGTGGGGAAAAGACCTAAACAGACATTTCTCCAAAGAAGACATACAGACAGCTAACAAACACATGAAAAGATGCTCAACATTGTTCATTATTAGAGATATGCAAATCAAAACCACAATGAGATATCACCTCACACCAGTCAGAATGGCCACCATCAAAAAGTCTACAAACAGTAAATGCTGGAGAGGGTGTGGAGAAAAGGGAACACTGTTGCACTGTTTGTGGGAATATAAATTGATACAACCACTATGGAAGATGGTATGAAGATTCCTTAAAAAACTAGGAATAAAACCACCATATGATATGACTCACCAGTCCCACTCCTAGGCATATACCCTGAGGAAACCAAGGTTGAAAAAGACACATGTATCCCATTGCTCATTGCAGCACTATTTACAATAGCTAGAACATGGAAGCAATCTAGATGTCCATCGACAACAGATGAATGGATAAAGAAGCTGTGGTACATATACACAATGGAATATTACTCAGCCATTAAATGGAACACATTTGTATCAGTTCTGATGAGGTAGATAAACCTAGAATCTATTATACAGAGTGAAGTGAGTCTTAGAGAAAGATAAATATTGTATTCTAATGCACATATACGGAATACAGAAAAATGGCTCTGAAGAATTTATTTACAGGGCGGCAATGGAGAAACATAGAGAATAGACTTATGGACCTGGGGAGAGGGGAGGAGAGGGTGAGATGTATGAAAGAGTAACATGGAAACTTACATTACCATATATAAATTAGATAGCCAATGGGAATTTGCTGATGGCTCAGGAAACTCAAACAGGGGCTCTGTATCAACCTAGAGGGGTGGGGTGGGAAGGGAGATGGGAGGGAGGTTCAAAAGGGAGCGGATATATGTATACCTATGGCTGATTCATGTTGAGGTTTGACAGAAAACAACAAAATTCTGCAAAGCAATTATCCTACAATAACAATAAATTAAGAAAAAAATTTTGATGTGTCAAGTTATAAAATAACTGGCATGCAACTCAGAAAGAGCTCAAAGAATTGAGGGAAATTTGCAGTTCCTTTCATTGCCATGCATCTCTAAGACCAATACTGGTTACTATTTACTTGTATAAAGAAGAAAAATAGGAATAGAATTAATTATTTTTAGAAAAGAATAGTTCACTTATCTTTTTCCTTTTCTCATTTTACCTCTTTCCTTTCTTCCTTCTTTTTTTTCTTTCTTTTATCCATTTTTCTCAATTTTTTTCTTTTATCTTAAAAAAAAAAAAACAGTCTCCAGATGAGGGGAAATATCACATATAGCACGAACAATGACTTTCTGTAAATTACCAAAGTTACCCTTGACTCTGAGTAGACACAATCCAGTTTATCTTAGAAAGCAGAAAACAGACTGGATTTCAGATATATCTGCCCCATCATCTGGGTGACCTGGTACAGGACATAAAGCTACCACATAACCTACCAACTATTCATGACCCTGATGAAAGAAAGAGAAAACAAAAAATTAAAAGAGATCCAAACTAGGGCTCTGTGACAATCTAGACAGGGGGTAGGGGGTGGGGGGTTGGGAGGGTGGTTCAAGAGGGAGGAGATGTATGTGTACCTATGGCTGATTCATGATGATGTATGGCAGGAACCAATTATTCTTCAATTTAAAATAAATGAATTTTAAAAATAAGAAAAAGCAAAAATCAAAAAAAAAAAAAAAAAACAGAGAGAGAGAAACACCCTTTCCCCTCAATGTGTGACTGTTGTTGTGAGAGTCACTCAGTCGTGTCTGACTGTTTGAGACCTCATGGACTGTAGCCTCCATACATGGAATTCTCCAAGTAAAAATACTGGAGTGGGTTGCCACGCCCTCCTCCAAGGGATCTTCCTGACCCAGGGATCAAATCTGAGTCTTCCACATTGCAGATAGATTCTTTACTGTCTGAGTCAACAGGGAAGCCCAATTCAGGTAGAGTGTGTAGAATAGTGTCTGTACCCATGCAGCACTCAACAGATCAGCCCCTGTGATTTCATGTATCCTGCAGAATTGCTATCATGTTTCTAGTATTAACTGTCTAGCATACTGCCTACCCATGGGGTATCTGCTTAATTAATGAATCATTTTCATTATTGCCTTCTATTTTCATTTTAGAGCTCCTTTCAGCTAATATTGTTACATAAAATAGACACAACTAAAAAGACCCAATTTGTGCTGGAAATAACATGTGACTAGCAAGTAATTAAGTCACTCTAATTCTTGGAATGTGAGAATGGAAAACACTATAACTAAATAAGGGCATTAAATAGAAGAATAAAATTTATAAAAAAAAAAAAAAGCAAAATAAAAATAGGAGACCTAAAGAATGTATGAAAAACTTTTTGGAAACCCTGGGGAAGGGGACCATATGATACAGGTCACAAAACAATTGACAGTTTCACAAAGCTACCAAATAGTTATGTCAAGTGATAAATATAACACTTAAAGAGGAAAGGTGATCAAGGTGAGATGAATAATGAAACATATATTATGAGTAAGTGAGTTCAAATTAGATACGAAAAATGACAAGTAAGGTTATCTAATTAGTAATTTTGCAGATATTTCAAAATTAGCAATACGTCTTCTAGAGAACCAGTGTGCCTATTCAGTGGTCCTTAAATAAAAGATACATTAAGATAAAAAGGCTATAGTGTGAAACAAAATAATTTAGACTTCCCTGGTGGCTCAGATGGTAAAGAATCTGTCTGCAATGCAGGAGACCTAGGTTTGATCCCTGGGTTGGGAAGATTCCCTGGAGAAGGGAATGGCAAGCCACTCTAGTATTCTTGCCTGGGAAATCCCATGGACAGAGGAACTTGGCAGGCTATGGTCCATGGGATTGCAAAGAGTTGGACACGACTGAGCAACTAACACACACACACACACACACACAGTCTACACTGTAAAGACTTTAGTGAAATTTAAGTTCAAAATGCTTTTGAACTGGGCAGGTAGGGGGTACAGATCTAATCATGCTAAAAGCACAGAAGACCAAGTAGATGAACAGGCAAACTTGAAGTAGATAAATCACTACCTGTGCATGGCACCCATTCAAACCTTTTGAGGAAATTCAAGGGCACAATTTTACTTTTTAGTAAAATAGACAGCCTGCCCTATGAAAAAACTAACAAGCTGGAAAAATGTACAGTGCCAATACAATCCTAAATGGTTCTGGAATGACTCTTCAATGCCAAAGATCTCTTCCACACAAGACATAGTTGGTGGGAGATATTTTAAAATGTAGAAGAAATAGTGACAAACTTTTATAAAGGAAAATTATGCTATGCATATTTAATAATAATACTTTTAGGTTATTAATTTACTTATGCCATTATAATATTATTAACACAACTTTACAGGTCAGTGCTACTGTTATCTTCATTTTGTTGAAGAGAAAATTCTAAATACCAAATGAAATATATATTTATTATACAAATTTTTAGGGACTGTATTGACAGCAAGGGCATGAACTCTTGTCTTCTAGTACATAAAAGAAGTTAAATATAAAAGCACAACACACAAAATAAAAATGCTATAAACTCTAAGGGAGGTAATATGATATTGATATTTCAAGAAAGAGGATATTACTTATTGTTGATATTAGTGGACTGTTCTTCATTATAGAGAAAGTGTTTAACCTGGTTCTTACAGTATGCATAGGGTATGTTCATATTAGGAAGGTCTGAGAGGCATCTTGGCAAATAATAATGATTGAGAACATAAGGGAAATACTGAAAATAAGAGCTTAATCATTTTTAATTATTATCCATACACAGATGATATTATTATACCTGTGTAAAATGAATGAACTCAAATCTTTCACAATTAACAAAATAATGTTACAAGATTTACAGTCAGTAGCTTTATTAACATCATCAATATCCAGTTAGAAAATGTGTAAGGAAAAGATTTTATTCACAAGAGCAACAAAATTTAATGTCACAGAAATAAGCTAAATAAGTGATCTATAAAATAGGAAACTATAAAACTTAAAATAGGATTTGGATCAATAGAGAGCCTTGGATGATGAAATCGCTCAGTCATGTCCGACTCATTGGAAACCCATGGACTGTAGCCTACCAGGCTCCTCCATCCATGGGATTTTCCAGGCAAGAGTACTGGAGTGGGGTGCCATTGCCTTCTCCAGGTGATCTTTCCCACCCAGGGATCAAACCCAGGTCTCCTGCATTTACCATCTGAGCCACCAGGGAAGCCCCAATAGAGATCCTCACCAAGGTAAAAATGGAAATAATCAAGATGGGAATATTGCAATTTTCCCTCAATTATTTAAATGATAGAAATATGTGTCAGTCAAAAATTTCATTTTTGGTAGAATATGGGGAATGGCAACCCACTCCAGTATTCTTGCCTAGAGAATTCCATGGACAGAAGACCCTGGCAGGCTGCAGTCCAGGAGGTCGAAAAGAGTCGGACACAACTGAATGACTAACACTTCATAGGGAAATACAAATTATAAAATGTATACTAAATTTTACATGGAAGAATGAGTATATAAGGAATGCCAAGAACATTTTCAAAATCAATAATAATGAAAAATTGTCTTCCCTACTATGATGAAATCAGAAACAGCAATATTAATCAAAGGAAAGTTTCTCCAACTAGTAGGAAGATGGAAGGAAGATGGGTTCTTTTTTAAAATTTATTTTTAATTGGAGGATAACTGCTTTACAATGTTGTGTTGCTTCCTGCCATACAACAATGTGAACCAGCTATAAGTATAGATATAATCCACTCCCTTTGAAACCTCCCTCCCACTCCCTACCCCCCATCCCATACCTCTAGGTTGTCACAAGGCACCAGGTTGAGCTCCCTCTGTTATATAGCAACTTCCCACTAGTTGTTTTATGCATGGTAATATATATATGTTTCAATGCTACTCTCTCAATTCATCACACCCTCTCCTTACCCCACTGTGTCCACAAATCTGTCCATTCTGCCTGCACCTCTATTCCTGCCCTGCAAATGGGTTCATCAGTATGATTTTTCTAGATTCCATTTATATGCGTCAATATATGATATTTGTTTTTCTCCTTCTGAATTACTTCACTCTGTATAACAGGCTCTAGGTTCATCCACTTCATTAGAACTGACTTAAATGTGTTCTTTTTTATGGCTGAGTTATACTCCATTGTATATATGTGCCACTACTTCTTTATCGATTCATCTGTCAATGAACATCTAGGTGGCTTCCATGTCCTGGTTATTATAAATAGTACTAGAGTGAACAATGGGCTACATGTGTATTTTTGAATTCTGCTTTTCTCAGGGTATATGCCCAGCAGTGGGATTGCTGGGTCATATGGTAGTTTTATTCCTAAGTGAAGAAGGGATGCTGGTTCTATAGAAACAATAATATCCAGAACAGATTTGTTCACTGACCTCTGAGGCTAGAAGATGCTTTTAATAAGCATATTTAACAATGATTTTTAAAATGTTACCTTAAACAAAGAGTCCATTTAAGTTACCACCAAACTGGGAAGAGCTTAAAATGTTTATCTAAAATGTTTACTCTTTATGTAAAAGAAAAAATAACATAAAGATAAGCTAGGATATTGGGGATACTTTCTTGAAATGCTGATCCCAATGGAAAGGAGATTAAGAGGACTTCTTGTCTCCTGATACTGCATCAAGAATGGTTCCAGAGATTAGGTGTTTCTTCCTTTAGGATCACACTGCAGTGGGAATGTCCTATAATACTTGCAGGCTGAGCTCAGTCGGGAGAAAACATCTCAATGTGTCCCCCGTACTTGGCAAGAAAGTGATGTGGCATTATATTTAAATTGTGAAACTCATTTTGGCTGAGAAAGCCGAGTCTTGAAGTATGCTTGCCAAGAGAGTAAAATGATACAAATATGCATGCTGAATTATACATAAATATGCATATATACATAGTCATCCACACACACCATTTTTCGATGATAAATAGACCAACTAGATAGATAGGCAAAGGGTAGTCTAGGAAGGCTCAGGATGCACTGTACTTCAAGAGAACATTACACCCCCACACATGGTAACATGTTTTCCAGAATCCATTTAATCTGGGTTCAAAGGGATTTGAGGCTCTTGAACTATTAGGACTTGAAGGATGAGAATGGGCTGCCTGTGACACAAGCCACAAATCTTGAGCATATGGAAGGGGCTGACCTGCTGTGCTCCATAAATGAGAAATTTGTCTCTCTTGGCTTTTTAGGAGGTGCTATGTGCTGAGAAGCTGGGAAAGAAGAACTCTACCAGCCCAGCCTGAAGTGAGTCACACGTTATTCATAACACCTTGCAATTTAAGTCTGAGGCTGAATCTAATGTGCCAGGAAAGAGGTCAATTGTAACAAAGGGGAAAAGAGCCCCACAGCTGTACCTTTCACTGTCAAAGCTTTTCCACCAGATTTATATTTCAATAGGAGGAAGAAAAGGATTTGAGGAAATAGTCTAGTTTCCCTCTAAACAAAACAAAATGAAAATATTGGAGTGTATTCTACCTTGTAAAACTGATAATTGACACTAGGAATAGTTAGCTTTGAAAACCTTGGGGGTGATGTCAGGGTGGGATTTGGTTCACATAAAGGGTTACTTGAATTCACTTTCTTTTTTAACTATAGTAAAATACTGTTGCTCTGATGTGCTTAGTCATGTTTGACTCTTTGCCAGCCCATGGACTATAGCACACCAGTCTCCTCTGTCCATGGGATTTTCCAGGCAAAAGTACTGGAGTGGGTTGCATTTCCTTCTCCAGGAGATCTTCCTGACCCAGGGATCAAGCCCACGTCTCCTGCATCTCCTGCATTGGCAGGCGTGTTCTTTACCGCTTGAGTCACCAGGGACGCTCCCAGATAACTAAAGGTCAAATGCCAAAGGATCCCTAACTCATTTCCATTTACTCCTTCACTTGTGACTTTTAGTTACCGATGGTTTGCATCTTTCACCTCTCCTCTCTGAGGCTGCGAAATACACAAAATGCCAGTGAACTGAAGAAGCTGAGCAATGTTTACATTAATAGTGCTGGGAATTAACCTCATCAGGTGACACTTGTTGCCTTATTAGGTAACAGTGGAAATAATTTGGATCTCTTAATTGCTCTCAGGAACAAGAGGAAACACCTGCATCCCCTTAGCCCTCCCTCATCTCCAAGGCAGGCTTATGGATTCTTCACAAACTAACTGGTATTACACCTCCTCAGATCAATAATTGCAGTCCTTAAATTCTTCTTTCCAGGAGAGCATTTTTTCCCTCCTTGTAAAAATCATCTTTCACTTGTCCCCCTCAAATATATATCTTAATGAAATAACAGGCCCAAACCAATGAGTCTCTCTTTGGATGACACACTGACCTGGCTTGCTGGATAGAAGATGAGGTAAAACCTGAAGGCAGTGTTGATGATAGTGATTAAAACACCAGCTTTGACAGGCAATAACTATAAAATCTTGCTGCTAGTAATAATCTCTACAATACAACCGCAATACCAGCACACCATATGTCACAGCATAGCAATCTATCTCTACGAGTGTCACTTACTTAAGCAGGTTCCAGAAGAACCTATCATTATTTTTAAGTGGGGGGGGAAAGAAGGACACAGTTCTATTGCTATACTGCATTAGTCACTCCAGTTCAATCCTTCAACTGACTTACTTACTTTCATGAAAGGGAATCTATATATATTTCAAACTATTAGATCAGATACCATGAGATCCATAGTTCACACTTTGGTTATTATTCTTTGGATCATTTATTTCTTATCCTGCAGGCTTCAGGAATGTGAGCTTGCTTTTTAAATATCAATTTTAATTTGAACAACAGAAACATTTTTGAAATGTGTTAGTAATTATTCAATCATACATATGTGTGTGCTGTATATACATGTATATACATAATTTATTATTATTGTTTGTAAGAGAAACTCAGTACCTACAGTTGTAGTAGCAGATGGAATTTAAGGTCAGTACAGAAACCACCAACAGAAGGTCAAACAAAAATTGATGAAGAGAATCTTAAGAACTTAACAATAATAAAGATAAGTTGTCTTTAAATTATTTTGGACCTTGACAAAGAGAGACTCTTGTATTACAGCAAAGGGATAGTAACTAAAGTAACTATTACCAGGCTCCAAGTTTTCAAAGCAAGAAATATTGATAATATATAACTTAACTGTGTTGCTGGAGTTGATAGAAGAAAATCGCCTTCCCTTGCAAATATTTTTTGGAAATACCATCTATTTGGTATTTAGGAGCTATTATTTGTCTTATAAATGTAAGATTTTAGATTCAGAAAGGCTTGCTTTAGGTTGTGTGCTCTATCTCACATTAAAAAAATTATTGGAGTTAAGTGGACACATTGCATTATGTTTCTGCAACTCAGTTTCCTGCTCTGTCAAATGAAGATAATAATAATACCTACTTCAAAGCATTCTTGTGATTAAATAGTTAGAATATGTAAAGTGTTTACAACAGACCCTGGGTCATAGTAAATGTGCTGCAAGTGGTTGCTACTACTACTTTACTATTGTTATCTATAGGAGTTAATTACGGAGTCAGAGCCAATTTAATTCAAGTCCTAGACCACTAATTACTAGCTGGGTGGTAGTGAGATCCACTGACATATTGTTTAACCATTTTAAGTTCCTATAAAATAGGGACAAGAACAGTGTCTTCCGCATGCTAGGAAGAGCAGATGAGATCATTTACGGTAAGCCCTTACACCTGTGTCTGGCACAGAGAAAGTTTCGCTGTTTTTAATAATCGTGAGTGTATAGGTATGATCACATTCTCTGTCATGTTAAGAAACTTAATCTATTCAGGTCTCTAGAATTCGCTTGTGTTTCCCAACTTTTTAAATTAAGCAATTTCACCAAAATCATCTATCTATTCCCTGAATATATCCAGACAATCACTGATTGCTTATATCTGATATGGGGTTTTCTCAAGATTTGATGTAAAGATCTGACACAAATAAATGATTTTAGAGGAACAGGTGAAAATATTTCTGCTCAAATGTAAGGTAAAATGGAGCTGGCTTGTAAGATGAGACAAGTGGTAACATACTCTGCTTTATGCACTTCTCTAGCAAGGTGGTATTTCAAACTCCACGGCAGATGGGTAAAAAAACAAGAGGACAGCTTGTTAGAAAAAGACCCAGACTGCTAAGTCCATCACATCTCTCTTTTTCTTTCCTCATTAATTCTCGGATCCTTATTCCATTGTATAACTTAACTATCTCTATAGGCAAAAAAAGAAAAAAAAAAAAAACTATCTAGTACTCACTACCACTCTTTAGAGGCTTGTACAGTTCTTGAGGCATAAGCCAAGAGGTTTTCCCTAAATGAGAAACCGGCAGGAAATTTTCACCTGCTCGGCAGGCGGGCAGCACTTCTCAGTGAATCGCAATGAACTCAGTACAACTGCTCTTTTGTTTCAGTGTTTGATGTTGCAGGTAGAGAAGATATTTCACTCCTATGAGTACTATAGGTCGGACTACCACATTCAAACAGAAAATATCACCAAAGATTGAAAAGAAAAGGCTGAAAGAGAAAATATGGCTAAACACAGAAGGGAAACAATGTGTTTTATTTGGTTTTCACACAGATAGAATATTAGCTACCTAAATCAGACCTACAGAGATGCACACTACATCTGTTATGTACTCCTCAATCTTTCTTATTGAGACTAAGCCAGTGGTGTTCCCATGGAGATATCTCACACTGTTCACTTAGGGTTTCTTTTCTAATTAATGATTAATGCCATCCCCTAATTACAGAGAGTGGCAGACTCAATAACATGAAGGATAGTCAGAAACTTTGTATTCCTGTGGTTTTCTTTTCAGTCTGTTACTAATCAGTCTGGGACTAATATGCAGCTTCGCCTTACATTATCCTTAACTATAAAAAACTACAAATTCTAAAACAAAGAAGGGAACTTCTGGACGTGAAAACCTCAGGCCAAGTCTGGGTGGCCCGTGTGCCAGAGCTAGTCCATGGTGGTATTTCTGATCGCAAATATTTGTAAAACGTTTATATTATAATGCCAATTTTAAAGAGCATTAAGGAGTTATGGATGTGCATTTTGAGTTTCTCTTGAAAAACTTGAAAATCTGGCATCATTACACTGGAACACCTGCATGGCCAAAGTTGGCTAAATGTCTACTGTTCCTTTCATATGGAGCATTTGCTGTTCAGTTTACCAGAGATTCTATAGTCCCCATTTGTCTAATCCATTCTGACTCTCATCATTTACTATACTTAAATGGTATCTGTCAGCCTTCGATTTGATGACCCTACCTCTGATTATCAAAAGCCAAAACCCTTTACCATCAAATAAGCTGAAAGCAAAATAAACGAAAATGACCCTTCAGGTCACTCTGTTATTGCTGCAGGGGTCACACTGACCAATATGATCATCTCTGTTCTCAAGAAGAATCTACAAGTGGTGATCAAATGTACTTCAAAGATAGTGTAAGTGGTGCTATAAACCTACTAGCGCAGTTCACAAAGACTGAGGATGTTTTGATAATTTGGACATAGGAGAGGGGAACAGGAAAAAAGTCTATAAACTACTCAAAGCATGTTTTTAGATTAAGTCTGTCAAGAGAAATATAATGCAAGACACAAATCTAATTTAAAAATTCTAGTTCAGTTTATTTCAGTTGCTCAGTCATGTCCGACTCTGGGACCCCATGAACAGCAGCACGACAGGCCTCCCTGTCCAACACCAACTCCCAGAGTCCACCCAAACCCATGTACATCAAGTCAGTGATGCCATCCAACCATCTCATCCTCTGTCGTCCCCTTCTCCTCCTGCCCTCAATCTTTCCCAGCATCACGGTCTTTTCAAATGAGTCAGCTCTTCGCATCAGGTGGCCAAAATATTGGAATTTCAGCTTCAACATCAGTCCTTCCAAAGAACACCCAGGACTGATCTTCTTTAGAATGGACTGATTGGATCTCCTTGCAGTCCAAGGGACTCTGAAGAGTCTTCTCCAACACCACAGTTCAAAAGCATCAATTCTTCAGTGCTCAGCTTTCTATATAGTCCAACTCTCACATCCATACATGACTACTGGAAAAACCATGTATTGACTAGACAGACATTTGTTGGCAAAGTAATGCTTCTGCTTTTTAATATGCTGTTTAGGCTGGTCATAACTTTCCTTCCAAGCAGTAAGCGTCTTTTAATTTCATGGCTGCAGTCACCATCTGCAGCAATCTTGGAGCTCCGAAAAATAAAGTCAGCCACTGTTTCCACTGTTTCCCCATCTATTTGCCATGAAGTGATGGGACCGGATGCTATGATCTTTGTTTTCTGAATGTTGAGCTTTAAGCCAATTTTTTCACTCTCTTCTTTCACTTTCAACAAGAGGCTCTTTAGTTCTTCTTTACTTTCTGCCATAAGGTGGTGTCATCTGCATATCTGAGGTTATTGATATTTCTCCCAGCAATCTTGATTCCAGCTTGTGCTTCTTCCAGCCCAGCGTTTCTCATGATGTACTCTGCATATAAGTTAAATAAGCAGGGTGACAATATACAGCCTTGACATACTCCTTGTCCTATTTGGAACCAGTCTGTTGTTCCATGTCCAGTTTTAACTGTTGCTTCCTGACCTGCATACAGGTTTCTTAAGAGGCAGGTCAGGTGGTCTGGTATTTCCATCTCTTCAGAATTTTCCGGAGTTTATTGTGATCCACACAGTCAAAGGTTTTGGCATAGTCAATAAAGCAGAAATAGATGTTTTTCTGGAGTTCTCTTGCTTTTTCAATGATCCAGTGGATATTGGCAATTTGATCTCTGGTTCCTTTGCCTTTTCTAAAACCAGCTTGAACATCTCGAAGTTCATGTTTCACGTATTGCTGAAGCCTGGCTTGGAGAATTTTAAGCACTACTTTACCATCGTGTGAGATGAGTGCAATTGTGTGGTAGTTGGCACACATTGCCAACTTTGGCATTGCCTTTCTTTGGGATTGGAACGAAAACTGACCTTTTCCAGTCCTGTGGCCACGGCTGAGTTTTCCAAATTTGCTGGCATATTGAGTGCAGCACTTTCACAGTGTCATAAGCAAAAAGATGTACTTGAAATTGATTTTAATCATAAAGGTTTTCCAGTTAAATAAGACCAAAATATTGTCATTTCAGTGGGCAATTAATATAAAAATGTTAATGAGATACTGCACTTAAATTTTTCATACAGAATCTTTGAAAGGCAATGTTCATTTACGTCCATTTAGGGACCTCCCAGTTGAGACAAGTCACATTTACAGTATTTAGTGATTATGTGTACCTAGTAAAGAAGAATACTGCAGAAAGTTGCAGAAAGTTCTGACAGCATAGCACTTTCCAAGTGGAGGAAACAATAGAAATATAGACACACCAGATACATGAAAGGCAAATTATTTCCTGGAAATACTATGTCCATTTCAATTTGATTATGGGTCAGATGTGAAAAAGTAACAGGTATAGATCAGATGCTTGGTAAATTAGTCAAGTTTTTTGGCTCAAAAGCACTACCAGAAAGTATTCAAACTATCGTAAGCAACGTAAATTATTGATGCTGAATAATGAACGTGTAACAGCCAAAATTTTTAAACTCCTAAGAAAAATTTCCAATTCAATTGTGATAAATTCATTTTTATGTATGAAATTATTGGCTTACATAACTGAATAGGCCAGTGATAGTTCCAGCTTCTGGAATAGGTGGATTTAGATCATAATTCCAGAACTCAGTCTTGTTGTCTTTTGCTTTGCTTCATTTCATCCATTTATTAAGTATGTGTCTCCTTGATGACAAAATGGTGGGTAGAAGTCCTTAGACTTTCTTTCTATGATCTTAGGTGTCTCAAAGTTTACTTAAAGCGGTTCTGTTTAATCAACAATTTAAGCCCACATGATCTAATTAGTCAGGTTTAGATTATCTGGTGGTGGTGATTTAGTCGCTAAGTCATGTCTGACTCTTGTGACCCCATGGACTGTAGCCTGCCAGGCTACTCTGTCCGTGGGATTCTCCAGGCAAGAATATTGGAGTGGGTTGCCATTTCCTTCTTCAGGGGATCTTCCCGACCCAGGGATTGAACCCAGGTCTCCTGCGTTGCAGGCAGATTATTTACCAACTGAGCTATGAGGGAAGCCCCAATTACTCATCCATAAATTAACTACTATTTAGCCAAGGGAATATCTTCTCACTGAAGAAGCCTAAGGTGTGGTTAAGCTATCTGATCACAGGTAGGTCAACTGATAGTCATTGTATAAAGAAAAAATGAAATGTTCTTGCCTGGAAGGTAAGATGCATATAAGGAAGACGTGTAGACAAACTCAACTAATGTTTACTAGCTTAAATTGTGAAGAATTTTGGACCCTGTATTGTAACTTTTAGATCAATAACTCTTAGCTAATACCTGGTTTTGCTCCCATGATAAGTTGAAGCCTCTAGAAAGCCTGCATGTTGAACAGTCCTCTGGTAGTTAACAATTTAAGGCAATGATTTATGCAAGCACAACCTGCATATTATGTAGACATGAGTAGACAAATTTTTCAAAGAAACACAAAACTGCTAAAAATCTGCAATAAAAGTGGTTGAAAAGTGGAGAAACTGTCTTTCAATAGATTGACTAACTTTGAATAATTTAATGTTTGAAATGATTAGTTACGATATCTTACTAATACAGCTAAATTATGATCGCTTCCCTTACAACTGTACTGTACTATTTCCAGGTAATTTGTAATTCTTTTTAAGTTTTTTCACCAAATTTATTCTTGAGTATTTCATTTAAATTTTGGCTCAATATATTACCTATGATTAAATGAAACATATATACATGATTATTTTTTTACTAACAATTTTAAGGTGTAAAGAATAAAAGTGCAATGGTAAGGGTGTAAATAAATAAAACACCATGTAAAGGTATTCTGGGCAATATCTACACTTAGGTCTTACAAGTTTGAGTTTATACAACCATGATTTATTAATTCCAAATGATTTTTTCCCAAAGGTTCTTATGTATTCACTTGATTTCAAAGTTATTTTACTTTTAAAAGGTTCATTCTATTTTATAACACCTTTTAAATTTAGTCATATACAACGATATACATGCATGCTCAGTCAATTCAGTCATGTGTGTCTCTTTTTGACCTCATGGATTGTAGCCTGCCAGGCTCCTCTGTCCATGTGATTCTCCAGGCAAGAACACTGGAGTGGATTGCTATGCCCTCCTCCAGGGTTTCTTCCCAACCCAGGAATCAAACCCATGTCTCCTGCATTGCAGGTGGATTCTTTACTGCTGAGCCACAAGAGAAACCCCAACAATGACATATTTAGCTTCAAATAAAATATTCAATACTTTGAGATAAATATAAGCATTAGTGGGGAAACACTTCCAATTTATATAGCTTGATTTTGGTTAACTCATAGTAGTGTTTGTAATAAGTACCCACAAGATTTTTTATTATATCATAATGTAAAATCTAATTTTAATTAATTTAAAAGTGCTGCACTATACTTGCATCATAACATATGATATAAAGTTAGATTTTTAAAATAATGCTCATAAATTTATACCATATTCCAAGTGATCATTTTTCTAGATAATTGTCATAAAATCATTTGTTTTTTGATAATTTGCAAATGCCAACTATTATTCTAATACTAAATATAAGTATTATATAAAAGCATACAGTTGTATAGAAAGAGACTAGGTCTACAAAATTTCAATTACTTAGGAAATTTAGAGCTTTAAAATCAGCTTCTGCTAAGTCCTAATTTAATTCTCATTTAATAGAAACTGAAGAACCCAACAAACTGCTTTACATATTTTTATAGGCAACTGGAATTAAAGTTACAAAATAATTTTAAAATTATATTTTTATTCCATTATACCCAAATAGTGTCTTGAGTCTCTCATCTTAGAGAAGAAGATTATTGAGGCAATTTTGCAGAAGAATCAATGAACACAATATTTTAGACTAAACTATCAAGAAAATTAAGGACTCTTCATGTGCTTATTGAATGAATTACTGTAAAGCTTTACTATTAAGAAAGTGCTGTAAAATACCAGTCATTTCACCTTCAAAAATGCAGCTGTAATATTAAGAATCCATTATGTGCATTTTAGTTACTTAATAGACAACTGTTGAATGAATGAATGTGTATCCAGTAATGGTTATATTTTATTTTGCTTTTATTTGTTATCATTTTTTCTGTTATTGCTATTCTGTTTTAATGCAGAGTATTGTGCTAAGATAGAACAGCTCTGAATTAAGACAAGTCAAAGTAAGAGGTTTACTCTTGTTCAGTCAAAGGTACTGAATGCTAACATTTCCTGCACATCATAAAAGTTAATATTTTGAATTGTGTGGTTCGGAATACCAGTTTGAAATTCTAGAAGTTATAAATGTTAGATATCAATGTTTATAGTGCATGATTTTAACTTAGATCTTATAAAAATTCAAATTCCCATACTCCATACTTGCAGATTCTGATTTCATAGGACTGAGTCTATTAATATCATGGTGGTTTCCTAGTGGCTCAGTGGTAAAGAATCCACCTGCCAATGCAGGAGATGTGGATTTGATCCCTGAGTCGGGAAGATCCTCTGGAGAAGGAAATGGCAACACACTCCAGTATTCTTGCCTGGACAAAGGAGTCTGGTGGGGTATAGTCCATGGGGTTGCAAAAGAGATGGACATGACCTGGTGACTAAACAACTATGACAATTCTATCAGGACTAAGAATCTGTAATTTTAACAAGTAACCCACATAACACTTTAGCTGGCAATTCTCAGGCTGTATAAAAAACACGTTATCTATCCACTTAAATATATAATAATCTTTCAGTCACACTGGTTTGTATCCTACCTCCACTCCCCACCCCTAGCCATGTTCAGTGAATTACATTTAATGTTATGTTAGCTCTAATCAAAGGTAGTGACATAAAAAAATTGACTACAAAATATTACATATATTAAAAAAATGATTAAAGATGCCATAAAATATTGTATTGTATTAAACACATTTAAGATATTTAAAATATTGATTGCTTCTGAATATCAAAAAGAAAACTGTGTTCAGCTGCAATAAATATAATAATTAACATTAGTATATTTCATCCTTCTGTTCATCATGATAAGAGTGTGTGTGTGTCTCTCTCTGCCAATAACAAATGCATATCCGAATTATCAGGGGAATAGTTTGAAAATGCACATGTTTATCCATTCTACTGGAATGGAATCTTATTGAAGGTATCCTCTAATACTAATTTTGAAAGTTGTCTAGGTATTTCAGACTTTGGCCCCTCAATTAAATTGAGAACCATAACTATAAGCAGTGGGAAGCTCAACTAAATTAAGAACCATAGCTACAGGCAAGAGAAGAAATCATCTCTACAGTGCAGATTAATAAAATTTTTACCCTAGTCTTAACCAGTTCCTGCCATCAGATCTGCATCTGTTTATAAAGAAAACTAATAAAACAATTTCCAAATTCTCCTCTAAAAGAAAAACTGCTGCTTTTTCTACTCATAATATTCTGACATCAACTGTGAGCAATTTCCCTGCACGTTGAGAAATTCTGACACTAGCTACCTGGAGTTACCTCTGAACACACAGAAAAAGGACTTAGTCCCACAAAGACTGTCCCTTACTTCAGATACCAATCGCAAGTCCAGGCCTCCCATACTTCAGTCAGCTGTAAAGTGGGAGTTTGTATGACCCTCTCTTCTGGTTCAATAATTTGCTTTAAGAGCTCACATAACTCAGGGAAACACTGACATTTACCACCTTATCATAAAGGATCTAATAAAGAATACTGATGAACAGTCAGATGAAGAGGTAAATAAGGCAAGACAGGAAATGTGTGCACAGAGCATCATGACTTCTTTGGATGTGATTCCCTCCCAGCACCTCCACCTGTTCACCAACCTGGATGATGTCCAAATACTTTTTTTTATGGAGGTTATATTACTTATTCATGGTTGATTTGATTAAATCATTAAGTCAAGGTTGGAAATTGGGACTCGAAGTCCTAACCCTCTAACCACATGATTGGTGCCTCTAGCAACTTGCCCCCATCATCTAAGAGTCACCGCTCTATCATGAACTCAGGCATGAACTTCCCTGGTGGCTCAGATGGTAAAGAATCTGCCTGCAATGCAGGAGACCTGGGTTCAGTCTCTGGGTTGGGAAGATCCCCTGGAGGAGAGAATGGCAACCCATTCAGTGTCTTGCCTGGAAAAGCCAATGGACAGAGGAGTCTAGTGGGCTAGTCTAGTCTGTGGGGTGGCAAAGAGTTGGATACAACCGAGAGACTAACAGTCACATATACTTGAAACGGGCTTATGAGTAATAAAAGATGCTCTTCCCACTCCTATCATTCAAGACACTACACGGATTTGGGGAGCCATGTGCCAGGAACCAAGGATGAAAAAAATATATATATACATTTTATTATATCACAAAATCACATTCTCCAATAGCATTGTTGAGAAATTTTCTGATGAGAGTTTTTCCAACTAATGATTTTGTGAAGACATAAATGGAAGAGTGTTATATCTGACATTCTTTATTTTGACTGTACTTTTTCAAAGTTTCTTGCTCTCTTAATCAAGCCATTCCTTTATCCTAAGCATCTAATCCCTTCACCCTATACCCTGACATTTCATTCTGATGTGTAGTAACTGAGTTCTCAGATTGATATTCTGCTCATTCCCATTCCTACAAGAACAAAAGCTGCACTTCTTTGGATCTGGATCCACCCTCTCTTTAGAAGAACAAATTAATTTTTCTTTCTTGTCAATTCACTAAAACAGAATTCACTAAAACATGCCTGTCATGAACATAGTGAAGTCAATTATGTTATTATGTTTAAAGTGAGGCGGTATCAAAGAGAGAAAGTTGTTACATAAACGTGGATCAGAAAATCTGAGTTTCAGAAAGAGCATGGTTCCTTTACATTACCTGAAACCCCACTGAGTCTGCTGGGGTTAAAGTGGGTGGTGAGACTTGCTGTTTAGGTCAGGCCTTTATATCACATAACTCAGTGCAGCTGACAGACAATGAATCCAATACAATGAATCTATTCATTGAACTGGTAAATATTTATAGTAACATTTGGACATTTTGGAAGAAACCTCAGATATTATGATCGTGTATGAATTTCCATTTAAAAAAACCTGCAGAACGATGATTGTTAATCCTGAGTGAAGTATGCCCTGAAAGCTTCAATACCTTAATTTCATTTATGTTTGTAGAATACATGTCATATTGAAACATCTTGCATTTCTCAGCACTCCTTTGTTTGGACATTGGTCAACAAGGTACTTTTAAATACTAAAACAGTCGCTAAATACCTACATTCTCAGGAAAACAGAGATGCTCTAGACTTGTATTTTTTACCAAATAAATTAGAGTCTATTACAATGATAACACATAAGATAAACACATCCATAAATAAAGAATGAATTATTAAAGAAATAAAGATTTATTTCAAATACATGGCTATATCTTAAGTAATCAAGCACTTAGGCGAACACTTCCTTTGTTTAGGCATAAGCACTCATTTTGCTATGCAAGGTCACGTGTTTGGAAATGATAATCGAAGTCAAAGTATTTTTGCCCCTAGAGTCTTCATTCAGAGTATTTTCCAGTGGTGTCACAAGTAGATAAATGCACCTAATTACTAGATTGTACATCCTGATATATGTTTATTTGACTATGCAAACAACCCACCAAATGTATAATTTTCCCTTCTTAAAAAAAACACAGTAATTTAAATGCAAAAGATATGTTAATCAGCATTATCATTGAGATTTTTCATATGTCAAGTTAGGATGCTTGGAGTGATCATTTTGCTGTCAGCAATAAAGCAGCTTACACTGGAAATTCATTATGGAAACATCGCATCATAGTCATAGCAGCACGGTGCCGGCTTATATATAATAACAATAATAATATGGTACCTACAAACAGTTTACAAGTGTAGGGAAAGAAAGTTAGAATTCAGGCTGTAATACTGAAGAAAGAGTTGATTAAACAATAAGAACAAAATTTGAAAATGAAGGGAGTAAACAGAATATACTCTTTCAAATTACTGTACAAATTCTTTTGAAGTACAAGTAGTCATTACAAAATAAAAATTTGAAGTTGAAGGGTTTTAATTATACAATGAGTGGTGGGAATGCACCAGCTTAAGGGTACTCCTATTAGCATTTCTTGCAGCAATTGTTATTTTAATTGGCTGAAATAAACCATAATGCCCCAGGCCCCTGATAAAACTGTGGAGGTTGGCAGCTTTTTTTTTTTTTTTCTTCCCTTTATGAAAGAGATCCATTAAGAAAGCTTATATTTTGATTTTTTTTTTAAGACCATTGCTACTCATTTTTATCAATGCAATAGTGTCTGGAAACTCTTCTTGTCATGCCCCCTCCATCAAACTATCACACGTCAGATGTGTATTTTATCTTCAGGAAGAAAAATTTCATTTGGGAGTTTGTTTTCTAACTAGGAATTTACTCAAAAGTGCCTCCAACCCCCACCTCTGTCTTTCCACTTCTCTTCCAAAGTCTCGAAAATTCTAAGGCTTTGTAATTTGTTTTAAATTCTAAAATTAACTAATGAGTTGAGTATGTAAAATATACCTATATCCTTTAAAAATACAATCATTTCATTCCTGATACATTAACTATGCATTTTCTAAATATAAAACTATGTACTGATTGTATGAGGTTTCAGTATAAATGTTATTCTTCTCAAGTTTAAAATTAACATAACGAAATGCATTTAAATTTTTATAAACTGGTAGAAAAAATGGAAGTTCTATTTAAGAAACCTGATAATTTTACCTGGGTGAGCTAAATTTCAGCTTGTGTATATAGAGGTGGCGACCACTTAGGGATAAAATGTGTTAGTTCAGGAAAGAGGCCATGAAAGCTTGAGCAAGGGGAAGGCTGCAGTGGAATTCTGCAAGGAATGGGAAATAGATTTAATTTGAAAATAGAAACAATGGTGTAAATGCCTAATTATGTAATCAGAACAACAACAAAAAAATCTCAGAGGAATCAAAAAATAATGATATAAATGGTAAAAAGTCGGGGAGACCTTGAGAACAGCAGAATTAGAAAAGAAATAACAAAACGAAAGATGGTTAGCTCACATTGACATATTTTAAATCAATGGCAAACATATTTGTTTAATATATAGACATCTACATTTCTAGACACGTGAGTGAGAAAGCATGAAAGCAGCAGAAGAGAGACATAGTTACAGATTTACTCCTCTGTGGTTTCAGAGACAAAAGAGTGCTTTGGCCTCTCAAAAGATACCATGCAAATATTATACAGAAAACATATTATGCACATACCAATTCAGAAAATTTTCTGTTATAAATACTTATGAATTATGCCAAGGTATTGAATATTCAAGCAATATGATAATGTTGATAAATAGTCCTGCAATTTCAAGCACCGTGATTTGATAACGTGAGAGATTCTGTGATAAATACAACCAAAGCTTTCTCATACCTTCAAGAAAATTGAACAGTGAAATAGTCTCAGAACAAAACTGAAGTTTGATATTCCAGGTACATCTATACATTTCCTTGTACTAGTTTTACTAAGAACCCTGGTAAGTCAGTTTAATCATAACCCCCAACCCTTAATCAGGTCCTTCATCCTCCACCATTTCCCAGATGATATCTATTCAGCACACACTCTGCTGGCCACTAGGTCATTTTATCTCCCTTACTTCTGATGTTTCCTCTTGGTAGTTTCCTTGGCAGTAACTTTTCACTTGCCCATGCTGTATTAGGAGTAGAGTACAATCTCTATGCCCCACAGTGAAAACCCACAGTAGTGGTTCTGAGTCTATGGCTGTGATCCTTAATAAAGTCTGCCTTGCCATCTTTAACAAGTGTCATTGCCTAAGTTTTTTTTGCTTTAACACCCTCTGTTATGCTGAATCTATCTCCCTCATGAAGACAATGAGACAGTAGTAACTAAAGTTATATCCATTTTACTCTGCTTCAATTTTCATGACCTGAATGGCACCCTGTTCCAGAGAAACAGAATCCTCGTGCTCATAGAGATTCAGCAGCTAGATGCAGAAGTATCAGAAAGGCTGTTGCCAAACTATGTCATTTAAAGCAAACTTCTTTGGAATATATAAGTCATCTGCAGAATTCCCACAGAAGACACAATAGAGAAGATCCTGTATTTCCTATCAAAATTATTCAATTTAGAAGAACTCTAGTAGGATCGTTACAATTTTGAAAGTTAAATTTATGTATTTTTACACTCTAGATATAACAGAGAAACAAAACTTTCTTTCCTATGAAGGACATTTGTAGAAAATCTTAAGAAATGTAGGTTGAAGGACCTACCTTTGGTAAAGAACAGGTTTTCTGATGATTGGAGCCAAGATGAGGATTTCCTGCAGACTGGGGTTTCTTAAAGTGCTTCAGGGTCCCTGTCTGCTATTTTCTTATCTAATGTATCTTCACCTCTCAGCCCTTAATGACAGTGTTCCAGGGACCTAAAAGGGGAGAAAAAGACATTTTGAAAAGACTGCTGAGTTACAGCAAAGTCACCTTGTACTTGCTTCAGATGTGGTGCACTCAGGAATATAAAACAGAAACATCTTGTTACAGCAGTCAACTTGCTGAATACATGGTCAGAATGAAGAGGCTAGAACACATCCAAGTAGTGTAAAACATGGGGAAAAAAGACACTGTATATACAAGACTAGTTTGGCTTCAGGAATTGCTTTTACAAAGGATGCTGCTACATTTTATTTGAGGAAGGAAGTTGCAGGCATGAGAGAAGATGGAGAAAGACACGTAAGCAAGGTCATCATTCAGTACACATGTATGGATTGCCCACTATACACACTTAAAATGATGAACAAGACTTAGACTGTCTTTCCAGAGTTTCCAATGCAGTTGTATAAAAGATAAGAATATACATCATTTTAATGCAATGGGAAAAATGTGATGGTGGTAGGTTATGCTGGAATCTACATATTTCCTAAATTTGGGAGGAGAAAAGAGAGTAAAGGAAAAAAAAAACTTTCAACCGGAGAGCTGAAGGAAGTGTTCAGTTCAGTTCAGTTGCTCAGTTGTGTCCGACTCTTTGCAACCCCATGAATCACAGCATGCCAGGCCTCCCTGTCCATCACCAACTCCCGGAGCTCACCCAAACTCACATCCATTGAGTCAGTGATGCCATCCAGCCATCTCATCCTCTGTCGTCCCCTTCTCCTCCTGCCCCCAATCCCTCCCAGCATCAGAGTCTTTTCCAATGAGTCAACTTTTCGCATGAGGTGGCCAAAGAACTGGAGTTTCAGCTTCAGCATCATTTCTTCCAAAGAACACCCAGGACTGATCTCCTTTAGAATGGACTGATTGGATCTCCTTGCAGTCCAAGGGACTCTCAAGAGTCTTCTCCAACACCACAGTTAAAAAGCATCAATTCTTCAGCTCTCAGCTTTCTTCACAGTCCAACTCTCACATCCATACATGACTACTGGAAAAACCATAGCCTTGACTAGATGGACCTTTGTTGGCAAAGTAATGTCTCTGCTTTTGAATATGCTATCTAGGTTGGTCATAACTTTCCTTCCAAGGAGTAAGCGTCTTTTAATTTCATGGCTGCAATCACCATCTGCAGTGATTTTGCAGCCCCCCAAAATAAAGCCTGACACTATTTCTACCGTTTCCCCATCTATTTCCCTAATGGATAATCAGTTGAGGACACTGGAGACACAGGTATGGAAAACTATTTAGAAGACAGAAGTGAAAGAGCTTAAAAATATAAGAGAGAGCTAAGTCTGGGTTCATGTGAGGAGACGAATCTCACCTGACTTCTGGGCTCTGTTTAAGAGAAGGGACCTGAATACAGAATATAAATTACAATCAAATTTTGAGCAATAAAAGCAATGCCTTGTGTAGTGGCAGGCTCACTGGAGGCCTTAAAATCTTGCTAAATTATTTTTGCCAAACTCATTGATATAAGTTTTTCTAAAGTTGATCTCAAAGTGTTTTCACTCACATGTGTTTTTGGATCTAAATCAAATGAATATATGTAACATATGTATTTTTTTTTAAGAAATTGGCTTTTATTTTTTAAAGACTGAACAAAGAAGTTTTTCTTTGGGTTTGTTTAAGCTGGGATGCTGATAAGACAGCTCTTTGCAAATGGACCATTTTGTGTCCATGGAGTAATATATATAGGCACCCACATAAATATGCATACACATATGTATACACATATATGATTTTCTTTTCTTTCTTTTTTTTTTTTTGACCCTTCTATCTTTTGTAACTAGGCTGGCAAACCTAAATGTTTAGGAATTTGTGATACTTTTGCAAAATGATTTATTTTCATCTAATGAACTTATGCAATAGGCAATTCAGCAAAATAGTAAAAAAAATTGGTATATATCAAGTATAGACATCTATTTGATCTAAAGTTGTGAAACAAAGTTATTCAAGTATATCATTGGTTTAAAAGTGTATTTGCAAAATCCTGTATGTAAACTGGGTTTTACAACTAGCGTTCCTAGGAGAGACAGAGGGAGGAGAGGCCCATGATTGAAATGCATAAGCATGTGGTAACTCTTCAAATTTCAGTCCGCTTAAAGAGGGAGAACTAGACACCAGGTGGGTGAACTTTGTTGGCAAAGTGATGTCTCTGTTTTTTTGATACACTGTCTAGGTTTGTCATATCTTTTCTTTCAAAGAGCAAGTGTCTTTTAATTTTGTGGCTACGGTCACTGTCCACAGTGATTTTGGACACTAAAGGAAAAAAAAAATCTGCCACTGGTTCCACTTTGTCCCCATCTATTTGCCATGAAGTGATGGCATTGGCTGCCGTGATCTTAGCTTTTAAGTTACAGTAATATAAGACCTGATACCTCAGTTGGTAAAGAATCTGCCTGCAATGCAGGAGACCCCGGTTTGATTCTTGGATTGGGAAGACTCCCTGGAGAAGGGATAGTTTACCCACTCTAGTATTCTTGGACTTCCCTTGTGGCTCAGCTGGTAAAGAATCCGCCTGCAATGAGGGAGACCTGGGGATGATCCCTGGGTTGGGAACATCCCCTGGAGAAGGCAAAGGCTACCCACTCCAATATTCTGGCCTGGAGAATTTCATGGACTGTATAGGCCATGGGGTCGCAAAGAGTTGGACATGACTGAGCAACTTGCACTTTCACTTTTCACTTTCAGTGTAAGACCTGAGTGGAAAAAACAAATCTCTGCTTTTCAGTCTAAAAATCCCCAAAGAAATGAGGCAATAAAGCAATAACATCTGTTTTATAAAGTTTTTAATCTATTTTTCATGCTTTTAGTCATCAGAAAAGCATGTTTGTATTGTTATACATATGGTATATTTTATTATGTTCTTTAATTGGTCAGGTTCTTTCTCATCTCAGTGAAGCTTGCCATAGCCAAAATTGTTTTGTTTGCCTACCCAGAGTTACTCTCTCTCTTCTGTAAAGAGATGACCTCAGTTATTTGTTAGAGACCACACTCCCTTCATTGGACTGTAGTTTTGGTGGGATATTTATTCAAGGTGTTGATTATAATATTAACATAATATGGGTGGAAAATAACCTAAATTAGGTCAACCAAAATCTCTCTCAGGAAAATGAATCCTGAATACAATGAGCTAATAGAAAACACTTTATTCATTCTGTGACAGTGGAAACCTGATGATACTTTTCATTTTTTTTAAAATTCCTAGCTCTAGAAGTTACCTTATTTCAGTCTTTCCTAGAGCCTAGTGGTTCTATTTTTCATCCATTCCATAAACTGCCTCATGTATTGCATTTTTTTTTAACTCAAGTTACCCATAGATGGCTTCTATTGCTTATAATCAAAGTATCCCAACTGACACAAACTGATAGAAAAGTTTATATGGGATGAAGCAAGGGCTAAAAAAAAAGTGTATTATGAGAAAAGTAATGAGTACCCAAAGGGAGAAAAAGATAAATATATACATATACATATATATATATATGTGTATATGTATATATATATGCTGCTGCTGCTAAGTCACTTCAGTCGTGTCCGACTCTGTGCGACCCCATAGACGGCAGCCCACCAGGCTTCCCTGTCCCTGGGATTCTCCAGGCAAGAATACTCGAGTGGTATATATATGTATATAATTGTGGGAGGGATAGAAGAGGGAGAGCTTGCTTATGTTTGCTTAAAAATAGTTTCATGGAGGAAGGAAAAAAATGGATGAGATTTTCATACAAGATGATGCGGATCAGAGCCTGTCTAAGGAGGAGAGAGCAGTATCAGTGAAGAGATCAAGGGAAGACAAGTTCAAGACATGACTGGGGGTTAGGAACAACCTCGGTTCATACATATGCTTTAGATAGAAATGAAAACTCTAGGAAGAACAGATTATCCATTTTTAAAGTAAATGTTTATTGTGTTCCGTGATGCAATGGTGAATAAGACAGACATGTTCCATGCCTTCAGGGAACTTGCATTCCCCTAGAGGGCAGAGATGAACGGCTAACAAAAATATTATCCAGAGAGAAAATAAAAGACTTTAGAAATGCAGTACATTCTGTGAAGGAAACAAGGGGCTAAGATACAGAGGCTAAGGGCATGCATGGAAAGAGATTGAGGGAGAGCTGGAAGAAAGTTGTGATATTTTAGATAAGCGTTGAATTACAGGAAAAGTGGGGGAATGAGCATTCCCAGGCAAAGGAACAGAAAAATATGAATGTCCTAGGGAGAGAGGACTTTGTTCTCAGAACTGATAGAAAATGACTTCAGTCAGATGAACAAAGGAGACTAGCAGAAGACAATGCTGGATAAACAGGCAGGGGACAGGTTTCTTACACCTCAGAGGCGGGCTTGGGCTTTATTTCAAATTCATGCGGAAGCTATTTACACTTAATAAAGATCAACTTAGTGGCTAAGAATAAAGGGTAATAGTCTTGAATGATGATTTACATTTGGGGTTATAAAGACATGTGAGAAGTCACGAAGGGCATATCATGATAACATAATGAGAGATTTAAACATGAGCATGAAGTAGTTTTATATTATTATTATTCAGTACAAAACTTACAACTACTGAAAGTATTTACTGAGGTGACAACTACCTTCCATAGGAACATCATCCATAATACGTGTTTCCACCTCTAATCTGCTATATTGCTTATACTTCCTACCATGTAATTTAGCCCTTATATTCTGACTAGATCTATATGTTTTATGTAATATTGTTTCCCAACTAGATAGAAAACACCTCAAGGATAAGACTTCTGCCATATATTTCTGTATCATTCACTTACCTAGCTTATATTTTAAATGAATGCTGCCTGTGTTTAGTCACTCAGTTATGTGCGACTCTTTGTGGCCCCATGGACTGTAGCCTGCCAGGCTTCTCTGTCCATGGGATTCTCCAGGCAAGAATACTGGAGTGGGTTGCTATGCTCTCCTCCAGGGGATCTTCCCAACCCAAGTATAGAACCCAGGTCTCCTGCATTGCAGGCAGATTATTTACCATTTGAGCCACCAGGGAAGCTCAAGAATACTGGAGTGGGTAGCCTATCCCTTCTCCAGGGGATCTTCCTGATCCAGGAATCAAACCGGGGTCTCCCGCATTGTGGGTGGATTCTTAACCAGCTGAGCTGCCAGGGAAGCCCT
The DNA here is from genome assembly GCF_032452875.1 of Bos javanicus. Taxonomy (NCBI): domain Eukaryota; kingdom Metazoa; phylum Chordata; class Mammalia; order Artiodactyla; family Bovidae; genus Bos; species Bos javanicus. Next base: position 76,841,102 of record NC_083874.1, on the reverse strand, counting down.
CTGTCCAGTATAGATTATGTGAATATGAATTTGTAATAATATTTAATGCTTACTATTTTAATCCACCAGCCAATGCTGGGGACAGCAGTTTGATCTCTAGGTTGAGAAGATCCTTTGGAGAAGGAAATGGCAACCTACTTTAGTATTCTTGCCTGAGAAATCCATGGACAGAGGAGCCAGGCAGGCTATTTAGTCCATGGGGTCACAAGACTGGGAGATGACTCAGTGACTGAACAACAACAAAAACATTCTCTCAGCACTGTGCTAAGGGCTTTACATATACAATTTAGTTTAACTCTCATTCTAAATCTATAAAGAAAGTCGTGTTATCATTTTATAGATAATAGACCAAAATTTACCACAATTAAGTCCCTTGCACAGTTGTTACTAATTGACTTACAACACTTTGGAGATAAAAAAAAAGTATCTGGTCAAGATAAGCTATTTACTGGTCAAATTACTTTGAAAAAATACCTGTGAATGACATTTGTACAGTATTAAACCACTTCCTGGCCCTACTGGGAATCAACTGTGAATCTGTTCATTGTGATAGAATCACACATAGCTTCCTCTGTCTGCATTTGCTAGCTGTTTCTGACAATATCTGTCATTTAAATGGAAAGGTTTATTTAACACAGAGACACTGTCTTACTCTTGTCATCTTTCACTTAATTAAGCTAAAACCATATTTTTCCCACCACAAAATCAAAAAGATGAGTACAGACTCTACAAAAGATATGACTGGTTCATTTTGTCTAGATTCTAAGCATTTCTAACATCTAAATATATATGCAGAAATACCTATCATATAATGATTGTGACACAGATTATGATTGTGGCCCAATTATCTCTACAGATACAGATGCCATAAAATTTAAAAGAGAAAGGAGACAGTGATATGAAGGGAAAAATAACAAACACATGCTAATGGGAATTAGAAGAAAACATAAAGGCTGTCAAGGAAAATTACTGTTGGGCTCGCTACAGGAGGACACAAAAGGGAAAACAAAAATAAAAATAATTTAAAGTCTACCCTGAGGCATACAAATATAAAGAAGAGTAGAAGAATTTTAATTAGGCCAAAGTGCTCTAAATATTTGCTTAAAACTATTTCTCTCCTTAAGACACAACCACAGCGATGACATACTTGACATTTGCTCACAATCCATTTTCCTCATCCAAAGTTTAAATTTTGTAAACAGGCAATTCCAGTTTCTATTTTGGTTCACATTCTGAATGCAAATAAATATGGCCCACACACCCTAAGGAAGAAAGCATTTAAATTGTAAGTGAAGGATGGCATTAGAATAAATATCAACACATCAATTTGTATTAAAAAAAATCAGATCAGACATTTGGCAATAGAAGTAATAAAGATCAAGAAGAAGGGAGAGATGGAGAAGGAGTAGGAAGAAGGGGAGAAAAGGAAGTATACCATCACTACACACACACTACACACACACACACACACACACAAGCCCTCATCCTTTTGAAATGTTTGAATTTCCCCAGGAGAAATCACTCCCCGGCCATATTTAATATCTCTTCCACCTGCACCCCCAACCCCCTGCCCCCGTAACTCTAATTCGGTGGAGGTTTCTTGACTTACAGAAAATTGTGTCATTCGGAAATAGGATCTCAACAGGCTGATTAATAACTGTGTTAAAAAGCTAAATTTTGGTGATAAACCACATAAATCTCTCTTAGATGTCGGCTCTGCAGCCTGTAGGGTTGATAGAGTCTAAGTTGTAGTTTCAGCTGAATTTCTTTAGGAGTTCTGGCTAAGGAGGGCCACAAGGAAAATGCCATTAGAGGCATTCGTATGCTTTTAATAGACAGGCAGAAACTTAGATTAGGAAAACTCTGCAAATCGTCACTGATTATTTGGGTAAAGTAGGAAGAAAGTGGCATAACAACAGGTGAATGAAAATGCTTTTAAAATATTATTTAAATGCAGTCCTTAATTCTTCAAAAATTTAGAGAATTAATCACTTAGTTTCCTCATTTAGTACTCAAAATTCAATTTAGCCTAAAGCATTCTAATAAATATAAAAGACCTTGGAAATATACAAATATAATATTTTGTAAACGTCATAGGGCTTCATAATGTGGGACCAATTTACACATTTTACATTCTTTTTCTTATATGTGTTACAAAATACTATTTTTATTTTTAACTTTTTACTCTTCTTTTGTTATACATTGTTTCCACCACATAAGCTTTTTCTTTTTTTTAAAGGAACAACTATCCAAACGTCATGGGACACTGCTGCTGAGTCGATTCAGTCGAATCTGACTCTGTGCAGCCCCATAGATGGCAGCCCACCAGGCTCCCCCGTCCCCAGGATTCTCCAGGCAAGAACACTGGGTAAGTGTAATTTAAAAGTTATAAGAGCCTTCTCTGGTGGTCCAGTGGTTAAGACTCCGAGCTTCCAATGCAGTGGGTCGGGGAGTGTGGGTTTGATCCCTGGTTGGGAAACTAGGATTCCATATGCTGGGTGGTGAGACCAGTAAGTAAATAAATAATAAAGGTAACAAGATTTTCTTCTTCTCTGAGTAAAACACTACTACTCAGAAATTTGGTCAGGAAAGAAAGGCATCACAAGATGTGAAGGCATTAGTTTAGAAGCTGAAGATTAATTGTAAAGGGAAATTGTTCTAAGCGAGGCCACAAAACTAAAGCCCTGAAACATTCTGGAACTTTCTGAAAACCAGCTACACTTCCTACAAACAGACTAAATTGTGGTTCTATCTCAAATATTGTAGTTCTTTATTCTTAACTCTGATTTGATAGCTTACAATAAAGTCAGCAATCGATTGTGCTAGTAGCATGAATCCTGGAGCTTGGCTGTCTGGGCTCTAAACCACACTCTGCCTCTTACTAGCTCTTTGACTTTTGGCAAGTAACATACTTCAGTTTCTTCATCTGTAAAATGGGAATAACTCTAAAGCCTATGTCATAATGTGGTTAGATTAGTTAGTATTCATAAAGGGGTTAGAATAATGACTAGGTTATAGTAATACTACATCAGTGTTTAATGAATAAATATATGACATTAAAAATTACACTGTTTGTAAGAATCAGTTAGGCACGTATGCTATTCCAGTTCACGGGAAATACGATGGACCAGGCAGAATAGCTCACGTCTTTGGAATGTTGAGCTTACATTATAGAGACAAATTACAGAAATAGGCATGAAAACAGATAAGCAAGATATTGTTTAATGGAGCTAAGTGCTGTAAAGAAATGTGTGTTAAGTGATTGTGATAGAGGAAAAATTCTGATTTGGGAAGGCTCTTGTGGGACCAACGGGTTGGAGATGAGAAGCCGTGAGAAACAAGATGAGAAACAAGAACCCTTAAGAACTCAGGGACTGGAATCCTTGTCCTATTTCTGGACAGAACGGATGCCTGAACAAGGAGCATAGAGAAGGACGGGAGAAGCAAATAATGTCAGAGAAACAGGCATGGGTTCCACTGGCCAGGGCTTGGAATTTGACTTTTATTCTAAGTCCAATGGAAAACTATTGCAGGATTTAAAACCAAGATGCACATTGATCTAGTTTAACTGTAAATAGGCTCCTCTGTTTCTAAATGATGACTGAAATTCAGTGCCCCGTTGTTTGACTTTTTTTTTTTTTTTTTGGCATTGGCTTATGCTTTTGACCTTGCATTGTACCCTGTTTTTCACTGACAAACACAGGAGATACTTGCTGGAAGCTTTAAGTATATCTGTCACTAGCAGATTTTTGCCTCCTAATGGCTTGGTAGCTGAACTCTTCTAGCTATACTTAAAACTAGCTATATATATATTTTTTCTCTCACTATATTTCATTCATCCAAATTTTGGGTCATCATTCTCCTTTAGTTTTTCAGTAACTCCTGAGTAGGACCAGCTGTACATTAGCTGTAGGCAGCTACCTACATTTTTAAGTTGTGTGTGGAGGTGGGGGGCAGTAGCTACCTTCATTTTTATGATGTGTGTTGGGGGGGGAACTAGACAACTTTTACATGAGATACACCTTCTCTATTACTAATCTATTGTGGTGCCTACTGTTGTTAACATTAGATTGATCTCATTGGGTTGCAAAGGCTAAATATCTGAGTAAACAGTAAATATTTTACTGAGAAGATAGAAAAATATTATCAGAGGATAGCAACCTGAGAGAACGAGACAGGGAGCAGGAGAAACTGAACGGAACAGGACTTCTAGCCCATGGTCCCTGTCCTATAAAAAGGGTTTATCTGTGGGATATCTGTTTTTGTATCCTGCCTTGATCTACACATAATTTGAACCTGTAAGTGGATGTTCAAACTTTACATTTACAATTACTTTCCAAAACAATTATACAATTCTATTTACCCCATCCTATTTTAGATGAATTCTACATATTTCTACTAGTGCTAATCGTATTTTCTAAATTTCTAAAAAAACAAACAACAACAACAAAAAACTGTAGAATTTTTTTTAAATGTCTTGAAATAATAATAGAGGCATATAACATTAGGAAAACACTCTTCAAAACTGAGACGTGAGGGGACAAAAAGCCAATTCAAACAAATACCCTTTGTGCAAAGTACTATAATGAGGACAGTAAGGAACAGTAAGACAGGGCCCTTTCTTTCCAGGAGTTAGTAATGACATTATTTTTTTAAACTCAATGTCTTCATTTCTTCATTTCATTTGAGTCTCTCTGGCTTTGTAAACATTAGCTGCTTGCTTGCTTTTAAAAAATGGTGAAAGTGATAGTTAGTCATGTTCAACTCTGTGCAACTCCATGGACTGTATGTCCATGGAATTCTCCAGGCAAGAGTAGTGGAGTGGGTAGCCATTCCCTTCTCCAGGGCATCTTCCCAACCCAGGGATTGAACCCAGGTGTCCAGCATTGTAGGCAGATTCTTTTACCATCTGAGCCACTTAGATATCTTTAAAGTTTTGGGCATAGTTTGCTGGTTGGTTGAGGTTATTAATCATAATATTCAAATATGTAGTATTTAAGTCCAGGACAATTCTGTTTCTCCAGTAAAACCAGGTAGTAGAAACCACATTTTCCATGAAAAATTCCTGTTCAAAGATTCAATAAGGCACAAAACTGTGACTATGTTGGACTTCTAAACACAAGTAAAACCAAACTTTATACCAAAAATAGGCTGAAGTTAGTATTTTTAAAAAGTAGTTACTGTGATCCTATCAGAATGTTTCTCTGCACTCTGTATATCCAAATTCAATAATTACTATCATTCTGTCTTCTGTGTGAACGGGTTTTTCCTTAATTTTTAAAAGTCCTTTGCCACTTGAATATCCATTTTGGAAAAGCAATGTTGGTTAAACATTAATATAGTTCTTTGGTATGTTCCAGCTCTAACAAGAAATTAGGGAGCCTTGTTTTTGGTTTCCAAGTATTTCTCTACTTAGATGAGTAAGCTGATTAACTGCACTCATGTATTAGCTTTTTGAGGTATATGATTTGCTACAGTCTCATGCCTTTTAAAACCTTGATCTCTTTTTTCTTTTCAGTTTTTATAATAAAGACACTTATTTCTTTAAACTTAAGCCATAGAATTATGTGTATGTATAGTATAGTTTCCCTGAGTCTATGTTAAATTAAATATTGACTTTGCAAGCTCTGTATCATTTATTATTTACCATTCTCAATCTGTGGAATTTATTAAAAAATTGATAAGAATGCCTGGTGGTGAAATCCCCACAGGTGTCAAATTGGATGACCCAACCAACCCAATTACAAAATTGACAAATCTATGGGTACTTCGATAAAAATGACACAATTTGATTTTAACAGGGACTGATATTTTTTAAGGACACTTTGAGACATTTTCTTTGAAGGAATAATGTTCTTCAATTTTAGAAAACTATGAGTTTTTTTTTTTCCTATTCAGAAAATTGCTTTCTTGTGAGCCTTGTTAGCCTTTCTGTTCTTTCTTCCTTTTTCTAGAAGTTGATTTCTCATTCTTCTGCACTTTAGAAAATGTTGGGAGAGAATTTCAAGTATTTTTAAAAAAATATTTTTAGCAGATTTACCTTTTGTGCAAAGTGTCAGACAGTTCAAGGGGGCACCCTGAGCTTTCTCACGTCTTTTGTAAGTGGAACAGAATTTCATTCCTAAAGAACAATTGCTCACATTACAAAAATAAGTCTCCTACGTAGGAGCTCTTGCTGATATCCTCCAGAGAAAGGATAAAAAATAAATGATCCTATAACCTGATTAATCTACTCTCTCCCCTCACCAAATCTAGGGCTCTCCAGAAGGTTGAAATGAAGGGTAAAAATGCTTTGCACTTTCCCAAACAGTTTTTAAACTTCTACCATAGGACTGTTTTCTAATTGAGTTTCTGTGAGCAGAGGTCATATAACAAGTCAAACAAAATAGTCTTAAAGGTAGTGATTAAAATATTTGCCACAATTCTTAAATACAATGTTAAGAATATGGATAGCCTCAGTTAAAGGAATGTGGGGAGAGAACTGGTTACATTCAATTCTACACAATTATCAAGAAAACCTTGTTTCCTCTATCACTCAATCTATCTGTTCACACATATACAGCTAGTGCAGCTTCTCAAGTCTAGCTGCACCTTAGAATCACTTGCAGAGCTTCTAAAACTTAGCACTCCTGGAGTTACTGCTGTGGAGAATCCACTTTAATTGTCCCACAACCTAGAGCAAGCATCAGTATGTGTTAGTGTCTTCCCAGAGGACGCTATGGTGCAGCCATGACTGAGAAATACTGGGTTAGACTGACACTCTTCCTTTAAATGTACCCTTGAAAACAACCAAAAAGTAAAATTATTAGGAAGAATTTTCCTTTCCAGTGAAAACAAGACTTGTCTGGGGATGGTTGGTGTGTGCTTCGCTGGCATCTATTTTTTCTAGGTATGCAATCACTCACTCCATGTTTTTATATTCATCTCAGTATCATTATTGGGGTCGCACAGAGTCGAACACGACTGAAGCGACTTAGCAGCAGCAGCAGCAGCAGTGTCATTATTAGTAGTAGTATCACAGCTTCTGGAAGCCAAGTTTCAATTAATCAGTAAATTGACAGATACATTTAGACCCTATGCTCTGTGGATAATTCTGACCAAAAACATTTAAAACTTCATCTCTGACCTCAGGGTACTTACCCAGTTTGTGATGAAGACAAGCAGGCTGAGGAGCATAGATGACAAGAAGAAAGGAACTGACGTTATACAATGTTGCATTGGTAATATTGAGGACTGAAGAGACCAAAAGCCCAATAGCCTCTTCTCAGGTGGCAGGAGGAGAAGCAGGATACTGCACACTCCACCCGTGCCCAGAGCCACCAAGGGGGTGGACAGACCACCTGAGACCGCACTCTGGCCCAACCCACGGATTAGCCCTACCCAGACCCCATTTTGGGAACTGATAACCCTCTGGGAATGAACAAGGAAATCTGTTACTTGTTTTCACTACCATGTGCTGCAGCAGGAGTCCCAGTAAAGCCTTGCCTGAAATTCTCATCTACCCTCTCATCAATTTCTATTCATTACAGCATTCAAGGACCTGCTTTAGTAACAAGGTCATAAATAAATACAGGTGATGTCTGTTAAGTGTTCAAGTACTCTGTTCTATCATTGAAGACATTATAGCCTTAAATTCTTTCAACCTAGGATAGGTAAAAAACTTAATGTTCCTCCCACTCCTGCTTTCCAGGTCATTCAATACTCAATTATAAGGAACTTGTGATAGCAAAGTACCTGCCTGTAGCGTGACTTTTATAGTAGGGAAGGGCTGTTTTGTAATGAAGTGTCAACATACCAGTAATTGGCAGCAAGGTGTGGTTACCCTGTGTTAACTACAGAGCTTAATAATGCATACATGCTCAGGTGTGTTTCCATTCCACTCTTTGTGACCTCGTGGATATAGCCCACCAGGCTTCTCTGTCCATGGGATTTTCCAGGAAAGAATACTAGAGTGGGTTGCCATTTCCTACTCCAGGGGATCTTCCTGATCCAGGAATCAAACCCACATCTCCTACCAGGTCCTGTGTATTCTTTACCACCTGGGGAGTCCAGAGCTTAATAATAACAGGTGGTTAACCTTTGAAGAGTAGTGCCTATATGAACTGAAAATGTTGTCATAATAAAATGAATTTGAGCATTAACTCTGAAATCTGATTCCCTAGACTCTAGATTTCCTATTTCTGTGTGCTCGGAGTGAGAATTCAATCTTTAAGCCTCAGATTTTCCAATCCCTAAAATGGTAAATATGATAGTACCTATTTCAGATTTATTATTATTATTTTTTTTTTGGTAAAATCACATTCTGGAATTCATATCAAGTGGTTAATGGTATACATGATACATGTGAATCCTCAAGAAAATGCTAGTTGATATTGTTTTGCTGCCCTTGCATTATGATTATATGTTACTATGAGGTGAAATGTTAGTTGCTCAGTCGTGTCCAAGTCTTTGCGATCCCATGGACTGTAGCCCAATAGGCTCCTTTGCCCATGGAATTCTCCAGACAAGAATACTGGAGTGGGTTCCCATTTCCTTCTCCAGGGGATATTCCCAACCCAGGGATTGAACCCAGGTCTCCTGCATTGTAGACAGATTCTTTACCATCTGAGTCAAACTGGGAAACCCATATATTACTACGCATAGTATTAAATATGCCTCAATGCATCCTGGTGTACCCAAGTAACAAAATAAATTGCAAGTGGTGAAATTTAACTAACAGAATCGTTATTTTGAAAGCTATTAATATATTGGTAGAAAGCCACACACAGTGTAACATAATGTTGAAGATGTATAAATGACAAAATGTGTTTCATAAAAATGGAAACACTGAGTATTCTCACCATCTACTGCTACAAAGTGGCAACATCACCTTTGGTAATGTTGGCAAAACTTGAATGGTAGTCAGACTGTTGGAGAAAATTAAATTTAAAATGTTAATGTTAGTTTTTATACATGTATTTTAGTGATTAAGAGTAATTCCATGAGCAAGAATTAATGAAGACCACTTAGGCGTTCCATTACCAGAAGTTCATGGAGTTCTATAAAGAATATTTTGTATTTCAAATCCAAATACTAGATACAGAGGAGGATATTTCAAGATATCTTAACAGGAACATTTATTATTAAATCTAATATGTAATTTTAACATGTTGAAGGATCAAAACTAAAACCAAAGGGAAAAAGTTCTATTCAATCAAGTTCATATCAGGAGTACTCTCAAAGTCCATCAAAAAGCTAAATGTATTTCTTCAATAAACAGTTTCTAGAGATAAATGTAACATTCCAGATGTCCAGAATCTCTTTAAATATTGAGCTATAATTATATCATACTTAAGAGACTGAGACACTCACAAGCGTGACTGGTTCAGCTGATGTGAGAAGCAGAGAAAGTCCATTTCCACTGGTGAGTAGGCAAGTGTTTGAGGATAAATAGTGTCTTCAGATTAGGCCTTTGAAATATGGGCCATGGCACTGATCACAAGGGTGAAAAGTTGGAGTGGGAGGTCGCAGAACAGATTTAAATAAACAGGGGATGTGTGCATTTAGAGGGGGATGGTTGAGATTCTGTGGAGGGCTATTTGAACAGAGAACACAAAAGATGAAAATGAGATTGTCATCAGACCATATGGAGCTCTTCACTGTGGCTTCAGGGACAGTGCCATAGAAAGTCCTTGGTTAAAGATGCCAAAGATTGGAGTCTGAGTCCTTAAGTTTGTTGTTTAGTTGCTAAGCCATGTCTGACTCTTTGTGACCCTATGGACTGTAACCTGCCAGGCTCCTCTGCCCAAGAGTTTTTCATGCCAGAATACCGAATGAGTTGTCATTTCCTTCTAGAGGGGATCTTCCTGGACCAGATTTCGAACCTGCATCTCTTGGGTCTCCTGCATAGGCAGGCAGATTTTTTATCACTGAGCCACCTGGGGAAGTCCTGAGTTCTTACGTACATTACCTTTAACACTAAGAAATCTGGACAATCATATGATAGATATGCAATAAGCAACTGGTGAATGGAATAATTAATAATGAAGGAAGTTATCCCCCCAAAAAAAGCATCATGGAGAAAGAAAAAGTGAAATGGGAAAAATTCAAATTGATCCAAAGGAGGTAGAAAAAGGACACTATAAATAAGGAGAGATATATACAAAAATGATGAATACAAATATTTAGAAACAATTACTTTATTCCATTTCCAGGTGGTCAGTTTCACCAAAAGTTTTCCTTGATACTATCAAATCATTCTCCAATAGCATTTGATCAGAAGCAGTGTGTTTTAAAGTGCCTCAGAGGTAACGTTTATGATTTGAGTAAACAGATCTTTACCAGCCAAGATTGACTTTGGGGGAAGGAAAGGAAAAATGATATCAAAAACCTTACTTATTTAGGCATAATATTTGACTCAGGTTTTGCAGGGATCCAAATGAAACAAACAGCATGGCAAGCACAGTTTATGAATTTTCATTTTGCTTGGGTACGCTATTAATAAAGTTTTCTCTCTGGTAGATTCATTGCATGTCCTATCTATCAATACCAGACTTCCAACATGAATGCCATCAACAATAAAAGAGTGATCACAATTTCACAACTGCTTATAAACAGATTATAAGCTTTTCTTTGGTAATAAATTACACAGATGGCCTGTGACTCTCTTCATATGTACTGTGTGTGAAAGAGTGAGAGTTTTCCAGAAACCAGGATAAGAATTAGGAGATTCATCTTAAATGTCTATGTTTTGCTCACAACTTAAAAATGCAGAAGAAAATCCATTATATAAAGATGTAAGTAGGAAACTTCTAAGACAACAAGTGCAAGAGTCTGATCTTTTAAATCCTCAAGGAATTATTGTGTGGTTCCAGCTACAGATGTTTAAGGAGAGAGGTGAGTTTGGTGCCTGGCCTTTCTACATGATTCTATTTTATTACTTCTCACTGTACGATAAAAGACCAATTTTAACTCACTTAAATCCATAAAATGGGAAATTCATCTCACCTCAGCTGATTCATTTCCTTCAAAGGAAACATTTTTACCATAATGCTTTTTGTTGTTGTTGTTGGGATAAAACTGAATTCTTAAGGGAATCATTTAATTCTACAGAGAATTTTGATATTGGGATAAGGTCTCAGACTATGCAATCAAAACTAACAATAACATGATTAAAATAAAATAACCAACATGTTGTTTGAAATTACATACTCATAGGAGGATTCCAGGATGTGAATCATCAGTGCTTCAGAATTTTATCTAAGAATAGATTACTAGGAATTAGGATAAAATTGCACCTTCTAAAGTAAATTATAAAGAGCGTTTAGCTTGACAGGCACATCCCCCAAATTTAGCTTACAATATATGATTTTGTGAAGAAAGTACAACATACTCCAGTTGTTACCCTAGAAACAAACATTTTAAAATAGAAATTAGTTTTTATTCATGTTGGTTTTGATTGCTTTAGGCAACATAATTTTAGTTATATAAATAAGAAATATCTGAGGATATCTATGACTATTCTAAAGAAAAACTGAGTGGCCTTTTCTAAGTTCCTTAGTCAGATCGGTTGCTCAGCTATGTCCAACTCTTTACGACCCCATGGGCTGCAACACGCCAGGCTTTCCTGACCATCACCAACTCCTGAAGCTTGCTCAAACTCATGTCCATCGAGTTGGTGATGCCATCCAGCCATCTCATCCTCTGTCCTCCCCTTCTTCTCCTGCCTTCAATCTTCCCCAGCATCAAGGTATTTTCCAGTGAGTCAGTTCTTTGCATTAGGTGGCCGAAGTATTGGAGTTTCAGCTTCAGCATCAGTCCTTCCAATGAATATTCAGGACTGATTTCCTTTAGGATTGACTGGTTGGATCTCCTTGCAGTCCAAGGGACTCTCAACAGTCTTCTCCAACACCACAGTTCAAAAGCATCAATTTTTAGCACTCAGCCTTCTTTATAGTCCAATTCTCACATCCATATATGACTACTGGAAAAACCGTAGCTTTGACTAGACGGACCCTTGTTGGCAAAGTAATGTCTCTGTTTTTTAATATGCTGCCTAGGTTGTTCATAGCTTTTCTTTCAAGGAACAAGTATCTTTTAATTTCATGATTGCAGTCACCATCTGTAGTGATTTTGGAACCCCCCAAAATAAAGTCTGTCACTGTTTCCACTGTTTCCCCATCTATTTGCCATGAAGGGATGGGATCGCATGCCATGATGTTAGTTTTCTGAATATTGAGCTTTAAGTCAACTTTTTCACTCTCTTCTTTCATCTTCATCAAGAGTCTCTTTAGATATTTTTCACTTTCTGCCATAAGTGTTGGGTCATCTGCACATCTGAGGTTATTTATATTTCCCCCAGCAATCTTTACTGCAGCTTGTGCTTCATCCAGCTCAGCATGTCTCATGATGTACTCTTGCATATAAGTTAAATAAGCAGTGTGACAATACACAACTTTGATGAATTATATACCACTGAAGATTACTTAGGTATTGATAAAGTTCCATTTGGAGCCACTTTCTTTTGTCAGTAAAGAGGAAAACAAGTGTATAGAAATCATGTTTGTATTTTTATGTTCATGGTTTTCAAAGTAGGGATAAACTTAAAAAAATAGGTAACAGTGTCAAAGTTTAAAATGATTCTAGTATTATATTTAAAAATTGAGTTCTAGATTGGGTATGTAATTTGGGCTCAATTCTGCTAGCCTCAGTTTTGATGTCTACATAAGAGGATAATACTGTTAATTCTTATGTTGTTCTTGTGAGAAAGACGTGTTAAGACATGTGACACATGTAGCAAAGCGTCTGGCTCATATTAAATGTTCATAAATGCTATTGTTACTATTAAACCAATGAAATATAATTTGTTTTTATTCTACACTATTTATAATTACTTCCATATTTTTGGAACAATCTAATATATAGAAAAAAGTTTTCTATGTACTCGGTAGCAAAAAAAATGTTGTTTTATGAGTTCAAAGTGGATATTGAGAAAAAAAAGAAAGGCTAAATCTCTGTATTCTTGAAACCACTCAGATTAGATGGGCCATGGACACATTTGAGGTTTTATTAAACAAGAAGATGGTCTTATGCAGATGGCCAACAGGCACTTGAAAAGATGCTCCATGTCACTGATTATTAGAGAAATGTAAATCAAAACTGCAATGAGTTATCACCTCACACTGGTCAGAAAGGCCATCATCAAAACATATACAAAAATCAAAGAGTGTACATGTACAGTATCCTAAATGCTACACAGGCCAGCCCTATTCACTATATAGGAGAATGCTGCATAAGGCTGGATGTTTACGATTATCATCTCATCATATTTTCTAACCTTAAACTAAAATGTACATTTTACAATAAAACAATACTTGAAGTAAGGACAGTTCCATAGAATTTGAGGTATATATTTTCTACTACATTGCTAACAACTTGACATTTTAAAGCCATACTTCTCAAGTTAATTTACTCTATAGAGGGAATCCAGTATAACAATATGATACTTGTTATACCCATCACAAAGGGATCTCATGTTGTTATCCCTACATTTCTAAGGAATTTCATAAAGATATTCTTTCTTTTTTTTATCTTGCATGGCAACTGAGATGTGCAGGGAATTATTAACTACTAAGAATTCCTTTAATTGGACAAGATAACAAGGTTACTTAAAATAGTTGCTTCCAAATTTCAGTGCTTTAAGAAAGCCAATTATTTAGCTGGATTTTATTTACATATTTTCCCCTGTGGTTTGCAAGTTGAAAGGTGCTGACATTTTTATTTTTTACAGTGTTCTTTTTTAAATGATTCTTGAATCTAGTTTAGAGTAACTGCATACACAGAATTAAAAGTAACTATGGTAAAGATGGATTTCCCTGGTGGCTCAGACAGTAAAGCATTTGCCTACAATGCAGGAGACCTGGGTTCGATCCCTAGGTCAGGAAGATCCTCTGGAGAAGGAAATGGCAACCCACTCCAGTACTCTTGGTAAAGACAATGTATGTTCTTAAATCTTTTTGCTCTTAAAGCAGGTGAACAAATTTACACATATATACTGATCAGAATTATAGAACATCTCTCTGTTTTTGCACTATTTCATATATATCTTTTAGAACTCACCACATCATCTTCTCCATTACTTCTCAATTTTTTGTTACACCTCTGTGCTCTCCTAGCATTTTTGTATCACTCTATAATTTTAGAATTTTACTGAATGATCTCGCTTAATATCTAGACTGAAGCTTCTTATGGACTTGTGGCCTTTATCTCTGCCTCTCTCAACCTACTGTAAAACATTGCAAATTATAGACAGTCAGTAAATGTAGGTTGTTTACTAACAGCTGGAAAGGCTATACAATGTCATCTTTTCCAACCTCCTGCACTAATACAGAGATGTCTTATACAGCTATCCTGGCAGATGACATTCAGTTTCTGTTTGAATAAATTCACTGATGAGAAAGATGCTTGGCATCTTATTAAATAACTCATAGAAAGTTGTTGGTTTTCTATTTTTGTAATGATATTCAAGCAAAATATGTCTTTCTTTGACTTGCAACTATTTATCTTACTAATATTATTGATAGCAATAAATATAGCTTTAAGACTTCTGAGTAGTATCATTTCAAATATTGAGCAGCTCCATCATAACCCTTACATGATATTATCCCTTTGTCTCCAGCTCTGGTCCTTTCCAAAGCAACCTTCATGTATTCTAATACTGAAGGATCTAGATTTCATTTAGTTTAGCTCTTAATAATTATTCATTTACATAAAGCATACTGATTTATATCATTAATATATAGAAGAGACAACTATAACTGAAAACTATGGAGTGGTATCTACATAATTCAATATCATTAATACCATTCTTTTAAAAATTTTATTTAACTGTAGATGATCTACATATTGTGTTATTTTCCAGTGTACAGCTTCAGATTCTTCCCCATTATAGGTTATTATAAGAGATATAATTCTTTGTGCTATACAGTAAATCTCTGTTGTTTATCTATTTTGAATATATTTGTGAGTATCTATTAAATCCACACTCCTAATTTATTGCTCCCTTTCTCCTTTCCCCTTGGGTAAATGGTAACCTTAAGCTTGTTTCCTATGTCTGTGCATTGTTTTTCTGTTTTATAAACAGTTGATTCATATTATTTTTTTCATACCATGTAGGGCTTCCCTTGTGGCTCAGCTGGTATAGAATCCGCCTGCAATGCAGGAGACCTAGGTTCGATCCCTGGGTTGGAAAGATCCCCTGGAGAAGGGAAAGGCTACCCACTCCAGTATTCTGGCCTGGAGAATTCCAGACACCGTATCGTCCATGAACTGTATCGTCCAGCAAAGAGCTGGACATGACTGAGCGACTTCACTTTATATACCACATCATATTTTCTTATATATCCATTCATTTGTTGATGGATACAATTTGCTTCCATGTCTTGGTGAATAGTGCTCCTATAAACATTAGTGTGTATGTATCTTTTGGAAGTAGAATTTTTGTCTTTTCTGGATATATGCCCAGGAATGGGATTACTGAATTATATGGTAACTCCATTTTCAGTTTTTTAAGGAATCTCCATACTGTTTTCCATAGTGGTAGGACCAATTTACATTCCCACTGCAGTATAGGAGTGTTCCGTTTTCTTTACACTTTGTAGAAGTGACAATGTATGGCACCTGAAGCTAGTTCATAAGGAGACATTGTGGTTCTTGCCTTCCTCTTTTGTATCATTTGCTTTGGGGAAGCCATCTGCCATATTCTGAAGATTCTTGAGCTGCCCAATGTAGAGACACAAAGTAAGGAACTGATGCCTCCTGCTAACAGCCTTATGAGACAGCAACATTGGAAATGTACCTTCTAGCCTGATAAGGCTTTAAGTTACTGTTGTCTCAGGTGACATTTTGATTGCAGTATCACAAAAGACACTATGTCAGGACCAGCTAGGTTGCACTTAAATTCCATAAGCATGAGAATCATAAGAAAATAATTGCTTGTTGTTTCTATTGTAAAATCTCTATTGAGATATAAATTACATATCATAAAGTTCACCACTTTGAAGTGTTCAATTAAATAGTTCTATATTGACTATGCCAAAGCCTTTGACTGTGTGTATAACGATAAAATGTGGAAAATTCTGAAAGACATGGGAATACCAGACCACCTAACCTGCCTCTTGAGAAATTTGTGTGCAGGTCAGGAAGCAACAGTTAGAACTGTACATGGAACAACAGACTGGTTCCAAATAGGAAAAAGAGTACGTCAAGGCTGTGTATTGTCACCCTGCTTATTTAACTTATATGCAGAGTACATCATAAGAAACGCTGGGCTGGAAGAAACACAAGCTGGAATCAAGATTGCCGGGAGAAATATCAATAACCTTAGCTATGCAGATGACACCACCCTTACGGCAGAAAGTGAAGAGGAACTCAAAAGCCTCTTGATGAAAGTGAAAGTGGAGAGTGAAAAAGTTGGCTTAAAGCTCAATATTCAGAAAACAAAGATCATGGCATCTGGTCCCATCACTTCATGGGAAATAGATGGGGAAACAGTGGAAACAGTGTCAGACTTTATTTTGGGGGGCTCCAAAATCACTGCAGATGGTGACTGCAGCCATGAAATTAAAAGATGCTTACTGCTTGGAAGGAAAGTTATGACCAACCTAGATAGCATATTCAAAAGCAGAGACGTTTGCCAACAAAGGTCCTTTGCCAACAAAGGTCCGTCTAGTCAAGGCTATGGTTTTTCCTGTGGTCATGTATGGATGTGAGAGTTGGACTGTGAAGAAAGCTGAGTGCCAAAGCATGATGCTTTTGAACTGTGGTGTTGGAGAAGACTCTTGAGAGTCCCTTGGACTGCAAGGAGATCCAACCAGTCCATTCTGAAGGAGATCAGCCCTGGATTTCTTTGGAAGGAATGATGCTAAAGCTGAAACTCCAGTACTTTGGCCACCTCATGAGAAGAGTTGACTCATTGGAAAAGACTCTGATGCTGCGAGGGACTGGGGGCAGGAGGAGAAGGGGATGACAGAGGATAAGATGGCTGGATGGCATTACTGACTCGATGGACGTGAATCTGAGTGAACTCCGGGAGTTGGTGATGGACAGGGAGGCCTGGCGTGCTGCGATTCATGGGGTCGCAAAGAGTCGGACATGACTGAGTGACTGAACTGAACTGATGACTCTTTTCATAATGTAATTTAGAGCATTTTCATTATCATAAAAGTAAATATTTATCCAATATCAGTTACTTGTTACCCCATTATCTCCCTACCCCACCCTTCCATCATTTATTACATCCCGCTCCTCAATCCTACACAACAGCTGATTTACTTCCATCTCTATACATTTGCCTATTATGGTCATTCAGAATAAATGGAATACAATTTGTGCTGTTTTTGTGATTGGCCAACTTTATTTAAATTAGTGTTTTTGAGGGTCATCCATGTAGCATGTATTTTTCCATTCTTTTTCATTTAACCAAATCATATTCCATTGTATGGGTATCTTTGAGGTTATTGTGCTTCATCCAGTCCAGCATTTACCATGATGTACTCTGCATGTAAGTTAAATAAGCATATAAGTTAAATAAGCTAAATAACCTCAGATAGGCAGATGACCCCAATCTTATGCCAGAAAGCTAAGAAGAATTAAAGAGCATCTTGATGAAAGTGAAAGAGGAGAGTGGAAATGTTGGCTTAAAACTCAACATTTAGAAAACTAAGATCATGGCACCTGGTCCTATCACTTCATGGCAAAATAGATGAGAAAACAGTGGAAGCAGTGCCAGACTTTATTTTCTTGGGCTCCAAAATCACTGTAGATGGTGACTGCAGCCATGAAATTAAAAGATGCTTGCTCCTTGGAAGAAAAGTTATGACCAACCCAGACAGCATATTAAAAAGCAGAGATATTACTTTGCCAAAAAAGCCCATATAGTCATAGCTATAGTTTTTCCAGTAGTCATGTGTGGATGTGAAAGTTGGTCTGTAAAGAAAGCTGAGCACCAAAGAATTGATATGTTTGAACTGTAGTGTTGGAGGAGACTCTTGAGAGTCCCTTGGACTGCAAGGAGAATCAACCAGTCAATCCTAAAGGAAATCAGTCCTGAATATTCATTGGAAGGACAGATGCTGAAGCTGAAACTCCAATACTTTGGCCAACTGATGTGAAGAACTGCCTTATTTGAAAAGACCCTGATGCTGGCAAAGATTGAAGGTGGGAGAAGGGGACAACAGAGGATGAGATGGTTGGATGGCATTACTGACTCAATGGGCACAAGTTTGAGTAAACTCTGGGAGTTGGTGAATAGACAGGGAGGCCTGGCATGGTGCAGTCCATGGGGTCGCAGAGAGATGGACACGACTGAGCAACTGAACTGGACTGATGGGTATCTTTTCATCTGTTGACAGATATTTCCATTTTTTCCATTTTTTGGCTATTATAAATAATGCTGCTTTGATCATTCGTTTATACGTTTTGAGTGGTCATATTTTGGTGGACATATGCTTTTTCCTTTCTTTTGAATATGTGCCTAGGAATACAATTGTGGATCAAATAACTCCCTGCTTAAATTTTTGAGGAACTGCCAGTCTGTTTTCCAAAGTGGCTGCCCCAATTCAGATTCCCACCAGCAGTGTGTGATGGTTCACATTTTTCCACATCCTTGCCAAAACATATCTGCCTTTTGAAACTTGTCATCCTAGTGAGTGTGAAGTGGTACATTTCCATAATGACTAATTATGTTGGTCTTACTGTATTTATTAGCCACTTGCATATATATCTTCTCTAGACATGTGACTATTCAAATATTTTCCCAACTTAAAAAATCAGGTCTACTTTTCTTCTTATTAAGATGTTTATTATTTAAAGCCCTAAATTTTCAAATAATCTGGCACATAATAATTGATAACTAATACAAGCAGTACTTCTACATTTTCTTAGAGAAAATGTGGTATTGATTATATTTTAATTGATCTGAAGGAAAATAAACTGATGTTTTCTTGAGGGTGAAACAATGCCATTATTTCATTCTTAGTCCTGAGAATAAATACCTATAGTTAAGACCCAATAAATAAAGAAAATTTCATCAGAAATAGAAATGAAAACATAATTTCTACAAAGTCTACAAGCAATAAATGCTGGAAAGGGTGTGGAGAAAAGGGAACCCTCTTACACTGTTGGTGGGAATGCAAACTAGTACAGCCACTATGGAGAACAGTGTGGAGATTCCTTAAAAACCTGGAAACAGAACTGCCTTATGACCCAGCAATCCCACTGCTGGGCATACACACCGAGGAAACCAGAACTGAAAGAGACACGTATACCCCAATGTTCATCGCAGCACTGTTTATAATAGCCAGGACATGGAAGCAACCTAGATGTCCATCAGCAGATGAATGGATAAGAAAGCTGTGGTACCTATGCACAATGGAATATTACTCAGCCATTAAAGACAATACATTTGAATCAGTTCTAATGAGGTGGATGAAACTGAAGCCTATTATACAGAGTGAAGTAAGCCAGAAAGAAAAAACACCAATACAGTATACTAACACATATATATGGAATTTAGAAAGATGGTAATGATGACCCTACATGTGAGACAGCAAAAGAGACCCAGATGTATAGAACAGTCTTTTGGACTCTGTGGGAGAGGGAGAGGGGGGGATGATTTGGGAGAATGGCATTGAAACTTGTATAATATCATGTACGAAATGAATCGCCAGTCCAAGTTTGATGCATGATACTGGTTGCTTGGGGCTGGTGCACTGGGACCACCCAGAGGGATGGTATGGAGAGGGTGGAGAGAGGGGGATTCAGGATTCGGATTCATGTTGATGTATGGCAAAACCAATACAATATTGTAAAGTAATTAACCTCCAATTAAAAGAAATAAATTTATATTTAAAAAACATAATTCAAATTAATTTGCTTGCCTAATTACTATAGTAATGATTATGATGATCTAAGGAAATGTATCAAGCCTCATTATCAACCAGAAAAATTTCCTCCAACAATCTAGGATAGAATGACAATGTCCGAATTTTCTTTTCAATCTTCTTATTCTAGGCATTCCTTTTTTTATTCAAAATAAGAAACAATTTAGCATAAAACACATAACTGCATTTTATAGTGCCTTTATAATACACATAATAGACTCATTTTTTTTTCTTTAAAAATTATAATTCAAACTAGGAGTGTTTTGAAAGGCATAATTTATTTAATGAGTAGATACTCACTGTGGTCAGATTTAAAAACTAGATTAAGATAAGCATTTTGCAAACCTTTACTGCCATACCCTTCTCCAGGGGGTCTTCCCAACCCAGGGATCAAACCCAGGTCTTCCTCATTCTTTAATGTCTGAGCCACCAGGGAAAGCCCAAAGAAAAAAATATGCGGTATGATTTTTAAAAGTTTTTTGACTTACTTCACTCTGTATAATAGGCTCCAGTTTCATCCACCTCATTAGAACTGATTCAAATGTATTCTTTTTAATGGTTGAGTAATACTCCATTGTGTATATGTACCACAGCTTTCTTTATCCATTCATCTGCTGATGGGCAACTAGGTTGCTTCCATGTCCTGGCTATTATAAACAGTGCTGCGATGAACATCGGGGTACACGTGTCTCTTTCAATTCTGGTTTCCTCAGTGTGTATGCCCAGCAGTGGGATTGCTGGATCATAAGGCAGTTCTATTTCCAGTTTTTTAAGGAATCTCCACACTGTTCTCCATAGTGGCTGTACTAGTTTGCATTCCCACCAACAGTGTAAGAGGGTTCCCTTTTCTCCACACCCTCTCCAGCATTTATTGCTTGTAGACTTATGGATTGCAGCCATTCTGACTGGCGTGAAATGGTACCTCATAGTGGTTTTGATTTGCATTTCTCTGATAATGAGTGATGTTGAGCATCTTTTCATGTGTTTGTTAGCCATCTGTATGTCTTCTTTGGAGAAATGTCTGTTTAGTTCTTTGGCCCATTTTTTGATTGGGTCATTTATTTTTCTGGAGTTGAGCTGTAGGAGTTGCTTGCATATTTTTGAGATTAGTTGTTTGTCTGTTGCTTCATTTGCTATTATTTTCTCCCATTTTGAAGGCTGCCTTTTCACCTTGAATCAGTTCTAATGAGATGGATGAAACTGGAACCTACTATACAGAGTGAAGTAAGCCAGAAAGAAAAACACCAATACAGTATACTAATGCATATATATGGAATTTAGAAAGATGGTAACAATAACCCTGTGTACGAGACAGTGAAAGAGACACCGATGTATAGATCAGTTTTATGGACTCTGTGGGAGAGGGAGAGGGTGGGGAGATTTGGGAGAATAGCATTGAAACATGTATAATATCATGTATGAAACGAGTCGCCAGTCTAGGTTTGATGCACGATACTGGATGCTTGGGGCTGGTGCACTGAGACGAACCAGAGGGATGGTAGAGGAGGGAGGAGGGAGGAGGGTTCAGGATGGGGAACGCGGGTATACCTGTGGCGGATTCATTTTGATATTTGGCAAAACTAATACAATATTGTAAAGTTTAAAAATAAAATAAAATTTAAAAAAAAAGTAAACCATAAAAAATAATAAAATAAAAAGTTTTTTGTTGAAAAAAGAAATGTGTATTGTATTTGTTGACCTAGTTCTTTCAATGAGATATAAACACAGGTTAGAAATGGACAGATGGCCTAAAATAAGACTGTGAAGTGAGTGAATATATATATTTTAATGCAACATCAGCAAATATATATGTAGTTAAGAGATATGTTTTTCTACTTTTCTTCAATTGATAAGAAAGATTCTTAAAATCCTGCTGTCATATCAAAGGGATTTAAAAATCTTCCAACTATATATATTATCTCTCAACTATCTTATTTTTAATATAATTTACTTCTACTATTCTAGACACATGACAAAGACAATTCAACCTGTATACTTGGATGTTCCCATTGCTACACGGTACTATATGCTTTTATTTCTAAACGGCTGTTGTAAATAATAAATTTAGCTCAGCACATATACACCCACATGCTTTCAATCTAAAATTACTATGACACATTTGGAGAAAATGGCATCACTAATTGTATTTATTTTAAATAAAAATTCACTAAAAGTATTTTTAAATTTTTTAGCATCTGGATAAACATAAAGAATTAAACTTCAGAGATTGATTATATTATAAAGAATCCACAATAAGTACAAAAATATCAAAAGTAGCTCCCTGTAAAGATATAAAAGGTTCACCCTGACAAAGTATGGCAATAAATTACCCTCATTATTTAAAGAACAGATGTAAGTGATACAAAACAGTCTCTTTTATATAGAAGTATGAATTCAAAAGGCAGCTCCATAAGCAAAAGAAGAAACTCAGGCTGTATGAAATTTGTCATTATAAGTGTTTTCATGATTTATTTGACAGAAATAACTTTTAAATTATTTATGGTAGAATTTTATGCTTTTTTTTCTTTTATGAAGGTATTACAGTATTGTTGATAAATTACACTCCAGATGCTTACACTTTATACAAACATTTCCTTTTTCAGCACTTTCAAAGTGCTCAAAATGTAAAACTTACTTTTACATTGAAGCATGATGGTGAAACCCGCTGTGTTTCTAAGCTGAATGGTGTATTTCCTGTGCTCTTTTAATGAAGGTGAATTTTTATTGGGTGTCCGACAACTGTGTGTAGCCAATCTTAAAAACACTGAAAGAAATCTAGATTGTATTTTCAACTTTACAGATTATTTTTAAACATAAAAATCTCTGGCAATAACTAGATAAAACAATGAGGTTTTACTCAGTGATTTTTTTTTTTTTACACTATGTAAGCTAGAGTAACATTTTTTTGTTCTAAACATCTTTCCACTCCTGCCATCTTTCATGTAATATTTTTTCCCTTCTGCATACCATACAAATGTATTAATCAATATTTAAAACTAAAACTGCTAACTGAGGTCTAGAAAGCTCTGCAAAATCTGGCCCTGTACCCTTTATCCAAATTGAATAAATTTGTGCACATTGTCTGCCATGTGACTTCAACAAATGTCCTTTTCAACATAGCCAATTTTTTTTTTCCCCCAAATTAGGACACTGACACTTTTGATACAAAGACTTTTTCCACATCTGGGTGTTCAATACCATTTATGGCTCAGCTTAGCTTAAACAGTATTTTCACTATTTTCTTAGGCCTCCTTACCCCCTTTAAATAAACCCTCTGCTTCTATCCTTAATCACAGAATCATATTTATTTCCTTCATAACAGTTATGACAATCTGCAATGATTATTTCTATGCTTTTATTTTGCGAGTTCCCCTAGTCCCAGCCCCAGATTCAAAATAAGGTGCAGGAGGGCAAGCTTTGCCTGTTAAGTTCTTAGTTGTATTACAGGAGAAAGACAAATATTCATTGAGGGAATAAAGCTACTTGTACAAAATATTTAGTTGTAACTAAGACTGTCTGCACTGAAATGATCTGTGTACTACAAGTCATGTCCTCAATTTCTTTCCAGTTATAAGGCCAATAAGTGATACATTTTCAAAAAATTTATAGTAGAAAGAGTGGCATTTCAGAGGGAGCTTCCTAAAATATTCAAATAATATAATAACGATAAAATAAGCAAGTAATCTCTAAACCCTACATATTAGCTGTTGTTTTCCTTACAAATTAAACCTAGCTTTTTAATATTTCACTTGTGTATAAATGCAACATGTAGGTTTTAATCAAAATATTAAGAAAAATTCTCACACAGGTTTACCTCATGACATGCTCTTTGCTAAATGTAGTTTTTAAAGAAAATTGAAGAAGAAAGTAAGTTTTTAAAATAAGTAATCAGAGGAATGGATCCAGCTGTTCTTTTTAAAATTCTCATTGTATGGAGAAGAATTTATTTTTAGCTAAGAACAGGGGCTAATAACTAAGGGATCATCTTTTTAATTTAAATTTTAGCAGTGACATGAATTTGAGTAGCTTGACCACATTATCAAATTTGTTTAAGTAGCAAAGATGAGTTTAAAAGTTAAGGAGGTAAAGAGCTCTTCATGGAAAGTCAAGATATGCATCTACATGTATCCATCAAAGTATGTATTTCAATAATTTTTTCATGATATTTAAATACAAAATCCAGAATTTAAAAAATAATCACTTGAAATTCCATACATAACCACTTATATACAAGATATATAAAGAGACAAAATAGGAAGTTAAAAGATATATGTTCTTCAATTTTTCTTTTGGTTTAAAAATTATTGGACTAATTGTTGCAATAATAAGTCTAACAACAGACCATCATAGTAAGTCTTCTGGGAAAACCCCTCAGTCTGCCAGGATCCTGGCATTGATATTTTGGTATAAATAACATTTTCTTTCTCAGTACACAGAGCCAAGTGAGAAGGAGGAAAGAGAAAAAAGAAATCAGGGTAGACATACTTTATTTCGTATAAACAAATTACATACTGATAATTTTATATGCCTAAAGAACTTTACAAATTTAATCCATCCTTTCTTAATTGAAAAAACTGAGACTTCTTTTTTTTCATAGTTTATACCACTGATTGTGATATTTCATATAGTTTCCTTCATACTGACATTTGTATAAAGGAATGGAAGGTGAAGAAATAAATATATTTGTATATTCTCCTTTGGTTATCCCTTCACATAACACGATAATTTTAGGAGTAAACAAACAGATTCATTGATCTGCTTTGTACATACAAAAAAAGAAAAACAAAGGAAAACAATTAGTGGCTGGTATCCCCAGGTCCTAAGCATTTTTTTTTCAATTAAGAAAATAAAATATTCAAGGGAAACACACCATTCATCCTCTCTTTCTCCACATACCTCCCTCTAATCCTTTCTTTTTAATCCTCATTCCTCTTCCTCTCCTAGCACTGATTGTAGGACTTGGCCCACTGGAGGGTAAAATTAAAACAAAAAAGCAAAGTAAAAAGTCATTTAAAAAAAAATTAATGGTTTTTTGTTTGAAAGAAAATGCATGGTTAATTGTTAAAAAAAAAAAAAAAAAAGAAAGAAAACTCCTTTCCAGACTCTTAAAATTTACAATTGCTCGATGGTTTTAAATCTCAATTAAATGCAAAGGTTTAATAGGCACACGTGACTTTAATGATGTGAGATGTCCCAACATTCTTTTACATTTATTAAGAAAAATGTAGCAGCATTCTATTAAATATATTGAATGATTATTTTTTAAAGTTTACCATATGCTTTCTCACTTATTCAGATTTTCAACTTTATTCAATTACAAATAAGTCTCTAAGTATCCTTAATAAGGAGAAAAACCTTACTAATAAAATTGCAATTTAGATGAATTTCTTAAACTGGATAATGAAAGTAGTACCTTCAGGGGTCACGTATATTATAGAGTAAGCAATTAAAAGACTCTAGCATCACAGAAGTGAACACTGTCACATCGTTTAACAAGGAAAAATATACATTCATAGGGAAAATCACAGGTCCAAAATGTCAAGGCCATACAGATATTGAGATGTTCCAGGACTATGAATTTATAAGGGAGAGCATTAAAATTAAAAGTTAAACATTAAGTCTAGTCAGAAAACTTGGACATTAGATCATAATATACCAGGGCAGATTAAAGTTCAGTGTATGCATCTGAATCCTTTTACTGAGTTCTTGAAACTAAAGCAGGGTGAGAAGAGCAGATCTGGGATGTAAACAAATACTTGCAAAGCACACAAATGGGTGAGGCCAAATAGTGTAAGTAATATTTCTCTACCAAACAAAAACAAGCATTCAAACGCAACTGAAATGGCATGAACTCCTCTAGTCAGTATCAGGCAAAGCAACACGGAGTGCATGGCTAACTGGAGAGCATCAGTCTGGCCCTGTCTATTACACAGGCCCGCTGATGCTCCTCTCCCTCTCCAATGGGGCCAAATATCCAGGGTACTCTAGAAGTTCTAAGTTTGGATTTAAGGGGAAACTTCTGATTGCCATCTCAGTGTTTGCTCATTTATAAAAGTAATGTTTTTGCCAGCAAAACATATCTTAACTGCTGGTTTGAGAGAATGATGGGAGAAAAAAAGAATGCAGTTTATTTCCAACCATAGAATTTTCATCTGGAAATGACCTGTGGTATTTTTTACTCCAGTCTAAACATTTTTTTGAAAAAACAAGTTGTACACAGATCATATTGCAGCTCAGCTGCAGAGCTGAATAAAAGTATTCTGCTTTCTTGTTCTGTGTTCTTTGGTATATAAAATGCATTAAAGATATACAAATGTTGGTCTTTCTCTCTCTGAATATTGATGGGTAATAGCAAATAAGAGCTTGGCTACTCTCTTTATAATACTGTAATGTAAATATATACTACCAGTAGAGTTTGGAAAAGTAATTTCTTAACTAATATAAATAACTCCCAAATATTTTCTTTCCTTTGACTCAGTTATTCCAGTTCAGAATCTCTCTTCTAAAAGAGTAATACCAAATTTAAAAATTAATTTTGCATAAAACTAATCACAGTACTAGTTATAACAGGAAAAATTAAGATAAAACAGAAAAACAGAAAGATTTAAGTCTCTAATGATATGAACATTGTAAAAAAAAAACAACCTGAGAATACATAGACAATATAGAAATGTCAGTATTTATTTGGACAGTTTTCTGATTTTTAAAATCATTTGAAAAATACAGACGTATATACAGGGAATACAGGGCCTTTAAGCCTTGCTCCTAGATACAGCCACTCTGCCATAACAGTTTATTATACATAATGAATGTATTCATATGTATATATACATAAATGTATATATATACACATACACATATGTTCACTCTGCTTTAAATATATTGGATAATTAATAATACTATGAAATATTTAAATCCCTGCAACTTTCACTTAAATATATGTATAGAATTCCTTCATGTTAGTAAGCTGAAAATTCTAATTTTTAATAACTAATATAAATAGATTATAAATTCATCACAGTTTATTTATTCAATCTATAAATGATGGACCTATGCACTGACTCTAATTTCCTATTAATAAAAATATTGTAAATGAAAACCTTTAATAAACATAATTTATATTTACTCATTTATTATTTACAATGGTGACTAATTATTAAGTACTATCAGTTGATTTAATTTTTATAGGCTGATCTTTGAAAAATGTCATTTTTTAAGTTTGCATTTCCTAAATGGCTAGTAAATTTTCCCACCATTTTACACATTTATTCTAATTTAAATATTCTCTCTTATAGGAAATTTAAATTACTTATAAGTTTTATAATTGGACATTTAAAAATATTCTTTATGGTTTGTAATTTACTTACTAAGGTTATTAAATCTTCCCTATATATGTGGTAAATATTTTTCTCCAACTTACTGTCTGTTATATCTTTTCTATCATATATTTTATTATAAGTACATTTAAAATTTTGATGTCATATAATCTGTCAGTTTTATATGCTTTTTAATATTGGTAAAACACTAAAAAACTTTCAGAACCAAAGGCATCAAATTCTTTAAAAAAAAATGGTGGACTAAACATTTGAACATATGATATTTTACATACTTAAATACAGATGTACAATAAAAATAATTCATATTTTGCCACTAAATGCTTGCTCTTTAATCTGAAGATATATTTGTCAAGAAATAAAAACTTGACAAGTATATAATTTAAAAATGAATTTCCACTCTGTATCAGGACTAATGAATTAATAAGCAATATTGTGAAAAGAACTGCACACTTTGTTCTCTCCAATTTCAGTTTAGTTCTACTGAAATAGTGGATCTAACAAGCAAAATGATTTTTAAAATCCTCAGTACACTTACATGTGTGTTCTCTTTTTTCTACTACATTAGAAACTTATTCAAAAATTATACACACCAAAAACATATACATATGAATATCACATACCACCTAATATATTTTTTATACTTAAGAAATTGCCATATAGATCATTACAGTCCTCAACTGATTAAATAGACAAAATAAATCAAAATTATATTTACAGCATAAGCAGCACAGTCCCATATATTGAACCAGATGTAGAAAAATATTAATCATACTTAAATATGTCTTTCTTTAAGAAGGGAGTAATCTCCATGGTACAGGAATAAAGAGGACAAGAAGACCGAAAGAAAAAAAAAAAGCCTCCTCTTTTATCATCTAGTAGTATACTGACACATATTAATGCATTAAATTATTATGCCAAAATTTAGAAAGGTGAGTCGGTAATTTTAAATTTATACTAGGACCATATTAAGGGCATTTAACCTAAAAAACATTTGTATAGTTCTTTCTAATATTTGATATTTATGTTAATCTCACCCTTGATTATAGAAAACTAGCAACATTCTATTTAATATACTCTTTTTTGTTGTTAAAATATTATATTGTTCAAATGATCAGTCAAATTTAGATCAATTTTAATAACAAGGCTTTTTTTTCTTTCTTTCTTTCTATTCCTAATAGCTTACAGCACTTAACTTTCTTTTCCTGCCCCCTCCTGTGCATTTTAAAAATGAAAGCCCTTATTCCCAGACTGAAATATTTGTTCTCTTTAGTAAGATTCTTTCTGGCTTCAGGGAGAATAAATTTACAGAGATGTCCTGGGACTTTGAGACTCCAATGATTCAAATTTTTACCTTGAGTATCTATTCTTGACTTTTCCTTCTTTTAAAATAAACATCCCCTAAAGAGAATACTGGCTTTGTGACTTACTTTATTGAATAAATTATGCAGTGCTTCTGTCTGCAACTCATGTGAGTGATGCAAAATAAAGCAGACATAGCTGTTGGACATCATTTTAGCCCCTCCGTCTGATTGGCAGATCACAGGAAGCAAAAAATGTCCCATGAGCCCCTCTGTGAGGTCGTTACCAACTGATTGAGTATTCACCTTAAATATCTGAAACCCAGGTGTGTTGTAGATTAGCACAACTTACAAGCACTGTGTGGAGATTTATTATGATAATTGTTGCTTTTATTTTTTATTTCCCTGAACTCAAAGATAATTAATGTCAGTATGTGTCCTGGTATCTGACTCTCTTAATTGGTCCTATGGTGCCTTGGGTGTTTGAAAATCCACTCACTTAAAGGCTTTTTTTTTTTTTTTTTTCTTTTGACTTGTTTTCCTGGAGCTGTTCATTAGTGCCTAAAATATTTGATTACATTTAATTGTGATGTCTTCAATTTTGTGCACCTGCTGCAATTTACATGAGGAGAAAAGGCTTGCAGAAGCAGGAAAAAAAAGTGAGAGAGGGAATTACATTTTTAAAGAATTCCCCAGCACAGGGTAATTGGGGTTAAATATGGAAACAAAATAAACTTAATAGGCAGTTAGATTTTTGTAACTATTATGGTTATACAAAAAAGATTCTAAATCAAAACTGTTCTAACATACATACCCTTAACATATATTTTCACATTTTTCTTCAAAGCCTTTCGTTTCCAAGAGACATCCATATTTACTCTAAGATTAGTATCTTGTATTAAAGAGCCCACATGGAGATAAGAAAATATTGAGTCAGAATCCCAGTTGGAGGGTTTTTTTCTTTCTTATGCATTTTTTAATGGAGCACACACTGCTTTTTATTTCAACAAATACGAAGCATTTTGTCACCCATTTCACTAATCGTTTTGTTTTTTATGCTACTTTTTCATGAGAGTTGAAATGGGTAAAAGTTTCCTGGGAACCTGTGAAGTTCCTTTTAAAATGTCTTAAAGTAACATATAAGGAACAGATTATATCCACAAAGAATTACCGGTTTCAAAGAATGACTTTGACCTGAATATCCATTCCAGCTGACCACACTATAATTCAACAGAGGCAGAGGCAACAACAGGGTATCTGCTGCATTTTCAGTAGAAGAAATAAATCGCCGTTCTTTCTCTTTTGTAAAACCATCGGTTTCTTTTCCATTTCATTTTAAGGAGCAGTGAAATCTCTAAATCTGCTTCAGAGCCATGCTTTTAGAGGAAAAGTAATTAGATCCAGTCCTTTCAGTTGTAATGGCAGTGATACGATGGGATCTCTATGTTAAATGTATCAAAACAATGCACCGAGTTACTATGGATATTCTTATTCATGAAACATTCCAAAGGTCAGAGGGGCAGAGAAATTTCTCTGTCAGTCCCTCAGTCTGTCAGCTCAGGTTTTATCTCCTCCAAGAAAGCTCTCTGTTCCATAGCACTTGAAATGTCTACTTTGCAATCTTACTACATTTGTGGATTAGAGTATGAAGTACACCACCTGGCTCCTCTATCTTTTCTGGTAAATTTATTTTTTGTGTTTTATTGATGTTAGCATTGTTGCCCTGAAACTCTTATGAATTGCTTCACCATGAGAGTGAAGAATAAAATGATTAATGCATGTGTATTTGTCATTTTCAAAGTTCTTTCACACGTACTGCCTCAACTGATTCTCAGAACAATGTTATGCTACTGAATATAATTTCAATAAATGTGGGACCCAAGTTAGTTTTGTCATCATTGTATCCCTGGGACTTCTATTACCTTATAGAAGACATTTAGGAGATATAAAATGAATAAATAAACGGGTAAGGTAGTATCCACACTGAGTATGTGCTCAATAAAATCTTGGCTCGTTTTAACATATTTGGGACTTATATTACAACATGTGTTTTAGAATGGAAAGCTGAGCTGTGAATGCACATCATAGGAGGCGGTGGAAATGGCGGTGTATTAAGATTAATGGTTTCACATAAATATATTTTTATATGACTGGCACTGAGGACCCTGATGAAATTCAAATGCCTACATCCAGTTAAGATAGTAAGAGCAGGCAAGTTTAGGGCATGGAAATTGGTGACGGAAGATTGTTTAAAAGATCTGTTACATAAGATGGCCCCTGTACAATTTGCACAAACATTTGCAATGACCCTAGCAAAACATAATGCTCCATGCCAGTCCCAAGCAACAATTTTTAGAATTCAACATAAATACCATTTTTGTGATATAAGGCATTAATAATGCAAATGAAACTGAAGATGATTTTTCTTCCTCCTTAATCTCAGTTTCCATTTGAGCATAAGAGGAAATAGGAAGTAGCAAAGGACACCTGTGAGAAGTCAGAGTCAAAAGAAGCCCACTTTGACCTGGACACCTAAGGCCAACATGTGCTGACTTAATAAAGAACCTCAGGACAAAGTGACTGAAAGAAATGTGGAAACTGTTTTCCCTGGTATTTGTATTGCATTCCACTCCTTTATACGTAAATTATTGTGGTTAGGACTGAATCACGGAAATGCTGTTTGGTTTGCTTTGATAGATGGTCATTGCCGTACCATGTATTCAAGGAACCAGGTTGCACACAGTCTCTTCCTGATCTTTCTGTTACATTTTCTGCCCTCCAGACACACTGGGTGAGTTCCTGGAAAAAGTCACACCGTCTTTCACAACAGTTGCTTCAACCTCAGCTTTTGAGTCGTCGTCTAGATTTCAACTCTGGTCATCTCTTCTAGAGAAGTCTTCAAGACTTCTTCCCCAAAATCCATTTTAGTTTAGATTCCTTTGTTTTACACTACTGAGTATTTCCTAATATGTTCTTGGTTTGTGTATTATTCTGTCTCTTCTACTAGACTGTAAACTCCATAAGTAGAGGTTACAAGTCTGTACTTATTTTTGCTCCCTTATGCTAGAACCATATTTTGGGTTTACTGAATAAAACATAAACATATATTTATAGGAACATGTGTTTATATCACCTCTGGCCCAAGTAACCTCTACCATTTAGAATATAAGAAAATATATATATATATGTATATAAATTTTCTTTAATTAAGTGATTTTTATTATCACACACAATCCTGCTGGCTTTATCTGATTTGGATGAATCTACTAGTAAGTGCAGTGATATTTATATGGACAATCAGAATCTGTGTTAACTACACTCATACAAAATATACAATATAAAATTATGCAGTGGTGAAGGAGATGCAAAGACACATGCATGCCCATATGCATTTTCTTCAACACAGTGATGAAAAGCCATTCTTTTTTCTATTTTCACTATACACACATAAAGAAACTTAGTGGTCCAGTACCAAAAGCTTATACATATAAAAATCACAGCAAGAAGATTTGGGAATTATAGGCTAGAAGCCAAAAGTTAGGTTTTGTTAGGACAGAGTCTGAGTGGGAATGGTTGTATTTGCCTATGACCCCCGACTTCCTCATTATTCTCTAAGCTATATGAGGTGAGGGCCCGCAATTTCTTGTTCACCACAGTGCCTAGCGCATATTCAGTTTAGTTCAGTTCAGTCACTCAGTCGTGTCTGACTCTTTGCGACCCCATGAATCGCAGCATGCCAGGCCTCCCTGTCCATCACCACCTCCCTCAGTTCACGCAAACTCATGTACATCGAGTCGGTGATGCCATCCAGCCATCTCATCCTCTGTCGTCCCTTTCTCCTCCTGGCACATGTTAGATCCTCATTAGTATCTGTTGTTATCTGACCCCTGCACTATTGTTTTCCAAAGAAGAGAACTGAGAGCAAGATTTTGGGGATGAAGCCACAGGGCAATTATGTAGCAAAAGGAAAGTATCCATGGGCTAGGTCAGCCAAGGATGAGTGACACACATTGTTCCTAGGATGAAAGAGGTGAAAAACCAGGTCCTAGGTTTTCCTAATTATCTTTTAACAACTCTCATCTCCTGGATTCTGAGGCCTCAACAACATTAACCCCTGTGGTCTTTCTATCTTCCTTCCTCTTCTGTGCTGTGTGTTTCCTCTTTTCTCCTCTCTCTCTCTCCTCTGTGCTCCCATTACCTCTTTTTCCTTTCTTAATGTTAGGCTATTATTTTAATAAAAATTTAATTCTACTGATGTTTCACCCAAGAAAATTAACTAGTTGGAAAAGGTAATATGCTCTAGACTGATCTCTTGATGAAAATTAGAGATACCAAGGGAACATTTCATGCAAAGTGGGCACAATAAAGGACAGAAATGGTATGGACCTAAAACAAGCAGAAGAGATTAAGAAGAGGTGGCAAGAATACCCAGAAGAACTATACAAAAAAGATCTTCAGACCCAGATAACCACAATGATGTGATCACTCTCCTAGAGCTAGATATCCTGGAGTGAGAGGTCAGGTGGGCCTTAGGAAGTATCACTATGAACAAAGCTGGCAGAGGTGATGGAATTCCAGCTGAGCTATTTTAAATCCTAAAAGATGAGGCTGTGAAAGTGCTGTACTCCATATGCCAGCAAATTTGAAAAACTCAGCAGTGCCCAGAGGACTAGAAAAGTCAGTTTTCATTCCAATCCCAAAGAAAGGCACTGCCACAGAATGTTCAATCTACCGCACAAATATACTCATCTCACACACCAGCAAAGTAATGCTCAAAATTCTCAAAGCTAGGCTTCAACAGTATGTAAACTGAGAACCTTCAGATGTTCAAGCTGGATTTAGAAAAGACAGAAGAACCAGAGATCAAGTCGCTAACACCTGTTGGATCATAGGAAAAAGCAAGAGAGTTCCATAAAAATGTCTACTTCTGCTTCATTGATTATGTTAAAACTTTTGACTGGTCTGGATCACAACAAACTGTGGAAAATTCTGAAAGAGATGGGAATACCAGACCACCTTACCTGCCTCCCAATAAATCTGTGTGCAGCTCAAGAAGCAGCAGTTAGAACTGGACATAGAAAAACAGACTGGTTCCTAATTGGGAAAGAATTGCATCAAGGCTGTATCCTGTTAACCTGTTTATTTAACTTATACACACCAGTACATTATGAGAAATGCCAGAGTCGGTGAAACACAAGCTGGAATCAAGATTGCCAGGAGAAATATCAATAACCTCAGATATGCAAATAACACCACCCTTATGGCAGGGAGTGAAGAGGAATTAAAGAGCCTCTTAATGAAAGTTGAAAGAGGAGCGTGAAAAAGTTGGCTTAGAACATTCAAAAAACAAAGATCATGGCATCTGGTACCATCACTTCATATCAAACAGATGGGGAAACAATGGAAACAGTTACAGAGTTTATTTTTTGGGCTCCAAAGTCATGGCAGGTGGTAACTACAGCCATGAAATTAAGACACTTGATCCTTGGAAGAAAAGCTATGACAAAACTGGACAGCATATTACAAAGCAGAGACATACTTTGCCAACAAAGGTCCATCTAGTCAAAGTTATGGTTTTTCCATTAGTCATATATGGATGTGACAGTTGGACCATATAGAAAGCTGAGCAGCAAAGAATTGATGCTTTTGAACTGTCGTGTTGGAGAATACTCTTGAGAGTCCTTTGGACTGCAAGGAGATCCAACCAGTCAATCTTAAAGAAAATCAGTCCTGAATATTCATTGGAAGGGTTGATGCTGAAGCTGGAGTTCCAGTACTTTGGCCACCTGATGTGAAGAGTTGACTCATTAGAAAAGACCCTTATGCTGGGAAAGACTGAAGGCAGGACGAAAAGGTGACGACAGAGAGATACATGATTGGATGGCATCACTGACTTGATGGACATGAGTTTGAACAAGCTCTGGGAGTTGGTGATGGACAAGAAAGACTGGCTGCTGCAATCCATGGGGTCACAAAGACTCAGACACAGCTGAGCAACTGAACTGAACTGAGCTGAGTTAAAAAGTCATATCGATAAAAATGAGAACTGCTTGTAAAGAATATTTCTCTGAATGGCACAGAATTTGTGGAAAGAGCCACACATTTGTTTGTTTGCTTCCAGGTGAGGAGAGAGACAAGCCGTGGTCATACTTCTTATGTTTGGTGGCAGGTGGTGAATAATTGATCATCCTTCCCTTCTTGTTGATGCAATCACTAATTCTCTTCGATGCAATCACTAATTCTCTTAATGCTTACTTCTACATAGGCCATGCTCATGATTAAGCCAGCCAAGGATCCTAAGCAACCCAGGAGACTGCCTTCTCTCTGAGATGCCACTTACAATCCAAATGAAAAATTAAATGGAAAAAGCAGGAAAATGCCCCTGAAGGTTTACTTACTACCTTTTTTTCCTCCACCTTTATTCTACCCTGTATTGTTTGATAAGGCAGGTCACATATTCTCCAAGTAAATGCCATACTCAAGGTGCAAACCAAAAGGGCTTTGCGAAAGAAGACAGAATCTTCTAGTAACTGGTGACAGCTCTGCTTTTAAATTTTTTTTAAAAAAACTTCTACTGTGTTTTTAAACAGTGCTGACTCAACCCATTAACATCCCTTAAGTGCTTGGTAATTTTAGATTATCTCAAATGCAAAGGAATACATAGCTTTGTGCTTTCAAAAACCAGTATTACTTGTGGAGGGGCTTATTTTCAGGCTCATATTTTCAATGGTCATAAATGTATCAGTGACTTGCTGTAAAAAATTTGGAGGCAAAAGAATCATTTTCAAATGTGGAACTTCATTTCAGAACTTAAGTGTCTTCAGAAAGATTTCTGAACCCTGCCTAGGAATTGGATATGGCCATGTCACTTTAAGGACAATTCCCTGTCTTTGGCTTTTTGCCCTCCATTGAAAAGGACAAACCCTGCATTGCCTTCTCATTAAGCAAAAACTAACTGCAAAGACAGCATATTTCTAGAGTAAACAAATCTCCCAGAGGTTGTATTTTTGATAAGTATTTTTGCAGTGCTAGTTTGAAGGTTTAACGGTGTGTAGTGTTTCACTTTAATAGTCAGACCAGCAAGCTATAACAAATGCACTTTACAAACTTTACACACCATGAGCCCTGCTTTGACAAGACATCCTTGGAATCAGGAGGTAATACGGCTTCTCAGTGAGCCATACTTACATTTCGAGCTGAAGAGGAAATTATTCTTGAACCACCAGATCTGCTGGTAATTCATGGCTCAGTTTATGGTGGCCTTTTAAATTCACCCTGTCTCACCTGGTTCGCCTGGATAGAGCTCTGAGTGGAGAGATTATGCAAAGGTGATGACTGCTTACAGAAGGCAGCAGTCCAAATTGGGGATTTGGTTCAGAGAGGTCTGCATGAGCCTGCAAATCAACAGTAGGCACTGACGGCCCAATTATGCCCATTGTACAATCTCACATTTTTTACTTAGAGCTGTAACAAATGAAGGTATTCCAAGAAAACATAGCAAGAAAAAAAAAGTTATGTGAATTTTTTCATAATAATTTCACATAAAATTTTTCACTTGCAGCCAATAGCCTGATACCATTTGGATGAATGAGTCTCCACATACATAAAGATATAAAAACACACATATACACATGAACAAGAGCACATATAAATACAAATCCTTTTATTGTCACATTTACATATTGTTTTAATCCCTGATACCATGTACTGGATGGGGGCTTCCCTGGTGGCTAAGCTGGTAAAGAATCTGGAGACGTGGGTTTCATCCCTGTGTTGGCAAGATCCCCTAGAGAAGGAAATGGAAACTCACTCTAGTATTCTTGCCTAGGAAATCCCATGGAGGGAGGAGCCTGGTGGGCTAGAGTCCACAGGGTTGCAAGAGTCAGACACACTTAGCGAATAAACCACCACCAGCACCATGTTCTGGGCATAAACTCTGTCATTATTGTCTTATTTTCCAAACTGAATTGGGGTTTAAGATATGAGCCCTCTACAAAATTGCATGCATTCCAACTCCCATTTCATCACAACCACTCCCATAATAGTCTTAACCTGTTTGTGCCTCAGTTTCATCTCTTGTCAAAGAGGGGGGATAGTAACAGGACACACTTTAAAGTCATGAGAATTTGATCATGCAAGCAGTTTGCTTCATATATGAAGTGCATCATAATGATATTTGTAAATAACACTATCTTCTCATTTTAAAAAAAGTGTTTCTAGTACAGCAGGTAATAGAGACTTAACCGCTACTTAGTGTGTAAAAGTTAAGATTTTTCTGGCTTCAGATAGCTGAAGTTTACCAGTCCTGGTTTATCATGTTCAAGTATCAAGGTGCACATGATACAATTCAAGAGCGGAAGGTAGAGCTAAGAAAGCCTAGATCAGGAAATGACAGAGCCCTGGGATACCAAGCCCGCCGACCTCTTGCTCTCACTCATGGGGTCACATGGGCGTTCCTGAATGGCGTGCTTCCGTCTGTCCCCACCACAGCATCCTCACACCTACTGAAAACGTGTCCTTGGTTCTGGCCGTGTACCACCAGCCAGCCTGAGACAGAGGCTGACTGTCCAGCTTGGCCTGAGTCTCCTCCTGACTTATGCACTTACGCCAAAGGCTTCAGGCTCTATATGCCTACTCTCATGTTACCAGCCTACTCTTGCTGGTAACATGTTATCAGAGTCAGGAAACGCTAAGAGCTGGTCATATTTCCCAGAAGATTCTGAAGATAATGGACACAATGATTTGGTTAAGCAAAAGTGTGAAACAATCAGAGTACAGACTTCATAATATTTCCTATTTAGTGTGTCATGAAATGTTTATTTTTTTTGTCTTCTCCTTCCAGAGGGTGAAATATATCTTAGATGTGTTTGTCCATGTATACCTTGGATATCACATTGTAGAAGACCTAATTCATATTCTCATGATTCATGAGTGACCTCAGAGCTAAAGATTGGTTCACCAGAGATCAGAATTAATCTTGACTGATCCTAGTCACATTGTAGAAGAAATTTTATTCACTTACAATATAATTCTTTTGTTGTTTGTATTGTTATTGATATTAAATTCTTTATCCTTCAACTGGAGCTCAGGAAGAAAAAGAAAACAATGCTGATTAATTGAGTTTTTCAGTTAACCAGTGGTTCACTCTATTTAGAATCTCAGTGGGTTTCCTGAGGAAATTCACAAAGAAATCTTGTTGGGTGTGATGAAACTTAGTAAGCATGATGCAGAGAGTGTTTGAAAGAGAAATATTCCATGGGGAGTTTTTCAAAACATTGTTGACTATAGATGGTACTTAGACATTCATGGATTTGAATGCTGCCTGTGTGTGATAAGAAAACTTCAATTCAGAGAAAGATCAAAGGACCAGTAGTAAACATATTTCTTCCTAAAAATGCAGAGGCATTTAGGGATGAGTATGTCCTTAAGAGTCTATGGTATGTTATTGATCCTAGAGCCCAGGTTCCCTGCACTTCCAAATCATAAACTGATGCACGTAAAGATGATAGTCCTTATTCTTACTTCTAAAAGCTCTCGTAAAATACTTAAATCTACCTTACCAAAAGCCTCTAAGTTCAGTTGCTGGTCTTATATAGTAAACATCATTTTAGCTTTATTTATTATTATAAAGAGGCTCCAAATAAATGTAAACATTATTGTCACAGGAGAAAGAAGTACTATAAGCACACATAAATGGGAAGACTTTGAACCATCACATTAAAACTATTTTTGAAATTTTTGCTAAAGGTGACTTTAGCAGATTTATGAAATACACTCATTCTGTTTATGTAAGAAGTTACTTTTTAAAACAATTTGATTTATATGTGAAATTTTAAGCTATAAACATTGATAAATTTCAAGTGTAAACCTCATGTATTATAATCCCAGCCAGAGAAGAAAATGGGAAGATTAGGAGAATGGGGTGATGTAATTCCTCCCCTAAAATAATCCATGATGTTTTAGGAAATGGGGAATTAGAAAAAAATAAAGGAAAAGAAGTGTAAGAAATCATTTGATGAAGTAGAAGTGCATATATGATAGAGATCACCCTCTTTGAGCTCATGGCCCTGCCTGATGACAGGTGTAAGATGCATTGTTGCATTGGATTGTAACTGTCTACATACAATTTCCAAATAGTAAAATTAGAGGAGCGTTCTACCAGTGACTGTTTACATGGAGCAAAGAGCCATGTGACCGAAAGTGCTGAGAATTCACTGTTATTCGCACAGTAAGAAGGAAAATTATAACTTTAAGATTCTTATTCAGTTTTAGTAGAAAAAAATTAATTAAGGACACTGTAGGTATATACTCTTGTAGAGGCAATCTTACAATTTGAAAAAGTTCATTACTTAGTATTTCCTAATATATTTTCTTGAACTTAGATTTGTTCTAGACAGCTGAAAGTCAGCAGTTTGACTTTAAAGAAAGCAACATAAAGCCTTCTTGCCTTTGGAAAAGAAAGAGACAATGAATCACAGGTAGGATTAGAGCAGTTTTATAAATCAGCAAAGATCAAAGCATGGATGCAACTGGTCCAAGATAGAAAATACAAAGCTACTATACTCTCCAGGATTAGAGTTCCTTTTGATCGTTATGTTTCTACAATGATGCAGAGATGTTTCTACAATAACCGACAATTAGAGGGGGAAAACTAAAAGTTATGAAGCATGATTATTTCCTGACATTCAACATATTCTGAGTGTCCTGAATTTAAATTGAAGAAATCTGAACACTGATGGTTAAAACATGTATCTCCCGTTTTACAAAAAATATTTGTCAGTAACTTAGGAAAAGTAGTCTCTGTAGACTTTTAGAAAACCCAGAAGATCCATATGTTTAGTAACTGAATGAGGAAGGATACTAGAAAAATCAGTGTTAAGATTCTTAGTACTAGCACTGTTAGTCCCTCAGCTGTGTCTGTCCGACTCTTTGCGACCGCATGGACTGTAGCCCGCCAGGTTCCTCTGTTTGTGGGATTTTCCAGGCAATAATCGGTTGCCATTTCCTACTCCAGGGGATCTTCCCGACCTAGAGATCCAACCCACATCTTTTGTGTCTCCAGTAATAACAGGTGGCTTCTTTACCACTAGCGCCACCTGTCAGCAAACATATGGCATAAACTTTACGGGGTCAAATTTCATTTAAGTTGCTTTAAATTAGAGACATAAAAAGTTACAGCCTACAGAGACTTTTGTCTGAAAAAAAAAAAGTTCTGTTGAAATTGAAAATCATCAGCAAACCAAATCTAACCTTAGTCTTTTGTTCAAAAATCTTCAGTGGGAACTTACAGAATGTGAAGAGTAGAGCAAGGGCAGAGAAGATAAGTTTCCTTCTCTTTCTGAAAATTGTAAGCAACTCACAAACTGCTGAAGGAGAGAATATTCAGATACTAGTCTCAACTGTGCCATCTTTGTATGCCCTTGTGTGTCAAAATAGGATCATCTTTTACAGATAACACATATCCCTAGGTGGGCAAAGCCAGATCTTGTTACGAAATATGGATTATCAGAGTTTCTATATTTATATGTTTGGAAGAAAAGCAAACTTTTACTTAAATAAAAATATTCACTAGTAAACTATTTATATCCACTCAAGCAAACTTTCTCACACTAGTCAATTAAAATGCTACAACAAGATACAAAAGCAAGTGAAAGAATCCTAAATGATTCCACAAAGGTTATTGACAGTGTATGCTCTACATACAATTTAATTTTGTAAGAAAAGCTTATTCTGGAAGTGGGTTCCTTTGGTCAAAGTATGTGAATTTTGGACACTGATTGGGTTCAGATTTTTGCTCTGCTATGTATTAATTCCAAGGCTTTGGGCAGGTTGAAATCTCTCTGTTCTCTAGTTTGGAGCCTCTGAAATGAGCAAACAATATTTTCTATTACATAGTGATGTTGTGAGGATGAGATGAGATAAAGCAAGTAATGCATTTAGAACAGGGTCTGACACATAGTAGGAATTCAATAAATGTTAGATATGATTAAAAGAAAAAGAAAATGCTGCAACTACAGAGTTGACAAATGTACAAATAGTTATCAAAGAAAATAAATTATGCTTAAAGAAGAAAAATTGGTGTGTGTTTTAAAAGGAAAGATTTAGGTATCAAAATATTAATGGGCGCTTTATTAAAAAAACATTAATAAAGCCCTTGAATATTTTTGTTATCTTGAGTCTCATGAAAATCTTACTTCAAAAGTTAAATAAAAAGTAAATTGATGTATATGTATATATATATGTATCATTTAATTTGATATATTGCATATTAAAATTAGCACTTCATTATTTATTTTGTACAATTTATTTATAATCTAATTTTTCAATATGAAAAAATATTTTTACAGTTCTTAATGTTCCAATCAGTCTTGCTTTCATTCTCTACTATGAAATTTTAGTTTTAAGCAGATTTATTTTAACTGAGCTTCTTCTGGTACTCTTTGTACTTAATTAGCAAAAGTCGTCAGTACCTATATGTAAACATGCATGCCTGTGTACCATAGTGGGTTCTGGGTGTGCACATGTAACACAAAGTTAAAGTAAAATTATTTATTTTAGAAATAGAAATAGTATCCATTTTTCCAAAAAAAAAAAAGATTACTCAAGTTTGCAGTAATAACTGGTCAGCCATTTAATTAAATATTTCAGCTGACAAGTTTTGCATTATATAATATAAAAGTTTTTATTCAACTGGTTATTTAGAGTATCTCACATACCTGATTACATATATAGTTACACTAGAAGGTCTTTATAAACTAACTAGAGATTATTTTTTATAAAAGGGAAACCAAATTATTAATAATATTGATTTAGAAAAATGCAAAACTTCCTCTTATTGAAGCAAAAGTAAAAACATAAGTTAAATCTTTAGTCATAATAGATAAAGTTAGAGGAGAGCTGCCATTGCAACAATTTTCCACTGACAGAAAAAAGTAATGAATAACAAGAGACCTGAATTCTTGACCAAATCACTTTCTATCTTCTGATGAATTATTAAATCTCATATCTCTGAAATCCAGTGTCTCTATTCTAAAGACATACCCTTTGAATAGATTTCTAAATGACTAAATTACAAAAACTTGCCAAGGTTTTAGATTAACCCTCCTCACATCAGAAAAACATGTAGACTCATTAAATTCAAATGTGAAATTAATTTTGACTTGACCTGGCACATTGTGCAGAACAATGAACCTATTAAAAATTGCCAGCAAAAAAAAAAAAAAAAAGGCGGGGGGGTGGGGGCTTGAGGATGCTCTGAGATGCTTGAAGAGGCAAAGAAAAACAATAAAAAGTGCTTCCATATTTAATAGGGGAATGTTTGTTTTGCTTAACTTGAGGTGGAAATAATTTTTTATTATTGGGCACTCCTGAATTCATCAAGTACTTTAAATTCTGATTATGTATCAAGCAATATTCTATGTACAGGGTATAGCCATGGCTAAGTCAGAAATTATACTGTCCCCAAGGAGCTTACATTTCAATGGGGAAACATGAACACTGACCAAGTGATACTTTACAATAAGTATAATCAGTGTTTTTAAAAGGGGTATAAAATACTATAAGAAATTCAATTTTAAATATACTGCCTTTATAATTTATAGATAGATACAAATAAGATTTTTCTCAAATTTGAGTCACACACACATACAAACACACACACTATTTTTAAAGAAAATAAATCTCAGATCCATAACAGAGTCCACTGATTTTGGAAGCTAAAATGCAGTGAAAGTGTTTTACACCTATGGGCTTTTACTGAAAAGCTTTCCTTCATTAACATTAAAAAATTACAGAACGCTGACCTTTCCATCACCCCCAGAATGTATCAACAGACCCAGTTTAAGAAACTGCTTTATAATGCCACTGCCTATAATACCAATGCATTTGAGATCATGCCTTTACAATTATAAACAGTAAAAATCACCATCCAATGGCATTCACTCATTTTTTATATAATATTTTATCATCCATTATTTAACTACTTCATTTATTTACCAGCCTCATTATACACACACACACACACACATATATATATGTGTGTGTGTGTGTGTGTATATACACATATATATCTATAAAACCACTGGTATGATTTTTATCATCTGTATTTGAAGTTAGTATAAACGGAATGGTACAGTATGTATCATTTTGCTTTCTATTTTTTGTACTCAGCATGTTTTTGAGATTCCTCAATATTGCACACATTCCTTTTTAATGCTGAGTGCATTACACTGTGTAGAAAAAAAAGCACAGTTTGTTAGAGTGACATTTGGGTTGCTTCTAGTATTTGCCCAGTTTGAATAAGATTTCTTATTTTATATGTATTTTATACATATAATTTTATACCTGTTTTCTAGCTAATAAATATTTAGAAGTAAACGTGAAGAAAACCAGAAAAATGGATCTTCACAGATGCCCAGGCCC
Organism: Bos javanicus; assembly: GCF_032452875.1. Lineage (NCBI taxonomy): Eukaryota > Metazoa > Chordata > Mammalia > Artiodactyla > Bovidae > Bos > Bos javanicus. Next base: position 76,798,127 of record NC_083874.1, on the reverse strand, counting down.
AAGGAACCTGTGAATATGGTACTTTACATGGTGAAAGGGATTTTGCAGATGTGACAGGGTCTGAAAGAGAAGAGAGCTTTTCAGGCAAGGAGTTCCTGAAAGCTGAAGAGAAGCTACTTTGAATCTGATTGTGTATAAAGATGCATGTGTGCAAGGGGAAATGAAAATTACCTTGGATTATCTGGATGAGTCCTATCTAATGACACAATTCCTAAAATGTAGAGAGCCATTCCTGGCTGGGGTCAGAGAGGGAAATGTGACAAAAGAAGTGGAGTTAGAGAAAGGGAACATGGGCTGCTTTTAAGACAGAGGAAAAGAACATGGTCTAGCATCCTTTTGGATGGACTGGTTGGATCTTCTTGCAGTCCAACGGACTCTCAAGAGTCTTCTCCAACACCACAGTTCAAAAGCATCAATTCTTCGGCGCTCAGCTTTCTTTATAGTCCAACTCTCACATCCATACATGAAAGTAAAAAGTGAAAGTGAAGTCACTCAGTTGCGTGCAACTCTTTGTGACCCCATAGACTGTAGCCTACCATGCTTCTCTGTCCATGGGATTTTCCAGGCAAGAGTACTGGAGTGAGTTGCCACTTCCTTCTTCAGAGGATCTTCCCAACCCAGGGATCGAAACTGGGTTTCCCGCATTGTAGGCAGATGCTTTACCCCATCCGAGTCACCAGGGAAGTCATGACTACTGGAAAAACCATAGCCTTGACTAGGTGGACCTTTGTTGGCAAAGTGATGTCTCTGCTTTTTAATATACTGTCTAGGTTGGTCATAACTTTACTTCCAAGGAGTAAGCGTGTTTTAATTTCATGGCTGCAGTCACCATCTGCAGTGATTTTGGAGCCTCCAAAAATAGTCTGACACTGTTTCCACTGTTTCCCATGTATTTGCCATGATCTTAGTTTTCTGAATGTTGAGCTTTAAGCCAACTTTTTCACTCTCCTCTTTTACTTTCATCAAGAGGCTCTTTAGTTCTTCTTCACTTTCTGCCATAAGTGTGGTGCCATCTGCATATCTGAGGTTATTGATATTTCTCCTGTCAATCTTGATTCCAGCTTATGCTTCATCCAGTCCATCGTTTTTCATGATGTACTCTGCATAGAAGTTAAATAAGCAGGGTGACAATATACAACCTTGATGTACTTCTTTTCCTGTTTGGAACCAGTCTGTTGTTCCATGTCCAGTTCTAACTGTTACTTCTTGACCTGCATACAGATTTCTCAAGAGGTAGGTCAGGTGGTCTGGTATTTCCATCACATTCAGAATTTTCCACAGTTTGTTGTGATCCACACAGTAAAAGGCTTTGGCATAGTCAATAAGGCAGAAGTAGGTGCCTTTCTAGAACTCTCATGCTTTTTCGATGATCCAACAGATGTTGGCAGTTTGAACTCTGGTTCCTCTGCCTTTTCTAAATCCAGCTTGACATCTGGAAGTTTATGGTTCACGTATTGTTGAAGCCTGGCTTGGAGAATGTTGAACATTACTTTACTAGTGTGTGAGATGAGTGCAATTGTGCAGTAGTTTGAACATTCTTTGGCTTTGCCTTTCTTTGGGATTAGAATGATAACTAACCTTTTCCAGTCTTGTGGCCGCTGCTGCGTTTTCCACATTTGCTGGCATATTGAGTGCAGCACTTTCACAGCATTATCTTTTAGGATTTGAAATAACTCAGCTGGAATTCCATCACCTCTGACAGCCTTGTTTGTAGTGATGCTTCCTAAGGCCCACTTGATTTCACATTCCAGGATATCTGGCTCTAGGTGAGTGATCACACCATCGTGATTATCTGGGTCGTGAAGATCTTTTTTGTACAGTTTTTCTGTGTATTCTTGCCACCTCTTTTTAATATCTTCTGCTTCTGTTAGGTACATATCATTTCTGTCCTTTATTGAGCCCATCTTTGCATGGGCTTATATAATGTTTATATATATGTATATAAAATAGTATTTTGTATACACTTACACACACACATGCACACACATACCACCTCCTTCTTAATCCTCCCTCCTCTCCCCTATCCCACCACGCTAAGTCATCACAGAGTCTGGGCCGGGCTCCCTCTTTTATGAAGCCATGTCTTCTAGGTATATATTTTACACATGGTAGTATATATATCTTTATGCTACTTTCTCTATCCATCCCACACTTTCCTTTACCCACTGTGTCAAGTCCATCCTCTATATCTGCATCTCCATAAAGGTGTTTGTTTATAAATGTTTTGCTCGTTTTATATATATACATATCAGATATTTTCTCTCATAATGCAACTTGCCTATCCATTTTCTTAGGGATTTTTTTCTAATGAGCAAATTTTTATGTATTTATGATTTATATTTTTACAAACTTTTATGATTGTTACTGGGTTTTGTGTAAGGAATCAATTTGTCTATTCCAGGTGATGACGATATTCTCATACATTATTTTGGAAAAAGCCATATGAAAACATTTAATTTTTACACTTAGGATTATGGTGTTTCTTGAATTAATTATGGTATATGGAATGAAGCAAGGGTCAAAGTTTACTCTTATCTCATTGCCCCTAAATATATAACCAGTTGTTTGAGCTCCATTTGTTGAAAAATCCTGTCTTTCTTCATTGGATTACTTTGGTTTATCAGTTGATAATAGAAGGGTGGATCTATTTCTGGGCTCTTAATTTTACTATACACCATTACCACAGTCTTGATTACCAGTTTGACAATGTATCTTGAAATAACAAAGTATAAGTTCAACTTTGTCCTTCTTTTTAAAATTTGCTTTGTCATGCTTTACTCTTTTAATTTCTATACAAATGTTAAGATCAGTTTGTAAATTTGTACTCAAAACATGCTCCTCTGGAACTGTGATTGAGATTTTACTGAATTTATAGATCATTTGGGGAAAATAACATTTATTCAGTATTTAACATTCCTAGCCATAAATGTATTGAATACCCTGATTAAGGTACTCATTACTTTCTTTCAGTGATATTTATTGTTTTCATATGGTGATCTTCTACAGCTTTTCTTAGATTCATTTGTACATATTTTATTCTTCATACTTTTGTAAATGGAATTTTTTTCATGTCCCAGTTTTTCATTGCTTTTATATGGAAATGTAGTCAATTTGTGTCTGTTGATCTTGGGTCCTGTAACCTTGCTTTCCCATTATTTATACTTCTAATTTATTTTTCTTTCATTATTGCACTGGTTGAGGACACTAGCAAATTGCACATAAAAATGATATTATATATTTGACTTGTTCATTATCTTATGTGAAAGGTCTTATGTTAATGAACCAACATTAAACCATGTTAACTCTAACTTTTTTATAGATACATTTTTTTTCAGCTTGAAGAAGTCTCCTTCTAAATAATCAAAACATTTATAATGAAGTGGCATTAAAATACATTGTTATTTTTCTGCATCTACTTGAGATGACTATAGTATTTTTTTAATTTTATTCTGTTTCTGTGTTCTTTGTATGTTAACCAACATTCTTTGAATAACTCCCATTTCATGATATATTTTTATTATATGCATGTCCCCATATTTCTGGAGTCCATTTGCTAGAATTTTGTTAGAGGCTTTTGCATCTCTGTTCATAAACAATACTGATCTCTATTCAGTGATTTCTTTGCTGGTTTTACTCAGATATACTATTTTTGTAAAATTAATTCAGGTGTATTCCATATTATTCTAGTTTATTACAGAGGTTGTATAGCATTGTTATTATTATATTTTTCCTTTAAAGCTTTAATGAAATTAATCAGGGAAGTCATCTCAACCTGAAATGTTCCTAGTGAGATTTATTAATTACCAGTTCTATTTCCTCAGTTTGGTTTCCATTTCTCTATTGAGATACCTTACTATATCCCCATTACATTTTAATTTCTCTTAAATCGTTGAACATATTCAAGGTAGTAGCTGCTTTAAATTTCTCATCTGCTAATTCTATCATTTATATTATTTCTGGCCTGGTTCTATTGACTGATTTTTATCTTGGTTATACGCTTCATTTTTCTTGTGATTTTTGCCTGAAAGTTATCTTGTTGATTGCTAGACTTTTATTGTATTCCATAATGGAGGAATTCTTTTTCTAGTAGGCTATTAATTTACTTAAGTATAAGCTTAATACTTTCAAGACTCATTTTCAGATTCATTAGAAAGGGTCTAGAGTATCTTTTTACTCTAATGTTAAATTAGAGCTACTCCCAAGGCATATTTCTTGGGGGTCTCTACTGAATATCTATGGTGTTCATTGAACTTCCTCCATTTAGCTATTTAGAAGATAAATATCTCCCAGCCTTGCTCAAGCTCCCAGATTTCTGGTGATTGTTCCCTTCCTGCATAATAATCCTTTCACTGATGCTCTTCTACCAGCCACACAGAGTGACCTGTTAAACATGCACATCTTTGTATTCAGCCAAAGACTCAAAGGGATCCGTATGTAGAATTCAGAAGGTTCTTCCTGGATAGATCGCTTCTCTCTGACATCTTGTTGTACAAATTCTAGGTGATCCTATATCTTCAGCTTAGGGAGACCACTGGACTTAATTTTAATTGCCCTCTCCTCTTCCTTTCATAGTCTGAAAAAGTGATGTCTGGCAGAAGCCCCAGGCAGTTATGGGGTTCACCTCTATTCTTTGGGCTTCCCTGGTGGCTCAAAAGGTAAAGAATCTGCCTGCAATGCAGGAGACCTGGGTTCGATCCCTGGGTCAGGAAGATCTTCTCTCAAGTATCAGATTCATGTGCTGTTAAAAGTCTATTGTCTAAAAAAGTAATTTTGGCCAGTTTTATACTTTTATTTTTTAAAGGCAATAAGGCTGATTTTTGCATAAATTATTTTGCCAAAGCTAGAAGTGGAAGTTAATATCTATAGTTGCTTTTAAATAAAAGTAGCCATCCTTTGATTCTCCAAATGTTATAGTATACACTCTACCAAACTTTCTGCAAGATAGTGACAAACTCCAATCTAGTATTTTTCTACTTTGTCTACATAACAATTGTATAGCTAATCAGATTTCTATTTGCGACTTTTCACTTGAATGTATGACACTGTGTTGGCCTTGACAAAGCACATTTGATATTTAGAATATTTATAAACTTCTACTAAAAACAAAGAAAACATACTAGTCGCCATGCTACTATTTTGAATTAATACTGTTCCTTTTGTAAGCTGAGTTAAATAAGAGTAAGTGTGTTTTTTTTTTTTTTTTCTCCTTCTCAATCTCTGATCAATGGTGAGTCACTGTCACCTGTAAGCAACTAAATATATCCAAACACAATTATATAGTATGAGCTCATTGACATGGGTCAAGGGTAACAGTAATTCCATGGTGTTTCTTCATGTTCACTTGAGAACTTGTCACATTTCCATTTCCAACCAATTTGGCTGAATAAGGTTTAATTCAAAACATTTTTGCTCTTTTTTCCTAAGCAAATGTAAGATTCTGTTTACTTATGTGTGCTCACTGGAGGTCATGCTGAAAAATGAGCCTCTGCGTATGCTGGGGAGACCATAAAATATGAAATGGTAATAGTTAGGCTTATAATCTATTATTCTCTTTACATGAAATACTGCAACCCAGCATGTTCATTGAATTGAAGATTATAAACAACTTGCCCAATGCCAAAAGAATGCTCTTTCAACTAAAAATTTATCACCAGAATGCTTGTTATATGTAATGTTTGCTTTGAAATTAGACATAAGAATAAGCACAATATCATATTTTGCTGATTCCTCATCCTAAAAGGCATTTAAGATAATAGGTGGGTCTGAAGAAGAGAAGATACATTTTATGTAGCTTCATAAGCTCTTTCCTTACTGTTAATTCATTCATGAATATCTGAAAATAACTAGATACTATAAACTATTTATATAATGTCAAAAATTTTCCAAAGAACTAATATCTTATTGTATTGCTACAAAGCATATATTTTGATTTGTCTAGTATATTACTTTCCTTTTATTTTTTAAATCTTAGGGCATCCTAGCATATAGTCTTTAAAGCTACTTACTTCTTATGTATTTATGAATTGGTGTTTATGTCATTTCTGCTTCTCAATGCTATTATATTATGCTCAGCTCTATTCAGTTAGCCCCAGGTCAAATACATACATATATATATATATATATTTGTGAGAGAGGGAAGAAATAGGTACATAGCTCTAATTTTGATTAGCAATAGAAATTTGTATTATTTGAGCAGGGAGATAGGATAAATCAGAGTTGTATTGCCTTTCAGAGTCCTGGATATAATATTACGGTTAAAATCACAAGTTTTGATGTCATACATATTTGAAGCATTTCTTTAGGACACTCGCAATATATGTGATCATGGGCATATTATTTAAGTTCTCTGAGTCTAGTTCCCACTGAAAGGTAACCCAAATATATCCATGAGGGCAAGGATTTAGGTTTCTTTTATTTTCCCCCTCACCTAAATGAACGTCTGGTGTATAATTGACACTCAGTATCAATTGAATGAATACTTGAAAGAAAAAATACTGGTTTATACAAATGTTGAGAAAATAAAACAGGATAAGTGTATGCAGTAATATAGGGAGGCCTGGTGAGCTGCAGTCCATGGGGTCGCAAAGAGTAAGACATGACTTAGTGACTAAACAAAAAAACCCAATAATATTCATGAGAAAAATCCAATACTGAGTGAGCACTAACAATTATCATCTATATATAAATGTCTTGATATGAATGAAGAGTTGTTAATATTTCCACACTTAGTATTCAGCTACCAATTTCCAAAATAAATGTTGATTTGGTGGGGAAAATCCAACACTATTGAATGCCATATTGAGAAAAAATGTGATTAATTAGCTAATTTCTCATTTTTCAGTTTTACATTAAGGATACCCACTAAATTCCAATTTTGAACCAATGGCTATTTACTTCAAGTGTTTAGTTGAGGTTCATCTGGTACAAATGGTTCTCAGTAATAACAAACACCCTCTTCCAACAACACAAGAGAAGACTCTATACATGGACATCACCAGATGGTCAACAACGAAATCAGATTGATTATATTCTATGCAGCCAAAGATGGAGAAGCTCTATACAGTCAGCAAAAACAAGATCAGGAGCTAACTGTGGCTCAGACCATGAACTCCTTATTGCCAAATTCAGACTTAAATTGAAGAAAGTAGGGAAAACCACTAGACCATTCAGGTATGACCTAAATCAAATCCCTTATGATTATACAGTGGAAGTAAGAAATAGATTTAAGGGCCTAGATCTGATAGATAGAGTGCCTGATGAGCTATGGAATGAGGTTCGTGACATTGTACAGGAGATAGGGATCAAGACCATCCCCATGGAAAAGAATGCAAAAAAGCAAAATGGCTGTCTGGGGAGGCCTTACAAATAGCTGTGAAAAGAAGAGAAACAAAAAGCAAAGAGAAAAGGAAAGATATAAACATCTGAATGCAGAGTTCCAAAGAATAGCAAGAAGAGATAAGAAAGCTTTCTTCAGCAATCAATGCAAAGAAATAGAGGAAAACAACAGAATGGGAAAGACTAGAGATCTCTTCAAAAAATCAGAGATACCAAGGAACATTTCATGCAAAGATGGGCTCGATAAAGGACAGAAATGGTATGGACCTAACAGAAGCAGAAAATATTAAGAAGAGATGGAAAGAATACACAGAAGAACTGTACAAAAAAGATCTTCCGACCCAGATAATCACGATGGTGTGATCACTGACCTAGAGCCAGACATCCTGGAATGTGAAGTCAAGTGGGCCTTAGAAAGCATCACTACGAACAATGCTAGTGGAGGTGATAGAATTCCAGTTGAGCTATTCCAAATCCTGAAAGATGATGCTGTGAAAGTGCTGCACTCAATATGCCAGCAAATTTGGAAAACTCACAGTGGCCACAGGACTGGAAAAGGTCAGTTTTCATTCCAATCCCAAAGAAAGGCAATGCCCCGCACAATTGCACTCATCTCACACGCTAGTAAAGTAATGCTTAAAATTCTCCAAGCCAGGCTTCAGCAATATGTGAACTGTGAACTTCCTGATGTTCAAGCTGGTTTTAGAAAAGGCAAAGGAACCAGAGATCAAATTGCCAACATCTGCTGGATCATGGAAAAAGCAAGAGAGTTCCAGAAAAACATCTATTTCTGCTTTATTGACTATGCCAAAGCCTTTGACTGTGTGGATCACAATAAACTGTGGAAAATTCTGAAAGAGATGGGAATACCAGACCACCTGATCTGCCTCTTGAGAAATTTGTATGCAGGTCAGGAAGCAACAGTTAAACTGGACATGGAACAACAGACTGGTTCCAAATAGGAAAAGGAATACGTCAAGGCTGTATATTGTCACCCTGTTTATTTAACTTATATGCAGAGTACATCATGAGAAATGCTAGGCTGGAAGAAACACAAGCTGGAATCAAGATTGCCAGGAAAAATATCAATAACCTCAGATATGCAGATGACACCACCCTTACGGCAGAAAGTGAAGAGGAACTCAAAAGCCTCTTGATGAAAGTGAAAGTGGAGAGTGAAAAAGTTGGCTTAAAGCTCAACATTCAGAAAACTAAGATCATGGCATCTGGTCCCATCACTTCATGGGAAATAGATGGGGAAACAATGGAAACAGTGTCAGAATTTATTTTTCTGGGCTCCAAAATCACTGCAGATGGTGACTGCAGCCATGAAATTAAAAGACGCTTACTCCTTGGAAGGAAAATTATGACCAACCTAGATAGCATGTTCAAAAGCAGAGACATTACTTTGCCAACAAAGGTTCGTCTAGTCAAGGCTATGGTTTTACCTGTGGTCATGTATGGATGTGAGAGTTGGACTGTGAAGAAGGCTGAGCACCGAAGAATTGATGCTTTTGAGCTGTGGTGTTGGCGAAGACTCTTGAGAGTCCCTTGGACTGCAAGGAGATCCAACCAGTCCATTGTGAAGGAGATCAGCCCTGGGATTTCTTTGGAAGGAAAGATGCTAAAGCTGAAACTCCAGTACTTTGGCCACCTCATGTGAAGAGTTGACTCATTGGAAAAGACTCTGATGCTGGGAGGGATTGGGGGCAGGAGGAGAAGGGGTCGACAGAGGATGAGATGGCTGGATGGCATCACTGACTCGATGGACATGAGTCTGAGTGAACTCCGGAAGTTGGTGATGGACAGGGAGGCCTGGCGTGCTGCGATTCATGGGGTCGCAAAAAGTCAGACACGACTGAGCGACTGATCTGATCTGAACAATATCAGAAGAAATTACTCAAATCAGGCATATTAAAAATGTCACAAAAGTATTAGTTGGTAATACCTAATTGTCATTCTGGAATACCACTGACATTGTGTTTACTCGGCTAACAAACTTAATTATACTTATAGCAAGAGACAATGGCATCCCTGACTCAACGGACATGAATATAAAAAACCCCAGGAGGTAGTGAAGGACAGTGACGCTGGGCGTGCTGCAATCCCAGGGGTCACAACAGAACAACAATATGTGTATATGTATTAATGTGCCTCTGCCCCAGATTTTCCCCTTTGTGCCCTGAAATCTATAAAAGGGGTACTTTTTATTTTTAAGTTAAAACTTTTACTGTTTTTTCTATCTTTCTTTTCAAAGACTGTGACTTCAACTCATTGTTCAATCTTTAATTATCTAATATGCTTGGGCTCTAAACATCTCAAGAACTAAATTTCCTGAAACCAATAGTATTTCCTCCTTATCAATTTAAGCGTTGCATTTTTTTCACTCTCACTTCTGCTTAGGGGTAGCTTCCACTATGTTGCATTTCTACAGTGTGCCTCTTGTTGACAAGATGGGCAGAGTTTTCATAGAAGCCTATCTTTTTAAGGGAGAGAATGGCTTCCTGATAAGCCTAATCTTAAAAAAAAAAAAAAAAGTCTGATACCACAACTTTTAAGGTCTGTGATCATTCCTTTATAGCTATATTTAGCAACATATTTTCTATCATGCAATTTGAATCCATTTTATTTTGTTTCCTTTCATTTCACTTTTCCTCTCATTACTGGTACTCATTTTCATTGTCATAATTATGGAGGACTTGTTAAAATCCAGAGAACTAGGTTCTGCCCCTAGTTTTGGATTCAGTACATGGAGGGTAGGCCCTGAGAATCTGCATTTCTAACAAGTTCCCAGGTGCTGCTGAGTGAATGAAATCATGTACCTTAAACAAGGTTGAGACTGATGCAATCATTACTAAAGTCTTGCTCTATATTAGGATGTGAACCTCAACCTACAGGTTATCTAAGATAAAGAAACCCCTGGAAACTTGGGCAATTACCTTCTGTAGGAAAAAAATGACCCTCTTGCTGACATAAAATTAAACTCCATTCTTCATTCCAGAAGACTGATTCTTCACACTATATCCAAGCAATGGCTCAGGTAGTTCTCTTTAACCATCATCTCTGAAGGAGAAAGTACTCCTTTGATGTTAACTTTATGATATGGGGCAAAAAAATAAAGATGTAAAGCTTAATATGCAGACTGATGTGGATCCATTAATCATGCATTTCTTTGACCCCTGTTTGAATCTAGTTATTGTACAAGCCTCTATCTACTTCTGGAAATAAAAATTTTTTATCCATTCACATTTCATTCGGTAAAGTAGCATTTTTTTGGAAATGTGTTCTAAAGCTATCTGATCCATGTTGAAAGAGGAAGTCTCACTTAACTCTAAAAATTATATTTTCAGAGAAATTATTTTCTATTTGTCTTCCATTAGCTAAGGGGACTGATGGAAGTCTGAAAGTTCTGCTATATGCCAGCATTTCATTATAATCATATAAGGTTGCCAACCTGACTAGTTTAAATCTTTTATAATTGTAATCTATCACAGCACTGTTTACACTCCACTTTACTCATCAGCTCAGTAGCATTGTTATTGCATTAAACTGAAGGAGGTATAACTTTGCAATTTTTATTTGTATTTATATAATTAGATGCAAATATCTCCTTCAGTTGAGCCTTTTCTCAGACTTTGAAGTCAGAGGCAAGATTGGAAGTTGGTAGGTGGGGATTAGAATAAAACAACCACGATAAAGAGAAAGCAGTTTGTTGCAGTTTGAAGGCCTGTGTCACACAGAATATCGATCAGTAAAACTTGGTCCTTAGATATTTTTGCATCTTATGTTTCACTCAACTTCATTTCTAGGAAAATCACAGAATCACACTGGAACATGAGAATGATATGGGAATACTCCATGCCCCCGCAATACATTCTATCTCGGAATACTGTGTAAGGACCATTTTATGAAGCTACTAAAAATCAGGTATGTCTGTTAAAAAATAATGAGCAGCTTAAGGGGATGGACATTAAGTAAGCTGTATAAAATCAATCTACACTGGGGGCAGACAATAGAAATGATTTAAAACAGAGTTTGAAGTTGGGGAACTGAAATCTTTTGATTTTGAGGTTGGGGAACTGAAATCTTTTGAGTCATCTCACGAACACCTATGAAAGGTGGGGAAGCAGGACTCGGCAGAGGGAAAGTTACATGGCATTAAGGTTACAAGACAGATCTCAGAGGATCCCATGAGGAGCTCAGAAGCTGAGATGGCCTGTCAGAGCTGTCCTGCAGCTGTCCTCTGTTCTTACAACAGAGCCATTGTAACCCTACCTTGATTAGTCACTGGACACAGGCTGCCCTTGGGGACAGAGTGTGACCTTGCTAAGACAGCTCCCTTCAGAGAACAATTCTCAGTTCCTAGCCTGTGGCTTAGAAGCAGCCAGCAGTTCCTACAGGTAGAGGAAGAATAAAAGTGATGACCTATAGGCTGTTTTGGGGGATGGGGAGGATATGGCCCACAATCTAAGAATAGCTTAAAATTTTTTAAATGGTTGAAGAAAATCAAAAGCGAAACACTTAGATCCAATATTTTATATAAGATCTCATGTACAATTCTAATTATTTCCCTAGTACACTTATTTCATTTTAATACAATTTTGACAGCTATTGATATCCATTTTATAGACAAGGAACAAAACCTTCTAGATAGGGTGAGTAAGAAATCAGACTACACAGCTAGTGAGTAGTTCAGCCGGAATCCCAGCCCACAGTCTCACTCCAGAGCCTGTCGATTTAACCCGGTTCCTCATGCAAAGTTTTTCAGCACCATGAGGTTAATACAAAAGCACCCAAAGAGTAATGTACATAAGACACTTTGCTGAGATCCAGGAAGATTACTGTGTTTCAGAGAAGCAAGAGGAACTTCGTGGGAGAATGAGGCCACATTTCTACTATGATGATGAGTAACACTAACTCTGAACTACAATTATGCCCAGTGTTAGTCTTCTCATTAGTAGACTTGTATTACATGATGTTATATTCAGTTGTCACATTTTGGAACACCATCAATACAAATTTGTGAAAAGGCTACCTGCTAGCCTTAATGTTGCCTTTTGGCCCATAAATCCACAGATATGTACTAGCTGTGTCTTTTCAGAGAATCATGTCAATCCTTGCTCTAGAAAAAGGCTTGGTATTTTTTTTTTTTTTTTTTAATGCTAGATCATCCTACACTAATGAAAAATCCTGTAACCATCAAACTCTAATGGCCTGATTTTGTAGACTGCTTGAGCCTCCTGCAAGGGTAGTAGAAATATCAGACCTAAGGCAAATGGGTCTCCTAAATTGAACAAAGCGGTTTTACCGTTACATACGACCAAACACAAACATGACCTGATATTCGTCTTCTCATGTATTGTTAAGAATGAAGTTGGATCTGGGGTTCATGAAGCATGTCAGCTACATGAGGAACTGTTTTGAAACCTTCTCATAAGCAGAACATAACTTCAACAACAAGGTTTGGTTTAGTGATTTCACTACAGTAGGATACAAAGTTACATAAGCAGTATGATCTCAAGGATGTGTGCATGTATGCTCACTTGCTCAATCGTGTCCAACTCTCATGACCCCATGGACTGTAGCCCTCCAGGTTCCTCTGTCATGGCATTTCCCAGGCAAGAATACTGGAATGGGTTTTCACTTGTGCCTCCAGGGGATCTTCCCAACCCAGCAATCAAACCTGAATCTCCTGTGTTTCCTGCATTGGCAAACAGATTCTTTACCACTGAGGCACTTGAGAAGTCCCGTGGTCTCAAGTATGTAAGAAAATATACTTGAAGTTAAACATGAAGTTTAATGCATACTTGCTTTTTCGTATTTTCAAATTTGTTTTATTTTCTTTTATAATTAAATAAGAGTTTTTTGTTTGTTGACTTACATATGGATTCATATCCACATGTAAGGTGCAACTGCTTATGCCCACTGTCTTCAGAAGTCTTATGGTTAATATGCTGGAGATCTCTCAGGTAAAAGTGGGACCTGAGATTTTCTGCTGCTGCTGCTGCTAAGTCGCTTCAGTCGTGTCTGACTCTATGCGACCCCATAGATGGCAGCCCACCAGGCTCCTCCATCCCTGGGATTCTCCAGGCAAGAACACTGGAGTGAGTTGCCATTTCCTTCTCCAATGCATGAAAGTGAAAAGTGAAAGTGAAGTCGCTCAGTTGTGCCCAACTCTTAGCGACCCCATGGACTGGAGCCTACCAGGCTCCTCCGTCCGTGGGACCTTCCAGGCAAGAGCACTGGAGTGGGGTGCTGTTGCCTTCTCCGTGAGATTCTCTATACCTATGCAAAAAGGACACTATACCTTATAGGATACCTGACCTGTGATCACCACAAAATGTCCACTGGCTTTCTGAGATGTGGATATTGCAATTGTACCAAAACTGATTCAGTGCAAGACCCTTTCATGAATCCCCTGTGTTATCAGACACTCCTGTCATTTGTGGGGAGGGGGACTTATACTTTCCTAATAAAGCATTGACTGATCCATCCAACTATATGACATCTCATCAAATGTTATTATAACTGATTCTTTATAAAATTAATGAGAGAAAGTGGGAGTCAGACAGACAAAGATGGAGAGAGAAAAGGAAGCAAGGAAGAAGAAAGAGAGACTCCTGAATGCTTACAATGGAAAATATTGTAAAGCTGTCTGAAATTTTACACTGAAGCATTCAAAAATTTGTGACCATCTGTCCTTTCTTTCCTACTAGAGTAAAAGAGAGGTCTTCTCTTTTGGGATACCTAAAATATGCTTTCTCTTCTAACTAATAAAAGTTCCATTTTGTTTATTATGGCTTAAGTAAGGGAGGATCAGATTCCCTGTACAATATGCACCAGGCCTATTGAACAGTACATTATAATATTGAAATCTTGGTATTTATTATTATTAGTATGCAATTGGCAAATGTAAAAAATATTTTGCAAATGCAGAGTAAGATAAACCTTTACTTTCCTATTATGATAGCAAACTCTGAAAGAGACGAATATTGATGGTGAGAAATAAACAACCATTATCCTTTAGTTTTTTATTTGAACATAGTTTGGACATAATTGCAGTAATTTGTACATAATCTTCAAATCAGTAAGTAGGCCGTATTAGAGTAAATCAAGTAAAATAAATTTAATGGATTGCCATTTGTGCTCTAAGTATTCACATTTATTTATCTGCGAAGATTAAGATTTTAATGTATTTGATATGTTAAAGACATGGTGATTTTCAAATTGCTCTCTTGCAAATACGCAGAAGTTACTAAAACTCATAGTTTTCGTGAATAACCACCAATGATATAACCACCACTGTGACAGCCACACACATTTGGCTCCTTTCTTCAATTATGTGTGTTCTTTTACACTCTTTGCTCTGTTTTGTTTTGTTTTTACATTTTTTAAGGGTGGATATGATTTTTCTCATCTTTCCACTCTGTTATTTGTGCAAGATAAAGCAAATTATCCTCTCTTTGCAGTCTTCCAGCTTCTCTAAACACACCTCTTCTTTTTCCAATCCTGTTCCCATAGTATCTTGAACACGCTTTCAATAAAAAAGCAAAATGATATGTCATGACTTAAATCTTAACTGTGTGCATACATGTGCATTTACATGTAGTTTTGTTACTTAATATAAACATTTTGAAGATGTTCTGTATAGATGCACACAAAAAAATAATACAGCTGAGGATTAAGAAGGTTAAAGAAGGATGTGTATCTGATGAAGCTGAGGTTAAATTAACATATACTTTATATATCAAAATATGTCACAAAAGTAGTGTGAGTTTAAGTGTTGGCAGAACAGGAGTGAATTTATGATCTTCTGTTATAAAATTGAATAAAGTCCATCCAATGAGAATAAAGTAGTTGCTTAGAAAGCTAGAGGTTTTCTTGTACCTGAAAGATATTTTCCACTGAGCAGTCATAAGGAGCAAATGGGATAAAATAGTGGGCAGAGTCAAGCAATAATCACTATGAACACATCACTGTATCATTAGTGCAGCCCAGAGGTACTACTACAAACTAGCCTAAGTGGTTAGAGAGGATAATGAGACAAATGAATCCAAGAAATAGCATAAAAAGGACTGAAAGGAGGAAATGAATAGAGATGTGATCAGTACCTGCTGAGTTCCTGACAGTATGATCACTATTTTATATTATATTAACTTATGCAGTAGCCACAAAAATATATATGATTATTACCATCTCAGTATTTAAATTAAGAAAACAAGAGTCCAGAAAATTTAAATAATTTATTGGAGGTAATAGAGCAGGTAAGTGTCAGAGCTAGACTAAAACTTAGAAACGTAGACGTAAATGATTTCATTATTTTTACTAGGGGCAGCCATTTTCAGAAAAACATCAAAAGGCAGATCTCATTAATTTAGAGTTTTTATGGTAGACAAACTTAGATTAGGGATCAAGAATAGCATTTTATCACAAAACAAGATAAATATATAGTCTCCTAAATATAGCTTGAATTATAATATACATGTGACTTCACCAACTTAACATTAAAAATAGAGTGCAGGCAAGAATTCTGTTAATAAGCACATACACATTAAGAAGCAAGATATGAAATAGTGTATTTCTCAATTCAGCCTTACTGAATGCTTCATTAATATAAATATTTCTATATCTACTCATTTCTACAAATAAGATTGTAATATATTGTTAATGTGATTTTCATATAGAGAGCAAAAATATTCAAATTAGCTATAGCTTTCTCATCTTTAAAATGGGATTACGTGTTCGAACAAAAGGCTAACATATTAATGATGCATTATTCTTATCTTCAAACAGGTATACTGTCAACTTTTCTGGGTACTTTGTGTATTTTTTGAATTATGTGTTAAATGAGTTGTTGTCAAGCAATGATTTTAAGCAGCAGCACAGAGGCCTCCCTCTGTTAAGACGTGACATCCGGCATGATGTAGTAATTGGGAAAAGAATTGAACTTAGGGATCAATGACTTATTTGAGCAAAATGAAAAATCCATGGGCGTAAAAACAGTATGGAGCTCTGGGAAAAATCACCAAGAAAACCAAAGCTAATATTAGTATGTGCTAGGATGTGCCGCCAAATGAAATACCTTTGTTTTTAATGCACACCTATATCCAGAGATTCACACACATTCATTCATGTTCTCTTAGATCATGAAGTTTAAAGCAAAATTGCACATGAACACATAAAACATAAAGGACTGGAATCAGACTCATGTTGTGTCTGCATGTAAATTCTACCTTCACAGAATGAGAACAAAGGGAATCATGATTCTGATACTCTGACTTCCCTTGACATATCCCCCCCACAAAATTTTAAATGCTACCAAGTGAGGTAGCATTTCAGTCAACTCATCAAAGTTAAGGGTGAATTATTAAGGGCGTATATAGATCTAACAGAGCCATTCTGGTATAAGAAATTATGCCTAATTATGGAAATATATTAGTTTTTAAAAATCGTTTAATCACTTCATTTAACCATCTCTCGGTCCCCAAACCCAAATATTTAAATTCTAATTAAAAATAATAAGCTTCACTATTGGTCCTATGGTGCTTTCTATTATTATCCTGATAAAACTGAAACTTCTCTAAAATGTAATCAAATATCACTTTTAAAAAATATGCTTTAGCTTGATTTTAATTTTTAAAGACTTTGAGGTGACTAGTAGCTAATATTAAAAAAAAAAAAAAAGACAAGTTTTCAATTCCTTCCTACTGGAGGTATTAATGCTTAAGCTATTGCACTGCCTCAACAGTTGTGGACGATACAAGTGTAACTTACAGAATAAACGTGTTTATAGTGTAAAAAAGAGCTAATGTGAGTTGTAATGAAATTTAACAGATGAAAGCTTCCATTAAATTTTGTTTATAAAGTGTTGTCCTGGATCTGATAGTGAACTCCTATAGAAATCATTTTTAGAACAGCAGAAATATGACAGGAGAGAAGTGCAATAGAGTGTGCCTAATTCATTCCAATTCACAGAGTAATGCATTTCAATTCACACAGTGATGCATTCTAGTCTCCAACATGAGAATCCAATCTAGCTGATGCTTAGTAGAGTTGAAACAAACTCACAGCACCAGAAAACTGACAATGTCTATTTTGCTAAATAGAGAAATACTTTAAATATTTTTTCACTACTTTCTAAGCTTGGCTATGCCTTATTTCCCAAACTATACATTATAATAATAGGCCTTATAGTACTTACGATGTAAGATAATAAATAGTCTTTGACTGGGAAGTCTTCAACTATTTTCATAGTAATTAAAGGTGTTTATGAGTCAGCTTCTGATGTTCATCTGATTTTCTGGAACAGGTCTGAAAGCCTGATTATAGTCAAATATTTCAAGCTTCTGGAAACCAATTTAGTGTTTACCATGAGCAACTGCCTTACTGGTACAGGAAACCTTTTCTGGGAATGTACTATCATGTATAATTTCAATCATCAAATGCCATCATGAATCTTTAGCAGTTTGATTTAGTGTTATGTATAAAATATTCAGGTTTACTATTTTTTAATCTCTTACATATATATATATATATATATATATATATATAATTTTGTACAAAGTCTCAGACTATTCTTATTAACTTTTGTTTCCATATTAAATTCTTATTTTCCAGTTTAAAAAACTAAATACAGAAAAAAGATACTAATAAATTGACCAGTGATTTTATGGGAGGTAGAAAAGAAAACTGAATCCATAGGATTCTGACACTGACAAATTAGTTCCTTTGAGGGGGAAAATTAGAAAGGAAATTTTAAAAAATCTACACAAAGAGGAGCACTGTAAAATCTGCTAATGGGGCAGAATGGGGCTGTGTATCAGTCTTTATGTTCATCTTTTCATTGAAGGAGACAAAACTGGGTCAAAGGAAAGGTAGATAGATTTCAACATTTAAATATTTCTGCCTTTTCCTCAAAAGCTGATTTATTTTGCCTGGAGGCTGGAAGGGGCATATGAACGTCTGATTTCTTTCATCCATTTGTCACATGTGAAGTAATGATGAAAAGGACAGCCAAAGTCCCTTAAGTGTGTAGATACTACAATACTACTCAGGACATTTTACTCTCAAAAAACCACCATTATTCATCCCATTGACTCATCACACACATCACCTCCATTTTACAGATTGGGTCATTTAAACTGAAAATGTTTAACTGACCTTCTAAGGTCAACCAAGAAATGTCAGTTGAGCTGAGAATTACTTTGAGTGCTTGTGTGGGGACTTGCCTAGCAAATGGATTTCCAATGCGAAGGCTATATTTCCTCTGAATTATAAACAAGGCACTAAAATAGTAGAAACTCTTTAGAAATTTAATTAGAGTAACATATCTTGCTCATTAAATTACACAGATTCAAGATACAGTGTCATTTTCAGCCAATCTTCCTAACATACAATCTTCTCGGTAATTATAGTGTATTTTATAATTAAAATGCCAATTTGAT
The DNA here is from genome assembly GCF_032452875.1 of Bos javanicus. Lineage (NCBI taxonomy): Eukaryota > Metazoa > Chordata > Mammalia > Artiodactyla > Bovidae > Bos > Bos javanicus. The sequence goes on along the minus strand of NC_083874.1, from coordinate 76,779,348 downwards.
GTTAAGCTATTGTATTGTGTCAACAGTAGATTAAACTAAACGGTATAACTTCTTCTTCAATGGAGGGAGAGGTTATTCTATGCTCATGCAACAAACATTTGTTGAGTACCTACAATATATCACGCAATGTGTGAAATACTGGGATAGACTGAGTAAGACACAAACTGTCTCAGTCTTCTAGAAGAGATAGACTAGTAAAGCAACACTGATACTATTCAGGGGATCTTCCTGATCCAGGGATCAAACCCAAGTCTCCCACACTGCAGGCAGACCCTTTACCATCTGAACCACCAGGGAAGCCCTTTGGCAAGGGCAACAATAAAAATAAACTCAAGGTACTGGGGAAGTATAATGAGGTGCAGCAACTAAACAAAAGAGGGGGCTTGAGCAGTGGGTCACAGGGTGGGGATTTTCTCAGAAAGTATGACCATCTACTCATTCATGCATTCAACTACAATTGAATAACCATCTCCTGAGTGTTAGGACTTGATCTATTTCTAGATACATGATAAAAACCAAAAACATTTACTTGTCCTCATGATGATGATGCTATAGTGAAGAAGACAGAGATGACATATTAGGCAAAGAAACATATAATGTAGTTTTGAATAAGGAATCAGTATCAGATATTCTTTGATCTTGGCAAAGAGGAGGAAGCCTGACAAGCAGACTGTTTTAAATGGAGAAACCAGGAAAGTCTACTCTGAGAAACTGGCATGTAAGTATACATCACAAGGATGGGATAAGTGATTATAAGGTACAGGAGAACAGAGTTCAGGCAGCAGTAGCACCAAGGACAAAACCTCTGTGGTAGAAATGAATCTGACATGTTTTGGAGAGTGTTGTGGTATTTCTGTGCCAGGATTTGGAGTTTAGGTATAATTCTAAGTAATTCCTTCAGAGGATTTTGAATGATAAAGTGACATGATCTCATTTAGGATAAATATTGCCTCCTATGACTTTGTAGCAATCTACATAAATGTACCAGGACAAAATGTATTCTTCAACAGTCTAAATGAATGAATAATTGGTGCTCAGGCTCCAGACATATGGTAGCTATGTATTAAATCCTCTACATAAAGTGATTATGATATAAATATTATTTATCCATAGTCCAAATCTGGTAATAGAGCCTTCTGAGACTTACAGAATTATTTTAAAATACACTAGAAATAAAAATGTGAACAACTGTTTCTCTGTAGGCAGAGTAATCTATTAATGCAGAGCCTCAATGTCAAGAAGGATCAAGTTTATATTTAGACTTTATCACTTAAAATGTGAGGCACACTGGGCAAGGATTTCACCTCTGTAAACTTTAGTTTTATCATATCTAAAATGAGGATAATGATGGCTTTATGTGGATGAATTCACATCATGTATATAAAATTAGCATACAATATGACCTAGTGGAGAGTTAGTATATACTCAGTATTAGGTGCTGCCATCATTACTTTATATAAAACGGATACATTCTTCTCACTTGTATGTCCAATTATTCAAATATATTTGATGGCAGAGGATTTATTCAACAAATATTCACTGTGAATGGACTCTGTGATCAGCACAGTATAAAGCCTTGCAGTTACAACAAGGAATAAGACAATTCTGGTCCCAGGGAGCTTAGAGTTTAATGAAATCACAATAAATGTTATGATAAAACTAAGCATGCTTTGGTATTAGAGCATAAATAAGGGCACCTAAATAGTCTTATGAGAAAAGAGGCATTTCCTGGAGTAAGTCTTACAGCATTACTAGGAGGTATTCTTGTTAAAGATGAGAAGAAGGAAAAGAAGAAGAAACCATCCAAAGTAGGGAAACTGCAATGATAAAGGGCTAATGATAGCACCTTATATACTTAGAATTTGAATATAATCTAGCGGAGCCAGCAAATATTATATACATTGCAGAGCTGTAATTATAAAAATGCAAATTTCCTTTGTAATATGTAGTCCCCAAGGATGGCAACCATCATCCTCTTCCATCTCTGAATGTGTGTACACACTTTCATCTGAAAGTAGACCCCATCTCCCCTTTCTTGAATCTATGCTGATTCCAGGACTCCCCTTAATCAACCAGATGTAGCAAACGTGGCTTCATGGGGAATCGAACTAACATAGACCAAATACCTTGACCTTCCATTTTCACTCTTTAGAAGCAATAACCCTGAGTCCACAATTCTGTGAGAAATTACAAGCTAACTATGTGAAAAAGCCACCTACAGGACAAATGAGGTGTTAGACTTGATGTGTTAGGCAAATGAGGTGTTGGGTTTTTCTGGTGGTTCTAATGATCGAGTGTCTGCCTGCAATGCGGGAGACCCAGGTTCGATCCCTGGGTCCGGAAGATATCTTGAAGAAGGAAATGGCAACCCACTCCAGTACTCTTGCCTGGAAAATTCCATGGACAGGGGAGCCTGGTAGGCTACAGTCCATGGGGTCACAGAGTTGGACACAACTGAATGACTTCACTTTAGGCAACCTTCTTGGCTCTTTCAACCCGGTTCGACTATTAGGTAAAATCAGCTTTATGAGTAACCTCAGTCATCACCCTGTGGAACAAAAGAACTGCCATCCTAGTCACGATGCAATGCTGACCCAAATAGCTCTTATAAATTTAAAAAAAAATGATGTTTCAAGCTATAATTGTTCTGAGGTGGTTGCTAAATAGCTATAGATAACTAAAATACCTTTTAAAGTATGATGATTATTCAGCAAAGTCTTCTGTTTCTCTTTAAAACCACAATCATGGGAAGTTTTTAGTTGAAAAAGACACTCTTCATAATAGTCAAAAGTTAGAAATAGCCCACATAAAACAGGAGAATACGGATAACTATAACAGGCAAATTTGGCCTTGGAGTACAGAATAAAACAGGGAAAAGGCTAGTAGAGTTCTGCCAAGAGAACGCGCTGTCATAGCAAACACCCTCTTCCAACAACACAAGAGAAGACTCTACACATGGACATCACCATATGGTCGACACAGAAATCAGATTGATTATATTCTTTGCAGCCAAAGATGGAGAAGCTCTATACAGTCAGCAAAAACAAGACCAGGAGCTGACTGTGGCTTGGTTCGTGAACTCCTTATTGCCAAATTCAGACTGAAATTGACGAGAGTGGAGAAAACCACTAGACCATACAGGCATAACCTAAATCAAATCCCTTATGACTACAGTGGAAGTGAGAAATAGATTTAAGGGACTAGATCTGATAGACAGAATGCCTGATGAACTATGGATGGAGGTCCGTGACATTGTACAGGAGACAGGAATCAAGACCATCCCCAAGAAAAAGAAATGCAAAAAAGCAAAATGGCTATCTGAGGAGGCCTTACAAATAGCTGTAAAAAGAAGGGAAGCAAAAAGCAAAGGAGAAAAGGAAAGATATACCAATTTGAATGCAGAGCTCCAAAGAATAGCAAGGAGAAATAAGAAAGCCTTTCTCAGTGTTCAAAGAAATAGAGAAAAAGAATAGAATGGGAAAGACTAGAGATCTCTTTAAGAAAATTAGAGATACCAAGGGAACATTTCATGCAAAGATGAGCATAGTAAAGGACAGAAATTGTAGGGACTTAACAGAAGCAAAATATATTAAGAGGTGGCAAGAATACACAGAAGAACTGTACAAAAAAGATCTTCATGACCCAAATAATCATGATGGTGTGGTCACTCACCTAGAGCCAAACATCCTGAAGTGTGAAGTCAAGTGGGCCTTAGAAAGCATCACTATGAACAAAGCTAGTGGAGGTGATGGAATATCAGTTGAGCTATTTGAAATCCTGAAAGATGATGCTGTGAAAGTGCTGCACTCAATATGCCAGCACATTTGGAAAACTCAGCAGTGGACTGGAAAAGGTCAGTTTTCATTCCAATCCCAAAGAAAGGCAATGCCAAAGAATGATCAAACTACCTCACAATTGCACTCATCTCACACACTAGTAATGCTTAAAATTCTCCAAGCCAGGCTTCAGCAATACATGAACTGTGACTTTCAGATGGTCAAGCTGGTTTTAGAAAATGCAGAGGAACCAGAGATCAAATTGCCAACATCCGCTGGATCATCAAAAAAGCAAGAGATTTAAGAAAAATGTCTATTTCTGCTTTATTGACTATGCCAAAGCTTTTGCCTATGTGGATCACAATAAACTGTGGAAAATTCTGAAAGAGATGGGAATACCAGATCACCTGACTTGCCTCTTGAGAAATCTGTATGTAGGTCAGGAAGCAACAGTTAGAACTGGACATGGAACAACAGACTGGCTCCAAATAGGAAACAGACTACATCAAGGCTGTATATTGTCACTCTGCTTATTTAACTTATATGCAGAGTACATCATGAGAAACACTGGGCTGGAGGAAGCACAAGCTGGAATCAAGATTGGAGGGAGAAATATCAATAACCTCAGATACGCAGATGACACCATCCTTATGGTAGAAAGTGAAGGGGAACTAAAAAGCCTCTTGGTGAAAGTGAAAGAGGAGAGTGAAAAAGTTGGCTTAAAGCTCAACATTCAGAAAACGAAGATCATGGCATCCGGTCCCATCACTTCATGAGAAATAGATGGGGAAACAGTGGAAACAGTGTCAGACTTTATTTTTCTGGGCTCCAAAATCACTGCAGATGGTGATTGCAGCCATGAAATTAAAAGACGCTTACTCCTTGGAAGGAAAGTTATGACCAGCCTAAACAGCATATTCAAAAGCAGAGAAAAAATCGCAGCACTGTTTATAATAGCCAGGACATGGAAGCAACCTAGATGTCCATCAGCAGATGAATGGATAAGAAAGCTGTGGTACATATACACAATGGAGTATTACTCAGCCATTAAAAAGAATTCATTTGAATCAGTTCTAATGAGGTGGATGAAACTGGAGCCTATTATACAGAGTGAAGTAAGCCAGAAAGAAAAACACCAATACAGTATACTAACACATATATATGGAATTTAGAAAGATGGTAACAATAACCCTGTGTTTGAGACAGCAAAAGAGACACTGATCTATAGAACAGTCTTATGGACTCTGTGGGAGAGGGAGAGGGTGGGAAGATTTGGGAGAATGGCACTGAAACATGTATAATATCATGTATGAAACGAGTCGCCAGTCCAGTTTCAATGCACGATACTGGATGCTTGGGGGTGGTGCACTGGGAAGACCCAGAGGGATGGTATGGGGAGGGAGGAGGGAGAAGGGTTCAGGATGGGGAATACATGTATACCAGTGGCGGATTCATTTCAATATTTGGCAAAACTAATACAATATTTTAAAGTTAAAAAAAAAAAAAAAGGCAGAGACATTACTTTGCCAACAAAGGTCCGTCTAGTCAACGCTATGGTTTTTCCAGTAGTCATGTATGGTTGTGAGCGTTGGACTATAAAGAAAGCTAAGCACCAAAGAATTGATGCTTTTGAACTGTGGTGTTGGACAAGACTCTTGAGAGTCCCTTGGGCTACAAGGAGAGCCAACCAGTCCATCCTAAAGGAGATCAGTCCTGGGTGTTCATTGGAAGGACTGATGTTGAAGCTGAAACTCCAATACTTTGGCCACCTCATGCGAAGAACTGACTCTTTGGAAAAGACCCTGATGCTGGGAAAGATTGAAGGCGGGAGGAGAAGGGGACGACAGAGGATGAGATTGCTGGATGGTATCACAAACTCGATGGACATGGGTTTGGGTGAACTCTGGGAGTTGATGATGGACAGGGAGGCCTGGCGTGCTCCAGTTTTGGGGTCGCAAATAGTTGGACACTTCTGAGCAACTGAACTGAACTGAACTGAAAATTTGGTATTTTCATACAACATACTATTGCATAGCAATAAAAATAACCAAATGTTGGCACACTTAGTATCATAAATCTCACAGATATGGCAATGATTAAAGGAAGCTATATACAAAACACTGCATTCTGAATGATTGCATTCAGTCATTGTAGAAGTCAAAATAATAGTTTCCATTATAGTGTGGAATATTCACTGGGAAAATGATTAGGTTAGTTTAAAATGTTCCAATTTTCATTTGAATTGTACATTTATTGTATGTGAATTATTCAGTATATTACACCTGATTTAGAAAGAAAAGCTATTTTAAACACTCAAAAGACAAATAAAAAAGAAAGAAAGAAAACACATAAAAGCTTTCCTATGCTTGAATATTACTATGAAGCAATTTAAACTTACTGAGTTCCAATGACTTGCCCATACTCACATTGCTAGGAAAGAAAAGATTGAAGGCAAAAACAAGAGAGGGCAGAAGGGGATGAGATGGCTAAATAGCATCACTGACTCAGTGGACATGAATTTGAGCAAACTTCAGGAGATAGTGCAGGACAGGGAAGCCTGGCGTGCTGCACAGTCCATAAAGTTACAAAGATTCAAACGCGACTTTGACTGAACAACAACAGGAAATATTGTTTTACTGTATTTCCTCCCACCCTTAATATTTGTTAGAGTCCAGTAGTTTCTATAACATGCAAATTTTTGTCTTATTACTTTATTATATTTTATCGAAAGAGAGAAGCAGTTTTGAAGTCCCTAAGACTTACGGATCTATGACAAGTACCTAGGAAACACGATGGACTCTACTAAGTCACGGAAATTTGAGAGAAGGCAACTGAAGAGAATCCATAAGCTTCAACAAATGTATATGCGGAAAATATTGTATATACAAACTATATTTTATGGGAAAGATGTGCTTCTGTTGCATAGGACAATAACAATGGAAAAAGACTGAAAATCACCTTGAATATTACTACATTAGTAGACCTCTTTATGACCTGACATTTTTATCAGGACCATCTAAATGTTGTGAGTATTAGAGAAAGCAAATCCATGATCTGAACTGATTTTAGTTCACAAGAGGTTCCATTTGTTTTTATTGAGGTTAATGGATCTGTATTCACAGATCCATTAACCTCAGAATTTTTAAATGTTAAATCAGCAGATTTAAATAAATGTTAACATGAGACACCAATTACTGATACTGTAATACCAACTAGAGGGCAAGATTTGGAGCATTGCCTAGCAAGAATATGCTAAAAATTCTGAACTCCATTATTAGCAAGATAAAAATGATGTAAAGATATTAATATTTTGTTGGGTCAAGTCCAGTAAAAGTAAATTACTTCCCCTTTAAAAAAGTTATTTAGCAAATAGCTGCATAGTCTTCAGGAGACTTCATGTTTCCAAACTTTCACGGGATTATGATTATCATTATTAATGTTACCATTACTGTACTTGCAATGCCATTACTATGTTAAGAAATTGATTTACTCAGACCTTATGGTTGTAATTATCACATGGACTCATGAAACAGTGCATTGCAAGGATGCGTGGGGCTCATTGCTGTGACTGTGGTTCTGCACACAGTTGCATGCTGGCTGGCATGAGATTTATTTTGCTCTATTTTAAGTTATTTTGTATCAACTAGGTACCCAAAGTGGTATTAATATCCGCCTCTATTTTTGTGGTCAGAATTTCATTACAGTGAAGAGAATTTAATTCAATCTAACATGCATTTACTGGATGATTCTTATGGACCTAGCTAGCCCTGTTATCAAGTAATACTTTTCTCTGGGGAAGTCTCAGCATCTGAAACCAAATTGTTCTAGTACACATTCTCACTGTTCAGTTGCTGAAAGTTACTTAATTCATTTAGGCCCCAGTTTCTTCATTCATTAAATTTGCATACTATCACCTATTTCATGAAGCTTTTGTTGAGGTATTGAAAATATAACTGTTAACACTATATCTGCTGCTGCTAAATCTCTTCAGTCGTGTTCGACTCTGTGCGACCCCATAGACGGCAGCCCACCAGGCTCCCCCGTCCCTGGGATTCTCCAGGCAAGAATACTGGAGTGGGTTGCCATTTCCTTCTCCAATGCATGCATGCATGCTAAGTCACTTCAGTCATGTCTGACTCTGTACGACCCCATGGACAGCAGCCCACCAGGCTCCCCCGTCCACGGGATTCTTTAGGCAAGAATACTGGAGTGGGTTGTCATTTCTTTCTCTGCTATGTAACAAATGATTCATAAATTAAAACTATTAGTAAAGCAATACCATTATCAAATAAGATTGAAGAACTATACAAAGCAGCTACACATTTGTATGTAGGATTGTAGGATGGTAAACACTTTTTCATTAACTTCACTTCCTTTTTAGGCAGCTTAATCTCCCCTATCACTGTATAGTAAGATAACTTTGCTGTATAAAAAAAGAATATGCCATGCAGCCTTAAAATGATATAGACTCCAAAATGGCTCTACTATTGCATTAAATCCTCTTTATTAGGTAATATTTTGAGTCAAACATATGGTCCTCTTTGTAAATGTTGCATGTTTGTTCAAAAATAATTTTATTTGCATTTTGATATAGATGTCTGTCTGTCTTATACACAAACACATATACATGCACACACTCATAGTTCATTTAAGATCTTTAAAATAACTATTTGAATTCTACTGTTAAGGCCTTCAATACCTACTTATTTCTGTCTGTTTGAGCGTTACTTTCTGTGAATAATGTGTTAAAATCTTGAGCTAGAATTGTAGGTTTATCTATCCCTCTCTTCAGTTATGACAGTTAAAGCTTTTTATATTTTGAGGTGATTTTGATGGGTGCATACAAGTTTACAATGATTATAGCATTTTATACTTTTAGTCTTTTTAACAATATTATACCCTTCTCTGATATTTTGAGTTATTTTTCTCAGATTATATTTCATCATGTTAGTTGTTTATTACTGTTTTCCACATGCATATAGTAAGTATATGTTTCTCTTGGCCTTTTTGTTTTAAATATGTCTTTGTAGATAATATGTTGTTAGATCTATTTTTGTTTTATAATTTCATCCTCTTTAATACTCAGGGCTTCCCTGTTGCTCAGCAGAATAGAATCCACCTGCAATGCAGAAGACACAGGAGATGTGGGGTTGATCCCTGGATTCAGGAAGATCCCCTGCAGCAGGGCATGGCAATTCACTCCAGTAATCTTGCCTGAAAAATCCCATGGACAGAAGAGCCTGGCAAGCTACAGTCCATGGGGTCGCAAATTGAAGAATTATCTTATTTATATGGACAGTATTTCTGCTGATTTCAAAATAATCTCTTTATTCTTAACTGTTGCCTTCCAGAAATGTTCCTCAATTTGATCTTTCAACACAATAATTCATTTTTCAGCTTTATCCTTCTAGCTATATAGCTCATCAATTGTGTTCACTTATTACTGATTCCTTCATGACTTATTGTTCTCAATTCATATCACTATTATCTAACCTTATAATCTTTGTTTTCATTATATGATATTAAATTCTCAGTCACCTGTTTTAATGATTACTCTGATATTGTTCACTCTGATATCTTTTTTTTTTTTAATACTCTTTGTACTTCCTAGGTATCTGGTTATTTTAGCCTGTGAATTCATGTCCCTCTATAAATACAGGCTACTCTATCTGATAATATGTAATTGAAAAAGAGTAAAAGATAGGCTTTAGTCTATATCTTCTTTGCTCAATTCAAAGGGAGGGGAAAGGATGTGCCTTAAAGTGGAGGATCTGATAGTGCCTGAGAACTCTCCCTGATCTCTTCTGTTTTCAGCTTCTCTACTTGGTAACTTTCCTATTAGGTTTTTCTTTTAAAACACTTACCAAGAAATGGTTTGCTAGGAAATAGTCTCTCTAGGTTTTAATTCTAATAAATCATCTGTATTTTCTACCCAACACAACTGAGAAGAGAGAAATGGATAGAAGAGGGAAAAAATGTACTGTAATTATGATTTCTAAAGTTTAGTCAAAATCTTTATTTTGTGAATTTGCCAAGGAAAATCTGGTATGATAGAGATCCTTCTTAAAAAAAAAAAAAAAAAACCCTGGAATTTGTCTCATATCCATCAACACCATTTGTGGCCACATAAGGCTGGAACTTCTCGTTTACATTCTGGTTTGCATAAGAATATTGTATCACAGAAATTCAATTTGATTTTAATAAGAAAGGATATCTGTTATTTTTCATGTGGAAACTGAGTTACAAAGCTGCTAAATCACATTAAAAATTGTCATAAACTATGCCAGAGGACATAGTTTGTCAGTGATTTTTCAGAGACTTGAACCTCCAGCTATGCAGAAATACAGTCACTCTATGTATGAGATGTAGGAAGTAATACTTAAATATTAATTCATTCACCCACTCCTTTATCAAATCACGATTTATAAAATATTTTTTATTTTCTTGCTCAGCACTCGATTCTATGAATTAAAGACACTGTGATGCATAGAATGAAATCTTTACCCTCAAGGAGTTCATGCTCTTGTGAAGCAGACAAATGGAAATAATTAAGAACAAGACAGTGTAGTAAGCACATCAATAAGAACACACACACACACACACACACACACAATTTCTATGATTCACGGAAGAAACATAGAAATGACTAACACCATCCTACAAGTGGATAAAATTTAAGGGACATAACTCAAAAGCCAAAGATCATAAGTTTCAAAGATGTGGTATATATATCTACAGTGGAATATTAGTCAGTCATAGAAAAGAATGAAATTTTGCTATTTGAAACAACATGAATGAACATGGAGGGTATTATGCTTAGAGAAATAAGGCAGTATATGATTTCACTTACACATACACTCTAAGAAATAAATGAGCAGATATAACAAAACAAGCAGATTTACGGATAGAAAATAATCTAGTTGTTACAAGTGGGGACAGGGGTGAACAGAGAAACAAGATAGGTAGAGGGAATTAAGAGGGGAAAATTTCTAGGTATAAAATAAATAAGTTACAAGGATATAATGTACAGAACAGGGAATATAGTCAATACTTTATGATAACTTTGTATGGAATATATTCTATATAAACATTGAATTACTATGTTATACACCTAAAGCTAATATACTAAGTCAATTATACTTCAACAAATAATATAAAGTGATTCTTTAACTATACTATTGATAAACATAACTATTATAAATGGTAATTAATGACAATGGGACAAGGCTTTGAATTGGCAGGGAATTGGAGAAGATATAGTCAAGTAGAAAAAATATTAATCCTCTGAGTTATGTTTCAGATAAACAAAAAATCAGTGACTCTGATGGGCATGTAAAAGTTTTTTAAAGCTCTGTAAACAGGCAACTCAAGCCAATTTTTTTTTTTCCACATCACACTGACATTCTAGGCTATTACAGTATATATTCAAATACAAATAGCCAAATTCCGTTTAAAAAGCTACTATAAAAATGCTAGAGAAAATTATAAAAATTACATATATCTTCTCTTATTTGGGAAAAGCTAAAAATATGAAGGCCTTTCCTTATTCAAGAGGAAGTTGTTTTGCACAGAATATACAATAAATTAGTTATCTAATTAATTATCTAATATGCAGCAAGAAAAGATCTGCAACAGATTTAAACCCCTTTGTTGTTCATGAAAAAGCTATATGGAGTAAGAAAGTTGGGAAAAGAAGTCAAGAAGTGAAATGATTGAAAGCATACATGGCCAGCATCAGGAAAGATACTGTGTAATAAGCTCACCATCTGTAGATATAGTGTTTGATATTGAACCAAATGACAATATTTATAAGAGGAACCTCTTTTATTGTTCCAGGTTGATGTCAGAACTGATTTCTCTCTGAGAATAGGAAATGTCCTTGAAGACATATGTACAGAAGGATGAGGTGATGAAACATTATTGGGCAGTAAGTTTGAAAAAAAGATCTCAATGATCAGTCATTTGAAAATGCAGGTGTGCTATTCTCACAGTCATGTCCAAAGACAGAAAGCAAGGGTAGGTAAGGCAGTAAAATATTTATCTCCCCTTTCAGAGAGAAGGAATATATCACTTTCTTGGTTTCTGGTCTTTGTTGTTCAGAACTGGCTCCCGTGATCATCCTCAGCTGCAGGAAAAGCTGGCAAGGTAAATATATTGCTTTTTCAAGCCCTTTAGTGAAAAGCGGGCAAGAGATTGGGTGTAATATTTGGGAACTAATTAAAACCTCCTATCCCAAGGAGTTAGAGGGTAGAAGCATGATTGAGAACACTCCTCTATTCTCATTAAACAATACAAATTAGTTAAACATCTCTTTTGTTCATGTAAAAAGTATTTATTAAACACTTACTGTGGCCATTCTGCTAGAAGCCGGGGATACAATGATCATAGTGAAAATAAACAAGCTTTATGCTTTTGGGGCTGAGGGTTACAAGATGGACTTCAGGAACTGAAAACAGGGCCAGGAAACTGGATAGTCGGAGGCAATTTCATCTCAATTCACTGGAAACCTAATAGAATGTACCCATGATTTCTTATGGTGCTTCTCTCCTCCTACCTGACTCTGTTCCAATCCATCCCTAAAATCTGTCAAGCCTGTTCCTTCCTTGGAGCCTACTGTATTAGCTGTTCTCCATGGCTGGGATATTCTACTTCTAGAACCTACAAGGCTGTGTCTTCTTACTGCTGTCAGTTCTCTGGTCAAAATGGCATTTTCTGGCCACCAGCTCTACATGGATTGCCCTCTGCTTTCCTCACTCTTTCTGAAATAGCTGTGTTAATAGTTCCTTCATGATACCTATGCCTGTCTATATCTATCTTGGTTTGCTAATTTATTGTCTGTCTTCCTTATTACACTATAAGCTTTATCATTAAGATCAAGGATGTAGACCACTTTCTTTACTGAGGTAATAGTAGCGTCTAAAGGACTTCTGGAGAAGGCAATGACAAGCCACTCCAGTACTCTTGCCTAGAAAATCCCATGGACGGAGGAGCCTGGTAGGCTGCAGTCCATGGGGTCGCTGAGGGTCGGACACGACTGAGCGACTTCACTTTCACTTTTCACTTTCATACACTGGAGAAGGAAACGGCAACCCACTCCAGTGTTCTTGCCTGGAGAATCCCAGGGACGGTGGAGCCTGGTGGGCTGCCGAGTCTGGGGTTGCACAGAGTCGGGCACGACTGAAGCGACTTACCAGCAGCAGCAGCAGCAGCAGCAGCAAAGGACTTCCCTGGTGGCTCAGATGGTAAAGAATCTGCCTCCAGCAATTCAGGACGCCCAGGTTCTATCCCTAGGTCGGGAAGATCCCCTGGAGAATACAATGGCTACCTACTCTAGTATTCTTGCCTGGAGAATTCAATGAACAGAGGAGGCCAGCAGACTACAGTCCATGGAGTCACAGAGTCAGACATGACTGAGTGACTAAACACACATGCACGATAGTGTCTAAAATGGCGTGGTCTGTAAAGATGGGCTGGATCGATAACATAAGTCACAATGAATACTTTTAGTCTTTATCTTAAACACAACAGGTTTAACTTGATTTACACTGGAGAATAATATGACAAATAATAATTATGATAATAGTAATAGTATTAATAATTATAATAGGCTGAGCTGAGTCTTGAAACTTCACTGGTTTGATTATTTGGCAATATCATTCTAACACCCAAAATGGCAGCATGACAAAATCATTTTTCAGTTTTTCTAAGAATCAAAATGAAATTTTAATAATAGAAACCCACAGCAACCAATTACAAATTCACAAAGATATTCTTATTTTATACTGAAAGATTTATAGAATAACAACAGTTACCGTCAGTATATCATCTTCAAATATGAAAGATAGTGAAATATAATTTAAAAAATGATTTAAAGTCAAGCTCTGCATATATTTGAGACTTCAATATGGCAAAATAGCTCTAATTCAGAGTAATAAAAAGCAGTCTATTTAACTAAATGAAAATTACTTTAGATGAGGAATCTGAGTAATGTATCATGTTTACTTCTAGGTAGCCTGAGACCAATTTAATCTTTCATATTATTTTAAGATTCCAGAAAATTAAGTTTTTGAGTTAATAACACATTCTCCCCTCACCTTTTATTTAGAGTCTACTGTTGAAACTCAGTGAAATCCACATCTCTCCATATCAAAAAGCACTACACAACCATATAATCAAAAACATGGAGTCATAAAGTTAAAACCATTTAATCCTATTAAAGCCTCATTAAATCAAGGCAGTATTTATAGGATGGGACTTGATTCCCTTGTACACTAGCAAATCTGCAACCCAAGTCAATGTTCACGAATTAATTAGCAACTGCACTAAGGGCAGGTGTTTGACTGACATTTCCCTTGATCTCTTCCCTCAAGGTTGCACGCTGTACAGTCATGCAATTCCTTGCCATTAATCCTTAACCCCATTGGAATGTTTGTTTACTTAGCTGAATAAGAGCAAGAACATCAGCTACAAAGCAAATATACAGAATGCAGAGGAGTACTTTTCAAGATAATATTTCTTATAGTAAAAAAATGTGAAGAAAGACAACTTTTCATGGGCCATGTCTACTGTCTGTGTTTAGAAAAAAAAATTATCATTTTGGAGCACATAGGTAATTTTTAAAGTAGTTTTCACATACAATGGCTAAAGCTTCAAGTAGGAAATAATAGGATTTTAAAGCCTGAGAATCTTGAAATATTATTTGGCCAAAAGCCTTCATGTTTCAGTTGGGAAATTGAGACAAAGCAAAATTTTGTTTCTCCAGAGAGATTGGCTACTCCAGGTTTCTCCAGGTTGATGGGTTACTAATAGTCAGTACAAGTCTAAGACTTTGAAATCAACTAAGTTAGATTGCATTTTTATTCTTTTTTTTTTTTTTTTGGCCTATTGGTATTCTTCTGAATATAAACCAGGAATTTGACACATGACATTTGTTATTTATGACTTTGTTGGCAGTGGTAATAAAAACATGCTTAGGTCTTGAATGGCATGTGAATAATATCCTCCTCAAACTACTGACAGTGGTCAAGACAGAACTTCAAGTTCAGGTTGATGGGCTTTTAACTATCATGTCACCCAAAGTGGTTGAAGGAATAAAATATACTTAAAAAAAAAATGCTCCTGTGTGTCATGCAAAAGCACTTAGTTTTACATTTTCTTGGCTGAGTTAGCTTTGATTTCTCTTTTCAAACAATGATTCTAATACAGAAAAATAGCTTTTTTATTTGACATTTGGGATCAGAGACTGAAGCTATATTATCCTATCAAGAACAATATTAAAAATGGCCATGAAATGCACTGCAGTCTGATTATGACTTCTAAAACTACAGCTGATACATTGTTCAATAGGATACTCTTTCTGTTCCTGATACTTGCACATGAAGCAGGGATTCAAGCTATGAATTTTTTTGTTTTAATGTGAACACTGTTGCTTACACTTCTAAGTATATTATGGGGATCAAAATAGAAATAATGAAAATAATGAGAAGCATATAAATGTATAAATTGTAAAATGGTTTAAAGAATTAATATTTCCAGTAAACTTTTCATCTTATAGATATTACTTTCAATATTAAAGAAAAGCAGAAAACAATGGCAAAAGCTCAGTTGGTTAATTACTAATTCTAATAGTAAAGGAAACTAGCAGAAAGGCATTTTATATATTATTTTTCAGAAAGGGACTTTAAAAGTTTTTTTTTTATCTTCAATTTTTTTTAATAATGGACAAAATGTGTAGTATATTTATTTTTAAATTAGTTGTTTTGTTTTGTATATTTAATATTGACCAATGTGCCACTAAAATGGCATGCCAAGTCTAAGTACTTTTCTTGTATGCCCAAACCTCCAGTTTCAGAAGTCAAGCATGGTATATAGAAGCTTATTTACTACTTATTAATGTAGGGGATAGAGGAAATGCATGGGTTCTTATGAGGAGAACTGTTCACAGATTCATCTTTATAACTAGAACAAAGATCAAACTTACCAACTTGTAATGACATGATGGGACAAGAGAGGAACTCTGAACAAATTTCAAAGAGAAATCAACAAGCTGATCAAAAATGTCACTTTAATAAGGCTTAGAGTTCTCTAAGACTAAGAGCCAGAGATGTGTGGTTCATTTTAGAGCAGGTTGAATCAGTGAGAAATTCAACACTGTAGGTAATAAATTCAATATTGCACTTGGCATTATAACATAGAGATAAACTACATGGGCTCTGAAACAAGATTAGGTTGGCATCTTGGTCTCATAATTTACTAATTCTTTCTCCTTTCAAGTTCCTTATTCCAAGTCTTAGTTCTCTTCCCTGTGAAAGACAACAATGCTAAAGGGTCAACCAGAGAGTTCAAGGAGACAACGCCTGCAAAAGGCCCTACAGTGTCCCTGAACTACAGCAGGAGCTTAATTAAGGTGTTTAAGGTGAAAATGGAAATCAGTGAGAAGAATAGAGACTGTAAGGATCATGTGGACAAACACTCTCTGAGCAAGAGCAAAGAAGCAAGCATCTCACCAAACTTAGCACTTGAAACAGGAAAAACACATAATAATATTAAAAGGTATTCATGAAACAGTTCCATTTCTGAAGTTTTATTAACCTGATAGGGAAGCTCATGTGCTATTTCCTCTAAAATATCATAAAAAGAAAATGTATGAAAATCAATTATAACAACATAGAGCAATTTGTTTTCTGATGTAAATTATTTCACACTAGAAAATAAATATACTTTATAATAATTCTTTAAATTAGAAGAAAGGTTTCCTATGCCCATTTATTCTTTTGCTTATTGCTCACTATTATGGTGGTAACATTTCTTTTATATATATATATTTAATTTAGATAATAGGTAATTCCAAGAAAGTTGTAGCTGAAATTCAAACAAAGGTGAAAATGCTGAAGTTATTGGTAGTTGAGATATTTTGCATAAAGTAACATTTTTCCAGATTCAAAAACCAATCCATTTATAATATAAGTATGGAGCTTATATTACTAAATTGTAATAAGCATGTACATAATTTCAGAAGTCAATACTATCAAAAACAAACAAGACAGCTCCAGTAAAGAATACAGCTTGGGTGCTGAAACATATTAGTTTGATAATGATAGGAAAAGTGTATCATTAGATTAATTGAGCAATTAGAAAATCTCACAGCTGTGCTTTTTCACAACAGGAGAAAATATTCCCTTCCTTATTAGGAAGATATTTGAAAGAATATTCAAATGGCTGAAAATAATATCTAATCTCTTAGAAAATAATCTTGTATGCCCTAATAATGAAAAAAATAAAAAAAAAATGAAATAACAACTGCCTTTGAGAGTAACAAGATTTTTGATTTGTGTTTTCCCTGATGGAGACACAAGGCTACAATTCTACTACCTCATTAGTGGTTCAATTATGAAAACCAGTAATAAATATCTTACAACTGAACTAAAGATATGCATATAAAAGTACAAATATACAATACATTTTTGTGTATGATTATGAATAAAAAATACAAAATCAAGACTATAAAAACAGGCCCTTGATTACCATCCACAAGAGTCTAGTTTCTTAGAATACAAAGCCTTTTTAAAATCAGCTTTCACAATAAATATCAGATAAACAAATGTTTCTGTAAATTTAATTTTTGGAGAGTTTATGGTCTGCCTCATTAACACAGAGACACTAAATGTACTGTCAAAGGGTGCAGCTGTGAATTTTTCTAATTATCTAATTAATCTAATAATACATTTCCCATAGCATTTCATACTGAAACATTGCTACAATTGAGACTCTCCAAAAGAGAGATCTTGGTTTTCAATTCAATCAGCCAATGAATAATGGAATGTTAGCAGAAGCCTCATTTCTGGTAGACTGAGGTCCATACCCATAGTGGGAATCTGTTTATTTTTATGCTAGCATTGAAGTGGAGAAATGTTTTCAAATTTGCCAAAATCTCAATCTTGCTGTGACTCTTGTATTCACTTCTATGGTTATTATAGCTGAAAACGTACGTTTCATGAGAAGAGATTAAAAAGTCTGATGAAATTGATACAGTTTATGGAAAATCCATGGAGAGAAATATTTGTTTAAAAGTAAACATTATAGTTACTGGTAAATATTCCTTCAAATAACTTAATAGAAGTTATTGAGGCCTACCAGCCAAATATTCCCTGATGTATTTCTCCTCATCAAAGCACCTTTATAATCATTATATTAATATATTTTATTTGAGAACATCTAGGCCTAGCTTCCTTCTCTCCCTAAGGGCACAGTGCAGTTTCTTGATCTATGCTTTACAAGAATGCAATATTAGAAGAGGCGTTCCATAAAAAGAAAAGTAAATAGAAAACAATGATTCTCTTTGTAAGGTTACACAGAAAGTTGTTCCCTATGAGATTTCATGTTCTATTTTCCAGACTTTGTCAAATTAGATTTAGAAAGTTTTCATTCCTAGTTATGAAATGGATGTTTGTTAAGAAAAATCCTCATGAATATATATTATGGGTAAAGTGTCATTCTAAGGCAAACATGGTATGTATATAGTGATGTTCACGCTATGCCAAAACAATGGGTGGAAAAAAGTATTCACCTGGTTTGTATATTTTCGCGGCTTGTCGCCTTGTTTTCTTTTTCTCAAACTATCCTCTTATAGCTTTCTAAAACAGTGGTGTCCTAGCTTTAGTGTGTATCAGAGTCATTGGCGAATCTGTTAAAAGAGCAGGTTTCAGGACCCCACACCAGAGGATTCAAATTCTCTGTTCATGGCAGGGAGTGGGTGGTGGCCAGATTCTAACATTTTAAAATAAGCTTCCAGGTGAACGCAAAGGAAAGTATTCCTCTGAGCACACTGAAATCTCATTTCCAGAACCCATTTCCAAAGCACATTTTCCAAATTGTTGGGGGGGAAAAAAAAAACTAATTTAGAGAACACTGGAAATAAGTACCATGGAACAATTCTTAAGGTGACAGAACAAAATTGAAATGGATCTTTAAAGTATGTTGTCCAAGATACAGATGGAAACTTTCTTTTAAATGTCTACATATTAAAAGGAAAACAGAGCATGCAAGTGTCCTATTTAATTCCCAGGAGTGGAAGGAAAAGTTTATATTCCCAGACCATAGTCTGAACCTCTAACTCCCTCTTGCTGAGAGAATATTCAGAGGGCATTCTGACTTGGGCCTCTCCTCACCAAGCTCCCCAGCTCTCCTCTGTAGTTTACATAATCTCCTTACTCCTGGCTATACACACCTCCTCCGGCAAATTCTGAAGGCAGCTTTCAGATCTTGTACAAAGCCTCCCAGATTTATTACCAGGTTTTCTGCAAGGAGTGATCCTACACTCTCAGCCAAATCCCTGCTGAGTTTTGTGGATATTTGTGAAGGATAAATACAGCATGTGCAGGACAAAGAAAATGTGCTCTTCCAATCACCAGGCTGGATTGCTCAGTTACTGCTGACAGAAAGAGGCAGAAATGATACACTTATTTGATCGTGCCAAACTCTCTCAGGCCTCAGCATGGACTTTACAGGCCAGTTGCTGTGTGTTAGTATTTTAATCAGGAAGCAGCTCAACTGGGGGAGTTGAACACAGAGTGCTTCCTTTTCCCTGGCATGTTTACATCCTTTTATCTGTTTTTTTATCGAATTCTCCTTCTGAATAGACGTGTAGAGAAAATGCAGGAATCCCGATGGCCCTGGAAAAGTCACCAAGATGTAGGTTCTGCTGCCAATGCTCATTGTCCCTCCCACATCCACATGTCTGAAAAAGCTCTAATAGCAAAAAGAAAACATGTGATGCCATATAACCGTGGAAAGGACTGACACTCAAAAAGGACAAAAGAAGACTATTCCAATTTAGGTACAAACTTGGTTTCGTAATAAGATGAGGCCTTGATAATCTCCAAAATCAACCTAATTGTATTCATTTTTCCCCTCAAACTCTTCTGTAACTTCCTTTTATTGGGTTGATAGATTTAATATAGGTGTTTTTAGGTTTCTTCTATAAATATAATCTATAGAGGAGATCACTGGGTTAAAAAGGTCAAAAATTAATATGCCATCCTATGTAAAGAGACTATTCATCTTGATGGAAATGCATGGAAGAGAGTAATTTGTAGTTCTAATCAAAGCTCCTCTTCAATCTCTTTTATGGAAAATGGTATTGCCCTTCTCTATCCTATCTGCTTCCCCCAACATGGTTCCATGCACTAAAATTTAGAAGCTTTCCAATTACTTATTATTTTATTTCCAGATAATTGTTAACTATAAAATTATATTTTTGTTAATTTTAACTATTTTAGTAAAAGTTTTAAAAGTTTTAGGAAGAAAATTTATCATTTTATACTCTATTCCTTCAGAGTTGCGTTTCATTTTACTAACTTTTTACTAACTTGCCTGGAAAGGATGCAATATTCTTTACATTAGAACATTACTTTCTAAACTGAGACTTTGCTTTCTAAAATAAGTCATGTCATCTATTTTGTACATTATGTTTTCCTAGTCATAAAGATATTGAATCACTTCATCAAGAAAATAAATAATTTATTTCCAAAATTTGCAGTGACAGATATAAATTTTGCTTTGTATTTGAGCTTGGATGTGGGGGATTAGAATGTCTTTCAAGTCCTACTCAAATTTATTTTAGCCAACGGTGAAAAGTCTATATCTGGGCTCTGCTCTGTGTATAGACCTCCTGGGCAAAGGAAAATCATATTTTCCATGCAGCAATTGGGATGATTTTGGATGAAACTGAAAGAATGCTTAACTAAAAATGAGCTACATTCTAAGGATAGTCTCATATAACAGAATCTCTAAGATTGGCAGCCTTCAGATTAATTGAGGGCCTCAGTAATGTCAGGTACTGGTTTGATTTCTCTGGGATTCTCTTGGTTTTTTGGTCAGAGTTGAGAAATATAAGCAACACGTTCAAGCATGAAATTCTCACATGATAACATCAGAATCTAAAGGAAAGGGGTGATGGAAGATGTTTCTCTGTTCAACTTTCTCTTTTTATCATGGAGGGAAAACTTTCCAGGGAGCTGTTCAGTAGGCTTTCTCTTACAGCTATTAGGCAAGGACGGAGTCGGATGCTGCTAAATCGCTTCAGTCATGTCCAACTGTGTGTGACCCCACAGACGGCAGTCCACCAGGCTCCCCAGTCCCTGGGATTCTCCGGGCAAGAACACTGGAGTGGGTTGCCATTTCCTTCTCCAATGCGTGAAAGTGAAGTCGTCAGTCGTGTCCGACTTTTAGCGACCCCATGGACTGCAGCCTACCAGGCTCCTCCATCCATGGGATTCTCCAGGCAAGAGTACTGGAGTGGGGTGCCATTGCCTTCTCCAAAGGAGTCGGATGCCCCTGACTAAATCCATCACTGGCAGAGTGGAATGAATGTTACTGTGACTGGATTTAAAACACGGTTCATCCTTTGTAGCTGGGGAGGGGTCACCATTCCCAGAGGCTCACTGGCTTCTAAATGCTACCTAAATAAAAATAAAGATTACATTAGCAAGGAAGACGCAAGAAGTGGCTATTGGTTAGGTAGTCAATAAGATCAGCCACAGGCCAATACTTCTGTTTTTGCTTTTTTGTATTGTAATGAGCATGTGGCGTAGTAAACTGCTGGCACTATGGGTATGACGATTCTTCACTGCAGGGGACCGTCATTCATAATGCCGGAAATTCAGCATCCTTGACTGTCACCCACCATGTGCCAGTGTCGTTACTTCTCTGATCATTTCTAAAACCCCAACACTAACACTTTGCCAAATATTCCTGTAGCTAGATATTTTCATACTCGAATTCTAGGGTGTTTTGAAGGAAGAAGGACCTACTTAGAAACTAACAAATCCTTCTTGAAGTGGAATATTACAGAATGCTTGAGATCAAGATTTAACAATTCTCACAGTATATTTTACGGCAGGTTATTTATATTCTTACTGTTATGAGGCCTTTGAGATATACTCAATTTTTTATCACAAAAAAATGTGTAGACATTTTTTACACATAAGCATGTATTGATATAAGTTTTGGAAAAGTCTTTAAATTCCAAAGTGAAAGTCAGTCAGTCTTGTTCGACTGTCTAGGACCCAGGAATTCTCCAAGCCAGAGTACTGGAGTGGGTAGCCTTTCCCTTCTCCAGGGGATCTTCCCAACCCCAAAATCAAACCCAGGTCTCCTGCATTGCAGGCAGGTTCTTTGCCCACTGAACCACAAGGGAAGCTCAAGAATACTGGTGTGATAGGCTATCCCTTCTCTAGGGTATCTTCCTGACTCAGGAATCAAAGCAGGGTTCCCTGCATTGCAGGTGGATTCTTTACCAACGGAGCTATCAGGGAAGCTTAAATTCCAAAAGTGACACTTAGAACTGACAGACAGTCATCCAAATTTCTTAACATTGCTGCATTTCTCAAAAACGAGGATTATTTTACTATCCTCAGTATTAGATGATACCACATGCAAGAAAACTGCAAATATTTAGAAGATACTAAATACTCATTAATACTTAATTCCATTTCATATTTAAACACTCATGATAAGCAATAATAAATAGGTCCATTCTTTGAGTATTATACCAAAAAATATTACCCATTCTTCTGTTTTTCATGGAAAACGTAGTATTGGAGACTGTCTATAAAAGATCACTTTTTAGAACAAGGATTGGCAAAAAAAAAACCCCTCTGGTCAAATCTCACCTGCTGCTGGTTTTGCAAATAAAGTTTTATTGAAACATAGCCAAACCCATTTGTTTACTATCAATCATATATGGCTGCTTTCAGAATACAAAAGCAGAGATGAAGAGTCGCAGCCAAGATTATCATCTTTGCAAAGTTGAAAATATTTACTATCTGGCTATTTGTAGAAAAAGTTCATTAACTTCAATTCCACAAGACACAATATTTTATCAGAGTGTCTATATGAGAAAAAAAGAGTGAAATGAAAGAAAGAAAGAAAAGTAGGGAAGGAAGGACGAAGAAGGAGAGAGGGAGGAAGAGGAAAAAAGAAGAGAGCAAGGAAAGAAAGAAAAGTCTTTGTTAATGTCTGCAGAGCCTAGGAAACTCCCTGGTAACTTCATAGACTTCACTGATTTACTTCATGTCTTTCTCCTTAACTCATTTCCCTTATTTGAACTGCGTTCTTTATTTACTTTACAACTTCAGCAATGCTTTCTTCTACTTAAATTTCTTGGCAGTTATTAACTGCTTTAAGTGGTCTTTAGATTTTATATCACTGAACAGGTCATTAGCAATTGTTTTTGTGCCAGCCCTTTTCTCTTTAATATTAAAAAGCAAATATTCCATAAGATATTTCCTGTGTTATAAAACTGCCAGCAAGAGCTCCCAAATACCACCATCACTGGGAAATTAATTTAGATTAATATATTCACAAAATATATCATGAATTATTTCTACTTTTCTAGCATCTGTTTGTACAATTTTCAATTTAATTCTGTGCTGTTGAAAGCCAAGATTTTAAACTTTATGGGACTTCCCCAGTGGCTCAGACTTGCTTGGGAAATCCCATGGACAGAGGAGTCTGTGGGGTTACATAGAGTCAGAAACTGAGCAACTAACACTTTCTTTTTTTGCATGCTATGTAAAATGTATGTGTATATATATATATATGTGTGTGTGTGTGTGTGTGTGTGTGTAATTGCAATTAAAAATATTTTGTTATTTGGTAGGATGGTGCTAGTGGTAAAGAACCTGCCTGCCAATGCAGGAAACAGAGAGACACAGGTCCAATCCCTGGGTTAGGAAGACCCCCTACAAGAAGGCACAGAAACTCACCCCAGGATTCTTGCTGGAGAATCCCATGGACACAGGAGCCTGGCAGGCTACAATACATAGGATTGCAAGCAGTCAGACACAACTGAAGTGACTTAGCTCACATGCAAAGAAGATACAGTGCCTTGAAGTGGGGACAGATGCAAGGGCTTAGTTTCAGATTTAGCCTTGCCAATATACTTTACAAATTGCATTCTGTGATGGATAACCCACATTCCTTTTGACCTGTCAATATTTAGATATGATATGTGGTGGCCATTTAGGCAGGTTTTCCTTATCAATTTCAAGCCGTCTTCTGTCATCATATTTTGTGATCAGGAAATATGACCTAGGGTAGCAGATTTTAAGTACACTCTATATGTAATAACTTTGCAGGGACACCTATAGAAGCCAAAAGCTCTGTGGGCTGAACTCAGATTTAACTTTGTGGCTTTATTTGCAAATAACGGACTGTATGCCAGGGTTAGAAATAAAGAGTAAACAACTTGATTTGTATAAATCCTGCCTACCCATGAGCCATATAGTTTTCCAAACCCTTTCTACCTCAGAACACAGAAGGATAACAGCAAAATAAAAGGGTTTATTTAAAAGATTGCTATAAACAGAGGTGTCTGCGATTTAAGCATCCAGCTCCCTGCACTTTGAATTCCTCTGGGTTTTTATTTCCATTAAATCTAACTTTTCTGAAGATTAGTTTAGATTAAATCCTAGAACTGACATTTGAGACACCTGTCCAAGACTGTACTTAATAAATGATTCAATCCCTCCCTTTGGCATTACTAGAATACATCTCATCTCATGCAGTAAGCAGCAAACATATCAAATAAATTCACCATGCACTTGCTTAGTTCTGGAAAATAAAGTTGCACAAAGATTCAATCCACCAATATCATTATTTGGAAAGGGTACTTTAGCTGATGATTGAGTTAATGGTGATATCAAGTATCCATTTACTGGCAGATGTTAGAATTCACATTCATGACAGTGTTTGAGATGGGGAGCCCACAGAGCAGAAATTCTTGTATTCAGATGCCCATGAGAAACTTGGCCTGGCTTTCAGACCTGCCTTAGCTATACCCACATGGAATTTCACAGGACAGATAGCACCTGCCTCTCAGCCTGCTCACCCCTCACAGAGACGGTAGACAGAGATGTTCTATCATACAGGATAGGAGTAAAAAAGCATTGAAGTTGGAGAAGCAGTAGTGAAAAATAAGAACAAAAAACAGTCATCGTTTGTTCATTCTAAGGAGTCACTCTTGGTATTGTGTGCATGCCTGCTAAGTCGTTAAGTCATGTATGACTCTGCAACCCTATTGACTGTAGCCCTGGGAAGTTGTACTCTTGGTATTACTATATATTTTTAGAAAAGGCAGAAGAACCAGAGATCAAAGTGCCAACATCCGCTGGATCATCAAAAAAGCAAGAGAGTTCCAGAAAAACATATATTTCTGCTTCATTGACTATGTTAAAGCCTTTGACTGTATGGATCACAACAAACTGTGGAAAATTCTGAAAGTGATGGGAATACCATACCACCTTACCTGTCTCCTGAGAAATCTGTATGCAGGTCAAGAAGCAACAGTTAGAATCAGACATGGAACAACAGACTGGTTCCAAATTGGGAAAGGAGTACATCAAGTCTGTATATTGTCACCCTGCTTATTTAACTTATATGCAGAGTACATCATGTAAAATGCCAGGCTTGATGAAAAACAAGCTGGAATCAATATTGCAAGGAGAAATATCAATAACCTCAGATATGCAGATGACACAACCCTTATGGCAGAAAGTGAAGAGGAATTAAAGAGCCTCTTGATGAAAGTGAAAGAGGAGAGTGAAAAAGTTGGCTTAAAATTCAACATTCAAAAAATGAAGATCATGGCATCTGGTCCCATCACTTCATGATAAATAGATGGGAAACAATGGAAACAGTGACAGACTTTATTTTCTTGGGCTCCAGAGTCATTGTAGATGGCGACAGCAGCCATGAAATCAAAAGATGCTTGCTCCTTGGAAGAAAAGCTATGACCAACCTAGACAGAATTTTAAAAAGCAGAAACAAAGGTCCATCTAGTCAAAGCTGTGGTTTTTCCAGTAGTCATGTATGGTATGGATGTGAGAGTTGGACTGTAAACAAAGCTGAGTACCAAAGAATTGATGCTTTTGAACTGTGGTATTGAAGACTCTTGAGAGTTCCTTGAACTGAAAGTAGATAAAACCAGTCCATCCTAAAGGAAATCAGTCCTGAATACTCATTGGAAGGACTGATGTTGAAGCTGAAACTCCAATACATTGGCCACCTGATGTGAAGAACTGACTCATTAGAAAATATCCTGATGCTGGGAAAGATTGAAGGCAGGAAGACAAGGGGACAACAGAGGATGAGATAGATGGATGGCATTACCGACTCGATGGACATGAGTTTGAACAAGCTCTGGGAGTTGGTGATGGACAGGGAAGCCTGGTGTACTGCAGTCCATGGGGTTGCAAAAACTGGACACAACTAAGTGACTGAATGACTAACTGATTTATTCATTTCTCTTTGATTTGTTGTACTTTCTCATAGTAAGCTTCTAAGATGAACATGACTCTGTTAAATGTAAATTGGGAAATAAACAGATTTGGGATTCATATTTGGGTAGAAGACCTGTGTTTCCCTATTTCTAGTAGGGTGACCAGGAACCCCTCTTTGCTCATTTAGAAAAAAGCAAGAGTTATATTAGATCTCCTCTGAGGTCTGCCTTTAGAGTCCATACTCTACCAGTTATTTACTTTTCCTGTATAACATAAAACAGTATTCTATTATTGGTACGTTCCAAGTGCTTCTTCATAGTCTAAGAGATCTCTGCTACCCAGTCCCTACCAACTTCTCAAATTCATTTTTCACTTACTCCCTGTCCTCACTCCACTCCAGACAGTCACAACCGCTTTGCTGCTCCGTTTCTCACATTGTTCTTCTCTCAAATTTCCCTCAAAATTGTATTTCCTTTTTAATGTAGAATACTCTCTGTGTGTGCGCTCAATAGTTTAGTCATTTCCGACTGTTTGCAACCCCTTGGACTGTAGCCTGCCAGGCTCCTCCGTCCATGGGATTTCCCAGGCAAGAATACTGGAGTGGGTTGACATTTCCTTCTCCAGGGGATCTTCCTGACCCAAGGATGGAACCTATATCTCCTGTACTAGCAGGAGGATTCTTTACCACCAAGACACCTGGGAAACCCAATTCTTACCCTATCTCCCCAAAAACCTCACTTTCAAGTAGTTAATTTCAACTTCTATTTGCTTTCTAAGGCTCAGTTCAAAAGTCTACTTGTCTAGAACTCCTACTCTGATTTCTTCTTTCCCTCCAAACTACCTACTAGTCTTCCTCATGCTTCATTCATCTTAGCTTTATCACATTCTTTTGTAATTATTTGCTTACTTGTGGTTTCCTTGAGGCTGGAGAATGTATTACATTAGAGGTTTTGTCCCCAAGCACCCAGCCAAATATCAGATGCTCAATAAATATTTGTGGAATGAATGAATAAACATGCCCAGCTTACGGTTGTAAGACAGGGCAGCTAATTCTTCAAATCCTGTCTAGGTCGCCCTCTTGTGTGTGAAAAGTAGACAACCTGGAATCTTTAAAAATAAGATGTCAGTCTTAACCTCCAGAAAATTTGAAGTAGCCACGAAAGGACTAAACGTTTTGTGTGCTGTGGATACTGAGGAGAGCAGACTTTAGAATAGAGTCATCAGAAACTTCATCTATTGCAATATATGGTTATAAAGAAACAAACAAACTAAATCTTTAAGAGGAGAATGAGAAAGCATGCTTCTCTTACTCATGGAGTCACACATTTCTCAGGAATCAAAAAAATTTCTAAGTAACTGCACACTGATGGTATTCTTTGTTTTCCCTTAGGTTTACTTGGTGCTGATCAGCAACAAGAACTGATATGGTAAAAGACCCTGGAACAGAATTGCCCTAAGTATTGCAAAACAGTTTTTGTTGTTTCCAATTAATTTATTTAAGCAGCCAGAAATGACCCTGAATTGTTCGTCTATATTCTATTTAAAGCTGAGTATCAGGTTTCTATATGCTGTATGATACATGTTACTTGTATCTGGAGAATACAAGTAATAATCTAATCTAAATTTCAGGTTAGATTAACAGTTGAAAAGTTTCCAAGAAATTTGTGAATACCAGAGAATACATCACAGCAACAAAAAAAAGACCTGGAAAAATACTTTTGAAATTTCTATGTATCCATAATTCAGTTGAAAATGATTCTTCTTTCAAAGATAAGAAAGTTTGGTTAGTTGCTAATTTGTTTCATACATGATTGTTTTTTAGCAAGATGTGAAAAGCAAGAACATTTGTATCAAAATTGAAAGAAATAAAGTATGTGGTTTTGAAATGAGGAGACTCAAATCTCTGATTCCATTCCCTTTAGGCAAACTGATAATCCCCAATTTATTATGAAATATTTCTTCTAGCTAGTTTATTTCTAATTGGGCTCCTTTGTGTGTTTAGTTCCTGGAGGGTTAGAGAAATTTTCTGATCTCACTGGCTACTCTTTACTTCATGTCCAGTTTCCCACACAAATCCTCCTTTTTCCTTTTAATACTTCTTCATTAGTTCCATATTCTCAGCCTCATTATACATTCTCTGGTACTTCTGTATATAATGCCAATAAACTCTGACACATTTTTGCTTTATTGTTTCTTCCAATTACTATGCATTAAAAAAAAAAAGAAATAAAAGATGTTCACATCTTACTCTCCTATAGGTAATCAGTTATTTAACCATTTTCTTTCTTCTCTTTCTTTTTTCCATCCTTTTTTCCTTTATTTTTCTCTTTATTTCTTTCTCTTTCTTTTGGGCTTTCTTTAATCTATCATTAAAAAGCATGGTCATGTTCTCCAAAATCAATATTCCATTTAATTTCTTAACCAGCACATCATGACAGACAGATTTGTCTCTCCAACTTGAGTTCCCTTTTAAGCCACAGCCATCCAAAATGTTACCTCAGTTTTTTTCCAATTCCCATAACTGTGAATTATTATGGTTTCATTTCTGTTGTCAAAAGATTTAGAAACAAAGGGCCCTGTAGTAAAGGTGAGCTTATCAGTCTAGCTCTGCGACAAAATTGCTAGTAAGATAAATATTCCACGTATCTTTAAATGTATGCCTATGATAAAAAGGACTATTTGGTTCTAATTTTTGTTTCTATAAAATCAAATGACAGCATGATAACAGAAACTTCAACAAAATTAGAATAAACATAAATTAGAGTTTTTAAATATAAAATCTGCCTGTCTATGGTCTACCAACTTAGGTATTTTTGATATATCTCACATAGTGACTCTTGCTATAATGAAATTTTTCTCAATGATCTTATTTGTAAAACAATAACTACAGAGTTACATGAAATTTCATGGTTCAGTGACTGTCATCTAACAAACTCATATAAGATTGAATCATCCAGGGCAGGGTTAAATAAAACACCTGCCTTACCTGAAGTTGTTCTGATTTTAATCACAGATTCAGCTAGCTGACTTCAGAGATGGGAGGACAGATGAAGAGTAAGAAGGATTTGAGACACTGACTGCAGCAACTTAACCATGTCAGCAAAACATTATACATACTTTTACAGTTTAGGATCAGCCTTTCCAAACCAATAATATCTGAAATCACCAACTCAATACCTCTCAACATTTTGTAAGGAAAAAAAGAGTTGACTTTCATATTCATTATAGAATTAAGACCTAAAAATTAAAACCAATCCAAAAAATTAATAAATTCCATGTAGAGATCCAAAGAAGATAGTTGTCAACAGAGACTTTTTAAAAAATGTTTTAAATACATTTCTCCTGAGATGCATATGTCCTGCACATTTACTCTTTAATCAATCAGCTCAATACACATACAGATTCTATAAATGTTAAATGAATGTATCAGTGACTGTTATGTGCTACTTAGTTCCATTCAAAGTCAAGATAGAGATGACAAATCCTCCAAAAACAAATGTGTCCATTTTAGTTTGGCCTTTAGCCCTTTCTTCTATGATCTCTAGTATCCCCATCCTTGTCTTCAGGCTATTGCCCTGTGTTTCAATCACATCAGATTCTGGAAAGATCTCTGAAAACATTATTCACTAATCTGTGTATCGGTTCAGATCAGTTCAGTCACTCAGGCATGTCTGACTCTTTGTGACCCCATGGACTTCAGGACACCAGGCTTCCCTGTCCATCACCAACACCTGGAGCATGCTCAAACTCATGTCCATCGAGTTGGTGATGCCATCCAGCCATCTCATCCTCTGTTGTCCCCTTCTCCTCCTGCCCTCAGTCTTTCCAAGAATCAGGATCTTTTCTAATGAGTCAGTTATTCCCATCAGTTGGCCAAAGTATTGGAGTTTCAGCTTCAGCATCAGTCCTTCCAATGAGTATTCAGGACCGATTTCCTTTAGGATGTACTGGTTGGGTCTCCTTGAAATTCAAGGAACTCTCAAGAGTCTCCTCCAACACTACAGTTCAAAAGCATCAATTCTTGGCACTCAGATTTCTTTATAGTCCAACTCCTACATCCACACACGACTACTGTAAAAGCCCTAGCTTTGACTAGATGTACTAGACAGCAAAATAAGGTTTCTGCTTTTTTATATGCTGTCTAGCTTGGTCATAGCTTTTCTTCCAAGGAGCAAGCATCTTTTGATTTCATGGCTGCTGTCACCCTCTGCAGTGACTCTGGAGCCCAAGAAAATAAAGTCTGTCACTGTTTCCATTGTTTCCCATCTATTTGCCATGAAGTGATGGGACCAGATGCCATGATCTTTGTTTTTTGAATGTTGAATTTTAAGCCAGCTTTTTCACTCTCCTCTTTCACTTTCATCAAGAGGCTCTTTAATTCCTCTTCACTTTCTGCCATAAGGGTGGTGTCATCTGTATATCTGAGATTATTGATAATTCTCCTTGCAGTCTTGATTCCAGCTTGTTCTTTATCCAGCCTGGCATTTTACGTGATGTACTCTGCATATAAGTTAAATAAGCAGGGTGGCAATATACAGCCTTGACGTACATACTCCTTTCCCAATTTAGAACCAGTCTGTTGTTCCATGTCTGGTTCTAACTGTTTCTTCTTGACCTGCATATAGATTTCTCAGGAGACAGGTAAGGTGGTCTGGTATTCCCATCACTTTCAGAATTTTCCACAGTTTGTTGTGATCCACGCAGTCAAAGGCTTTAACATAGTCAATGAAGAAGAAGTAGGTGTTTTTCTGGAACTCTCTTGCTTTTTCGATGATCCAACGGATGTTGACAATTTGATCTCTGGTTCCTCTGACTTTTCTAAATTCAGCTTGAACATATGGAAGTTCATGGTCCATGAACTGTGGAAGCCTGGCTTGGAGTAGTTAGAGTATTACTTTGCTAGCATGTGAGATGGGTGCAATCGTGCAGTAGTTTGAACATTCTTTGGCATTGCCCTTTTATGGATTGAAATTAAAACTGACCTTTTCCAGTCCTGTGGCCACTGCTGAGTTTTCCAAATTTGCTGGCATATTGAGTGCAACACTTTAACAGCATCATCTTTTAGGATTTGAAAGAGCTCAACTGGAATTCCTTAACCTTCCACTAGCTTTGTGGGGAGGCTTCCTAAGGCCCACTTGACTTCACATTCCAGGTTGTCTGGCTCTAAGTGAGTGATCACACCATCATGGTTATCTGGGTCATGAAGATATTTTTTTATATATAGTTTTTCTGTGTATTGTTGCTATCTCTTCTTAAATATCTTTTGCTTCTGTTAGGTCCATACCATTTGTGTCCTTTACTGTGCACATTTGCATAAAGTGTATCCTTGTTATCTCATTTTCTTGAAGAGATCTCTAATGGTTCCCATTCTATTGTTTTCCTCCATTTGTTTGCACTGTTCCCTATGTCTACATTTTGTATTTTAAAATCCTCTAAATCTTTAAAAGAAGATCTCTTTTTGCCTTCACTCCATGATAACTAAACTGGGTTGAAGTGATCCAGTTAATTAATTGATGTTGCATACAATAGACAATTATAAAATATTTTTTAATATAGTAGGAAAAAGTTAAGGTATAAATTTATGAACAAATATTAATAATGTATCCTTATGACTAAGTGTAATTAATTATGGAAAAATTATTCAAAAATGAAATAAATGTTTACATGCTAAAACATAGGATAATGCTTATCAAATAAAATCTGTAATACTTTAGCCTTTATTTCAATTATTTTATAGACAATATAGTTATTGCCATGTTTCCCAACACATACAATTATCCACTAAGCCAAAGTACTTAAGAGTAAGTTATCTCTTCTTCTTTCCCAGAAAGTAAAAGGTAGAAAAAAAGAAGAACAGCAACAACATATCTAGGAGTTGGCCCATGTGGGGACTTATTGACTGAGACTGACATCAAGGAAATCGAATTCTGTAACCTCATGGCCTCTGAAACCACCACGGAAAATCAGAACCAGCAATCCTGTTAGCTAGTCAATGTGCCTCTCTTTAAGTGTCAAAGAGGAAGTCTCCATTCAGTAAATGACCCCAGGACATCATGAACACCAAATACTTTTAAGGAGTTTATATCTACATGCTAATTTAATTTGCATTCAAAATTAAAACTTTAAATAATGAAAATATTATTCCAAATTTAAAAATAAAATATTAAATCCTACACAATAAAATAACAATTCTGTTTGGTTACATATTTAATTTTATATTGATTAAACCTATCTCCTTTATTCCTTACACAAGTAGTTGCTAAAAGAACACATCTTTACTCTAAAAAATTTAGACACCCTGAAAAAAATGTTTTCATTCAAAGTACATTCAAATTTAAGTTTGGAATTTCTACTTATCCTAAAATCTGCTATTAAAAAAAAAAAAAAAAAGAGAGACTCTGTGTAATTCATTGGCCTCAAAATATTACCACTTAACATATGCAGCAAAGAAAGAGGAAAAAAATCTTACACATTTGTTCCATAAATAAGAGGCTTAAATATTGCCCGTGATGAGATTATATCCTAAAATTATATTATGACCTTTTCAAAAATTCCATAGTAGCAGCTGAAAATACAATCCCATTGCTATGACCATTTATTTCACCCTGATAGAATTCTTAAAATGGTGCTACCAACTTGGCAGGGGCAGCTTTTTGGTTTATAGTGATCCTAAACCTTCTCAGTTCAGGTATCAACATACATATATTGAGATATTTGCTGACCAGAAAATCCATCTTGTGGTTTCAGTGATTTTATTTATATAATACAGCCTGTCTTCAGTTCAGTTCAGTTTAGTCACTCAGTCATGTCCAACTCTTTGTGACCCCATGAACTGAAGCATGCCAGGCCTCCCTGTCCATCACCAACTCCTGGAGTTCACCCAAACTCATGTCCATTGAGTCGGTGATGCCATCCAACCATCTCATCCTCTGTCATCCACTTATCCTCCTGCCCTCAGTCTTTCCCAGCATCAGGGTCTTTTCAAATGAGTCAGCTCATCATAAAGTTTAATTTTCAGACAGTGCCCTTCATTTCAAATTTTTGAGGGTAAAGATTCATTGTAACACCCAGGTACCGAAAAACAAGGTAGGGTCCACTGGATATGAATTCCAGCTTCACATGTTAATTAGCTGCTTGACCTTGAACAGATTACATATTCTAATTATTTTCTTCCTTCATAGCACTGCCTACTTTGTAGGATTGCCATGAGAAATAAAGAAACCATTTCCCTACCCACCTCCCCCTCCCCAGTAGAAGTACAGAATATAGTACATAGCATCTGCCTGCTAATGCAAGAGATGCAGGCTAGATCCCTGGGTCAAGAAGATTCCCTGAAAGAGGAAATGGCAACCCACTCCAGTAGTCTTGCCTGGAAAATCCCATGGGCAGTGAAAACTGGTGGGTTACAGTCCATAGGGTCGCAAAGAGTTGGTCACAACTTAGCTACTGAGAACGTACATGGTATAGAACATAATTAAATATTTCTATATCTATCTCAGTGCTCTAACTAAATAATATTCTTTATTGCCTGGTTTTAAGTTCCCTCCAATATTTCCCCTTTTTCTACTTTCTTCCATCTTTCCTCAATCTAAGTCCTTTTCCTAACATGTCAAATAATATGACTAAAAACATTGGTTTTCCCTATTTGTTTTATGATAGCTTATTTTATATACAAAATTTGGAATATTAAAAGTCTACAAAAAAAGGTGGTATCACTGGGAAAATATACACTTCTTTTTCAGGAAATATAAGATTTCAACTCATTGACTGTGCACAAAAGTCATTAAAGTTCACAATTTTAGGCTAGAATATTTCTAGAAGCAACAGTAATCCCAGCACTGCTAAACTTTTTATGGGAGGTGGGTGAGAGGGACAGAATTTGCAGTCTTTTCTCAGTACTCCTCTAGTTTTGGGTAAATCCCACTGCTTTCTTAAACTCTCCCCCTATTCCTCCTGTTCATTCATCATTTTATTTACTACTTCAATCAAAATTTTACCAGCCATCTTTTCTGAACATTGTAAACTCAGCCAAGACTCTGATCAATATGTGTGTGTCATACCAATAGGACAAATTACACATTCCAACCAAAAGAGAGCCCTACTAGAATATTTATCAATTAAGAGAAGGCTACCTTTCGCTCTTCCCAAATGTTTTCAAAAGTTTTAGTCTCCACTGTTCACTTTTCAGTAGAACTACTCCCTTGCAGCTAGGGACATTGGAATACTCTACCATTTTACTGAACAAAAATTGTAAATTTCAAATTTTACTGTTGTTTCAAAATGGGGAACAGTGACTGTGTTCTCAGGCACCCTTCCCCCACGATGTGGTATATAGATACCATGTTTTCATATCCATTCATCTGTTGATGGACGCTTAGGTTGATTCCACATTTTGGCTATTGTGAATACTGCTACAATGAACATTAGTGTAAATATGCCTTTTGAGATAGTGACCTCATTGCCTTCAGATATATACTCAGACATGGGTTGCTAGATCGTATGGTAGTTCTCTTGATTACTTTTTGAGGAACTTCCACACTATTTTCCATAGTGGCTATGCTAGTTTACATTTCCACCAACAGTATGTGAGGGTTCTGTTTCCTCCAAATCCTTGACAGCAGTTGTTACCTTGAGTTTTTTTTTATGACAGCCATTCTAACACATATGAGGTGATATCTCACCGTGGCTTTGAATTTGCATTTCCCCTTTGAATTTGCATTTGTATATGTGATTAGTATCTTTCAATGTACCTGTTGATCATTTGAATATTTTCCTTGGAAGAATATTCAGGTCTTTTGCCCAGTTTTTTATTGGATTGAGTTGTATGAGTTCCTTATATATGTTTAGATATTAACTCTTAGCAAATTTGTGGTTTCCAAATATTTTCTCTCATTCTGTAGGTAGGCTGCCTTCTCATTTTGTTGACTATTTCTTTTGCTGTGTAGAAGGCTTTAGTTTGATGTATAGTACTTAAGTATTTTTGTTTTTGTTGAGTGTGTTTTGGTGTCAAATGGTGTTAAATCCATAAATCCAAGACCAATGTCAAAGAATTTTTTTCCCTATGCCCCTGTGTTTTCTTCTTTAATATGGCTTTAGATTTGGCCTACTAAATTTTTTTGTTGAGAAATTTGCATCTATATCCATCAGGGATATTGGACTAGAGTTTTCTTATCTTGCAGTACCTAGCTTTGGTATCAAGTTAATGCTGATCTCATAAAATAAGTTTGGAAGTGTTCCCTCTTGTTCAATTTTTTTGGAAAAGACTGAGGATAATTCTTCTTTAATATATATATACATATATATTCTTATTACATATTATATATTCTAATAACATATATACACATATATGTGTATAGATATATGCTATTCTTAAAACAATATGAATCATGATCAGTCACTATCAGAAGAAATATAGCTTGACCAATATAATGCTCTTGTCTATAAACATCTGCCTGTTACTGCTAGTCTAGGCTTTTTTTTTTTTTTTAACTACTCCAATGTCTTTCAATTTTATTAATATAATTTGAAAATCTGCTGAAATATTACATTATAAAATATTATCGCTAGTACAGTTCTATTTAATGTGGGCAAAATAAACACTATATAGAAATGGAGCTCATTTTAAATATATGTAGAAAAAAGAATAGGAGATTTTAAAGTATTCTTATACTAATATTCTGCTTTGTACCAAATACTCTGCTTATCCCTGAATTATGATCCAGCATTTACAGCCTGATATTTTGTCTTTAACTTTTTTTTTAGTTGTGACCTATTTTTTTAAGCTAATCTTGCACTAATTTTATATAATGCCAATACTTTGATTCACATTTCATAGATTTCTCACAATAGTTAAACTGTTAGGTAATGGCTTTAAATTGTTAATTTATTTTTGTTCCCGTATTGCTGCTTGTGTTACTGCAGGATTTATCAACAAAAAGTATGTTAATGAGAAATCTGCTTTGTAAACACTGTAATTTTAGATTGAGTCCTCATTTTTTCAACTTCCCATGCTTCCCAGGTGGTCCTAGTGGTAAAGAATCTGCCTGTCAATACAGGAAACCCAAGAAACATGGGTTGGATCCCTGGATCAAGAAGATTCTCTGGAGTAGGAAATGGCAACCCACTCCAGTATTCTTGCCTGGAAAATACCATGGACAGAGGAGCCTGGAGGGATACACTCCATGGGGCCACAGAGACTGGGACATGACTAAGCAACTGAGCACCATATCCCAAGTACAGAATAATGTAATATATTTATTATTCATAGAATGTCAATCGCTTGGAAAACAGCTTTCTATTTTGTGTGAAGTACAAATTTTTCATGTGGACTTTTTCACCATAGTTGACAAAGTGGAAATCTTTTTTAAAAAATCCAATGAGAAAACAAAATTAAGAATAAGAGAAAATGCTAACAAATATTTGTTGTCTTTATAGGTTTTAGCATTTTAGTCAGGAATTTTGTGTTTTACGTAGAGCAGAATTTGGTAATCAAGGCTATTAATAATGTATAGATTGTTAGATCATGTCTTTCAGATGCTTCCACACTGAGGAATGAAAGCTAATGCAGAACTCAGGTGAATAGAACATTTCCCAATAATGAATGATTGCCACTGGTGTTCTATATAATATTAATCAGTTTGAGCAATCTCCTATATAACATTTGTGGGTCTAAAATAGCTAGGAAAACACACCGGAAAATTTTTAAGCAGATCTTAAATGATAGCTGAGGTTCTGTTTATTTTTATTGATTTATTTTTAAAATTTTTATTCAATTGATTTAAACTAAAAATGACAAAAGAACAAAAATAAAACAAAAGCAAAAACCAATAAACACTTTACCAGTGAAACCAACTGGTCTGGATTTTGTTGGTATGTTTTTAGTAACTGACTCAGTCGATAAGTCTGTGGTGGTGCTTTTCTTTTGGGAGGATATGTGTCTAATAGTCCCATGAGGCTAGAGGCTGTGCTCCAGGGTAAGGCAGTGTTGACATCCTTCCCTAGTTGGGCAGGGCTGTAGGCTGAATTCTGAGGCTGTCCAAGGTCACTGCTCAGGCTCCCTGGTTGTGCAGGAAAGTGAAAGTGAAAGTCAGAAACACACAGTTGTGTCCGACTCTTTATGACCCCATGGACTGTAGTCTGTGTCCATGGAATTATCCAGGCAATAATACTGTAGTGCGTATCCATTCCCTTCTCCAGGGGATCTTATCAACCCAGGGACCAGACCCAGGGATGGAACACAGGAATCAAACCCAGGTCTTCTGCATTGCAGGCAGATTTTTTACTATCTGAGCCACTAGTTTTGTGGGGCTAGAGGCTGTACTCAGTAGTTGGGCAGGATTGTTCATTTGGTTTCCTGCCTAAATTGGCTACAGGATGGAATCAGAAGCTGTCTAGCTTCTCTAGCCTGGAGGGTCTGGAGGCTATATTCAACAGTTGGGGAAAAAAAAAAAACAGTTGGGTGGGACATCAATTTATTTATTTTTTTCCTCTGCCAAGGTTGGGGTCATAGAACAGGTTTCATGGCCAACAAAGCTTGTATCAACTGAACTCCTTAGCCAGATGCAGCTATGGACTCAGTTCTACAGATGGGCAGAGCCTGTGGCTGAGATCTCTGCTTCATTGCAGCTTCAGGGAGGAATATGGTTGGCCAAGATATGAGTGTTGGTTGCTGTAAGCCCCACCCCATTTCTCTGCTTCTATCTGATCTCTGGTGATCAAGTCCTGCAGATTTCCTCAGTGAACTCTGTAGGGCAAGAAACAGGTGGACCTCTGAGGGAGCTGGATGTCTATTTTGTGCTTTTCTTCCCCTGGAGAAATCATAAGTCTAAAAGGGCACCCTTGACTGAGTGTTGTCCCTGCCAGGGAGAGAGGTATTCTTTCTAATGTGATTTTTCTCAGACTCTGAAATCCAGAAGGGTGCTTCAACTTGACCTCTAGGATTTGGCATTTTCATAGTGGTGTCTACTCTATAAATAGTTGCTAGTTTGTCTTCTGTGAGGGAGATTAAAGTCATGAATGACCTGTGTCATGCACCTTGATAACATCACCCAAGCAAGAACATCTTAACATGTATATTATTGTAGTATCCATTTGATATCATGTTTGTCTGTCCTATATATATATATATTTTTCTTCCTGTTGGCCACTGCCCTTGTCTATATGACTATGGTAGGGATGACAATAATATGGACCTTGCTACCAATCAAAAGTCTCTCAATCAGCAAATTGAATATCAATCTAGGCACAGTGATTTGTTCATACATGGCATGAGGACTAAATTGTGTTCCTCCAAAATTCATTTCTTGAAGCCTTAGCTCTCAATGTGACTGTATTTGGAATAGGGTCTTTAAGAAGCTAATTCTTAATATGATAAGACTGGTGTCCTTATAAGGGAGGAGGAGACAGCAGAGCTCTCTAACTCTCTCTCTGCTCACCCAGAGGGTAAAACCCATACAAGCACATAACAAGAAGGTGGCCATATGTAAATCAGGAAGAAAAGTCTCATCAAAAACTAACCCTACAGATGCCTTGATTTGGAGTTCAGACCTCCAGTGCTGTGAGAAAAATAAGTTCTGTTGTTTAAGCCACCTCATCTGGGTATTCTGTTCTGGCAGCCAGGCAGACGGGTAACTCACGTGCATGTCAATTACAGTCCAGGTAGACTGTATTAGAGTGCATGGGCATTGAGGGAGATAGGACAGTTCTTTTTCTGTGAGGACAAAATCTTGGAGCAGAAGCCTCTATACCTTATACAGTGCTATAAAACACCTCTCTCTGTCTCTCACACAGGATTTTTATGTTTAATATAATATAAAATCACTACAGATGGTGACTTCAACCACTAAATTAAAAGACACTTGCTCCTTGGAAGAAAAGTTATGATCAACCTGGATGGCATATTAAGAATCAGAGACATTACTTTGCCAACAAACATCCATCTAGTAAAACTATGGTTTCTCCAGTAGTCATGTATGGATGTGAGAGCTGGAGTATAAAGAAAACAGGGAGCTGAAGAATTGATGCTTTTGAAATGTGATGTTGGAGAAGACTCCTGAGAGTTCCTTGGGCTGCAAGGAGATCCAACAGGTCCATCCTAAAGGAGATCAGTCCTGAGTGTTCATTGGAAGGCCTGATGTTGAAGCTGAAACTCCAATACTTTGGCCACCTGATGTGAAGAACTGACTTGTTGGAAAAGACCCTGATGCTGGGAAAAATTGAAGGCAGGAGGAGAAGGGGATGACAGAGGAGGAGATGATTGGCTGGCATCACTGACTCAATGGACATGAGTTTGAGTAAACTCATGGAGTTGGTGGTGGACAAGGAAGCCTGGTGTGCTGCAGTCCACGTGGTTGCAAAGAATTGGACACGACTAAGCGACTGAACTGAATATAAAATATAAACACTGAGTGAGAGCAACACAGAGATTAGGGAGGAAAGAAGTAGAGACAGAGGCGCAGGAATGGAGACAGAGAGCTGAGGCACTGTTTGAAATTTGGGGTCCAATAATGTCAGGAGCCAGGCTTTCCTGGTAGATCAGACAGTAAAGAATCTGTCTGTCATGCTGGAGACCTGCATTTGGTCCCTGGGTCAGGAAGATGCCTTGGAGAAGGGAATGGCAACCCACTCCAGTATTCTTGCTAAAGAATTCCATGGACAGAGGAGCCTGGTGGGCTATAGTCCATGAGGTTGCAAAGAGTAGGATACAGCTGAAGCAAATGAGCATGATGTCAGAAGCCAGTGACACAACAGATTTTTTGGTGATGTGAAATAATAAATCCCCCTTTCCTTTCCTTTCCTTTCCTTTCCTTTCTTCCTTCTTTCCTTGTTTTGTTATGTTTCATTAAGCTGATTTTAATTGAATTCCTGTCTCCTATGATCAAAAGAGTCACAACGTATATATCTTGATTCTGTTTCAGCCCAGTCTCCCACATATACTCTTAAAAAGAACAGGAAGTGAAGGCAGAAAATGAGTTGAATTAGCTCACAAATACAAAAACAGTAGATAGCTCTTTAGGAAAGATGGGGTGAGTGGGCTTCTCAACACATACTCACATCATGTTTGGGGTTACTGAACAAACTGGGATATCCGTGAGGAAATAAAAGCAAGAATTCTACTAGAATCATATTTTGTGTCTGTAAAAAAAAAAAAAAATTGGTAGTTGTCCAAAATGGAAAATGCATATCATAATTATTTAAACTTATTTGGGCACTGTTATCATTAAAGGGGAAAAGCTCCTTTGTCAGCATTTTTTATACAAGCAATAACCCTCCATACCATTATACTCACTCTTCATTAAGGCTATTAAATAATTGCTTTATTTGCATATTTATACAATGTCTACCTCATTATGGGTATTCAATGCACCCTTATTAATAGCATTGGTGTCAACAAAGAGGGAAAAAATATCATGATTTAAAAATGGTAAAACAAATTCACACAGACCTGTAGTAATTTCCTTTTAATTCTCTAAGCCAAAGCACACATTTGGAAGCAATCAATATGGTTTTTAAACCTCTACAATAAACAAGCAATCATAAAATTCACAGGCACATTACTACTACTAGCTAACATTTAACATGTGCTCACTACATGCTCCTAAAAGCTTTAAATATTTTAACTCATTCAATTCTCACAGCACCCTGATTCAGTATTGTCTCTATTTACAGATGAAGAGACTGAATTACAGAATTCCAGGATCCCATATGATATCACACAGTTGACTAGAATTTGATTCACAATAGCGTGGAAAGAAA
Organism: Bos javanicus; assembly: GCF_032452875.1. Taxonomy (NCBI): domain Eukaryota; kingdom Metazoa; phylum Chordata; class Mammalia; order Artiodactyla; family Bovidae; genus Bos; species Bos javanicus. The sequence goes on along the minus strand of NC_083874.1, from coordinate 76,738,538 downwards.
TCATTGTATCCATTATGCAACAAGATCTCCAAGAAATCACCTAGAGCATTCCCTTTATTTTACAGTTGAAGAAATGAAGGCCAGGTAAAAATAAATGACTAACCAAGTTCTCATGTCCAGATGATGATGGAATGATGACAGAAACTCCCAGATCCCAGGATTCACAATCCTGAACTCTGCCTGCTATGCCTGTAATAAATTTCCCCAGACCACAATATGTTGTGATTTCAATCATCTAGGGAGCTACAGTTACTCACAATTTTAAAGGGGCTTTATATTCATTTCGCCAAGACTCAACTGTTATTTTTCAAAATTCCTCTCTTGTATGTTTCTGGTTAGGGCAGGCTAACAAGGAGACTATTCTGAGACTTTGAGAAGGGAAGTAAGACAGCAAAGGTTTTGTAGTTTACACACCTTGTTGCTGATTGGTTTATTGACCTCACTAGTGTGAATCTACAACTGGGTCTGCAAGTGCTTCGCATGTCTTTGGATCCTCCTTCAGCTTCTCTGACTCCTAGCGCAGGTGTGTGTGTTTCAGTTCAGTTCAGTTCAGTCGCTCAGTCATGTTCAACTCCCCGTGACTCCATGGACTGCAGCATGCCAGGCCTTCCTGTCCATCACCAACTCCCGGAATTTACTCAAACTCATGTCCATTGTGTTGGTGATGCCACCCAACCATCTCATCCTCTGTCGTCCCCTTCTCCTCCTGCCCCCAATCCCTCCCAGCATCAGGGTCTTTTCAAATGAGTCAGCTCTTCACATCAGGTGGCCAAAGTATTGGAGTTTCAGCTTCAGCATCAGTCTTTCCAATGAACACTCAGGACTGTTCTTTTTTAGGATGGACCAGTTGGTTCTCCTTGCAGGCCAACTCCAGCACCACAGTTCAAAAGCATCAGTTCTTCAGTGCTCAGCTTTCTTTATGGTCCAACTCTCACATCCATACATACATGACTACTGGAAAAACCGTAGTTTTGATAGACAGACCCTTGTTGATAAAGTAATGTCTCTGCTTTTTAATATGCTGTCTAGGTTGGTCATAACTTTCCTTCCAAGGAGGAAACATCTTTTAATTTCATGGCTGCATCAGCATCTGCAGTGATTTTGGAGCCCAAAGAAATAAAGTCTGCCACTGTTTCCACTGTGTGTGTTTAGCTATGCCACAAAAAAGTCTGGTTTCTGTGGAAGACCCATGTCAAAAATTTCAGAAGCAACAAGAACTGTCAGTTTTCTGTCTTGTTTTCATGAGGCTCTAGCTTACTCAATCTCTTTATCTCCCATCCCTAACTGTCTTCCCAGCCACTCCTGTCATTATACAATGGGTTCATGGGTTCATGAATAGAGTGGCCATGAGGCCATGGATGGAAGTTTTTCACCGGGTCAGCAACCTGGGTTTCTACTCACCCTGGCCAATCTTCTTACAGCCGTTGCTAGATGGCCCTTTAGCTAACAGCAAAAACCAACGCTGTCATCTCCATTATAGAACCATTTCCTAAAAAATCAGTCAGCTGCCTGCCAGGTTGATTATAGTAGACCTCTTCCGACATTGACAGATCAGTGCATTGTTATTATTACAATAGACAGTATTTTCTAGATTCACACTCTCTGCTTATAGTGCATCCCCCACAGTACTGTCCAGAAATGTACTGGGTGGTTTATCCATGCTGGTCTTAAGAAGTTCTCCATATGTTGAAGGGTTTGCAGGGCTTCTGCACAGTCCTCCAGGATAAGGTACATGCTTTGTCTAGTCTATGATGTCTGTCTGCTAACCAGGAATCAAAGGATAGAAATAAGAGTGGATCCTCACAGTATTGTCCCTAGCATTCCATGACAAGAATATATACATTCTATCCATATAATTTTAGGTTCTGTTGGTATAGATCTCTTAGTTCCAAAAGAAGAATGCTTCTGCATAAACAAAGGTCTCCAAACCAAAACTATGTGGAGATTTCAGTCTCAAGGGAATTGAAAATTCTCACAATTTTACAATAGCTTGATTACTTATTGTTCAACTTGGCTAGTCTGAACTACATTCTCCATAAATCAGTTTCTTCTATGTTTCTGGTTAGGGTGGACCACAAGGAAATTCTATGAGATTTAGAGAAACAAAGCAAACACCAACCATTTTGTAGCTCACACGTGTTGCTGAACTGTAGACTAACCTCAGGAAACACAAAGAGATTATGGGAAACTACAAACTGAGCCTGCCACCTGGTCACAGTGGGATTACTGAAGTAATCTAAGTCAACAGCCAAAGAAGATAGTTACTGCACTGGCTGGGATTATTGATCTTGACCTTCAAGAAGCTGGGTTGCCGCTACCCAATGAGGGTAAGAACACCATGTCTGTAATGCAGAAGTTCCTCTAAATGTTCTTTAGTACTCCTATGTTTTGTGATTAAAGTTGATGGAATAATAAAATGACTCAATTCAGGGTGTCCTGCTAAGGGCCAGAACCTTCAGGAAGAAAATGTCTGGTGTCATAGGCAAGAGACTAATACCAGTTGAGATGTTAACTGAAGAAAAGGGGTAGAAAATGAGTTGAAGTAGCTATACATAACAGCTGTGACCATGCAGCCAGTTGTAAAAAGGAGGGCTATGATAGTCAGAAATATTTACTCATTATTTTAATATGGCCATGTTTGTTTTTCAACCTCCAATCTTTCTTTTCTTCTTCTCTCTCATCTCCTTATCAGTTATAAGATGCATTAATAGAAAGTCAAATTTATAACCAGTGCAATATATTCAACTTGAAGTATGAATTAGGAGAAGAATGAAAATCATCCAAAAATAAAAGAAGGGCTTCTGTCCTCTCATGAGGAAAAAGTGAGCTTGTTTTATGGTATATTTAAAACAACCAACAAGATAGAAGCTTGAATTTGCCATTATTTTTACTTGGAGGCAAAGTATGATTTAAGATGGTAACAGGTGTCAAGTTGATAAAGAGTGTATTACTATGGGACCTACAATATGACTACACTGAATTGCATTTCCCAGAATCCCTTTTCTTGTATACAATCAGCCCTCTGTATCCACAGGTTCCACATCATGCCCACAAATTTAACCAACCATAGACCAAAAATATTCAGAAAGTTAAAAAAAAAAAAAAAAAAACCAGGGACTCTCCCATGTACTAACAACTATTATCTAGCTTTTATGCTGTATTAAATATTATAAATAATCTAGAGATGATTTAAAGTAAATGAATCTGAGTAAAACTACTCACAATGCAAACACTATACCATTTTCTATGTCCATTTTCTATGTATCTGCATTGGTTGGGTACACTCTTGGGCCAGGTGCTTGTTTTTAGCTCTGGGTAAAGGACCCCACATTTTGCAGGATTCTCACATCACGAAGGTCAGAAGCAGTAAGAAATGGTACGTATTTCAGTTCCTCCTCCTAGAGTTCTAGCTTGTTATCTAGGCTATTTTTTATCTTGCCCTTTCTGTATCCATCTTCCCTCCCAATTGTCTTCCCTATGGACTTCTAGTTCCGCATTAGAAGCAAAGATCACAGCTGTGAAGAAACTGCTTTACCAACTCCCACAACTGCATATGGTCAAATCTGTGTAACAGATATGTGTGTGTACGTATGTGTGTGTGTGTGTATATATACACATATATCTTCTTATCTATCATCTATCAATCTATCCATTTATCTCCAGCAGTTCTGCTTCTCTGAATTCTGATACAAGTAGATTATAAATAAATTGTAATTAAAGTGCTCTCATGAAATATTCCTATAAATTTGCCAATATTAAAGAAAACAAAAGTATGTGTTATCTGGCCAACATGATTACATTCCACTAACTCTACAGTGTCTCATTTTGTCAATATAGATCTACTTATTTGAAGTCTGATTGAATTTATCAAGGACTTGAACTAACTAAAAGCCAATTTAGCAAAAATATCTAAACTTAAAATCATAAGCAAATATATCTCTAATAATTCTATAACTGTTTTAATGGCACATATTTCATAATAATATATCTTTTCCTGTGCTCAATAAAATTATGTGAAATTATTTTTAGTAAGGTTATTTTGTAGATTTAGGAAACTGAGGCTTAGAATTGTTTATTTTCTTCCAAATCACATAGCAAGTAAATGACAGTATACTTTGAATACAAGATATTTAACTTCATATGCTGCTAATTTATGTCCAAAATGCTGAATTGCTATTCAGAGTAAATTAATTGAATTTATTTACTATTATTAAATTTATAAGTTAATGAATTTTGTTGTTAGAGACAAACATAACACTCCACCGATCCTCAAGTTTATAGGTCTTCAATGTGTGTGCTTGGCAAATCTTAGTTGTTGATTTTATGATTATCATTATTAATATTTTAATCTGACAGCTCTTGGCATGATTGTTTCTTAATTAGCTTTATGCATCTTGTCATGTCTATTCTGTAATACTGTAAACCTAGTGTATCGGGGGCAGCAAATTTGCAGCAGATCAGTACTTTGGATTTAGACTAGCTGGGCTGAACCACTTGCCAGTTATGTATCTTCAATAAAATTAAGTTTTAAAAGCTTTGGCTCCCTTACCTGCAGCCTGGGCATAATAGTAATAGCTACTTTATAATGCTGTTGCCTGAGTTTCATTATTAGAGCAATAGGAAACCACTAAAGTGTTTTAAGAAGGAGAAATTCTATTTACTCTTTTGAAGATTGTCTGACTTATTTGTGAGCAATGGATGGCTGAGAGAAAAGTGGAGATGAGAAAAGAAATTTGCAGATTGTAGCATATTTGGGGGAGAGTGGTGGTTTCTGACTAGGAAGGTGTGTCAGAGAGTTATGATTTCAGTGGTAGAATTCACAAAACCCTGTTGCAAATGGAAGATATGAGAAAGAATTAAGAAAGATCTCCGGGTTTCTGGTTTAAGCAATAGTGTAGATGACGTGGCGACAAACTGATAATAAAGACTAGAAAGAAAAGGAACATATTTTGGCAGTGATGATAGTGTTGCTGAATCAAAAGTAAACTTTTTCACTTTCATTCTATCGCTCCCTAGAGGATGAATTTTTTTTATGACTACCAATATTTTTCCAGTCTAGCATAATACCCAGTGAATATAATATTATGGGAAGCCTATTATAATAAATGCTCAGATATTTTTAAAAATAACTTTTTATTGGATTACACAATGTTATAAATATTGCTCGCTAATTTATTATTAATATATTTAAGGATCAATCAAGGGCTTCTCAGCTGTCACAGTGGTTAAAGAATCTGCCTGCTAAAGCAGGAGATGCAGGTTTGATCCCTGGGTTGAGAAGATCCCATGGAGCAGGGAACGACAATCCCCTCCAGTATTCTTGCCTGGAAAATTCCATGGACATAGGAACCTGGTGGGCTACAGTCCATGGAGTCACAAAGAATTGGGCATGACTGAGCACGCACACACAAGGATCTAAATAGCATGGTCTGCAACAATCCATTGTTCTATTGTTTAAATATAACCCCTATTAAGGAGAGTTATGACACTTTTCTGTATGAAGGAATGTTTCATACCCTTTGCTTTAAATTTCATTATTCTTCAGTTTACAGTTAGATTGTCCCACAAATACTAATTAGAGTAATTTTTTCCTCTCTCCTGGTTAATTTCTCACCACTCTGATCACTCCTGCAAATTTTGCTGGATATCCTAAAATATGGAAGTGCTTGGGTTATTCCTGTACTTGTAAATAATGTGATTTTCTGCTGCCTACCAAAATATGTCTAAGCTCTTTCCTGTATTTCAAAAACAGCAAATGATTTACTATGAAAAGACTGTACAGGAATTGGTGGAAAATCAGACTTAAAATGAAATCCATAGGCACTTTATTTTACATATCCTCTAAGCCAAAAATTGGAAATATACATGACTTGAGAAATTAAGAAAGAGGTCATGAGGATTAAACATGAAATACTATACTGTCTTTAAAAGTTCCAGATATAAATTTAGCATTTCATACATGCTGGAGCATAGCATTTAACTCTTAAATATTGATAAATTTATGATTTTCCAGACGACACTGTGATCATCTGGATGCCAAGGACTATGATAGTTAACTTTCTATAGACTGTTCCTGGACAAAATAAATGCTCAAGAGACATTTGTTGACAGAATAAAATGTAGATTGAGACTTGATATTATTAGAAGTTTTATGTATTCAATGTGTAAATGCTGCTGACATGTCAGTCACATGAAATTTTGTAATTGTCAGGATGATGTTATTATTTATCATTTACCAAATGGAGCACCGGCTTGGCGTAGAGTCTTTTGCACTGTTTTCTTTAGGGTGATGGAACACTTGGAGTTTGTCAGCCAGCATGGATGAATTTGTCTTTGGGTATAACCCTTTCTAGGTCATTCAGGTGTAGGTTAAAAAGAAAAATGATTGTAATGCTGGGGAAAGGTATATAAACCCTCATGCTGAAGTCAGTGTACTGAAAGCAAAGACTGCAGGCAACAGCCTTGAGTCCAGGCTTCTAGCGAACCCTTTATCCCATTGCTCCTTGCTCCCAACCTAACATCCATCTTAAGAGGTGAAGCAAGAGTTCCTGTCCCTAGCTCTTTTGAACTTGGAATTATAGTCCAACTCCCAGTCGGGCTGTCAATTACTGCCAATTCACAGGGCTAAGGGATAAACTTTATGGCCTCTTAGAAGCAGGGAAAGAAAAAAAGTGGGAGTGAGTATGAGCTTAGGAGATACTATCAATACGGATATTTCACTTGCCATTAGTTAATTTTATAAAGCTCTGCCTTATAAAAATCTGCTATCACACTGACAGCTAAAGGAGAAATAGTAAAGGCCATTTAGTGCTCACAAATCAGTTTATGGATAAACTGTAACTTCCCCCCAAATGAGACCTTTAAACCAGTGGATCCCAAACTTTAGTGTATGTTAGAGTCACCTGGAGGGTGTGTTAAATCCCCTCAAAATTTCTGACTCAGAAGATGTAAGAGGTTTTCAACAATTTGCATTTTAAACAAGTTCCAGGTGAGGATGGTGAGGATGCTACTACTAATCAGACTACAGTTTAGGAACTGCTCCTTTAAACACTGTTGCGAAATCTAGCTTTAAGATCATTTTATCAGTTGACATTACCATTAAAAAATAAAAACAACTATGGGAAAGAGGTATTGAATCTAATATACAGAGGTGCATTACAGGAACAGAATCCATAGGCCAGAATTGCCTTTTCAGTGTCCACATATATTCCAGAAGAAAATGAGGAGGAATAAGATGATAGGCATGCCTGACATTAAAGAAAAGCTTATTCGTGCCTAATGCAATGGAGAATTTGTTTAAGAACAATTCACAGGCATGACAGTCTGACCCTTCAGTGAGCCAAGTTCACGAGTGTTTAGCTGTTGGCTGGATTAGTGCAAATAAAGTACAGTAGGTGATAATAACAGTCAGAAGTCATGTAAAATATTGACACATCTTCTACTGTTCTCAAAGTTAAAGGACAGAGTATTTGACCTAACCTTCCCTTAAGTTTCTTTTTGATTCTTTCCTGTATCTGTCTTCCTCTTGGAGGAGCTAATCCAGTTGTATAGCTGCAGTTTATTTTGATAGCAACTCGAATTTGAAAAATGATATGCTTAAGTGTTGGAAGAATATACGACAGTTGACACCAGAAGTTCTCAACTGGGGAAATGTTGACCCCTAGAGGATATTTGGCAATGTGTGAAAATATCTTTTATGGTCACAGCTAGGGAGGGGCAACTGGCATCTAGTAGGCAGAGGCCGAGAATGCTGCTAACTATTCTACACCATACAAGACAGCTCCCCAACAAGAAAGAATTATCCAGCCCCAAATGTCAATAGTGCCAAGGTTGAAAACCCTGGTTTATATCCAGAAAATAAATGGACTGAAGAGAATCAATCTTTTCACATGCCTGGCCTTGAATGTGTAAGGGATAATTAGGGTATAGAATAGAAATACAGAAGCTATGCAGATTCTTTGTCACCTCCTGTTCCATCCTTAGGGTTTTACAGACCTGGCATCTTACAACCTTATGCATGAAATGAATATCCTAGAATACTAAATCAAATTCTTGTCTAACATAGAGTGCAATTTAATAGATGCTCATTATGATCAAATATAAAAGGCTCCAACTGACGTATTATTATTTCATTGGTGGTGATACTGATAGCTGCCTTTCTTACAGGCAGACTCTAGGACTGACAGCCAAAGATCCACAAAAACAATCTTTCCAAATCTTACTCAAGCAATTCAAGTTGATTTTTCTTTTGTAATGAAGCTGACATATTAAAAAAATATAAACACAGATTGCTCAAATGAAAGCATTTTGAATAGACTTCTCAACAGTTTTTTTTTTAATTTTACATGCTTCAGTGATACTGATTCTTTTTATCAGTCAAAGTAAATCAATATTTATGTCATCCAAGAAATCTGACTAATGCTAGGAATTACTGAATAGGCAATTACATTTCAAATGCAAAATTTAACAAAATAGTGGTAGAATGCAGAAAGCAAATGAAGTAGCAATACAGTAAAACCAAGTGCATTTCAGAGCCCACAGATTTGAAGCTTTTCCACAATCCATTTTCAATCCTTCTTTTTATATTCATAAATTCAAATTAAATAATAGAATTGATGAAAGAAATAAAAGATGTCATAAAGGTATCATCTTTCAACATAACATTCTTGGGTAGTTTATGACTACAAACAGAGTGGCAGCTTTATCTACTTTAACAGCTTTAGGGAACAAGGTTGAAAAGTATGTTCATGGGGAAATATGTCAAATTCATAAATGCTTAACATATCATAAGTAAAGACTTTTTTTTTATAAAAGCATACATCTGTCTCCCCTACTCCACATTCTAACATGCATATTTAATCTAAAATATCTCCTTTCCTACTGTGGAACTAGAAAAATAATATGATTCAATAAAATCTTTCTTCTTTGAATTTACTTACTTAGTGATTATACTTGTCAAATTAGTTTGACAAATTATTCCTATAATATTCATCACAGGGCCTAGAATCTGTAAGTAACAGATAAACTCTGCTGAGTCATACCACTCTCTGTATGGTTTCGCTTATTTATAAATTCAATGTCAACCTATAATTTTATATGTTGATTTTTCTAAAATCAAAAGTCACTCTTTATTACCTGGAAGAAAACATGCAATAAATTATACTTTATTTATACATTCATTTTATTGATAACAATGTTTTCTTTCAGTTTTTCTTTCCTAGGGGCTCTTCCAGGCAACTAAAGTGGCCAAGTGCATGATTTGCCCATGACTTCCCCAGTTTTAGCACTAAAGTTCCATGTAAGCATGAAAGGAGAAACTTATAGAGAAAGATATATAACCTTTTACTCCATCCAGTCATAAAGTCAAGAGTTATAATTCAGTGGGTAGAATAGGAGAGAAAAACACCATATGTATGTAAGTTTACAAAGCAAAAGCAATTGCAAATACAATGATCCAAATAATCCTGAGGCTGAATTCTATGAAATCTTTGGACACAATTCTCCTTAAACCTTAGAGTCTAAATATCAAGAAAGTGACACAGGAATTACAGTTGACTCAAAGTCATGGATTCTGAGCTTGCAGTCTCGGGTTATTTATTCTGTTCAATATCCTCTGCATTTATTTATGTTTTCTCTGGCCTCCAAACCTTCAGTTTTCAGTAAGGAAACTGTCACAACTAGGTTTTTGTATTCTACCCAGAGAATCCATGTCCTACTGACTCTAGCTTTACTCTCTTCCTAAATCTTAACCTTTTTCCTACTCGACATATCTAAAATCACCATGAATTCTCAGGAAAGCACAGAGGCACAATAAATGGCAGAATTGGTAATGGAACCGTTGAGCATTCATTACAAAGTCAGATGAATTCTTTGTCATTTATGAAGACAGGAGAGACTGACATTAAAATACGGTTCATTAAAAGTGAATTTTAGCCTGGCCATTTACAGTGCCAAAACAACTGGAGACTATTCTAATTTATACTGGAGTGCCTTCAAAAATATTTGAACTCTTAACTAAACACAGGGGAACTGGTAAGTTGAAAGCTGTGGGTATTGTACTGAAATGACGTATCTATTTATTTTAAAGAACACTGCCATATATCAGCCTAAGTACCCTTCAACACAAACTCAGTTGCACTGTTTAAAAGTATTCTTTTCTCCTCGCCCTTCAGTTTTACCTTACCATTTTTGCTGGGATATGTGTTGACAAATGATTCAGGGAAGTAAGTGATTAAGTAAGCTAAACTAATCACCTGCATACCCACATACGAATTGCTCATTCTTACCTAAATAAAAAACAGAATCAGAGCTAAGTAAGGGGACATGGTGCAAAGGTCAACATCCACAGCAAAATTGTCCCTACTTGTCCTTGCAAAGCTAACCTATCTCAAGAGCTATCACAAACAACATCCATGCTTTCCTCTCTAATATTTGAATTGAGGCTGTTTATTTACATGATGCTTTATAATAGCTGTAACCTTCATATTTTTTTATTCCTCATAATATTTTCTTATTTAACTGATTCACTTTGTTGTACAGTAAAAACTAACCCAACACTGTAAAGCAACTATGCGTTAGTTGCTCAGTCATGTTCAAGTCTGTGATGCCACGGACTGTAGCCTGTCAGATTCCTCTGACCATGGGATTTCCTAGGCAAGAATACAGAAGTGAGTTGCCATTTCCTTCTCCAGGGGATCTTCCCAACCCAGGGACTGAATCTGGATGTCCTGCATTGCAGGCAGATTCTTTACTGTCTGAGCCACCAGGGAAACCCTGTAAAGCAAGTATACCCCAATTAAAAAAAAATGTGAATCTTAGAGTTAGCTTTAGGAAGTATGTGAGTCAACGGTGAGATGAATACCAATTCATAAAGAAACAAACACTTGGGCAAGGGCTCACAGCGGTTTGATGTCTAATTCTTATGGACTAGAAACATGTAATGTTTTATTCTCTTAATATCTCATTTTACTAGGATAAAAATAATATCTTCCTAATAGTTTCAGTATCCAATTTCAGATTTTATCACAATGGAAGACTTTATTGGCATTACCAATCTGATCAATCAAGTCTTTCTCTGTTTTCTCTCATTGGGCTATTCAAATTGACTCCTCTACTGACTTATTTCCACTATCTTGGATAAAGTTTATGTCTCCCTTCCCAACCCCAAGTTGCTTACATATTTTTCAAGAGCAAAGACTTTGTGACTTCAGTGTATTTCCTAAATACCAAGCCTAGTGCCTTACCCAGACAGGTGCTGAGTGGATATATGAGATTAGGCACAGTATATCACTACAGTTAGTCAAGGATGATTCTTATTTTCTATTTTATGTATAGTGTCATTTAGATTACAGTTAAAAAGGAGATTTAGTTGTGTATGTGTATATCCCCTCCCAATATTTGTTTAGAAACATATTGGACTCATCATGAGCTACTATCAAGTTAAATGACTGACCATTCTTTCATTCATTTGACAAATGCCTGTTGCTAAGCAGAGCCCTGAAGTATGCAGAGATGGTGAAGAATCTGCCTGCAATGGAGGAGACCCGGGTTCAATTCCTGGATCAGGAAGATCCCCTGGAGAAGGGAATTGACAACCCAGTATTCTTGCCTGGAGAATTCCACTGACAGAGGAGCCTGGAGGGCTACAGTCCATGGGGCCACAAAGAGTCAGACATGACTGAACGACTAACATAATATTGATAAGCATGCATTAATATAAAAGCCTAATATAGCTTACTTGGACTATGGTTATTAAACACAACAGTGATCAGAATTCAGATTTTAATCCAGATCTTTCTGAAGCTTGGTCTGTTTCATCTCTATCCTCTTTTGTCCTCCAAAACTTTAGGCCAATTCCAGGATGTTAAACTATACACTGAGTCAAATTAGTTTGTTATCTATGTTATATAGTGACAAGTGAAATTTATATTCATATTTCTCTTCTTCTGCTTCTTCAAGTTCCCCTTGTTATAACTTCTTTTCAATGCTAAGGATGACACATATTTTGTATAAAATATTCATACATATACCGGTCAATATTACATTTTATTTGTGTGTATATCCTGAGCTGATATTCATCCAGCACATGTTGATATGAACAGACTGTTTATATATGCTGTCGATCTTATTGTCTAATGTTTGTGCCATACCATTTTATACAGCACCCCCGTATCCTACTATCAATGTGTCCAAGGGGAGCCAAGACTATTCTATTTCTCATGGTCAGTGAGGCAGTTAAGGGGCCAGTTGCCAATCACTAGGGAAGATAAGATCAGTTCAGTTGCTCAGTTGTGTCCCCACTCTTTGCAACCCCATGGACTATAGCACACCAGGCCTCGCTATCCATCACCAACTCCCAGTGCTTGCTCAAACTCATGTCCATTGAGTCAGTGATGCCATCCATCCATGTCATCTTCTGCCATCCCCTTCTCTTCCTGCCTTCAATCTTTCCCAGCAGATAAGATAGGACTGACTAAATCAGGTAGACCATTTTATTTTTTATTTTTACTTGCATAGCACTTTCTTTTTTTCTGGTAAACACATCTAGTTTTCTTCTAGGGAACTCCCTCATTGACCATGGGTGAAATTTTGGTAGGACTTGGATCCAAGTGCTCTGTCGACTTCCCTTGTGCCCTGCCAATGGGTAGGCATGCTGTTCAAACATAATCAGTCCAGCTGTCACTCTTAGAAATTTGAATCTTGAGCAAAGAAACAGAAAAACTAAAAATAAATTAACAAATCATTAAGTAACTAAACAGTTTGTCTCACTGACAACATTCTGACAACACTATTTATTAATTTCTATTGCATGGATTCACAACTGTAGGTGTTTTGGTGTTTCCTAGGGGTTGTTTTCCTTACTCCACACCCCCAAGCACTCCATCAGTAGTTGACTTACGAGCTCCAAAAATATATGTTGAAGTCCTAATTCACAGTACTTGTGAATATGGCCTGATTTTAAGAGGATCTTTGCAGATGTAATAAAATTAAGATGAAATCATGAAGGTGGGTCCTCATCTGACTATCATCCTTAAAAGAAGAGAAGAGACCCAGAAACAAATACACAGGCAAGAAATCATATGATGTCAGAGGCAGAAATTGGAGTGATGGGATTACAAGACAAGAATTACATGCAACACCAGAAGCTAAGAAACGGGTTGAGAATAGAGACTCTTTCCCCTAGAGAATTCAAGAGAGCGCATGCCAACACCTAGATTTCAGATTTCTGGTATCCAGAAAGAAAGAGTAAATGTCTTTTGTTTTTAAGCCGACCAGTTTGTACTTCGTTATCTCAGTTCTAGAAAATTAAAACAGCCAGTTACTCCAAAATCTTCAAGAAAAAAGTAAAACGCCTTAACAATTATCTTAGAGAACCTGACAGTCAATATTAGCTGCAACTTAATTTTATTCAGATATAATTTGGATGATCGTATAGATTCAAGGAAGTTGGGTCTCTCCTACAGCCTACTCATAGTAATCCTACTCTAAGTTGCCCCTCACTGATCTAAAAACTAATACAATCCAGCTCGGGCCAATGACTCACAAGGGGAATCTGCTAAGAGCCTTCTGGAAATGGGTTTTCCTCCTAAGGAAAGAGACTGGCATGTAAGAAGAGATGTGTTTCTCTCCACCTCTTTACCCTCTGCTACAGAAATTGTCTCAGAGTACTGCAGATGTCTTGTAACCATGTGGTAAACATCACCAACACATTGAGTGTGTATCAGAAGTGGAATGAACTTGTGTACTTGTGTAGGACACTGCAAAAACCCTGGTATCTGTAGGCTCAGGAATTATATGAGCTGAAAAAGAAAAATCTATTATATTAGCCACATTCTATTGTGTGTTCTAGTATTTTTAGTCAAAGCATCTTAACTGTACAATACCATAGATTGGAAATTCTCTAAGAACTTCAATCCAGAAAGTCAGTTGGCTAACAAGAGTGGCATTAGTGATCAGATGCTTGAAGGTAATTTCTGATCAGTGCAAGGACTATCTGTGTTTGTTGTTTGGTTTTATAGTACATGCTGTGGATGTCTACTTACCACAACTAAAAGTAAATAAGGGTTACAGATACTGAATCAGTTATGCTGGAATCTCTAAAATATCCTGAAAGCTGGGCTTTCCTTTAGTCTTTTCCTAATATTTCCAAGATCTCTGGGCCACAGACTTTGAGTATTTTTAGCTTCTATTTAGGGGAGAATAAGAGAGAAAAAACTGAGGCAGGAAAATAAAAAGAGAGTGATAAAACCAAATGAACACCCACCTCCCAGAGTAATGGAAATAAAAGCAAAAATAAACAAATGGCACCTAATTAAACTTAAAAGTTTTTGCACAATGAAGGAAACTATTAGCAAGGTGAAAAGACAACCTTCAGAATGGGAGAAAATAACAGAAAATGAAGCAACTGACAAAGAATTAATCTCAAAAATGTACAAGCAGCTCATGCAGCTCAATACCAGAAAAATAAATGACTCAATCAAAAAATGGGCCAAAGAACTAAACAGACATTTATTCAAAGAAGACACACATATGGCTAACAAACACATGAAAAGATGCTCAATATCACTTATTGCTGCTGCTGCTAAGTCACTTCAGTCATGTCCGACTATGTGCGACCCCATAGACGGCAGCCCACTAGGCTCCTCTGTCCCTGGGATTTTCCAGGCAAGAATACTGGAGTGGATTGCCATTTCCTTCTCCAATGCATCAAAGTGAAGTCGCTCAGTCGTGCCCGACTCTTAGCGACCCCATGGACTGGAGCCTACCAGGCTCCTCCATCCATGGGATTTTCCAGGCAAGAGTACTGGAGTGGGGTGCCATTGCCTTCTTCAATATCATTTATTAGATAAATGCAAATCAAAACCACAATGAGGTACCATCTCACGCTGGTCAGAATGGCTGTAAAAGTCTACAAATAATAAATGCTGGAGAGGGTGTGGAGAAAAGGGAACTCTCTTACACTGTTGGTGAGAATACAAACTAGTACAGCCACTATGGAGAACAGTGTGGAAATTCCTTTAAAAAACTGGAAATAGAACTGCCATACAACCCAGCAATCCCACTGCTGGGCATAAACACTAAGGAATCCAGAACTGAAAGAGACATGTGTATCCAAATGTTCATTGCAGCACTATTTACAATAGCTAGGATGTAGAAACAACCTAGATGTCCATTGGCAGATGAATGGATAAGAATGTGGTACATATACACAATGGAATATTACTCAGCTATTAAAAAGAACACATTTGAGTTTGTTCTAATGAGGTGGATGAAACTGGAACCTATTACACTGAATGAAGCAAATCAGAAAGAAAAGCACCAATACAGTATATTAAAGCATATATATGGAATTTATAAAGATGGTAATGATGACTCTATATGTGAGACAGCAAAAAAGACACTGATATAAAGAACAGACTTTTGGACTCTGTGGGAGAAGGCGAGGGGGGGATGGTTTGAGAGAACAGCGTTGAAACATGTATATTACCATATATGAAATAGATGACCAGTCCAAGATTGATGCATGAAACAGGGCACTCAAAGCAAGTTCACTGGGACAACCCAGAGGGATGGAATGGAGAGGAAGGTGGGAGTGGGGTTTGGGACGAGGGGACACATGTACACCTGTGGCTGATTCATGTCAATATATGGCAAAACACACATTATTATAAAGTAACTAGCTTCCAATATAATATATAAATTAATTAGAAAAAAGGACAGTTCTAACATAATGCAAACCTGGCATTGATCAAGAGTTTAAAATTTTATTCCTGAATATGGATATGTAGCCTTGAATCACAGTAGTTTTTCACTAAAAATTTTGTTTGGTAAGGAAGTCTCTCATGTATTTTAAAAACACATAATTTAGTTTGGGAAGAGGTACTAGGAAATGTCCTTGTCAGTCAGAAAGCCCTTATCCTTTCAAGTAAACCAAGCTAACTGTAGGTTAGGAATAGATTTTACCTTCTTTACATCTGTGTTCATTGCATTCTTGCATTCTTTCTCATAATTGCCTCCTCCTGCAATTCCAGATACCATGGGCATGTTCACAGTAGGAAGTGGTTAGTGGGATAGAGGAGCAGCTAGGCCTGTAGTGATTTATCAGAAAAAGTTAAAAAAATCCACTTTTCCCAAAATATTTTCCCATTAGATTCATTCACTTTGGACGGTACTCAGGACCATTTTTACTTGCAAGGTAGAACATCAAAGCCAGAAACATAATTCTTACAATTGAGTAATACTAATCACTGTCTATTATATATCATTTGCCTTGATTCATGGACCTAACATTCTAGGTTCCTTTGCAATATTGCTCTTTACAGCATCAGACCTTGCTTCCATTACCAGTCACATCCACAACTTGGTGTTGTTTTTGCTTTGGCTCCATCTCTTCATTCTTTCTGGAGTTATTTCTCCACTGATCTCCAGTAGCATAGGGGATGGCAAGAGTGAACATTGACATTTTAGCAATCAGCAGACTAAAATGGACTGGCATAGGTGCATTTAACTCAGATGACCATTATGTCTACTACTGTGGGCAAGAATCCCTTAGAAAAAATGGAGTAGCCATCATGGTCAACAAAAGAGTCCGAAATACAGTACTTGGATGCAATCTCAAAAAGACAGAATAATCTCTGTTCATTTCCAAGGCAAACAATTTAATATCATGGTAATCCAAGTCTATGCCCTGACCAGTAATGCTGAAGAAGCTGAAGTTGAATGGGTCTATGAAGATTTACATAACCCAACTAACCTAGACCTAGAATTAACATCTAGAACTAGCACCTAAACTAGTGACCTAGAACTAACATCAAAAAAGATGTCCTTTTCATTATAGGGGATTGGAATGCAAAAGTAGGAAGTCAGGAAATACCTGGAATAACAGGCAATTTTGGCCTTGG
Source organism: Bos javanicus (assembly GCF_032452875.1). Classification (NCBI taxonomy): domain Eukaryota; kingdom Metazoa; phylum Chordata; class Mammalia; order Artiodactyla; family Bovidae; genus Bos; species Bos javanicus. The sequence goes on along the minus strand of NC_083874.1, from coordinate 76,721,637 downwards.
AGTACAGAATGAAGCAGGGCAAAGGCTAATAGAGTTTTGCCAAAAGAATGCACTGGTCATAGCAAACACCCTCTTCCAACAACACATGAGAAAACTCAACACATGGACATCACCACATGGTCAACACTGAAATCAGACTGATTATATTCTTTGCAGCCAAAGATGGAGAAGCTCTATACAGTCAGCAAAAACAAGACTGGAGCTGTCTGTGGCTGAGATCAAGAACTCCTTATTGTCAAATTCAGACTTAAATTGAAGAAAGTAGGGAAAACCACTAGACCATTCAGATATGACCTAAATCAAATCCGTTATGATTATACAGTGGAAGTGACAAATAGAGTCAAGGGATTAGATCTGATGACAGAGTGCCTGAAGAAATACGGATGGAGGTTCATAAGCTATTTCAAATCCTAAAAGATGATGCTGCTTAAAGTGTTGTACTCAGTATGCCAGCAAATTTGGAAAACTTGGCAGTGGCCACAGGACCGGAAAATGTTGATTTTCATTCCAATCCCAAAGAAAGGCAATGACAAAGAATGCTCAAGCTACCGCACAATTGCACTCAACTCACACACTAGCAAAATAATGCTCAAAATTCTCCAAGCCAGGCTTCAACAATATGTGAACTGTGAACTTCCAGATGTTCAAGCTGGTTTTAGAAAAGGCAGGGAAACCAGAAATCAAATTGGCAGCATCTGCTGGATCATCGAAAAAGCAAAAGAGTTCCAGTAAACCATTTATTTCTGTTTTATTGACTATGCCAAAGCCTTTGACTGTGTGGATCACAATAAGCTGTGGAAAATTCTGAAAGAGATGGTAATATAGACCACCTGACCTGCCTCTTGAGAAATCTGTATGCAGGTCAGGAAGTAACAGTTAGAACTGGACATGGAATAACAGACTGGTTCCAAATAGGAAAAGGAGTATGTCAAGGCTGTATACTGTCACCTTGCTTATTAAACTTATATGCAGAGTACATCATGAGAAATGCTGGGCAGGATGATGCTGGAATCAAGATTGCTGGGAGTAATATCAATAACCTCAGATATGCAGACGATACCACCCTTATGGCAGAAAGTGAAGAACTAAAGAGCCTCGTGAAGAAAGTGAAAGAGGAGAGTGAAAAAATTGGCTTAAAGCTCAACGTTCAAAAAACTAAGATCATGGCATCTGGTCCCATCACTTCATGGCAAATAGAAGGGGAAACAGTGGAAATATTGGCAGACTTTATCTTTTTGGGCTCCAAAATCACTGCACATGGTGACTGCATCCATGAAATTAAAAGATGCTTACTCCTTAGAAGGAAAGTTATGACCAACCAAGACAGCATATTAAAAAGCAGAGGCATTATTTTGCCAACAAAGGTCCATCTGGTCAAAGCTATGTTTTTTCCGGTAGCATGTATGGATGTGAGTGTTGGAGTGTAAAGAAAGCTGAGCACCGAAGAATTGAGGCTTTTGAACTGTGGTGTTGGAGAAGACTCTTGAGAGTCCCTTGGACTGCAAGGAGATCCAACCAGTCTATCCTAAAGGAGATCAGTCCTGGGTGTTCATTGGAAGGACTGATGTTGAAGCTGAAATTCCAATACTTTGGCCACCTGATGCAAAGAGCTGATTCATTGGAAAAGACCCTGATGCTGGGAAAGATTGAAGGCGGGAGGAGAAGGAGACAACAGAGGTTGAGATGGTTGGATGGCATCACTGACTCAATGGACATGAGTTTGACTAGACTCCAGGATTTGGTGATGGATAGGGAGGCCTGGAGTGCTGCAGCCCATGGGGTCGCAAAGAGTCGGACATGACTGAGTGTCTGAAATGAACTGACTGATTATCTATCATAAACCAAAACAAGATATTCTAAGTAAGGTAGAAAGAACAGATTTGGGATGTGCAAATAGAGGTTTCTGTGATATTATGTATATTATTAAAAGTGTCTAGAGAGTTCCTTATCTGAATATTTTGGTTAATATAAACTTTGTTTGCCATAATTTCACACGCAGTTAATGTTATCTGCATGACCTAGATGAGTCCAGATAAAATAAACACTTGGTTAATGTGTTTTAATGGCAAGACTAGTGCTTATTTGCATGTTGGCATTATAAAATGTAAAGTGCTTTTTAATATAAAACCTGAGATGCAACAAGATAGGGAAACCTTTTTAATTTACTGAATGCTGCATTTAACATTTTTACAAAATTATCATAGGAAACTATATGGAATTACACATTGATATTTACTTAATAAGATTTCACAGTGTATATAAATAGATGCACATTTGTTACAATATCATATTTTGGATGTCATAGATGCTGAGCTATCTTTCATGGTCATGTTTTATTTTTATCACAGGCAATTTTTCATGGTGCCCTATTATCATAGGAATACTTCCTCCAGAGAAAATGTGCCTAAGCCATTATGCTAAATGTATGTTAAGTACTATATCTTCTGTTATGGTCTGCTATATGATTTATCTTATCAAGTAGGAAAACAAAGGATGAATTGTGTCCTCTTTATATAATGTTTACTTAAAATTTCATAAAGTGCAATGTATTTACTTCCTTGGACTCTGTTTTGTTCTTATTCTCAATCATAGTAAATATTTGCACTTGCAGACTGCTGCCTGTAGCTTACATGTGCTGGAGAGTGAATAGATAAAAGGATGAAATCATAGAAGAAGACCAAACTTTAGCAGCAACCTTCATGCAAATGCAATGCACACAAGAGATTCTGATTTATATTCCTATTATGTAAAATGATTTCATTTCTGGCTTTTCACAATTTCAAGGAACTCCTGTTTACCAAGGCAGAGTCATGAGGCTCACCAAGCAGCTGTGTGAGACTGTAACCATCTGAAATCCAGCTGTGACTGTGGAATTTCAAGTATATTAGGATGAGGGAAAACTTTCTGAAAACCATTTCCAGTATCTATGCTTGAATTCAGTCTATGAAGGTTTTATGAAAAATTAGAGATGATGACTCAGCTTGTTGTATCCATGCTTTGCAGGCAAAATTCATCTTTTTGAAAAATAACATAGGCTAAAAATGCCAGGTATAATCATCACCTATAAATCAAACCTAGCAAGTCCTTTTTATTCATGGGCTTCTTATTCATAAAATAAGAAATATTTATATGTATCACTCACTTTCTTCAAACTATCAGAACATCCCTTGACCTGATGAGAAAGAAAGGTGAAGGCTGTGATGCTATTGTTTTGGTCCATGTATAGAAATCCTTGTTAGGATAGATAAGGAAGGTGGTTTGACTGTGAATGAGCAAGTATTGCAAATCCTGAAAGCCTCAAATAGAAGCCATGTTTTCAGCAATGGTTCATTGAGGTGGAAGAGGACAAACAATTTGATTGAAGCTCCTGATGCTGGGAAAGATTGAAGGCATGAGGAGAAGAGGGCTACAGAGGATGAGATGGTTGGATGGCATCATTGACTCAATGGACAAGAGTTTGAGCAAAATCTGGGGGACAGTGAAGGACAAGGAATCCTGGGGAACCATGGGATCACAGAGTCAGACACAACTGAGCAACTGAACAACCACAGCAGCAATCTGTGAAGTGACCAATTTTCATAAAACTATCAAAATATGTTAATCCAATCCAGGGTAATATTTTAAGCTGTTTATTGCCAGAGGCATGAGCAGGGGCAAAAACAGGTAGGAGGCAGGAGGATATTCAAATATAAATGCCAGGGCAAATGGGTGGGAGGACAGATTCTGGGGCAGGTGGAGATAAATTGGCTGAATGTTCTCAAAACTAAAGAGGAAAATTTGTGTTTATGGAGAAGTTCATCTATTCTTAGAAAATGTTCAGAAATGAGGAAATGCTGGGTATCTAAAATCATTTCATAAATTCAATATTTGGCAAGTTGATTTTCATTGAATGGACTTTTAACAAATTGATGTTGGCTGAATTTGGTAGTGTCAAAAGCCACTAAACACTCTGGATTAAACTTTTCTGTATGGGAAGTATCCCTTACAATAGTGCTAATGACTTTAATCCAGTCAGATCAACAATTGTGCTCTGAACTAGGGGAGAGGGTGGGAGGTCAAGTTCACCTGGGTGAGAGGGAAGAGATTTTTGACCTCAGGTCTTCCACAGGTTGCAAATTATTGTAATAACAGAAAAAAGTAGTGAAAAACTAAATGTCTGGTTATAGGGCAAAGTTAAATAATATATGGAATGCTGATTTAGGTATTTATATGATAATGAATATTTATCAGCATGGAAAGATATACAATAGACTGTGAGAGGAGAAACTATCTGATATGCTCACTATTAACCTAGCACAGTACGTGGAATAAAGGAAAAGGGACCAGATTATCAAAGATAATATAAAAACTTTAAAAAACTGTAAAAACTATAAAAACTGTAAAGAAAACTTTTTGAAAGAAATTTTCCCCAGGTTTTAATAGCACTAAGTATTTTTAAAATTATTTATCTGTAATTTCTAATATATATCAATAATGTTTTAATTTTTAGAGAAAAAAATAAACTTATACTAAAGGAATTACATTATTTTGAAATAGTTTGCAAACTTTTTACTCTCTTTTGATGTCATTGAATTCCAATTGTATATGTGACACTTTTTTTTTTTTTTTTACCATTTGGCTGATAGAGTCCATTGGACAAGTTAGAGCAGGCAGTTAGGCAGATATAAGCAGATAAGGGAGGCATGGCATGGATAATGTGGCAGGAAACCATGTATTTTGGGATGACAGAGGTTCTAAAGACAGACAAAGAAAGGTGGGAAAAGATGGGTGTCTCCAATTGTAACCTTTTGCTCATTATGGCTTCATTACAATAAAATTACCTTGCATATAAGAAGTAGCAATTATGCCCTGACACCAGGATACTTCTGATCAAGTCTGACTAAATAAGGCCAAAAATCCCTCCTCCCCTTGGGAAAGTGGGGATGGGTTGAAAATCAGGTAATATGACCCCAAACCCGACCCTCTGCTATGAATATCCCACTCAATCATTTTCCCACTCCGTATAACCAGCGTGCCAAAGAAACTCAGAGCACTTGCTCATCTGAACCTGTCCCATCTACCTCCTGAGAATGTGTGCGCTGTGTAGGCTCAGTCGCTCAGTTGTGTCTGACTATTTGTGACCCCGTGGACTAAACCCACCAGGCTCCTCTGTCCATGGAATTTTCCACGCAATAATACTGGAGTGGGTTGCCATTTCCCCCTCCAGGAGATCTTCCCAATGCAGGGACTGAACCTGAATCTTTTGTGTCTCCACATTGGCATGCAGATTCTTTACCACTGTGCCGCCTGGGAAGCCTTCCTCAGAATGTAGTGTAGCTCAAAAAATTCTGGCTTTGCTTTCTTGGTCTCTCTCTGAACTCCTTCTGCTATGAAATAAGAACCTACTGTCTAGTATCAGACGTATAGAGCAATAATCATGCGGCCCCCACCTCACCAAAAACAACAAAACTCAATTCCATATATTCATCCTGTGCATGTGTGCGTGCTAAGTTGCTTCAGTTGTGTCCAACTATGTGCAACCCTATGGACTGTACCCTTCCAGGCTCCTCTGTCCATGGGGATTCTCCAAGCAAGAATACTGGAGTGGGTTGCCACACTCTTCTCCAGGGGATCATCTTGACCCAGAGATTGAACCCATGTCTCTTATGTCTCCCGCACTGCCAGGTGGGTTCTTTACCACAAGTGCCACCTGGGAAGCCCATATTCATCCTGTAACTGATACTTAAAAAACAGTATGTTGTATATAGCTTTCTGCTTAGATCTATTAAAGGTACGCATGTCAAGATGATTTCAGTTACATTCTGCTTTTATACATATATGTTATTATGCAAAGGACAGGTGGGAAAAAAGTGGGTATTGCACATCAGATAAATGGTGATTATTAATAAGAAAACAAATCCTTTGCTCAAAGAATCCATTTGGAGAGGAGGTAAGAATATAAAAGTTTAACAGTGCTAGAAAATATTCCTTATAAAGGTTATAGTCATTCAGGAGTCATTGTTAGCATATAGATTTTGGAATAGTGGTTCATTCATATAGATTCATGAATGGCTAAAAATGGGTGTTATTCTTTACTCAACTTTGTGCTCAGCTTCTAAACATATCTTCAGGTCTTCAAGGTAAATTCTGGTTTAGTAGAAACCTTAATTTGGAATGCTTTCCTTAGTTTCAAAGCATTAAGACACTCTCCTGAGTGATGTTATTAAAATAGTAAAATATATCCCCTCTTCCAGTCCACTGTAATCCATTGCATTGTTTAAGGGAAAAATATTTGTATACCATCCTCTGCTAACTTTGGTTTAGGCTTCCCTGGTGGCTCAGAGGTAAAGAATTTGCTTGCCAATGTAGGAGGCACAGGTTCAATCCTTGGATCAAGAAGATACCCTGGAGAAGGAAATGACAACCCGCTCCAGTATTCTTGCCTGGGAAATCCCATGGAGAGAGGAGCCCCATGGGCTACAGTCCATGGGGTCACAGAGTCATTTGTATACTGCCATATTTTCATACACAGCGATCATTTAAAGAAAGATATTTGCAAAGAATCAATTTGGGCTCAAATATATAGAACTATTTATTTTCCTCATAAAGACAGCATATTTTGAAAAAAAAATATTAGTAGAAAAAAACAGATATTTCTATTAGCAAAGGCCTCTGGGTATGCTCTGGAGGCAAGAGAGTGAGAAAAGAGGAACAGATGATGTTCCATGTAATAATGCAAAGACCTGTATCTATTGCCATTAGGAAATTAAGCTTGAAGTGATAAAGTACACTCTCACACTATTCTCCTAAAAACAGTTATTTTAGACTAATGAAAATGAACTGTGGGAAATAAAATAAAGATTTGGTAACCTATGTGTGTGAAAAAATAAATAAATAAATAACTCTAGGGCAGTACCAGTACTTGAAGGAAAGAAGTGAAGATCTGCATTCTGAGGGACTGAATGCAAATGCCCAAGTGACCCTCCCGTTATCATTATCTTTTCTTTTGTTTCATTTTCTTCATTGTATTCTTTATTAGTGTCCAAAAAACTATTGACAGCTTATCTCTTGTTTATTATCTGTCATCTCCTTGAACTAAAATGTGTTTTATGAGAACTGGCAGTCTGTCTACATTGATTGTTGATACATCCCCTTCTCTCTAAAGATGTTTGGAACAAGATATTTGATCAAAAAGCATATATCATTTGATATATGTATGGCTAATACTATAAGGAATTAAGGAACACAGCAATTAAGATGAGTGGAGGTAACTTTTGAGTTTCCCTGGTGGCTCAGAGGGTAATGAATCTTCCTGCAATGCAGGAGAACCCAGTTCAATTCCTGGGTTGGGAAGATGCCCTAGAGAAGGGATAGGCTATCCACTCCAGTATTCTTGGGCTTCCTTGGTGGCTCAGATGGTAAAGAATCATCTGGGTTTGATCCTTGGTTTGGGAAGATCCCCTGGAGGAAGGCATGGCAACTCACTCCACTATTCTTGCCTGGGCAATCCCCATGGACAGAGGAGCCTGTCAGACACAATTGAGTGACTAAGCACACACGAGTTCAGTATCATCATTTACATATTAGATATATAATGCTGGAGGACCAGAGCATGACAACTAAAGCAAAGAGTAGTGTGTTCTGGTAGAGATGAGAGCAGTTTGTAGGAAAAGGAAGTACAACAAAGCAGCTCTGGTTTCGGCAGTCTCAGATACAGATGTTGGAAACCATTCTAGAGGAAGAAGACCTATAAAGCAGAGGAAATGGATTTCTGATTTACTTTTAGAAGAGATGAACTGCTCAACTTAACCATAAATTCTCATAGGACCTAACTTTTAATTTCTGAGCTCTAAAGAAAGGTTATCCAATCCATATTTCCTGAACTGTGTCTAAGCTATGTTTTCATTGCATGGCAATTGTAGTTTGCAAAGTACATCTGTATAATCCTAAGCATTTCTTGGCTTGCAGTCTGGAAAATGTCAGTGGCTTATATCTCATGGGAAATGTTGTAAACATTTTAATTAGATACCATTCTGCTTCTGTCTTATTTTCTGGAGAAACACGGCTCCTATTACCTTCTACCTCCTGAGAGAATGCTACACGTACGATGTAGAAAACATAGGTCACTTCAACCCACTGTCTGTGGGTGTGAATACAGTCTGTGTCTATGCAAAAATATGTATGTTTACAATGTATGTATGTGAACAATATGTTTGTATGTACAGTGTATGTATGTGAACAGAATATGGGCGCATGTATGGGTTCATATGTAAACATTCCTTTTGTGTGATGTCTTTAGGATAAAAATCCTGATAGAATGAATTGCTGAAAACCTATCATGATTTGCTAGAAAGTAGAAACCTAAGTTCAATTTAGGCTTTAAATTTCAGGTGATAAAAAGATCTGGAAGTCAGTAAGCATTAAGTGGGGTGTTCTGAATATTATTTGTTCTTTAGAGACCAGAAGAGCAAATGATATTACACAGAGTCAGAGAGACATTAAAGTGACTTGGAATGAGAAAAGAACACTGCAAGCTGCAAAGATTTGCAACATGTTATTCCAGATTGAATAACTCAGTCATTGGGGCACACAGTACATTATATTGTATTCTGCTTATGAAAGAGACCAAAGAAACAAGTATTTGTTTACGCTTGCAATATGATAAAAATATAATGAAATATAAGCACTTTGGGCTTATCATGCAATGACCTCCAATCAAGCCACTGAAAGTATTCCTGAAAAGTTTTAAGGAAAATAAAAATGGGTTTTGCATATAGTAACTTGGCATTACTGGGACACTGTATTTGTGAGAAATATTCTTGAGTGTCTTATAAGTACTCTTAAAGGAGTTTTTCAAGGATCTATGTCATATATATCCAGGATTGTTCACCATCAGCACAATCTGTGATCATGGACAAGAGTGTATCCAATAGCCTAGCTGGCAACCCTGCTTGGATATTTGAAGGACATGCCAACTGTGGCATGCCCAAAGAAGAGAAAACAAACAAACATAATTTTTAAAACCTCTTAAATCTTATTTTTAGCCTCAAACCTTGCTTTTCCCATCTTTCAAATCTCAGTAAATGTCAGTGCCACCTACCCCATTGTATAAGCCAAAAGTATAGCATTATCATTATCTCTTTCTTTTTCTCCATTTCCCTGTCCACTGTTAACTCATTTTGATTCTACTTTTAATTTTTTTTTGCTGTATGCAACAGATATTTATTTACTATATCAACACATATCTTAAATTCTCACAATTTATTTTCCATATAGCTGCCCCAGTATTCTGTTTGAAATGTAATTCAGATTATATCTATTTCCTGATCAAAATCCTCCAGGGGTTTCTCATCACTATTAGAATAAAATACAGGCATCTTACCACTTATAATGTTGTACCAGTCTATATTCTCGAACTATACACCTCCTCCAATTTTTATCACTTGAAGGACTGATGCTGAAGCTGAAACTCCAATACTCTGGCCACCTGATGTGTGGAACTAACTCATTGGAAAAGACCCTGGAGCTGGGAAAGATTGAAGGTGGCAGGAGAAGGGGACGACAGAGGATGAGATGGTTGGATGGCATCACCATCTCAATGGACATGAGTTTGAGTAAACTCTAGGAGTTGGTGATGGACAGGGAGGCCTGGTGTGCTGCAGTCCATGGGCACAAAGAGTCAGACATGACTGAGCAACTGAACTGAACTGATTCTTCTCTGGATACGTTTTAAAATTCTGCTTTTTAAACGGGCCAAGACAGGAAAATTCCAGTCTCTTCCACCAAATGCAAGCATGACTTGTTGGAAGGAATACAGATACCTGAGGATTCAGAAAAACAAATAGTAACAGGTGGACTGGGAAATAAGAGCAGAATTCAAAGTGCCACTAAACTGGTGGTGAATTTACTATTTTCTCTGCTTCTATATTGCTTGTCCTAGCCTGAACTCAAAGGGAGGACAAAACCGCATACTAAAGATAGACAGAGTTTAAGGAGTTACTGAGAACTGTATAGGGAACTTCTGAAATGCAGAGACACTAGGAGAATTTCCTGTAGGTATTTTTCTTCCTCTTTTCTATTGTCTCTTGTACTCTCTAGCCCCTGGGGAACTCTGTAACTGAAGCTGCAGCTTGGTAGTTGAGCAGGCACCTAAAACTCCGAGACAGTGAAACCTTCTTAACAGTGGAGCCATGATTCTAAGAGCAGGGTGATGAATCTGTTGCTCATTGCTTTCTTTCTATTTTTTCCTCATTGCTTTTAGTTGTTGTTGTTGTTGTTTTTATATTTTCACTGTGTGCTCAGGTGCTGAATCATGTCCAACTCTTTGTGACCCACGGTCTGAGGCCCACCAGGCTCCTCTGTCCATGGCATTTGCCAGGCAAGAATACTGGAGTGGGTTGCCATTTCCTACTCCAGGGGATCTTCCTGATCCAGGGATCAAACCTGTATCTCTTGTGTCTCCTGCATTGTCAGATGGATTCTTTACTACTGCGCCACCTGGGAAGCCCTGCTGCTGCTGCTAAGTCACTTCAGTCGTGTCCGACTCTGTGCGACCCCATAGACAGCAGCCCACAAGGCTCAGGCAAGAACACTGGAGTGGGTTGCCATTTCCTTCTCCAATGCATGAAAGTGAAAAGTGAAAGTGAAGCTTCTCAGTCATGCCGACTCTTAGCGACCCCAGGGACTGCAGCCTACCAGGCTGCTCCATCCATGCGATTTTCCAGGCAAGAGTACTGGAGTGGGTTGCCGTTGCCTTCTCCTACCTGGGAAGCCCTACTTGCCTCCAAATTTAGACACAGTTGTGGGAAGTACATGGAAGAGCAGGTTAACTAAAGCTCAAGCTCTCTGACCAGAGGATCTAGAAAGGAAGCTGCAGGGAACTGGGAAGTATCATGGAGTGTTTCAGAGAGAAGGGAGCTTAAAAGAGAGAGAGTGAAATCCCATAAAAGTGTGTATGAAACCCTGTGTTTACTTTTGAACTGAACATGTGGGAATCTGCCCCTAAATACAATATCAAAGGCTTTAAAACTGACTATGATGCAGACCAGGCCCAGAACAGCTACTAGAAAGTGAAGCACCAAGTGATCCAAACAGCACTGCCAACACTAAGATCTGCACTGACACTGAAACCCCAGTCGAAAGAATATAGACCAGACTTGTTAGTTCAAACTTGCAAAGAGAAAACCAACCATCTTCCTACGTTTTAAATAGTAGTCAGAGTCTCATAACACATCAATCAAAATGTCAAGGATACAATCCGAAACTACTTGGGATATGAAGAATCAAGGAAATCTTAACACTTGAAGGGAAAAAAAAAAAACACAGATATCAAAACCGATATAACAAAGTGGTTAAAATGGAATTTTTTAACTGAATAATACAATAATTAAATTAGAAAATGCACCAGATGGCCTATATGAGAGAATGGAGATGACATAATAAACAGGCAGATAACTTCAAGGTAGATTATGAGAAATCAAGCATTCTTAGAAAAAAAGAGAGAGAAAAATAAAAGATTAAAAGGAAAAAAATAAAAAGAGCCTCAATATCCTGTGGAACAATATAAAAAGGTCTAACATTGGTGTCATCTGAGTCATAAAAAGAGGGAAAAAAATGTATGTGATAGAGAAAAATGTGTTTTAAAGAAAAATAACTGAAAACTTCTCAATTTGGTAAAAGATACAAATTTACAGATGCAAGAAGGAGGCTCAGAAAATTCCAAGCAAGATAAACTCAAAAAAACTCACATGAGGCACAGCATAATCAAACTTCTGAAATTAAAGATAAATTTACAAAATTTTGACTACAAGCCAGGACTCCTTATATAAGGAGACACTAATTCAAATGACTCTATATTTGATATCAGAAACCATAACAGTCAGTGGAAGTAAAACATTTTTAAAGTGCTGCAAAAAAAATTTACATTAAAATTCTATAATCAGTGAAATCACTGGTAAGAAATCTGTAACTAGGAAAAAAGGAAGAGTAACAAAAATGGCAAACATCCATTACATATAAAAGACTATCTTCCTTTGCAGTTCTTTAAAATACACATGAGAATTGAAAGGAAAACGTATGACATTTTCTAATAAGTTATTCAATAGATGTAGTTGTAATATCTAAGGACTGGAGGGTAAAATAATTTACGCTTTGGTAAGGTTTCTGCTTATCATTTAATGTAGTAAAATATTAAGTCTTTATAAAATGAAAAAAAGTGTATGTGCCATAAACCCTATAAGCTTCAATAGATAAATTAAAATGGAATGCTAAAATTTGTTTAAACAATTCAAAAGGAAGCAAGAAGGGAAAACAGAAGAATAAATATCAGAAGGAAAACTCAGAAAACAAAGAGTAAGACTAATATGTTTAGATTTAGGCAGACCTTGATCCAAACATATTGATAATTTTATTAAATGCAGTGATTTAAACTCACAAATTAAAAATAGAATTTGTCAAAATGGTTTAAAAATACTTATGCCTTACAACAATCCTATTTTATATGTATTTATGTAATTGACTCCAATACTTTGGCCACCTGATGTGAAGAACTGACTCGTTTGAAAAGACCCTGATACTGGGAAACATTGACGACAGAGGATGAGATGGTTGGATGGCATCACCAACTCGACGCACGTGAGTTTGAGCAAGCTCCAGGAGATGGTGAAGGACAGGGAAACCTGGCGTGCTGCAGTTCATAGGGGCGCAAAGAGTCAACATGACTGAGCAACTGAACAAGATAATTAAGTTAAAGGTAAATGGATTGCAGAAACAATGCTAAGCAACTGCTAATCAAAAGAAAGCTGGAGTAACTATATACTAATATTAGACTTCAAAGCAACAGAAATTACTAAGGAAAAAGATGGACAGTATAGAATGATCATTCTCATTTCAAGGCCTTTAAATTCAGTTGTTTATCTGGAACACTGGTGAGCATATGGCTGCCTTATCAAGTATCATCTCTTACAAAGAGTCCTCTCTAGCCCTCTCTAGTCATCTTATCATATTCATACCATCCTATTTATGTTATTCAAAGCACTTTTCACTAGCTGTGGCTTTGTTTTTTTGTCTTTTTTTTTTTTAAGTTTTTGTGTTTTTTTCTGGTATATAGACTCTTAGAAAGTATCTACCTCATGTTCTCAGCTCTACACACACTGCCTAGCAAACTGATAAACTAGATAAATAATTGTTGAATGAACTATGATGGGCTGACTCAAACATATGACCTTTACCTTAGCAATAGCCCTGCCTTATTATGTTGTGAGAATTCAACAAGATAAACCAAAGAAAGCACACACTGCAGCACTCCTAATAGAGCACCATTCAATAAGTGTTACCAGCTGAGACCGTCATTACTATATAGCATCCAGAACAGTGTAAATTGTGTTTTATAAAGTAAGTCTCTGTCTTTTGGCATAGGCCATGAGTTAATCTATTGGCAGATTTCTGACCTTAGCTACCTTGATGTATTGTTATGCCAAAAGTTGCTATACTATGAAAGAAGACAGATGGCAAGGGGGAAAGATAAACAAAATCATTATATGATATTATTTCTATTGCTTGAAACCATGCAGTGATGCTATTTCTATGCTCTCAGTGATTACTTATTAGCAATATAAGCTAGGTAGATTCTGATAAGTATTTCAGGAGTATGGCATTATTACCAATAATCATGCTAGTAACAAGTACTCTTCAAGCATACGTCTTATATTTTTTTTTCCCACCTAAGAAATGCAGATGTGAGTGCTCCTATAATTTGAAAGCATAAGTTCAAGTAAAAGATGTAGAGACTGTGAAAATTTACATTATAATAGTCAAAGATATCAAGAGAACATTTAGCTCCAAAAAGAATTTCTCCATTCAGCACTTAATTTTAACATTTGGTACAGGAAATAAAAAGTCATCTATGTACATTTGGACCAAAACTTCTAAAACATATAATACACAATATCAAAACCAAAACACATGATCCACAATATAAATCAGCAATTATTTATCTGTGTAAATTTTTTTAAAAGAAAGAGACTAGAAGATTTTAAACCAAAAAGTTAAGTAAGGATCATTCTCTTAGTTTTGAAGATTAAAGATGAATTTGTTTGTTCAAATTTTTGTGTTATACATATTTTCTGTAATGTATATTTTCAGAAAAGCATTACTTTTAAAATTATAATAAGGAAAATTGAAGGAGTTTCTTGTTTTTATTAAGAGTGCAAATAAGATGGACACTAGGTGTCCTCAACGGAGAAGGCAATGGCACCCCCCCTCCAGTACTCTTGCCTGGAGAATCCCATGGACAGAGGAGCCTGGTGGGCTGCAGTCCATGGGGTTGCTGGGAGTCGGACACGACTGAGCGACTGCACTTTCACTTTTCACTTTCATGCACTGGAGAAGGAAATGGCAACCCACTCCAGTGTTCTTGCCTGGAGAATCCCAGGGATGGTGGAGCCTGGTGGGCTGCTATCTATGGGGTCACACAGAGTCGGACACAACTGAAGCGACTTAGCAGCAGCAGCAGCAGGTGTCCTCAAAAGTCAACTCTAAGGAATCTACAGAAGTAAAAAAATAAAATAAAATAAAAAGGATCATAGGAATTAATAATTGAACAATATAAAAGTGTGTGTTAAGTTGCTTCAGTCACGTCTGACTGTTTGCAGCCCTATGAACTGTAGCCCACAAAGTTCCTCTGTCCGTGGGATTCTCCAGGTAAGAATACTGGAGTAGATTGCCATGCCCTCCTCTAGGAATATAAAAGTAATTAACAATTAAAATGAACACAAGTGAAGAAATATATCAGTAGGCAGGAAAAAGTCACTGTGAAGGAGAATGTATGTGTTTTGAGTGGGGATGGGGAAGACTGGAGTCTAGGTGAAAGAATATATTTAAGGCTCTGATTCACAAAATATGTATCAGAATCACCCAATGAAAAAAAGGCCATGTGAGGACAGAGTGAAAGTGATACTGAACAGACCTGGAAGAGAGCTCTCATTAGAACCTGAGTCAGCCAGACATTCATCTTAGACTTCTAGCTTTCAGAAGTGAAAAAATTAATGCCTGTTCCTTAAGTCTGGGTATTTTGCTAGAGTAGCAGGAACTAACTAATACACTAGTATAATAGAATGATTGCAGATCTCAGACATAAACCCTTGATACAGTACTAATTAGGAGAGAGAATATAAAATCCATATATAGACATATTTTAGTGACATTAAAGAATATCAAGACAGAAGAACTCTAAAAGCTCTCATACAGAAAGATAAGACCACTTAATTGGCATCAGAATTTTTAATATTCACACTGAGTATGGAAAAAATAAAGGAATATACATTTTTAAAGTATTGGAGAAAAGCATTTTATAGATTTGATATATCCAAAAAATAGAAGAAAATATATGTGTAAATCATTGTACAGTACAACCACCAGAAGTACAGCCATAGTGTTTATAACTTATAAATCAACAGATGACAAATTCAATAACAGCAGAAAAGAAAAAAAAATAAGAATGTGTAATATATCAAAATGTGGAATAAGATAGAAAAATAGTTATAAATAGTAATTATATTAGTACTATAATTTAGCACTAACTTCTGGGAGAAGAGGCAATACATTTATAAACAGCTGAAGTTTAAATAATGCAGGGTCAAGTAAGTGTTCTGAATTCAATCATGATAAGATATTGGGACAAGGCCATATGAAAAATTTAAGTGGAATGGCATTTTCTGACACATAGAAGTACAATGCTAACGCAGTCAAGTACTTTTTACTTCTATTTACCAAAGAATCGATGGGACAAAGCAATTTTATAAAATACTATTAGTAATTAGCAGAAACTCTACTTAAGGCTCTATCACAAGGCTATTCATACTAGAATTGTATACAGGTTATATTCATTTTGAGAATATATAACAAAGTTTTTCTAGCTGATTAATCTGCTTCATGTCAAAAGCTAACATAAGTTCTTATTCATGCATTAATCTGAGAAATACTTAATATTCTAGGCATTGTTCTAAATGCTCGGAAGTACAAGGCTGAACAAGACAGACAAATTCTTTCAACTGATAGAACCTACTCAGGTGATACAAATGAAATTTCATGTCAATTATTATCTCTAATAACAAAAGGTTATATTTGCTGTTAACTTATCAGAAAACACAGTGGTGCAAACCAAACTAAAATAAATTCAACTTTTTTTCAGCATAAGGCTAATTTAAGATAATTGTGTATTAGCAAACTATAACAATTTTTTTTTAAATGGTATCTCTTCTTATCGCCAAGTACTTTCATGAAAATGGAACCATTTTCCTGTGAATCAATCAGATTTTATTGAGAACATCTTCCTAAAAAAAAAAAATTTCCTAAAGTTATATATTATAGTGATTTAAGTATATTATAAATATAAGGATATCCTCTGACTTTGAGATCTCATAATGTAGGTAGAAAGAAAGAAAGTGAAATTGCTCAGTCATGTCAGACTATTTGGGACTCCATGGACCGTAGCCTTCCAGGCTCCTCCATCCATGGGATTTCCCAGGCAAGAATACTGGAGTGGGTTGCCATTTCCTTCTCCAGGAGATCTTCCTGACCCAGGGATTGAACCTGGATCTCCCACACTGCAACAGACTCTTTACCATCTGAGTCACCAAGGAAGCCCATAATGTAGATTAAAAATAATTTCTTTATAGACTGTAAGTTAGAGAATAAATATTAATGACTGTGCAATGTTTTTAAATTGGAGGATCGTAGAATAGGTATAGTTTTCAAAATTATATTTTGAAATGTGTCTACTAAGTACATTTCAAGGCTAAGTTGAAGAAACTACCTTTATAGAGAATATCTGAAAGATACGTTGTCCATCATTTCTCTAAATCCAAAAAAAAAAAAAAATTCCCCATCACAACAAATATTCTGCCTCAGATCATTCTGGGGACCCATATATTTAACACCCCTTTGCTAAACTGTTTGGTTTGATGCTGCCAGACTTGTAGTATAAACAGATTAATAGAATTTGCTCATTGTTTAAGGACATTTTCCTGAAATTCAGGGGAGAAATTTATTCTCATTTTTAGTGTTAGGAAATATTCTGATTGCTTTGACAAATAAGGTATATGTGTGTCTGTGTACTTGTATGCTAATTTTAACAATCCTATACATTTAACAATTATATTATCATGTATTTCCTTCTCACACTGTTTATCAGAAAGCTTATGCCTAAATTTGTGGTTCATTAATAAATGGAATATTTTTCTTCACTACATACATACATCTCTGCTTTACTTGGATCAATTTTCTTCTTCATTGCTTTCATTATTTTTAAACTGATTTCATGTATTATATTAATATTTTTATGTCAACTTAAATCTAATAGAGAAGGCAGTATGTAAATAAATAAAATATTAAAATATATAAAAAATAAACTAATGAACATTATAAATTTATAACAAATTTTAGGTTGATAAAATATTTAGATGTAAGAGTGAAACTATAAAAATACAAGAAGCTTTTATGATGTTTACATAGTTCCAGAGTAGAGATACTTTTTTATTGTGTTTTAAAACCTAAGTAATTACAAACAAATTAAGGGCCTTCATTTAAAAGTCTACAAATAACAACTACTGGAGAGAAGGTGGAGGCAACAGAGCTCTCCTACACTGTTGGTGGGAAAGTAAATTGCTACAGCCACTATGAAAAACAGTAGGAGGGTTCCTAGAAGAACTAAAAATATTAATAGAGATGCCGCATGAGCTAGCAATCCCACTCATGGACACATATCCAGACAAACTATAATTTGACCTCTATGTTTTTAGAGTACTATAGCCAACAACACATGGAAACAACTTAATGTCCATCGACAGATGAATGGATAAAGAAGATACATATACATACAAGGGAATATTACTTAGCCTTAAAAAATAATGAAATGTGATTTGCAGCAGCATTCATAGATCTAGAGATGAATCATTTTAAACAAGGTATACCAAGAAGAGAAAGACAATTAGCAAAGGATATCACTTATATGTGGAATCTAAAATATTACAAAAATTGCTTACCTATGACACAGAAACAGACTCACAGAGGTACAGAACAGACTTCTGGTTGCCAAGGGAGAGGAGGAGGAGGGAGGGTTGGATTGGGAGTTTGGGATTAGCAGATGCAACTATACTACAAAGAATGGATAAATAACAAAGTCATACTTACTGCATATCACAGAGAACTATATTCAATATTCTGTAATAAACCATAATGGAAAAAAAATTTTAAACAAATTAAGAAATTTTCTCATAGAAGAATAAAAAAAAAAAAATTCTACTTGAGGGAAAAAAAAAGCACCATACAGAACTCAAGATGAAAGAATGATTTTGTTCATGTTAAGATAAACCTTGAAACCAATAACCTAAAACTAGCAATCCAATAGGAAAGTGGGTAAAGGATATGAGCAAAAGGTATACAAAAGATGAAATACAAATGATTCTTAAGCATAAGAAAATGTGTTTAACCTCATCCCTCAGAAAATATGAACATTTAGCACCACAAAGTAATCCTTTTTTTTTCACTCATCACATTGATAGCTTTTTAAAATGTTACCAATATGCTATGTTGGCAAGAGAGGAAAAAAGGACTTGCATGTTGTTGGCAAGAGTGTCAAGTCATTCACTCTCTCTGGAGGGTGACCTGCTATTAACTACCAAAATGAAAGATGCCCTATATTTTGGATTTAGCATATCCACTCCAAATATTTATTCTATGGATATCCTCATACATGTGGATATAGTGATGAACAGGCGAATACACTGAAATATTACACCAGGGACCAATTACATAAAGTATGCCACTTTCAAAAAATGGAATACTATGCCATTGTTAAGGAGAAGGAAATGGCAACCCACTCCAGTGTTCTTGCCTGGAGAATTCCATGGACAGAGAAGCCTGGCAGGCTGCAGTCCATGGGGTCGCACAGAGTCGGACACGACTGAAGCGACTTGGCAGCAGGCAGCCATTGTTAAAGAGAAGGAAACACAATTGCATGTTCTGATACAGAAAGGTTTTAATATGTGCTATCAAGTATTAAAAAAAAAAACAATAGTCATATGAGTTTGTGTAGTATCTTGTTTTTTGTATATATAGGGGAAGTAGAGAGATGTTGTTGAAGGAAAAATCCTGTTTATGAATGCATTATCTATAAGGGTGGTATGAGATATGTTATTAGTTACCTCTGGCCAAGACAGCTGAGTGGTTGAGTAACTAGAATAAATGGAGGTTTTGTTTTTGTTTTTTTTAATATATGTGTTTTCTGTCTTTTGAATTTTGTATCATTGGCTTATAACACCCATCATTCCACCCCTTCTCACTAAAAAAAGAAAAAAAAAAAAACGAAAATGAGTCTTACAGTTGGGGCAGAAACCAGATGCCAGAATTACCGACCATGGCTATACAACTAAAATCACAAGGGCATTAAACCATAGTACTGAATATCTGGGTTGAAGCCTGACTTTACATATATATGTGCATGTATTTATATATATTATATATATATATATATATTTTACACACACACACATTTACACACACAATAGGTACTATTGACTGTGTGTGTGTATTAGTCATTCAGTCATGTCCGACTCTTTGCAACCCCAAGGACTGTAGCCTGCCAGGCTTCTCTGTCCTTGGAATTCTCCAGGTGAGAATAACGGAGTGAGTTGCCATTCCCTTCTCTAGGGGATCTTCCCAACCCAGGGATCGACCCTGGGTCTCTTGTCTCCTACAATGGCAGGCAGATTCTTTACCACCAGAAGCCCACTATTGATTGTATGCTACCGTAAAAAATGCCCTTTGAGAAATACTGCAGAGATTCTGGTCACTGTCAGAATAACAAAACCTCATTGATATTTTGTCTTACACAAGGACAGATGACACTGTGCCAGGCAGCAGCTACGTTTTTCAGCACATAGTAAAACCTAAGGTGATGGGAAGGTAGTGTATGTTCTTAAGGTTGCAAATGTACACTGAGCACTTGACATGTTGCATCACTGAATCTTAATATGTTCCCTTAGAAAGATTTTGTAAGTCAGTCGAATTCAAGCCTGTGGATAGATGTTACAAGTAAATTTTTTTCTCTTTTTCCTTAGGTACATATATGAAGCATTTTCAATTCCCATATCTAAAAAGCTTCTGAAATCTGCCTGCAGCTATGCCCTAGAACACTCAGACAAAATTTTAGGTGAGAAATTCTATGAATCTGTTTACCATAATTCCCTTCTGTGGGCAAGAAGTGGTATTTAAATCATGCCACTGTATAACTAACTTATGCCTCAATGATAAATTTTAATTCCTGAAAAAGTCAAGTTATTTAGCTTTATTATACATTCTAAGGAGAAGGTGTTTTTCTAAAGGCTCTGAGTAGAACTTGGAGGTATTATTGTCACATTTGGTCTTTCAAAATATTCACCCATGACACTTGCAGGCAAAATGGATGTCACATGGGAGAATAAAGTAGAATGGGGAGCTTTTGAAGTAATGCTTACTATGTCAAGCTGTGTGGGATTCATCTTGCGAAGGGAAAAGGTAGTCTCAAAGGTCAAAGCAGTTTCTATTTTCCTTGAAGTAAAGAGGGTACAAGTGGATAGACATAAACTTCAAGGACACTCCGAAACTTTATATTTAATATCGTAGAATATTGATGACAATTGCTGAAAATAGGACAATGATGGAGACAAAAATTGTGTCACACCAGGGAAGCTTCTTTTTGGTAAAGAAGTGAAGACATGGACTTTTGAGAACTAAGAGCTTGTACTGGTTCAAACTGCGGTTGGCAGGTGGGTGGCCATTAATATTTGGTGAATGAAGTGGTGAGTTAAGGCATCTGTCCACAATGGATGAGGTCTGCCCTAAAATGATCCAGAAGGTAGGGGAAGAGTAATGCCTAAGATGGATTTCTCTGTGGGCTCTCCCAGAAGGACAAGTATCAGAACTTGCACAAAGCAAAAACTTCCTCTGAAAAAATGCTGCTCGGCAAAATTTCTTCTGAAGTAACTGAAGCAAATTTTAGCAACTTCATAAGCCCCTCGATGGGAACAAACCTACAAATTTTATACGTTGCTGCTTACTATTTTTACGTACTGCAATTTGTTTCAAAATTTTCTCTTAATTTCTAACATTTTAAAAATTCATTGTAAATAAAAAGGTTCGATGCACGATACTGGATGCTTGGGGCTAGTGCACTGGGATGACCCAGAGGGACGGTATGGGGAGGGAGGAGGGAGGAGGGTTCAGATTGGGGAACACATGTATACCTGTGGCGGATTCATTTTGATATTTGGCAAAACTAATACAATTATGTAAAGTTTAAAAATAAAATAAAATTAGGAAAAAAAAAAGTCTACCATAATTTGTCAGAATTATGTTCTGCTTCCACATCTTACCCTGCTCCCCCTCAGTCCCTGACATATGTCTTTTTAGTAGAGTGAGTCAAACTCTACTAGTTTAAAACCATCAGAGAATAGAGAGTGTCACTATTCTGCATCATAACCCTTTGGAAATGTATTCCTTTTAGTTATCTTAGTTTAAATTTATCAAAAGATGATTCACTTCTCAAAAAGTTATTTACACCATGAATTGCCTGATTGGTTGGTTTCACACATCTGAAATAAAGATATGAAAAAAATATGGCCACAAGTTTCAACATCAAGAAATATACCTATTTATACATGAGGGCAGGCTCTCCTTTTTGTGTTCATCATCCTAGAAATAATCCATTTACTCATACCACTTTATAAAACAGGTTCTTCAGATCACCTGATGATACCAACTCATGAGGTTTCATGAAATAGTTTTGATATTCCGTTACATCAATTACATATTTGTATTGATAAAAAATAAATAGTAAGTTTCCTGTATTTGTCATTCTCCTTGGGAATTCATTTAGGAATGGGAGAGTATGAAAATGAGTACCACTAGATGTCACTATAAACAGACCATTTTCTCTGATGCAGATTTATTTTCATGTATTTCCAGGTTTCCTGGACTGTTTGGGGGAAATTCCTTCTGGCAGTATTGATTCCATCTAAGCCCTTGTTGTTTAGTCAAAGATTGTTAACTACTAAATTTACATCCTTTCTTGTGTCCCTTTACAAATCTGCAAAGCAGTTTACTTTAAAGAAAAATCACAGTACAGGGATTTCAAAATTGTCACCATTTTATTAATTAGGTGACGTGTCATGCCAAGTCAGTCAGTTTATTATTTCTTAAGAAAGATCTTGTAGTGAGTTTGTGTCTCATTAGAGAACTGGAGAAGCAGACAGATTAATGCACATATGCTACAACATTAATTAGAGAGTCAGGTTTTTCAGAGGATAGATAATTTCATTGTGACAATGGCAGCAGCGATTAATTGAGTCTCTTTTAGAAAGCATCTAAGGGGCTTGAGTTGAGAAGGCCCACTATGATTTACCCAAGTTAAACGTAGAAGGGACACAGAATTACAGGGTTATTAAGTAAAAAAGACTATAAAGGCTTTCTAGTCTGTGTAGGCTTCTTGTCCTTTCTTCCATCTGAAGCAGAAACTTCTTCAATAGAACCCCTGAATGGTGGACTTTTAAGAGCTTGCAATTTGCGGCTCAGTGGGAGTTTTAACAATTACATTACAATTTTATATTTCTTAGTGCAAATCTACTTAATTCATTTTGTCCAAGAAAGGGATATGAGACTGAACTGTAACTATCCAGCCGATTCTATGCCGTATGATTTTTAAAAATTATGTCACCTTCAATCAATTTACACGAACCAATACTTAATTAGGAATATCAGCAATCAACTGCTAAAACGTCCCTAATAATAGACTGGTAGAGTCAGAATAACAAGAGAGAGTAGTCAAACTTCCTTGTTAGCTGACATTTAAAAATTCACATTTTAAAATGACATTTAGCAGACGAGATGATGATGCAAATGAAATCTATATTTAGGGAGGGGTGAAAACAGCATCTAATTTGTAGTGATTATATATTCTGTTCTACCTGTGGAAATTCTGCTCAAGTCTGTCTAGTGTTCTTTAAAAATAGTTCTTTTTTCCTCTCCCTCCCTCCTCTCTCCTCTCTTTTCTTCTCTGTCTGTCTCTGAAATGAGAGGCAAGGACATGGAGAAACCATGTGTGGTCATTCAAATAAACACACCAGCTCAGCAACCAGTGGATAGCAGGCCCCAGCTGCCAGTCACATAATGAACAACCTTAGAAACAGAACCCAGTCAAGCCTCCAAATATCCCCAACCTCAGGCTCCATCTGAATGAAAAGACCCCAAGCTAGAACCGTTTAGATGAGCTTGCTCAATTTGTAGGACCATAAGAGAGAATAATACATTGTAGTCTTAAGCCAGTAAATATTAGGGTGATTTGTTAGGCAACAATATATAACTAGAACAGAAGGCAGTGTGTTTTTGAAAGCAATGGGGGAAAACTATAAGAAATCCATGGGCAGACAAGTTGAATTTTGGGCTTTTCTGACTTAATTTTGTAGTTGGCAATACATCTTACTGAAATTTTCAGGTGGAAATTCTCAGGTGGAATTTCCTTTATATCTAATGTGAACTCTGACTTACACTTTTCTTTCACATTTGTCATTGCTATCAACTTTATTTTCATCCATTGCCATTTTCAAAAGTTGGTGTGCTTCTTTTTAAAATTTCAATTCTGAATAATATTAGATAGAAGTATGGTCAACACCATGTTTGAGCATACATACAGCATTTAAAAATATCATATTGTGTGAATGTGTATGCTGAAGGAGGCTGAGTAGCAAAAGGACTGCAATTTGCCTCCTAATGTGTACTGGCACCATATCCCACCCCATCTCTGAAATGTTTACTGCATATTTTTAATAGTGATTCTCAAACATGAAATCATATCCAAATCACATGGAGATCTGTTAAAATGCAGATTCTGATGTAGTAGGATTGAGTTTTGAATTTAAGACTCTGCAGTTCTTATGAGCCTTCTGAAAGAGGAGACGACATAAGTGGCAGGACTCTAGGATGTGTTACTTTCCTACATTTTTTACCTCCATTCTCCACGGCCCTTCATTCTCTATCTTCATATCAAATAAATGTTGAGCAGGGAGTGTTACTTACATGCACTTAAGGAATAAATATTAAGGAAAGAAGTGCTATAATTTTCTTCTAAAGCTTTTCCTCTCCTTCTCCCCACAGGCACATGTTTTTCTTTCCTTAAGTACTTTGAACTACCTCCTTGCACCAGCACTTTCTATGCTAAGATTTATTTTTATCATAATAAGAACCATTTAAAAGTTGTGAACCTGAACCAGAGAGCCGCATTCATCCTGCAGATGGACTGTCCCCAGCACGGTGAACAGCCTTTGATAAATGTTGCTTTTGGGGGGGTGACGGGTGTTACCTGCATTAGCTTGTTTTTGTTGCATGTGTTTGCATACTGAATTTTTCTCTCAAATATATCTAATATTTACCCATTCTCTTAATTCTTTCCATGAGCACCCTGGACCAATCTATCATCATCACTCTTTTTCATTCCTGAAAGTAGCCTCCTTACCACTCAGCCTTTATCTGCTCTTGCTGACTGTAAATTGCTTCTTCACATTTGACTTCCAGTTCTCTTTACATGGCTTACAGGACCCTGAATAATCATATCTGGGGTCCTCAACTCATTTTCATTCTCTGACTCTCTATTTTTAATCACTCATAACTACTACACCCCCTCCAGTCATGGAGTCTTTAGCATGCAGTTTTCTCTGCCCATACTTTACTTCCTCCCCAGCTACTCTCTTCTTTTAACAAACTGCTCTTTGCCTCCTATCACAGTTAGAAACTCACTTTCCCAAGGATGAATCATCTATATATAATGTGGTTTCCTTATTATTATCTCCATTATTCCATCTCCTTTCTAGTAACAACATAGCTATAATTTTTAATTTATGTGTGTCATTCTTTTTTACCAAAGATTCCAGAGGTTGTGCTTGGTTTTATACATTATACTATCCCTAGCTCTTTGCACAGTGCCTGAATTAAAAAAAAAAAAAAAAAGTGGCTCAATAAGTACTTGTTGAAGAAATAAAACATTCTAAACTACCCATCCAATGCATCTTTATCGCTGTATTTGTCATTCTGAAACATCCTTCTCTTTTGTCTGACCTGTAATCTTTTATACTTTATCTCTCATTTTACAGAGAAAGACAGAAAAAGCATTAACTTTTGTATTTAGTAATTTCTTGTTGGTACTCGTTGCTATGTGATCTTGAGGAAAATTTTCCACTCCTCTAATTTTAAAGTCTTTTCAAAATGTCATGTTTGGTTTCACTGGTTGGTTCTGTCTTTGTGCAACTATGCAATCCTCTCATTCTTCCAGTTTTCTAGATCCAGGTCTTTAGCTTTTTCTTAACTCTCCTCAATTTCTACAGTTCCAGTTCCAACCCGAGTTGTAGCCCTTCTTATAAGAGGAGGGAGGCTGACATCTTTGGTCCTGCACTACAAATAATCTGATCAATTTCAGCATTTCCTGGGATTTAGCATTAGTGATTTTAAATGGAAAACAGAGAAAGGGGAACTCTATCTTCAGATTGGAAGGTATTTTTTTGTTTGTTTGTTTTGTTTTAGAGCAGGAAATGAATGGATAATAACCAACATTATTGAGAGGTCAGGAAATAAAATGTCAGAAAGCCTGATTTCTCCATACAGCCTAATGATACCCACTTTCTTTCCTCATTTCTGAGCCTTAGACTGGAAACAATTGGCCAGCAGGATGCTCCTGGCCTAAGGCTTTTCTCTCTGTGGGCCACCCTGGCCAGGCAAAGTCAGAGAAACACTCCTTATCAAGCATTTATAGTTCATGTGAATTTCACCTCAAGCAAAGAAGTGCAGCCTGCATTAACCAGCTGAATTCAGGTGTAGCTGAGTACATGGTGGGCTACTTTTTTATGGTTAACAATCATTTCAAGTTACCACTGCATCGCAACAGGATTCTATCTGGCCTTCACAAACTCCATGCACCTGGCTGTACACCTCATCCTAATTTTGCACATTTCAGATCTGCTACTCATCTGACAACACGGTCGGCATCATATATTTAAGAACAGAACTTGCAGCTAGAAAAGCAATCACAGTCAAGGTCAAGTTGAATTGTGAAAAGAATATTGTGTGAAGGAGTTGATATTGTCCTGATGCCTGCTAAAAGTGTTCTTATTTTGAGAAAAAAAATATTTGGGTCACTTTTTTGAGATTATTAAATTTTCAAAAAGAAAAATAAAGACATGCAAATCATGAAAAACACACTTGTGATGAGACTTCCATTTTGGTGAATATAGAATGAAATACCTGTGTGTGTGTGTGTGTGTGTGTGTGTATGTGTGTGTGTGTTCTCTCTGCCTCTCTCTCATCTGAACAGTTATAGCCCCAACAGAAGGGGATAGTAAGTTATCTAATAAAAAGTACTTTTAAAAATCGGAGACTATAAACGTGATTTCCTTTACTATATCTTTGTCTGTGAATTACTGATTTAAACAATGGAATTATATAGAAATGTCTGCAAAAGAATGTGGCTGTGCATATTCCACAGACTTCACACTTTCTGGAAGCATATACCAAACACAAATGCTCTAAAATCAACAATCTACAGTAGTACACATTGTAAATAAATTTACTCATACTGTATTAGAAATTCATATATCTAAGCAACTAATACTAAGCACAATGAATTGTGTTCCAAAATACCCTAACACATATAAGTATACTCTTTTAGATCTAACACATTAATATATATAATGATATAGCAATAATACCTAATCTAGAGGCTTAAATTTTAGTGGTCATTCAGCAACAAGATACAGGGGCCTTGGTCTAGGTGGGGATGTGTTGTGGTCTTCAGCAAAAACAAACAAAATAAAAATAACAGAAAAACACCAAAAACCCTGCTAACCAAAGAAGGGATGAAGGGAAATCCCCTACCTTGACCTTGGCATTGTGTGGAAAAAGAAGTATTTCCCCTTCAAATTCTCTGTTAAGTCTTTTACTGGCAAGGTTTGCTGTTACAATTCTTCTACTTGCAGTTGTTTTTTTTTTTTTCTTCCCGAGTTGGTAGATTTCTCTGATCTAGAGAATGCACTATCTATAAATAAATTACATGATTCACACACCACATCTCACAAAATATGGGTTCACATCGTATACCAAATGATTAAACAGGGAAAATGAGAACAGACAGGGCTAATAAAGGCCATGTAAAAGGTCAAATGGGAGAGTTTGAACTCAGAAACTACACTATCATCGTGCCAGACCAGTTGGGGAGGAGAATGAATTGTTAACAGATGGCCAGTAACTCTCACTGTAAGTATTTTTACAAAATGAGGACCAATAGATACACACTAGATATGTGGACATTTGAACACAGTAATATTGAATTCCTTTGTCTGTTCTGACATGATCAAAATGGTTGCAATAAAATGTAAAATCATTGTCTGCTTTCTTTGAACCGTGAAATCTGTACAACAAATAAACTAATCTTTATTTTATTTCTTATCCTTACCCAGTCCTGACTATAATCATGTATAATTGTGAACACTTACTACTGACATTACTAATGCAGCTGACATGGATACTAATATAAAGATTGAATTTTTTACCATAATTTTATTATGTACTAGTGGTTACTTATTCAAATTTTTATCCAAAATAATACAAGTTCTATCAGTGTATTTGGCCTTGTTCCATGAAACATTTTTCTCTACACTGTGGATAGAGATAAAAGAGGTGTGCTTATCACATTGTCAGGTGACCTCATTCTGGAAGGGTAAGTTAATAGATAGTTGACAGAATTAAGATTCTGAAAAGGCTCAACAGTACAATGATGGTGAAAAATCAACACAATAAAATTTTATAGGAATAAATCTAAATGTTATAATTACGTTTAAAAACCAGAGACAAATATATCACAAGAAAGTACAAGCAGAGAAGTCTAGCCTAACATCAGTTTGCTGTTTAAGACTTAGATTTTTTCTTGACTATTCTCAATGATTTACCAATTTTAATGATGAATTTTAAAGTTCCTGGTTCATAAATTATTAGGAGATGGAATGGAGTTCAGCAATAGTTATCCGCCCACCCCCCATACCTCTCTAGCCTCCATTCACCTTCCTCATTCTTTTCTAATTTTATTTTTAATTGGAGCATAATTGCTAGATCTTCCCTGTGGCTCAAATGGTAAAGAATTTGCCCGCAATGCAGGAGACCTGGGTTTGATCCCTGGGTCAGGAAGATCCTCTGGAGAAGGGAATGGCAATCCACTCTAGTACTCTTGCCTGAAGAATCCCATGGATGGAGGAGCCTGGCAGGCTACAGTCCATGGGATTGCAGAGAGTTGGACATGACTAAGCAACTAACACTACACTACTGCTTTACAATATTGTGTTAGTTTCTGCCATACATCAGCATGAATAAGCCACAGGCATACATATGTGCCCTCCCTCTGCAACCTCCTGCCCACCTCCCAGCCCATTCCTCTAAGTTGTCAGAGAGCACTGAGTTTGAGCTCCTGCATCATACAGAAAATTCCCTCTGGCTATCTGTTTTACACATGGTAATGTATATGTTTCAATATTACTGTTTCAATTCCTCCCTCCCTTTCCTTCACTCACTGTGCCCACAAGTGTGTTCTCCATGTCTACATCTCCATTGCTGCCCCACAAATAGATTTATCAGTACCAACTTTCTCACTTGCCTTACTCTTAATTGCCTTTTGATTTATCTTCACAAAACCCTTCCTTGATCAACCATTACTATCAGTCATATGGTTTAGATAGAGTTTAAACCACTCTCAGCTCCAGGTCATGTCAATCAGCATATCCCTTTATCTTTCCACTAACTAGTTCATGTATAAGCAAACATTGCAAATAGGCTGATACAATGTGACATGACTATGTATCTGTTGAGGTTTCCTATGAAGAAAACCTTTTCATTTTCTCTTTTATAGCTTTCTATTATCAGAAAAAAAAAATCCTCTTTTCTCATGCCAGATATAAGGTGTGAATGTGAAACCCGGACTCTTCCATGAGAGGGAAAGCCTAGATAAGGAGCACTGTTGATACACAATGTGGAGTGTGGTGGAGAAGTCAACACCAGTGTGGTCAGATCGGTGAGAAGCCAGATCTCAGCTTACTGTACTTGAGCTGCTGAAACAAAGCTTATGTGAAATCATTCTCAACTTTTCACTTGTCAGATAAAGACATCCATTCATTGTTCTTATTTCTAAGTCAGGGTGAGTCAAGTTTTCCATCATGCACAACCCAAGAGACAGGGACTGAATCTTAATAACTTTTCTATTTATCAGGAGCAAGCACATGGTAGGTACTCAATAGATTTTTGTTGATGAATTAGGTTAAAATTGACCTAATGAAAAATCTAACAAAAACTCAAGTTAAATGTACATAAATATACAGAAATACAGTAAAGAAATAGCCTCATTGCATCATTGTGAGAATTATTAATACACAGTATATGAATTATGAAAATTGTATAGGTTAAACATTTCTGGCAAAATGGCAGATGGAAATAGGACAAATCCTCTCATTGAAAACAACTAAAATTACTGAATAAATTATTCTTAAACTAATAAAGTGAATCTGTGACAAGATTCAATGGTAACAATGCAAAGTATACTCAAGTGAGGAACTGACTGATGACAGGAAGCTAGAAAATTAAGATACTTTTTCTTGAGGTATCTAATAAACCAGTTAAACTAAAAAGTTAGTTTGCATAGTTGTATGCAATTTAAAGCACATAAATTTTACAGGCAAAACTAGGAGTGAACAAAGTGGACCTATTAGAAATAATCAATCAAGATTGATTATTATTAGAAATAATCAACCGTAGATGCTCCCTCCATAAAAGATTATATGCTCAATATACATAAACAGTGTAAAAGAACACTTTTTGAAGTACTGATTATTCATTAATAAATATAAAATTTAATATGGCTTTAAATCTAGCAACCCTGATTGAATAATTTATCTATTGACTCTTTTAGGTACTTCAGATAAGCAGTCATCTGAAGACAATGACAGTTTTCTCCCTTCCTTTATAATTCTTTTACAATTTATTTTAATGCATGCATTACTATCTGGCTAGGACCTTCAGCAAAATGTTGAAGACAAATACTGAGAGCAGGTACTCAACTTTTTCTTATGTTTAATGATATTCGTACTGCATTAAAAATAATAAAACAGAGTTATAGCTAAGGAATTTATTAAAAAGAGATAAAACAAAATAATAAAATAAAATATTAAATGAATCCATAAGAAGCTGAAAGGAGAAAATGGGACAAAGGCCCATAATACTAACAGAAAATAAATTGTATGATGATACATTTAAACCTAAACATAATAATCTAAATATAAACATTCATACTACTACTGCTACTACTGAAAATCACTCAGTCGGGTCCGACTCTTTGCAACCCCATAGACTATATAGTCCATGGAATTCTCTAGGTCAGAATACTGGAGTGGGTAGCCTTTCCCTTCTCCAGGGGATCTTTAAATTGGTCTGTGTGTGTGTCCAGTTGCTTCAGTCATGTCTAACTCTTTGTGACCCTATGGTCTGTAGCCCACCAGGCTCCTCTGTCCATGGGATTCTCCAGGCAAGAATACTGGAATGGGTTGCCATGCCCTTCTCCATGGGATCTTCCTGACCCTGGGATTGAACTTGCATCTGCTGGCGTCACCTGCACTATCGGCAGATTCCCTTCCCACTGAGCCACCTGGGAAGCCCCAAAATGGTCTAGATGTCACTAATTATAATGCAAAGGTGATTAGATTGGAAAAGTATATCCACTTACATGCTACCTACAAGTAAAATGACTTAAATAAAAAACACAAATGAATTAAAAGTAAAAGAATAGAAAATGACATACCAGATTAATACTAATCAAAAAGAAGCTGAAATTGCCTTTGCAGCATTAGGCATGACAATTTCAGATCAAGTAATGTCATCAGGGATATAAATAGGTATTTTTATAAATATGATAAATGATTAATTAATCAGGAGGATGTAACAAACCTTAGTGATTATGCCCCTAATACTAGAGTTTCAAAATACATGGATCGTAAACTGATAAAAACATCAGGGATGGATACATAATATGAATGAAATGCTTCCATACCCCATCTCAACAACGGATACAAAAGGCAGATAGAAAAATCAGTAAGGTTTAAAAGTCTTCAAAAACAAGATTAACCAACTTTTTATAACTGGCATTATAGACACTCTGCCCAATAACAGCAGAATACACATTCTTCTGAAGTACATGTCAAACATTTACCAAGATAAATGATATTTGGGGCCATGAAACAGTCTGGCTAAATTTAAAATGATTTTAGGCATACAGAATTTGTCCTCTAATCATAATGATGTGAAATTAGACATGGAAATATAAAGATCTCTGGAAAAAAAACAAAAAATTTGGAAATTAGGTAACACATTTTTAAATAATCCAGGAGTCAAAAATATAATTCAAAAGGAAAAGCAGTACTTTAAGTTAAATGAAAATAAAAATATAACTTATTAAACATGTCAGATGTTGACAAAGCAAAATTTAGCGGGAAATTTATAGTGTGAAACACCTATGTTAGAAAAGAAGGAAGTGTCAAATCAATGACCTCAGCATCCACCATAAGAAACTAGAAAATAAAAGAAAATGAAACCACATTAGACACAAGTAAGGAAGAAATTAAAGATAAGAGTAGACACTGATTATATAAAGTATAAAAAACTATAATTAAAAACAAAGAAACCATAAAGCTGGTTATTTGAGAAGAATAACAAAATTATCCACCCTTTCCCCAGACCAAATAGGAAAATAGGATGAGATGACACAAATTATCAATCTCAGGAATGAAAGAGTGGCATTAATACAGATTTTTCAAAATTAAAAACATAATGAAGAGTATTACAAAGATATTATGCCAATAAAGTTTACGCCTAGGTGGAAAGGAAAAAGCCTTTAAAATATACAAACTATTAAAGTCCATTCAAGAAGAGATACATAATCTGAATAACCCTACATCTATTAAATAAATTAAAGTCATAGTTAATAACTTTTCCACAAAGTCAACAATGTTTCAATGTCTTCACAGGTGATTACCATGAGGCATTTGAGGGCTAATAAAAGACTGATGCTGGGAAGGATTGGGGGCAGGAGGAAAAGGCGACAGCAGAGGATGAGATGGCTGGATGGCATCACCGACTCGATGGACGTAAGTTTGAGTGAATCTGGGAGATGGTGATGCACAGGGAAGCTTGGTGTGCTGCGATTCATGGGGTCACAAAGAGTCGGACACGACTGAGCGACTGAACTGAACTGAAATCCACTTCTATACAAATTCTTCTTGAATATTGTAAGGAAAGGAATACTTCCCAACTCATTCTTTAAGACTAGCATTATCTCACTACAAAGTCTAATAAACGCTATAGAAAGAAAATAAACTATGAACTAATATTCCTCTTACACATAAGTGCAAAAAATTTACATAATTTAAGCAAATCTAGCAATATATAAATAAAACACATTAGTCTAGGAATGCAAGGCTGGTTTAAACATTCAAAAATTAACATAAATCACCATATTCACAAATTGAAAAAAGAAAAAAAAATGATTTTAATAAATATAGAAAAAGCATCTGAGGAAATAAATTGTCCATTCCTGATAAAAGTTTTCAACAAACCAGGAGTGGAAGGGTATTTTTTCAACCTGAGAAAGGTCATCTACAGAAAACCTACAGCTGACATCACACTTAATGTTGAAACACTGAAAGCTGTTGTTGTTTTCTGTCAGCTAAGAAATACGGCAGAGATATATACTTCACTGCTTCTATTTAACATTCTGTCTGAACAGGAGGTTCTAGCCAAATAAATTAAGCAAGACTTTAAAAAGGCACACAAATGAATGCTAATTAGTGCTGATGATTAAAATAAACAATCACCACCAACAATAACAACAAAAAAGCAAGAATTCTGTATAGCTTTTGCAGTTTTAAAGCCTGTAACATAATTATATAAATTACTACATTGAAATGTTTAAATTCACAATGAATTCTCTAGAGTATTCTTTAGAAGATATAGAAAATGATGTAGTTAACCAGTAGTGATATACCCTGAAAGAGAATGGCATTAAGGAAACAAATCAAATATTATTTCTTTAATCTACAATTATAATCCTTATTCCAATTCTAACCAGATTCCTGAGTATGGGTGAGTTTCTTAATGCAATTTTATAATCCAAATTTTGTTTCAAGAATTCAACGAGGAAAAAATAGATCTAAACTGCTTAATCAAGGGTCTGGTATAACATAAATTTTCAAGAAGTGAGAAGCATAAGTCTGAAGGCAGTACAGCGTCTAGAAGATTCCAAATGGGAAAAAATATGGAGGTATGGTATTTAGCCCACTTGACTTCACATTCCAGAATGTCTGGCTCTAGGTGAGTGATCACACCATCGTGATTATCTGGGTCATGAAGATCTTTTTGGTACAGTTCTTCTGTGTATTCTTGCTACCTCTTCTTAATATCTTCTGCTTTTGTTAGGTTCATACCATTTCTGTCCTTTATCGTGCCCATCTTTGCATGAAATGTTCCCTTGGTATCTCTAATTTTCTTGAAGAGATGTCTAGTCATTCCCATTCTGTCGTTTTCCTCTATTTCTTTGCACTGATTGCTGAGGAAGGCTTTCTTATGTCTCCTTGCTATTCTTTGGGCCTAAGAAAGCATGACTCTGAACAAAGCTAGTGGAGGTGATGGAATTCCAGTTGAGCTATTTCAAATCCTGAAAGATGATGTTGTGAAAGTGCTGCACTCAATATGCCAGCAAATTTGGAAAACTCAACAGTGGCCACAGAACTAGAAAAGGTCAATTTTCATTCCAATCCCAAAGAAAGGCAATACCAAAGAATGCTCAAACTACTGCACAATTGCACTCATCTCACACGCTAGTAAAGTAATGCTTAAAATTCGCCAAGCCAGGCTTCAGCAATATGTGAACCGTGAACTTCCAGATGTTCAAGCTGGTTTTGGAAAAGGCAGAGGAACCAGAGATCAAATTGCCAACATCTGCTGGATCATGGAAAAAGCAAGACAGTTTCAGAAAAACATCTATTTCTGCTTTACTGCCTATGCCAAAGCCTTTGATTGTGTGGATCACAATAAACTGTGGAAAATTCTGAAAGAGATGGCAATACCAGACCACCTGACCTGCCTCTTAAGAAATCTGTATGCAGGTCAGGAAGCAACAGTTAGAACTGGACATGGAACAACAGACTGGTTCCAAATAGGAAACAGAGTCCATCAAGACTGTATCTTGTCACCCTGCTTATTTAACTTATATGCAGAGTACATCATGAGAAACGCTGGGCTGGAAGAAGCACAAGCTGGAATCAAGATTGCCGGGAGAAATATCAGTAATCTCAGGTATGCAGATGACACCACCCTTATGACAGAAAGTGAAGAGGAACTCAAAAGCCTCTTGATGAAAGTGAAAGAGGAGAGTGAAAAAGTTGGCTTAAAGCTCAACAAAGAGTTGAGCAAAGAGTTGGACACGACTGAGCGAATGAACTGAACCGAACTGAACTGACTGAAGCAACTTTCCCACTACACATAAAATTAGCTGTTTTCATACCACTTGCCTGACACTGAAGTGATGTCTTCTGAACAATGGAGGAAGCTATTGCTACACAGAAGATAACACATGGAAACATCAAGATCTGCCTGTATTTACGCTTCATTATTGTTAAAATTGGAGAAAGGAATAAAATGCTTGGAATAGATTCCTTATTCTACACTATATATGTGTGTGTGTGTGTGTGTGTGTGTAGATAATATGATATATAATATTGCTCCTTATTTTATATCATAAATATATACACATATATACGAACACACATGCATGCATGCATGTATTAACATTTTGAACCTCAAAAAATATCCCCATAAAATATTTTTAACTTAAAATGGCAAGAAATGTCCCATACTCTTATAGTCTTAATTTTGATCAGTAAATTGGTAGTCTTCTTGTTTATACACTTCAAGATTTCAGAGAAATCATCTACTTGAAACTTCCTTCTCAGCCTAAGCTCTGGATCATTTTTGTTTATAAGCACTTCTGACATGAATATCTCTGTTAGTTAGACATTTAATTAGCTTGCTTTTCCTTCATGCAGTGACACAGTATATATTTCTTCATGCATGTGCGCCAGATAATAAATTTTATAAGAACAAAACAAAGGTAAAACTATGTTTTTGGTACCACTCCAACCAGTCCATTCTAAAGGAGATAAGCCCTGGGTGTTCTTTGGAAGGAATGATGCTAAAGCTGAAACTCCAGTACTTTGGCCACCTCATGCTAAGAGTTGACTCACTGGAAAAGACTCTGATGCTGGGAGGATTGGGGGCAGGAGGAGAAGGGGACAACAGAGGATGAGATGGCTGGATGGCATCACCAACTCAATGGACGTGATTTTCAGTGAACTCTGGGAGTTGGTGATGGACAGGGAGGCCTGGCGCGCTGCGATTCATGGGGTCGCAAAGAGTTGGACACAACTGAGCGACTGAACTGAACTGAACTGAACCATTCCATCTCATTTTTGGGAGAGGAAGAGCTAATCTCATACACAGTTGAAAGTATAGCATTAATTCTAAAGAATCTAAAACAACTCTCACACTTATATTTGCCTATATTTCTCTTCTTTTTGTAGAGTGTTCCTCTCCAAGAATCCACAGAAAAATAAGACCTATCATCCTTTACATGAGACATTAAGTAATATCAGTGACCAAGGAATGAACATAATGCAACTCAGAAAAGAACAAACATGGATGATTTCATAATCCCTTGTAGTCAACATTGCGTATTCTTGTAAGAATACTTGATTTTGTTTTATAGTGTTTGTAATGCTCCACAATGTTTTTAGAGTTGTCTCTCTTGATAAGGAGACAATTGTTGTGATAGACAATTGTTCAGTTCTATTTGTTTTGCATTTAAACTCATTCTCCCTTTACTAATAAATATAGGAAAAAAGCTTAAAGGTAGGATTATGTACAGAGACCAAAACAAACAAACAAACAAACACGTGAACAATTCCAAGGAATGAATCTTGCAATAGCTTAAATAGGAGTTAGTAGCTTAAATAGGAGTGTTTTCTTCTTATTCTGTTTTTCGCTTTTCTTTCTTATATAACAAGAAATCCACTGACAGTTAGTATTAGCCTAGAGCAAGAACTCCGCACTACCCGCCAGGAAGCTGGTTATTTCTATCTCACAGGTCTGTCATCTTTAGTATGGTGGCTTTTGTCCTCATGTTGTCAGTCATTGCTATACCAGTAGGCTTTATCTCTGTAGCTTGGGTAAGAAGAAAGGCAAGAGGAAAATCTATGCAACACTATTTCTTTTATTTAGGAAAAAAATACTAAAATTTCCCCATGATAGTGTCTCTTCCTTGGCAGACTTATGTCTTATGCAACAAATCTGATGTGCATGGCCTCCAAGCTACAAGGGAGTTTGGCAAATTAAAAGGAAAGGAAAAAACTAGTCTATAAAAGTTGTTCAGTGAACCAAATTTCAACGTTTATCACAACTTTAACATTGAGAAATATCACCAAGTTATTAGTACTATTATCTAGCTGAGGAAAAATACCACATTGATGTTTACTATAGTTAATTATATATTTATGCCCAAGAATCCTGAACATCTTTATATACCACTCACACAAATTCAAGGTATATGATGCCAAATTTTATGTATCAACTCAGGTAGGCTATAGTACCCAGTTATATAACTAAACAATTGAAAGTTTTCTGTAAAGTTGTTTTGTGGGTATGGTTAAAATCTAGAATCAGTTGTCTTGAATGCAGGCATAGAGAACGGACATGTAGATATGGGGGTGGAGGGGAGGGGAGGGGAGGACAAATTAGGAGATTGGGACTGACATATATACACTACCATGTGCAAAACAGATAACTAGTGGACACCTGTTGTATAGAGCAAGTAGTTCAGCTTGGTGCTCTGTGATGACCTAGATGGGTGGGATAAGAGGGGAGTGGGAGGCAGGTTCAAGTGGGAGGGGATATCTGTATACATGTAACTGATTCACTGTGTTATATAGCAGAGACTAGCACAACACTGTCGGAGAAGGCAATGGCACCCCACTCCAGTACTCTTGCCTGGAAAATCCCATGGAAGGAGGAGCCTGGTGGGCTGCAGTCCATGGGGTCGCTAAGAGTCAGACACGACTTAGCGACTTCACTTTCTCTTTTCACCTTCATGCATTGGAGAAGGAAATGGCAACCCACTCCAGTGTTCTTGCCTGCAGAATCCCAGGGACAGGGGAGCCTGGGGGGCTGCTGTCTATGGGGTCGCACAGAGTCAGACACGACCGAAGCGGCTTAGCAGCAACAGCAGCAGCAGCACAACACTGTAAAACAATTATGCTGCTGTTGTCTTTGAGTCGCTAAATTGTGTCTGACTCTTTTTGGCCCCATGGACTGCAGCCCTCCAGGCTTCCCTGTCCTTCACTATCTCCCAGAGTTTGCTCAGACTCATGTCTATTGCATCAGTGATACTATAACCATCTCATCCTCTGTTGCCCTCTTCTACTTCTCCTATTGGAGGAGGGAATGACCAACCACTCCAGTGTTGTTGCCACGAGAAACCCATGAACAGTATGATAAGGCAAGAAAGCAATTATACTCCAGTTTTCTAAAAAAAACAAAAAATAAAAAATAAATACATAAAACATACAACTGTGTTTAAAAAAATAAATAAAATAGAATCAGTTTTCTGTAAGTAAGGGTACTAGTCTCAATAATATGGATGAACCTCTTCTAATCAGTTAAAGTTTTTAAGAACAAAACTTGTTTTCCTATGCTAAGTCACTTCAGTCATGTCCGACTCTGTGGGACCCCATAGACGACAGCCCACCAGGCTCCCCCGTCCCTGGGATTCTCCAGGCAAGAACACTGGAGTGGGTTGCCATTTCCTTCTCCAATGCATGAAAGTGAAAAGTGAAAGTGAAGTCGCTCAGTAGTGTCCAACTCCTAGCGACCCCGTGGACTGCAGTCTACCAGGCTCCGCCGTCCATGGGATTTTCCAGGCAAGAGTACTGGAATGGGGTGCCATTGCCTTCTCCGCTAAGTTTTCCTAGAGAAGGAGAAATTTTCCAACACTCTAGCATCAACTCTTGCCTGAGCTTCCAGTTTTCTGGTGGCCTACCTCACAATTTCAGACTCAAAACTACAGTACCATCTCCTGCCTGAGTATTCAGCCTGCCAGCCTGTTCTACAAATTTCAGACTTGCCATCTCTCAACCCAAATCAAAAGAGCCAATTCTTAAAAGAAATTCTTAAAATAATTTTCTCTGTAGTAGAAAGATAGACAGAGACACAGAAATTTAGGATATATAGGTAGAGATATCTCCATTTGGCTCTGTTTCTCTGGAGGACCCTGACTAATCAAGGCATAGACTCAATCATATGGATAGGGTCAATCTTGTCAATGTTATATATGAGAATTTATCAAGTGCCTACTAACTGTGCAACCTAGGCCAATAACATTACCTTGTTATGACTTAACAATGTATGTTTGCCATGGTTCAGAAGACAGCATCCAGTATGTAAGAAGATATTACCACTGTGACTTTCATAAAAGAAAATTCACAGATACCAATGCATTTATATAATATGTTATTAGATGGGTTATTATATTTAATAAAATTATAACAATGCCTAACACATAATAAGGACTATATAAATGTTCTCCATCTTCTCATTATTATTACAATTATCATCATGGTCATAGGGAAATGCAAAGAACATTGACATGGAGATGATTAAAACAGGGACACCTTTGTTCCTGAGCTGTGTGGCATATGTTTTAAGGCAATAAACTATCAGCTCTACTAATGGAACTAATAGGTTAAGTTTCCCATGTTGCTTGAATTATTTCCCCAGGAAAATTAAATTTTGTTAAATAGAAAATCTAATTTTATCTCTAGTAACTTGAAAAATCTTAATTAGTGACACAAAAGCCATGTTAAAATTACTTAGATCAGAAATAAACACATCATTATACCAAAACAAACAAATTGAAGAGCTACTGTAGTTTAGCTGACATTCCAGACAGAGTATCTTGGTAAAATAAGATATGAACAGGCAATTTCAAAAGGAAAGAATCAACATCAATCACATAAATTAAATTGATTAACTTTCATACTTAATCAATCACAGGCATGAATCTTATACAATCTACTGGTGACCTCAGTTACTTTGTTTAATCATGCACACCAATATCAGTGCAATGCTTGATTTTCCAATTAAAACAACTTTGCAATTAGATCTAATTAACGTGTTCCAATTAAATAGGTTAAATGCAGCAGTATTCAATAAATTTAAGCCCCGTACTATTCTCACAGTGAAAAGGTTCTCTAAAATTGTTTGGATATGTAATCCTTTAGGTGCCACAGCTTAACAAAAGAAGTAAGAAAAGGTCAACAGTTCGGCTCAGAAATAACATAAGCCAGATTGGTAGAGAAGAATAAGCATCCCAAATTTCTCAATTATCTCCTGGATCATCACATAAGCCCTTCATGATAGCCCCATTAACAATTTGCCAGTGGAAGCATTTGTTAAAGGAATATTTGCCCTCTTCACACACAAAAAAAGACATCCCCACTTGGAGTTAGAGGCAGTTTTATTGGTCTTTATTTAATCTGTTATTGGTCTTTATTTAATCTTAAATAAAGGAAATATGGTTTGTTTGACTTTTGAACCAGTAAACTTTTACTTTGACCCTTGGGTTAAATAATACATAATAGATTACCTTTTTAAAGCTTCCTGTAGGGAGAAATAGTGGAGAAGGAAATGGCAACCCACTCCAGTGTTCCTGCCTGGAGAATCCCAGGGACGGGGGAGCCTGGTGGGCTGCTGTCACTGGGTTCGCACAGAGTCAGACACGACTTAAGCGACTTAGCAGCAGCAGGGAGAAATAGAGGTTAAGAATATTTTGTTTCACTTTGTTTTTAAGCCTTTGATTTATGATTCTGACTTCAGGCATCCCTCCATCCTGAACTCCTAGTTTCCTTTCATCAAGAGAGCCCCTGCTCTGATTACTATATTGTAATGTGCATAAGTAAGTCTTCTTGGTGAATTCACTGTTCACAGAGAGCTATCAGTATCTGAGAAGTCACACCAAGTAAAATCCAAGTCTGAGACACCCCTGGAGCATGAAAGAGGAATTATACAGCACTCACTTCATCCCTATGCTAGATAAAATAGAGGGATAACAGAGCCTAGTCTTTCCATTTAGACCATTCTGCTGTATATGTATATTGTTCTTTGAATTCTTCTTCAAAGTTCCCCTTGTCTCTACTCTAATATAAAGTAACCTACAAAACAACTGCACATAGTTGTTAGATTATACGCATGCAGTATTTGATTGTTTTTCAGGAAGCTACTTTTTTCAGACTTTTTATCTCTTAGTCTTTTTCTCCTTCCTTTGCCTTCACTTCATATTCTCACAATATATAAAAATATATTCTAATTTTGAAAACACCTTAATTTTAAGATTATTAATACAGAAACTGAAGTTCAATAAGTTTATCTTGATCATTGTTTATATATTTTGATAATTATGTCTAATGCTATATATTATATTATAGCAAAGACACTCCAGTCTAGACATTTACCCAAAAGAGCTAGTGCACGCAATCATTCTTGATTTTCAAAAGAGGAGAGACTTGTGTTTTCATGTAGCTTAAAAACTTACACTCATCACTATATAGTTATTGGTGTATCATGCTTTATATGTAAAAAATGACCAGATCATATTTATGAAATTTGCAGTTTTTTTTAATCAAAAACAGATGTAAATATTGTAGTGCTCACTTCAGACAGGACAGGGGTCTCAGTCATTGTTAACGGAGGTTCTTTTGGAATAAAATGTGCTTAGCTGTGCTCTAGCTATATCAAGGTAAGGATACAATATAGGTCTCTCTCAATCACAATACAAATTATTCCTTTAACTTGTCTCAGTGTAACATCATTTGGTTGTAAGGAAATAGCATATATATATACTATATACCTAACAATCATTTATATATATATAAAACAAAATTTTGGGTGGACCTTACAGGATATATCAATTAAATAGATATTACTAGGAACTCTCGTTTTCTAAGGGACATCGTGTTCTACTTCTTCTAATAAATCCTAGATGATATAAACTGGTCAAGAGCGTGAGTTCTAGACTTGGAATTCAAACTCCTATTGAGACACTTTCTAACCCTATAATATTCAATGTTATCAAACTAACTTTTGCCTCATTTTCATTATATCTAAAATTGCACTGACTACATAGGTTTATTTTCCAAATTATGAATTATTCCATATAAAGAACTTGCAGAAGTATGCAGCTAGTAATAAGCATTCAATGAACAATGGCCAGTATCCTCTACTTTTCTCTCACTTACTATTCCAAGTAATTTTAAAATGCAGTAATTTTACTGCAGACTGAAGTTGCCTTTAAAGTATATAAGGACCAAAAAAAAAATCTTTAAACCTTTTCTGTCAAATACTGTTTGTCATAATTCTGAAGATGGATTTTTAAAGCTGTTTTGCTGCATCATAGGACAAAGCAAATGAGTAAATATATTCTATAGTTTCTGTTGTTACTGACAACTTTGACAACTAGGTTTCTGAGCCTGGGGAAAAGGAAATATAGATATAAGGTAGTACAGGTTAAATAAAATTCTTACAGTCCTGAATTCAATTGGAAACAGAAGAATGGATATGCATATTTATTTTTAAAGAGTACATAATGTATTTTGTCTTAAAAAAAAAAATCCTGAAACACACCTGGGCAATATCAAACCTGGTAGCAATGAGCCCCTACTACTGAGATTATAGTCTAACAAAATTACTTCTGGATAAAAATAGCCAGAGCTTCCTGGAAAAATAGGTGGTCTCAGATCTAGATATGGAATATGCTTGATATACTGCAACATTTTGTCACACCAGAAAATAAGAAGCTATGAAGAACTCTAAAATCATGAAGAAAAAAAAAAAGACTCAGGAGCCAACTTGAAGAGTTGCCAAAGTGGACATTTGGAGTACTAATATAAATAAATCAATAAATTGAATCACATCAAACAATTTAAAATTCACAAACTGATATTAATATCCCTCTCTATCTCTATCCCTCAAAAAATATGCAACTGGAGTATGCTAGTTACTCTATGATTCTGTAAACTAGCCAATGAAGAGAAAAAGAAAATCAAGCATTGATTCCACTCTTTCTATATGAACTGTTATAAATGGTATTAGAGTATACATGCATGATTTCCATTCTATATAACAATTTCAGTTCATAAGTGGAGAAATGACATAACTAGAATATAATCATTTTGCAACCCTTGGTGAATAACATCTAGATATTGATCCTAGATGGTTGCTAACACCACAGAGATGAAAGGTTAAATTGCTCCTTGTGAAAGAACACAGCCTCACTCTGAAAAACTACTGACAAAAAAAATCAAATCTAAGTCTGATAAATCCTATAGATCAGCACTCTTAAGTAGAACTTTTTACCATTATGGGAATGTTTATATTAATTTTAAATAGATACATATATCACCATTATAAGGGCTTCCCTCATAGCTCAGACAGTAAAGAATCTACCTGCAATGGCAGGAGACCAGGTTCGATTCCTGGGTCGGGAAGATCCCCTGGAGAAATAAATGGCAACCACTCTAGTAGTCTTGCCTGGAGAATCCTATGGACAGAGGAGACTGGCAGACTACAGTCCATGTGGTCACAAGAGTCAGACATGACTTAGTGACTAAACCACCATTGCCCTTATGGCAGAA
This sequence comes from Bos javanicus, assembly GCF_032452875.1. Classification (NCBI taxonomy): domain Eukaryota; kingdom Metazoa; phylum Chordata; class Mammalia; order Artiodactyla; family Bovidae; genus Bos; species Bos javanicus. The sequence goes on along the minus strand of NC_083874.1, from coordinate 76,678,759 downwards.
AGTGAAGAGGAATTGAAGAGCCTCTTGATGAAAGTGAAAAAGGAGAGTGAAAAAGTTGGCTTAAAACTCAACATTCAAAAGACTAAGATCATGGCATCTGGTCCATAACTTCAAGGCAAATAGATGGGTAAACAATGGAAACAATGAGAGACTTTCTTTACTTGGTCCAAAATCACTGCAGATGGTGACTGGAGCCATGATATTAAAAGACACTTGCTCCTTGGAGGAAAAGCTATGACAACCCTAGACAGCATACTAAAAAGAAGAGACATTACTTTGCTGACAAAGGTCCATCTAGTCAGAGCTATGGTTTTTCCAGTAGTCATGTTTGGATGTGAGAGTTGGACTATAAAGAAAGCTGAGCATTGAAGAACTGATGCTTTTGAACTGTGGTGTTGGAGAAGACTCTTGAGTATTCCTTGGACTGCAAGGAGATCCAACCAGTCAATCCTAAGGGGAATCAATCCTCAATGTTCACTGGAAGGAATCTGAAGCTCCAACAATTTTGCCACCTGATGTGAATAACTGACTATTTGGAAAAGACCCTGATGCTGGGCAAGATTGAAGGCTGGAGGATACGGTGATGACAGAGGATGAAATGGTTGGATGGCCTCACTGACTGGATGGACATGAGTTTGAGCAGACTCTGGGAGTTGGTGATGGACAGGGAGGCCTGGTGTGCTACAGTCCATGGGGTCGCAAAGAGTCGGACATGACTGGTCGAATGAACTGAACTGGTCGAATGGTTAGCATATTTGAGAGTGGTTTACAGGAAAATAAGACAGAACACATGAAAAAGTACCATGGGAATGTAATCAGCAAAGTATATACTGGCAATCTCAGATATAAAAGGGTCAAGGTCAGGGGACAGATTCTTATAGACTAATAGGTCATAAGTGACACATTGATGAAGCAAGACAGGTGAACATTTTTGCGATACTGACCAAGAAAATAACATATATAAAAGACAAGATAAACAGCATTTATGAGAAGATTGGCAGTTTCAACACTGACTAAATATTTCACAATATTTAAAAGTTATCTCTTTGTGTACAAGAATGGCACTATGGTTAATTAAAAAAAATAACAGTTTAAAGATACACAATTTATGAATTTAAAAATATGCTCTCTGAGATTCACTTCAAAATAATAGGAGAAGAGGGGAAGTGAATGTAGATGAATTACAAATGTCCATGTCATGGTAATTACTGAAGCTAAAGTGGTTTGTGTGGATTCAAAATAAGTGTCCATCTGATTTAGTTAATGCAAATAATATATTGCATATAACTAAACAATTGTATTAATGAATATGATATCACAAGTTATTTTAAAAAGGAGTGGTTTAAGGAAATAATGAACACTAAAAAAGGAAAGTTTAAGGAAATATGAAAGTATTCAAAATGGTTCCAGTTTAGTATTTTCTAGCAATAAACTAAACATTTGGCGAAGATTCAGTCATTGAACCAATAAAGTTAGGTGAAAAACATTTTAATAAGTTTGCTCTTTCCACTTTAGAAAATACTCAGTCTTGGACATATATAAAAAAAAGGAGTTAGAAACTAAATAAAAAAACTTAGAAGATACATATAATATTCACTCTTTTTTAAATCTGTGATAATACAGCATGCCTAAGTATAATTTTTAAATTTATTGTTGGTACACATGATCTGGAGAACAGTTTGGGACTGCAAGAGCAGCTGGATTCAAATTCTTCCTCTAACTCTTGATTTTGTAACCCACATTTGCTGAGGTAGGTTTTCAAAGTAGGTAGTTAATCAGTTGAAGGAGTCTCAATAGCAGGGTTAGAGATATGATCCCCCAGGTTTTAAGCTAGAAGACAAGCCTTTAGCTCTAACCCACATTTGATCATCACATAGAAAATAGAAGACAGAAACTTTCAAGTAAGCAAGAGCTTGGGAATGGGTAAGTTATGCATGTGTCCCCTCCTTAAAGACCTGTTAAAGTCTACCTCTTTTTTGAGGGGAAGTAATGAATAGAGAAGGATAAAAATAAGAGCAGAAGCTAATTTCCTAATACTTTCAAAAGAATAAAAGTTTTAATTTGTAAAGAGAAAGGCAAACTGGAAGAGGAATAATATGATCTCGCTGACCACATATATACCATAATGAACTATGTAAAGATGCCAAGTAAATAGAGAAGGGGGCAAAATGATTCGTGGAAAAAGAAGACTACATAACATTATGTGACTTACATGTAATAGAAATTAGATAAATGGGGAAGGTTATTGAAAATTATTCATAAAACCTATTCCAAATATTTAACATTTACACAAAGATGTTACACACATATACAAACACACACCACAAAAGTAGAGCCTGGCATCTATCACTGTAAGTGCCTTTGAATGCCTACAATGGCAAAAACACACTTTTTCTGTAATCTGAAAATGACTCATCACATCTAAGACACAGGGTTGGACATTTCTTCCACAAGGTAAACATCTGGGATATATCTCTCCTCTTATACACACAAACAAACAAACAATGTTTTTTATATGCTTATTCCAATGCTCCTTATGCCTCCATCTGTCAACAAGTAATATTTTCAAGAGAGCATCCTGTCTCAGACCTTTGCTGTTACCTGAAGTACATTTAATAAATGACTTCTTCACTCCTTCCTTGCTTGCTAACAATTGAAGAGGTAATTGATTCACTTGTTTAAACCACACAACTTATAAATGGCCAAGTATCATTGTGAGTAATGTTCTTCCAGTTCTGCAGAAATTGTACATTTGACCAAAAGAGTGTTGGAGTCACCAGAGTCATAGCCATATATCATCTCACCATCAGAGCACCAGGCTCTGAACACCCATTCTTGACTGCATTCCAAAATTTAACTGCATTCCAGATGCCGAACCCATCAAAGTTTATTCAGCACATGACAAGAAAGTGGTGGAACAGGTTGTGATTAATAGTTAAACTGAGATCCGTCTCTGCTGATATCTGTAATATAAGTACAAAACGACTTCCTTCTTACTTAGAAGAACAAAGAACCATTTTGTTTAAGAGAGTCTATGTTGGGATAGTTTCTTTTGATTTTATAAAAATGCCAACAGTGAAAATAAATCCACATAAACTGAATGAACTGGTTGGTCTGGACTTGTTTCACTGAGGGGCTAGGAAAGTGGATATGTATTCCAGGGTAGACAGCAATGAGTGTTAGAGAATAAATAGGAAATTTAAGTAATGGTGAATGGTGAGTGATCTGTTTGGAATATAGGGTGAAAGGTAAGAAGAATAACATTAGGAATATTCATCAGATTCAGAATATGAAGGATCATAGTCTCTAGGATGATAATTTGAGATATTTCCCCTCACAAAGAGAGCCAGTGAGAGAGTTTAAGAAATGAAAGTAACTAATTAAACCTGATTTTAATCACAAAACACTGACATTAGAAGAATAAAAGAGTGGAAGTACAGACATTGGTTAGGAGATTATTATGCAGCAGACCCTGGTTTGATCCCTGGGTCAGAAAGATCCCCTGGAGAAGGGACAGGCTAACCACTCCAGTATTCTTGGGCTTCCCTGGTGGTTCAGATGGTGAAGAATCCACCTGCAATGTTGGAGACCTGGGTTCGATCCCTGGATTGGGAAGATCCCCTGGAGGAGGGCATGACAACCCACCCCAGTATTCTTGCCTGGAGAATCTATATGGACAGAGGAGCTTTGTGGGCTACAGTCCATGGGGTTGCAAAGAACCAGACATGACTGAATGTCTAAGCACAACACAACACAGGAGATTATTGCCATAGGTTAGGTGTGAGCTAATAAATGCCTGAAATATGGCAATGAAAATAAATGTAGCTATGACAGGCAAATCAAGAAGACATTACTGGCTTGTATCCAGTGGATTTGGAAGAGAATATATTCTTTGGAAGGAATGATGCTAAAGCTGAAACTCCAGTACTTTGGCCACCTCATGCGAAGAGTTGACTCATTGGAAAAGACTATGACGCTGGGAGGGATTGGGGGCAGGAGGAGAAGGGGACGACAGAGGATGAGATGGCTGGATGACATCACTGACTTGACGGACATGAGTCTGAGTGAACTCTGGGAGTTGGTGATGGACAGGGAGGCCTGGCGTGCTGCGATTCATGGGATAGCAAAGAGTTGGACACGACTGAGCAACTGAACTGACTGAACTGAACATTTGACATGGTTACTTTAGAGGCAAAGATAGCAATTTTTACAATCAAGTAATGTTGAAGGTGGGAAATTTTAATTGAAAAATATAGAAAATAATGCTAATAAGGAAAATGAGAGTTTTGTGGTATTTTGAGGATACTGGTGATCTTAGCATGTTGCCATTATTATAGTTTTATCAGCTGCTTATTGATTGTAAAATGAACAAACAAAACTCCAAACTACCAAACCGAAATGTTACATGACCGTAGTAACACTGCATATTTTATGCTTGTGTCCCTATTAGAATGGCTCTGAGTCCCATGCATTTTCAAGAACTTAGCTCCCTTAAAAATGTTTCTACTTATTTTTTGGATTCCGGAAAGGCACGTCTGCACGTGACTCATAATTACATATGCATCACCAATTTATGTCTGTAATATTATTTGCCTGCTCTAGAATTCATGTGTTAACATTTAATGCTTTTTGAGTCATTAAAGGCAAATCTCTTCCAAATCGGTGGCTGCAACTGCCATGGATCTTATGAAGTAAACTCCAGTTGTCATGTCACGAGTCCTGTTTCCTTATGCTTCCAGCACTGCAGTGTTCATGCCAGCCAGAAGTGATGCGGATACTTGCTTCTTCTCTGATGCACATCTCACAACATCACAGGAATCCTGAAAGGGATCTGCTTTGGCCCAAATTCTCAATAAGAAAAAAAAAATTTTTTTCAACTTCTGGTTCATACCCTTCTAAATATACATGGTCAAATCTCATTTGAGCAGAGTACGGAAAAAAAGGCAAAAGTATGTTTCTTAATGTTTCTAATTCCTTTCCCTTTTCAAAACCCTGTCTCAAAAACAAACAAACAAACAAACAAAAAAAACAAACCTCTTCTCAAATCATTGAATGCAAATAGAAACTTGAGTCTATATATGGTCTGGAGTGAAGATGGAGAAGATGTTTCAGGTTTGAGAGGGGAAATTGAGTTCATCTCATATAATATCCCTTATCTGGAGCCCTAGGGGCTTATGTATTTCAGAATTCAAAAGTTTTTGATTTTAGGGGAAAAAAAGCCCATGTATAACACTACCATAGAACCATTTAACTTCAGCTTTTTTGGCATTGGTGGTTGGAGCATACATTTGTATTACTGTGATGTTGAATGGTTTGCCCTGGAAATGAACAGAGATCATTCTGTCATTTCTGAGATTACACCCAAGCATTACATTTTGGATTCTTTTGTTGGCTATGAGGGCGACTTCATTTCTTCTAAGGGATTCTTGCCCACATTAGTAGATGGAACACTCATCTGAATTAAATTTGCCCATGAAGACCTACAAGACCTTCTAGAAATAACTTCAAAAAAAGATGTCCTTTTCATCATAGGGGACTGGAATGCAAAAGTAGGAAATCATGAAATACCCTGAGTAACAGGCAAGTTTGACCTTGGAGTGAAAAATGAAACAGGGAAAAGGCTAACAGACTTTTGCCAAGAGAACACACTGGTGATAGCAAACACCGTCTTCCAACAACAGAACAGATCACTCAACATGGAAATCACCAGATGATCAATCAGTTCAGTCAGTACAGTTCAGTTCAGTTGCTCACTCATGTCCAACTCTTTGTACTCCCATTGACTGCAGCAAACCAGGCTTCCCAAAGTTTGCTGAAACTCATGCCCATCAAGTTGGTGATGTCATCCAAACATCTCATCCTCTGTCATTCCCTTCTCCTCCTGTATTCAGTCTTGCTCAGCATCAGGGTCTTTTCCAATGAGTCAATCTTCCCATTAGGTGTCCAAAGTATCGAAGCTTCAGCATCAGTCCTCCCAATGAATATTCAGGACTGATTTCCTTTAGAATTGACTGGTTTGATCTCCTTGCAGTCCAAGGGACTCTCAAGAATCTTCTCCAATACCATAGTTCAAAAGCATAAATTCTTCAGACTCAACTTTCTTTATGGTCCAACTCTCACATACATATATGATTACTGGAAACATCATAGCTTTGACTATGTGGACTTTTGTCAGCAAAGTAATGTCTCTGTTTTTTAATATGCTGTCTAGGTATCTCATAGCTTTTCTTCCAAGGACAGACATCTTTTAATTTCATGGCTGAAGTCACAATCTGCAGTGATTTTGGAGCCCAAGAAAGTGGTCAATAACAAAATCAAATTGATTATATTCTTTCAGCTGAAGATGGGAAAGCTCTGTACAGTCAGCAAAATCAAGACTGGGAGCTGACTGTGGCTCAGATCATGAACTCCTTGTTGCAAAATTTAGATGTAAGTTGAAAAATGTAGGGAAAAACACTAGACCATTCATAGACCATTCAGGTATGACCTAAATTAAATCCCTTATGATTATACAGTGGAAGTGACAAATAGATTCAAGGCATTAGACCCTATAGATAGAGTGCCTTGAGAACAGAGATTCGTGACATTGTACAGGAGGCAGTGATAGAGACCATCCCCAAGAAAAAGTAATGCAAAAAGGCAAAATGGTTGTCTGAGAAGGTGTTACAAATAACTGAGGAAAGAAGAGAAGTGAAAGGCAAAGGAGAAAAGGAAAGACATATCCATCTGAATGAAGAGTTCCATGAATAGGAAGGAGAGATGAGAAAGCCTTCCTCAGTGATCAATGTAAAGAAACTGAGGAAAACAATAGAATGGAAAAGTCTAGAGATCTCTTCAAGAAAATGAGAGACACCAAGGGAATATTTCATACAAAGATGGACACAATAAAGGACAGAAATGGTAGGGACCAAACAGAAGCAGAAGATATTAAGAAGAGGTGGCAAGGATACCCATAAAAGTACTATACAAAAAAGATCTTAATGATCCAGATAACCACGATGGTATGACCACTCACCTAGAGCCAGGAATCCTGGAATAAAGAGTCAAGTGGGCCTTAGGAAGCATCACTGCAAACAAAGCTAGTGGAGGTGATGGAATTCCAGCTGAGCTACTTCAAAGTCTCAAAGATGATGCTGTGAAAGGACTGCACTCAAGATGCCAACAAATTTGGAAAATTCAGCAGTGACCATAGGACTGGAAAAGGTCAGTTTTCATTCCAATCCTAAGAACGGCAATGCCAAAGAATGTTCAAGATACCACCCAGTTGCATTCATCTCACATTGTTAGCAAAGTAATGCTTAAAATTTTCCAAGCAAGATTTCAACAGTATGCGAACTGAGAACTTTCAGATGTTCAAGCTGCATTTAGAAAAGGCACAGATACCAGAGATCAAATTGTCAACATCCGTTGGAATATAGAAAAGGCAAGAAAATTCCAGAAGAACATCTACTTCTGCTTCATGAACTACGTTAAAGCCTTTGACTGTGTGGATCACAAAAACTGTGGAAAATTCTTCAAGAGATGGGAACAACAGACCACCTTAATTATCTCCTGAGAAGCCTCTTGAACCTGTTGCTTAAGAAACAACAGTTAGAACTAGACATGGAACAACAGACTGGTTCCAAATTGGGAAAGGAATACGTCAAGGCTGTATATCATCACCCTGCTTATTTAGTTTATATGCAGAGTACATCATATGAAATACTGGGCTGGATGAAGCACAAGGTGGAATCAAGATTGCTGGGAGAAATATCAATAACCTCAGATATGGAGATTGCATCACCCTTATGGCAGAAAGCAAAGAGGAACTAAAGAGCTTCTTAATGCAAGTAAAAGAGGAGAGTGAAAAAGCTGGCTTTTTAAAGCTCAATATTCAAAAATCTAAGATCTGGTCCCAGATCCCTCACGGCATCTGGTCCCGTCACTTCATGGCAAATAGATGGGGAAACAATGGAAACAGTGTGAGACTTTCTTTTCTTGGGCCCCAAAATCACCACAGATGGTGACTGCAGCCATGAAATTAAAAGACACTTGCTCCTTGGAAGAAACGCTATGACCAACCTAAAAGAAAGTGAAAGTGAAAGTCGCTCAGTCCTGTCTGACTCTTTGGAACTTCTTGGACTATACAGTCCATGGAATTCTCCAGGACAAAATACTGGAATGGGTAACTGTTCCCTTTTCCAGGGGATTTTCCCAACCCAGGGATCAAACCCAGGTCTCCCTCAATGCAGGCAGATTCTTTACCAGCTGAGTCACCAGGGAAGCCCATGAACAACCTAGGCAGCATATTAAAAAACTGAGACTATCCTTTGCCAGCAAAGGTCTGTATAGTCAAAGGTATGGTTTTTCCAGCAGTCATGTATGGATGTGAGAGTTCGACCACTAGGAAGGCTGAGCACTGAAGAATTATGGCTTTTGAACTGTGGTGTTGGAGAAGAACTTTGAGAGTCTCTGGAACTGCAAAGAGATCAAACCACTCAATCCTAAAGGAAATCAGTCCTGAATATTCATTAGAAGGACTGATACTGAAGCTGAAGCTCCAATACTTTGGCTACCTGATACAAAGAACTGACTCATTAGAAAAGACCCTGATGCTGGGAAAGATTGAAGGCAGGAGGAGAAGAGGATGGTAGAGGATGAGATGGTTGGATGGCATCACTGACCCGATGGACATGAGTTTGAGCAAGCTCCAGGAGTTGGTGATGGACAGGGAAGCCTGGCGTGCTGCAGTCCGTGGGGTCGAAAGAGTCAGACACGACTGAGCAACTGGACTGAACTCAATATCACCATTAGTATATCCTTAGCAAATGTGTGGCTATTCACACAAAAAGGAAAATACTATGTATCACTTTTTATCATGTCAAGAGAGGTTTTGATACCAAATGAGTTTTTAAAATATTTTTGATGTTTACAGCTATTTGAATTTTAGAATTGCTGATAAGAGATCATGGACTGTATCTTCGTCAGATAACCTATTCACGAGTCAAAGTAGCCCTGCCTGCCACTGCTATTTTCTGCTCTTGGGTGATTCTTTAGCTTGCATGGTGGAAAATGATCTTCAGCTAAATGTCCCAGGGCTTTTCTGTTTCTTTTCACAAATGATAACAACAGTATGATTATTCTTCAAGATAGAAAATACCAGACTTTACTTTACCATCCTTCCTTTAGTTTGAATGCATATTTACATTTCAATTAATTTTCCCCTCATATTAAGGTAATGGAATTTACCTTAAAAGTTTCATTTGAATATTCTTATATAGTTTTTACATTTGTGTACAACAGCCAGAGGATGATTTTTTTTATAGTATTTATCCAGTATATAATAGAGATGTATTGGATTTTAAAGGATTTAATAAAAATGGACCAAGGCATAATGTCTAAAAAGAATGGACACAAAAGTTAGGATGAAAGCTTAATATATAATGTAGATAGAAAGACTGAATTCCAGCTTGTCCATCTTTGGTGGGGCCTGACTTCCTTTTTGTTAGCTCAATCTAAACACCACATTTTTGTGAATATGCATCACATTCATTTTGGATTATTTAATTTAACTTCCTTTCCAGATGAACTAGCTTTATTAAATGCTTGCCATGGATGGGCAAACAGAGTTTATGCAGGCTATAAATATCTATGATTAGTTTTGTATAGTATATTGCAATCTAAGGTGTAGCAATTATGCATAATATTTTCTCCCAAGCTTGATAAACCATTTGGGAACAAAAAAAGGAAAAAAATAACTAGAAAGTAATTTATGCAAACCCCATGAATGTGCAACATTTTCAAGCCTTATATTGCTCTGAGATCCTGGTCAGCAGTATATATACATACAGAATTAAGTCTTGTCCCGAGCTAAAAAGAAAAAAATAAGTTTGACTCTGTATTTCTTAAAAATGGATATATTGTAAAAGTTATATTACCTGTGTTACCAGTTTTGATCCTTTCAAACCACTTCCTAAAACTGAAATATTTCTACATATATTTATCTATTATATTTATTCTAATAGATATAATACAGAAATATAGTTTTTAATGTGCCTATATTGTTGACTTTTTGCAAAATCTCTAGTTGTATGTTTCTAACCACTATTCAGTTCAGTTCAGTTCAGTTCAGTCGCTCAGTCATGTCCGACTCTTTGCGACCCCATGAATCGCAGCACGCTTGGCCTCCCTGTCCATCACCAACTCCCGGAGTTCATTCAAACTCATGTCCTTTGAGTCAGTGATGCCATCCAGCCATCTCATCCTCTGTCGTCCCCTTCTCTTCCTGCACCCAATCCCTCCCAGCTTCAGAGACTTTCCCAATGAGTCAACTCTTCGCATGAGGTGGCCAAAGTACTGGAGTTTCAGCCTTAGCTGAAAGCACTATTAGGATAGTATATTGTATGGTATGGGCTTCCCAGGTGGCTCAATTGTAAAGCATTCACCTGCTAATGTAGGAGAAACAGGAGATGCAGAATCAATCCCTGTGTCATGAAGATCCCCTGGAGAAGGATGGCAACCCACTTCAGTGCTCTTGCCTGGAAAATTCCATGGAGAGAGGAGCCTGGTAGCTACAGTCCATGGAGTGACAAAAGAGTCAGACAGGATTGAGAACATGTGCCATTGTGTGGTATGCAATATACATAAATGATATACATTCCTTGCGTGAAAAGTCTAGAACTTGTAAATAAAATTAAAAACGTATCCCTGCTTTTCAAGACATCTAAATGTATGAAGAAGACAGAACTTGAACAAATAAACATGATAAGACAGGGTGGACAGTGCTAAGTGACACCAAAAATGCCTATCTGAAATATAAAGTGATCCAAAATAAAGAGAGCAGCATGCCTTTGGGCAGTACTGGGGTTATATTTGGAAGGATATGGAATCTGAATAGGTTCTTGCAGGACAAAGAGGACTTTGAGTAAAAAAAAGGAGAGATGAAAAAGTAGGGTTATTCCAGGTGGATGAATCACGTAAGTAAAGTTACAGAGAAAAACTATTTCACAATACAACTGAACCATGGGGGGTAGAGGACAAATCATTCTTGGCTAAATTTTCTGACCATTTGGATTTCCTATTGCATCTCAAACTGACTATTTTCCAACAAGATATGTATCATCTACTACCCCCAGCTAGCCTCTCATTTTTCATGCCCAAAAGGTCAGTAATCATTTTTCCTTCATTTCACCATATCTATTATTCAGTAATTTGTCTGCCCATTCACTTATTTTACTCATATATGCAACAATATTTTAAATACTTACTATGTAGTAGACAATAAAGATTAAAAACGAATAAAATGGTAAGTTTTATCTTATTAAATTCACAGAAAATAAATTATAATATAGTATATTAGGGATTATAGCAGCGAGTTATAGAGAATGCTATGGGAGTGATGGCACCATTTTTCTCAATTTGGCCAAAATTTGCTACAATGTGGCACACAGTCTGCTCACCACTGAGAATTTAAAGATGAATGCAACTTGGTCATTGTCCTCCAGTTTTTCCCTGTCTGATGGAGAATAAGAACAAATAGATCATTGCCATACGATGACTAAGAGCTGAGATGGATGTATGGCCACAATAAGTGTTGACTAAATCATCTGGAGGATAAAAGCAGTTTGAGGTTTTGCCTCCTATGTGAAGCTTTGCCTACTCCACCTCTCATAGTAAACAACAGTGAATCAGTTTAGGTTCATAATTGAAAGAATAAAAAGAGCTATAAGGAATGGAAGCTACACTTCAGATATAGAGAATCCTTGTAATTTTCTTGGAAGAGGTTTCTCTGCACTTTTAAAATCCCATATTCTTAAGAGCAGCATATATATGTCTTAATGACAACATAGCCTATACACTCTACTTACTTTAATGCATAATAGATTTAGTTCTAATTTTCTTCTTAGTGTGGTTAAGTTTTTGCTCTCCATGTATTAAATGTGCTAACAGAAACCTATACTCCTCTTTAAAATGTTAAAATTATTAATTATTCCCCGTCTTGATCTTCATCTTTTCTTACTTGAAGTGTCTTATGCTTTTACCTCAGTTTACATGTGCCAGTTTCTTGATTGTTTTTATCACTTATTTTAGTAGCTGATAGTTTGAATTTCTGTTATGATTGTTGACTAAGACTGTAAATGATTTTCATGTTTGAGAAAAATTGGTTTTATTTCTTTTCACTTCAAATCCTTTTCTTGGTGGTGCTTATACTTGTCAATTGTACTTTTGGATGTGAGCAGATAAATAGCAGTTCTAATAATATTAAATACAACTTATTTGATTATAAATTCTAAAAACATAACTCAAACTAGTTTAGTCAAAAATAGGTATATTGATTTAAAATATACTAAACTATCTCATAAAATTAAACCGCTAAAAGTACAGAGTTCATCTGGGCTTCAAGTTTAACCAGACACAGGACATCCACAACTCTGCATTGCCTCCATTGCTCTTTTTGTAGGTCTCTTAACTTTTTATTGCATGATGAATTGCTTTATCTCTATAGAAGGAAATGTAGTTGCCAACAGCTGCTGCTGCTGCTGCTAAGTCACTTCAGTCATGTCCGACTCTGTGTGATCCCACAGACGGCAGCCACCAGGCTCCCCCGTCCCTGGGATTCTCCAGGCAAGAACACTGGAGTGGGTTGCCATTTCCTTCTCCAATAGTTGCCAACAGCTAACAAGTTTCAAATCCCTTAGCTATTACCATCAAGGAAGACAGAGGAAGGACTCTAACTTAGCCTCAGATTTTTAAAAAATATAGTAAAATATTACATGGATTTACTCTCAGAATCCATCTCTAGAAGTATCAGTTGTGAAATAATTGGGAATAACGTAGCAGAAATCAGGCAACTAGAAACTTTCTCTGTCTCTGTTGAAGAAGTAGGTGTATCAGCCAGGGAGCCACACCCATTCTTGTCTTCTACAAATGATATATACTACAGAACCTGAACGATGATGTTGGCATTGTTTACCGATGCATCTCCGGAGTCTACACGTTAATTATATAGTTTCTCAAAATGTGGAGTATTGTCAGAGACATACTAGTCATCTTTCTTTAGAAAATGCTTCTTTATTTCTGAACTAAGAAAACAGAAAGTGACATTTCTGTGATTAAGACAATCTACTAGTTTTACATGAATCCTTAAGAGAATTGTGATAACCTAATATCCATACTTCAAGTGAGGAGAGCTATAAAAAGGAATTCTGGGTAACCAATTGGCATTGGGTTTAGCAAAAGATCCTTAAAAAATCAGTGCATGAAGTAAGCAGTGTACTTATCCTAAACTACAGAATGTGAACATCATTTTTAGTATATGAGTAAGTTAATTGTGTTTCTCTGTGTTTATAAGTTGATTAATCAGTCCTTCAAGACTATAGGAATATTGAGAATAATTCAGCTCTGTTGAAGAAAATATATAATGAATTCATATAAATAACTCTTTATATTACTTTATCTCATCTAATTATATGACCTGATGTATACATTCTTCAAAATAAGATGTGTAGTATATTTTTAACTAGGGCTGATATACTTTGAATTTTAAAATTTCACTTGAGGGGAAAATATTTTATATGTGTTGTTTCTTTCTGTGCCTAGAGTTTATGATGGGAATCTCCAAGTGACTGTTAATTACTGATAATTTGAAAAAAATAGATTCAGCTTGGAATATTTTTTCTTCCTTTTCCAGGAAAACAACGAGGTGTTTCTTTTCTTTAGCAAGATTATTTCTATTATTGGTTTTACCTCAGTTGTTTAAGTCTCTTCAGAGGAATTCAAGATAGTGGATTTTTGCTGTTGCTAAGTCACTTCAGTCATGTCTGACTCTGTGCGACCCCATAGATGGCAGCCCACCAGGGTCCTCTGTCCCTGGGATTCTCTAGGCAAGAACACTAGAGTGGGTTGCCATTTCCTCCTCCAATACATGCATGCATGCTAAGTCGCTTCAGTCATGTCTGACTCTGTTATCCTATGGACATCAGCCCACCAGGCTCCTCTGTCCATGGGATTCTCTAGGCAAGAATATTGGAGTGGGTTACCATTTCGTTCTCCACAGTAGATTTTTATTTACACTTTAATATATTTTATCGTATCTCTTTTGATATTGACAATTATTGTTACTATATTTTTTTATAAAAAATGAACCAACCTCTATTGAATGCTTTCATTGCGCCAGGTACCGTGCTCAACATTAACACTCATCTACTTATTATTTAACATCAATTCATAAATTTCTTCATCTAACAAATATTTATTGAGTTCCCACAGTGTTTTAACACAACCATTCTCTGTATCCAAGATTTTTATGGAACAGTTAAAGAATATCTATAAACAAATAGATAATGTGTGGTGTTGAGTAATGAAAAAAAAAAACTGTGAAAAAATAGGCAGGCTAAAGGAAGAGTAGCAAGGGATGCTTTTTTTAGATGCTATATTGAGCATAAATCTGAATGAAATGAGGGAGTAAAGTATAGGAATACCTGGGAAAAAAGTCAGGCATTGAGGCTAGTAGTTGTGAAGTCTAAAGACAAAGTTCTGGAGAGTTGTGCATGGGAGAATAACATCATTTGATTTATACTGATAGTGGTGGTTCAAAGTACAGTTTCTAAGATCAGCCCAAGCTCCTGAATTTGGATGTGGGCTAATCTGCCCTGGCTACATGGCCATGGCAAGTTACTTTACCTCTCTGGGCCTGTTTCCCATTTATTGTATAAGGACTATGCATATTCCTTTCTTGTTTTTTTGGAAATAAGAATTAAGTGAGGAAACTCAAATAGATTAGCACAGTATTTGGCACATAGTGAGTGTCTGAGAAATGTTTGCTCTTATTATTATTGTCTTAGTTTTCCTATTGCTGCAAAATGAGATTATTTTCCTGCCTTAAGTATGGTTGTAATCCATGGTTCTTACCTTATGGACAGAACTTCTAGACCAAATGCACAGCTAAGAAGTATATTCTATCATACACCTGGGTCTACTGAGGCGTGGGCTGTCATTTGGGGGAACTCTACACTCTCTTTAATTGCTTTCCATCAAAGGAAGAATAAATTGAGGATGATTAAATTAAGTGAACTGGAGAAAGCCTATTACTAATGTAAATCATTATAAAAGCTTCAGTAGGCAAAGAAGTAAAAAGCTAGAGAATATAATGTAGTATCTTTGGATAGTCTTCTGGTAGACAATTAAATTGCTAAAAGTGAGACAGTGCCACTAATAATTGCACGTTTCGTTTAGGATATAATTATTCACTGTGGCCTTGCTAGCTTTCTTAAGCTTAGAAATGGAAGTGACCCTTTTATTCTGACTGTACTTATTCCTCTGAGTATCTAAAACTGTCTCCATTTATCTTCATTCACCTTGTACATAGTGCATAAGGAGGGAATACTTGTCTCTTTTAAGACTAGAGTGTCAGAGGAAAACATTCATTCCTCCACAAGAGGATAAGGAATACTTACCTCTCTGGAGATAATAAATATGCTGGCTTACTACATGTCTAATATCCCAAGTGAAAAAGCTATTTCTGGACAAAAATGTTTTAAAAACAGTGATGAATTATGGTAAATTATAATGGTTCTTAAACAGCCCAATTCTCTACTCAAAATATGTCATAAATTAAGCAAAAAATAAAATAAAGACTATTCTTTAGCAAAATGCTTAAGGCCACTACCCAATAATTATTATGTGACTAGTTACCAAACACATAATTATAGCCTCTGTTTATAGAGTTTCTTTCATTTACAGAGACCTTTTATGGTCACTCTTTTTTTTTTGTTTTCCCCTTAAAATAATAGTAATAATACCTAAGATTTTTTTGAGAGTACTTTCTATGTGCTAGGTATTTTCCATAAATTATCTCCTATAATTCTCACAATGACTCTTATATGAATTCTATTATTCCATAATTTACAAATCAAAAAGCTGAGATTGATAAATGCTAAGTAATTTGCCAAAACTTTCGTAGATACTGAATTACAAATCCAGTTCCTAAATCTTCTCCTTCAATATGACCCTATATAGTTTCTCTTGCAAATTTATCCTCTGGCAAGAAAACAGGACAGGGATGACTGTTCTTTAAAATAAAAAGAAAAAGAAAAAACCTTTTAAGTAATTTTTAAAATAGCATCCAAGAACTTAAGTAATTTGAACAAGATGGCATAGTCAATCAGAGGCAAGCAGGACAAAAACATCATCTGAGAAGGATGAAGAGTCCTTGACTTTGTGAGTAACAGCCAGATATTGCCCTTTCATGAAATCACAAAGCAGAAAATAAAAAAATCAAGCCTCAAAATTTTAGATATAGAAAATATGTACCAACCAATTAAAGTTTCTAGCTATATAAAGGTGGACACAATTTCTGCTGCAAGGTTAAATTAAGTTTACTTTGAGCATTTACTTTTCTTTTTTTCCTGAAATCGTCAACTAGCTCACTCCTTCTAATAATTTTGGTCACAGCTTAAATATCATATCTTCTGATAGATCTTCCCTGACTCCCTATAATACCAACACTCTTCCCTATCTCAATCATTCTCTAACCCTACAATATCTTCATAGGGCTCACTGTTCTGTGAAATATATGAACATATTTTATTTACCTATTTTTTGTCCTTATTTGTCTTCATTGCTAGAATATAAGTTAAATTACAGTGTAACTTTGTCTATTTGGTTTGTTACTCTAGTGTTTAGATGAGTACTTTGTGCTCGTAACAGATGTTCAAAAAATGTGCAGTGAATGAGTTGAATGAATGAATGAATGGACATGGTATAATCACTGAATCCTAAAAAAGCAATTTAGTTACCAATGTGTGTGTTTGTGTATATGTATCAATCTGTATATGGATAGACACAGATATACAGACACACATATACACACACGGCATTTTTAAATCTTCAGATCTATTTTTAACTCTAGATCTTTAATTAGTAATCAGATCACCAACCATATTGATAAAACTTGGAAAAAGGCCTAATGAAAATATAAATTCAAAGTTTTCTTTAATGTCTTTAATGAAGAACAGCCAATCAAGAGAAAAATAAAAACCTGTCCTCCAGACTTCATTAGGAAGCGTCTCAAGCCCACCAGATTCACTAGTATAATACTTCAGTGTGTGCTAAGCAATCTAAAAGGATTCAAAAAACAGCAAAATAATTGGACAGAATTTAATAAAGTAATCAGGTTAAAGTTTAGATTTTAAAATAATCCCCAAGGTACTGTAGAAATCATTTAAACAAAAGAACATAGAATTGTCACTATATCAGGGTATTTAAACATTTTTGTTGCTTTCCTGTTTAAATTAAATTAAATTAAATCAAAATAGGCAATTACATAGGTTCAAATAAAAAATAAATGACTTGAAAGCTTTGTTTGAATGAATAACAGATACACCAGTTGAATGTAATTACTAAGCTTAGTTAGTCTAACTCATATCCTCAACAAACAAAATCTCTGATTATGGATATGACTCAATTTTTTTCTTCGCATATTACCCATTAGTAGTTCTAAGATGATCTGAGCCAAGTTTTGAAAAAGCTTCATGAAGCTGATTTTTATTACTATTCTTGATCTCCTATGCTTAAGCTGTGTTGGTATTAATCTACAAACTGCAGATACTGATAAAAGTGTGCATGCGAACTGAGATATCACTTTTGAAAGAAAGTAATATAATTTTGATAGGCTCTATAACAAGACAATTGGATCTGGAATTGGATGCAGGGAAGGTTTTCCAAGGAAGTGACCCCAAATTTGATCTTAAGTATGAATAAAAGTTCATTGTGATAAACAGGACAAGAGGGAAGTGGAAGCAGGCAAAATAGCTTGACAAAGCTTCCTATGTTGCAGACAACATGGAGCTTTAAGAAAATTGAAAAACCCAGGTGGCCAGAGATGAGAGATTGAAGTAGCAAGAAGTGCTACATGATGTAGGAGAGGTAGAGGGCAGAATCATGTTGGCCCTTGTGGTTTAGGATTTTCTGCTTTTCTTTTTAATAAGAGGTGCTGAAAAAAATATAATGTGTGTGTTTGTGTGCATGAATGTGTGTTTGTGTGTACATGAGGCAAAAGGGCAATGTGTTAAGTTTGGGAAATATAAATAGGTATCAGTGGAGAAGAATGAGTTTCATCAGTCAGTTATGATTTTGGGGTGATATCAAGAACAACAATATAAGAAGAAATGCCTTTGCTCTTAATCACTTCCCTTTAAATCCCCCACTATACCATCGATTTCTAGTTTGTACCCAGTGGCTTCGTTAACTTGAGGATTAATTGTCTAGTATGTGAAGCACTGGTCATTTCACTCTTTTTTCTCTTGATGATTTAGAATAGAGGAAAACCTTTCTAAAATCAAGTAATGAATGAAGTAAAACCTGCTGGAGGTCTACTCAGCATCCCACCCATGCAATCTCTTTTCTTGGAAACTTACAAGTACTACCCATCCCTGCCTCATACAGCTGACTACCTCAGCGGAATACAGAGAATCAGTCACATAATACTGAGAGGCTCAGTGTAAATGAAAACACAAGTCCCTCATTTAAAAATTATTAAGACTTCTATGATGATAGTAGCAGTATAATAAACTAAGAATGGAACTCTTCCAACCCTAAGTTTTTGTGCTACTGCATAGACTGCATGACTATATGGTTGGCCTTAGAAACTTGGCCTGTTGCAGCCCAAGGAGTGAACTTGATTGGCTCAGAAATGGTTATGAAGTAAAAAATCTCACCAATGAGGCATGGGAGAAAGGGTATTTTGGTCAGTGAGTTCTGGGAATTTTCCTGTTTCTTAGGAGAGGATAAGGGAATGAATGATCTCTTTGTTGCCTTGTGTTATTCTTTCTGGATTTGATGGGTGGAAATTTTGCACCCATCCTGAAAGAAGCAAATGTTTGTGATGGCAGAGATCAGAAATGAAAACAACTGATATAGTTGATCATATTGCTGTGCCAATAAATCAACCAAGCCAGACACCCATCATGAATCAAGACTTTCTACTACAGTGATAATACATTTTCCTTATTTTTTGTCATCTTGAGTCAGGGTTTTTGTTATTAGAAGGCAGAAGCATTCCAAATGACAAATATAATAAAGTCTCTCAAACTAAATTTGCTGAATGAAGCATTCCTTTTTCAGTTAATAATATTTATTGCATTGTTAAATATTTTTTAGAGCTTTCCATGCTTAGAAGAAACAGGTATTACATAGGATAACAGAAGTTGGCAGTTTATTTCTCAAAAGATAAAGAGATTATATGACAAAAAATAAAATGCAATAACACTATCTATGCTGGCATATTCTAGGAAAATAAATGTTTAATCACAAGCTAGCTGCCAGGTAAGTAACACTATTCCAGTTTTGGTTCCTTTAACATTAAGTATGAATATATATTTTGATGCTATTTTTGTAAGAAAGCTTTGTAATGAAAGAAGATATCATCCAGAGACCTCAAAAGCAAAAAGAAAATGACCACAAACTGCTATTAGATAAGCTAGCAAAAGACAAGAGAAGAGCTACAAAATTTAATCAGAATAAAATTATGTAAAACAAAAGTGGTAATGTTTTCCCTGAAGAATTAATTAGAGTAGCTCTCCTAATCTGCAACACCCTCTTCCAGCCATCTCCTTCTCAGTTTGTATATATGTGGTTATACACACCCTTTAAACGTGAATAAAAGAAGGAAACACCAAAGGATCTATCTACTTTGCTTTTGTGAATCTACAGGATGACGAAAACTAGGCATTTTGGTTTTGTTTACTTACAGAGTTATTTTTAGGAGCTGAAGTGAGCACAGCATATGATCACATTTAATTGTCTGGATCATAAAGGCAATACAAGTGCAAAGGCAAGTTTGAAGCCAGGTCTAACTCTCAAGCCTGTGTTCTTAATTCCTGCAAATCAGGATTTTTGTTCATACATAAAACAATAGGTATAACAAAAGGGAACCTCCTGGTGCTGATGACAACAATGAAGTAGAAGCAAATGTTACACAGAGAGTTTAGTCACATTTTAATTGAAATGATTCTGTTCCTGAATGAATCTTTAAAGGCTAAGTAGGAATTTTATATGTCAACGGTAATAAGTAAGCTTTTCACCAGAAAGGATAACATGTATACATATTTACTGCAGTTAAATACTGTGATCCTAAGGTTGGTCCAACCTATTTGCTGTTGTGCTTTGTTGCTTCAGTTGTGTCGGACTCTGTGCGACCCCATGGACTGTAGCCCGCCAGGCTCCTCTGTCCCTGGGGTTCTCTAGGAAACAGTACGGAAGTGGGTTGCCAGGCCCTCCTTCAGGGGATCTTCCCGACCCATGGATCAAACCTGGGTCTCCTGCATTGCAGGCAGATTCTTTTACCATTTTAGAGAGGTTAATAAGGAGAACCTATTTAGGGAGGTTAATTTGACAATACTGCACAAGATGACCTGGGGTAGCTGAGACTAGGCAGTAGGTTCTTTCCTACACCTTGATTTTATCCCTGCCCCAAAGAGAACCTAAAATCTTCTTGGAGAAAGAGGAGATTGAAAGGCAAAATGAAAAATGAAAATAATGACTTTACAGAATATTTCAATATAAAAAAAGGGAATTGTATTCCATGGAAATACATGATTACTTTCTAAATGAATCACAGAGATGAAGTGTTTAGATGTTCAAAACATGCAGAAGATACTTTTCAATGGATTGGTCAGGGCAGTTGTGTATTGGGTGGGTGGGGAAGATGTGAGACAGGTTTCAAAGAAAGGATAGGTTAAAGTATGGGAATGGAGAGTATTGTGGGATGGTAGGAAATTGGGCAAAAGTACAAGAGCAGACTAGTGTAAGCAAAAACAAATGTGACAAAAATTGAGACTTAAAAGAAAGAAGAAGAAAGAATAAAGTAGAAAGTTGACTGGTGCCAAGTCCAGATGGCCTTGACTATTAGCTATGGCTTTGAAAGTAAACATCATTAATACCCCAAGAAGTTTATTGAGTGGCATGCCAGAAGTGTAATATAGGGTCGTTCATGTTGCTCGTGTTTTTCACAACACGGCTGGATGGCATCACCAATGCAATGGACATGAACTTGGGTAAACTCCAGGAGGTGGTGAGGGACAGAAAGGCCTGGTATGCTGATGTCCATGGGGTCACAAATAGCTGGACATGACTGGGCAACTGAACAACAACAACCTGTTGCAATACTGGGCAGAATGAATTAAAAAGGAAAAGTCTAGAGTCAGAGAAACTAGTCAATAGCATGATGTACTAGGATATGGATATGGCAGTAGGTATGGAGAGACACAACTTAGGGACACAACTTAGAGACATGACACTACATGACTTAGTGACTAAACAACAACAACAGCAATGGAGAAAGTAAAGGCTATTATAATAAAAAAGCCAATTCAAATTAACTGATAGGATAAGAGGGCAAGGGGCAAATAAGTGTCTCTGATGATTTCAATACTTTAGCCACTAAGACAGGTATAAATCTAGAAAGTATTAGTTTAAAATGATAAAAAATCATGTAGCTGGAAATATCCAGGAAGCTGTCTTGTAGTGGAAAGCAGAATATAGACCTGAGACATACCTTCTTGGAGAATACTGCTGCAATTATTGATGGACCCTCCAAAGTAAAGAGCATGTGCAAAGAATTGCAGAGTCTTGTGGGCTTTCTTGTTTCAAAGGCTTTGGCTCCTTACTCTGCTTGGAAATTTCACATCTACTTTCCTACCTGTAAATCTTATATTTACCTGTAAAGTAACAGCACAAAAGTCATTCTAACGTAGCTTTCTTTGACAATTGCAGAGTATTATTTTTTTTCTCTTTTGTTCCTTCAACACCTATTTATTCATTAACCAAACATTCACTAAGTATCTGCTGTGGTCCTGACATTGTTCTAGGTGTAAGGGAACCAGTGATGACCAGAACAATGTTTTTGCTATTGCAGGTATGCTTAATCTTCTAGTTTAGTTAGACAATCAACTATTCGATCACAAAGTAGTTAATATTTCAAGTAATGATAAACGTGTTTAATTCAAGAGCTGTTTTAGATTGTGTGTTCAGAAAAGTCCAACTGGCAAAATGACATCTGATCCAGGACCTAAAGGCAGTAAATGAATAAACTTACTGGACAAGGAGAATGTTCCAGGTAGAGCAACCAGCAATTGCAATGACCTGGAGCATGAATGTGTTTAACATGTTTGAGAATCAGCAAGAGGCTAAGGTAACTGGAATTGAACGGGTATATCAGGTGGAGTGATGACTGACAGGAAAGAGTAACAAACTATTAGAGGCCCAGAATTTTAGGGTATGCTAGGTCATACTTAAGGATCTGCAAAGTCATTGGAGGGTTTTCATTAGTGAAGTTAACTACTCTGAGTGGCACTGGCTCCAGTCAGCAATCACATCAACCTAAGTGTTGCAAATGCAGTGAATAAGGTCAAAGGTATAAGCAGAGTTCGCTGAGCAATGTTAAAATGCAGTTGAGAGACATGAAAAGGATAGCATAAAATTTTTTTAAGTGTATGTTTGGATTATTGGGGGAGATAAGAGACTAAGAAGTAAACAGTCAAGGGAAAGAAAGAGAAGAAAAGCCTTACGCTAGTTACCCTGTGCCTTTTCCCTCTAGCAGGTTGTATGTTCTTTCTTCTGGCTTACTCATGCTCCCCAGCTGACACCTCCTCTGAAGAATACCCCTAGATTAGATGGAATCCCCTCACTTGAAGCTAGGCCCTCCCAACGCCTCCTCATGGCCAATAACTGACTGAGGCAGGAAACAGAGAGCCAGCCCTTCTTCCTCCAGGAGGGAATGATGCTGAACTGTAGTGTTTGTTCTACAGCTTTCCTCTGTACTTTACCTGAGATCCCATCCTTGCTCATCCCCTTTCCCACCAAATCTGTTTTCACTCCCCTACTTCTAAAGAGCTTTTCTAAGGAACACTCCCTCCATCGCATTTAGGCTTTGTTCTCAAAACCTAACTTAAGGCAAGTTTTGTACTGTCTACTATTTACATTTTCCATAGTACCTAATAAAATGCTAAGTATGCCATCAATGCATAATAAATGAAAGATTGAGGATAAGAGGAGAAGGGGAGTGATAGAGGATGAGATGGTTGGATGGCATCAGTGACTCAATGGACATGAGTCTGAGCAAACTCAGGGAGATAGTGGAGAACAGAGAGGCCTGGAGTGCTGCAATTCATGGGGTTGCAAAGAGTTGGACACTACTTAGCAATTGAACAACAACAAAACAAAGGAACAGACAACAAGTATTATAAACGAGTAGAGAATGCTATCTATTAATATTGTAAAATATCATGTGATGCCTTAGCAATCATGATACTTATTTCCAATTTAAATAATTTGAGCAAACTAACAGAAAAATATTACATATGAATGAATAATCATTTATTCATATATAATCATTTATTCATATTTTATGTGTAAATAATTCAAAATGTTTATAATAACTCACCCATTCTATGTTTAAGATAATCATCCATATTTCCCACTTTTTTGTCTATAAAACAAGTAAGAACTTTTGCAAATTAACTTCAATACTTTCTGTCTCTTCAGAAGATTCTTATTAGATACTGATGAATATGCTGAACTGTGCCATCTTACCATCTTCCACTACATTTAACTTTAGTCACCTGACTACACAGGAGTCCTGAGAAAGACTTAATGATTTGTTGAGATTGGGAATGTTAAACCTAATGCATATGATCTAATGAGATAAATCATAAGAATATTCTATGCTTAGATGGAAGTCTATGATTGCAATATTTGATTTCCTTGGGAAAAATAATTAGAAATTTCTCAGAGAATTGTATTCAGAGAGACTAATTCTTTTGTAGTATGTTGCATATCCCTCTCCCTTTACTCCTACTCTCTGCATTCATCCTAATAAACTTCATTTATTTTCAAGAAAAATTTCATAGTTTTCTCAGATGTCATCTAATATACACTTTTAGTTTGGTGTCATGCTTTCATAGGTTTTATTTCATTTTGTCTAATCACTGAACTTTCCACCCAATTAACCCCAGTATTACACATCTCTTACCACGTGGTTTATGATCGTATATCCATTTTGAATTGCCAATCTAAATAAAACTCCTTGCTAATTAGAAAACTATTATAATCATTACATTGTAATATAACCAAAAATTATTAGCCTCATTAGTTTTATAATATTCTTTCAAATTTACTCTTCTGGTAAATCCATTTCTAATTGTTTCAAGTATGGACTGGACAGTACCTGGAAAATGCAGATATATGGTCAATTTCCTAAAAATTATTGATCTTTTAATATGGAAATCATCTTATATACTGGCCACTGGCTATATATTTTCATGGTATATGAGAAATGCTCAGTGTTTAAAGACTTTAATTAGGTGTATATTAGGTTTGCGTTTAACACATTGGTATATTATTCACTGGGAGTAAAATTTACCTATGCTTAAGATAAGAATTGAGAGTTTTTTTTTTTCTTTTTGCTCTTTTTTTTCATATTTTATTTTGGATATTAAATTCTTTCAGCATCATGTGTTACAAAGATTATTCTTCCCCCTTCAGTCACTTATATTTCTGCTGAAAGTCATTGATCATAGTATATGTGTGGATCTATTCTGTACTTAACATCTTTCTGTCTACATTTACATAAATAGCACACCATCTTGATTACTTAGGTCTGCACAGGTGGAGCTAGTGATAAAGAATCCACCTGCCAATGCAGGTTAGGTATAAGACTTCAGTTGGATCTCTGGGTCAGGAAGATTCCCCGGAAAAGGGAACAGCAATCCACTCCAGTATTCTTGTCTGGAGAATCCCATGGACAGAGGAGATTGGCAGGCTACAGTCCATAGGGTCGCACAGAGTTGAACATGACTGAAGCAACTTGGCACAGAACAGC
Source organism: Bos javanicus (assembly GCF_032452875.1). Classification (NCBI taxonomy): domain Eukaryota; kingdom Metazoa; phylum Chordata; class Mammalia; order Artiodactyla; family Bovidae; genus Bos; species Bos javanicus. The sequence continues at coordinate 76,653,903 of NC_083874.1, read as the reverse complement.
ACATAATAAAACTTAAAATATGCATAGAAACAAATGAAAATGAAAATGCAACAACCCCAAACCTATAAGATTCAGTAAAACCAGTGCTAAGGGGAAGGTTCATAACAACTTTACCTCAAGAAATAAGAGAAAAATCAAATAATTAACCTAACTTTACACCTAAAGCAACTAGAAAAAGAAGACATGGTTATTAGAAGGAAAGAAATCATAAAAATTAGGGCAGAAATAAATGAAAAAGAAACAAAGGAGACTATAGAAAAAATCAACAAAACTAAAAGCTGGTTCCTTAAAAAGATAAATAGACAAACCATTAGCCAGACTCGTAAGGAAAAAAGGGAAAAAAAACCCACAAAATTTGAAATGAAAATGGAGAAATCACAACAGACAACACGGAAATACAAAGGATTATAAGAGATTACTATCAGCGACTATATGACAATAAAATGGACAATGTGGAAGAAATGGATGAGTTCTTAGAAAAATATAACCTTCCAAAACTTAACCAGGAAGAAATAGAAAATCTTAACAGATCCATCACAAGCATGGAAATCAAAACTGTAATCAAAAATCTTCCAACAAACAATGCAATCCCTATCAAGCTACCAACAGTATTTTTCACAGAATTAGAACAAATAATTTCACAATTTGTATGGAAATACAAAAAACCTTGAATAGCCAAAGCAATCTTGAGAAAGAAGAATGGAACTGGAGGAATCAACCTGCCTGACTTCAGACTATACTACAAAGCTACAGTTATCAAGAAAGTATGGTACTGGCACAAAGACAGAAATATAGATCAACGGAACAAAGAGAAAGCTCAGAGATAAATCAACGCACCTATGGACACCTAATTTTTGACAAAGGAGGGAAGAATATATAATGGAGAAAAGACAATCTCTTTAACAAGTGGTTCTGGGAAAACTGGTCAACCCCTTGTAAAAGAATGAAACTAGGACAGTTTCTAATACCATACACACAAATAAACTCAAAATGGATTAAAAATCTAAATGTAAGACCAGAAACTATAAAACTCCTAGAGGAAAACATAGGCAAAACACTCTCTAACATAAATCACAGCAGGATCCTCTATGACCTACCTTGCAGAGTAATGGAAATGAAAGCAAAAATAAACAAATGGGACCTAATTAGATTTAAAAGATTTTGCACAATGAAGGAAACTATAAGAAAGGTGAAAAGACAGCCTTCAGAATGGGAGAAAATAATAGAAAATGAAGCAACTGACGAATAATTAATCTCAAAAATATACAAGCAGCTCATGCAGCTCAATACCAGAAAAATAAATTACCCAATCAAAAAATGAGCCAAAGAACTAAACAGATATTTCTCCAAAGAAGACATACAGATGGATAACAAACACATGAAAAGATGCTCAACATCACTCATTATTAGAGAAATGCAAATCAAAACCACTATGAGGTACCATTTCACGCCAGTTAGAATGGCTGTGATCCAAAAGTCTACAAACAATAAATGCTGGAGAGGGTGTGGAGAAAAGGGAACCCTCTTACACTGTTGGTGGGAATGCAAACTAGTACAGCCACTATGGAGAACAGTGTGGAGATTCCTTAAAAAACTGGAAATAGAACTGCCTTATGACCCAGCAATTCCACTGCTGGGCATACACACCAAGGAAACCAGAATAGAAAGATACATGTGTACCCTAATGTTCATCGCAGCACTGTTTACAATAGCCAGGGCATGGAAGCAACCTAGATATCCATCAGCAGATGAATGGATAAGAAAGCTGAGGTACATATACACAATGAAATATTACCCAGCTATTAAAAAGAATACATTTGAATCAGTTCTAATGAGGTGGATGAAACTGGAGCATATTATACAGAGTGAAGTAAGTCAGAAAGAAAAACACCAATACAGTATTTTAATGCATATATAAATATATATAGAATTTATAAAGATGGTAATATGACCCTATATGTGAAACAGCAAAAGAGACACAGAATATAGAACAGACTTTAGGACTCTGTGGGAGATGGTGAGGGTGGGATGATTTCAGAGAATAGCACTGAAACATGTATATTATCATATGTGAAATAGATCGCCAGTCTAGGTTTGATGCATGAGACAGGGTGCTCAGGGCTGGTGCACTGGGATGACCCTGAGGGATGGGATGGGGAGGGAGGTGGGAGGGGGGTTCAGGATGGGGAATACATGTACATCCATGGCTGATTCATGTCAATGTATGGCAAAAACCACTACAATATTGTAAAAAATTAACCTCCAATTAAAATAAATAAATTTAAAAAAAACTTAAAATAAGGTTAAGTCATCTACTATTTTTCTTTTTTAATATTCTAGGAAAGTCCTTTGTTGTTTCCATTAAAATTTCAGAATCAGTTTGTCAACTTCTGAAAGCAAATTTTGAAAAATAACCATTTGGAAATTTTAACTGGGAATAAATCTATAAATGTATTTACAGAGAATTGATATCTTAATGATATTGAGGCTTCTGATCCATAATTATGAAGCATTTTTCCTTTCCATAGTTTTTCTTTTATTTCTTAATCACTTTTGATGTGTTAAGAGTACAGATTTTGCACATTTTTATTAGTATCTGTATTTCATATATTTAATTCTATTTAAAATTTTAATTTCCAATTGTTTTCATCTAGTGTATAGAAATTCAACTGGTTTTTCATTAATGATCTGGTACCCTATAGCTTTATTAAACTCCCTTAACAGTCACAGTATTTTTTGCTACTTTCTGTAGGATCTATTTGCACAGATATTTGAACCTTGTTCAACAGAAGTTTATTCCTTTTTTCTAATCTGTGTGTCCTTTATAGTTCTGTATTGCTCTCTTATCTTTAATGACCTTTGTTGCTTTATTTAACTGGATAGAATGTGTAAAGTTGAATAGATGTGATAAGAACAGACATCTTTCACTTACTACTGATTTTAGAGGGAACTGTCCAGTTGTAAATTATTAGGATTTTAGCTGTAGGTTTTTCTTAGATACTCTTTTTCAGGTTGAATAATTCCCCTTTTTCTTATATTCTGATAGTTTTTATCATTTTTTTTAAATTAAGAATAAATGCTTGGGAGGGAGCTTCAAGAGAGAGGGGACATATGTATACCTATGGCTGATTCATGTTGATGCCTGGCAGAAACCAACACAATTCTGTAGAACAATTATCCTTCAATTAAAAAATAAATAAATTTAATTTAATAAAAGAATAAATGTTCAATATTTTCAAATGCTTTCTCTGGACCTATTCAGAAGATCACATAGTTTCTTTTTAATTTAGTCAGAATTACATTGATTGGCTTTCCAATGTTAAATGAAATTTTTATTGGTTATATTTGATTTGATCATGATGTATTTATCCTTTGTATTTCTTGTTAGAATTTATTTTGTAAAATTTTGTTTAGATTTTTTTTTCATCTATGCTCATAGAGATACTTCTCTGTAGTTTTCCTATAATATTCTTGTTTGTGCTTGGCGTCACTGTAATTTATAGAATTATAGGCCTTATAGAATGATTTGGGGAAGATAAGTTATTTTTTAATTTTTTGGAAGTTTTGGTAGAGTATGTTTATTTCCTTTTTAAATGTTTGGGAGAATCCACCAGTGAATCCCTCTTGACCTGTAATTCTTTTTTTTTTAATTTATTTGTTTATTTGTCTGTATACAGGCTTAAGATTTTTTTTTTTAATACAAAAATAAAAAAAATCAGGGTATTTATTTTTTCTCCAAATTCCTGGTTTAATAAGGTCTTGTTTACTTTGAGAAAAAAAGGTCCCAAACATCAGGCTGTTCACAAAAATAACCCACAGTATCAAATTAACTTTAGAAAACAAATCTTAAGACTATTACACTAGTTATTTTTCTAGAGGATGCATTTAACATGCCAACTCTCATTCACAAAAACACATTGTTACATTTGTGTTGAACAGCCGCACATAGCACTCTTATGTGGGGTATAACACATATACCTCTAACTCAAAGCTGCTCTCAGGTTCTACTCAACTAATGAGACTGCCTTTGTGGTTAGGGAAGCAACTATTGTATGAATGGAAAGAACTGTACTCCCTGTATATTATTTTGGAGACAGTTGATAAAAACCATACATGCTTTTTATTGTTAAGTCATAAAGAGGTATCAAAATTAAAAGCAAAAATTACAGGGTAAGACTTAACGTAACTACTAGGAGGGTCAAAGGAACTAGGTGCAGGGCAATATGAATTAATGAACATGGGAAGGACAAGGATGGGGAGAACAGTGAGCATGTGCTGAAGATACTAGGGGAGAGGATCTGGTGAAAATTTTGATCTTAGACAAGCATCTATGTAAAGAAATAATGGGACAGGCTTAAGATTTTTAACTAAAATTCCAATACATTTATGGTTGTAGAACTATTCTGGTTATCTGTGTCTGTGATATTTGGTAGTTTATGACTTATAAAGAAATTAGTACTTCACTTAATCTTATACTGTCTTTACTATATATGGCAGTTATTCATCATTATCTATAGCACATATATGATAACTTTTCCTCATATCTATAGTTGATGCAAGAGGAGAGTGAAAAAGTTGGCTTAAAGCTCAACATTAAGAAAACTAAGATCATGGCATCTGATCCCATTACTTCATGGGAAATAGATGGGGAAACAGTGGAAACAGGGTCAGACTTTATTTTTGGGGCTCCAAAATCACTGCAGATGGTGACTGCAGCCATGAAATTAAAAGACACTTACTCCTTGGAAGGAAAGTTATGACCAACCTAGATAGCATATTCAAAAGCAGAGACATTACTTTGTCAACAAAGGTCCGTCTAGTCAAGGCTATGGTTTTTCCAGTGGTCATGTATGGATGTGAGAGTTGGACTGTGAAGAAGGCTGAGTGCCGAAGAATTGATGCTTTTGAACTGTGGTGTTGGAGAAGACTCTTGAGAGTCCCTTGGACTGCAAGGAGATCCAACCAGTCCATTCTGAAGGAGATCAGTCCTGGGATTTCTTTGGAAGGAATGATGCTAAAGCTGAAACTCCAGTACTTTGGCCACCTCATGTCAAGAGTTGACTCATTGGAAAAGACTCTGATGCTGGGAGGGATTGGGGGCAGGAGAAGAAGGGGACGACAGAGGATGAGATGACTGGATGGCAACACCGACTCGATGGACGTGAGTTTGAGTGAACTCTGGGAGTTGGTGATGGGCAAGGAAGCCTGGCGTGCTGCAATTCATGGGGTTGCAAAGAGTCGGACATGACTGAGCAACTGGACTGAACTGAACTGATAGCTGATGCTGGCATTTTTCCTATTTATACTCTTGGTCTTTGAAATTGGATTCTGGGAATAGATTAGAAAGATATATGATACAGATTAATTGCATACCTGAGAGTCTTTCAAATACTTTTTAATCTGCACTAGGGTTACTGAGTTTCCATCTAACCTAACATTTTCCCTTCTCTGTCATGAACTATAGAGGCTTCTTTATTGGAGTGGTTTCATTTTTACCATGGTTGGGATATCTAGGTTTTACTACTGCATGGTCAGCTTTCATTTGTAATGTTCACACTAACAAGCTTGAAGCTTAGTGAAACTTCATAGGCCATTTCAGAATGTCCAGAGACTCAGGCTGGGTGACTTACTTTTTTAGCCAGTTCCACTGCTAGTGCTTCAATATTTTTAGTTCTTGTTTCACAGAAAGGGCAACTTCTATAGGGCATCAGCCGTTTGCAGGAAGCCTCATTCCAGCGTTCTGCTATGCACGCTGTCTATTTTCTCTGTTCAGGTTTCCAAGTGGATACTAAGAGCCCAGTTTTTAAATCAGTGACTGATTCTCTCTATTCAACTACAACTCTGGTTTACTACTCATTTCTGGCATTTGAAGAGTTTATTGCTTTTTTGTTGTTTGTTTTTTACCTTTGCAATTACATCTTTCCAAGTGCAACTCAATGCATTTTAAACAAATCTCAATTCTCTCAATTCCTGTTATAATGTATACATATTATACAATATACATTATTATATCTCTTGGGCACTAGTAAGAGATGGCTAAAAAAGAAAAAAAAAATATGTGTTTTCCTAGCCTCCTACTTTCTGGCAACCATGACTCTCAGGAGCATATATCTCTCTTTAGGACAAATTCAACAACAAAAAAACATCAGAATATCTATAAAAACAGTGACTCTCAAACATGGGAAGGAAAAGTTATTTTTCCTGCAATCTACTCAGTATTGGTGGTGTGGATAAAAATATCTCTTTAGAACTATTATCTTGAGAACTTAAGAATTTGAGATCTTATCTTAATTCTGTGTGGGAGGACTGCTTCTGACAAGCTTAATTTTTTTTGCTCCAGATAACTCACCTCTCAACTTGTCAAGTCTCTGATATGAGATTCAGTGTTAAACAAAGAGTCACATTGAAAGACTTACACAAGTAGAAAAGTTTAAAGTAAGGCAAGATATGGCTCTCATTAATGAAGAGAAATATTCTATAACCTCAGAGATGATTTACAAACGGGCTTTCTCTAATTTAGTCAGGTCTTTGTGACAACTCTGGATAAATATGAAAGGGGGTCAGATTAATTTTTTTTCAGTTCAGTCTCAGTTCTTCAATCCTGTCTTTGAAAGATTTTATTTCTTGTTCCACTTCATATTAACATAAGCTGAAAAATAAATGTTCATTATTTAAATTAGCTGAGCCAAGGTATCAACAATGACACCCTGTCATAAAACAGAGAATATCTTCCTTATGAGGACTGTAAGAAAACATCCGTTAGTCAACTGCTTGGTTTTCTGAAGGCCACTCCGGTTTTTTCATTCCCTTTTAAAAAATTCACAGGTAGTTCAAAAGCATGAGCATCTACCTTTAACTTAATATATCTACTGCTATTCTGTACTCTTAAGCTTGACATTGTCAAAGGAGAAATATACAATAATGTTGTTTGTAAGAAAACTGTTGTTAAGCCTGTGAAGCAGTTTAATGCCTAATACAAAGTGCTTATCAGCAAAAATTGTTACTAAACATATTAATAGTGTTAATGATATATTAATAGTTACCAATAATATTAAAATAACCATTTATATCTTCTGTAGTAAAGAATTGTTGCTCTGCTGATGTCTTCCCCTCTACCCTCTTGGCATTATTCTTTTTCCAAATCTTTCCACTTTCTCTTCTCTCCTGCTTTGCAACTCGGTTCTTATAAGCCAATCGGCTCCATGCCTACTGCAAACATTTAAAATAAAGATTTTAAAATTTCTATTGAAAACTATCATTAATATTTTAGTTGCAACAGCATGTATATTGTAAACTGTGTCCCTTTTTATCTTATTTTTACTTTGAGTATATCTCTGTATGACAACCTATGAATCCAAAATTCGTGAGGTCAAATACTGGATGTTACGTGAGTATATCCAAATCGCCAGGGCACTACTGGGCACAGACCAAAGGTGGAATGAACAGTGGGTGATGATGGTAATGATAACAGAGATGTATCTTACAGCTCTCTGTGGAAGTTAGATTTTTTTCTAAGCAAGGAATCTATGACATTTAATAAAAGGATTAATGAATTAGGTGTTATTAAGGAGTTCAACTTCAAATAACAAGCTACATCTCATAATATATTATCTTCTGAAAATAAAACTCCTTTGACTCCTTGATCTTCACGCAACCATGCCTTTCTATATATCAAAATAAAAGACTCTGAGTCGTTACACATACTCCCACTTTGAAAAGTCTAGAAAGAACATTTTGAAAGATAAAAATGTTCTCAGCTAAGCCTGTAACGATAAGTATTGTTTGATCATCCTTTCACAAATTTGATTCCTCCTTGTAGTTGAATAACTTACAAAATGCCATTTTTCTATATCTGAGCTGTATTTTGAGTTTCAGAAACTCAAATGAACATCTGAAACAACAAATCATATTCCATACCCTCTCTCCTCAACAAAATATGATTTCTCAAAAATCACTTTCTTACTGAGTGAGGTCTTGTCTTGTATGTCAAGTTTTTGCCAGAAGCCAGTTTTTATTGCCAGGTTATAAGCCTCTAAAATAGTAGCTCTATTATGAAAACACTGACACAACCTTAGCCACAGTGATGTGAATGGCACCAGTATAATACACTGAACACAGCATCAGCCATTAACTCAAATAGCTTGATTTTGCCCCATTGTTGTTCATCGTCCCCTATACATTTGCTATAACGCCTGTGGTGCCTTTCAATACCACTTAACTATAGGCTGTCCTCCAGGAAATGTCAGGCACAGCCACCTCCAGTGACATGCAGACATGTGCTAGTTAGCACTGGTTTGTCACTGAGATTTTAACTTGAACCACTTACTTTTTTTTTTTTCTTTAAAAATACACTCTTTTACTGAAAGAACACACACCCCTAAGCTAGGCTGTAATGTGAAGCTGCCAACTTACCTCATAATAGCCTATTGTTTTTAGGTAGTCGACTAAATGAGGAAGATGTCTGAGTCAACCTGCTGTTTACAGAGCAGAGGAAGAAAAACGTGCTTGCCCCCCCATTTTCTACTTAACCGGTTCTTGAATCTTAATTGTGTCAGTGTTTTACTCGAATCGGTAATGTTATAACACTGTTTTAAGTAACAGTGTGATTTAGGATTATAGCTTAATCAGACTGAATTATAAAATGTGGAGCACGTGGTGAGTTATCAGTGTGGGCAGGGTCATCAAACCATGCAAAATGAAACCTTAAGAGAGAGACCCCAGAATCTCAATTGAAGAGAAAGAAATACATTCCTCTCCTCAAGGGTAGTAAGAAATTCTCAGGAAACAGGCTGAGAAAATGTAAAAAAAGATACCACAAGGTTTCTGGCTCATAGCACTAGAGCTAAACAAAGTACAGCTTAATTACATATATGGTTTTCTTACTTTCTCTTTAAATCTACAGACTTCCGCTGGGAAATTTATGTAAGACACACACAAATCTGTGGCAAAGATAGGCACAACAATTTGCATTAACAATACCAATATCCTTACGATAATTTTCTTCCAGAGTGGTTGGCTAATAGTGAAAATCTCAGCAAATTCTAACACTATAATTTTTATGGGTGGTTAATAAATTCATGGGGTTTCCCAGGTGGCACAGTGGTAAAGTAGCTGCCTGCCAATCCAGGAGACTTGAGAGAAGTGGGTTCTATCCCTGGGTTGGGAAGATCCCCTGGATGAAGAAACGGCAACCCACTCCAGTATTCCTGCCTGGAAAATTCAAGCCTGGGGGCCTAGAGTCCATTGAGTCATAAAAAACTGCTCATGACTGAGCAACTGAGCATATACACATTCAATAACTTCATGACATTACATCTGAATCTCCAAAAGAAAGATTGACTAAATGTATGAGAAACAAGTCTCGATTAAAGGACAAAAGAATATTATTTTTGCCCATACCTTGCTAATGTCTTCTAATACAAAATAGAACGTTGGCAGTTTTGATGCATCTGCTTAATTTTTGAAAAATCATGAACTGTGATGTCAGGTCACAAAGAAGTAGATAATATTATTGCTCTTTTCCATCTCTAAATTAGTCTCATAAAATTTTTTAAGTTGGAGAATAAGTTGCAAGTTGTATTAAAAACTGTAAAGGAAGTTAGAGAAATTATTTTTCCAGTCCCAGGTGTACACTGAAGAAGTAGGACCACAACACTTGAGTGCATTGAAATTCTAACACATGCAGAGTTCAAATACAGAAGCAGTGATGGGGCTGATTGAAACAGGAGGGAAGTGTATTTGTTTTTTACGATTAAGAAGTAACCACAAATTTAGCAGCTTAAAACAACATCCATAGTTATCTCATAGTAGCTGTAGGTCAGAAGTCTAATGGGCTCAGCAGGGTGTCTCTTCAGAGTCTAAAAGCAGAAATCAAGGTGTTTGCAGGGTTGTGTTCCTTTGTGAAGGCTCTAGGGGAGAATCTGCATTCTTCTTCACTTAGGTTGTAGGTGGAATTCAGTTCCCTGTAGTTGTATTGCAGTTGTGGGTCCCGGTTCCTTGCTGGCTGTCAGCTGAGGGCCTTTCCCAGTCTTAGAGGCCTCCCACATTCCTTGGCTCATGGCCTCCTTCCTTGCTCTCCAAAGCCAGTAACAGCAGGTTGACTCTTCTTTCTGCCACATTTCTCCAATACACTCATTCTCATTCTGATGTTTCTGCCTCCCTCTTACTTTTCTACAGGCCCATGTGATTAGGAAACTGAGCCTGACCTTATGGGACCTTCTAGGTATAGGCCCTTCCCCCATATCCTCTGCTTCAGCTCTTCTCTGAAGAACCTAGATAACAGTATTTGATGCATATTTCCTAATATTTTACATATTTACAGATGTGCAATCCCTCCTGCACAAAATGAAAGATGTTCACTACTTGATGGTCATGAGCACATAGCCCCAGGCCTTCTCCAGCCTAGGGATTGATAATGTTAACCCCTGTGACACCACCCTGCTGCTTCACCAGCAGCTAGTCAGAGGATTGTGCATGAGCTGATCGCATACCCTGCGACCCCAACCTCTCTTACCTGGCTTTTAAAAATGCTTTGCCAAAAAATCTTTCAGGGAGCTAGGGATTTTTTAAAGAGCGTGAGCCACCTGTCTCTTTGCACAGCCGTGCAATAAACATTTCTCTGCTCCAAACTCCAATGTTTTGATTTGTTTGGTCTCACTGTGCTTTGGGAACACCCACTTGCATTAATAATTACATCGATGGATAATCTAGGACAATCTCCCTTCATTAAGGTGCATAACACTTTCATCATCGGCAAAGTCCTTTTACCATAGACGGTAATACCAAAATAATGTAAAGGGTAGGGGTGAGGGCAGGGAAGAAGACCAGAGAAACCAAAATCCTATCTACCATAGGGGGTATTATATTCTATCTTTTTTCAATTACTCAAAAGGAAAATTTATAACTTTCCTAAGTTAAGTAAAACAAATTGTATTTTCTGAGTAATTTTCCAAAATTTTAGTTTTATTAGTGTTATATAATGCTCAGGACACCTAGTCCAGCAAACCCATCTCTGTTCAATTCGTCTAGCCTCCCCTACAATATTAAACATGTGCTCTGGAATCACATAGGAATATTCATTCTTAGAATCTATGAATAATAAAATCTTAAATCTATTTCAAATAGACTGTGATGTCACTGTGAGAAGGGTCATGTCTTAATTATTGATTTCTAGGGAAAAAAAATCAGGATGAAAGAATTTCTCTGTGATCTGTATCCTGCTGAATTCACTAATTCACTGCATTATACTATAGAAACATTTATTACTTGAAGGTCTATATATTTTACAAAATTTAACTGTACAAAATATAACTCACTTTAGAGTCTAGTCCATCAGCCTATGCTTTCTCTATTACATTTCATGGGGATGCCATCTCTGAACAGAGAAATTTCCAAGAGAAAGTGAAAACTACTCAGAAACTTCCTTCAGTAACTCACAATTATAACCTGGCTTACACAGCAAGTCTGCCATATTCCAAAATAAGATCTACTCACTGAAATTATGTTGCTATGATAGGTACAAGTAAAACAACCACTGCAACAATACACTTTGAGAAACTCAAGGAGGAAACCCTAAGATCAGGATTTCACTTTGGGAATCACATCCATGGGAAAAGGACAGAAGGTGGTAGAACATGATGCCCTATTAACTGAAAGTGAATATTTGAGAAAAAACATTTCAGCTCAAGCAAGTACTAATCAATCATAGATGCTTGGAGGGGGGTAGTTTAGAAGGAACATTAAAAAATTCATTTAGTGTAATCCCTTTGGAGGGAGGGAGGGGGAAAAAAAAAAACCCTCTGACCCTTTTATTATATACATGAGCCATTTGTATTAAAAAGCAGGGGACAACTGCAACTTTTAGATGAGGCTACTATTTTGTTTCCACTGACTCAATGGACATAAGTCTGAACAAACTTCGGGAGATAGTGAAGGACAAGGGAAACTGGTGTGCTGCAGTCTATGGGGTCGCAAAGAGTTAGACGCAACTTACCAACTGAATAACAATTGTTGTCTTTATTGCTCCTCCAGAGTTATCAAAGAAAGATGATTACACTGAAAGTTTAAATTATCTGCAGCAAGCAGTTTTAAGACAGTCTTCTTTCTGAGTTTGGAAGGCCATGCTTCCTAAGATAACCTAATGCTGCTGCTAAGTCACTTCAGTCGTGTCTGACTCTGTGCGACCCCATAGACGGCAGCCCACCAGGCTCCCCTGTCCCTGGGATTCTCCAGGCAAGAGCACTGGAGTGGGTTGCCGTTTCCTTCTCCAATGTGTGAAAGTGAAAAGTGAAAGTGAAGTCGCTCAGTCATGTCGGACTCTTCATGACCCCATGGACTGCAGCCCACCAGGCTCTCCGTCCATGGGATTTTCCAGGCAAGAGTACTGGAGTGGGGTGCCATTGCCTTCTCCCAAGATAGCCTAATAGATGAAGGAAAATACACCATTTATATAAATTCATTTGTTCTCTGCTCAAAGCTTATGATAAATGTTCACTAAAAAATTAGGGTTAGGGTTACCTAACCCTAAACCAAATCCATTTTTCTATTTGTAAGCAGAAGCTATTTCCAACTCAGACTACTTTTCTCCTACTGGATAAACTTCTTGAAACATCTCTTTGTAAGAATTCTGCTTCTCTAAGAATAGCTAACTTTACAAAATTTAATACTTTTACATGATGTGAAATAATTATCACTGAACAGACTTTAATTTATCCAGTGGGTATATAAAAGATTTGTTGATATTAACTATAATCATGAATTCCTAATTATCATACGTTTCATAATAAAATAGATTGAAAATCTAGTTTTAAAGATCATTTTTGAAATAATGAGATATTTTCATATAACCTAGATCTCAAAGCCACTTTTGCTCCCTGGGTATTTTTAACACATACTCAAAGTGGATATACGTTCCACTTGTCACTAATGTTTTATGTATAATAACTCTCTATAACAGAGAGCAATTACTGGGTTAAAGTTGACACCAACACATTCTTTATCAAGCATGAAAATCCTACCTTGACCTTTATACAATTATTCTTTGAAATGAAGAATTAATGCTTTCTAAAATAGTCATACAATGATGTGGGCACTGTATTAGTTTAAGGTTCAAAACTCATGACACTGTGAATGAGATGCCTATTTTCCAGTATTCATTTGCATGATTAAAAGGAAATCTTTGCCTAGTTGAAATCTGGGGGCAAATGGGCATAGTATCTATTCATAGTTAACTATAATGACTTGCTTTTAAAACTTTAGTGCATTCAAATATTAATCAAACTAAAAGATTTCAAAACCATGTAATCCCTGCTTTAGAAAGAATTGCTATAAAGATAATTTAGTCTAATACTTTCCACAGCACGACTTTCTAAAATTTTTCAGACCCAGTTTGGTTCCTCCCCCTTCCTATCTTCCTATCAGTGATGGGAAATATCACAAGCCTTTGGCATTTTAAAGTAGTTTCAATTTTCAGACAGTTTTGTTCTTATAAAGAGCTAAACCCCGCTCCAGTGTTCTTGCCTGGAGAATCCCAGGGATGGGGGAGCCTGGTGGGCTGCCGTCTACAGGGTCGCACAGAGTCGGACACAACTGAAGCGACTTAACAGCAGCAGCGGCAACACTAATTCTCTCTTTTGCTATTGGAGTCAAATAAACAAAGTGTAACATCTCTTTTTCATAAGAAAACACTTCACATACTTTAAAGTTTCTTTGTCCTTTGAAGTTATCTTTTCTTCTATGTATGCATCTTAATCATTTTAAGTTTTTGTAAGATTTCCTCATCTTTCTTCTTTGCTCTGGGAGAGTAAGTGAGACAAAGTAGTTAATAACCCAATTTGTAGAGTTAATCATGTTGGACTGTGAAATTCTTTTCTACTCCCATTAACTTGTCTTTGGATCAAACTAGCTAATTCATCTCTCTGAACCTTTATTTCTTCTTCCACTTCTAAGACTGTAAGCAACTTATCCAAATTCTCTGAGCCTTTGTTCAAGCACCTACTATCTGTTTGACCTTGAGTAATACGTTTTCCATTACTGAATGGCAAGGAGAATCATGAATTGTGTTACCGTTATATCTGCTTCCCAATTACCTGCAAAGAGAACTAAAAATCACATGGCATATGTGTTTGCTTGTCCTATGGGTATTCAGTGGAAGATTCATGGCAGGAAGAACCTAGAAACTATAGACAGAGTGAAGAAAAGCAGGAAATTTTATCTGTCTGGGTCCCTTCAGTCTCCTGTCTCTCACTGGTCTTTCCATTTCCAGGTTGTTTCACGTAGCTCCCTGAAGGCTGCATAAGAAGCCAGATCTCAGGCATTGTGATATAATATTTTAACTGAATACAAAAGTGCAGGAGTGATTCTGCATGGGTTAGACCAATTAAGGCAGATAAAGAAATCTGAGAAATCACTAGTGAAGACCACATTCTAAATGTAATCCTTTTCAAATTACCTAAAACTAAATGAGGCATTAGTAGATTAAATTGTATTTTTTGTTGCTATTTTGCCATTAATGTCACTTCTATTAAGTTAGTCTACCAATCACAGAGCACATTCACATTGTTTACTTATTTTTCCATGTAAATAAATCATTATTATTACTGTTACTATTATTGTTATCTTAACACTGCTGCTATATGATACGATCTCCCTCATTGAATCTCAAGGCCTTTTTAGTTTAGGATTTTCAAAATATGTTCCAAATTTATTTTTCCATATTGTACACTAATGTAAAATCTCTTTACTCTGATCATCTTGAACTATCCATTCCTATTAAGTTTTTCTTCAATGTTAACTTTTTAAATTATAGACAGAATACACTCTTCAAAACTTTATACATAACTATGTCTAAACCTTTTCTTAACAATCAGTTTTAATGCCATCTTCTTTGTGAAGCTGAAGCATATCCCCAGATGAAAATTTTTCTTTCTCCACTAAGCCCTCATAATACTGACTATTTTCACCTTCAGTTCAATTCAATCACTCAGTCATGTCTGACTCTTTGCAACCCCATAGACTGCAGCACACCAGGCCTCCCTGTCCATTGCTAACTCCTGGAGTTTACTCAAACTCATGTCCATGGTGATGCCATCCAACCATCTCATCCTCTGTCGTCCCCACCTTCTCCTGCCTTCAATCTTTCCCAGCATCAGGGTCTTTTCAAATGAATCAGTTCTTCATATCATGGCTGCAGTCATCATCTGCAGTGATTTTGGAGCCCTCCAAAATACAGTCTGTCACTGTTTCCACTGTTTCCCCATTTATTTGTCAAGAAGTGATGGGACCAGATGCCATGCTCTTAGTTTTCTGAATGTTGAGTTTTAAGCCAAATTTTCATTCTCCTCTTTCACTTTCATCAAGAGGCTCTTTAGTTCTTCTTCGCTTTCTGACATAAGGGTGGTGTCATCTGCATATCTGAGGTTATTGATACTTTCACCTTATATTACAGTAATATATGTGAGTCAGATTTCCTCTATTTCATTATCAATTTCTGCTCATTTATTTACTGTAGATATTCATTCAGGTGTGATGACACTGATGTAGGGTTCATTTCTGTTTTTACCATTGTACAAAATATTTGGTAAGTGTATACTAAATACTACTGAATGAACTGATTAACCTGGTACTTAGAGTGCTCTTTATATTTCTTAATAACGCATTTTTAACCCATGGGCTACAGAATGTCTCCCTCATCTTTGGGAAAGCTAACTAAACTGATTTCACAGTGTGATGATGTCTACAGATTTTCAACCTAGTTCAGTTAAGGTATGAGCAGGCATAAAGTTATATTCTCCCATACCCTTCAACCATAGGTCCCTATGTCTTTAAGTGACAGTGAATAGTTACCTTCCATTGTCCTGCATGCAACACTGGGCCTTTTCACAAGCAAAGTTTACAAGAAAGGTTTTGGAATTGGTAGTCTGGATAGTATTAGGGCAATAGAAGGTATCACCAAAAGGTATCTTACTATTCCACTGACTCCTTGCCTTTCTCCTCTTCTCCTATCTGCTCCTCAGCCATCCTTCCAAGAAGATCTGGGAGTTCCATATTCTCTATCAGCTCCCCTCTAAAAAGTTTAAAATGTGAGCTATATATGCAATTTAACATTTTCTAGAAGCCGTGTTTAAAAAAAAAAGTCTGATAAGGGGGTAAAATGATTTTTAAAATATATATTATTTAACCCAATATATCACAATGTTATTATTTCAACATTAACCAATCAGTATCAGTTCAGTCGCTCAGTCATGTCTGACTCTTTGCAACCCCATGAACCACAGCACACCAGGCCTCCCTAACCATCACCAACTCCCAGAGTCCACCCAAACCCATATCCATTGAGTTGGTGATGCCATTCAACCACCTCATCCTCTGTTGTCCCCTTCTCCTCCTGCCCTCAATCTTTCCCAGCATCAGGGTCTTTTCCAATGAGTCAGCTCTTCGCATGAAGTGGCCAAAATATTGGAGCTTCAGCTTCAACATCAGTCCTTTCAATGAACACCCAGGACTGATCTCCTTTAGGATGGACAGGTTGGATCTCCTTGCAGTCCAAGGGACTCTCAAGAGTCTTGTCCAACACCACAGTTCAAAAGCATCAGTTCTTCGGTGCTATAGTCCAACTCTCACATCCATACATGACCACTGGAAAAACCATAGCCTTGACTAGACGGACCTTTGTTGGCAAAGGGATGTTTCTGCTTTTTAATATGCTGTCTAGGTTGGACATAACTTTCCTTCCAAGGAGTAAGCATCTTTTAATTTCATGGCTGCAATCACCATCTGCAGTGATTTTGGAGCACAAAAAAATAAAGTCTGACACTGTCTCCACTGTTTCCCCATCTGTCTGCCATAAAGTGATGGGACCAGATGCCATGACCTTAGTTTTCTGAATGTTGAGCTTTAAGCCAACTTTTTCACTCTCCTCTTTCACTTTCATCAAGAGGTTCTTTACTTCTTCTTCACTTTCTGCCGTAAGGGTGGTGTCATCTGCATATCTGAGGTTATTGATATTTCTCCCAGAAATCTTGACTCCACCTTGTGCTTCCTCCAGCCCAGCGTTTCTCATGATGTACTCTGCACATAAGTTAAATAAGCAGGGTGATAATATACAGCCTTGACGTACTCCTTTTCCTATTTGGAACCAGTCTGTTGTTCCATGTCCAGTTCTAACTGTTGCTTCCTGACCTGCATATAGGTTTCTCAAGAGGCAGGTCAGGTGGTCTGGTATTCCCATCTTTTTCAGAATTTTCCACAGTTTAACCAATATAAAATTTCCATATTAACCAATATAAAAGCTTAAAAAAGTATGTGGCATATTTCATACTAAGGCTTCGAAATCCTCTACACATTTAACATTTCATGGTACATCTCAATTTGCATTGGCCACATTTCAAGTGTTCAGCAGCCATGTGTGACTAGGGACTACTCTGTTAAGTAGCTGACTCAATGTTATGCAAGTCAATTTCTCTTCTCCAAGATCCTACTTCCAAAACTTTATGCCCAAACTTCTTGAATGATTTTTTTCTTGTGCTTAAATTTTCTCTTTAATTATATATGAATTATTTGAAAGCAAGCCTTCATCCTTATTTACTTATTCATTTAGTGTTCTATACCATGCATAATTCAGTGTATAATGTACATTTACCACTTGGCTAATATTTGCTGTGAGACATTTACCGTGTGTGGTCAATCACTCAGTCATGTCCAACTCTGTAAGTCCATGGACTGTGGCCTACCAGGCTCCTCTGTTCATGGAAGTTTCCAGGCAAAAATACTGGAGTTGGTTGTCATTTCTTTCTCCAAGGGGTCTTTCTGACCCAGGGGTTGAACGCACGACTCTTGCTTCTCTGCACTAGCAAGCAGATTCTTTACAACTGAGCCAATTTCAATCTTTTCATTGTATTGTCTAAACTTTCTTGAGATCTACTGTACATATTATCTGATCTCTCATGGTCATTATGAAACAGGTTAGCGCAACAGAAAAAGCAAATATATATCTCCAGGTCTTAGATCCACCGATGATAATCTATTGGATTTTCATCAGTAAATTAATTTCACTGTATCTACATTTCTTAATCTTGTAAAATGAACAGAACTATTCACAAATTCTCTGCTAGAGGATTTTGTGAGCACATTTTAAAAATATACGTCAATGCATTTTCTAAGTTGCAAAGCACAGAAACAATACAACAAATATGCATTTATGATATTTTTGTTTTGGTTTCATTAAGCTAAGTTTTGGCCCTTGACTAAAGTAAAACCTTGTGCCAGTAGTTCACAATGGCTTTTAAAATCCCCTCATAGCTCGTAATTTATCGTTTTGAGTTCAGTAACTTGCAAGACCACTTGGGATTAATTTTTCTAAAGTATATTAATTTACTTGTCTACACTGAAGCTTAATTTTTCCATGTCTTACAGACTGGCAGGAGATTCTTGAAACTAGCTAAATACCTTTATAGTGTTACTAAGCATTTTAATCCTGGGTAGAAAGAAGCAAAAGGAATTTTTTTAAAAAAGAGAAAAGCACAATAAATGTACTTTTGAATAATTGGATTTATTACAAGTAGAGGAATAAGCTTTGCCAAGATTACCATTCATTGCAAATCAATATTGTCAGAGTTCTGAATTCACTTTAATATTTTGGTAAATTGATTAGCACTGTTGTCAAAATCACAATTTTTTTAAATCTCAAAGCAAAGGAAAAGTAAGGATATGGATTGTTTTAAGATAAAGAAGCTTCTCTATATTTTCAGGTGAATAAGTAACAGAAACAGATTTTCATTTAAATACTACTGGGTTTACACGTTTTATGTTTATTTTTAAAGGAAAATAAATTTGTTTGAGAGTCATTTGGCAAATCTGAAATATGGATGCAAACATACATACACACACACACACACACATACTAACATCCAATTTATGAACACCATTTAAACAGCACACCTGTTCAATTAGAAAGCACCACCAAACAGGTCAGGTCACATTTCACTGCATTCATACAATGAGTGAGCTGCTTAATCAACCCCAATGGTGTTTGTTCCAGTCTAATTGTGGTTTGTGCCAGTTATGAACAGGCTCTGGCTCTTGAGTAAAATTTTTTACCATGAGACTTTTGTACATTTTATGCAAATTACTTGCATTATCAGTACTATTTAAGATTTGATCTTAATTTATTATATTTCAAAAATTAGGTTAATGCTCTTGGGAATGATAGTTTTCTAAGCCATTCTGAAATATCAACATCATCCATAATACTGCATTTTTATAATCAAAAGTTTTTCAATTTTTGGTTTTTGTATTTGTTTATAATCTCTGTAATTTAAGAGTTTTTCTTATGCCTCCATAAATGCCTAGCTATATTTTCCACCTTCCAATTTCATTTGCATTCCTAGTTTTGGCCATCACTCCTTAGTTCAGTCTTTGGATGATATTATCTAGGTGCAAATTGGTCATAGCTTGGGTTTCTTTTTGTTTTCTCACAAATTTTTAAATATATAGATAAAAAGAGAAACTAACAAGATTCATAGTCTTTGACTTTTCTTTGATAATAGAACAATATGGTACTCCAGACTATGGCATTAGGGTCCTAAAGCCAAACTAGCAGTCAATAAATATCATGAACCACGACCAATGTGAATTTGATTACTCAGTGGTTATGGAGCTGAAACTGAAAGCCTCTGAAAAGAATCCTAAGCTTGTGACATTTACAAAGCTGTTGCTAAAGACAAAACAGGTATGAAAGGTCATGGCAGACTAAGGCTTTGGGGGCCAGGAGGAGGGGGCAATTCATCCACAGGAAGATTAAAGGATTCAAGTTTTGAGAACAAAGTTTGTAATTTTCCTGTGTACAAGACAAGATATTGTTTGTGATGCATATATCTGCCATGCATCTTAAGTCTGAAAATAAGATGAAGTGAATATAGAATAACTTGCCTTTACTTCAGTTCATTCTATCAGGTACTGTTTCCTTCATGCATTCTATCAATCACATGGTGAAAGCACATATTGGGGGAAAAAAATAGAGACAAAGACAGAGAAAATGAGGAAGTAGAGCTTGCAGAATAAACTTAAAAATGCTTATTGATAATTTCATGTAATGGATATTTGGGGGCTTCTTTGCTAGCATCTATTCCCCATTCGTCCCAGAGGTTGCTGATTGTCTTTAGAAAACAATATGATCCAAGGAAGCTGTCTTGGAATGAGGTCACTAACACAGATCAAGTCAATATGCATAGCTTAGGTCAGTTCCACATCTATTCTTTTCAGCTATTTGCACTAAAAACATTTCACTGTTCTGTATAAAATTTTCTGTGTTGTGTTTCTGCTTATATGCTGTAAACAAATGAATCCTAAATGATCTCTCAATGGAAACCTCTAACAATAGCTAAATTAGGGTTATGGGTGAATAAGCCTTTCCATTTTTGTAACTGTACTACGTAAAACGTGCCACATTCTAAAAATGTTAAGTTCTTGAAATCATCAAAGACTGACTTTAAATAAAGTTACCAATTTTTAGATTACAAAAGTCTTGACATCAATTATCACAAGCTTTTAATTAATGTCTCAAGGAAAGAATAACCATCAGCATATTAATTAACTGACATTTAAATATATTAGAATATCATCAATTTTAACATTTGTTTTAATTGAAGCCACCTATTTCCATTGTATTAATCAGCATCTGTCATAATTACGCTTTACTGACTTTCACTTTTGTGTTTTTTCAAAGTAATATACTCATCAATATTTTCACTTTCAATAGTATATACAGCCAATTTCAATTGTATATTATATACAGCCAAATTTGTATATAACATACAATTTGTATTTACATATACATACGTGTACATGTGCATATGCGTATATAATATACATATATATGTATATGTAAATTAAGTACTTTATGCAATAAATGCAAAGTATCATTTACTTAATAATAAAGCATTGGTCATCACAATATAAAATTATGAAACAGGACTCAGTTTAATTGCTTTTGTAAAAAATAAATATATATGAAATCATTTCTTGTTTGTAAGAAAATTACTTAATCTTTTTGGATTCTCAATCTTTATCTACATAAAGAGTAAGGTGGACCATATTTTCTTTAGTTTCTCTCCAAATTTCAAACTGCATGAAGTAAGGAATAAAAAATCATTATTGTTCCAAAACTTTGTCACCAGAATGAATTCCTCAGGTCAAGGTAAATAATCAAAATACTTACAAATATGATACTTAAACATTTTTACTGGTACTAGTAGTATCTTAAGACTGTTAAATTACAATATGTTTATTTTATTAGAAATTGGTGACAATAAAATGTGTTAAGGCTATAGATATTTTTTCAGTAAGCATGTGTATTTTGTCAACAGAATTTTAAGCTAAAGAAAGAGAGTTGAAAAACTATTTAAAAAAGAGTTATACTCTAAATAATAAAAGCTTACTTTGCTATTGGCCCACATGCAAAAGCTGTAGTAAAGATGATTAAAAAGGAGAAAAAGGAAACAGTATTTGCATTCATTCTGGTAATAGAATATGAAATTAAAGCATGAAGGGATTAATGTTTTAAAGCTTGACTTGCAGTGATAAAGCTAAGGTATTAGAACAGACAACATAACCGTTACAGGATAGACAAGCAAAGAAAAAGCAGCAAATGCCTTAAAGATGAGCAAGTCAACCTAGAATGGAATTACAAAATGATTAATCAATACAAATGAGAAACTGTACAAGGAAAGAGAGCTTGGTGAGACTTCTTATGGGACTCAACACTGCGGCCGCTTAAAGATAATGAAAGGAGCTGGGCAAAGCCAAAGAAATGCTTTCATTCCGTGGCAAAGTCATTTGTGAACAGTTTAAATTACCCTAATCACCTCCCCTCCAGCCGTCAGTAGGCTCTGACTCTTTAGTTATTTAAAAAAAGGAGTTTGGGGAAATGAGTTTTGCGAATCTAAGCTGCAAAATAATTATACACACACCGTTTTAGCATTTTAACAATGCAATCCCAAACATTTGTTCTCATTAGAATGCAAATCGACTCATTTAATAATCCCACAAGAGAATTCCACCACACTCAGCTTAAAAAGCGCAATGGTATTCAAAATATTATTAATAAATGCCAAGTATGGAAAAGCCAGTTTACTTTGCCAACAGCTCAGGCTAGATAAAAGAAATATACTTACATTTCCAATCTTTTTGTGTGTTGTTTTTCTGACCACATTTAGTTTAATTGAAATTTAACAGTTGAACTGGTCTGGGACAGACTTCAAAAAAGAAAAAAAATCAAGGTGACAATTCCTTCTGTCTGGCACATAAACTTTCACACTCATCACAGAGTTACAGCTTATCATGCAAACGAAAGGCATCCATTTATCCTGAGTAGTGTATAATTTCATTACTCTAAATTGTTGCTAATTGTCTTAGCCTGTGGCAGACAGGAGACAGTTTAGGATTCAGTTTGTCTTAAGTTGCAAGACTTTGGAACAAATCACCACAATGTATGAATGTGAATTTTCTTTAGCAAGAGTCTTTTTTTAAGAATAAAAACTCTTTCAGAAACACAGTTTTGACCCCAAACTTAATGATTTTTATACAGTCAGTACTGGAAATTGTGTTATACATAAGCTGCATTATGACATTAAAAAATTCTCCAGAATTATTATTCTCCAGAACTATTATTTTAAAAGAGACTTCTAGCCAACTTTTTTCAATTAAGAATATTGCTCCCACATTAATGGACATAATTTTGGCAAAATTCAATCACCAATTCACTCATTTTTTCATTCATATTTTTATACGCAAGTCACAATCTTATTTTATTTCTGCTATTGACTATTTTTCTTTACCTAATTTAATACACTGTTTATATTTGAGCCTCCCTTTCATTGAATCTCAAGGAACTACTAAAACTATAATACTGATCGCTTTTCCTAACTCACCATGCATGCAGTAAGAAAAGAATTTAAAATTTATGTAGTGGTGGTAGTTTTGTTGCTAAGTCGGGATCAACTCTTGCAACCCCATGGACG
This sequence comes from Bos javanicus, assembly GCF_032452875.1. NCBI lineage: Eukaryota > Metazoa > Chordata > Mammalia > Artiodactyla > Bovidae > Bos > Bos javanicus. Next base: position 76,630,888 of record NC_083874.1, on the reverse strand, counting down.
GTAGCCCACCAGGCTCTTTTTTCCATGGGAATCTCCAGGCAAGAATACTGGAGTGGGTTGGTTGACATTTCCTTCTGCAGGGGATCTTCCTGATCTAGCAATCAAACTAGCGTCTCCTGCTTTGTAGATGGTCTTATGCATTGTAGGCAGATTATTTACTGTTGAGACACTGTGGATTTCCTCAAAATTTATACATGGGGGCAAGTAGCTAAAAAAGTGCTATCCTTCACAGGAGTAATGTCATTTAAAAAATAAAAGAGTGGATTTTCAAACATAAAGATGGATCCAGATATCTGTTGTGCTCATTCTTTGTGAGGGTGAGAGTAACAGTGTAGAGGGCATCCCTTTATTGAATCATCAAAACCAGAAATAATTAAATGACTATGTGTGCAAACACACAAAAAACAGGATAAATCCTATAATTATTTCCCCAGTCAACTATAATCAAATGTAAATATTATTCAGTTACAAACTATCAGGCAGAGAGCCAAGCCTGCTAACAAATATACATTCAGACTTTGGCAAGCATACTTGGAATGTAGAACCCACATAGTTTAAATGGTTTATTTTACATAAACAGTTACAGACCAGAAAAAGTACTCTCAAGGGCAGGTTATGAACTGAATTGTATTCTTCCAAATTCATACACTGAAGCCTCGACTCCCAGTGTAACAGTATTTTGGAAATAGGGCCCACCAAAGGTAAGTATGGAATGAGGTCATAAGGGTAGGATCTTAATCCAATATGACTGGTGCCCTTAAAGAAGAGAAAGAAATATCAGTGAAATGGCCACATGAGGTCACAGTAGAAATGTGGCCATCTGCAAACCAAGGATAGAGGCCTCAGGGAAAACCAGACCTGCTAACACTTTGATCTTGGACTTCCAGCATCCAGAACAATGGGAAAAATAAATTTACATTGCCTCAGCCACCTACTAATAGCATTTTGTTATGGCAGATCTAGCAAACCAATAGAGGGTGTCATCTCTTCTCATATCTCTTGGGCACCTTCTGTACCTTTCTCAGAATATACACATAGTTTAGCAGAAAGAATTTCTGAAAGATACACTCATGGACATGCAAAGAGAGAAGAAGTCTTTTATTAAATATAGAGTTTATAGTTGTGTTCAAATTAGTAACTTAGGAATCAAAAGATGGAGAATTGAGAACAATTAGGAAAAATTTTATTCATCTAAAAAGCAGAGACATTGTTTTGCCAACAAAGGTCCATCTAGTTAAGGCTATGGTTTTTCCAGTAGTCATGTATGGATGTGAGAGTTGGACTATAAAGAAAGCTGAGTGCCGAAGAATTGAAGCTTTTGAACTGCAGTGTTGGAGAAGACTCTTGAGAGTCCCTTGGACTGCAAGAAGATCCAACCTGTCCATCCTAAAGGAGATTAGTCTTGGGTGTTCATTGGAAGGACTCATGTTGAAGCTGAAGCTCCAATACTTTGGCCACCTGATGTGAAGAGCTGACTCATTTGAAAAGACCCTGATGCTGGGAAAGATTGAGGGCAGGAGAAGAAGGGGACAACAGAGGATGAGATGGTTGGATGGCATCACCGACTCAATGGACATGGGTTTAGGTAGATTCCAGCAGTTGGTGATGGTTAGGGAGGCCTGGTGTGCTGTGGTTCATGGGGTAGCAAAGAGTTGGACACGACTGAGCAACTGAACTGAACTGATTTGAGGTAAGAGTCTAAAATAAATCTCCAAAAGCAGTTGTACTATAATTCCTAGGTTGAATGTGGATTAGCAGTAAAAGAATCTGCCTGCACTGCAGGAGACACACAGGAGATATGGGTCCAATCGCTGTGTCAAGAAGATACCGTGGAAAAGGAAATGGCAGCCCAGTATTCTTGCTTGGAAATCCTATGGACAGAGGATTCTGGGGGGTACAGTTTATGGGGTCTCAAAGAGTTGGGCATGACTTAGAGACTAAACAACAACAACAATATTACATTTGTTTCTTGGTTCTCAGACACGACTGAGCAACTTCACTTCTTCTGAACAACAGATATGGAGTAAGCTAAAACTAACCCCACTTAGGGAGAAGGCTAAGAATAGGGAATGAAAGAACATGCAACACATCCTTCTTTGTCAACCAATAGTAGAACATCATTGTAATGTAACCAACCTACAGCAAAAGCAAGAGCAGTGTTCTTCTAATCTAATGAAGCCAGAGGAATAAGATGGTCTCCAACAGGGATCACTAGGATAACTCTCCTCTATGGTAATTTATGGGTACAGATATTCAATCTCACTGCAAGCCACTGACAATCAGCTAGTATCTGAATATTAATATCAACCCAGCTGTTAAAACACTCAGATCCTTTTCCTCTTATTTTCTCTCCAATAGAGGATATTTAGATGAAAGTAAAAGGAAAGATGCTACCACAGTGTTTCCTGGGGGCTAGCAATTTTCAAAGTATAAGTAAATATAGATAAAGCTGATGGACAGGTACTGATTTATTTTGAGGAGCACAGTCGTTTAGAATTAAATTCTTTCTAGATGCATTTCTGTGTTACATATACACCTGAGACGCCTATTCGTTGGGAATGGAGAAAGACAATTTTCAAAGACTTTTAGAAGGGAGGATGAGAATAAGTCCTAGAAGAAAACTCTCAAAAAGCATTGAATGACAGATGGTCATAGTGAAAAAGGAAGGAATGATCAAAGGCAAACTGCCCACTGTGAATTTGCTTTGTTTGCCTGTGATTTCAAATAAAACACTCTCAGGGTTGTAAGAAAATAAAATGGTTGTTGGTAATTGGAGGATACCCTGAACTGCTGTGCCACAAAGATGAGAGCAATAAGATTGCTTTCAGAAAGCTAAACTGCACACAGCACCTCCTTGAAGTATTCTTACTAAACCCTGAACCCAACCATGTTTCTAGAGCTAACATCCATTAACAAGAAATACAAGGGAAAGAGAACACAGTAAAAAAAACACCACAAGAAAGCAAAGAGAAAAAAGCAGAACATGGAATGAATGAAATAGTGTTAACTTTGATAGATGGCCTAAAGGCACTGGGATAATCAGTCTTATAAAATTATACTCCTTTTTAGAGATGTATATTGAAATATATAAGGTTTAAATATCATATTTGTAATTTTTTTTGAAAATGTTTCAGTAAAAGTGAGAAAATATAATACATGAAGCTAATGTGATAAAATCTTGATAATTGTGAATCTGGGTAATGAGTACAGAAGAATCAATTGTTCTAGGGTTATTTCTTTAACATTTTAATTTTTTTCATAATAAAAAAGAAACACGTTAAGCTGAAAGAGTGATACAATGAATCAGTGTGAAGTTTTACAAATTCACTGGAAGAAGACTGAATAGTTTCCAGGCCAAGCAGAATTCTCTGTATGCTGATGGGATGGACTGTCAGACTGAACGAATATGGCACTCTTCTGTAAGGTCAGAGAGTTAAAAGGAGTCACAGAAGCAAATACTTATCTTTCCAATTATTAAGATAGCAGGAAATCTTCAACATTGGATTCTGAATATTTCTTGCCCCAAGGACAAGATGGTTTCTATACTGAAATAACTAAAGGACAGAGGCATCAAACTGGGTCTTATTTGATACAAAAATACTTTTTTAAAATGTCTTAATTAGTTGGCAACATTTAAAAAGCTAGATTATTTCATATAAACATCCTTTGTTTTTTTAAAAAAAATCATGTTGACTTGGTTCTATTGTCTGATGTGGTCATTCCATAAGACTAACGATCCACTGATCCTTCAGATATGGGCACGCACCCTCCAATCTCCACGAATGGGTAACGATTCAGGATAGTATCACTTCCATGTTAGGCACTATTATCCTGGCTCCTGTATGCATTCAGTTTTGTAACACCTGCTGTGCCATGTTCAGTACTCTTCCGATAAGACCATTCATTACACATGGAATGAAATAACTGTCTAGGCTTTTTGCATCAAATACTACTTAACATTTGTTCGTTATGTTCCATGTTTTTGAATCCAAACTCACTAAGCAATCTAGACATTCTCATGGAGAACTGTCTGGAGGGTGTGAATGTGCAGTACATGTACATTCGTACAGTTGAATCTCAGTTCTTTTGTTCCCTGATCTCAAACCCTTTGTGTCTAAGTTTACTAATCACTAACATGGGGTTAATAAATTTAGATGGTCATAAAGTTGTTTTAAATATTAAATAAAGCATTTACTTCAATGATTGGCATATCTTAAAAATAGTAGCTGTTGTTTCTTTTACTAGAAGTATAGTAGTAATGGTACTGGTATTTCATGGGATTTGAGTATTTTTTAGCCTATGACAGAGAGGTCTTGCGGCAAATTAGTAAAATGTTTCTAAGGTATGATTCAACTTTCCATGCTATTTGACTGTAGAAGGAGAAGAGATTGATAAGGCAAAAATGATGTGTGTCAGTTATCAACTTATTTAGTTGCTTAGCTTAGTTCCACAACTACTCTTCTTTGCACAATTCAGTTCGATCCTGTAAACATTTCTCCTTTAGCAGCTGGCCCATTTTTTGACTAATAGTACTGGAGAGACACTGCAACATGAAGAGGCATCTCTTCTTTTAATGCACTTAATATGCTGCTTTTTTGCCCCCACAACAGATGGAGTTGAGCAGGACAGCCAAAGGCGTGCAGTCTCCAGTGAGTTGTTCCAGCGTACTGTCAGGAAGTCTCCCAGTAAGTTTCCGTGGCAGCCCAGAAGGCTGCTTCCCAGAAAACGTCAGTATCCTGGTGGGAGTCTTCATTGTTAGTGCTTCCAGCAGGTCAAAACTATCCTAGGGGCTCTAGTGTGGTTCTTTGGTTTTATCTGCTGCCAGTACTGGCCTACAGCACCTCAGGAACCATTTCTATCACCTAAAGGACCACAGTTACATCTCTTGGAACGAGGTTTGAACCTCAGCTTTGGGAGGATACAGAGCTCCTCTAGCATGATTCTTTCCTCAGCTGCTCCCTCTTAGCATTTGAGGTAATAGCTGATCCCTAATTTGCTATTCCTACATTCTTGGGACTTTAGACCTCTTAGAAAATAATACATTGTCACTGGTTAACAATTTTTATTTTTAGTAAATTTTCTCTTCATATTACTAGCTTGGTGTCTGTTAACTTACTGGACCCTAACTGACAGAGTACTTAGTATTCACAGGAGTGTCTCGATAGATATATCAAGAACAATTTATACGTATATCTGTACCTATATATATAGTAATATCTCTATGTCTGTTGTTTAGATCCACCTAGCATCCCTGTTCAGTTACTCTGGTAATGTTTATTTCACATCCTTGGAGAACTAACTTCTTCCCAACATTTGTGGTCCTTGAGTAAATAAAAATCACAGTCCTTCAGTCCCATCTTCTCCTCCCAAGTCCCAGTCTTCCCTTCATGTGGTAAACATATGATGTAGACTAGATAAATCAAACTAGTTCATCTATATTGATTCATTCTGAGATGTCTTCTGATCCAATTTAGGGAAATCATAAGTAAAGTAAAGTTGCTCAGTCGTGTCCGACTCTTTGCGACCGCATGGACTGTAGCTTACAACGCTCCTCCGACCATGGGATTTTCCAGGCAAGAGTACCAGAGTGGGTTGCCATTTCCTTCTCCAGAGGATCTTCCCAACCCAGGGATCGAACCTGGGTCTCCTGCATTGTAGGCAGATGCTTTACCATCCAAGCCACCAGGGAAATCATAGTTTGGATTTATTTATTTAATTTTGGCTTAAAGGGAGAGACACATTTCTCTTTCCTCTTGGATTATCAAATCCAAAGATGTGAAATGCCTTCCTCCAGCCTCTCCAGAAGTAAAATAAGACCCAACTAGAGGAAAGCAAAAAAGAGCAAGTGAATGTTAGACAGCTTGGGAGAAAAAAAGGAAAAGAAAAGAGCCAGACTCTAGGCCAATAGCATCATTAACAATCATGAATTTCCTGAGTCAGTTTTGACCTTAGGACTTACACTGGCATGAATCAACTTTTTGTTTTGTTTTATTTTGTACGGTATTTGTGTTGTTGCAATAAAGGAGTCAGAACCAGTCCCACTGTCAATAAATTGAGATCATATGCTATCTCAATATCATGGTGATGTTAGTTTTTCCTTGAGCCTATATTTCATGGCATGCCAACCAATGATATTGAGAAAAAAAAATCTGGGTATTCAATACAAAGAACTATATCCAAATGAATTTTTCGTAGCCAAACATTTGTATTTCTAGGTGTTCTTTTAATTTGTTTACATTTATTGTGCAATATGAGAACCTTCTTGAAGGCATCTCTGAAAAACTAATGTCCACTTCTTGCTAGAATCCTTCCAGATAAAGGGAACTCTGGAGACCAAATAAATTATTGAAGTTAATTTTAAATACAGTTTTTTAAATAAATGAGGTCACTTTTCTCCAACTATTGTATCACTTACAATTATTCACTATTTCTACGCCCTGTGCTATATAGAAAAAGTATTATAAATAGCTTTTCAATTAAAAGTTGGATAGCTAAAGAACTCACTGAATGTCATCAAAGTTTATTCAAAAGTTATCTACTTTCTACCTACCCACATTCACCAACTTTTTATAGTTTTTCCAAAGCATCTTTAGTTAAAAAATTAAATTCTACACCATTTTTGAGTTATAATTAGTATATAATGAAATGCACAGATATAAAGCACAGAGCTTGAATCATTTTGACAAATAAATTCATCCGTGTCCTATACTCAATAAAGATAGAGGACATTTCTATAATCTCAGTTACTTAGTGCCTTTTGCAATTAATGTTTATCATACTCAGAAAATACTATTCTAAATACGAGCAGTATAAGATATCAGTTTCCCCATATTTAAACACCACGTAATGCAATCATACTATTTAGATTCTGAATTCTTCCATTCAACATGATGTTTTGGAGATCCATCCATGTTATCACAAGCATGTATAATATTGCTAAACACTATTTGATTATATGAGTATATAACTCTTTTCTTATCCATTCTCCTATTTGTGGACATTTTTTTATGCTACAGCTGTTCACTATTAGGGATAAACCTGCCTTGAACACTTTTGTATGCAAGTTTTGGGGCATTTTAATTTCATTTATCTTGGATAAATCCTCACAAGTAAAAATTACTAGTTCATAGGAGAGAGGTAAGTTTAACTATATAAGAAACATGCAAATATTAGATGAGAATTGTAGTTGCTCCACGTCCACGGAAACATTTGGCATTGGTCTTCTCAGTTTTATCCATTCTGTTAAATACGTAGCAATGTCTCATTGTAATTTTAATTTGCATTTCACTAATAAGTAAGGCTGTTGAGAGTCTTGTATGTGAATTTCCTCTTGTGCTAATTGTGTCTTCATATCTTTTGTCAAGTTTTATTTTTTATTGGGCTGTTACCTTTATTATTTTGTCATGAACTTCACTGTATATTCTAAATATGCCTTTTGTCAGATACACGCATTGCCAATGTTTATCAGTATATAAATTGTATTTTCAGTGTCTTGTGTTTGTGAGAAAACTATTTAAATTCTGATAAATATTCATTTTAGGTTTTTTTTAATGGCTAGTGCTTTTTGTGTACAATCTAAGAAACCTTTTTCAGTCTTAAACATGGTTTTCAAAAGAAAAGATATTTTATGTTTGGGTCTACAATATATCTCAAATTAATTATTGTTTATGGAGCAATACAGGTGTTGAAGTTACTTATGTTTCACACATCTGCCTAGTTTCAGGATGGTTTATTGAAAGGACTGTATTTTCCACCATTAAGCTGTTTTGGTGTCTTTCTCAAAAAACAGTTGAGCGCTATATTAGAGATTTGTTTCCAGACTTTGTATCCTACTTCATTTCATAAGCATGACAGACATCATTGTGTTTCCATAGAAAGGGTCCTGTGCCCTTACCTACTCCTTGTCTTCACCAACAAGATGGGACAAAAGCAGAAACCACAGGAAGTTTCAGGGGCATAACAGCAGAGAGAAATTGTTTTTCACTCAGCAGTTAAAAATTGGCATCAATATTTACAGTGGTGAATAGAGAGAGTGATGTGATACAGTGGAGATGGCTGGTGTAGGAGCATGTCCAGGTAAAGATAGTTTAAAGCATTTCTGTGCCTCCAGCGAAGAACATGAGTTTGAGCAATGAACATGAGTTTGAGCAAAACTCGATGGATGTAAGTTTGAGCAAGATCCAGGAGTTGGTGATGGACAGGGAAGCCTGGCATGCTGCAGTCCATGGTATCACAAAGAGTCGGACCTGACTGAGTGACTAAACTGACTGATGTGCCTCCAACAGAGCATTCAGGTGTTCCCATACTTCTCTAAGAGATCCGAGGCAGCAGCTGAGGAAAAAACCTGTAGTCCTGCAGAGTCCCCAGGATCACTAACTGGAGATTACAGTCATCACCACTGCTCATCAGACAAGGGTATAGATAGCTCAGAGGAAACAGCTTAACAGACAATGCCCTGCAAGTACCACATACCCCTTTCAAATATTGCCATGGCAATAGATACGCCTTCTAGACCTGAGACTCAACCAGGTAGAAATGGAAAGGTAGCGCTTCCATCACGGCTGAGAAGACTCTGAATTCACTGGGTTATTCTTGAGTTCACAAAGATGATGGCATTTTCCTTTATGTTCATTTTCATTTTGCTTATAAAAAATATGTACTTGAGAGTTAAAAAAAAAGAGGAAGGAGATTCTCTTTTCTTTTAATAAAATTTACAATTTGAGAAATTCATGTTAGTTAAATAAAATTTCAATTTGTAAATCTGGCATCTTTCATATAAAAAGAGAAGTGCAGTATATAAGAAAAAAATCAATGTGGAGTCAAAATACTTTAACATAGTCTTAGTCTTGCTACTTTTTAGCTATGCACTGTCAGGAAAACATCTTTAAACTTTATTTTTTTTTTACATTGCTTTTTTTTTAATATCAGAATTATTTATTAAATCTCTGGAATATACCAAGCACACTGATATGCTATTTATAATACATGTAAATTTTAATTTATAAAGCAATCCAGAGAGATAGGTATCATGTTATTTCCATTTTATGAAGAGGAACGAACATTAAACCTTTCATTGAAAGGCAAAACGGTAGTCACATTTCTGTCTCAGAAAGTTGTATGTGTCTCATTGTATGTGACAATGCATGTGAACATGTTCCACACATCAAAAAGCCAAATCCTTGCTATCTTTATTATTATTTATATTCTCAGGGTTCTTCAAATTGATTTCTATTTCTCTTTTCTGGATTCATTACTCTACAATGCCCCTTAGCAGCAACTCCAATTCATTTGCTATCCTTTATGCAAACTGTTTGACACACCTATATCCATACATATGAATACAGTTTTTCCTTCATCTGGAATTAGAGAAACTTAAGCCCATTCTGCTGGATCATGGAAAAAGCAAGAGAGTTCCAGAAAAACATCTATTTCTGCTTTATTGACTATGCCAAAGCCTTTGACTGTGTGGATCACAGTCAACTGTGGAAAATTCTGAAAGAGATGGGATTACCAGACCACCTGACCTGCCTCTTGAGAAACCTATATGCAGGTCTGGAAGCAGCAGTTAGAACTGGACATGGAACAACAGACTGGTTCCAGATGGGAAAAGGAGTACATCAAGGCTGTATATTGTCACCCTGCTTATTTAGCTTCTTTTTTTTTTTTTAATTTTATTTTATTTTTAAACTTTACATAATTGTATTAGTTTTGCCAAATATCAAAATGAATCCGCCACAGGTATACATGTGTTCCCCATCCTGAACCCTCCTCCCTCCTCCCTCCCCATACCATCCCTCTGGGTCGTCCCAGTGCACTAGTCCCAAGCATCCAGTATCGTGCATCGAACCTGAACTGGCATCTCGTTTCATACATGATATTTTACATGGTTCAATGCCATTCTCCAAAATCTTCCCACCCTCTCCCTCTCCCACAGAGTCCATAAGACTGTTCTATACATCAGTGTCTCTTTTGCTGTCTCATACACCGGGTTATTGTTACCATCTTTCTAAATTCCATATATATGCATTATTATACTTCTATGCAGAGTACATCATGAGAAACGCTGGGCTGAAAGAAGCACAAGCTGGAATCAAGATTGCCGGGAGAAATCTCAATAACCTCAGATATGCAGATGACACCACACTTATGACAGTGAAGAGGAATTAAAAAGCCTCTTGATGAAATTGAAAGAGAGAGTGAAAAAGTTGGCTTAAAGCTCAACATTCAGAAAACGAAGATCATGGCATCTGGTCCCATCACTTCATGGGAAATAGATGGGGAAACAGGGGAAACAGTGTCAGACTTTATTTTGGGCAGGGAGGGGGGCTCCAAAATCATTGCAGATGGTGACTGCAGCCATGAAATTAAAAGACGCTTCCTCCTTGGAAGGAAAGTTATGACCAACCTAGATAGCATATTCAAAAGCAGAGACATTACTTTGTCAACAAAGTTTCGTCTAGTCAAGGCTATGGTTTTTCCAGTAGTCATGTATGGATGTGAGTTGGACTGTGAAGAAAACTGAACACCAAAGAATTGATGCTTTTGAACTGTGGTGTTGAGGACTCTTGAGAGTCCCTTGGACTGCAAGGAGATCCAACCAGTCCATTCTGAAGGAGATCAGCCCTGGGATTTCTTTGGAAGGAATGATGCTAAAGCTGAAACTCCAATACTTTGGCCACCTCATGCGAAGAGTTGACTCATTGGGAAAGACTGATGCTGGGAGAGATTGGGGGCAGGAGGAGAAGAGGATGACAGAGAATGAGATGGCTGGATGACATCACCGACTCGATGGACATGAGTTTGGGTGAACTCTGGGAGTTGGTGATGGACAGGGAGGCCAGGCATGCTGCAATTCATGGGGTCACAGAGTCGGACATGACTGAGCGACTGAACTGAACTGAAGCCCATTTGAACTCAGGTGGCCTCCTGTTTGAAAACACAGCTAAAAACCCACCATGTCTAGAATCTGTTCTGTTAAGACCTCTACCCATCTCCATTTGTATTTCCTGGTCTCTTTTGGCCTACATGCATTTAGAATATACTCTATGTATGCATTTCTCTAATCATTAAAATAGAAGAGAGATGTTTTAAACATAGTTCAAACACCCTATTTTATCTTTGGACTTCAATTCTAAATATCTGTAGTGTTCCAAAAAGCTTATGCTCATATACGTATTTGTTTGGAAAGTTTCCCTTCCATTTTTAAAACACTTGATTGCTATAGTTTCTAAGCATTCAATCACAATAATACTTTTTAATTAGCTTAATGCAATACTCTGTTAATTTAAAAGCATTCATGTAATATTGAACAATAAGGTTGTATTTTTAATTAACTATAAACTCCTTGAAGTTAGAGATTATCTCTTAAATTTCTTTGTAGCACACATTTACAGAGCAGTGTTAAGATTTACTGATTGGCAAATTTGGGGTTTTAGTAAGGTGTCAATCATAATACTAGCTGAGAAGTAAAGCAAGCATATGTGCATTGTTTATTCTTTTTAATCTATGAAAAGTATGGGAGTATTCTAGTAGTATTCATTTACTGCTATTTAATTTCAATTTTTTCTGAGTATGACTGATTTGTGAAGTCTATTTTTGTTCTTTCCTTTTTGTACTACTTAAGCAATCAGACATGACAGAGTATGCAATTATTCTGAGGGGTGGGGCCATGCCCCTACTTGCATAGATTTTGTTTTACTCATGCTTTCAATTATGATAGATATGCAATTATTATACAACTATGTCTTGAAACCATCAAAATAGTCAGTTATTTATAAAAACAAGAAAGAACCTACACATATGCATTTCCAAATTAAACTGCTGAGATATTTTTATTCCAACTTAACATTTGTATTTCTAAGTAATTATGAGCCTGCTCTTTGATAGAATAGATTTCTTAGACTATCCTACAGATAAGTATATTCATTATTGTTTTGTTCATATTTCTCATATATTTAAAAAATGTGGTTTATATTTTGTTTTTATTTAGTCACTAATTTGTGCCTATCTCTTTGCAATTCCATGGACTGCAGCATGCTAGGTTACTCTGTCTGTGGGATTTTCTAGGCCAAAATATTGGAGTGGGTTGCCATTTCCGTCTCCAAGAGATCTTCCTGACCCAGGGATAGAAACCAAGTCTCTTGCATTTGCAAATATTGGCAAGTGGATTCTTTACCACTGAGTCACCAGGGAAGCTGATATATATATATATATATATATATATATATATATATATATATATATATAACTCATTGACTATTCAGAATCATTCTCCCTCTTGAGAGTCCCTTGGACTGCAAGGAGATCCAACCAGTCCATTCTAAAGGAGATCAGCCCTGGGATTTCTTTGGAAGGAATGATGCTAAAGCTGAAACTCCAGTACTTTGGCCACCTCATGCGAAGAGTTGACTCATTGGAAAATACTCTGATGCTGGGAGGGATTGGGGGCAGGAGGAGAAGGTGACCACAGACGATGAGATGGCTGGATGGCATCACTGACTCGATTGACACGAGTTTGAGTGAACTGTGGGAGTTGGTGATGGACAGGGAGGCCTGGTGTGCTGCGATTCATGGGGTCGCAAAGAGTCGGAACATGACTGAGTGACTGAACTGAACTGAACCCTAATTGAACTATATTCATTTTTAAAGAATAACTAATTGGATGAATATAGAAAACAAATTCAATGAATTTAACCTCAAAATGTAAAAAGCATGGATATTTTGCTATGCATTTGGTCCCGAAATATCTGAATCTGAGTCGATAAATTGAAGTTTTTGCTGAGCAAACACAAATTTAGGCTGATTCTATCTGAAGCATGCTAGACTATGAAATAGTAAATATCTCATTCACGTGTACCTAATGATATGATAAAAATGTGGGCTCCCTACATGGCTTTACAACTAATACACTAAATGCTTTACTGCCTTTTAATTTGGTGAGCTTCATTGTTCTCTTTTCATCAATATTATAATAAAATTGAAACAAAATGGATAGCTCCATATTTCTATGGAATGCTAGTATGTTCAATTTGAACTCTTCAACATTTAATTTTAATAATTCAATCTTGAGATTATTATTCAATATCTGTTCCAATGATATGCAATGACATATTAGAATACCATTAAAATATATAAATAGTAAGCACTTGAAAGTGATAGCTATTTTCTAATTTTTAAAAAAATTTTAGTATAGACTGACCCATAAATCTATGCTGAGAGTTTTCATGTAACATTAGACAATTCTTGATATCATGTGTATTAAAATTTTTCTGCTACATAGAATTAAAAGTAAAAATAAATGGGACCTAATCAAACTTAACAAGCTTTTGCATGGCAAAATAAATCATCAACAAAATGAAAAGACAACTTATAGAATTGGAAAAAATATTTGCAAATAATAAGAGTGACAAAAGTTTAACTTCCAAATTGTACAAATAGTACATGCAACTCAACAGCAACAACAAAAACACAACCCAAACAAAAAATCTTCTATTTAGAAGATCTAAATAGACATTTCTCTAATGAAAACATAAAGATGGCCAACAGGTACACAAAAAGATGTTCCACATCACTAATTATTAGAGAAATGCAAGTCAAAACTACAATGAGGAATCACCTCACTATGGTCAGAATGGCCATGAGGGCCATGGAAAAAATGGGAACCCTCTTACACTGTTGGTGGGAATGTAAACAGTTGCACTATTATGGAGAAGAGTATGGAGGTTCTTTAAAGAAACTGAAAATAGAGTCATCATATGATCCAGCAAGTCTACTTTTGGACATACATCCAGGAAAGACAAAGGCTCTGATTCAAAAGATATATGCATCCTGATGTTCAGAGCTGCACTATTTACAATAGCCAAGACTTGGAAGCAACCAAAGTGTCCATCCACAGATGTATAAATAAAGAAGATATGGTACTTACACACAATGGAATGTTACTCAGTTATGTAAAATAATGAAATAATATTTGCAGAAACATGGATGGACTTAGAGATTATCATACTAAGTGAAGAAAGTCAGACAAAGACAAATATAATATGATATCATTTATACGTAGAATCTAAAAAACAGTACAAGTGAATTTATTTACAAAAGACAAACAACTTATAGACATACAAAACAAACATGGTTACTGGCAGGGGTGGGGGCAGGGAGATAAATTGGGAGTATGGGACTAACAAATGCATACTCTTCTATATATAAAGTAGATAAACATAAGGATCTACTATATAACTGGTCCTTATAATAAACTATAGTGGAAAAGAAGAGAATACAAATATATACGGATACATAGGCATAACCAAATCACTTGCTGTACACCTGAAACTAACATAATATTGTAAATCAACTATGCTTCAACAAAAATTATTAATTCCATTACTAATTATCTGAGATCATTTTCTGACCTTATCACCTTCAGTAAAGTAGTGTGCCACCTTTCTTGTTATATCTCTTTACAGCATTTTTTATGATTCATATCCTTTTCTGAAATTATTCAAATGTATATATTATTATATATTTATAATATTCACTTGTAACAACAAATATTATAAATTACTTGTTATTTATATAGTTGTTTATGTTTGTCATTTATAATAGTCATAAGAATAGCACCAATAACAAAAATCTTTAATAGCATTTAATGGTAATTAAGATTTATTGGACATTTATAATAAGTCAGAAACTATCCAAGACCTTTATAGGTATTAACACATGGAATTGTCATAAGAACCCTCTGGAACTTGCAACTATTATTATCCTCATTTGATAGGTGAAGAATGAGTGACAGAAGTTTCCTGTCCCAGTTCAGTTGCTCATTCATGTCCGACTCTTTGTGATCCCATGGACTGCCTTGATTCAATTCGCATCATATTTGTTATTTTTCCTCTTCATTGTCTTCTGCCTTAATCACGGTTCACTATATTTCTATAAGAATCACCATTTTCATAAAAGTGAAATAAGTGTTACATTCGCTCAGTCATGTCTGACTCTTGGCAGCCCCATGGACTGTAGCCTACTAGGTTCCTCCATCCATGGGATTTTTTAGCCAAGAGTACTGGAGTGGGTTGCCATTTCCTTCTCCAGGGGATCTTCCCCATCCAGGGATCATACCCATGTCTCCCACATTGCAGGCAGATGCTTTACTGTCTGAGCCACCAGGGAAGCCCTAGTGTTACATCAAAGATGTCTAAAATCCATTTGGGGAGCATAAATATTTTAGTTCATGTGCATGCACACACACACACACACACACACACACACACACATATATACTCATAGTGAATAAAATAAAAGTTATGGAATATTTCCCCAAGATATAGTCCAGTTTGTACTTTGAAAATATTCCTCTGAGTAAACCAGAATATAGAAAGCATTGTCCTCAACATTTTGGTGGCTGTTTCCTATCTGCCTCTAAAATCCCTACATAATTACCTTTATTGAACTGTTTAAGCACAGAAGCATTTAAAGAGAACCCTTAAAAAAAAAGGAAAAAGAGTTGCAACATTGCTGTTTCCACTTCCTCTTGTTCCAATCTGGTTTTGGTCTCTCCAAATGCATTGAGGTGTTTTAGTCAAGTCACTGACAAACTCTGTCTCCACTTTCTTATAGCAAATGGTTACTTTCCCCTACTTTTTACTCTCTTACCTTCTCAGATCCCCTCATGCTAGTTTTCCACCTAGCTCACAAGCACCTCCATTTCAGTCTCTTCTGATTCTGTACCTCGAAGTTATACATGTGAAGTTATTGAGAAAAAATATATTTCTTCAGATAAAGCTAAGGTATATTAGTAAGCCAAATGTTTAATAAAAAGTTTTACTTATGACTAGAGATGGGTTACAGAATTTGGCTACAAGCCAAAAAATAAATAAATAAATAAAAGACTTTGTTTAACTCTTCTTGATCTGATGACATCTAACAATCCTAAAATGGACTGGAATAACATATTGCACCTTAACTATGGATATAATGTAACTTTTAATTCTGATTATGTTTTAACCTGGTTTAATGACTGTTTTGCCTCACATCTGTAATTGCAGAATAGGGTTCGTTTCCAACCATCTGAAAGTTTTTAGTTACAAATGGTTGTCCAGACTCCTAGGATTGCCACAGCCTCCTCCAACTATTACTTGGAGCCCCTGGATTAGAAACCCTCAGTATGAGGCTTAGGAGAATATGCTGCCCCAATAATTTAGGGACGATGCCCCTCAACAGCAGGAAGTAGTTATGGAATGAAAATGATGCCCCTTTTGCTTGGCAACACAATTCTCCTGAAAGAAAAGGGGGGAGTGAGAGAGTCAATTCCTAGGCAGGTTGATAAGAAGTTCAGGTTCCCTGAGGAAGAGAGGGGGTCTGGGGCTCTTGAAGAGGAGATACGTGTCTGGAATTCTCAAGGAGGAGGAAAGGACAAATGTCTTTTTCTTTTTTCTCTTTACAACCCTTCATTTTAGTAACCTAAAAGGTTTTTCTTTAAGCCTGAAACAGATGATTGCACAACAAACAACTCAGTTTAAACTCTGTACTAAGGATTATATAACAACAATGTATCCTGCTTGAGTACAGTTTCTCCTTCCTAAAAACCTGACTAATCCTGATAGTTTAGAATGTATATTATGGGAGTGCATCTGGTAAAATCTTACTATTATTAAGTTCTAATCCTGTTATTTAAAATGTAAATTGTGGGAGTGGGTATGGTAAAATATTTGCAATCTTAAGACATTCTTTTGATTTATTGAAATAATTAATTAAAAAAGTATATAATTGCCTTGCTAAAGGTTAGCCAAGGGGACACTCTCAGTCCCCCTCCTGATGTCTATGTCAGAAACTTTCTCTGTCCCTTTTTCACTTTAATAAAGCTCTGCTACACACACACACACACACACACACACACACACAAAGAAAAGCAGCTCAATTCAAAGAACTACCAGTAATTTGCAATAATTTACTGCTTGTTTCTGCTCCAATTATCAAATACCTTGCTCCTGGTTGCTAGGTGTACCCTTTTATCAGACTAGTTCAATAAATGATTTCTAAATGCACACCTATCTTTTATACTCAAACATTGGAACCTTTACTTCAAACATCAGACAATCATCTTTAAAGGCTTACAATACATTATGTACTACACAGGGATAAATTATTAAACTTATTCTCACACTCTGGATAGCAAAATACTGAATACCCAAATATAAGTGTACATGCTGAGACAACATAAGTAAAATAAATATGCTGAACATATGTCCAAAATTTAAATATGTCCATTTAAATTATTATGAAAAATAACAATTACAAAGTGAGGGTTAGATTAAAAAAAAAAAAGATATGTTCTGGTCAAATAGGTTTAGTATATGCTGTTTACCATTTTTCTGCTTGAGAGATTCACAGTACACATTTGCATGTTAAATGTTCTGAGAATTACAAAAAAAACAAAAACAAAAAAACCTAGTTTTCTTTATCACATATTAGCAAAACTGATTTGGATATGTATTTTATCTCTACATGTGTCTATTTTTTAGATAGCCATATTTATATACATGGAACATCATTTTGTGTTATGCTACTTTGGAAAAGGTTATTCTAGAAAAATTATCTGAATAAACAAAATCAGAAGCAGTTTACATCAATGTTATCATTTTTTATTACTATAATTATTACTATTATCATCCTTTAGATCTGGGACTTTTACTTAAGTTGAAGGAGAAAGCAGAATTGCGGAATCACTTTTTAAAAATCTCTCTCTTTAGGCCCATCCAATAAGCATTGAGTCATATCTGAATGAGAAAAGCCCAGGGAGATAAATCCTTTGGAAAAGCTCTACAGATGATTTGAATACTGATATAGTAACACTTCCTCCTCCAGTTTTGTCCTTCCCCTCAACCATTGATCTATGTAATTGTTCCAGTGTTCCGCTTCACTTTGGCTTCCCTGGTGGCTCAGACAGTAAAGTGTCTGCATGCAATTCAGGAGACCTGGGTTTGATCCCTGGGTTGGGAAGATCCCCTGGAGAAGAAAATGGCAACCCACTCCAGTACTCTTGCCTGGAAAATTCCATGGATGGAGGAGCCTGGTAGGCTACCATCCATGGGGTCGCAAAGAGTCGGACACGACTAAGCACCTTCACTTCACTTTGCTTCACTTCAGTTCATTTTGTAAAAGAACATATTAATTTTTCAAAACCAAATCTTACAAACATAAACTTTGAAATTATTCTTTAGCTTGAATTGTTCAGCACAAGAATTGTTCTTATTTCCAATTTTAGTATCATCATCTGAACTGTACAATTTTAGATAGCTATATTTATATATAAGTATTAATATATATGTTATCTAAGTTTACAGAAACATTGGTGCATTTGTTTTCAAGAGTTCTCAATGTTTCTTGAACCTCAAATATCTACTACACAGAATTTTCCCCTTCAAAAATATAAGCAGTCATTTCCCATAAAGAACACAAATCCCACCAAGGGAGTGCATCAAATATTTCACTTCTGGGCAGACATTTCCCTTATATCTATACTGGGCCCATAGATTGTGCTGCAAACTTTCTTATAGCCAATTAAAAATTATTCAGACCTGTAGTATCCTGGTGGGCTACTATCCAGAAGGTCTGAAAACAGACTCTTAGATTTAATGACTAAGCAGTTAGCCTTAGCGACTAAACAGCAAACCACAACAAAAGTATTTCAGCTAGGTATTACAGCTTAACAAGACCCATGTGAATGTTTCCACTGGGAAAATATAAATAATCACCACATTTACACAATTATAGTTCTATTACTTACAGTAATATTCAAATATGCTGAAGCAGTAGATAGAATTCAGGTAGAATTAGATTTACCAGTGAGGTATTTTTCACATTATTGAGTGGTATGATTCACTTACAGCTAAATGGATCTGGCATTGATCATCTTGGATTGATTGTCTGTTTTGACCACATTGGCCAAGCTGCTTGTCAGACATTTAACTTCAAGCTCCAGTTGGCTTCTACTATAAATACGTGCATGCGAGGTTCATTCATCTGGCTTTAGCAACAATCCCACTTAATTTGCAAAGGATGTGTCCACTTTGTAAATTGATGCTCATTCATTTTATTTGACTTCAAATTGGCAAAATATTTCTAGCACCATTACATGGAATCCAAACTTACAAGGCTGATCAAATTTCAGATGCAGGTCACAATAAACCATAACCTTCCATTTATCCCTCAAAAATTCACTGAGGACAGAGTTCTTTTCTTGTACTCTGCCCAGTATGCAGAAGAACAGAGGGGAAGACATTTCATAAGTGTTATGAAGACATGGCTACTCCCCGCAGAAGATTTAGTCTAGTGAATCCTCCCTTTACATTCAATTTGTGTGGCATTCAGTTCTGTCTATGAATTATAAATCAACATTATTTTATAGCCATTTTACTTTAAAAAGCCAACTATCACTAAATTTATAAGCAGAAGAAGCACAAAGATTCTGGTAAATTAGACTGTTGAGTAAACATGAAAACATTTTTATGAAAGAGAAGAATTGGTACAATGCTGAAATACAACTATTTCTTTGTGGCTGGGGTGTGCATATGTAAAGAAGCCATATGCCTACTTTTTATACAGATTCATAAAACATCATCTTGTTTATAATTCCATTACTGACTTATACAACTAACGCTTGGAAGTATATCTCTGCTAGTACAATTAAAATAGTATCTATTGATTAGAAATATTTTGACACAGTAAATATGTTTTCAACTCATTAGAAGGTTAAAAAAAAATTAAGAAGTCTACCATAACACCTATGGACCTAGATTTGAATATTAGCTTTCAATCTCTACCCGGTAAACCTTGATGTGAGCACCAGTGTTTAAAAACTGCCATGTGAGCAGATAGTTCTCTAAAGCAAACTGATCTTTCAGGAAATCCAAATTGGGTTTGTTTCTATTTCCACTGAGCATTTTTCTTTCCAGAGAGAAGAGTCATATCTGCGAGTAGATTGCTGAGAAGATCTGCATGCAGTCAGCATCACGTATCTCCAAAGTCAGTAGCTTGCTTGGGGCAGAGGTGAATTATCTGGTTTATGGGGGCTCAGATAGAGGTCACTGCTTGGACTGCAGTTCTGACTTGTCTGAGGCTTGTTTTGTGTAAATGTGGAAGTAGCAGCTTCTGAATTCCTGTAGTGAAGCAAACCTTATCTTCTGTTTGAAGCTGGATTTACTCCGAGTTTCCATGATGAGATCTTATAAACAGAACTCTCCTCTTAGCAGATATAAATATGAAGAGATGTATCTTTTGACCTTCTCTGTGGAATCCTTATAGGTTCCAAAATGTGACTATTAACATGTCAAAGAATATTTGGGGTAGAGAGTGCACATGCTCATTTTTAAAATGTATAAACTGAGGTTCAAATCAGTTATTTTTTGTGGGAAAAAAATAAAGCACTCAACAGCAGACAGCTTTTCTAAATAATTCAGAATTTCATTATTTGAGAAGAGGATTTACTCTTCTATATTTCTAAAACAACTAGGAAATGATTTTAGCAATGTTATTAAGGCAATAGAGAAATTGGGACTAAGGAAACATTGTTGTATCATTTTCTTGAGAATAAAATGTTGTGCCAACTTTATTGTTCATGGGCAGTGATGGGGGCGGGGGAACAAAACACTTTAGTGTCCTTGCCAATTTCAAAATGCCTAGCCTTAGTAAAGAACTAGCCATGTTTCAAATACCCCTGGAAAGGTCATCATCTTGAGGCAGGATAAGCACATATAACTGACTGTTTTTATGTCACTAAAGAGCATGTTTCAGAACATAATCCTCCAGGTTTCAAAGTTGGAAATTCATGAAGGTAGAGTATATTGCCAAAAATGCTCTTTCGAACAGGAGGTGCTTAATGAAACCATTGTGTTTCTCAGATACTGCTGCTGCTGCTGCTGCTAAGTCACTTCAGTCGTGTCCGACTCTGCGACCCCATAGACGGTAGCCCAACAGGCTCCGCCGTCCCTGGGATTCTCCAGGCAAGAACACTGGAGTGGGTTGCCATTTCCTTCTCCAGTGCATGAAAGTGAAAAATGAAAGTGAAGTCACTCAGTCGTGTCCAACTCTTAGCGACCCCATGGACTGCAGCCTACCAGGCTCCTCCGTCCATGGGATTTTCCAGCCAAGAGTACTGGAGTGGGGTGCCATCACCTTCTCCATCTCAGATACTAAGAGGGTTAAAAAAAAATTTTTTTTTTTCATTAAATTCAGTTCAATTCAGTTCAGTCGCTCAGTCGTGTCCTCTTTGCGACCCCATGAATCTCAGCACGCCAGGCCTCCCTGTCCATCACCATCTCCCGGAGTTCACTCAAACTCACGCCCATCGAGTCAGTGATGCCATCCAGCCATCTCATCCTCTGTCGTCCCCTTTTCCTCCTGCCCCCAATCCCTCCCAGCATCAGAGTCTTTACCTATAAGCAATTCCAAATATAGCAAATAGATCATTTACTGGCCTCAGGAGGGAGGCAGGGAAACTTAATTGTTTTACGTCTTAAATGGGGACACTGAGTCACTGATTATTTAACTTTCTCTTTAGAACCACCATTGTTACCCTGTTGCTATTAAGTGGATTTCCCTGGTGGCTCAGATGGTAAAACATCTGCCTCCAATGTGGGAGACCTGGGTTCGATGCCCAAGTTGGGAAGATCCCCTGGTGAAGGAAATAGCAACCCACTCCAGTACTCTTGGGAGAAGGCAATGGCACCCCACACCCCACTCCAGTACTCTTGCCTGGAAAATCCCATGGACGGAGGAGCCTGGTAGGCTACAGTCCATGGGGTCACAAAGAGTTGGACAGGACTGATCAACTTCACTTTCACTTTCATTACGTGAGCTGTTTGCAATAATGGAAAATCCATTTATTACTGGAGAAGGTATTCAAAGACAATACAATTATTGTCAAACTGGTGTTGGCTTACAGAACATGATTTCAAAATGTCCTTTGTTGAGATTCTCTTTCTATATAACTACTATGAAAATGATGGTAATAGACATAATAAGCTAATCATCATCAGATTTTTAGTGAGCAAGTGTGAACTCTTGGTAGATGTTAAGTAAGGAAAACTGGATTATATCACACAAATCTGAACATCAGGATATTTTAGCCATTAACCACATGTAAATATATGTTTTTAAGTTAGGGTGATTTTATCTGGATAACAAGGAACTTTCACATAAACTTACTTTAGCTCTAGGTAAAGAATTTAGAATGTCCTTTCCTCTTTGGCCCTCTTAAAACATAGTTATCTTTTTCTTACATTACCTCTCATTCGGAGAGGACAAAAAGTAAACATTGCTGGGAAGAATTCAAAGGTATGAGCTCTAAACTCCAGCTTTCTTGAGGGGCACTGAGGATAGCAGATAGGTTGACTCACTTATTTATTAATTTTTTCATCAAATGATTATAGGCTGTCTGCCGTGTTCCAGGGGTTATTCTGAATGTTAACGGTATTCTAGTGAATAAGACAGACAGATTCCCTGCTCTAGTGGTACTTATATTCTTAAAGAGAAACAGCAACTAGGCAATCAAACTCATAATTTTAGGCAGTACAAAAAGATAAAATAAGGTAGAGGATAGAGAATTAGACGAGTATGGTAAAGAAGTTGATATTTCAGATGTAGCTTATACTGGTTCAAGAAAGTTTATTGTGAAACATTCAGGATTTTTGCAAGTAGGTTTTTAAGTCATCTGTAGCTTGAAATCAAGGGAATTGGCAATGGCTGTAATCAGAACTCCCACCCCTTCTCCGAGAGTCAATTTACCAGCATACCTTTGGAAATGATAGGCAAAGAAAGTGCTTTTCTAGAGAGGACTTTTGAACAGAGACTTGAATGTATTGAAGAAGTAAGTTATGAAAAGATGATAGGGAAGAACATTCCAGGTAGGCTGGAACTCTTAAGTACAGAAGCCCTGAGATAGAAATAAATAGCTTAAAATATGGACATAGTGTGAAAAGCAAGGTAAAATGTATCCAGAGATCTAGGAGAAGTTATATAATGTAGGCCATGATAAGGAATCTATCTTTTAACTACAATAGAGATCTACAAGAGTAGGTTTTGAGTAGGGAAGGAATATAATTTGTTTTCATTATTGTAAGGATCATTCTAGCTGTTCCATGGGGATAAAAAGATGTTTGAGTTGAGATTGAAAATAGGAAGTTGAGTTTGGGTGTTATTGTGATTCTGCCTTGCAAGAGATGATGGTGGGCTCAACTAGCATCACTGTGGATGTGGTGAGAAGTAGTAATACTTAGCATATATTTTAAAGTAGAATCTGTAGAGCATAACGACAGTGTGAGGGTGAGAGAAATCAAAGATAATCTTTATTTTTGCCCAAAGCAAAAAGGCAAGTACTGATATCATTTTCTAAAATGAAAAGGTTGGGAGACAGGTTTGATAAGTTGGGGTCTAAAAATTAACATTCTATTTTGTATACAAAATGTCATATTAGGTTTAAAATAATATGAGTCTACGTATACCCCTCTAATAGAATTGTCCTATTGTTTATCATGATAGTGATCTGATGAATTGATTCAATTTATGGGAAAGCTTCCTGTCAATTGTACGGTTCTGTCTGTGATCAACTTTTACCCTGAAGCAAATATTGAAAATATTTGAAAATATTGAATTCTATAGTACTGGACGGAGAAGGCAATGGCACCCCACTCCAGTACCCTTGGCTGGAATATCCCATGGATGGAGGAGCCTGGTAGGCTGCAGTCCATGGGGTCAGGAAGAGTCGGACATGACTGAGCGACTTCACTTTCACTTTTCACTTTCATGCACTGGAGAATGAAATGGCAACCCACTCCAGTGTTCTTACCTGGAGAATCCCAGGGATGGGGGAGCCTGGTGGGCTGCCGTCTCTGGGGTCACACAGAGTCAGACACGACTGAAGCGACTTAGCAGCAGCAGCAGCATAGTACTGGAAGTAATTTCTTCTTACAATTAACATACGATGGTCCAGTATCATTCCTTTTGATTTCCTAGTTTTAGAACTTTATAAATTATGTGGTATATTCTATATCAAATATTAATTTGGAAGTTCCATTGAATTGTAGGAAAAGATCACAAAATCAATTTTTTAAATAATTAAGATATTTAAAGAGATTCATTTAGAAACTTATCTGATATAGATACATTTGTTTAAAAAAAATAAAATAAAATTACTGAATATTTAAAAGTTAAAGTTTTATCTGTGTTCACAGGCAAAGATGAACTGTATGAAAAGTAACATAAAGACAGAAGTATTTAGGACCAGATTACAGATAAATTCTATAAATCTCAAAAAGGCGAGATTTTCATATAAAATGTGTAAACTTGTTTAAATAAATATACAGTTTCTGTTTCCAAATTTTATCCTTCATAAATATTACATTCATCCAATATTATCATAAAAGATTAAATGCCTGAAAATGAAGTCAATAGTACTTACAACACTCAACTCTTATGAAGCTTAATTTCCATTTGTTATTATAGCCTTCATTATTCTCAATCATTAATTCTTTAAATGCATATCGCATGCTATGTAGTAAGTATTAAAATACATTTCAACTCAGTTTTAGAATAATGAATTAATTGTTCTAAAATCTGCATTCTATGTATAGAATATGTATTTAATTTTCCTGTATTGATAACTTACTTTGTCAGCAAACATATTTTGTCAGTATTTTATACTTATTTTTGTTTCTGATTAAGAAATTGAAATGTTCCTACTAATCATTTTCAAAAAAAGAAGTGAAAAGGAAATAATAGGTTGTCTTCTTTTGCTGGGTGGCAGATTTAAGAAAAGTGAATATAGATAGAAATGGGTTACCTTCACTAAATATGAATCACCTTGGGAACAGAAGGGTCTGCTTCCTTCCATGTGAAGTTTGTCTCTGTCACTGGTTATCTACAGCTAATACTGATAAATAAACAAACTTCTTGAAATGCAAAATCACATATTTCCTTAAAGAAACACTCTGATTGAAGAAGGAAGATTAAAGTATGTGATGAAAATTCACTGTACAATGATGCAAAAGGAAAACTTCAAACCTCTTCCCAAGATTAAAAAAAAAAAAATCAAATTCAAGTTCTAACAAGTAATTGAAAAAGATCCCAGTAAACAGAAGGCATCTTTCATTTTTATCTTCTTTGACTGTTATTGGCAGAACGCTGATATGTGTGACTTTTATTGATTTAATATACACATCTAACATCTAAACTGTCTTATATTTCACACCTCTTATATGAATATAATGTGGAAACTATAGTTTGAGCTACCAGGGGAATAAGAACACTGAAAAAGATCCTGTGTGGCCACCACAGCTGTTGTAGTGGGATGAAGTTATACCTGCCATTATAGGAGATATATCAGGTAAATTAATTTCTATGGAATTGAAGCTCCCTTTCATGAACATTATCCTCAAAATTATGCTGGACTAGGGGTAGAAATTTACCTGTACTTATAATAACATGACTATAGGGCAAAAGATGATACCATGTTTAACCATGATTACAAGGCAATATTTGAAACAAAACATCTTACCATCAGTCACTCATTCTTTATCTGTAAAATGAGGATAAGAGTACACACCTTATAGAATTTTCATGAAGATTAAAAGAGAAATTACATATAGAGTTCTAAATGATAATTTGCTATTTCTTGAAATAATAGGTCAAATTATGATTTTTCTACTTTGAGTATCAAGAGACAGGTGTATATCATGGGAGGAAAGATTATTTTGTTTCAGTTGAAGGAAAATATACTATAAAGGTAAGTATATTTATTTATGTAATAGTTGAAAGTGAAAGTGGAAGCTGCTCACTTGTGTCCAACTGTTTGCGACCCCATGGATCACACAGTCCATGGAATTCTCCAGGCCAGAATACTCAAGTGGGTAACCTTTCCTTTTTCCAGGGGATCTTCCCAACCCAGGGATCGAATGTACCAGTTGCTGCTTTAAATGTTTTACAAATAACTCATAACAAACCTATGCATAAAGAAGTATTTTTTTTTACATTGTATAGGACATAAAACTAAGGCACAGGGAATAACCTCTGTAAGAAGCAAAGCCAGCAGGCAAACCCAAGGTAGCTGGTGCCCAGAACACACTGAAACCACATACTCTGCTACTCTGTCTCTTTTAAGGGTTATAAAACTTCCACTTTAACCTGACAGACTTTGTCATTTGAGTATCATATGTCATGTATATATGTATGTGTGCCTTTCTATAAAAGTATTGCATTGTTCAAATTCTTTGAATAAGCCCACATTCAAAGCAAATGACTATAAAAGCATGATGATACTCTGTTTTCTTTTGAGGAGAAAACAGATATCATCAGTTATGTCATTGTTCATAATTAGGCATATTTTTCCCTACTGCTGCTAAGTCACTTCAGTTGTGTCCGACTCTGTGTGTCCTCATAGACGTCAGCCCACCAGGCTCTCTTGCCCCTGGGATTCTCCAGTCAAGAACACTGGAGTGGGTTGCCATTTCCTTCTCCAATGCATGAAAGTGAAAAAGTGAAAGTGAAGTCGCTCAGTCGTGTCCGACTCTTCGAGACCCCATGGACTGCAGCCCACCAGGCTCCTCCATCCATGGGATTTTCCAGGCAAGAGTACTGGAGTGGGGTGCCATGGCCTTCTCCGATATTTTTCCCTAAACAGAATTAAATTTGCATTTTAAAGACTTACTTTATCAAAAGTATATTTAAAATTAATCACCTCAAGCTAAACTTGGTTGGTAGTTTACTGTTCTAGGTGCTGTTTTGGTGATTATTTTTTAAATAACTTGTTTCATTTTAAATAAATAAATAGAACCAACTTTTTTTGGTGGTCAGTATTAAACTTCCTGAATAGATTTAGGTTGATCCAGTATCTGAATTATTTTCTCTTACTCTGGTTTAACCTAGACTTTCTCTCTTTAATTTTATGGATTTAATGAGGATTTTAAAAAATTAAAAAAGAATATTTATGTCTCATTAAAAATCAGAAGAGGAAAAAATTTCAGCTTCTCTTTATCTTCCTATTTCCCTTCAGTCAGTCAGTTCAGTCGCTCAGTCGTGTCCAACTCTTTGCAACCCCATGGATTGCAGCATACCAGGCCTCCCTGTCCATCACCAACTCCTGGAGCTTACTCAAACTCAAGTTTATTGAGTTGGTGATGCCACCCAACCATCTCATCCTCTGTCATCCTCTTCTCCTCCTGCCTTCTATCTTGCCCAGCATCAGGGACTTTACCAATGAGTCACTTCTTTGCATCAGGTGGCCAAAGTATTGAAGCTTCAGCTTCAGCATCAGTCCTTCCAGTGAATATTCAGGACTGATTTCCTTTAGGATGGACTGGTTGGATCTCCTTGTAGTCCAAGGGACTCTCAAGAGTCTCGTTCCAACACCACAGTTCAAAAGCATCAATTCTTTGGCACTCAGCTTTCTTTTGAAAAAGGAAATGGCAACCCACTCCAGTATTCTTACGGAATATCCTGTGGACAGAGGAGCCTGGTGGGCTGTTGTCCATAGGGTCGTGCAGAGTCAGACACATCTGAAGCAATTTGGTATCAGCAGCAGCAGCAGCTTTCTTTATAGTCCAACTCTCACATCCATACATGACTACTGGAAAAACCATAGCTTTGATTAGATGAAACTTTGTTGGCAAAATAATGCCTCTGCTTTTTAATATGCTGTCTAGGTTGGTCATAACTTTTCTTCTAAGGAGCAAGCGTCTTTTAATTTCATGGCTGCAGTCAACATCTGCAGTGATTTTGGAGCTGCCCCCCCGCCCTCAAATAAAGTCTGTCACTATTTCCATTGTTTCCTCATCTATTTGCCATGAGGTGATGGGAGAAGATGCTATGATCTCAGTTTTCTGAATGCTGAGTTTTAAGCAAACTTTTTCACTCTCCTCTGTCACTTTCATCAAGAGGCTCTTTAGTTCTCCTTCGCTTTCTACCATAAGCATGGTGTCATCTGCATATCTGAGGTTACTGATATTTCTCCCTGTAATCTTGATTCCATCTTGTGCTTCAAGCAGCCCAGCGTTTCTCATGCTGTACTCTGCATTTAAGTTAAATAAGCAGGGTGACAATATATAGCCTCGGTATATTCCTTTCCCAATTTGGAACCAGTCTGTTGCTCCTTGTCCAGTTCTAACTGTTGCTTTCTGACCTACATACAAATTTCTCAGGAGGCAGGTCAGGTGGTCTTGTATTCCCATCTCTAAGAATTTTCTACAGTTTTTTGTGATCCACTGTTTAGTTCTGTTTACTTCCCTTCAGTTCAGTTCAGTTCAGTTGTTCAGTCACGTCTGACTCTTTGCGACCCCATGAATCACAGCACGCCAGGCCTCCCTGTTCATCACCAACTCCTGGAGTTCACTCAGACTCATGTCCATCGAGTCAGTGATGCCATTCAGCCATCTCATCCTCTGTCATCCCCTTCTCCTCCTGCCCCCAATCCCTCCCAGCATCAGAGTCTTTTCCAATGAGTCAACTCTTCGCATGAGGTGGCCAAAGTACTGGAGTTTCAGCTTTAGCATCATTCCTTCCAAAGAAATCACTTAAAAGATCTACTCCAATCATTTTACAAATTTAGAATTAAAATATTTGTAAGATAGAAGCAAAATATTAGCTGTCTGTTTTAAGTGCTTCCTTGGTACCAGATCCATAATCACATTTAAACCTTACACTGTTCTCTGTGCTTAGTATTATTATTGTTGTTATTCAGTCACTCAGTCATGTCTCACTCTTTGTGACCCCATGGACTGCAGGATGCCGGGCGTCCTAGTCCTTTACCATCTCCCAGAGTTTGCTCAAACTCAGTATTATTAGCCCTATTTTACTTTTAAGAAACCAGCACAACTAAGCCTCAGAAATACCTCTTAGCTTGCTCAAGTGCATACAATTCCAGAGAAAGGATATAGATATGCTTGTGTCTGTAAAACCTGACTGCTTGAAAAATCCAACCTACTGCCTGCCAAAGAGTTGGTTGACACCCACCTCCTACATTGTGCTTATGAAGAGAAGGCCTCTTGAGATGTAAGCAAGGCTTCCGCTCTTTTAACTCTTGTTCCCTCATGAGTAAAAAGCCAAGATAGACTTGTGGGTATCTCTAAAACATTCAGGCTAAGAGAGTGCTATACTCTCTTTAAGTTTGCCAATTATGATGAAAAATAGAAAGAAAAAAATAAGGAAAAATTTCAATTGTCAATCTCTCTCAGTTGCTCAGTTGTGTCCAACTCTTTGTGACCCCATGGACTGCAGCATGCCATGCTTCCCTTTCCATCACCAACTCCTGGAGATTGCTCAAACTCATGTCCATCAAGTCCGTGATGCCATTTGTCAATAAGCTGACTCAATAAAAGATACACTCCTAAATCTAGTGCCTAATTTTATGTAAAACCTATTTTCTTAATTTTATATTGTTTAGAGGTTTTACATATATATATATATATGTATTATTTTAATGGTTTTGAGGTTATATATAGCAGTTAATTATTGCTTAAAACTAGTTTTATAAAGTTATCCACAGGAAAGCATGCATTCATATGCTCTCAATTGCATCATTTGAACTAAAATTATTTTTTTCTTCTTATTAATATTAAAGTAGAAAAATGAAATGTCCCATTTGCCATATATTGTACTCAATATGGTTTGCAGAAAATAATTTTCCACACTCTGCCAAAGAAATCTACATCTGCACAAAGATCACAACCTTAGTCATAATTAACCTATGGAAAAGAAATTAAATAGACCAGTGATAGTGGTACTGAGGAGATTAAAAGAAACATCCTCTATTGTATTTCTCAGAGAATATTAGATTAAAATTCAAATTCTTTATAGTGACAGATTGTTATAAGAATAAGAAATGGCACAAACAATCCATTTCAGGACAAAGATTTAACAAAAATAGGAAGGTTAATTATAATTGAATATTCCCTATGGATATCTCAGAAGATATGCCTCAGTCTATTTCTTATTGACAGGTGGTACTGTAAATTAAATGTGGTATTATGCATTCAAATTGGATTTCAACTACTCATCATCCATAGTGTAACATTAGAATTAGCCCTGACGATGACAGTCTAAAGATCATAATGAGAACAGGTGCCCTTTTCCATTCATATTGTGGTGGAGAAGGTCGGAGTTAGAGATTGGATTTATAATTTTGTTATAATCTTTGCTGCCTGAAAAATTAATTCTATGTATCAACTATCAAGAATAGTAATACTGTGCTGAATAGTCTCTGAATTAATGACAAAGACCACTTGTCTTCTACAAGTATTGTGCCAAATCAAAAAAAAAAAGTGGCATTCGAAATCCTGTCATCAATCACTGTTTATATAAACATGAGGATGTTTTCGTGTTCTTCAGAGCCTCCTGAAGAAAAAAAAAAAAAAACAAAAACAGCAACACAGAGGCACTGTTAAACAAGATAATCCTTAAAAAAAAAAAAAGAGTGGAAAGAGAGGAGGAGGATGGA
Source organism: Bos javanicus (assembly GCF_032452875.1). Lineage (NCBI taxonomy): Eukaryota > Metazoa > Chordata > Mammalia > Artiodactyla > Bovidae > Bos > Bos javanicus. Next base: position 76,600,410 of record NC_083874.1, on the reverse strand, counting down.
GAAGCAATGGATGAAGGGTTTGTGTCTCTGATAATAGTTATGAGTAACTTCAATCGTGTGGATCAGTGCTTCTCATTCAGAGATAATGTGCAGAAATCTGCTGTGGAATTCTATGAAGGTATTTATATACTTGGACACGCAAATGCTCAAATCATTCCCTGTGTAATTCTGATGCATTGCTTGCCTCATGATCCTATGTATTATTTCTCAGAGCAGGAGTTGTGCATTACCTGCATTAGAAAAGGCACTGGGAGCAGTAAAAGGGGATGCTTGTTGAAAATTATGGTTCCTACTAATTCAGATTCTCTGGAAGTGAGGCCTGTGAGGTTTATTTTTTAACACCATCTGCAGGTGAGCCTGATGATCCTCAATCATCTGTGGCATCTTGGCCACACACTCTGTGATGAGCTGCTCCCTGGCCTGATGCTTCTGCTCTTTGGCCAACTGCTATCCTTATGGAGTATAAGAATCTCTGGAGCAAGATTGGAGTATTAGTACTTGGCAACTCAGTCATTATGGCAATCTCAAAACGCAAGTAAGAGAGATTAAAGTAGGGATGTCACATGATGAGTTATTCTGGTTGTTTTGTTTGTGAAATTATTATATTATTCCATCTGTTAAAGAATATCTTTATATGACAGGACCATGGCATTTTCAAGCCACAGTCTCATCAGATATTTCATATGTTTCTGGTTAGTCATTAAGACTAACAACCAAGATTGATTTTGTTTAAAATTATTGCTAGTTACCATGTATGAAGATTGAAGAAAAACAGTTGGCACATAATGCTAGATATCTGAACACAAATATAGCACATAACAAGTGGTTTCAATAAAACAAATGTCCATTTTGTTTTAACTTGTCTCCAAACAATTGCCTAAAATTTAAACTGCAAGAAACAGTGATTATAATAGCATCTGGTAGATTTTCTATCTCAACAGAGTATTTTTTTAAATAACTGCATGTAATTATTCATGACATTTGGGATTATTGAACACAAATACAAGAAAGGGAATGAAATGTTAAGCCTTCCTGGGGATAAAAAATATTGTATATCTTTATTATAACTCCTAATTTAATTAATATATTCTTAATGCCATCTGGTGAGATTATCTTAAAAGTTAACAAAAGAGATCAATCTGACACTTAACAAATAAATCTGAAAGAGTATAATACTGGGACATTGATATTATGCAGTCAACATAACTAGAATAATGCAAAAAATAATAAAAGAAGGAAACCATCTTAGCTTTAGTGCACATTCACTATCATTTGGGGATGAAGAAGAGTAACTCTTATTACTCTCTCACTCATGACATTAGGTATAATAATAATCATGTGTGTGTGTGTTAGTCGCTCAGTTGTGTCTGATTCTTTGTGACCCCATGGACTGTGGCCCGCCAGGCTCCTCTGACCATGGAATTCTCCAGTCAAGAACACTGGAGTGGGTAGCTATTTCCTTCTTCAGGGGATCTTCCCAATCCAGAGATTGAACCCCATTCTCTTGCATTGCAGGCAGTTTCTTTACCTTCTGAGCCACTAGGAAAACCCCCAATAATAATCATATATTGAAATAAAAATGATACATGTACCTGTTCCAAATGGTAGAAGGTAGGAATGTGTAGTCAGGAACACTACAAACCTGGAATCAAATACTTAAGATCTCTATCTCTTTACCAGTTGCAGAAGTGCATAAGTTGTTTAATTTCTCTGGACTTTGGAGTTCTCGTTTGAAAGATCCATATAATGCATTTAGAAAAGTACTGGGCATATAGCACTGTCTATATCTTTATATACCACGTATAATGTCTTTAAGCATACAAACATCATGACTTAAAATTGGAAAATGCCTTCAGATTCCTTTTCTGTCATGGAGGCAAATCACTTGACTTTTCAGAAATTTGGTGCTTTTATTTGAAATATAAGATATTATTTTACAAGTTTATTATTAGGATTAATAATATTAATTATTATTAATTAATAAATAATAAAAAAAAAGTTCCATGACAGAGGAGCCTTGCAGGATACAGTCCATCAAGTCACAAAGAGTCGGACATGACTGAGCGTGGACACAAAACTACCTTTGCTAAAGTCTCCAGCAAGTTCCTGATGACTATTGGGTGTCTGATGAGTTTCTTCTTTAAGTCTCAATTTGCTATAGAATTCCAGCCATGACCAGAGGGCAAATAATATAGATTTCAAAATCTGTAGGTAACTCTGAATTTGTTTTCATAATGAGTACAACTTGGTATGGGAAATAAAAAAGCCTCTTTTCTTAGCTCTGTAATCTGACATCTGAGATCAGCGTAGGAATTTAACCCATTTGTTTAGCTAATTCAGTCTATTTCTTTGAGTTTGTTTCAAAGGCCAGCCTAGTCTTTAAAAACTATAAGGTGCACATATTTGAATATGTCAAAAGAACCGATGTATTCTAGGATTCTGAGCAATGAATCCTATCTGGAAAAGAAGTTAGGCTGTTTTTCTGTTCTTGTGCACCTGAAGCTGTGAAGTGTTAGGACATGTTAAAGTACCACACTTAGCAACCTCAATTATTTATATTTTATACCATTCTAAACACTATTAATTTTTTAAATATTATGGAAAGTTCCGCAAAATATTATTCAAGAAAAGTGTTTTCCTCATTCGATTGATACTATATCATGAATATATATTTTTTCAACATAAAGGTAACGTGTGTGCATGCTAAATCTCTTTAGTCGTGTCTGACTCTTTGAGAGCCTATGTACTAGAGCTGCTAGGCTCCTCTGTCCAAGGGATTGTCCAGGCAAAATTACTCGAGTGGGTTGCTGTGCCCTCCTCCAAACGATCTTCCTGACACAAGGGTCAAGCTCGAGTCTCTTTGCATCTACTACAATGGAGGTGTGTTCTTTACCACTAGCACCACAATATAACACCAGGCAAATGAATTCAGACAATATGGTATTCTATGATTAAGAACAAGATGTCAGCATACAAATTCATCATTTAGGAAGCTTTATAAAGTAATCAATTCAGTTAAGAACAGAATAAATAAGATATAAACTTGTAAAACTGTGAAAGAAAATCAAGCCAGGTGAAAAGTATCTTTTAATTTTTTTCAAGAAAAATAAGGTTTTTGTTGAAATATTTCAAATTCATTGTTGTACATTGAATTGATTATATTCAAGAATTGTATTGACAGCCTGTAACTTTTTCTTCAACATTAACTTATTTTCCATGCCTTATAACATGCAAATGCATGTATCAATTTGCAGAGAAAGAGTAAATGTAAGTTATTTTTGCTGTTTATTCATATGTTAGATTAACTTTATCAACCCATATATTAAAATGTAATCATTTCATTGTCAGGAGCCTAAAGCTAATGTTAATTACAGTTTGAAACTTCGATTATTAATGCATCTTTACCTACTGAAGTGTGAAATAAGCAATAGTAGTTGAAATTCACCAATTAAATTAGCTTCTGAGACAAGAATTCATAAGTAGGCATTTGTTCATAATGAACAAATGCTGCAGAATTTCATGTTCTAAGCTACGCTCATGAAATATTAGACCCAAGGAGTGAGAACAATTGTTCAAAACAAAACAAAAAAACTGCAGTATATAAAATAAATACAATAGATGTGATAAGCATCCTATATTTTTTATCTTCATATTTCATATGTCACCAGAAAAAAGAATGCATAGGCTCAGTCCACAGAAGAATATAAAAGTTTTTTTGTTTTATTTTAAATTAATAGGGAAAAGAGAGAGATCTATTTTGTTCACATAGTAATGCCTTAGTCCATTCAGGATATTATAACAATACCATAGACTAGGATATTATAACAATACCAACAGAAACATCTCGCTCACAGTTCTGGAGCCTGGGAAATCCAAGATGAAGGAGCCAGGAGATTCAATATCTAGTAAGCCTCTCCTTCAGAGGAGGCAATGGCACCCCACTCCGGTACTCTTGCCTGGAAAATCCCATGGACGGAGGAGCCTGGTAGGCTGCAGTCCATGGGGTCTCGAAGAGTCGGACACGACTGAGCGACTTCACTTTCACTTTCATGCATTGGAGAAGGAAATGGCAACCTTAGTGGTAGAGAATCCGCCTGCCAATGCATGAGAGGTGGATTCGATCCCTAGGTCTGGGATATGCCTGGAGAAGAAAATGGCAATCCACTCCACCACAATATTCTTGCCTGGGGAATCCCATGGAATGAGGAACTTTGAAGGCTACAGTCCATGGGGTCACAAAAGAGTCAGACATGACTTAGCAGCCTAAACAACAACAGAGACCCACTGACCCTTCTACTATGGAAAAACACAGTGAGAATGGCCCTGTGAGCCAGGAAGGAGAGGCTTGTGGTGGTGGTTGTTTAGACTGCTAAGTCATGTTTGACTCTTGCAACCCCATGGACTGGAGACCACTAGGCTCTTCTCTCCGTGGGATTTCCCAAACAAGAATACTGGAGTGGGTTGCCATTTCCTTCTCTGGGTGATCTTCCTGACCCAGGAATCGACCAGAGTCTCCTACTTGGCAGGTGGATTCTTTACCACTGAGCAACCTGGGAAGTCTGGGTCTCTATTATAAGGTCACTGATTGGATGAGATGGTTGGATGGCATCACCAACTCAATGGACATGGGCTTGGGTGGACTCCAGGAGTTGGTGATGGACAGGGAGGCCTAGCAAACTGCAGTCCATGGGGTCGCGAAGAGTTGGACATGACTGAGCGACTGAACTGAACTGAACTGATCTCATTCATTAATCCCATTCCTGCACTTGCAGGAGTCACTGCCTCCTATAAGAGCCAGAGCCTGGGCAGGCAGTGCTGAGGCCTGCGGGGCCCAGGGACTGGTAGGGGAGGGGGAAGCTGGCAAGCCACCGCTGAGGCTGCTGCGGCTGCAGGCTCCCCTCCCCGCTGCGCGCGAGCGCCATGCAGGGTGGGGCTGGGGGCGGGCGAGGCCTAGCGGCATCAGGGCTGGCGTCACCTCTTCAAGGGGCTGGACAGTAACAGCGATGGTCGCTTGGACATCCATGAGTTGCCCCTGTGCTCAGCTAGCTGGGTGGGGGCGACCCGGACTGCAGAGCCCAACAGGGCATCTCCCCTGAGGGTGACAATGACCCAGATGGCGACCTTGACCTGGAGGAGTTTATCCTCTACTTGCAGGAACAGGAACAGCGCCTTCTACTTCTGTTCCACAGTCTGGCCCGCGATCAGGATGGTCAGATCGATGTCTCTGAGATCCAGCAGAGTTTCTGAGCCCTGGGCATTCCATCTAGCTGGAGCAGGCAGAGAAAATCCTGCACAGCATAGACGCATGATAGTACCATGACCACTGACTGGCAGGAGTGGTGTGACCACGTCTTGTTGTATTCGCTGGAGAACATGGAAGACGTGCTGTATTTCTGGAAGCATTTCACGGTCCTGGGTATTGGCAAGTGCCTGACCATCCCGAATGAGTTTTCAGAGCTGGAGAAGCTGACTGGCATGTGGTGGAAGCAGCTGGTGGCGGGGGGCGGTGGCGAGTGCCATGTTCAGGAGAGGTACAGCCCCTCTAGACTGACTCAAGGTCTTCGTGAAGATCCACGCCTCCAAGACCAAATGGCTGAACATCCTGGGGGGCCTCCAGAGGGAGCATGATCCAAGAGCGGGGCGTGTGTTCCCTGTGGCATGGCGACAGGATTAACGTGCTCAAGACTGCACCTGAGTCGTTCATGGCCTATGAGCAGATCAAGCGGACCATTCAGGGGCAACAGGAGACACTTCAGGTGCAGGAGCACTTTGTGGCTGGCTCTCTGGCTGGCGCCACATCCCAAACCATCATCTACCCCCATGGAGATGCTGAAGACTTGGATGACCCTTCACTGGACGGGCCATTATAAGAGGCTGCTGGACTGTGTGCAGCAGATCCTGGAGCCAGAAGGGCCCGGCACCTTCCACTATGGCTACCTGCCCAACATTCTGGACATCATCCCTTACGCGGGCATCGACCTGGCCATCTATGAGGAGACCGCTCTTTGATCCCTGGATCAGGAAGATCCCTTGGAGAAGGAAATGGCAACCCACTCCAATATTCTCGCCTGGAGAATTCCACAGACAGAGGAGCCTGTCAGGCTACAGTCCATGGGGTCGCAAAGAGTTGGGACACTACTGAACGACAGACACACACACAATTCTTTTCATGAGGACTCTGTCCTCCTGATCTAATAACTTCCCAAAGCTTCCACTCCTATTACCTTCATATTAAGGATTAGGATTTAAAATACAAATTTTGGCCAGAAAGATTCAGCTTATAGTATACAATATACTCAGTATCATCTTATACTTTGGCAATAACTTATTGTCTCAATTTTTTTAATTTAAATATATATTAATGTAAGAATTGCATCATTCATCTGACTCTTTATATGATTTTTCAGATAAAGCCTTGCTTCCTACTTGCTCAGTCAGTTCACTTGCTCAGTCTTGTCTGACTCTTTGCCACCCCACAGACTGCAGCATGCCAGGCTTCCCTGTCTGTCACCAACTCCCTGAGCTTTCTCAAACTCGTGTCCATTCAGTCGGTGATGCCATCCAACCATCTCATCCTCTGTCATTCCCTTCTCTTCTTGCCTTCAATCTTTCCCAGCATCAGGGTCTTTTCCAATGAGTCCAGAATCAGGTGGCCAAAGTATTGGAGTTTCAGCTTCAGCATCAGTCCTTCCAATGAATATTCATTGCTCTTTTCTTTAGGATGGACTGGTTGGATCTCCTTGCAGTCCAAGGGACTGTCAAGAGTCTTCTCCAACACCACAGTTAAAAAGCATCAATTCTTCCACGCTCAGCTTTCTCATGGTCCATCTCTCACATCCATACATGACTACTGGTAAAACCATAGCTTTGACTAGATGGACCTGTGTTGGCAAAGTAATATCTCTGCTTTTTAATATGCTGTCTAGGTTGGTCATAGCTTTTCTTCCAAGCTAATTGGTTATTTATGCTTCTCTGGTGCAACATGCATAACAAATAGTTTAATTCTTATGAAGGATGATTCTAATATTTATTACAAGTTTATTACTATACATTATAGCACAATAACCCTTAGAGTGCTCTTTGTACATATGTATAGTTTGTATAATTATTTTGTAGGTAAGGAATCAGGACCACAGAAAGATTAAGTAACTGATCGAAGATGCCATGATTTGGAAGGACCACTCCAAACTCTATAAAATGTTTTCTAAGATTTTGTTCCTAATGAAATTTTAAACACAGAACATGATAGAGATTGATGGACTCCTATGTACAACTACCAAGATTTCACACTTTCATAATTTTCTAATGCTTTTTAATGAATGAGAGTATTACAAATGAAGTTAAAGTCCTCTTTGAACTACTCCATAATCGTATTACCCTAGGATTAACTTCTATGAATAATTTATTGTTTATAATCCTGATGCCATAATTTTATAATTTATCAAGGAATGCTTATATATTTTTCTGTTATAAAACTTGATGTAAATATTATCATGCTCTACTACAGTAGCACTGGAAAACTTTGTCATTTCATTTTTTTCTGTATTTAGATATATTTAATACATACTTTTAGCTTATTTTCTCTGCATTCTCAGTTAATATATCATGGACTATAGTTGAGCAGCTCTTACTAGAAAGCTTCTATGTATGTACTTATGCATATTTTTTACTTGATTTCTGAAGTTATATTTTATCAGAGATTCTTGTCCCTCAGTTCTGGAAAATTCTCTGCTCTAAGATTTATGTCTATGTATGTACGCATTTTATCTACACATATCTATTCCGATTACTTTGAGTTTCTTTGAAATACCTTATGGTTCATAGTTTGAACTTTTTATACCTTTGCACCTTTCTTCTATTCTGTTTGCAATTTAAGAATAAAAAATATTCCAAAGAGTAAAATCTATAATTTTACCATATATATCTCTTAACTTCTACTTTCTGTCTTGGCCCAAAACAGATGCTGAAAGGGTCAGGATACTCTTGCCATATTTTTAGTATTTTGGTGAGTTACTAGCAATTCATTTAAAGAAGAAATAAATGCTGAAAAACCTTTCCAAATCAATCATGTATTCTGACATAATTTCAGATATAGTCATACACACACACTGATACATATATGTGTGTGTGTAAATATATGTATATATATATATGTCATTTCTGTATGTTTAGACTATTGACATGTATTGAAATTATACAAAAATTATGAGATATGCATGTAAGAATATATAAACATATATTTATATATTTGGAGAGAAAGAGAAAATGGTATATAGCTACACATCATACATATATATGACAGTGGAAATAAAAATTAACTACTTGATTTCTACAGATTTTTTCTCAACAACAGAAGTACCATTGTTCAAGAATACATCTTTAATAAGTATATTTATTATAAGGATATGGCATTATGGATATATTAGTCTGAATAGCTATAAAAGACAAGCAGACTAATAAACTATTTTCTGTGAGAATGAAACTTTGGGACGTAACAGTGAAGTATATTCTGTTAAAAATATTAATAAGTATATATCAGTAGATAGCAAGTAATAGAAAAAAATGGCTGACAATAATTTCAGTGAGAAAAGGACTAATACCATTATGTTGTATCTATATGTTCCTTATTACTGGCATTTTTTTTTCCAGTCTCATTTTATTCAGTTGAGCTGGGGCATGTAAGATGAGTAGATGTCAATCTAGATTGCACAAATTATTTCAAGGTTTTTCAATCTTTAAATATACATTGGTGATATTAAAAAATCAGTTCAGTTAATTTGCTCAGTCGTGTTCAACTCTCTGTAACCCCATGGACTGCAGCACACCAGGCTTCCCAGTGTATCACCAACTTCCAGAACTTGCTCATACTCATGTCCATCGAGTTGGTGATACCATCCAATCATCTCATTCTCTGTTGTCTCCTTTTCCTCCTGCCTTCAATCTTTCCAAGCATCAGGGTCTTTTCTAATGACTCAGTTCTTCCCATGGGTGGCCAAAGTACTGGAGCTTCAGCTTCAGCATCAGTCCTTCCAATGAAAATTCAGAACTGATTTCCTCTGTTGGTTTGAACTCCTTGCAGTCCAAGGGACTCTTGAGATTCTTCTTCAACACTGCAGTTCAAAAGCACCAATTATTTGGCACTCAGTTTTCTTTATGGTCCAACTCTCACATACATACTGACTACTGGAAAAACTGTAGCTTTGACTAGACAGAACTCTGTTGCCAAAGGAATGTCTCCCCCCACCCCTTTTTTTAAATTGGAGGCTAATTACTTTACAAATTGTGGTGGTTTTTGCCACACATTCACATGAATCAGCCATGTGTGTACATGTGTTCCCCATCCTGAACCCCACTTCCACCTCCCTCCCCATCCCATCTCTCAGAGTCATCCCAGTGCACCAGCCCTGAGCACCCTGTCTCATGCATGGAACCTGGACTGGAGATCTGTTTCACATATGATAATATACATGTTTCAATGCTATTCTTTCAAATCATCCCACCCTCACCTTCTCCCACAGAGTCCAAAAGTCTGTTCTTTACGTCTGTGTCTCTTTTGCTGTCTTGCATATAGGGTCATCATTACCATCTTTTTAAATTCCATATATATGTGTTAATATACTGTATTGGTGTTTTTCTTTCTGACTTACTTCGCTCTGTATAATAAGCTCCAGTATCATCCACCTCATTAGAACTGATTCAAATGCATTCTTAACATGCTGTCTAGGTTGGTCATAGCTTTCCTTCCAAGGAGCGAGCATCTTTTAATTTCATGGCTGCAGTCACCATCTGCAGTGATTTTAGACCCCAAGAAAATAAAGTCACTGTTTCCATTGTTTCCCCATCTATTTGCCATGAAGTGATGGAACTGGATGCCACGATCTTCGTTGTTTGAATGATGAGCTTTAAGTCAGCTTTTTCACTCTCCTATTTTACTTTCATCAAGAGGCTCTTTAGTTCCTCTTCACTTTCTGCCAGAAGGGTGGTGTCATCTGCATATCTGAAGTTATTGACATTTCTCCCAGCAATCTTGATTCCAGCTTGTGCTTCATTCAGCCTGGAATTTTGCAAATGTACAGTGCATATAAGTTAAATAAGCAGGGTGACAATATACAGCCTTGACATACTCTTTTCTCAATTTGGAACCAGTCCGTTATTCCATGTCCAGTTCTGTTGCTTCTTGACCTGCGTACAGATTTCACAGGAGGTAGATAAGGCGGTCTCATATTCCCAACTCTTTCAGAATTTTCCATAGTTTGTTGTGATTCACACAGTCAAAGAATAATTAAATCAATTTGAAAAGGCATGCATTAAAAAGAACCAAATCCTATCTATATAATGGTATATTATTTGGCAATGAAAAGAAATGAAGTATTGAAACATGTTATACAATTGAATAATCTTAAAACTTTATTCTACATGAAAAAAGCCAGTCACAAAAAACCATAGCTTGTATTATTTCATTATGTGAAGTGTCCAGACTAGTATCATCTATAGAGACAGATAGTAGAGTAGCTGTGGCCTAGGACTTGGGCTGCTGGAGGCAGATGGAACATGAATTAATGGGTACTAAGGGATTAGTTTTGAGGGCGATAAAAATGTTCTAAATTTTGTTGTGGTTAAAGTTAAGTCTGTGAATATACTAAAAATAATTTATTTTTACAATTTAAATGGGTGAATTGTATGGTATGTGAATTATATTTCACTAAACTGACACAAAGACTGACTCATTGGAAAAGACCCTGATGCTGGGAAAGATTGAAGGCGGGAGAAGGGGACGACAGAGGAAGAGATGGTTGGATGGCATCACCGACTCTACAGACATGAGTTTCAGCAGGCTCAGGGGGTTGGTGATGGACAGGGAAGCCTGGTGTGCTTCAGTTCGTGGGGTCATAAAGAGTCAGACACAACTGAGCAACTGAACTGAACTGAAAGCTGGCCAAGAAAAAAATAAAAAACCTTTTGTGTTTAACATATGCAAATATGAAATATTATAGCATGAAAAAAAGTGTGCTAAGAACTTAAGGAAGTGGTTAAACTAAATTACAGTGTGACTTTCACAAGAGTTTCAAATTCACCGCATTGAAAGTCACAATAGAAGTCCTCCCACTCCACTAAGAGATGAAAACAATGACAATAGGACGATAATTATATAGGGATCCAGGATTCCTCATTTTACTAAAGACAAGTGTATCCTGAAGAACCACATTAAATGAATTAAAGTAGATTGTTTATGGTTTACCTCCTATATACCCTTAGAACTCCTACATGCCCTTAGATTAGATCTGGTACAGAGTGCCTGAAGAACTATGGACTGAGGTTCACAACATTGTACAGGAGGTGGTGACCAAAACCACCCCTAAGAAAAATAAATGCAGGAAGGCAACGTGGTTGTTTGAGAAGGCTTTGCAAATAGCTGAGGAAAGAAGAAAAGTGAAGGCAAGGGAGAAAAGGAAAGATACACTCAACTGAATGCAGGGTTCCAGAGAAGAGCAAAGAGAGATAAAAAGACGTTCTTAACTAAACAATGTGAATAAATAGAGGAAAACAATAGAATGGGAAAGATTAAAGATCTTTTCAAGAAAACTGGAAATATCAAGAGGAAATTTTATGCAAGGATAAGTATGATAACAGAAAGAGTAAAGACCTAAAAGAAGAATAGATTAAGAAGAGGTGGCAAAAAATACACAGAAGAACTATACAAAAAAATATCTTAATGACCCAGATAACCACAATGGTGTGGTCATTCACCTTGAGCTGGATATCCTAGAGTATGAAGTCAAGAGGGTCTTAGGAAGCATTACTGTGAACAAAACTAGAGGAGGTGTAGGAATTCTAGCTGAGCCATTTAAAATCCTAAAAGATGATGTTTCCAATACATCAGCAAAATGCAGCAGTGGCCACAGGTCTTGGAAATGGTCAGTTTTCATTTCAATCCCAAAGGGCAATATCAAAGAATGTTCAAACTATCATAGATTTGGACTCATTTCATGTGCTAGTAAGATTATGTTCAAAACCCTTCAAGCTAGACCTTCAGTACTACATAAACTGAGAATTTCCAGATGTACAATCTGGCTTTAGAAAAGACAGAGGAACCAGAGATCAAACTGCCAACATTTGTTATATCATGGAGAAAACAAAAGGGAGTTCCAGAAAACATCTACTTCTGCTTCATTTACTACACTAAAGCCTTTGACTGTGTGGATCACAAAAAACTGGAAAATTCTTAAACATATGGGACTTCCAGATCACCTTACCTGTCTCCTGAGAAACCTATAGGCAGTTCAAGAAGCAATAGTTAGAACCAGATATGGAACAACAGAATGATTCAAAATTGGGAAAGGAGTATGACAAGGTTGTATATTATCACCCTGCTTATTTAACTAGTATGTAGAGTACATCATAAGAAGTGCCAGGCTGAATCAATCATAAACTGGCATTAAGACTGCTGGCAGAAATATCAAAAATATCAGATATACAGATGATAGGACTCCAGTGGCAGAAATTGAAAAGGAACTAAAGATCCTGTTGAAGTGTGGAGGAGGAGAGTGAAAAAGCTGGCTTAAAACTCAACATTCAGAAAACTAAGATCATGGCATCTGATTCCATCTCTTCATGGCAAATAGAAGGGGAAATGTGGAAGCAGTGACAGATTTTAGTTTCTTGGGCCCCTAAAATCACTGCAGATGGTGACTGCAGCCATGAAAATAAAAGACACTTGCTTCTTGGAAGGAAAGCTATGACAAACCTAGACATCATTTTGCTGACAAATGTCCTTATTGCCATAGCTGTGGTTTGTCCAGTAGTCATATACAGATGTGAGAGTTGGACCATAAAGAAGACTGAGTGCTGAAGAACTGATGCTTTTGAGCTAGAGAAGACTGAAACTCCCTTGGACGATAAGGAGATCAAATCAATCAATCATTAAGGAAATCAACACTTAATGTTCATTGGAAGAACCGATGCTGAAGTTGAAGTTTCAATACTTTGGCCACCTGATGAAAACAGCCAACTCATTACAAAAGACTGTGATGGTGGGAAAGACTGAAGGCAAAAGGCAAACAGGGCAGCAGAAGATGAGATGGTTAGATACCATCACCAATTCAAAGGACTTGAGTTTGAATAAACTCCAGGAGACAATGGAGGACAGAGGAACCTGGCATGCTGCAGTCCTTGGAGTCACAAGGAGTCAGACATGACTTAGTGACTGAACAACAATGCCCTTAGAACGTGAGACAAGGGAAAAAGAGCAAAGGTGTAAGAATCAATCTTAAAACAGTTCTAATTATTCATTAAAAATTGATAGGACCAGTAGCCACTTGTTTTGTTAAGTGAAACACTTTTAACAGTGCAACGATATCTAATGGCTTCAGTACTGCAATATTTTAAGAGCTGCAATATTTACAATAACTCCTATTTGATGTTAATAAAATCTGTCATTGATATGGGAAGAAGAAAAAAAAAAAATTCTTGACACAGAATAGTGGCCAAGTATAGATTTTAAGTTTCTGCAAAACAAGAGTGCTGGAATTTAGTCCAAAGCCCTTGGGCTATCTTGGCAATGAGTTCACCTTCTGGAACAGAGAATACCTCCGATTGCCTAATAAATGGGGCTCTCACTGACCATGAGATAGTTTACTCTGCCAGAAGCAAAATGTTGCAGATCTACTGCCACCTCTGCATTTCTTTAAAAAAAAAAAAAAAAGAAATGAAAACTAAAAAAAAAAAAAAAATTAGGAATCCTACTTAGCTTAGAGTTAAGCCAGGGGGAGATTTCCACTATGGTCTCATGGTGGACAATCTGAAGACCAAGCAATTTTGGTAATTGTTTACTATCACCAACAATTTTTTCTAGAAAGCAAACCATGTTTTATTTATCTTTAAGCACCCTATATAGTGACACTTTGTGTCTGCATACCCTCCTTTTTCTTGATAAGAGAATGTTAATTTTCCAAGTATCTGCCCTCAAGTGGTCACCACAGATATAATCACCTTCCATGTCTTTAAATCTAAATTATTTAATTTAATCCATTTCCCTAAATGTTTGATTTAAGCAAGGACAATAAGCATTTCTTACCTGTAACAAATAGAAGGTGTTTGCTGGGACTCTTTTGAAAAACATTTTATCACTTTAAAGTTAAAATTTTGTATATGGGAGAAACTCTCTCTCTCTCTGTCTCTCTCTATATATATATAATGATTAAATTTGAAAGTCAGATAAATAAAAAACATATAGTGCAACTATATACAAAATATTACATGGGGCATATATAAATTTTTAAAAAAATAATTGTTTCTCTGAAATTTAAATTGAACAGGATGTCCTATATTATAACTCTCAACCCTAAATGTTTTGCTTTTTTCTTTTATTTCCTATAATGGTGTTACAGTGCCTGGTTTCAGAAAAATCATATTCACTTTTGTTTAAAGGTTAATTTAATTCTTAATTCTGAATCTGAAGCTTTCAAACTTGAGTTAGAACAGATAAAATGCAGCAGAGAGTTCTTCATATAGGGGAGCAAAATTTGTCACCCCAAAACGTTTCTTTGGCATGAGTATTATTTCAAGCTGAAAACAATCAAGGCCCAAAATACTTAGGAAGAAACTTCGACTTTCACCATAACTTCCTCAAGAATGTAGATAGAAAATCTGTTCTATGAAAGGAGCTATTACCATCAGATCAGATCAGATCAGTTGCTCAGTCGTGTCCGACTCTTTTCGACCCCATGAATTGCAGCAGGCCAGGCCTTCCTGTCCATCACCAACTCCCGGAGTTCACTGAGAATCACGTCCATCGAGTCAGTGATGCCATCCAGCCATCTCATCCTCTGTCGTCCCCTTCTCCTCCTGCCCCCAGTCCCTCCCAGCATCAGAGTCTTTTCCAATGAGTCAACTCTTTGCATGAGGTGGCCAAAGTACTGGAGTTTCAGCTTTAGCATCATTCCTTCCAAAGAAATCCCAGGGCTGATCTCCTTCAGAATAGACTGGTTGGATCTCCTTGCAGTCCAAGGGACTCTCAAGAGTCTTCTCCAACACCACAGTTCAAAAGCATCAATTCTTTGGCGTTCAACCTTCTTCACAGTCCAGCTCTCACATCCATACATGACCACAGGAAAAACCACAGCCTTGACTAGACAAACCTTTGTTGGCAAAGTAATGTCTCTGCTTTTGAATATGCTATCTAGGTTGGTCATAACCTTCCTTCCAAGGAGTAAGCGTCTTTTAATTTCATGGGTAACTATAATATAAACCAGCATGTAGACTAGACAAGCCTAGCAAAGTCTGTGTTAAAACTTCTTTCTTTGTCTCATTACTTCTGTATGAGCCAACAACCATTTATTTATGCCAATTACCTTCCTCCCATTGAAGGTCCCAAACCACTACTCCCAATATTCTTTTCATCTTTAGCTGAAGATGGCATTTACGGTGATGGTTTCAGCCATTTTGCTGAGTTATAAGTTTTCCTGAGCGTTTTCCATATATACATATTATTACACTTTTGTTTGATTTTTGTCCTGTTAATCTGTCTCATACCAATTTAATTTTTAGACTAGTCAGAGGAAACTAAAAGATTAGAGGAAAAATTCTTCCTCCCTGACACTGGGAAGGGGTAAACTCTTAAAAAGAGGTACATAAATAGTATACTTATTTCTCTTTGTATCTGTGGCCTTGAGGCAATATAAAATAAAAAATGAAATCTTCAGACTGTTTTGTTGTTGTTACATAAAACCCTACATGCTGCGGAAGTCAAGCAATATTCCAGTTTAAACCTAACACAGGAAGAGAATATGGTAGCCAGGTCCATGAGAATCTGAAAATTAGTCAATTTCTTTGTGCTCACTTTCCTCATCTATAAAATGAAACATTGATGATATCAGCATTATAGACTGTTATGAGATTAATTAAGATAAAAATTATAACAGGCTTAAGACAGTTATTGAAACATAAGAAGCTCACAGCTGTTGTACTGATACTCTTTTGTAGCTGTTTTAATTATTTTAATTAGTATTATTACTATGTTATGTCTGTATCAAGTTTATTGGTATAATAGCTGTGACTGACTGAGACTAAAATCTAAAAGCTCGGATTTTTTT
Organism: Bos javanicus; assembly: GCF_032452875.1. Lineage (NCBI taxonomy): Eukaryota > Metazoa > Chordata > Mammalia > Artiodactyla > Bovidae > Bos > Bos javanicus. The sequence goes on along the minus strand of NC_083874.1, from coordinate 76,584,319 downwards.
TTTTTTTAACAAAAGTGTTGAGTTCTATGAAAACAAGAAAAAGTGATTATGCAGATATTGGACTCTACAAAGTTATAGCTCCTTAAAGAGCTTTCTAACAATACAGAAATTTTGAAAAATTTCTAGCCTTTACAAATTTATTGCTAATTCTCCTTTTTGTTAGTCTTCCATGTGAACAAAAATATCACAATTCCAAAAAGTAACTCCAAAAATTTCAGGGTTCCAAAAAATACCAAGGAGAGACAAGAAAGCCTTCCTAAGTAATTAATGCAAAGAAATAGAGGAAAACAATAGAATGGGAAAGATTAGAAATCTCTTCAAGAAAATTAGAGACACCCAAGGGAACATTTCATGCAAAGATGGGCACAATAAGGACAGAAACAGTATGGACTTAACAGAAGCAGAAGATATTAGAAAGAAGTGGCAAGAATGCACAGAAGAACTATGCAAAAAAGATCTTAATGATGCAGATAACAATGATGGTGTGATCATTCACCTAGAGCCAGACATCCTGGAGTAAAAATCAGTGGGGCTTAGGAAGCATCACTACTGAACAAAGCCAGTGGAGGTGATGGAATTCCAACTAAGCTATTTGAAATTCTAAAAGATAATGCTGTGAAAGTACTGCACTCAATATGTCAGCTAATTTGGAAAACTCACAGGACTGGAAAAGGTTAGTTTTGATTCCAATCCCAAAGAAAAGCAATGCCAAAAAATGCTCAAACTACCACACAAAGGCACGCATCTCACACACTAGCAAAGTAATGCTCAAAATTCTCCAAACTATGCTTTAATGGTACATGAACCGAGAACTTTGAGTTGATATTCAATTCAACTTGTACAGATGTTCAAGTTGAATTTAGAAAAGGCAGAGGAGCCAGAGGTCTAATTGCCAATATCTCTTGAGTCATAGAAAAAGCAAGATAATTCCAGAAAAAGATCTACTTCTGCTTCATTGACTACCCTAAAAGTTTTGACTGTGTGCATCACAACAAACTGTGGAAAATACTTAAAGAGATGGGAATACCAGGCCACCTTACCTGCTTCCTGAGAAATCTGTGTGCAGGTCAAGAAGCAACAGTTAGAACTGGACATGGAACAACAAATGAGTACGTCAAGGCTGCATATTGTCACCCTGCTTATTTAACTTCTTCTATGCACAGTACATCATGTGAAATGCCAGGCTGGAAGAAGCACAAGCTGGAATCAAGATTGCCAGAGAAATATCAGTAATCTCAGATACACAGATGACACCACCCTTATGGCAGAAAGCAGGTAGTAACTAAAGAGCCTCTTGATGAAAGTGAAAGAGAAGAGTGAAAAAGCTGGCTTAAAACTCAACATTCAGAAAACTAAGACCATGGCATCCGGTTCCATCACTTCATAGCGAATAGATGGGGAAACAATGGAAACCATGACAGACTTTATTTTCTTGGGCTCCAAAATTACTGCAGATGGTGACTGCGGCCATGAAATTAAAAGACACTGTTCCTTAGAGGAAAACCTACACAGCATATTAAAAAGCAGAGACATTCCTTTGCCAACAAATGTCTGTCTAGTCAAATCTATGGTTTTTCCAGTGGTAATGCATGGATGTGAGAGTTGAACCATAAAGAAAGCTGAGAGCCACAGGGTTGATGCTTTTGAACCATGGTGTTACAGAAGACTCCTGAGGGTCCCATGGACTGCAAGGATTTCAAACAAGTAAAGGAAATCAGTTCTGAATTTTCATTGGAAGAACTGATGCTGAAGGTGAAGCTCCAATACTTTGGCCACCTGATGCAAAGAACTGTGTCATTAGGAAAGACCCCAATGCTGGGAAAATTTGAAGGCAGGAGCAGAAGGGGATGGCAGCAGGGTTGGATGTCATCACCGACTTGATGGACATGAGTTTGAGCAAGCTCTGGGACTTGGTGATGGACAGGGTAGCCTGGTGTGCTGCAGTCCGTGGGGTTGCAAAGAGTTGGACATGACTGACCAACTGAACTGATCTGAACTGAGTCAATATTGTGCTGTTTTCTGCCATACATCAACATGAATCAGTCATAGGTATATGCATGTTCCCTCTATCTTTAATCTCCCTCCTATCATCACCCCATCCTAAACCCCTCTAGCTTTCACAGAGCACCAGGTTTGTGCTCCCTGTATCATACTTTTTTTAAAGTAGGTTAAGCTGTAATTTGCCAATTCGTAGTAGCTTTAATCTAACACTTTTCCTCTGAATGTTAAAAAACTGTGTATTTATCAAGCTGTTGCTGTATTTAGTGACAAATTCTATGAAATTCTGTACCTCACAAGCATACATGTACATGCACAGAAAATTACTGCCTTGCCTCATTTTCACACCCACCCAAAATTGGAAGAAATATATACTAATGATTCTCTCTCTTTTTTTGAATCCATTTGAAACAAACAAATAAAAACTCACAAGGAGAGCACTTTTAAACTATTCTAGTTTCCTGAGGGTCCTAAATTTAATTTTTCATACAACTTATATTTATTAAGCAATCTTAAGAGTCATATTTGAAGTTTTTCATATCTCTTATACTGTAAGCAACAGTAAGGTAAAAACAGGTTAACTTCCTGGCATAACAGTAAGGTAAAAACAGTTTAACTTCCCGGCATAACTTACTAGCAATGGAAGAGCTTCTTATAAATTTACTGGTAAATCTAAAAAAAGATGGGGTATATTTTAGAAAATGGTTGATGAAAATCACTGAGCGTCTGCATAAGTATTTATCTTTCCCTTTCCTTGAATCAGATACATCCATATAATTTACATGCTTTTTCCTACCTTCGATAACAGATAATAAATGTTAAGTGGGACCTTAGCATATATTAAGCACTTGGATCCTGTTCAGACAGCTTCCTCACTCTTCCTGAGCATCTTTGTAAACTAGGGAAACAGGATACATCACAGATCAATTCAATCAATCAACTTTAATCATAACAGAAGAATTAAGCTGCTTTTCAGGCATGATGCAACAGAGAAAATTGCTTGGAGCTTTTTTTTAAGCCACCAGAGATCCCACAAGGGCTGTCATTTTGCTTCTGCATCTGCTCTCTATTCCAAAAGTCTGCATTTTCTTGAGAAATATACAAGAAAGGTTGAAGCAGTTGGAATCTGGGGGCATAATGAATGCACTTTATGTCATTTTAAACACACACAGGATCACTGACAAGAAATAAAAACAGAAAGTCAAAATCTTTGCTGAAAGAGAGAGAGAGACCCAGAAGGACTTTTCCGTCCATTATTTGTTGCTTTGGGTTATGTCAGTTTATTTTATGGCTGCACTAATTTTAAATGCATTTTCCTCCCCTGTGAGATGCACTCTTTCAACTTTCCTGGGGGCAAGCTTGAGGGTTTGATTGATGGTCAGATGTGTGCACACATCTGACCATAAAACATACAGTAATTCAGCATTTACTTTTGGAAGGCATGTTCTCTGTTTTATTCCTTACTCATGGGATCAGACCGTTCTTGCTATATAAAACTACTTAATTATTTTTCTGGAACACACACACACACACACATGCACACGTACACACACATACACACACAGAAGGAACATCCAAACAACCTTCAGCAATAGAGTTTTATTTTTTTTTTCTAAAGGAAATACTTCAAATAATTATTAATGGACCTAAGAAAATAAAAATATTTGCTTTTTTAAACACTTGGATAGGAATGCTGCTGCTGCTGCTGCTGCTGCTAAGTCATTTCAGTCGTGTCCAACTCTGTGCAACCCCATAGACGGCAGCCCACCAGGTTCCACCATCCCTGGGATTCTCCAAGCAAGAACACTGGAGTGGGTTGCCATTTCCTTCTCCAATGCATGAAGGTGAAAAGTGAAAGTGAAGTCGCTCAGTCGTGTCTGACCCTTCGCGACCCCATGGACTTCAGCCTACTAGCCTCTTCCGTCCACGGGATTTTTCCAGGCAAGAGTACTGGAGTGGGGTGCCGTTGCCTTCTCCTGGATAGGAATATTTCAAGTCAAAAAACAACTGCAAAATAAACTACCCTTTAAACAAATAAAACAAAATGCTATAAAGTTTTTTCACCTCTTATGAATTCCAATAACCTATTTAATGAACATAAGAACATTTTCAATTTAAATAATATAAAAGCAAAATAAATTGCCGTGTCACCCTCACATTACATAGTCAAAAAAATGAAAAAGGCAACTAGAATTTCACTTAAACAATAATTTTCCCTCTAATTATAAATTATTTTCAGCTAAAATATCTGACGTGACAATAAAATAGAATAATTAAAAAATACTTTCTATTTTTTTTAAATATAAAATACAAAATATAAAAGTCAGGGTACTAGCTAATATGCTAATGGTAGAGAATTTCTGACAAATCAACTTAGCAAAATGCAAATAATTCACACAACACCAAGGAATTCAACCAGGAGCAAGGATGAATTATGAGTTAAAAAAAAAAAAACAGAAAAATCAACTTTGCCAATTACTTTTAAGATAAAAATTCATTGTTAAAAATTTTGACAATTCCCGCATGTCTTTGTATTTTTCTACTCCAAGGTTAGAGGCAAAAAATACTCCCTCTTGCTGACAGGCGTTGCTGCCTAATCAACATTTACTGTACTTCTAATTACAGCACAATTTTCTAGAGTAAGCATCTCTTACTTCTCTCTACAGCCCATTGTGGACCAGCAGGAATTGGTGCCACTTCCAGTTTCATAGCCTGACACTACTGATATTTTGGAATGGATGATTCTTTATTTTGAGCTAGGGGTCTGTTTTGTGTGTTGTAGGATATTTTGCAGCATCTCTGAAATCTACTAACCAGAAATCAATCAAAAACATTTCCCCTATTTTAACAACTAGAATCATCCCTGATGTTATTGTTGTGAAGTCGCTAAGTCCTGCTTGACTTTTTTGCAACCCCATGTTCTATAGCCCAGCAGCAGGCTCCTCTGTCCATAGCATTCTCCAGGTAAGAATACTGGAGTGGGTTGCTATGCCCTTCTCCAGGGGATCTTTCCAAACCAGGGACTGAACCTATGTTTCCTGCATTGGCTGGTAGATTCTTTAACACTGAGCCACCAGGGAAGCCCTATATATGTCCTTGCTGCTGCTGCTGCTGTCACTTCAGTCATGTCCGACTCTGTGTGACCCCATGGACTGAAGCCTACCAGGCTCCTCCATCCATGGGATTTTCCAGGCAAGAGTACTGGAGTGGGGTGCCATTGCCTTCTCCAATATATGTCCCTAGAGATTGTCAAAACTATACTTTCCACTACTCCACCCTTAGAACCAACTCACAGTGTCATGGTTTTGCATGTGGGCTTATTTGGGACAAATCAGGACTTCCAAGAAAGGGAAGTGTATTTTATCACTTCCTATATCAGGGCTTCCAAGAAAGCAGTGTATTTTAGTCTACCAGATTCAAGCTTTGAGTTGGTTGTTGACAAACTTGGAGGAAGTCTCAGTCCTAGAACGCAACCAAAATGGTCAGCAAAACAAAACAAAGTAAAAAAAAAAAACAAAAAACACTGAATAGTGGAAAAGCCTGGATCTCTGAAAACATTTGCAGATCTGGGTATAGCCAGCATTAGCCAATGAACCAAAAACCCTTCTTTTTGTTTTTTTCGCTTAGGCCATGTTTGAGGCAGTTTCTGACTTGATTAATGGACCTAGTGTGAAAATAAATTACTTCATTCAGAAAGCTTTTCAATTTTCCAACAATAAATGCAATATACACTTTGAATACCTCAAATATGTAGTTTTATGTGTATACTATACACAGGAAAGGGCTTCCCAGATGGCACTAGTGGTAAAGAATCCACCTGTAAGGTAGGCGATACAAGAGATGCAGCTTCCATCCCTGAGTTGGGAAGATCCCCTGCAGGAGGAAATGGCAACCCACTCCAGTATCCATGCCTGGGAAATCCCATGGACAGAGAAGCCTGGTGAGCTACAGCCCATGGGATTGCAAAGAATCACATACAACTGAGTACACACACACCATACACAGGAAAACATATACCTTATTTTATGATGTTTACATCTGATGACTGAAGTCCAATAATATGAAGTTCTCAACTTTTTCTCTGGCAGTCATTGCAAAGTATGTCTATTTCCAATAAATATGCTGCTATACGTATGCTGGTTACATAAATGGGTAATGGATATATAATGGTCTAAAGATCATCATGCCCTTATGCATGACATTTTTTTCCTGTGTAGAGTCTGGTCAACTTCAGTCAACATTTCAGAACTTCAAATTGGCCTTTTGAAAAGATATGCAAATAAGATTTTCTGCACAATTACTGAATCAAAATCACAGTTAACCAATATTTCTGTCCTGTCATTAAATAGGTTTACACAATTAAAATAAGAATCAGAGAGGAAGGATGGAAGACAATTCATGTGGGATCCCTGCAATCATTCTTCACATGTTAATAATTAAATGAAATGGCATAAATCCCACTGAAGTCTCATAAGTGATAATGAAAATAGAAATTATTTTATAGGATTTGCTCAATTTGGTGCTCTTTCATCTTACTCGAGGTAAGAAAGATTCAAGACTTATGACATCTAAATAGAAAATACATGTTTCCATAGAGTATGAATCTACTCTTTCTGACCAAGAGTTTTGCCCCCACCCCCATAGCTAGAAGCGTCTTTATAACCTCAAAAAATTACCTGGCAGAAAATAATTAAAATAATAAATTATGTCAAAATACATGCTTTAGTTATTCAATATTAAATGCAATAAAAGACAAACAAAATTTTTAAGGCAAATTGACTAAGGAAAACAGGTGCCCAGAACACAGAGGAATATTCTCAAATAGTTATTATATTCCAGTTGATTATTTGAATCACATCAATAATATTATATGTGGCACAGGTGGTCCCTGATTTGTTAATCTGTTGTACCTAATAAAATAATTTAGACAGAAGACAAAATGTTCTCTATCAATATTGTTTTTGCTATTAAAATCAATGTGTATATATTTCCTGTTAGTTGGAGGACTAGCACACTAAGTGATAGTTTTCTTGTTTCTTAATGTTGAGAATCCAGATGTTTTCTTCTTAAAAACACAAAGAAGAAAAGATTCCATTAATGTTTTTCTATCAGAACTGCTTGTTATCATGCTTTACCTAGCCTACCTTATTTAATGTAGCCATCAATTCCAAAAAAGAAAAGCATAATAATGTGGTTTTCCTCTAGGTTCTTAGAGAATTATTACCTTTAAAGTAAAATGCTTGCTATTAGGTGTGAAGGCTGTTTTAATCACTGGAGCCTTTACATATTATACAAATATGCAAGACCTTTTTCACTTTTTCTTACTCCATATTGCTGAAAAACTTCAAGAGACTGTTACCCTTACAATTTCACGAGGGAGAAAATACCAAGAGAATTTTTTGAGCTCATTTGAAGTCTGAGAAGGCTATTGTACCCATTTTTAAAACCTGATCAAAATTCAGTCTGCTGTTTGTTACTAAATTATGTATCTCTGAAGCATAAATGTGTTGGCTTTAGAAAGTTACAAATTAGTATATTTCCATATGACTTGGGAAAATGTAATTTTAACCAATTTTGTTTGGGGTGAAAAAATATTGTTTCCATTATTTTATAACACAAGGGAGCTGTCAGCCCACATGGTCATCCAATTTCTGTGGCAGAGAGAGCTCCCTTGCATCTCAAATGGTTAGCAATAAAGCTTACACTTTTCACATTAACGCTACCGATAACCTATACAAATGCTTGCTTTATACACTTTATTTTGCAAAAGAAAATGTGGCAAGTCTAACAGAAGAATTTGGTATCTCCTTGAGTAGATATTCCATTTCTCACTCCATTATCTTTAATTCAAAAGTGTGAAACAGTATTTGAAATTGTCCTGAAACTTATTATTTTTAATCCTTTTCAGATATGCTGATTTTATTGTATTCTAGGGGAGTTTAGTTGCACTAGCTTCTCCTTCTGCCATCTCCAGTGTTACTGGGCTGTCATTCTTTGTTCTGTTAGTCAGTAGAAGCAGATGTTACTATTTCTAAAAATGTCAATTTGAAGACTAAATCATCAGTCCTACACAATATTGATAAAAACTCATTAAATATAACTTTTCACTATGACTATTAGAAAAGATACATGAGATGTACTAAGAAAACAAAAAAGAGTAGGAAATGCAGTGAAAGGACAAAAATCCATGGGAAAATTAAAATAGAGGGAAAAGTATGCAGGAAGGTAAGGAAACAGGTAAAGAATGAATATAAATAGCAAAAGTAAATACATGCATCATGAATCCTATGACATCAGTTAGTGAGTAGAACTTAAAAGGCATTTTTTAATATATATGTACACACATGTGTGTATATATTTGTATATATATGTGTGTACACGTGTGCATATATACATGTGCATATACATATATACAACAATATATATATATATGTACACACACATATATAGTTCTTATTTAGTCGCTAAATTGTATCTGACTCTTTGCAACCCCCATGGGCTGTAGCCTGCCAGGCCCCTCTGTCCATGGGATTCTCCAAGCAAGCATACTGGACTGGGTTGTCATTTCCTTCTCCAGGGAATCTTTCCAACCCAAGGATCACACCCATGTCTCCTGCATTGGCAGGTAGATTCTTTACCACTGAGCCACCTGAAAAGTCTACATACATATTATGTCTTTGTTCAAGTTCAATGAGTTGAAAATTATGAATTCAATTCCAAGTTAAAGATATAATCCTGGTAATATCTGTATGATGACAAAAGATAAAATAATATTTACCTATGGCTTTTGGTTTCAGTAAGGGATACTCTTATCTACCAGGGGACATTTTTGGTTTTCACAACTAAAATGTGTGTGTGTGTGTGTGTGAGTGGAGTGATGCTACTGACATTCAGTGGGTAGAGGTCAGGGATGCTACTAATCATCTACAATGCATAGAACAGTCTGCATGACAAAGAATTATCTGACTCCGTCATCGAGTCAGTGATGCCATCCAGCTATCTCATCCTCTGTTGTCCCCTTCTCCTCCTGCCCCCAATCCCTCCCAGCACCAGAGTCTTTTCCAATGAGTCAACTCTTCGCATGAGGTGGCCAAAGTACTGGAGTTTCAGCTTTAGCATCATTCCTTCCAAAGAAATCCCAGGGCTGATCTTCAGAATTGGACTGGTTGGACCTCCTTGCAGTCCAAGGGACTCTCAAGAGTCTTCTCCAACACCACAGTTCAAAACCATCAATTCTTCGGGGCTCAGACTTCTTCACAGTCCAACTCTCACATCCATACATGACCACGGAAAAACCATCGCCTTGACTAGATGGACCTTTCTTGGCAAAGTAATGTCTCTGCTTTTGAATATGCTATCTAGGTTGGTCATAACTTTCCTTCCAAGGAGTAAGCGTCTTTTAATTTCATGGCTGCAGTCACCATCTGCCATGATTTTGGAGCCCCAAAAGTAAAGTCTGACACTGTTTCCACTGTTTCCCCATCTATTTCCCATGAAGTGATGGGACCAGAGGCCATGATCTTAGTTTTCTGAATGTTGAGCTTTAAGCCAACTTTTTCACTCTCCTCTTTCACTTTCATCAAGAGGTTTTTGAGTTCCTCTTCACTTTCTGCCATAAAGGTGGTGTCATCTGCATATCTGAGGTTATTGATATTTCTCCCAGCAATCTTGATTCCAGCTTGTGCTTCTTCCAGTCCAGCGTTTCTCATGATGTACTCTGCAAAGAAGTTAAATAAGCAGGGTGACAATATACAGCCTTGACGTACTCCTTTTCCTATTTGGAATCAGTCTGTTGTTCCATGTCCAGTTCTAACTGTTGCTTCCTGACCTGCATACAGATTTCTCAAGAGGCAGGTCAGGTGGTCTGGTATTCCCATCTCTTTCAGAATTTTCCACAGTTTATTGTGATCCACACAGTCAAAGGCTTTGGCATAGTCAATAAAGCAGAACTCCGGGAGTTGGTGATGGACAGGGAGGCCTGGTGTGCTGCAATTCATGGGGTCGCAGAGTCAGACACGACTGAGCGACTGAACTGAACTGAATGTCAATAGTGCTGAGGCAGAGAAACTCTGACCTATGAAATCAATACATTCTTTACGAATGGTAAAGTGAATTAATTTTCTGGTTGATGTTTGATTTCAAAACACTTTATCTTGCCCAAATGCCCATTTGAATCTCAAGTCAGGGAAAAAATATACAAACAAACCACCCATGGCCTTTGCACTGACTGATGTAAATCACAGTTTAACATGAATTATTGTGAGGGTTCATAGCTCAGTTGGTAAAGAATCTGCCTGCAATGCAGGAGACCCAGTTGGATTCCTAGGTTGGGAAAATCCACTGTAGAAGGGATAGGCTACCCATTCCTTTATTCTTAGGGTTACCTTGTGGCTCAGCTGGTAAAGAATCCGCCTGCAATGTAGGAGACCTGGGTTTGATCCCTGGGTTGGGAAGATCCCCTGGCGAAGGGAAAGGCTACCCATTCCAGTATTCTGGCCTGGAGAATTCCATGGGCTGTATAGTCCAAGGGGTCGCAAAGAGTCAGACACAACTGAGCGACTTTCACTTCTACTCAATAAGCAATCACTGATCATTGGTTAGTAGAGATACAATCAGAGTTCTGTGTGCCTCTAGTCTCAAATTCAAGTTAATTTGATCAACTGCATCCCAGAGATGATTAAGTATCTTTTTAAGTGGAAAGACTGCAAAAGGACAAGTGGCGTTTCCAAAGGTCCCTGATCTAGATATTCCAATATGATCAATAAAATATTTAACATCATTTTAAGTGTAACATGAAGATTATAATTTCTATAGAATGTGGAGTTTTGAGTTTTTCAGTCAAAATATTATATAATTGTTAAGCATCTTACAACTAGTAATCCAAAATATATATGTATTTTCACAAGGACTTGGAAGAGAAAAAAAATCTAGAGAAAAAAAGAGGGGGATGAATCAATAGAGGTACTTCTTGGACACAAGGATATAATTTTCCATGGTTTAAAAATTTTTGAAGATAATACCTAAACCTTTAAAAGCTATGTTTGTTCTTTACTTTGTTAAAGGTTTCCATACAATTGCAGCATGTACAAAGAATGGGAGACAGAAATCTTGGTCCATAATGACAGGGTATATTTGGCTATTTTTGTTAGCCCTAACTTAGCCTTCCTAGAAATGAGTTGCTACAATAAAATAATTTAAAGCTATAGTCAAAATCTCTTCTAGACCTACATCTTTTTTAAAAGGCTCAGAAAATATAACTTCAAATTACTATCTTCAAAACATTTAAATTTGTTACCAAATGTATGATATTCAAACATATAATTCTTAGCTTGTCTCTGATTTTGCTGCCGTGTAAGCAAGTCCATGACAGTTTTGACGAATTTAAGCTTTCACCTGGCATTCTGCAAAAGAACTTTTAAGGATCACAGGACGTATGCAGGTTTTGTCATGAATAGTGCCAATGCCGTGTTATTTTGTGCTGATGGTCCGCACACAGTGGCTGCTTTGAGTCAAGCCTGTAGCTCACTTGGGTATCATCTCCATGGTAACTTGTTTACAAGGGCTGAAATACAAGCTGAAAATTCAAGGTTAGCTTTTTCTTTGTTGCTGTTTTGATGTTTTTGGCAGTCGAAATAATGTGGGTATAAGACTTGATTTAAACAGCTTCATGGCAGGCTGAGTCTAAACAAAACTCTATACAAAATGTGCTTTCTTCATCTCCATTAAAAAGGAGAGAATTTAAAATGATTAATCAGAACCATCAGTTCTATCTCCCTTTCATATTCCAAAACAACAGTCCTCCTGACACATTTTGGAATCCCATCTTGGGAAACAGGTTTAAGGCTTCATAGTTTTTGAAGCAATAATTTTGTGTGTGTGCATATGTTCTGTCTTAGATGAAGAATTTAGTTTATTTTAAACCATCACTATGTTGGGGAAGGGGTGGGGTATGAAGAGTTTTAGAACCTATGCTAAAGCATTTCACCCTCCAAGTGGATCAGCCCTTCAAATTATAAAAATTGACTGCATTTTCAATATTATGAAAAACAGTTACTATGCACACTCTTTCCAAGAAATAATTATAAAATGACTCTAAATGTAACATTAGTTTAATGGAATGCTTATTGTGATTATGGAAAACTTAAATTGCTTAAAAAGAACTGCTATTTTTTGAAGGCAAGTTATAACCCAGAGTGATCTTAAATCTATACAGTATTTGTGACTCTGAATGAATTTTCACTAAATAGTAGCACAGAAAAATACTGCTATATATCTTATCTTCTCTTTATAATGCTTTATGAATTTCATAAGCATTTAAAGTATTCAATATAAACCCCCTAAAACAAATCAAGATCCCTACTGCTTTTGTTTCATTAAAATCTCCATCATGTACAATATAACTGATATGGAAATACAATAACATGCCAATTAGCATAAAGGTGTTGTTTAAGAAAAAAGCAAAGACAACTTTAAGACAGTTAAATTTGGAGTCAGCGTTATTTTAGTTTATGAAACTGATAACACTCCTTTGGACCCAGATCCTCCTCTTCCCTGCTCCTTTCCATACTCTTGACATATATAGATATAGATGTATAAAGAAACATTATCTACTATAATCATTCATTCAACTCCTTGGTCTCACTAATCATGTCATCACAGTATCTGATATAGGATGACAGACAATACTATTTATTGAATAAATATCTGATTTTGTCATCAGTCAGTCAGTTCAATCTCTCAGTCATGTCTGACTCTTTGTGACCCCATGGACTGCAGCACGCCAGGCTTCCCTGTCCATCACCAAATTCTGGAGCTTGCTCAAACTCATGTCCATTGAGTCAGTGATGCCATTCAACCATCTCATCCTCTGTCATCCCCTTTTCCTCCTGCCTTCAACCTCTCCCAGCATCAAGGTCTTTTCTAATGAGTCAGTTCTTCGCATCAGGTGGTCAAAGTAAAGGAGTTTCAGCTTCAACATCAGTCCTTCCAATGAATATTCAGGACTGATTTCCTTTAGGGTTGACTGGTTTGATCTCCTTGCAGTCCAAGGGACTCTCAAGAGTCTACTCTAACACCATAGTTCAAAAGCATCAATTCTTTGGCACTTAGCTTTCTTTATAGTCCAACTCTCACATCCATACATGACTACTGTAAAAACCATAGCTCTGATGGACCTCTTTACTTTACTTAGCAAAGTAAGGTTTCTGCTTTTTTATATGCTTTCTAGGTCGGTCATAGCTTTTCTTCCAAGGAGCAGGTGTCTTTTGTCATAGTCAGTATGATTTCTAAGGCTTTGTTAGTAATGTTGACTTTTCTACCACAATATCCCCATTGATTTTGTTTTTGTTTTCCCAATGTAGATTTGTGGAACATTCTATTTTTCTTTAATATTACATGGGAGAAAGAACAGATAGTCACTTGCCCAACACACTCTAAAGCATGTTTTAGATTCAGATCTTCCTACACCTAAACCCTTCCCTCACATGAGAACACTTTTTATTTTCCACACAAACTGCACTTAAACGTCTCTGTGATTTTTCCCCTAAATAGAGCCAAGGGACAGTGATTCCTCTGCATTTCATTTGGATGTAGCTTTGTTCATTGTTTGAGACTGACATCCACACACTGCTATATTTAAAATAGATTATCAACAAGGACTTACTCTGGGCTTCCCTGGTGGCTCAGCTGGTAAAGAATCCACCTACAACGTGGGAGACCTGTGTTTGATTCCTGGGTTGGGAAGATCCCCTGGAGAAGGGAACAGCTACCCACTCCAGTATTCTGGCCTGGAGAATCCATGGACTTACTGTATAGCACAGGGAACTCTGCTCAATAACTATTTCCTAAAAACCTACTGGAAAAAGAATTTGGAAAAGAAGAGATACATGGACATGCTTTTAAAAATGTCTGTAGTAAAGATAGTAGGAATGCTAGTGAATGTTAATGTCACAGTACTTGGAGGGATTTAGTTTAACTTAAAATATTCAGTTCACTTGATTAAATTTTACCTTGATTAAACTATTTTTTTTTTCAGTTCTGTTCTTAATGATGTTGAGGAAAAAAAAATTTTTCTACCGCATTCTTTCTTTTGCACAACTTAATATTAGGACAGTTTTCCCATGCACTATCCATTCTTTTTATTTTCTTACAATTCAACCATTAAACACACAAATATTACTATTAGAAAACATTGTAAATCAAGTGTCTAATTACCAAATAACTTATGTAAGGTATCTTTTAAGCAAGACTGAAGTAAGCTAAAGATGTGCATGTCTGTGTCTGTACTCTTTGCAACCCCATGGACCATATAGCCCATCAGGCTCCTCTGTCCATGGAATTCTACAGGTAAGAATACTGGAGTGGGTAACCATTCCCTTCTCCAGGGGATATTGCTGACCCAGGGATTCAACCCAGGTCTCCCACATTGCAGGCAGATTCTTTATCATCTGAGTCACCAGGGAAGTTAAATGAAAAAAAGAAGGGGAGGGGTGGTTATACATTTACTTCTCACATGGCTACAACCAGAGACCTATAAATTCCTAAAGAGTAGCATATAGGTGATTTTGACCCATAGATTATGGGTTTAGTTTTGAAATAAACAGCAAAGGAAGATATTTTGATTTTTTTTTCCTTCATGAACTCCTCAGACAGATGATATTGTAAAAATGGGAGCATCAGTTTTTAATAATTCTTTATTTAGGGTTTCCTAGCTGCCTATGGCATCCCACTCCAGTACTCTTGCCTGGAAAATCCTGTGGATGGAGGAGCCTGGTAGGCTGTAGTCCATGGGGTCGCTAAGAGTCGGATAGGACTGAGCGACTTCACTTTCACTTTCCACTTTCATGCATTGGAGAAGGAAATGGCAACCCACTCCAGTGTTCTTGCCTGGCGAATCCCAGGGACGGGAGCCTGGTTGGCTGCAGTCCATGGGGTCGCACAGAGCCAGACACGACTGACGCGACTTAGCAGCAGCAGCTGCCTACAAGGTTCTAAGATTTGATAGAATCTTAACATAAGAATTCTCTCTTCTTTTTGTTAGAATCAATAAATAAATTTTGATAAGAAATGAAGATTCAAATGTAACTTTGTAGCCTCAGAAAATAATATTAAGTTGGTTAGACAGATCTCTTATGACATTTAAGTGACAGAAATTACTTTTAAAAAGGCAGTCTCTGAAGAGAAGGATTATGGTAATTCAGTAAATCGAATTCACACTAATGATCAGATCAGATCAGATCAGATCAGTCGCTCAGTCATGTCCGACTTTTGCGACCCCATGAATCGCAGCACGCCAGGCCTCCCTGTCCATCACCAACTCCCAGAGTTCACTGAGACTCATGTCCATCGAGTCAGTGATGCCATCCAGCCATCTCATCCTCTGTCATCCCCTTCTCTTCCTGCCCCCAATCCCTCCCAGCATCAGAGTCTTTTCCAATTAATCATATGCTTTAAGACAGATAACTAGCAACTGGTAATTTAAAAAATCCCTTTAGCTGGCCCTCCAAAGTGAGTGGTAAGATATACTACATAATACAACATAGTGATAAAGAATCAATACAAAATAGTATACAAAATATGGACTAAATTGTATGATGTACTAAAAGCACAACAGGCTTTCAAAGTAGAGAATTATTAACAAAGGGCCAGTCAAAAAATCTTTCCTGGAAAATAGAACTTCTAATTTTAACTTGAATTTTCAAGTTCTGAATGGGTAAAATTTTATATTCATGTAAAGATAAAAATGAGTACAGAGTTCATGGAGATGGAAGAGTAATTTTTTGTGGAAGAGAAAAGAAAATATTCTGATGAGGGCAGAAATGTCTGTTAGGCAGACATAGCTAAAATAGTTCAGAACTATCTGGGCTCAGATAGTTCTAATCATATAAAACTAGACAGATAATTTTAGATTTAAATCAGAAAGTAATTCATGTTTTTGGAAGGATTAAATTTGTAGAAATTTTTTAGAAGAAAAGAACATTGAAAGAATATTTGCATGGCATATTGAAATAAATTAGTTAAGTCAAGAAGTATATTTTAAAAGACAACTGAAGGGATACTGTTTTGTTTAGTCTGGTATCAATAAAAATAAAACAACCAGAATTTGTTGTCCTACTAATTACAAAGCTGTGTGTTGTCACCCTGCTTATTTAATTTATATGCAGAGTACATCATGAGAAATATTGGCCTGGATGAATCACAGGCTGGAAGCAAGATAGCTGGGAGAAATATCAACAACTTCAGATATGCTGATGATATGACCCTAATGGCAGAAAGTGAAGAGGAGCTAGAGACTCTTGATGAGATGAAAGTAGAGAATGAAAAAACTGACTTGAATCTCAACATTCAAGAAGCTAAGATTACAGCATACAGTCCTATGACTTCATTGCAAACAGAGGGGAAATGTGGAAGCAGTGACAGATTTTACTTTCTTGGGCTCCAAAATCACTATGGATGGTGACTGCAGCCATGAAATTAAAAGATGTTTGCTCCTTGGAGGAAAGCAATGACAAACCTAGACAAGTGTATTAAAAATCAGAGACATTGCTTTGCTGACAAGGTCCATATAGTCAAAGCTATGTTTTTTTCCAGTAGTCACATATGGATGTGAGAATTGGACCATAAAGAAGACTGAGTGCCAAAGAATTGATGCTTTTGGATTGTGGTGCTGGAGAAGACTCTTTAGCATCCCTTGGACTGCAAGGAGATCAAACCAACCAATTCTAAAGGAAATCGACCCTGAATATTCATTGAAAAGACTGTTGCTGAAGCTCCACTTCTTTGGCCCACCTGATGCGAAGAGCTGACTCATCGAAAAAGACCCTGATTCTGGGAAAGATTGAAGGTAAAGAATGAGGGGGTGGCAGAGGATAAAATGGTTAGTTAACATCACTGACTCAATGGACATGAATTTGAGCAGACTCCAGGAGATAGTGGAGGACAGGGCAGTCTTACATGTTTCACTCTATAGAGTCACAAAGAGCCTGACAGGACTTAGTGGCTTAACAACAACAACAACAACTAATCATATGCAGTGAATAAGAGGAATTTGTCAACATTTCAAATTACAAGCTTAACAACAAAGAGAATGTGAGAAATAGAATATTTAATATATGTAAAAGTAGTCTTGAACATCTTCTGTTACACCTGTGAGACAATCTGTTTTATGTGTTCATTCCCTAGTTTTATAGCAAACTCTTGCTTTTAGATCATGTTTCAAAGACCAATGAAGTACTCTTAATTTCACTTAAGTTACACCAATACTCCTGAATTCCTTTAAAGTCTATCTATTATGTGCCATTTATTGATTTTCTTTGCTCAAGAAATCATACTTTAAATATACAAATATAGTTTCAGGATAAATTCATTTACATAATTATTTTTGTGACATTAGTATAGGTTAAATTCTCAATGCTAGACACAATGGTTTACATGCTGATTTAATAAACTAAAGGAGTGAAGGTATAAGAAAGATATTTAGATCAACCTAATTTTCTGTCCTACCACTAACATACTTTAAGAAGAAATGCAAAGTGCTTCAATAAATCACAGATTCTTTACTAGCATTAGGAACATTTCTAACATTTGACTCCCCCCAAATAAGTTGTCTAGTTATTTTAGACTCTCTTTTCATGATAATACTTAAGTAATATACACATTTGAGTTCTAAGAAATGCTGCCTGCACATCAAGGCATGAATTCATAGGGCATTAAAATATTTTACTCTGTAGGCAAATGTTTTGATTAGGAAAACACAGAAGTCTATATAAATTCTCCAGTATATGATTTACATCTAGTTTAAAAATACTTTAAGAATTTATTAGCTCTACAAAAAATTCAATGAGTTAGAAATGAAAAGAAAAATGCCTCAGCTTTGCAATCCAATGCAGATCCTACAAATCACTGAATGTGCAGTTCATAGAGAATACAATACAGAATATTTCTGCCCTTGAAGACAGGGCAGAACCACAGGCCAGCACAGACAATAAGGAAATCAAACTAAGTGCTTTGTATGATTGTAACCATCTTTAAATGCACTTGAATAAAGATCAAGTTTAAAATTTTATACTTGCAATACTACAGAGGCTAATTCTCTGCAAATCAGTAATAAGGAAACTGATATAAGGAAATATGTATTCTGGCAAAAGTTAGTATAGTGCAAGAAGAGAAACTACAAACCAGGCAATGAAAAGAGAAACCCATATTCAATATTTCAAAAATTATTGTTTTAGGAAAATTAGGTAAAGAATCTGCCTGCAATGCAGGAGACCCAGGTTCAATTCCTGGGTGGAGAAGATCCCCTGAAGAAGGAAACGGCAACCCACTCCAGTATTCTTGCCTGGAGAATCCCCACTGACAAAGGAGCATGGCAGGCTACAGTCCATGGGGTCACAAGAGTCGGACCCGACTTAGTGACTAAACCACCACCAAACTAGGAGGACTTCCCTAGTGGTCCAGAGGTTAAGAATTCACCTGCCAGGGCAGGTGACATGGGTTCCATCTCTGGTCCGGAAAGATCCCATGTGCCTCAGGGCAACTAAGCCTGTGTTCTAGAGCTCATAAAGGGGAAGTGAAGTCACTCAGTCACCCATGCTCTGCAACAAAGAAGCCATGGCAGTGAGAAGACTACGCCCCACAACTAAAGAGTAGACCTCAGTCACCAAACTAGAGGAAGTCTGTGCACAGCCATGAAGAGCCAGTGCAGCCAAAAGAAGTTAGTAAATAAATACGTTCTACAAATGAAGGAGTCTTATAGGAATCTAAAAGAGGCTCCAGTGAATCCCAGTGGTTATTACTGCTAGGTAACTATATGTTAGGTTTAAATTAACTCTACTACTAATGACAAAGAGTTCTTTCACAATGCGGATTTCATAGTGTGGATTTGGACTATCCACACCACATTTAAAAAACAGCATATATATATATATATGTGTGTGTGTGTGTGTGTATAAAACCTGTGAAAGTGAAAGTGAAAGTGAAAGTGAAGTCGTGTCTGACTCTTTGCGACCCCGTGGACTGTAGGCCACCAGACTCCTGCGTCCATGGGATTTCCCAGGCAAGAATATTGGAGTGGGTTGCTATTTCCTTTTCCAGGGGATCTTCCCAACCCAGGGATCGAACCCGGGTCTCTCTGTACATAGTCAATATTTCAAATTCTGATTCTGGAATAGCAAACGGGGTAAGCACAACCTGGAATGTTTCTTAATGTTTTATAATACTAGCAGAAAACATTTCCTTTTTTTTTTCTTTTTTTCACCATAATGCATTCAAGGAAGATTTCTTGAGACCTTTAGTATGGATTTTTCCCCTGAAATTAATTAATAACAGTTATCAAAAATAGGTTCATGCCCTGAGTGAAAAGAAACAATTAGCTAGTTTAGGATAATTAATTCCTACAACTTGTATACTTTTCAGGGACTGCTTATATATGCCAATATTCCTTTGGCTGTCTGCCAAATAATGAGCTGCTGGTGTTTTTTTTTTTTTTTAAGGTTAGCCATATCATCATTGCTAAGAATACTCTAAGCACTGAGTTGTATATTGGATAATATATGCTCTCCATATTACTTTCAACTCAAACATTTTAGTTTTGTCCACAAACAATTTTAGAAAGTATTTGCCTGTTAGTTTTCTTTCTGATGAATTACTTTAGGCTGCCTTTTAAAATTCATCATAAATCACCAGTGTTTGATGGTGAAATTTTAAAAACTCATTACATAGTCCTATCATAAAATTTCTTTTATATTGCATCACACTTAGCAATATGTACAACTGACAAGTAATGGAAACCTAGAAGAGTCATGCTAAGTGTGCAGTACATATGAAAAAGAGGACACTGAGATTAAAGAAGAGATTAAGGGCTGAAGGAAGAGGAAAGAAATGGAAAAAAAAAAAAGAAGTCTAGTATAAAAGAAAACTGCTTTCAATTGGCTGAGTTCTACCATACTACTTTCTCTAATATAGTTGTCACTTTCACTGAACTTCTTTAAGATGCATATCTTAAAGATGCCATTTGACCCGTGAGACACAAAATTTTGATAGTTTTCTCTTAACTATTTGAATTGAATTTCTTATGTGATTGAAGTTGGTTTCATGGGAAGAACAAAAGGCAACAGTGATTCTACGATCAAACAGTGTATAATTCTGGTAGAGTAAAATCAGGGTAAAGACACAAGAGGGGGAGGGTGAGCTGCCGGGAGCCACCACGGGAGATCCCACCCATGACAAGGTCATGTGGAAGAGCCATGACGAGCAAGGTGGATCATGGCTCAAGAGATTCCTTGGATCTGCTCGAGCATCTACCCCAAAACCAAAATCTGTCTGTCTTACTATTTTGTGCCTTTCACCAACTCTTTTGACATTAACAGGGGGCTATCCCCGATCACATTTCTCTGGAAAAAATCAACTTAAGGATTTAGTTAGTAAGTCTCATGGGCATGAAAGGAGTGTTTTAATTCAAACCCCTCTGATGGCTTTCTAGCTTGCCTGACAGGTTTATCCAGACTCTTGCAATTAACACACATGATTGCTCGTCATGGCTCTTCCACATGACCTTGTCATGGGTAGGACCTCCTGTGGTGGCTCCCGGCAGTGAGCATTTTAGCACATTCATATTTATTTAAATTTCGAGATAAGACCAAATTTTGTTCGATTTAAGTAAGTAAAATGAAAGTTGCTCAGTCGTGTCTGACTTTTGTGACCCCATGGACTATATAGTCCATAGAATTCTCTAGGCCAAATACTGAAGTGGGTAGCCTTTCCCTTCTCCAAGGAATCTTCCCAACCCAGGGATCAAACCCAGGTCTCCCGCATTGCAGGCAGATTCTTTACCAGCTGAGCCACAAGAGAAGCCTAAGAATACTGGAGTGGGTGGCCTATCCTTTCTCCAGCAGTTCTTTCCAACCCAGGAATCAAACTGCGGTCTCCTGCATTGCAGGTGGATTCTTTACCAACTGACCTATCAGGAAAGCCTGATATTTGTGACTTGAATATAAAATAACATTAATATTTTGAATATTTCATAAGTTATTTTCATAACTTATGAAACAAAAAACTTATGAGAAGGCCTCAACAGTAGATTTGACCACAAAGAAGACTCAGTAAGTCTGAAGATGCCTCAACAAAGGTCTTCCAATTTGAAATACAAAAAGGAAAGTACATAAAATGAATAGATCCTCAGAGATCTGTGGGGCACAATCAAACAAAAGGACATGTGTATAATAATAGTAAAAAATGAGGAGGAAAAGAGAAAGGGAAAGAAAAATTGTTCAAAGAAGTAACTGGTAAAAAGTTTCTAAGTTAAGTGAAAATGTTACACATCTAAGAAACTTAAAAAACTCCAAAAAGATAAGCTTAAAGAGATTTCCATCTAGTCACCTCAAAGCCAAGAGATATCAAGGGAACATTTCATGCAAAGATGGGCTCAATAAAGGACAGAAATGGTATGGGCCTAACAGAAGCAGAAGATATTAAGAAGAGATGGCAAGAATACACAGAAGAACTGTACAAAAAAGATCTTCACAACCAACATAATCACAATGGTGTGATCACTCACCTAGAGCCAGACATCCTGGAATGTGAAGTCAAGTGGGCTTTAGAAAGCATTGCTATGAACAAAGCAAGTGGAGGTGATGGAATTCCAGTGGAGCTATTTCAAATCCTCAAAGATGATGCTGTGAAAGTGCTGCATTCAGTATGCCAGCAAATTTGGAAAACTCAGCAGTGGCCACAGGACTGGAAAAGGTCAGTTTTCATTCCAATCCCAAAGAAAGGCAATGCCAAAGAATGCTCAAACTACCGCACAATTGCACTCATCTCTCACGCTAGTAAAGTAGTGCTCAAAATTCTCCAAGCCAGGCTTCAGCAATACATGAACCGTGAACTTCCTGATGTTCAAGCTGGTTTTAAAAAAGGCAGGGGAAAACAGAAATCAAATTGCCAACATCTGCTGGATCATGGAAAAAGCAAGAGAGTTCCAGAAAAACATCTATTTCTGCTTTATTGACTATGCCAATGTCTTTGACTGTGTGGATCACAATAAACTGGAAAATTCTGAAACTGATGGGAAAACCAGACCACCTGACCTGCCTCTTGAGAAACCTGTATGCAGGTCAGAAAGCAACAGTTAGAACTGGACATGGAACAAAACACTGGTTCCAAATAGGAAAAGGAATACATCAAGGCTGTATATTGTCACTCTGCTTATTATAACTTATATGCAGAGTACATCATGAGAAATGCTGGGCTGGAAGAAGCACAAGCTGGAATCAAGATTGCTGGGAGAAATATCAATAACCTCAGATATGCAGATGACACCACCCTTATGGCAGAAAGTGAAGAGGAATTAAAGAGCCTCTTGATGAAAGTGAAAGAGGAGAGTGAAAAAGTTGGCTTAAAGCTCAACATTCAGAAAACGAAGATCATGGCCTCTGGTCCCATCACTTCATGGGAAATAGATGGGGAAACAGTGGAAACAGTGTCAGACTTTATTTTGGGGGGCTCCAAAATCACTGCAGATGGTGATTGCAGCCAAGAAATTAAAAGACACTTACTGCTTGGAAGTTATGACCAACCTAGACAGCTGATCAAAAGCAGAGACATTACTTTGCCGACAAAGGTCCGTCTAGTCAAGGCTATGGTTTTTCCAGTGGTCATGTATGGATGTGAGAGTTGGACCATGAAGAAAGCTGAGCACCGAAGAATTGATAGTTTTGAACCGTGGTGTTGGAAAAGACTCTTGAGAGTCCCTTGGACTGCAAGGAGATCCAATCAGTCCATTCTTAAAGAGATCAGTCTTGGGTGTTCATTGGAAGGACTGATGCTAAAGCTGAAACTCCAATACTTTGGCCACTTCATGCGAAGAGTTGTCTCATTGGAAAAGATTCTGATACTGGGAGGGATTGGGGGCAGGAGGAGAAGGGGATGACAGAGGATGAGATGGCTGGATGGCATCACCAACTTGATGTACATAAGTTTGAGTGAACTCTGGGAGTTGGTGATGGACAGGGAGGCCTGGCATGATGCAATTAATGGGGTCGCAAAGAGTCAGCCATGACTGAGCGACTGAACTGAACCTCAAAGCCAAATAGGTGAAAGATAAATAAAAAATAAAATTATGAAAACATCAAGGGAAAATGAGTCATTATGCACAAGAGAAACCCTTTAAGAGTAACAAGAGTAACAATGATTTCTTATAAACAATAGAAGCCAGGAGGCTGTGGTCAGGATAACATTTGAAATGATGACAGAGAAACAAACCAAAACAAACAAAAATCCATCAATAAATAATCCTGCTAACTATCTTTCAAAAATGAAGGCAAAGTAATGATACAATCAGATCGAATTTGTTGCTGGCATACCTACCTTACAAGAAAGATTAGGTCTAGATAAGAGTGACATCAGATGACAATTGAAATCCACATGATGAAACAAAAAGTACCAGTAAATGTAATTATAAAAGGGATTATAAAATCTATTACAATTATATATTTTGTCCTCCATTTTCTCTTAATGAGTTTTAACTATAAAAATCTATAAAATTTTATCACTGAAAAAGCTATATTATTAAATTTAATAGATGTAATTTATATGACATTAATGCCACAAAGAAAGGAGGGAAGAATGGAGTTATATTTGAGCAAGAATATGACACCAAGGAGTAATCCAAATATATGGAAGAAAAATGCCTATTCAAATATTTTGTTCATTTTTTAAAATGGTCTTCTCCTAATTCATTCACTTACTCGCCCTACCCACATTGGCTAGTTGTTCCTGCACAAGTCAAGCTCGATTTTCCCTTACGACATTTACTTTCTGATCTGTCTCTGCTTGAGGCACTAGATTTTCAGATCTTCAGAGCATTAGGATTTGTCATGTATGGCTAATTTTATTCAGGATTCTACAGAAAAGTCACATGATAGAAGTCCCCTTTACCAGTCTAAGACATCATTAAAACTTCTGTCATCATTTCTATCCCAGTTAGACACATATTGTATAAATGCTCAGACACAGACAAAAAATTAATCACAAACACCCATAAATAATCATAATTTCTATCAAGAAAGACATAAAAACCTGATACAGAGCTATTCTTTCTAATAGTAATCATTTGACTTTATGTTGATTCATTTATTAATAAAAAATTAAAATTCTATCCATAATTTCTTTACTTCAATATTTGCTTATTATTTTTCCTGAACAATATAGGTACCCTATTTTTTAGTCACTATTATGTGCTTGTTTTTCTCTTCCCAGTGCAATCTGTACTCAGTGAACAGATGGTATATTTAGGGTGTATCAGGCATTTGAACTGATGATAACTCATTATCTGACAAGTACCAGTCAAAAGGCTTGAGTTTTTTAGGGATTTCCAAAAGATCCATCATAGAACTGAAATGTCCTACTCCAGTGGATTACATAAAGTCCTGAGCCCCATTTCAAGGTAGGCACGGCAGCTTTGTGCTGCTAGCTACAATTCTACCTTAAAATCTTTTCAGAACCAAAGGTTTTGTGTTTCATTAGTTGTACTAACTCTGAAAGAAGATAACACACAAGTGTGTGTGGTCTAGGCTTTAATATCTTTTACAGTCCGGTATGTGAAATTAAAAGATGCTTACTCCTTGGAAGGAAAGTTATGACCAACCTAGATACCATATTCAAAAGCAGAGATATTACTTTGCCAGCAAAGGTCCGTCTAGTCAAGGCTATGGTTTTTCCAGTGGTCATGTATGGATGTGAGAGTTGGACTGTGAAGAAGGCTGAGCGCCGAAGAATTGATGCTTTTGAACTGTGGTGTTGGAGAAGGCTCTTGAGAGTCCCTTGTACTGCAAAGAGACCCAGCCAGTCCATTCAGAAGGAAATCAGCCCTGGGATTTCTTTGGAAGGAATGATGCTAAAGCTGAAACTCCAGTACTTTGGCCACCTCATGCGAAGAGTTGACTCATTGGAAAAGACTCTGATGCTGGGAGGGACTGGGGGCAGGAGGAGAAGGGGATGACAGAGAATGAGATGGCTGGATGGCATCACTGACTTGTTGGACATGAGTATGAGTGAACTCTGGGAGTTGGTGATGGACAGGGAGGCCTGGCGTGCTGCGATTCATGGGGTCACAAAGAGTTGGACATGACTGAGCGACTCAACTGATTGAACTGAACTGAATGTGAAATTAAGAAACAAACAACAAATACCAACAACAGTCTAACTTAAGCTTGTATCTTAATGTCATCAGATAATTTGGTCATACTGAATGGGATTTAATAGAACCTCTGCATTAAGCCCTGGTCAAAGAATGGGGAAAGTGATCATTCATACACAATCCCAATGTTTAAAGAAATTGAAAGACCAAAATACACTTAACCTTAAAACCATACTTAATTAAACTTAATTTTCTTTTGGCTGTAGAAAAGGCACTTGAGAATTTCACAGGGCTTTGGGTTTATTACAGACATTAATTATCACTGCACTGATAAGTATAAAGGAGCCGGCTAATAGGGAATTATTGGAGAAGGAAATGGCAACCCACTCCAATATTCTGGCCTGGAGAATCCCATGGACAGAGAAGCCTGGTGAACTACAGTCCATGGGGTCACAAAACAATAGGGAATTATGGTTAATAGGAAGCCCAGAAAGAGTATTTTATTAGATCTTTAATGTTGAACAGTTTTGAAAAAGAAAATTCCAAAAGTCAATTATACAAAGTGTGGTGAAATAGAGGAGGAAAAGAGTGTAAAACGACAGTTACTACCTTGGTCTAAATACAACAGAAAGATAAAGCAAACAAGCAAACAAAAGAAATACAGCCTGTTTGGCTTTCTATTTGATGAATGCTTTTAAATTGGGAGTTATTTTGCCTCCCAGGGGATCTTTTAAGATGTTTGGACACTTTGTTGTGACAAATTGAAGGTGCTATAGGACAGCCTCTCATGGCAAAGAATTATATGGACCAATTTAACCCTTATAAAGTTGAGAAAACCTCTGTTAGGAAATTCCATTTTTTAAGAATAAATTAATTGTGTATATTATATTTTGTCTATCTGCAAATTGCAGAAAAGAATTAGAGCAAATGTGGAAAATTCTAGAACTTTGCTGGAAAGATAATCAAATAGGACTGGCAAACATTCAAAACTTAGATCCAAGTACAACTTTCTGAAGGTTAAATCCTTTTTAACTTCATCCAAATCAAGATGGGATGTGCATCTTGAGAGATTAGAAATTCTGGTCATCTTTTGACATGTTTCCCTATCTGTTAGAGAGTATATAGCAAATGCTGGTCAGGAATGTATCCCTGTCAATTTTCCCTTTTCTTTTACCTCAGCTCATTTTCTCTAGCTTGATAGAAATAAAGTAGATACAGACAGATTGTGTGTGTAGAAGGGAAAAAGAGCTGGAAAGAAACTGAAAAGCTAATCCACTATGATGCCAGTCTACACCTTAGATAGTATGCCAGAACACTAAGGAGCCATTGGTTAGAAATGCTGACAGTGTTGTCTCCTATGACAGTCTTTGAAACAGTAACTTTCAATAGCTATGCTCTCAAATTATGAAGGCAACTGTGAACTTTATCCCAACATTTTTTTTTGAAACTTCTAGCTAAAATAGATATTTTTTTATGTCAAAATTAGTGTTTTCCAAAATATTTGGAGATTGTCTATCTTTCATTCTAATAGTGTCTGGCATACCAGGATTTTATAATATTCTAAAAAATAAGTATTTGTTTGTTCTTGGGAATTTAACAGTTGAAATAACTTAGAGCCAACACTGTGTCATGAAATATTATGCTTTTGAATCACTATATTAACATACTGTCATATCTGAGAATGTAACAACTGTTTTAAAAATAATTTTCATTTAAATTCTGTGGAGTATTATCATCCACATAATGAATAGTATCATTACTCTTTATCTTTAGCATTTTTTTTTTGTTAAGAGTTATGTGGTATAGAGCAAAGATGATCCCATTTGCTTCAGAAAAAATAAGGCTGCTCTTGACTACCTGGAGCCTTCCCAGCAACTAGAGGGCACTATGGTTCCCCTCCATAATATAGCTTTGTTCCAGGCACAGGTAGAACTAGCTTGGGTGCTCTTGGCCAATAATACTGTGAAATTTCTGGCCATTTCCCCCTGGTCCAGAGGATTCCAGAAGTAATTTGCCCCACCTCTATACTCATGGACAACTCACCTCCACTCAGATTGTCCTCAGAAGAGCCTGAGCAAGGATGTTAAGTCAGCTTTCATCACACAAGCAGATGGAGTATGGCCTATATCTGGCCTTGCTATTCTTGTCACTCCTTTCCAATCCCACTATTTATGCTTAGACAATAACCAGGGTTTGATTGCAGAAAACAAAACCAACAATAACAACAAAAATAAATTTAAAAAGTCACTTTCATTCAAATTATTTTGACATACATGAGTGGTTAAACTCTTCTCAGATCCACTTTCTTGGGTTATAAAGTGAAGATAATAACAATAGCTACTCTAACAAGCTCAAAGTTATTCTCAGGTTCAAAAGAGATATCATTTATTATCTTCAAATTCTAGCATCTCCTTCTCCATTCTCACTTTGTCTCACTTGATGACTTATATCTCTCTCTACTTTACACCTTCAATTGGATGGTAACAGATATTCCAAACTCAACATGTTCAAAATTGAACTGAACTTTCCTCCAAATTTATTCTACCCACAGCCTTTCCAATCTCACTTGATCACAACAACTCTCATTTTCTCAGGCTAAAATATTGGAGGTATAATTCATTTCATTCTATTCAATCCCAATTTACTCTCTCAGGAAATGTTGCTTGTTTTAATTTCAAAATATATTTATAATTTACCTCTATAATTGTATGTGTTGAATTGTGTCCCACCAAAAAGATGTGTTGAAGTCTTAACCCCCAGCGCCTCAGAATATGTCCTTATTTGGAAACACAGTCTTTATAAAGGTAATAAGTTTAAAGTGAGGTCAATAGAATGGACCCTAAACAATATGATTAGTGTCTTTACAAAAAGAAACTAGGAGACAGACACATACAGAGAAGATAATCATGTGAAGATGGAAGATTGGACAGACACACACCTACATGCCAAGGAACACCAAGAGTTGAGGGCAATCCACCCAAATCCGGGAAAGGCAAAGGAATGATCTTCCTGTTCAGGTTTCATAGGGACCATTGCCCTACCAACACTTTGATCTCATACTTTGGGACTGCAGAATTGTGAGACAATGTATTTCTTTTGTTATAAGGCTCCTACTTTGTAATACTTTATTATGGCAGCTTCAGAAACTAATATAATATCTATTATAACCTCTCATTTGGATAATTTCCCTAACCTCCTAAAACATCTCTGCTTCCATTTTGGAACCACTACAGAATGATCTTTTGAAATATATATATAGTATTTTGTCCTATTCAAAAACCCTGAAGCAAGCATTATTATAATGCCCTGAAGGCTAAAATGTTATGTTCTCCCACTACCTTTTGACCTTACAGTTGTGTTCTTTCTCCCTCCTCTGCTCCAGTCACACCGTCCTCTGCACTGCATTTAGTGTAACCAACTGTTCTGGTTTGCCTGGAGCTGAGCATACAGGACATTCAGTACTAATCAAGATAATGCCAGGAAAACTGGGAAAGTTGCTCACTTTATTGCTATTTACTTAATAGACTAGACACGTTTCTTAGTAAGATTTTTGATCTAGAATTTGCTCTGGGTAGAGCAAGAGTTATTACCTCCCTCAACTACTTAAAGACTGTTCAAATCTTACTTTATTCACAAAGTCTACAATGTTCAGCCTAATTAAATTGTCACCCTCCCTCCTATGCTTCCAAACCTCCTATCTTGTTCTGTTTTCTTTTATCAATCATGTCAATCAACTTCCAATATATTACATATAATCTATCATATATAAATTACTTATTATTATTACTAATTTATTATAGATAATAAATCCATACACTAACCTCTGAATTTATAGGGATAAAGTATTTTACAGCAGGGATTGTGTGTTAGTCGCTCAGTCGTGTCTGACTCTTTGTGACCCCTTGGACTGTAGCCCGCCAGGCTCCTCTGTCCATGTGATTCTCCAGGCAAGAATACTGGAGTGGATTGCCATACCCTTCTCCAGAGGATCTTCCCTACCCAGGAATCAAGTCCTGGTCTCCTGCATTGAAGGCAAATTCTTTACTGTTTGAGCCACAGGGAAGTCCTGCAGGGATTATGTTCTATTTATATTCCTTCCCTTTTCTTTTATATTAAAAAATTATCAATATAGGTGCATTTTTTGCTCTTATGAGGGGTAGAATACTCTATTTTCTTTCATTTTTTATGCACTCTATATCATAATTCACTCTCTTTGTTTTCCATATAAGATCACACTCACGTTTGCCTAGCATCCTCATATAGCTGTTTAAGATCTCTACATACATCATTCATTCACTGTATCTTTTACTTGGGCTATCCTAGGTTTAGCACTGGGGTTTAAAGGATGAATATGATATAACCCTTGCTCTCATGAGTAGCTGTACTTACAAACAAACAGAAGTTTAATGTTAAAATTTTAAGGACTATTTGAATTTTAAAAGACATACTTGTAAGAAAAATGTCTCAATCCAAAGAAAGGTATTTCTATTAAAGATCTGTAGATTAGTAAGATATTTTAGAGATTTCTAAAATGAATAGTATGCCAAATATGCTAATAATACTTAGGATAATAATAATAATACTGAGAATAATACTAATGATTAATACTTAATAAATATGTTATTAGCTAATAATATATTTAGGATATAGTATGGGTTAGGAAACCATGTTCTAGAGTCAAGACTGCAATTTTTTAAGACCTATTTCCTTTATTTAGTAGCTTGTGAATTCAGATGGGCCAAATTCTTTAAGCTCTTGTTTTCTTATCTGTGAAATGTAGCAAACAACTGTATAACACTTTCTGCCTCATAGTACATTGCACAGTGTCAAACACATAGTAATTTGCTCAGTAAATGCCACAGTTCATTATAGTATATAAACATGCTGATTTTATTTTAATATTTAGGTTAATATTATATTAAATATTTTATAATATTAAAAATTTTATGTTTTAAATTGTATGTTTTAGATGTACAGCTTTCAGTGTCTGCATACACTACAATGTGATCACCACAAGTCTAGTTACCATCCATCACCATGCAAGTTACCTCTTTCACCCATCTCACCCACCCTGCCAATATCCTTACCCTCTGGTAACTTGTAAAATCTTCTGAATGTCTTTGCATTATGACATTATATTATATATATATATATATGTGTGTGTGTGTGTGTGTGTGTGTGTGTGTGTGCATTCCTACATGTGCACATGTTCTTTTATTTCAGGACTGTAAGAGAATCCACAGATATGCAGATGTAAAGCAGACCTCTGGAAACAGGTGCTTATCCTATTTTTGGTGTACAGGAAGGGCTGACATAGTTTAGAGATAGCATTTGTAAATGTAGTTCTATAGCTTAAGGACCTGAATCAGAATTATTCTTCTGTCTGAAAGGATGTGGAATATATATGATGCATGGATGTGAGAGTTGACCATAATGAAGATTGAGTGCCGAACAATTGATGCTTTTGAACTGTGGTGTTGGAGAAGACTCTTGAGAGTCCCTTGGACTTCAAGGAGACCAAATCAGTCAATCCTAAAGGAAATCAATCCTGAATATTCATTGGAAGCACTGATATTGAAACTGAAGCTCCAATACTTTGGCCACCTGATGTGAAGAGCCAACTCAGAAAAGACCCTGATGCTGGGAATGATCGATTGAAGGCAAGGGGAGAAAGGGGTGACAGGGTGAGATGGTTGGATGGCATCACTGACTCAATCGACATGAGTTTGAGCAAGCTCTGTGAATTGGTGAAAAGCCTGGCAAGCTTCATTCCATGGGGTCACAAAGAGTCGGACACAACTTAGAGACTGAACAACACCAACAATGCCACAAGTGGTTTCTTTAGGAAGCCTTTTGAAGAGGTAAAGTTGTTATATATCTCTGTTTTGAATATACTAGTTTCTTTTAAATTTCTGGTGAGCATCGCCTGAGTATGTGTCAGACTATGTTCCATGTGTAAAACCTCATACAGGTCTGTTCAACTTGTCTCTCTTCCAAAAGTCACTATATATTCCTACATCTCACAGTTGACACACAGTTCTTAGCATATGAACGCATTCATGTAACTCCTGCAGAAACTCATTCAGATCTATCATTTATTTGAACATTGTGGGAAATTGCCCATCTTCCTAACAAAGTTTTATGAAATTTAGAGAGCATTTTTTTAACCCATTCAATTTCTATTCCCAAATTATTTCATACTTAATCTAGAGGAAATTCTTTTGAAACAGTTCATTATTATTTCCAGGCTACGTTTTGACTTTTTTGATATTATAGGATTTGTATGCTACAAATAGAAGGGTAAAATGATAGTTCCAAGTTTTCTTATTTTTTTGGTAATTTTTACTTTCAATTTACTCTGTTTTGATAACTAGAAATTAATAAAATATTAGTCACTAAAGGAAAGTCCTTAAGTTACATTTAAATATGCGATTGTGTATACCCCAAGACAAAGACATTGATTCAACAATTTTATGCATTGATTTTTTCCACTGAGTAAATTCATAATTTATATAAAGCCATCTTCCCTAAAATACAAGTATTATAACATGCTTAAAAGTCTTCAGATTTTGAGGACATAGTTTATAGCATAAAATAATAATAAATATACCTCCATCTAAATTGACACTATATATCTGCAGGAAGATTAAACTACACCAAGTTGTACCTGTAATGTATCCATTCCAGTGAGTATTTGTGGGGTTAAATACTTCCTGGTAAGAGCAAGCCATGTGAAACAAGACTACTATCTCTTTTGGCACTGGTTCTGCATACATCTTAGAATTTAAAAGGAGAATTATCTTGTTCATTATGCAGATTTTGATCACAGCATTTTTAAAGCAGATTGAAACAATAATAAATTTAGGAAAATCATTCCCCAATTTCATTCAATCATTCAGTTCATATTTACCTACTAAGTACCATAAAGTATTCATGGTGCTGGGGACTCACCCTATCTCCCCTTGATAAACAAGGGGAGTGAGGCAGTGAGACAGGCAGGTAAAATAATGGTATCAACCAAATTAAATAGTAGTAAGTACTAAAGGGAAAAATAATTGTCACGGCAGATTATGATAGAAAGTGACAAAATTATAGGGCTTGAAGTTTTGCTACATAGGTAGCTGTTCATGGAATATCACTTTAATATGATGGCAACTGAAAGGAATAGGAACACTGAGAGAGTCAGACATGGTAAAACATGTAGAAAGTACTAGTAGAGTACAAATATTCAGAAGCAGGAACATCCTGGGTTTATTTTTTATTTTTTTAACTGATAAAACTTTTTATATCACTTTTGAGTGTAGGTTTATTTTTTGAAAAGGAGAAAACTAGTGGCTAAGGCATAATGTGGAAGTGGAAAGGTATGAGGAGATACTGGAGAATAAGTAAGGGATAGATAATAAAAAGACCATGTAGATCTCTTGGCTCCACCAGCAATAACATCTCTTCTCAAGAGGCAGGTCAGGTGGTCTGGTAGTCCCATCTCTTTCAGAATTTTCCACAGTTTATTGTGATCCACACAGTCAAAGGCTTTGGCATTATCAATAAAGCAGAAATAGATGTTTTTCTGGAACTCTCTTGCTTTTTCCATGATCCAGCAGACGTTGGCAATTTGATCTCTGGTTCCTCTGCCTTTTCTAAAACCAGTTTGAACATCAGGAAGTTCACGGTTCACATATTGCTGAAGCCTGGCTTGGAGAATTTTGAGCATTACTTTACTAGCATGTGAGATGAGTGCAATTGTGTGGTAGTTTGAGCATTCTTTGGCATTGCCTTTCTTTGGGATTGGAATGAAAACTGACCTTTTCCAGTCCTGTGGCCACTGCTGAGTTTTCCAAATTTGCTGGCATATTGAATGCAGCACTTTCACAGCATCATCTTTGAGGATTTGAAATAGCTCCACTGGAATTCCATCACCTCCACTAGCTTTGTTCATAGTGATGCTTTCTAAGGCCCACTTGAGTTCACATTCCTATGGAAAATTCTTCAAGAGATGGGAATACCAGACCACCTGATCTGCCTCTTGAGAAATTTGTATGCAGGTCAGGAAGCAACAGTTAGAACTAGACATGGAACAACAGACTGGTTCCAAATAGGAAAAGGAGTACGTCAAGGCTGTATATTGTCACCCTGCTTATTTAACTTCTATGCAGAGTACATCATGAGAAACGCTGGACTGGAAGAAGCACAAGCTGGAATCAAGATTGCTGGGAGAAATATCAATAAACTCAGATATGCAGATGACACCACCCTTATGGCAAAAAGTGAAGAGGAACTCAAAAGCCTCTTGATGAAAGTGAAAGAGGAGAGTGAAAAAGTTGGCTTAAAGCTCAACATTCAGAAAACTAAGATCATGGCCTCTGGTCCCATCACTTCATGGGAAATAGATGGGGAAACAGGGGAAACAGTGTCAAACTTTATTTTTGGGGCTCCAAAATCATGGCAGATGGTGACTGCAGCCATGAAATTAAAAGACGCTTACTCCTTGGAAGGAAAGTTATGACCAACCTAGATAGCATATTCAAAAGCAGAGACATTACTTTGCCAACAAAGGTCCATCTATTCAAAGTTACGGTTTTTCCAGTGGTCATGTACGGATGTGAGAGTTGGACTGTGAAGAAGTCTGAGCCCCGAAGAATTGATGGTTTTGAACTGTGGTGTTGGAGAAGACTCTTGAGAGTCCCTTGGACTGCAAGGAGATCCAACCAGTCCATTCTGAAGGAGATCAGCCCTGGGATTTCTTTGAAAGGAATGATGCTAAAGCTGAAACTCCAGTACTTTGGCCACCTCATGCGAAGAGTTGACTCACTGGAAAAGACTCTGATGCTGGGAGGGATTAGGGGCAGGAGGAGAAGGGGACGACAGAGGATGAGATGGCTGGATGGCATCACTGACTCGATGGATGTGCGTCTGAGTGAACTCCGGGAGTTGGTGATGGACAGGGAGGCCTGGCATGCTGCGATTCATGGGGTCGCAAAGAGTCGGACATGATTGAGCAACTGAACTGAACTGAACTGCACCAATGGTATAATGTTCTTGCCTGAGTAGTATAGTGGATCTGAAAAGAATAGGTCAGCACAGACTTAACTTGAGCACAGAGGTTTAGGCAATTCTTTGTCCTAGTAAATAATTTATCCAACTGGAATTTTGAAAATAACTACAATCTTCTACAATACATCTTTCAGTTAGGTTAGTGTATTGGAATATTTACTCCATGGTCTCTGAACTTTGTTGACTAGTACTTCCTGCCAAAAAAACTCTTGTCCAGCTAAAACTTCTGAATGTAACCTTATATGAAAATAGAGACTTTATTGAAACAGTTAAGATGGTGTCATACTGACTTAGAGCAGACCCTAAATCCTATGTCTGGTGCCCATCTAAGAAACAGAAGATATACAGGATCATACACAGGGAAGAATACCATGTAAAGATGATGTCAGAGACTGCAGTGATTCAGCTACTAGCCAAGGAATGGCAAGGTAGCCACAAGAAACTAGGAAGAGGCAAGGGAATAATTTTTCTGTAGATCCTTCAAAGGATGCATCGCCCTGCTGACATCTTCATTTCATACATCTACCTTCTAGAACTACAAGAAAAAAAGAATTCTGCTGTTTTCAATCACCAACTTAGTGGCAACTTGTAACAGTAGCCTTAGGAGACTAATAAAGACCATACAGTCAAGATTCTAGTTACAACAAGTATCACCAGGGTTTTTGCTCTTCCTGTGGGAATCAGACAATGGGAGACACCGCATGACATCAGAGGATGCACAGTAAGAACTCAGGATATATTACCCTGGCTTTCTTCTTTCTTCAGCTTTACAGTCTGGCAATAACTTCATCAGTCTACAACCACAGCTCCTATCTGTCTTTCATATTTCAGCCCTCACCGGCGCCTATGACACTTTATCCCTGTCCCTTATCCCTTCATCCTGGGTGATGACAGCTACCCTTTGTCGTTTATCACTAGATTCCTAAATATGCCATTTCCACCTCGTCTTTCTCTTTTGTATTAGTATCTGAAATTTTGTTCATTTTTTAATGTGTTCACTTACTATCTGTTTTCCTAATAAGAATATTTTCTATTAGACCTGAATCTCATCTGTTCATTGCTCTATTTCCAGTAATGGCACAGTACCTGGCTCAGAAAAGGAGCTCAGGATACTTCTTGAATGAAGAAAGATGACTGAATGGAAAAGAAATCCAAAATGTCACAAACCATCTTCAAAAGTAAATTGATCAAAATTTATCTCCACTTTATTAGATACTATATATATATATGTATGCATGGATGTGTGTGTGTATATATATATGCATATGCATATATGCATATGTATATGTCTATATAATACACATACATGTAATAGTTAGCTTGATGCCTTGATTAATTGACTAAAAAAATTAAGTAATTTTACCACACAGTAAAATTTCCCACACAGTAAAAGCTGTGACATAAAACCTAATCTACCAGATCTGATTCAATATTCTTTCTGGTGACAGCAGCATGTCTAGACTACATGGGTCAATATCTATGAATGTTCTCAAGTAACTATACTTAGTAAGTGCCCTAATTTATACTCAAATTTAAAGATCCTGGGTATATTATTTAGACTGCAATGAATTTCTTATTGGTAGAATCTTGATTACAATGTCTATATAATAAATGTCCCAGTGCAGTTTATTTCATTATTGCTAAAAAAAAACTGCACAATTAAAGCATGGTAAATGTTGAAATTTCCACAATTGTTTCCTTTTAAATAGCACCACAACAAAATAGCTCAGATAATAAAAGAAAATTTATGTAAAGTAACACATGGACCATTTGGTTATATTTGACTTCTTAATATATTCAAAGGCATCTATTGCCTCAGGGAGAGAGTATATTTTTATAGTGAAAAATAATAACCTAGAGAAGAGCAAACAATAGGGGAAATTCCATTTATGGCTGAGGATAATAATAAGATGATATCTCAACTACCTAAAATAGAGATAATTTAAGGAAAGAAAAGAAACATAATTGGTGGAGAATAAATAGCAGTGCACATCCAAGGGATAGCAATGTGATACACATATTTGAAAGGAATACTAGTAGATTTAGAACAAGAGATGCAAGGAAGTCATAATAACAGAGATGATGCTCTTTGAAGGGTGTCATGAGATCAAGGACAACATGAGTCACTTTTTCTTAAAAGGTTTAAACAGAAAAGGAAAAATAATAATTTAAAGTATAAAAGAGAATCTAAAATATGTTAAATATGAAATGAGATATGCATATTTAAGAGTAACACCACCAGTCCTCAGATTGATATTCATATTTTTAAGGGTTGCCAGAAAAACCACACATGGAAAAATGAAGATAATATCTATAATGTATATCAAAAGGCATACAGTAGAGGTTTACTTAGATGCTTGGGTTTAAGGAGTATAATGACATGGATAAAAGGAAGGGTATAATAAAATGCATAAATGAAATGGCATAATGAGATGCATAATCGGACAAATGCAATGATATGCAAAGGAGAAAGCTGTAATATTATACACATTTTTAAGGAGTGTAATGAGATGCATAAATAGTAAGGTGTAATGAGATGTGCATGTTTAAGTAATGTAATGAGAAATATAGGTTATAATAACATACATGAAAGTAATTTAGTAATGAGATATACAAGGAAAGGCTTTAATGAATTCCACAAACGGAGAATATGTAAAGATGCTTAAAGGAGATGTAATGAGATGTACATATTTGAAAGTTATAATGAGACACTTTAATGGAAGCGTGTAGTGAAATGTATATGTTTGAAAGGTGTAATGAGACACATTAAAAGGGAAGAATGTAAAGCAATTCTCTCCTCCTATGGAGAATAATATTTCCTGAAAGCTTTGAAGAGTCATCGTCCTAAAGAATTTCTGTATTTTAACTTCAGCATAAATTAAGACACCAAGAACAGCTTCAACTATTACCACATCAAATAGTTTTTCCCCCTGGGTTCACGTTATTTTTGGCTATATAATTTAAAACACTGCCCCATGCTTGGGGCCACATTCCAAGGACAATTTAGAAATGATGCCCATTATTAGACAAGCATACAAGAAGAGGGAAAGAATAAGGAAAATAAGAAATTAATAGCTACTGAGTCTATTTGACACTGGAGTTTTGCTAGGAATATTTGTGTAATTCCGTGTTGCAATAACTTATAAGGCAGACATTTTTATCGCTGTGACAACTTAAAAAAGTGAGCTCAGAGGTTAAGTTGGTTGCTCAAGGTCATATGGCTGACTAGTGTTGGAGCCAGAACTTGAACATAGGTCTACCTGGTTCTAAAGTACTCCATTATTTCTATCTCCATTTGTATTTTGGTATTTTTCTTTATTCTTTCTCTCTCTCTGTTTTTTTTTTTTCTTTTCTTTTTTTGTTTGGTTTTATTCTGCTGGGTAATTACTGCTAATTATGATGGAAATCTCCAAAAAGGCCTTATTAACACCTCCAGTCATGAATGCCACATGTTTATACAGCTAATAGTTTTGCCAAGAGAGTAAGGGATAACAGAGTAACCACCTTGTTACTCGAGGCATCTGAAAAATTATTAATTTTTTTATTTTCTGAACAGTGTTTTTCCATATTTTGCTTCATATATATGAAAACTATTTGAACCTTGGAGAAAGGAACAGTTTGTTGTTGTTGTTTGTCAGTTTTTTCTTTTAGTACATATTAGACCAATAATTTTGCAAGGTAATTGTGGAACATATTTCAGCTAGACTGTGATTTTCCTAGAGGATGATTATGAAGTAGAGCAGATGAGACCCGGTTCACTGCCATTTAAAAATCCACGTGAACTTACTCAAGTTTCATAGTGTCTCTTGAAATTTAGTTTTGTTATCTATAAATTGGGAATAATAGAATTTGTCTTATCAAATTGTATTATAGGGAAATAAAATATATGTTAAATGTCTAGAACATTCAACAGTGTATAATAAGTGATAAATTAGTGTCAATTCCTTCTTACCAACTTTTAATTAAGTTTCAATAAGTAATTATATGGAAATAATCCTGAACTTTAGAAGTCTTTGCATTTAGTTGGTAGTTTATGTCCATAGACTAACTTATGGGGGGGGGAACCTAAAAAAAGCTATACAACAATGCTCTCTATGATGGTTGTGGACAATCATTCATTTTTGGATTAATTGCTTATAGACTGAAAATATATTAATTGGAAGAGAAAATGATTTTTCATAAAATATGAGTATAACAATTATTTCCCCTTTTATTGACATAATTCAAATTAAACTAAGGACATGGTAAATTTGTAACCCTTTACCCTCACAGTAATAACTTTTCATGACCTTAGTCAATCAGCCTAATATAGCAATTATCATCTTGACCACAGTCCCATTGGAGTCCATGATTATTTTAGGATAACTACTTATTGTTCAATTAAGATTCTATGAATGGAGGTCAAACATTGGTCACTTCTACTCATTAAAATTTTGAAGTTTTATCAGGAGTATTTTTCTATACAACTGAGGATCACATTTATAATTAATTATGAAAAGACATTCAACATACAATAATAAAAAAGCCTGACTAGCTAGTTCAGATCTAAGGACTAGTTCATATCTACGTGTATACTTTAGATTGACATACATTCTATTTAAGCACACCAAACAGTAAGAGTTGTTTTAGATGGGCCAGCAAAAAGATGAACAGAATGATTTCAAAAATTTCACATGGGCAGCTTTTACTTAGTTTGAAAAACTGACAAAACTATCCCCTATTCACCTTCCAGAATTGCACCAAATGACTCAAAAAGGCAGAAGACAGTTTTTGTTTTAGTTTTTACCAGTGTATGACCATTTGAAGGTTACTTCCTTTCCTCAGAAAAGGAAGAGGACATAAGCGTTTAAGAGGATATGTTCTGAAGTTAAGTTGCTTTGGTTCAAATTTCCTCCATAATATTTTCTAGATGTACAACTCTGGAAAAATTTCTAATTCAATTTGAATCTGTCTTCCTATTGCCTATGGCAACTCACTCCAGTATTCTTGCCTAGAAAATCCCATTGACAGAGTAGACACATTTCTGAGATCCAAGGGCACAGTGTCTGGCTAAATCAGATCAAGGCTAAATCAGAACCACAGAGACTGACCCTAACCCTACAACCAGGCTAATAAAAAATGAATAAAAAGTTAATAGTGAAATGTTGCCAGGAGAGTTGCAAGAACATGGTTAAGTACAAACATAAGACCTAAAACAGAGTGAGGCAGAGATTGAGAAAAGCTTTCTAATAAACTAGCCTCCACCACAGCATCAGTTCAGTCCAGTTCAGTTATGCAGTCGTGTCCGACTCTTTTCGACCCCATAAAATGCAGCATTCCAGGCCTCCCTGTCCATCACCAACTCCGGAGATCACCCAAACTCATGTCCATCGAGTCGGTAATGCCACCCATCCATCTCATCCTCTGTTGTCCCCTTTTCCTCCTGCCCCCATCAGGGTCTTTTCCAATGAGTCAACTCTTCTCATGAGGTGGCCAAAGTATTGGAGTTTCAGCTTTAGCATCAGTCCTTTCAATGAACACCCAGGGCTGATCTCCTTCAGGATGGACTGGCTGGATCTCCTTGCAGTCCAAGGGACCTTCAAGAGTCTTCTCCAACACCACAGTTCAAAATCATCAATTCTTGTGGTGCTCAGCTTTCCAACTCTCACATCCATATGTGACCACTGGAAAAACCATAGCCTTGACTAGACAGACCTTTGTTGGCAAAGTAATGTCTCTGCTTTTTAATATGCTACCTAGGTTGGTCATAACTTTCCTTCCAAGGAGTAAGTGTATTTTAATTTCATGGCTGTAGTCACCATCTGCAGTGACTACCAAAAAGTAAAGTCTGACACTGTTTCCACTGTTTCCCCATCTATTTCCCATGAAGTGATGGGACCAGATGCCATGATCTTCATTTTCTGAATGTTGAGCTTTAAGCCAACTTTTTCACTCTCTTCTTTCACTTTCATCAAGAGGCTTTTGAGTTCCTCTTCAATTTCTGCCCTAAGGGTGGTGTCATCTGCATATCTGAGGTTATTGATATTTCTCCCAGCAATCTTGATTCCAGCTTGTGTTTCCTCCAGTCCAGCATTTCTCATGATGTACTCTGCATGTAAGTTAAATAAGCAGGGTGACAATATACAGCCTTGACGAACCCCTTTTCCTATTTGGAACCAGTCTGTTGTTCCATGTCTAGTTCTAACTGTTGCTTCCTGACCTGTATAGAGGTTTCTCAAGAGTCAGATCAGGTGGTCCGGTATTCCCATATTTTTCAGAATTTTCCACAGTTTATTGTGATCCATACTCAAAGGCTTTGACATAGTCAATAAAGCAGAAATAGATATTTTTCTAGAACTCTCTTGCTTTCTCAATGATCCAGCAGATATTGGCAATTGGATCTCTGGTTCCTCTGCCTTTTCTAAAACCAGCTTGAATGTCCACCACAGCATAAGATACCACTAAAGGAATTTGAAACCTGTGATATAATGTAAATAATCTTAGTTAAAAAAAAAAACCCATTGTCTAGAGATAGAGT
Source organism: Bos javanicus (assembly GCF_032452875.1). NCBI lineage: Eukaryota > Metazoa > Chordata > Mammalia > Artiodactyla > Bovidae > Bos > Bos javanicus. Next base: position 76,543,622 of record NC_083874.1, on the reverse strand, counting down.
AATTAGCAGAACCTCAGCCAGACATGTTACAAATATTGGAACTATCTCACAGGACACATAAATAACTAAGATTAACAAATTAAGGGCTTCCCTGGTGGTTCAGAAGGTAAAGAATCCACGTGCAATGTGGGAAACCTGGGTTTGATTTCTGAGCTGGAAGGATCTCCTGGTGAAGGGAACATCTACCCACTCGAGTATTCTTGCCTGGAGAACCCCGTGGACAGAGGAGCCTGGTGAGCTCCAGTCTGCAGGGTCGCAAAGAGTCGGACACAGCTAAGCAACTTTCACTTTCACTTTCTTTCTTTTCTTTCAATAGAAAAGATGGACAAGACACAAAATTAAATAAATGACTTCAGCAAAGTAATTTCAGCCAATTTCAGTACATTTAGAAGTTATGAATCAAATGGTAAAGCTAACAACAAAAAATCATAGTAACAAAGATAAAGAATACCATACAACTCATTAGTGGACTCAAGATAGTCAAGGAAAAAAAAATCAATGAACTTGATGATATGTCAGTGAAAATTACCCAATGAAAACTGAAACATGAGAGTAAAGTATTAAAAGAGGGAGAATCTTTAGAACATCTAAGAGGTGTGAAAAAATAGTAAGGAGTCTAACACATTCTTAACAGGAATCTCAGAAGAAAAGAGAGAGAATGAGGCAGAAAAAATAATTGAAGAAATAATGTCCAATAGTTCTCCAAATAAATGACAAAAATTAAACTACAGAAGAGCTCAAAAAACACCAAAGAGATCATTGGTGGTTTTCATTTGTTTTGTTAGCCTACGAATATCATATTGTAAATGCTGAAAAAGAAAAAGAAAATTTAGTAGTCAAATGGGGGAATAGATCTATACATATAAAGAGAATTATAGCAGAGTTCATATCAGAAACCAGGGAAGAAAGAGGAACATGGACAGTTATCTTTAAAATATTTAAAGGGGAAACAAACAAAAAACTCTATCAAACTAGAATTACATACCCCCCCAAGTATTCAAAAATGTGGAAGAAAATGGATCAATTATTTGAAAGATACAAACTATAAAAACTAACATAAAAAGAAGGTGATAATTTGAATATTGCTTTATCTACTATAAAATTTAATGAGTAATTAACAACATTTGCAGAGAAGGCAATGGCACCCCACTCCAGTATTCTTTTCTGGAAAATCCCATGGATGGAGGAGCCTGGAAGGCTGCAGTCCATGGGGGTCACTGAGGGTCGGACACGACTGAGGGACTTCAGTTTCACTTTTCACTTTCATGCATTGGAGAAGGAAATGGCAACCCACTCCAGTGTTCTTGCCTGGAGAATCCCAGGGATGGGGGAGCCTGGTGGGCTGCCGTCTATGGGGTTGCACAGAGTCGGACACGACTGAAGTGACTTAGAAGCAGCAGCAGCAACAACACCTAGTGAGGGCAAAGGCACTAGATCCAGATAGTACTACTATCAGGTCTGATGGTTCACTGGGAGGAAATCACGTCTCAGTATATATTTGTACTCATGGCTATGATTTATTACACTTAAAGGATACTAAGCACAATCATCAAAGGGACAAGGTTCATGATGTGAAGTCCAGTGGAAACCAGGTACAATCTTTCAAAGATCCTCTCCCAGTAGAGTTACACCAAACATTCTCAGTTTAAGGTAGTGATGAGTTGTGATAACTTGTATGAAATGTTATCCACCAAGGCAGCTCATTAGAGACTCAGTGCTTAGATCATGTAGGCACCTGTGACAAGCATATACCAAAATTTCACACACCCAGAAGTAAATTAGATGTTTAGCAGAAACCAGACTGTATAAACTATTTAGGCGCAGTGAGCCACTCTTCTCAGTAGGATGGGTGGCAAACTCCCAAGATATACAAGATTAGTTCAACACCTTAAAATCAAAGTTATGCATCATATCAACAGACTAAAGAAGAAAAATCATATGAACAGATTGACACAAAAATTTAATACTTATTCATGATAAAAATCTTTCAGAAAAATATGAATAGAGGGAAACTCCCTCAATTAAATAGGAAACAGCCACAAAGCCTACAGCTATCATTGTATCCAGTGGTGTGATACTGGATGCTTTCACTCTTGAGAATCTGAACAAAGCAGAATATTCTTTCACGCCACTCTTATTCCAAGTTGTACTGGAAGTCCTAGCTATTTCAGTGAGATAAGAAAAAGAAACAAAGTGTATACATAGGAAAGAAATAAACTGTCTTTATTCAGAGAGGATATAATTGTATGTTTATATAGACCATTTTTAAAAATCTATAAAAACACCTGGAGTAAAGGAGTATAGTAAAGTCACAGGAAACAAGTTTAATATATAAAAGTAAACTTTCCCTATATACCAGTAATGAACAACTAGAATTTAGACTTATAAAAATTCTAGTCAAAATAGTACCCCTAAAAGGAAATACTTGGGTATTAATCTATCAAAATATGGGCACGATTTATTTACAAAGCATATATATGTATACAAAACACTAATGAAAATAATCTAGGTAATAAATAATGGAGAACTAATTCATGTCCAAGGAATGAAGATTAAATGTTATTAAAATGCTAGTTATTTCTTACTTAATCTATAAGGCCAATGTAATTGCTGTTAAACTCTCAGTAAGCTATTTTTTACATATCTACAAACTGATTCTACAGTATATATGGAAAGGCAAAACAATACAATAGAGAATAAGAAAAAGAAAGTTCAAGGCATCACACTACTCAAGTTCAAGATTTATATAAAGTTACCATAACCAATGCAGCATGATATTGACAAAAGAATAGACACATAAATGAAATGGGAACCCTCATACACTGTTGGTGAGAATGTGAATTGGTGCAAGAGACACAGGTTCAATCCCTGTGTTGGGAATATCCCCTGGAGAAAAGAATGGCAACCTGCTCCAATAGTCTTGCCTGGAAAATCCCATGGAAAGAGGAGCCTAGTGGACTACAGTCTATGGGGTCACAAAACAGTTGGACACAACTTACCAACTGAGCACACAAGTATGTATATATATATATATATATATATATATATGTTAATATACATATATTAATGACTTAGCAACTGAGCATGAGGCAAGAGATATATGAAAAAATCCTCAAGTACCTTGTAGTCCCAAAATAAAGTGCTTAAAATCTACAACAATGAGGATACATTAAAGAGACACAGGAGCCAACTGAATGAGTTCTCAAAGGCAATGCTGGAAAATTTGAACAAAATAAAGTATTATTCAGTTCAGTCGCTCAGTCATGTCAAACTCTTTACAACCCCGTGGACAGCAGCACACCAGGCTTCCCTGTCCATCACCAACTCCTGGAGCCTACTCAAGCTCATGTACATCACATCAATGATGCCATCCAACTATCTCATCCTCTGTCATCCCTTTCTCCTCGTGCTTTCAATATTTCCCAGCACCAGGGTCTTTTCCAATGAGTTGGTTCTTCACATAAGGTGGCCAAAGTATTGGAGTTTCAGCTTCAGCATCAGCACTTCCTAAGAATATTCAGGACTAATTTCCTTTAGGATGGACTGGTTGAATCTCCTTGCAGTCCAAAGGACTCTGAAAAGTCTTCTCCAACACCACAGTTCAAAAGCATCAATTCTTCGGCTCTCAGCTTTCTTTATAGTCCAACTCTCACATCCATAGATGACTACTGGAAAAACCATAGCTTTGACTAGATGAACCTTTGTTGCTAAAATAACATCTCTGCTTTATAATATACTATCTAGGTTGGTCATAGCTTTTCTTCCAAGGAGCAAGTGTCTTTTAATTTCATGGCTGCAGTTACCATCTACAGTGATTTTGGAGCCCCCCCAAATAAAGTGTCATTGTTTCCACTGTTTCCCCATCTATTTGACATGAAGTGATGGGACCAGCTTCCCTAATGGTTCAGTGGTAAAGAATCTGCCTGCAATGCAGGAGACATGACCCTTGGGTCTAGAAGATCCCCTGGAGAAAGGAATGGTAACCCACTCCATTATTCTTGTCTGGGAAATCCCATGGACAGAGGACCCTGACAGGATACAGTTCAAGGGGTTGCAGAGTTATATGCAACTGAGCACACACATACACAAAAATTAATATCAGGTTTTATCTTAAGCATGAATTAAATATTCCTGAATCCATTTGCTATACTTTTGGAATAAATGTACAAATGTGGGAGAATAGACAAATATCATATGCAGAATTACAAATACATATGTATATTATTTCCCCTCAAGGAGGTGTGGCATAATATTCAATACTGAAGTAATGGCTGCACAAAGACAGTAGCCTCTGCAAAATACAGAAAAGGAACAAAAAAGATAAACTTTACAGTTGAGAAACCTGACAAATGCTTTCTCAGTCTGTTGACCAAGGTTAACATCAACAGTAAGAATCTATGTTGATAGTACCTTCTTTTGATATAATGCGATGAGAATGGCAATTTACCTTTGTGACCTTACTCTCAAAAACCAATAATCTCAGCCTGATAATGAGAAAAACATAAGAGAGATCCCACTAATGACATTCTATAAGATATATGGCTAGTATTCTTCAAAACTGTCAAATCCATGAAAAACAAGAAAAGTTTGAGAAACTGTCATAGCTAAGAGATAGCTAAGGAAACATGACAATTAAATGTAATGGGGTGATCATAAAACAGAAAAAAAGAAATTTGGTAAAAACTAAGGAAATTTGCATGAAATGTTCCCCTGGTATCTCTAATTATCTTGAAGAGATCTCTAGTCTTTCCCATTGTGTTGTTTTCCTCTATTTCTTTGCATTGATCACTGAAGAAGGCTTTCTTATCTCTTCTTGCTATTCTTTGGAACTCTGCATACAGATGCTTATATCTTTCCTTTTCTCCTTTGGTTTTCGCTTCTCTTCTTTTCACAGCTATTTGCAAGGCCTCCCCAGATAACCATTTTGCTTTTTTGCATTTCTTTTCCACGGGGATGGTCTTGATCCCTGTCTCCTGTGCAATGTCACAAACCTCAGTTCATCAGGCACTCTATCTATCAGATCTAGTCCCTTAAATCTATTTCTCACTTCCACTGTATAATCATAAGGGATTTGATTTAGATCATACCTGAATGGTCTATGGAAATGGTATGGACCTAACAGAAGCAGAGATATTAAGAAGAGGTGGCAAGGATACACAGAAGAACTGTACAAAAGATCTTCATGACCATGATAATCATGATAGTATGATCACTCACCTAGAGCCAGACATCCTGGAATGTGAAGTCAAGTGGGCCTTAGAAGGCATCACTACGAACAAAGCTAGTGGAGGTGATAGAATTCCAGTGGAGCTGTTTCAAATCCTCAAAGATGATGCTGTGAAAATGCTGCACTCCATATGCCAGCAAATTTGGAAAACTCAGCAGTGGCCACAGGACTGGAAAAGGTCAGTTTTCATTCCAATCCCAAAGAATGGCAATGCCAAAGAATGCTCAAACTACTGCACAATTGCACTCATCTCACACACTAGTAAAGTAATGCTCAAAATTCTCCAAGCCAGGCTTCAGCAATACATGAACCATGAACTTCCTGATGTTCAACCTGGATTTAGAAAAGGCAGAGGAACCAGAGATCAAATTGACGATCATGGAAAAAGCAAGAGAGTTCCAGAAAAACATCTATTTCTGCTTTATTGACTATGCCAAAGACTTTGACTGTGTGGATCACAATAAACTGTGGAAAATTCTGAAAGAGATGGGAATACCAGACCACCTGACTTGCCTCTTGAGAAATCTGTATGCAGTTCAGGAAGCAACAGTGAGAACTGGACATAGAACAACAGACTGGTTCCAAATAGGAAAAGGAGTACGTCAAGGCTGTATATTATCACCCTGCTTGTTTAAATTATAGGCAGAGTACATTATGAGAAACGCTGGGCTGGAAGAAGCACTAGCTGGAATCAAGATTACTGGGAGAAATATCAATAACCTCAGATATGTAGATGACACCACCCTTATGGCAGAAAGTGAAGAGGAACTAAAAAGCCTCTTGATGAAAGTGAAACAGGAGAGTGAAAAAGTTGGCTTAAAGCTCAACATTCAGAAAACAAAGATCATGGCCTCTGGTCCCATCACTTCATGGCAAATAGATGGGGAAACAGTGGAAACAGTGTTAGACTTTATTTTGGGGGGCTCCAAAATCACTGCAGATGGTGACTGCAGCCATGAAATTAAAAGACGCTTACTCCTTGGAAGGAAAGTTATGACCAACCTAGATAGCATATTCAAAAGCAGAGACATTACTTTGCCAACAAAGGTCTGTCTAGTCAAGGCTATGGTTTTTTCAGTGGTCATGTATGGTTACGAGTGTTGGACTGTGAAGAAAGCTGAGTGCCGAAGAATTGATGCTTTTGAACTGTGGTGTTGGAGAAGACTCTTGAGAGTCCCTTGGACTGCAAGGAGATCCAACCAGTCCATTCTAAAGGAGATCAGCCCTGGGTATTCTTTGGAAGGAATGATGCTAAAGCTGAAACTCCAGTACTTTGGCCACCTCATGCGAAGAGTTGACTCTTGGAAAAGACTCTGATGCTGGGAGGGATTGGGGGACAGGAGGAGAAGGGGACGACAGAGGATGAGATGGCTGGACGGCATCACCGACTCAATGGTCATGAGTTTGAGTGAACTCCAGGAGATGGTGATGGACAATTCATGGGGTCGCAAAGAGTCAGACATGATTGAGCGACTGAACTGAACTGAACTGAAGGATATGTGACACAGCTGAATACAATGTGAAATTATAGAAGCGAAAATAGACATTAGTGGGAAAAATTGTAATAATCTGAATAATGTCTGTAGATTAGTCCATACTGAGTATCAGTGTTAACTTTTAGTTCTGAGGAGTACCCCAGAGTTATGTAAGACACTGACATTAAGATAAGCTGAGTGATGTATGTACTACAAATGAACTTTTCTTTAAGTCTAGAATTATTTCAACATGGAAAGTAAAAAACACACAAACAGAACCTTTAAATTAAAAAAAAAAGTTATTGTGTTAATCATTACTTATGAATATTTGTCTACTAAATACAATCACAGTATTGTATTTAGTACAATACAGTACAAAGAACAGTACAAAGAACAAAGGAAATAGTTTTTGCATTTATATGAAATGATAACTCGCATGAAAACTTTATTTTTCAGAAAACAAGATACATACCAGTATGAGGTATATTGGTCAAATCTAATATATTTTTAAACATTTTACTTTTTTAGAACCTCTTCATCACTAATTAATTGACCAAAAAAAGTAGAATAGACAAAGAATATTAAAAAAATTTTTTTCAGGGATTTTAAATTAAAGATAATGACAATTCCCATTAACTAAAGTGATGAAGGGAAGATGAATGAAGGACAACTTCAGGATGCAACAAATATAATACGGTTGTTTCACATAGTATTATGGAAATGGAGAGACAAAAGGTCACAGAAGCTGTCATTCCTTGATAATTTATTCATTCTATCTAACACTTAAGAGTGTATTTTCACATGTCTGACTCCATTCCTCCTTTTACCAGTTAAGGATTTTTGAGTAAGTCACTTGGTTTGCTTACCTTTTCCCAATTTTAAAAACTTGAGACTGACAAAATTCAATGTGACAATTTCTGTAAGCACTGAACAAAATTCTAGACCCAAATTAACCGCCCCTTCATCAGGGCAACCATTTTTGCTGCAATTGTAAGAAACTCACTCAAAGATAATTAAGCAAAAAGAATTGATCTATTCAAATAGGGTAAAAATCCAGAGAATATAGTTAGGCAGTCAAGCTCTTGAGAGTCAGGCCTGAATCTAGATCTAAAACTATCATTAAAGTATCTCTAGCTGTCTGTCTCCGTCTCCAAGTTCTCATTCCCTCTGTGTTGGCTTTGTTAAAGAAGCTTTCTTCCCATGGTGGGAGAACTGATCACCAGCAGCTTGTCATTATTTTGCTTTTATTACTAGAAATTTCCAGATGGTAAGTAATATTTTTTGACACTTCCCCAAAAGAACGAGGGCTTCCCTGGTGGCTAGGCTGGTAAAGATTTTGCCCACAATGTGGGAGATCTGGGTTCGATCCCTGGGTTGGGAAGATCCCCTAGAGAAGGGAATGGCTACCCACTCCAGTATTCTGCCTTGGAGAATTCAATGGACTGTATAGTCCATGGGGTCTCAAAGAGCGACTTTCACTTTCACTTTTCTGAAAGAAAAGGAATTCTGGCTTGTTGGGAAATGTGTCCTGAACTGATATCTGTAGCCAGGGAATTAGAATGATAATATTCAATAAGGTCTGAGTTATGTTTTTGCTGCTGGAACAGGACCTGTGATCCCATGTAGCTAACTTACAATAACAGAGAAAGATTCTCAGAAAGAGTTGTAGTGTCTTAAGGGAAAGAAAACTGAGTAAAACCTGCAATATATGCATTATGGTTATTATTATTAGTCTTTTCCATCATGAGTATGGTTATCATAATCTTTATTTACCCTTGGAATCCACACCCTTAGTTATAGGTTGATTGCTATTTTTGCTCAATTTTTTAATTGGTACAGACTACTTTTACTTAGAACTCTTATTTGTGTCTTATCTAAGTATCATAAAATGAGAGGCAAATGCATACAAAATAGAAATGAAGAAAATTTGCCCTATAATTTAAACATGCAAATAAAATATAGCATTTTTGAACATTTAAATATATCCGCATACACAATAGACAGTATAACTTATGAAGAATATGAACTCTCAAAAACCTGTATCTCACACCTTAAGAAAAATGATGTGCAAGTTCTTTCTTAAAGAATTAGAGCTAAAATATATGCACACTGTTTTTCAAAGTTCATTTTCCATGTGAATGATTTTCTTTTCTAAGCATAGTAATTAGTTGCAAATATTTCTCCTTAGAGTATAAAATATCAAACAAGTAAACAACCTACCCAGACCTCCTGTTTTATGATAAAGAATATTGTGCTAAACTGCAAAGGGTAGGGAGTCAAATAAACATTATTAATGCTTATTCAGCCTACTCATATTCTGGCTGCCTCTATTTCTTTTGTTCTATAAAAGTCATATTTCTGTGAATTTAAGTATACTTTATACAATTACTTCTGCAGAGGAATACTATAGTTTTACATTTTACCTAAAACAGAAACAGTAGAAAATGAAATTTGGTGCCTGTGCTGTTGAAGTCCTATTTTTATTAGAGGAAAGATGCATTATAATAGTTAAGCACAGTTAAATTACATTGATCTGAATTTTATCAGAAAGAAAATGCTAAAAAAATTTCAGAAAATAATTTTGGAATATAGAATCCCTCAATCTAAAATAATTGTAGCTTATATACACCAAATTAGAAATATGACTATTTCTGCTTGAAATATCATTTTCATTGTATTCAAGCAATAATAAATTGTTTTAATCTTTAAAAATTAATGCCATACATATGACAGCTCTTTTTAAATTTGTCCTGCATTTTTTTTTAATTCCCTAAAGACTTGCTTCAATGTGTAAGATATTATTTCAGGGGTATAGAGTCATTTCAAGACCTGGGCCAGTTTTGGCAGGCATTTTGACAATGATAACTGCTCAATTTTCTTTCGATTGTCACTATTGTCCAGATATTCTTCACGTTTTGTATATGTGAAATGGTTGCTAAAATGTTTGTCTCTTCATTCAGTTCATCTGGGGGTCCTAACACCTTCAGTGCCTTCCACTTTCTATATATAATGCACTATGCTTGAGCTCCAAAAAGGGAACACAGGCAATGTGAGTTTAAGGGACAGTGCAAGTAAATAGTTATAAAGCAACAGGACTGGTCAGAGGGGAAGGAAGACTTTGTGATCCTGTGAATTTTGGTTAGAGTCTGGAGAGACTAGAGCCTAGCTAATATGTGATATGGGGTTCCAGCATTCCTTTCTCCCTTTCTTTTCTTTCCTCTTACTTTGGTGATTTTCCACTGTTGTGCCATTTGATATCTTTAAGGCTGTGATTGAATGGAGTCACCTACTGACATTGTCAGAGGGTAGTATTCATTGTCAAACAATTATTTCTATCAGTGATGGTCTCTTGGGCAATTTCCCATCAACACACTCAATCACCACTTAACACATTCCTATGATATTATTCATGGAGAAGGCGATGGCACCCCACTCCAGTACTGTTCCCTGGAAAATTCCATGGACGGAGGAGCCTGCTAGGCTGCGGTCCATGGGGCCGCTGAGAGTTGGACACGACTGAGTGACTTCACTTTCACTTTTCACTTTCATGCATTGGAGAAGGAAATGGCAACCCACTCCAGTGTTCTTGCCTGGAGAATCCCAGGGACGGGGAGCCTGGTGGGCTGCCGTCTCTGGGGTCGCACAGAGTCGGACACGACTGAAGTGACTTAGCATAGCCTAGCATAGCATGATATTAGTCTTAAGCATAACTTTCAAACTGTGGCTTTGTGAAATGGGGAGACATTAACAGACTTGTGAGGTTTTATGTTTGTTTCTTTTCTCTTTATCCTGCTTGACATTGACATCTTTCACTTAAACAAATTACTATAGGCTAGAGATGGAGTTGAGTTGAAGTAGAGCACAAAAGGATTATACTCAGGATTAGCTGAGGAGAAGAATACAAATCCCAGACAGGTTTGAGAATTTGAGCATGGATGAGTCACGCTTCGTCTTTTGGGGGCATACAACCCACAGAGCCCCCCATGCATTCAGGATATGAGAAAAAAGGACATGGAAGCAATCTAAATTTCCATTAACAGAGGAATGAATAAAAAAGATGTGGTACATATATGCAATAGAATATTATTCAGTCATTAAAAAGAAGAAAATAATGCCTTTTGAAGCAACATGGAAGGACCTAGAAATTGTCACACTAAGTAAAATGAGTTAGACACAGAAAGATAAATATATGATACCACTTATACTGTATGTAGAATCTTTATCAAAAGACAGGGTACAAATGAACCTATTTATGAAACTGAAGTAGAGTCATGGATGTGAAAAAACAAACTGATGATTACTAAGGGATTGGGGGGGTTAATTGGGAGATTGGGACTGACATACACATTACTATAGATAAAGTAGACAGCTAATAAGAACCTGCTATAAAGCACAGGGAACTGTACTTAATACTGTGATGACTTACATGGGAAAAGAATTTAAAAAGTAGATATATGTATAACTGATTAACTTTACTGTATAAGTGAAACAAACACAACATTCTAACTCAACTATACTCCAAAAAAAAAAGAAAAAGAAAAGAAATGCCCTCTAAAGAAACCAAGAGGGTCTCTGTCTTTTATAACCTACATGTAACCCAGTATGTTGCAGTGAGCAGCATTTTTTTCCCTGTATTTTGAACAGCATGGAATATTGCATTAGCCCCAATAGATCTTAGGTTGGGGCAAGAAAGATGGATCCCCCAATGCTAGAGTGGACATAGAGCTAGTGAGCAAGTGGGAATGTAGACTTCTTGGCAGCAAATATCAACCTTTCATAATCAGACAAGAGAAGGACCCAGTGGGTGAGTTACATCAGGAGGGACGAAAAAGTGGTGCTGGGACTTTCTTTCAGGCCATAGCATTATGTAGGTCATGGAAACACCACCACCTCCCCCATCTTGGACTGAAATGCCATCTCATGAAAGAGAAGATGAAAAGAGAAAAAATAAAAGCAGGATATGATGGAGTTTAAATCTAAAACAACTGAGAAAAAAAATAGACTACATTAAATTTTCTGAAATCACACAGAGTGATTAATTTGAATTGTAAGGAAAAAAAAATAAAGAAAATGACATTTCTCTTGCACCTGAATATGTTCCCTGAAAATATCACACTTGTTAAAGGAGTTTATCAACTTTCATGCAATTGATCTATGGCCCAAGTTGATTCTTTTTATGGAGTGATTGAATATTCATGAAACTGTAGCTATACTTTAATTATGATTTGCTATCAGTATTTGAAATCCTGACAAGACAGGCACCCACATATTCCCAAGGGAATAGAAGCTGTGTTCCCATTTGAAAACATTAGCTGGTCTTAATAAGCTAAACCTTAAGAAATGCTTGCTTAACTCAAGGAGAAAGTCCCAGGAAAGCTAACGCCCAAGCATGGTGTTGGTAAAAACTCTTCTGAGGATTTAAGTGACCTATAATTTCACAATGATATACTTTTTTCTAAAAGAAAATACTCTTATTCTAAATATTCAACTTTATCCAGAGTATGTAGATGCCATTTGATTAAAATAAAATGTCTATAACTGAAAATTTGTTGAGAAGTCATTACTTCCAGCTATAATATTTTATAACTGTATACTTTTTTTAATCCTGGGGGAAATTTTTACTATAATTTCTAAAAGTGAAATCTCATTTATAAATATACTAAAATATTAAACAATATTTTAGGTAAACTGCTGTATACCTTCTAAAATGAAATGCAGGTCAGGGGGGGATGAAGGGGTATTGATTAAAAACATTCGCTTTGTATGAATGATGGCGAAAGATGTCAAAGCTTAGTTCTACTAAAACATTCAGTGCCAAATTATACACTGTATTAAACAACATAAGAAGCATTAAAAATTAATAACAACTCAGCATTAAGTCCTGTTTATACTGTCAATAAAGATGATAATTGGGAAGGTTTAAAATAAAATTTGCAATAAAGGAAACAATTTAATTACTTAAAGTGCTTTTATAATATTGTGATTTTGCTTAAATTTTTATTTTAAATTATGTTAATTACTATTTGCCAAGGAAATGAGACAAGGAGAAAATGCAAGTGGAATGTAGTTACATGTGAGTTGTCAAGTGGGGATGTAACAGATACAGACTAGTATGGCTCTTCATTTTTACACTTCATCTTCCCTGGTAGCTCAGCTGATAAAGAATCTACCTGCAATGGAGGAGACCCTGGGTCTATTCCTGGGTCAGGAAGATCCCCTAGAGAAGGGATAGGCTATTCTCTCCATTATTCTTGGGATTCCCTGGTGACCCAGATGGTAAAGAATCTCCCTGTAATGCAGGAGACCTGGGTTCAATCCCTGGGTTGGGAACACCCACTCCAGTATTCTGGCCTGGAGAATTCCATGGACAGAGGAGCCTGGCAGGCTACAGTCAATGGGATTGACTGTAGAGAGCGACTTTCACTTAGGACTACAGATGTCAGCCCATTTAAAAATTCTGGAGGACAGCATATCATAGGTACTTGGGGTGTGTGTGTGTGTGTGTTTTAGTCGCTCAGTTGTGTCTGACTCTTTGCGGCCCCATAAACTGTAGTCCACCAGGCTCCTTTGTCCATGGAATTCTCCAGGCAAGAATACTGGAGTGGGTTGCTATTTCCTTCTCAAAAAAAAAAAAAAAAGTTGGGATGCGGCACTGTCAATTTAAAGAATACTCCAAGTTAAATAGTTACAGCACTGGGAGTAATAATACCACATTTTCCTTTCAGTGAGAGATATGAAATTACCTAGGACTGACTATTTGACAGCCTAGAACATTAGGAGATAGTTTCCAGACTTGAAAAGACGATACCTGAATACCATGAAGAATCTCCATGTGGACTGACTAGAGAATAGGTTAATTTCCTTTCCACTTCTGGTGTCTTAACAAAAAACTAGCTAGGAAGGTCTGAATTACCTCCATAGAACAGGCTGATGCCAGCTACTGGGTTCCAGAAGTTGTCTCTTTTCTAACCAACAGATTTCAATTGTCCCCAATCTATAAATAGGTAAAGCATAACATGGGCAAGGCCCCTCTCTACTGGCAGAGGGGCCAACTCTGCCGAGATTAAACTAAATAAATAGTGTTAACATGATATGCACATTTCTCCCAATAAATCTTGCCTGACTTTTGCAGTGTGTATCTGTGACTCCTTTACATGACAGTATGCTCATCAATGTGATTAGTTAATGGCTTTGCTATCTCTACCATTGTCAAATTATTGTTCAGTTTAAATTATGTTGCTTAAGTTCATAAATGGATTTATAGGTTAATAACGGGTTTCTACTGACTTCTCTTAATAGAGATAACCAATTGATGCAATGTTTAGATTATAAACTGCACAGGGCAAAGAAAAATAAATTCAATATATAAATGTTTCAAATAGGTAAAGAACAATGTTCAACTAAAAGACAAATGAGCTAAAATAAACTAAGAGATTTAAAAATGTATGAGGTAGGATTTTAAAACTGTGTGTGTTAGTAAAGAATAAAATACACATTTTATTGCAGATTAAGGTACTGAGTGTCATTTAACTTTCAAATTCTTAAAGACAATTAGTCATTTTATTTTAAATTTTCCATAATTAAAAATAAGTGGTTTCAATAATTTCTTATTAAAAAACCTACTAGATAAATATTTTCAAATACTGAGGTTAATAGAAGAGGGTACACTTCTTTCTCCTAAATGTAATTTAACTCAATAACCTGCTTTGTTCCCCTATTTTTTACACTTTACACCTAATCGATGACATTTTCCAATTGCAATTTGTAAGGTAAAATGAAGTAAATTGTAGGGCAAATATCTCAATAAAGGTGAATCTTGATACACAGTGGATCTTGGCATTTTATTTTAAAATTGCAGTCTCCAACTAAATTCAATCAAAAACACACTGAAAATTCACCTACTGATATCCTACAGTAGCTCGATCATCACAGCTTTTCTCTAATAATCCCTCTCACATCTGTTTTCACCAGTTGAGTCGATTTCTTACCAAGATTCAATTCTGTATTTCTTAAAAGTTATCTATGCAGCTTTACTGGTTATTATAATTACAAATTTCAATTGATGATTATTTAAAACAACAAAACATTAATATGAAAATTAAATTGTTGTATTATGAAAACAAGTTGACACTTTGGAAAAGATAAATGTAAGTTGATTTTTAAAAGTGCTAAAGAATTATGTGTGGGTGAGAAAACTGTGAAAGTTCAGTAAGAACATCTTAAACATATGGAAGAATGGTGCCCTCAGAACTGAAGGTAACTATGTTCTCACATTTACACATACACAAGCATGCGTACAAATGAACACAAAGGAATACATCAACATACCACTGAGTAGATTAGCTACCTATTCTCTAATACAAAGAACAATACTTTTATTTTTTAAATTAAAAAAAAAAAGCCTTAAAGAATAGTTGATTTACAGTATACTGTTAACTTCTGCTGTACAGCAAAGTAACTCAGTTACACATATACATATATAAATATATATGTTTACATATATATTCTTCTACATATTCTTTCCATTCTAGTTTATCACAGGATTTTGAATATGGTTCCCTGTTCTCTAGAATAGAACCATTTGTTTATCCATCCTATACCTACTAGTTTGCATGCTAATCCAAAGATTCCAGTCCTTCTTTTTCTCACTTTCCCTCCACAATGGCAATCACAAGTGTGGGTTCTCTGTATGAATCTGTTTCTGTTTCATGGATAAATTTATTCGTGTCATATTTTATATTCCACATAAAAGTAAAATTATATGGCTTTTGTCTTTCTGACTTACTTTGCTTAGTATGATCATCTCTAGGTCCATCCATGTTGCTGCAAATGGCATAATTTTATTCTTTTGATGGCTGAATAATATTCCTGTGTGTGTCTGTGTGTGTGTGTACCGCATCCTCTTTATACTTTCTTCTGTCAATGAAGATTTATGTGGTTTCTATGTCTAGGCTATCGTAAATGTCACTGCTATGAACATAGGGATGCATGTATCTTTTCATATTAAGTTTTGCCTGAGTATATGCCCAGGAGTGGGATTTCTAGGTTATACAATAACTCTTTTTACTTTTTTGAGGAACCTCCATACTGTTTTCCATAAGGGCTGCACCACTTTATACTTCCACTAACAGTGTAAGAGGATCCCCTTTTCTCAATACCCTCTTCAACATTTATTATTTGTATACTTTTTAATGATAGTTATTCTATTGGTGTGAGGTGTACCTCGTTGTAGTTTTGATTTGCATTTCTCTTATAATTAGCAATTATGAGCGTCTTTTCATATGCCTATCAGCCATATGTGTGTCTTCTTTGGAGAAATGTCTAAATAGGCCTTCTGCCCATTTAAAAACAATTTTTTTTTAAATTATTGAGTTGTGTAAGCTGTTTACATATTTTGGAAATTAAACCCTTGTCAGTTGTATCATTTGCAAATATTTTCTCCCAGTCTGTAGGCTTCTTCATTTTGTTTATGGTTTCTTTTGCCATACAGAAGCTCATAAATTTGATTAGGTCTTATTTATTTATTTTTTATTTTACTTCTATTGACTCAGAAGGCTGACCTAAGAAATATAAATATGATTTATGTCAAAGAAAGTTTTGCCTACCATCTCTTCTAGGATTTTTATGATGTCATGTCTTATATTTAAGTCTTTAAGCCATTTTGAGTTTATTCTTTTGTATTATGTGAGGAAGTGTTCTAATGTCACAGATTTAATGAGGCTGTCCAACTTTTCCTAATACAACTTGCTAAAGAGTCTGTCTTTTCCTCACTGTATGCTTTACCTCCTTTGTGAAAGAGTAATTGTCCATAGGTATGTGGGTTTATTTCCGGGTTCTCTATCCTATTCTACTGATCCATATGTCTGTTTCTGTCTCAATATCATTCTGGTTTGATTACTATAGCTTTGTAGTATTGTCTAAAATCAGAGAGGGTTATGACTCCTGCTTTGTTATTTTTCTGTAGAATTACTTTTGTGGCAATTCTGCCTTTATATTGATTATATAAATTTTAGAATTATTTATTCTAGTTCCGTGAAAAATGTCATGGGTAATCTGATAGAGATCTTATTAAATCTGTAGATTATTTTGGATGGTATATCCATTTTAAAAATATTAATTCTAATCCAGTAGCATGGAAATCTTTCCATTTATTTGAATCATCTTCAATACTTTTTATTACTGTTTTTTAGTTCTTAGCATATACGTCTTTTTGTTTTGTTTTTATATTTCTTTGTTTCTGTTGTTTTGTTTGTTTTTTAAAAGGACTTTATTTTTTATGGATATTTTAAACCTCTTTATTGGCATTCACGTGTTATATGGATAATTTTGCTTCCTTTCAACACTAGTGATTATAAAAAGAAAATCTCAGTCTTTTCAGCAACTGATTCTCACAGCACATTTGTTGCTATTGTTAAAGTTGTTCATTTTCACAGCATTATAAAAAAAAAAATGTGATCCAGGATGAAACCCGGCTTGTAAAGTCACAACTTACAAGTGAATTTTAAACATAGTCTGGAAGATTCTATTCATCCCTTTGTAACATGCAATTCTATGAATCAAATATAAATGTGATAATTTTAGATCGCTTTTGCAATTGCATCACCAACAAATGGTTTGCTTAAAAATATAGTTGTAGTTTTAAAAGCACACATACTTCCATAATCTTTTAATACCCCTTGTGAGGTAGAGCAGAACAAAAAAAGCAGTTTTTTTTCACTTCTGAAAAATACATCCTCTATCAAAACCTTTCTGTTCTTCTTTTTTTTTTTTTTTTTTGTTTTTGTTTTGTTTTTAATTTTTTTATTTTATTTTTAAACTTTACAATATTGTATTAGTTTTGCCAAATATCGAAATGAATCTGCCACAGGTATACATGTGTTCCCCATCCTGAACCGTCCTCCCTCATCCCTCCCCATACCATCCCTCTGGGTCATCCCAGTGCACTAGCCCCGAGCATCCAGTATCGTGCATCGAACCTGGACTGGCAACTCATTTCATACATGATATTATACATGTTTCAATGCCATTCTCCCAAACTTCTCACCCTCTCCCTCTCCAACAGAGTCCATAAGACTACTTTTGGCCACAGCAATCAGAGCAGAAAAAGAAATAAAAGGAATCCAATTTGGAAAAGAAGAAGTAAAACTCTCACTATTTGCAGATGACATGATCCTCTACATAGAAAACCCTAAAGACTCCACCAGAAAATTACTAGAACTAATCAATGATTATAGTAAAGTTGCAGGATATAAAATCAACACACAGAAATCCCTTGCATTCCTATACACTAATAATGAGAAAACAGAAAGAGAAATTAAGGAAACAATTCCATTCACCATTGCAAAGGAAAGAATAAAATACTTAGGAATATATCTACCTAAAGAAACTAAAGACCTATATATAGAAAACTATAAAACACTGATGAAAGAAATCAAAGAGGACACTAATATATGGAGAAATATACCATGTTCATGGATTGGAAGAATCAATATAGTGGAAATGAGCATACTACCCAAAGCAATTTATAGATTCAATGCAATCCCTATCAAGCTACCAACAGTATTCTTCACAGAGCTAGAACAAATAATTTCACAATTTGTATGGAAATAAAAGGACTTTATTTTTTGAGCAGTTTTTGGTTCATAGCAAAATTGAGGGGGTCAAAGAGAGAGTTCTCATATAATCCAAACATGTGCTTCTATTTATCAGCATTATTTTAACTATTCTAGGTTCTTTGCATTTACATATTAATTTTAGCATCTACACATCAATTTTTTAAATGGGATTTTGACCAAACTTTACATTGAGTCTGTAGAGTAATTTTATAAGTTACCACTTAATAAATTGAATCTTCCTATCCATGAGCATAGAATATCTCTTGATTCATATATTATTTTTCCCTCTACAGTGTTTTTAAGATTTTTCTTTACTTTTAACTTCTATTTTTTGTTGTTTTTGTTAAATTAATTTTTAGACACTTTTCTGCCTATATTCTTGGCTCTATCTCTATGACATGCCAAACATACATACCTTAGACTGCTTGATATTGTCCTACAGGTTACTGAGTCTCTTTATTTTTAAATCATTTTTTTGTGTGTTGTTTATGTTTCTATTTGTCTTTAGCTCAGTTTTCATATCAGTAAACTCATTTTCTCATTTTTATTTGTTTCTCCTTATAGTTTTTATTCCTTGTTACAGTAATATGCATTTCTGTAGAAATATAGGTTGTTGTTGTTTTTTTTTTTTAACTCCTTCAGTATTCTCACTATCTCCTTTTTGAATTCAGTGTCTGTTAGACTAAAGATATCTTTCTTATTGTTCTTTCAGGAATATTCTCTTGATCTTTTAATTGGGAGCATTTCTTCTGCTTCTTCATTTTACCTTTATTTATTTATTTATTTTTCTCTATGAGTTTAAGAGAAACAATTATGACCATGGTCTCAGAGGGCTATCTTTCTATGAGAGTGCCCCTGTGTATCCTGTCTGGGTTTAATATTTTTTGGTGTGAGGGTTGCCTTTAATGTGGTTGCCAGCAGTCTCTTCCAGGAGTATACACTGGCTGTTCATTCCCTTAATAGGAGGTGTGACTGGTGTTGTGGTGACCAAAGCCTGCATTGGATAATGACAGGGGCCTCCACACTCCAGATCCTTTAAGTTGTCTCCACACAGCCAATAGCAGACCTCTCCCTGGATCTGTTTTCTAAGCCCTATGTTTTAGTACCCAGCCTGTTCATAGCAGAGGAAGCATGTCTTAGGTTGGGGTCTCTCTGTTTTGCCTATCAAAAAGGTGGTTGTGCTCTCCTCTGAGAAGCTCCTTTCTGACTTGGCTGATCTCTCCCACCAGTCAGAGGATCTTCCCAGGGTGTGAGAAACTCCTGTTTTTTAGCTTCCTCCCGGGGTGCAGGTCCCATCCACATCTTCTTTTTCTTCTTCTTTACTTTTTTTTATAAGATATCCTACTGGTTACATGGAGATCTGTCTTGTCCTTTCAGATGCCTGCAGTATTCTGCTGGTGTCAGAAGGTGTTCTGTAGGACTTGTTCCATTTGTAGGCATATTTCTGATGGATTTGTGGAAGGAGATGAGTTCCACATTGTATACCATCTTGCCATCTTGAATTTATATACCTATAATGCTTTTTTTTTTAATTTTAAAATGTGGATTAAATCCATTGTCTGTGTATTTTCTATAAAAAGATCAGTATTTGCACAGCATGATTGAAAAAATTATACAATATTCTTGTATATTCTTGTATTCTTAGAATACAAGATGTATTCTAAGAATCACTTGTATATCTTGGTATATTTGAATGAGTGAGTGAGATAATCTTCAGTCATGTCCAACTCTTTGCCACCCCATGGTCTGTAGCCTGCCAGGTTCCTCTGTCCATGGAATTCTCTAGGTAAGAATATTGGAATGGCTAGCCATTCCCTTCTCCAAGGGATCTTCCTGACTTAAAGATCAAACTCAGGTCTCCTGCACTTCAGGCAGATTCTTGACCATCTGAGCCACCAGGGAAGCCCATATTTGAATGTATTAATGCATTTATATACAATATTTGAAGAATTGACTTGAAATGATTACCATAATAAATATGGCAAATATATTCACATTAAAAAAACAAAGATAAAATATATTCAGGAAAGCATAAGGCTGAGTATACAAGTATACATGCCACAAATACTTTTCAGTTAATAAAATTGGATCATTTATTTGATTTTAAGTTTCTTTGCAAGTAGATCAAATAGGATATCAACATAAATTACTATTTTCACAGGCTCAAAAGGACTTACCTATGGAAAAGAACTGAAAGGTCAATGAGTGTCCTGTGATTTCAGTCAGTAGCATATGAAAATCACACCGATGGTCTATATCATTGTCACATAATTACTATCACTTTTTTCTTGCTGATAAAGGCACTTCTCCATCTTGTTCAGACATTTTAGAAATATAATTTTACACTAAAATACTGCACCAGAGCTTATACAGTCATACATGAAAATGATATTATGTGCATGCATGGAGAAGGAAATGACAATCCACTCCAGTATTCTTGCCTGGAGAATCCCAGAGACAGGGGAGCCTGGTGCACTGCCGTCTATGGGGTCGCACAGAGTTGGACACGATTGAAGCAACTTAGCAGCAGCAGCAGCATGCATATGAAGCAGTACCCAAACATGCACAGTACACAGAACTAACAGAAGTAAAGTAAAGTTTACAGTTAAGCCTTTTGTTTAAGCTTTAAACTACTCCAGTTATGTAAAATATGGTTCAACAATGGATTCAGCTACATATTAATTAAAAAACGTATGAGTAAAAGGATAAATTACTTTTAGAGCTATTCTAACTTTCACAACTTGCAAGTTTTCAAAATTCTGTTCAGAACTGAAGTCTTATAACATGAAGTAAAATGAAGTGACAACCTCCAAAAGTGTGTATTATGTTTCTCAAAATTAAACATTTGCTAAACTAATGCTCATTACAGCATGACAACTGAGAAATAAAAGACACATGCAACTTAAAACAGAAAACATCTGTTCTGTCTATACTTCATGTGGAGATCATTACTGAAAATATAGGTCAATTAATTTCTTTGTTAGCTTTCACTTCACAGGGATCACTTAGAATGCTGGATTCTACTGAAGATATTCATTAGTGAAAACAAGAAAACTAATTTTTGAATAATTCTCTGTTAGTTAAAAAATAATGACAAAAAGGAACTTCACTGTGTTCTATTCAGCTTCTCTCCACTGTAATCATATCAAAGCATCAGAAACTCATCCTTCAAGCTATCCAATCTCCATCTCACCTATGTCATCACATAATATTTCCAGGAAAGGGTGTTTCCTTTCCTTTCATAATTTCCACAATCCCAATTCATATCAGGAAAGGTGAAACTACCAACTGCTCTCATTTTAGATTACTAGCTTACTACATATAAAACATTTATGGCACCCCACTCCAGTACTCTTACCTGGAAAATCCTATGGTCAGTGGAGCCTGGTAGGCTGCAGTCCATGAGGTCGCTAAGAGTCGGACGTGACTGAGCGACTTCGCTTTCACTTTTCACTTTCATGCATTGGGGAAGGAAACGGCAACCCACTCCAGTGTTCTTGCCTTGAGAATCCCAGGGATGGGGGAGCCTGGTGGGCTGCCGTCTATGGGGTCGCACAGAGTCGGACACTACTGAAGTGACTTACAG
The DNA here is from genome assembly GCF_032452875.1 of Bos javanicus. NCBI lineage: Eukaryota > Metazoa > Chordata > Mammalia > Artiodactyla > Bovidae > Bos > Bos javanicus. The sequence continues at coordinate 76,521,719 of NC_083874.1, read as the reverse complement.
TACAGTACAGTACCAGTAAAACACTTGTGAAGACAGTCATTTATATATATATATATATATATATATATATATATATATATATATAAAATATACTACATATGGAGATCAAATAGGAAATCAACAGTGTATTATATATGTATATAATATATACATATATATAATATTTATTTATAACACTGTGTCTTGAACTACTGTATTAATAAATTTTTACATGATGAAACATAATTTAAGTATGAGATAAAAATAAAATAGTATTTTAATATTTATTTTAATATTTAATATTTTAATTGCCTGCTAAGCATGATTACTAATTATACCACTAATAATAGTGGGTATTTTTATATACACCAAATTGTCCTCCTAATAATTTGATTTTGGCCACCTTTTACAAAGTTAAGGTCATAATTATTTGACCTCATTATGTTGGTGACCAACACTTTATAATTAAATTTGAGGCATAACTGCCATTTTTTGTTGATTGCTGTGTCTGCAACATTAAAATGTTCTTCAACTACCTTTTAAAATATTCATCCATTTTTCAAAGTTAAGCTTAGTTAAAACTGGATGATATAATCCATGAATCCACTAACCAGGTAGACATAAATATCAATAAGTAACAGTGAACTGAAAGCTAGAAGGAATGAGGGCTACACTGCCATCACTGCCGCTTTGAAATCATACTCCCCTGAGAATGCTTTACTAATCAAGTATGACACAGGACCACATGACACACAGACTAAATCCCAGTGCCTGACCAACCCACATAGTAAGTAATATATCAAACCTCATATAACCAAGCTCACTATTTTAATACTGCAGATTAAAAGCAAACAGAAGAAGTGCTAGTATATATTTTTGATATCCCAATGGGTTGTGATTGCCAAGTCCTGGTTATACATATAACATTTCCAAGATTGTAATTCAATAGCACAGGTCTGATCATATACCTATACTTCCTAAAAATGTGAGTGGCTGTCTACTGCTTAGTCAAATTATTTTTACACTCAAAACAGTTCACATTATAATTCCATTCTATATTTCCTAATTATTATACATGCACCATTTGTTCTAATCACTTAGAAATACTAATATTTTTTAAAAATACATACCATACCCTCCCATCAATGGGTTTCTGTTCAAGATACACCTTCCGTCTAAAATATTACTCCGATTTCTATTTCCACCTAACAAAACACTTTCCATTCTTCAACGATCACTTCAAATGTTATCTCAATGGAGCTTTTTTAGATTTGATAGATAAATTAATATCTAGCCTTCGTTTAATTTTAGTTATATTTCTCTCATACTAACCATACACTGATTCAAAGAGGATGTGGATTAACACACAGTATAATTGCTATGTCAGGCTTAGGTGTGATGGAGTTGGCAGGTGAAATGAATTGGGGATCTTTTCTTGTCCATTATTGGAGCAAGTGAGGAAATTGGCTGAAGATCAATATCAAGAGCCTCAGGTTCAAAATTTCTGAAATGACACATCTTCAAAATACATATGTTCAGTGAAATGACTAAAGTACTCTGCAGATAAAATTAAATAATCATACTTTCTCCTTTGAATTAATTTTTTTCTTAACTTTAAGCATCCCCCTACAGATATTTCTTAAGCCTTTGATATCTGAACATTTACATGTACTACAGTATATAATTTCTCTCTTTTTTTTTTTCAGTTATTTGAGATTGAATATACTGGTATATACTGCATTTTTCAAAGCACAAAATTATTTCCAGTAGTGAAAAACTGTGGAAGCCCATATTCCACATTAGTCATTGGCAACATTTATCCATAAAGTGATAGGTAGTAAATGTTTCAGGCTTTGTGAATAACAGGGCAATTATAACTATTCAGCTCCAATTAAGTAGCCACATAAACAAATGAGCCTGACTGCATTTCAAGATATATATCTTCCTTCACAGACATTGAAGTTTTAATATACTTTTTATACGTAAAGAAATATGCTTTTTTTAAAATCTTTTTTCCAACCACTTAAAGAGGGTAAAAGGTATTCTTAACTCAAGGGCTATACACAAATAGACAATGGGATAAATTTGAACCATGGCCCACAGTTTGCCAGTCTCTGTTCTAGCTCATAGATTTCCAAATCACCTGTGCCAGATGCTAACTTTGGGACAAATCAAAAGTAAAGAGGATGAGACTCCATATCAGAATGTTATCACCTTATACTTTTGTAGGGAAGCAAGCTTTGCCATCCCAAAATGTGGTTTTTGGCACAAGGATTATTTTAAATGAACAGAAGACTCAGGGAGTTTTTCTTGTTTCCTCCCACTTAGCTGCCTAAGGAATTTAGAGAGAGGGCCTGGCCCAGAAAGAGCACTATCACGAGATACCCACAAAGACTTTGGGCTAGGTGTGGTGGGGAACACTTGTCAGGGCCTAGAGATCAGAGTCCCACTCTGTATCACACTGCCTCTTTTAGGCCCAGCAAACATTTGTTTACCAAACATTTGCTTTTCCACCTCCACAGCAACTGCCTTCCTCCCCTTTGAAATCCCAACCCTTCACTTCCACCTCAACATCCTCTTTTGTCTTTAGCTGAAGATAGAATTTAAGGTGAGAGTTCCAGCAATTCTGAAAAGTTACTAAGTTTTCCTGGGTCTCTTCCAAGTATAAACTTGTTAAACTATTGTTTGATTTTCTCCTGTTACTTTTTCTCGTATCAATTAAATTCTTAAACCATTCAGAATAATCCAGAAAGACAAAGGGAAGTTTTTGCCCTCTCTCTCTCTTTCTCTCTCTCTCTCTCTCTCTCTCTATATATATATATATAGTTTGTTTGTTTGTTTGTTTTCTTTTGAGCACCAAAGTTGTGAAAGAAGAAAAAGAACTGAGTTAGGGACCTGAATAAGGTGAACTCAAAAACACAAATAAGAAACTAACTTTAGGATAAGCTGAATTAATCCTAATATCTGATTTTATAAGTAGATAAATTAGGGATCCCCAGAGAAAGAGAACCAAGAATGGCTTTCTTGACATTAGAGAAACCATTTTGACATAAGTCATTTTGTGTTCTATGTCTGGCCATAATGCTTAACCTTGAATAGGACTCAGTAATCAGTGATTATAAGAAAAGTAAGGGAATGCAGTAACAAAGGAAAAACAGTCAAGAAACAATAGTTCAGCAATAAAAGAGTCTTACTTCCTCCCCAAGGAATATACCCAGCAATCTATTACAGTCTTTGAGCTCTGCAGGACTGAGGGCCCTACCCAGGTAGAAGACGGGATGATGCTGCTGCTCCTATGACTTCAGTCAACTAAATCTTGGACTCAGTCAATCTTTGCCCCAAGTCAATGGTGAATTCTCCTCTGCTCAATCCCCTCATGAATATGCATATACCCTTAGCTTAAAATTTCCTCAATTATGTTGTTCAAGGAGATATTGCTTTGAGAAAAATTCCCAGGGTTCTCTTTACTTCTTGCAAGTAGCAACAAATCCTTATTTCTCCCAGCTTTGGCTTGGTTGTATCCTGAGTAATTCTAATTAAAAGACTGTGGATTCAAGTCCCAATCAGAGGAATATAGTTTCAAGTCCATTACAGTATTTTAAAGATAATGATATTAATTTTGATAAGTTGATTTTTTTAAAGTGATTGAATACATTGTTAGACAATACAAAGAAGGCTTGTGTTTTAGGACTCAGTGTGATGATGAATTAAACCAAACTGCTAAATAAATCCATTACCACAGTAACCAAATTGTAAACTTGAATTAGACTGAAAGATGGAATTTTCTTATTTTTGGTTCATACGAATCAAAATACTAAATGACAATGAATCTTAATTTCAAAAGCTCACTTTTAATGTGTTTCAGGAAATTGTAGAAGAGAAGAATTTGCTACCATAAAATAATCCTCTTCAGTATAAGGTTTATTTTAGGCTGATAATTTTTAAGAAACTGTAGCCATAGGAGACCCTGGAGAAGGAAATGGCAACCCACTCCATTATTCTTGCCTGGAGAATCCCATGGACAGAGGAACCTGGCAGGCTACAGTCCATGGGATAGCAAGAGTCGGGCACGTCTTAGTGACTAAATCACCACCAGCAGCCATAAGAGAAGCTCTGAACGCGAGTCAAATATACCCTTTGTAAAAGATTTACATTTGAAAGGGAAATCTTTTGCAAGTGTGTCTCCCCAGTTGTACCAGCAAGACGGAGATGACTCTTATCAGTGGAGAAGGTGCTTGCTGCTGCTGCTGCTAAGTTGCTTCAGTCGTGTCCGACTCTGTGCGACCCCATAGACGGCAGCCCACCAGGCTCCCCCGTCCCTGGGATTCTCCAGGCAAGAATACTGGAGTGGGTTGCCATTTCCTTCTCCAATGGAGAAGGTGCTTAGTCCCTGCCATGTCACCCTTTGTGACTCCGTGAACTGCAGCCTGCCAAGCTTCCCTGTCCTATACTATCTTCCAGAGCTTGCTCAAACTCATGTCCACTGAGTTGATGATGCCATCCAACCATCTCATCCTCCAATACCCACTTCTCCTTCTGCCCTCAATCTTTCCTGGCATCAATGGAGAAGGCATGGACTTAAAATCTGCATAACAACTTTTTACTGTGCTTTTCTAGGTAACCTCTTGTAACAGATTTTCCAATTTTCAACATCTTTGTGTCTTTACCTGGAAAAGAGATTTAAGGTACAGGGTCTGGCCAGGTTAGAGTGTTAGTTTCCCTGTTTCTCCCACGTGTACATGCCCTTTAACTGTGGTTTGTTTTTCTCATGTTAAACTGTTATTTGTGAATTTAATCCTTTGGCAATCAAAAGAGCACAGAAGGAGAGAAGGGAAAGAAATTTTTCCTCTCCAACAAAGTATTCTCAAAGCTGATATATAAGAAGAGTCATAGTTTGAATTTATGGCAGTAATTTGAATATTCTTTCTATTTTCCAAATACTAACTGTGGTCAGGCTATTAAACTGGTGAAATATAAGAGATTACCTTGTCCGTTGTAATATGGCTGAAGATATCTTGGCTAAAGAATTATGAAGTGACACATATAATCTCTTTTCTATCTCTGACTAAATAGAGGGGAAACACAAAATAAATCTGGCAGGTGAAAATAAAAAGGGGAAGGAAAAGAAAAGAGACAAATAAATGTGAAAAAAAATGAATGTTTGCTCTAATATATTTTAAATACTTAAAAGCACCTTTTGAATAAGCAAATGTTAAGCTCTGAATTCTTAAATAAAATTTACTCTCTTGAAAATACAAGGCATTTTTTAAAAAGTCAGTGAGGACATAGAACCAAGAACTTGTTGAGAGTGTTTCCAGATTTCTCTCAATGGACATTTGTCTCCCTGATTTAGGAAAATAATAGCTTGCTGTCATTTTCAGCTTTAGGTCATTTGACTTAAGGCTTAGATAAAGATACAAAATCAAGTCACTGAATCTGAGATAAGATCGTACCGTTTGAGACAGAAAGGAAGCGGGTAGGGCACAACCATTAAAAATATGACACAATCATTAAGAAGAACAGGATACTACAAAACCAGTTAGAACCCACTAGGCCCAAGATGGTGGAAGATTGGACTTTCAGTAGACCTTCAGCCTCATTATATGCTCATTGTAATACATTAGTTAAATGAGTCATCATGAAGCTGTTTACCTCAGATTGGGACTTGAACCTATGTGCTTAGGACTTAAACCCAGACAAAACCGAGTTTAGAACTCAAACCCAAGAGGCTAGGACTTGAACTTGGTCAAAACCCTGCTTGGGACTTGAACCCATGTAACTGGAACTCAAATCCAACTCATGGTCTTCCAACTGAGATCACAGACCTGGTCTCAGAACCTGATATAATTCAGGTTCTTGATGGCTCATCACAGAAAGAATTCAGTGAAAGACAAAAGGATAGGTAAGAAGTAGATTTATTCAGTGTGGGCCATAACAGATGGTGAATGTAGCCTCAAAATGTCGTTTGGTTAACTTTTATGCTTGTGTCCACTCATAGTTGCTTCACATATTGGACGACTCTGCAACCCAATGAACTGTAGCCCACAGGCTCCTCTGTCCATGGATTCTGCAGGCAAGAATACTGAAGTGGGTTGCCATTTCCTCCTCCTGGGGATCTTTCAAACACAGGGATCAAACCCACGTCTCTTATGTCTCCTGCATTGGCAGGCAGGCTCTGAAGGGCTGGTTAATTTCATAAGCTGCTGAGGGAGGGAATTTTTTTTCCAACTATTTTGGGGAAGGGTATGGAGATATTCAGGCATTTGGCCACCACCCACTTTTTGATCTTTAAAGGTCAACCCTGGAAGTGTAATGGCACTTCTAGGTGTGTCCTTTAGCTTCCTGGTATGTTGTTGCTGTTGTTTAGTAACTCACTCCTGTCCAACTCACTGTGACTCTATGGACTACGGCACTCCAGGCTTCCCTGTACTTCACCATCTCCTGGAGTTTGTTCAAACTTTTGCCTATCGAGTCAATGACGCCATCCAACCATTGCAATCTCTGTCATCCCCTTCTCCTCCTGCCTTCAATCATTCCCAACATCAGTGTCTTTAAAATGAGTCAGCTCTTTGCATCAGGTGGCCAGGATATTGGAGCTTCAGCTTCAGCATCAGTCCTTCCAATGAATATTCAGGGTTGATTTACTTTAGGATTGACTGGGTTGATCTCCTTGAGTTCATGGGACTCTCAAAAGTCTTCAGCAATACAGTTCAAAAGCATCAATTCTTTAGTGTTCAGCTTTCTTTATGGTCCAGCTCTCATATCCATGCATGATTACAGGAAAAACCATAGCTTTAACTATAGAGACCTTTGTCTGCTTTTTAATAAACTGTCTAGGTTTGTCATAGCTTTTCTTTCAAGGAGCAAGGGTCTTTTAATTTCATGGCTGCAGTCACCATCTGCAGTGATTTTGGAGCCGAAAAAAAGAAATTATCTCACTATATCCATATTTCCCCATCTATTTGCTATGAAGTGATGGGACCAGATGCCATGAACTTCATTTTTTGAATGTTGAGTTTTTAGCCAGCTTTCTCACTCTCCTCTTTCACCTTCAAAAGGCTGTTTAACTCCTCTTTGCTTTCTGACATTAGGGTGATGTCATTTGCATATATGAGGTTATTGATATTTCTTGCAGCAATCTTGACTCCAGTTTGTGCTTCATCCAGCCCAGCATTTTACATGATGTACTCTGCATGTAAGTTAAATAAGCACAGTGACCAAATGCAGCCTTGACATATTTCTTTCCCAATTTGGAACCAGTCCATCGTTCCATGTACGTTTCTAACTCTTGCTTTTTGGCCTGCATAGTGTTTCACAGGAGGCAGGTAAATAACTTCTTTAAGAATTTGTCATAGTTTGTTGTGATCTACAGTCAAAAATTTTAGTGTAGTCAATGAAACAGAAGTAGATATTTTTCTGGAATTCGCTTGCTTTTTCTATGATCTAATGGATGCTTGCTATTTGATCTCTGATTCCTCTGCCTTTTCTAAATCAAGCCTGTACATCTGGATGTTCTCAGTTCACACACTTGAAGGATTTTGAACATTACTTTGCTAGCATGTGAAGTGAGTGCAATTGGATGGTAGTTTGACCATTCTTTGGCATTGTTCTTCTTTGGGATTGGAATGAAAACCGTCCTTTCCTTTTTTTTTTTTTTTTAATTTTATTTTATTTTTAAACTTTACATAATTGTATTAGTTTTGCCAAATATCAAAATGAATCCGCCACAGGTATACATGTGTTCCCCATCCTGAACCCTCCTCCCTCCTCCCTCCCCATACCATCCCTCTGGGTCGTCCCAGTGCACTAGCCTCAAGCATCCAGTATCGTGCATCGAACCTGGACTGGAAACTTGTTTCTTACATGATATTTTACATGTTTCAATGTCATTCTCCCAAATCTTCCCACCCTCTCCCTCTCCCACAGAGTCCATAAGACTGTTCTATACATCAGTGTCTCTTTTGCTGTCTCGTACACCGGGTTATTGTTACCATCTTTCTAAATTCCATATATATGCGTTAGTATACTGTATTGGTGTTTTTCCTTCTGGCTTACTTCACTCTGTATAATAGGCTCCAGTTTCATCCACCTCATTAGAACTGATTCAAATGTATTCTTTTTAATGGCTGCACATCAAAAGAAACTATTAGCAAGGTGAAAAGACAGCCTTCAGAATGGGAGAAAATAATAGAAAATGAAGCAACTGACAAACAACTAATCTCAAAAATATACAAGCAACTCCTACAGCTCAACTCCAGAAAAATAAATGTCCCAATCAAAAAATGGGCCAAAGAACTAAATAGACATTTCTCCAAAGAAGACATACAGATGGCTAACAAACACATGAAAAGATGCTCAACATCACTCATTATCAGAGAAATGCAAATCAAAACCACTATGAGGTACCATTCCATGCCAGTCAGAATGGCTGTGATTCAAAAGTCTATAAGCAATAAATGCTGGAGAGGGTGTGGAGAAAAGGGAACCCTCTTACCCTGTTGGTGGGAATGCAAACTAGTACAGCCACTATGGAGAACAGTGTGGAGATTCCTTAAAAAACTGGAAATAGAACTACCTTAGGATCCAGCAATCCCACTGCTGGGCATACACACTGAGGAAACCAGAAGGGAAAGAGACACGTGTACCCCAATGTTCATCGCAGCACTGTTTATAATAGCCAGGACATGGAAGCAACCTAGATGTCCATCAGCAGATGAATGGATAAGAAAGCTGTGGTACATATACACAATGGAGTATTACTCAGCCATTAAAAAGAAAACCGTCCTTTTCTAGTCCTGTGGCCACTGTTAAGTTTTTCAAATTTGATGCCATATTGAGTGCAGGACTTTCACAGCATCACCTTTCAGGATTTGAAATAGCTCAGCTGGAATTCCATCACCTCCACTAGCTTTGTTGGTAGTGATGCTTCCTAAGGCCCACTTGACTTCACATTCCAGGATGTCTGGCTCTAGGTAAAGGATCACACCACCATAGTTATCCAGGTCATTAAGTTGTTGTGTTTTTTTTTTTTGTATAGTTCTGCTGTGTATTCTTGCCACCTCGTCTTAATATATTCTGCCTCTGCTATGTCCATATCATTTCTGTCCTTTATTGCGCCCATCTTTGTATAAAGTGTTCCCTTAGTATCTCTAATTTTCTTGAAGAGATCTCTAGTCTTTCCCATTCTATTGTTTTCCTCTATTTCTTTGCACTGATCACTGAGGAAAGCTTTCTTACCTCTCCTTGCTATTCTTTGGAAATCTGCATTCACATAGGTCTATCTTTCCTTTTCTCCTTTGCCTTTTGCTTCTCTCCTTTTCTCAGCTATTTCTATGGCCTCCAGACAATCATTTTGATTTTTTCCATTTCTTTTTCTTGGGGATGGTTTTGATCACTGCCTACTATACAATATTACAAATCCCCATGCATATTTTTTCAGTCACTTTGTCAACCAGATCTATTCCCTTGAATCTGTCTATCACTTCCACTGTATAATACTAAGGGATTTGATTTAGGTCAAAGCTAAATGGCCAAAACTTTCTTCAACTGAAATCTGAATTTTACAATAAGGAGTTCATGATCTGAGCCAGAGTTAGCTCCTGGTCTTGTTTTTGCTGACAGTATAGAGCTTCTGTATCTTTGGATGCAAAGAATATAATCAATCTGACTTAAGTACTGACCATATGGAGATGGCCATGTGTAGAGCCATCTCTTGTGTTGTTGGAAGAGGGTGGTTGCTATGACCAGTGCATTCTCTTGACAAAACTCTGTTAGTCTCTGCCCTGCTTCATTTAGTATTCCAAGGCCAAATTTGCAATGAGTGTATACTGAGGATTGAGGTCTAGGTCTCCAAGCTATCATGGACACAGTTGGCTCTAATCAGTTTATGTTGTGTCCTCGGGCTGTGTCATTCTTTCAAAGGCTGTGCCCTGTCCCTTTCCCTCCTATTTAAATCACAGATGATATAACAGTTCTTGTTGCTGTTGTTCAGTCACTAAGTCCTATCCTACTCTTTGCAGTCCCATGTACTACAGCAAGCCAGGCTTCCCTGTCCTTCACCATCTCCCAGAGTTTGCTCAAACTTATGTTTATTGAGTCAGTGGTCCTATACAACCATCTCATCCCCTGTTGCTCCCTTTTCCTCCTACTCTCAATCTTTCTCAGCATCAGGTTATTTTCTAATGGATTAAGCAATCTGCATCAGGTGGCCAAAGTAGTTGGAGCTTAAGTTTCAGCATCAGTCCTTCCAATGATATTCAGGGTTGAGCTCCTTTAGTATTGACTAGTTTGATCTCCCTGCTAAGGGACTCTCAAGAGTCTTCTCCATACCACACCTGAAGAGCATCAATTCCTCACAACTCAGCCTTCTTTATGGTCCAACTCTCACATCTGTACATGACTATTGGAAAACCCATAGGTTTTACTATATGGATCTTTGTTGGCAAAGTGATTTTTCTGTTTTGTAATATACTGTCTAAGTTTGTCATAGGTTTTCTTCCAAGAAGTAAGTGTCTATTAATTTTGTGGCTGCAGTCACTGCAGAGACTTTGGAGCCCAAGAAAATAAAATCTACCACTGTTTCCACTTTTTCCCCATCTATTTGTCATGAGTGATAGAACCAGACACCATGATCTTATTTTTTTAAATGTTGATTTTTAAGACAGCTTTTTCACTAATAACTGTTCCTTGGCCAACCATAAAAGACCAAAACGTGGGTGATGTCCCAATTCTTAGAAATCCCCATCCCCTTCTACAAGAGAGTTAGAATATTCCTCCTACTCAGACTATGAAATTATGCAATCCATAAATATTAACTACCCCTACACCTCAGGCCTCTCTCACCTTCTCAGATGGCCCACACTCTGTCTGTGGCATGCATATCTCTTTTAATAACCCTGCTTGCAGTTTACTTTGGCTTGCTCTTGAATTCTTTTCTGAGCTGAACCAAGGACCCTCATCCCAGGGACTCAGTTGAGACCTGGAACAAGACCATCCTTTCGTATCCATTTTTTTTCCCACTTTGATGTCATGATAATAATGACTACTTCTGCTATTGTGTTTACAATCACCTAATAGGGCACCAGTGAAAATAAAACCCCTGGAGATGGGAGTATTCTTTCATATTTTCATTGAAATCACATGTGATATAAGAGAAAACGATTTTGTAGTACTCTAGAGTCCTAGGTAGTGCTAGTGGTAAAGAACGTGCCTGCCAATGTAGGAGACATCGAAGGCCTGGGTTCCTTCCCTGTACCGGGAAGTTCCCATGGAGGAGAGCATAGAAACCCACTCCAGTATTCTTGCTGGGAGAATCGCATGGACAGAGCAGGCTTGCAGACTCTAGTCCATAGGGTCACAAAGAGTTGGACACTATTGAAGTGACTTAGCACAGAGTCTAATTTACTTTTTGAACAAGAGCCATGCCGAATAAGATTCCTTGACAAAAACAGATGTTTCTTTAAGAGACACTCAAACAAGGTAATATGCTTAAAATTGGGGAAATATTTAAAGAAAGATGAATCTAAACTGACATTGAAATATTTCTGATGATGGCCAAAATACATGGAACACGTGGTTTCCAACTTATAAAGGATTTACTCATTGAAATATTTCTGATGATGGCCAAAATACATGGAACACGTGGTTTCCAACTTATAAAGGATTTACTTGCATGTTACCCTACCTTCCTCTCCTTTGGACGCACAATTCCCATTCTACCACCTGTACTAGATATTAGTTCCTAAAACACATATTTGAATTTCCTGATTTTATGAAACAAAAAATATGTATATTTAACAAGAATAAATTATCTCAAAACACTGTATAAATGAAAAGCTTGCTAAATATATTTTCTTTATTTTTTTCTATATTATCTAAGTATTAAATATACATTTCTATTATTTACTATTAAAATTTTATTTAAATTTATTTATATTACATGTTATTTTTGGTTTCATTTTTAATCACTTCTTTAAAAGAAGTTATATATCTGATAAAAACATAATAAGTACAGAAGAATAAAAAAAAGGAAAAATTAATATTGCATGTGAAGAGGGGGCAGTGGCAAACCAAAGTATTAATATATCCATGGAAAAGATGTTAGCTTGCTAAAGGACTGTGAAAATTTTCAAAGAGCAGGAGGAAAAACTAAGGCCTAGAAGAGAAAAGGAAGACCTAGAATGTGCACAGCAATTATGTACAAGTAGAAAAAGGTTGTAGCAAGTTCTGAAATTTCCATTTCCCAAAATTATCAACTAAACTATTTTAGAAATATTAGTGATATTATAATGGGGAAAAAATAACCTAGGTGTTACTGTGAATGGACAACCAAAAACCTTGAATACTAATTGCCCAGAGAGGTTCTTTGACAAATGAGATATTATTTTGACTTTGGTTTGAAAAAAAACTGTTTTTACTTAAAATTTCTAACAGTACAAATATAATCAGAAATAGAGAAGACTGAATGTGGACTATACAAATATATGAAAAAATTATTTGGCATGATTCCATGCTTTCTTTTGCACAATAAATGTTTGTTATTACAGGAATGAAATTACTATTACTTTGAAATATATCTCTCACATGGGTTGAGAGCTAATCTAAGAATTATTAAGTGTTGTGAGTACTTTGGAGTTGGCCAGTGTACTTCACTAAGTTAGAGAGGAAAAAAAAATACAGGTGTTTGATTTCTCTACAGAACACTATGTCTGACACAAGTCTTTTCATAAAGGAAAGGAACAAGCTGAAAGAATTATTGAGACTCTTCCAACTAAACAAAAATAACTATATCTGAAGAGACCTTTCTTCTTTATGGGTGAGGAGTAAAATTGTGAGTTCCTAAGAATTTTTAATGATGTACAATTGGAAACAAATTATAGGACATTTGTTGAAGTTTCTTCTTAGGGTAAGAAATAATAAATATGAAGACAAATTGAAGGCCTGCAATCACAATTTTGTTTTTCAAGTGACTCAAGGAGGCCCAAAGTAGGAAAACCTTGGAATGGTTTCCTACAAAGTAGAAAAGTGGACAATGATAGAGCAAGAGCATAAAGTGAAAAGTATCAGAATTGTATACATTTATTTTCCAAGTTCACTAACTAAAATCTTATGACATTTTAACTCATTTTTTAAATGGCAGATTTTAGAATATCAGTTCTTATATAAGTTAAATATTCACATAACATTCATTTAAAATTAATCTAAACATCTCCTTTAGTGCTTGCAAAAAATAAAACATTATAATCTACATTTTTTGAAATAAATTCAAATGTGGAATCAATATTCTATGATTTGAGTGTTTTCCAAAATAATCTGGGGTAAATAACATATTGATAATGCTGACTTTATACTCAATGCATTCGAAGGTCCAAATATCAACCTAACATAAATTGGGAATATAACTTCCTTATAACTTGGATATCATTAGAATTTTCTAGGCTTTTTAGTACAATGTCTACATAAGTTTGTTTAAAAAATAAGATACCTAGAGAAAAAGCAAAAAATAAATAACTGAAAAAAATGCAAGAAGATAGAAGAGGAACATGATATAATATGTATTTAAATAGGTTTACAAGAAAGCAGAAAAGTTTCTCCGCTAAAAGGAAGACACACAATTTCTCAACCACAGGAAAGAGATAACTAGTAAGAACATGCTTAATTGCACTGGGAAAAAAATAAGAAATTTAGGCTATATTTATGGAGAAATTTCCATCTTAAGAGACTACAAGTATAGTCTATAGTATAGACAAAATCTCTTTGGAGCAAGAAATGTATAGATAGTCATCTCAAATAAGAAGGTAATGCTGTGTCTAAATAAATTCTTTTCTTTCTTTCTTTCTTTTTTTTAAACTTTCCTTTCATATTTAGATGTTATAATATATATGAATCATGATAATTCACTAATTTCTGCTTTAGGGGTCATAATTTTCACCTGTTTTGATTAATGCCTATTAGTTGTAGCTCATCCTTTGTAACATTAAAATACACATAAGGAGGACAGTGGTTCCTGAATATTGTATTGTAGGACACATTTTTATTAAAAAATCTATTTTATATGCAAAGAAAACTTCCATTACACTGACAAAAAAATATCATGAATATACAAAATGATTTGCTTGGAATCAGCCAGTTAAATTACCGCCTACTATAATGTTGCTTGTGGAAAAAGATCAAGGATCTGTTCTGACACTGTGCCACAGCTAATTAAAAATGTCTTTTGAGAGAGACTTACTGAGTGGATTATTAATCTAATAAATAAATTTTAAGAGACATGCATATAATAATTCTTGAAACACACAAGCATTATTGAATACTTGGAAAACTTGGATGAGTTATTTCTATATTTTAGTTCAGTTCAGTTCAGTCACTCAGCTGTGTCCAACTCTTTGCAACCCCATGGACTGCAGCACACCAGGTTTCTCTGTCCATCACCAATTCCTGGAGCTTACTCAAGCTCATGTCCATTGAGTCGGTGATGCCATCCAACCATCTCTGTAGTCCCCTTCTTTTCCTGCCTTCTCTTTCCCAGCATCAGGGTCTTTACAAATGAGTCAGTTCTTTGCATCGGGTGGCCAAAGTATTGGAGTTTCAGCTTCAGCATCAGTCCTTCCAATGAATATTCAGGACTCATTTCCTTTAGGATGGACTGGTTGGATCTCCTTGCAGTCCAAAAGACTCTCAAGAGTCTTCTCCAACACCACAGTTCAAAGCATCAATTCTTTGGTGCTCAGCTTTCTTTATAGTCCAACTCTCACATCCATACATGACTACTGGAAAAACCATTGCTTTGACTAGATGGACTTTTGTTGGCAAAGTAATGTCTCTGCCTTTTAATATGCTGTCTAGGTTGGTCATAACTTTTCTTCCAAGGAGCAAATATCTTTTAATTTCATGGCTGCAACACCATCTGCAGTGATTTTGGAGCCCCTGAAAATAAAACCTCTCACAGTTTTCATTGTTTACCCATCTATTTGCCATGAAGTGATGGGGCTGGATGCTACGATCTTAGTCTTCTGAATGTTCAATTTTAAGCCAACTTTTTCACTCTCCTCTTTTACTTTCATCAAGAGGCTCTTTAGTTCTTTGCTTTCTGCCCTAAGTGTGATGTCATTTCCATATCTGAGATTATTGATATTTCTCCTGGAAATCTTGATTCCAGTTTGTGCTTTATCCAGTCCAGCATTTCTCATGATGTACTCTGTATATAAGATAAATAAGCAAGGTGACAATATACAGCCTTGATGTACTCCTTTCCCGATTTGGAACAAGTTCAATAGTGGTTTTAGTAAGTTCAGTTCAGTTCAGTCGCTCACATGTCCGACTCTTTGCAGCATCATGAGTCTTTTCCAACGAGTCACATTTCTTTTGGTTGGCTCTGCTTGCAGTCAAAGTACTCTCTGTTCAGTATTCTTCTCAATATGCTATATAGGTTAATGTAAGTCTTCTAAGAGTTACCTATTGCAAATGATTCTCTTGCTACAATTTGATGTTATAAAATTTGCATTTTGTTCAAACTAGCTTTTAAAATGCAGTAACGTTCTTACAGAATATGAATTTTGAATCTGAATGAAGAATGAAAGGGTGCCGGTAAAGTCAAGTATGGTAAGTATGCATAAATTTAAAGAGTGAATCTTTTTACAAATTATTTTATATCTTTTTTGAAGCCAAATTAATTTTTGAAGAAGCATATATGTGAATAATATGAAAATACTGTCCAGACTGTTCAAGCTATCTTTCATTTAGGATAATTTTCAATTTAAAGAATTAATTGATTCTAAGTTCAAATATAATTTCAGTAAATGATTTAAAATAAAAGCAAAAGAATTTTAGTCATTTTGGCTAAAATAATATGACTGATTTTATTTACATGCAAAAGTTTCTCCAATCTATTTATTAGCCACAGGGTAATATTTGGAAAAACAGCCAGGTAAAAGAAATCTATGTCAAGTAACAAATTCTGACATTGAGAAAGAAAGTCAATGGGAATTAACTGACCTATGTACTTTAAAACTTGTAGCTTCTATTATCTCTCATACTCTGATATATTTAAGAAAATATGATGAGGATAAGTACTTTGGGGTGGATTAAATTTGTTTTCAATGGCTTGACAAATCAATCATGAAGTGAGATTTCTAAGATTTAGGGTGAGTATCTCTCATAAGTAATAAACTGTTTTTACTACGCATGCATGCTTAAGTCGCTTTAGTCACGGCTCTGTGACCCGCTAGGCTCCTCTGCCCATGGGGTTCTCCAGTAAGCATACTGGAGTGGGTTAAAATGCCCTTCTCTAGTGATCTTCCCGACCCAGGAATTGAATTCACATCTCTTAAGTCTAATGGATTGGCAGGTGGGTTCTCTACCACTAGCACCACTTATAGCTCCTCAATTTTAGGTTCAAATTCTTAAAAAAAAAAAAAAGAAAGAAATGTAAGTATTTATCCTGACAGTAAAATAGAACTGAACATTGGACTACATATTCAGAGACCTCCAAAAAATCAATACATCCATTTTCATAGTTTAGCAGGAACCAAAGTTGCCAAAAAATAAGTACTTGTGCCGATTTTTATTTTATAACACAACTTTTTGTTTGCAACTTTTAAAAGATGAAACATAATAATTAAATATCCTTTGTTCTACCTATCATTAATATTCACATGTACCTCATTGGGAAAACATGTCCTTGTCTTACATAAGCTGAAAGAAAAGCCAAAACCCAGGTAAATTAATATTTCTAAAAGTACTTCAAAGGTTGGAAAACATAATTTTAAATTCTACCATTTAGTTTTAAGTTCTTGACAAAGATCACCAAAGTTAGTTTCTATATATCAGAAGAAAAAAATAATCAAGTAAGCAATCATTGCCATAAGTGTTGCCTTTTTTCTTTTGTGTAATCTGTCCACATATCAAGACTCAATTTATTAGTCAATAACTACTCTCTGTTTTAAAATGGGATACCTCCTGCCATATCAATAAATAAGAATGTAAGAGCAATCAGTGATTTCAGGCCTTCAAATGTGAATAAGGTCTCCCAAAAGGGAACACAATGCTTGTGATCCAGCAGATTGCTGAGGAGTTAGGGTGATGGGAGAAGTCAAAAACATGGGATGCTGGCTCCAGATAGCCGAGATGAATGTAAAAGAAATGACTAATTATCCCAGACTTTTGCATCTTCCCAAAACCTAAAAAAAAGAGTGCTAAGTTCTTTAATTTGATATCTGGTTTTCCTTCCTTAACAATAATCTTTGAGAGGCAGATCGCCTGCCCCTTTTGTTGCAAACTTATACATAATAGCCTGACTCCCTGTTCCACATCCTCAGAGCAGTTTCTCAGGCCTACCTGAAACGAAGTCTCCTGGGCTCAGAGTCCTAACATTCCCACCAAATAAAGTAACTCTCTACTTTCAGGTTGGGACTAATTTTTTTTTAGTCAATGCTGGGAACTCTTCCTTTTTCCTTTTTCATTTTTCAATAGCAGTATAGAAATAAATTGAAGGAATGAAACATTTGAAAAATATGTCAGGAGAGTTATTTGGAGACTGCTTTTGACAATATTAACATGTTTGTCCTCTTAAAAACATAAATGAATGATTATGCAAAGCACATGGGAAAAAGAAATATGAACACAGAGAACGGTGACAAGCCTAGCAGGAAAATGAGATGTGCCTGAATGTTTTACTCCATTGCACTGGAGAAAAGTCACTAATCACTATGGGAATTAGTAACAATTTTCTTTTAGCTGATATATCACTGGAAATATTTGATTTTCATTTAACCTACTTAAATTGAACATTTTTATTTGAAAAGTTGAATGCATTCACAAAGTGGAATAAAGTTCAAGAAAGAGTATCCAAATTTTCTGTTTTACTAAAATTATATTAGTATTGCATCTAAATAAATTTTAGCATGTTATAACCATAATTTTTAAATAAATTATCTTTGGTAACAAATTGTCCTGTAAGTGGAAACTCTTTCAAATTTATTCTTTTCATTTTAATCAGCAATCTTCAATAAAGAGGATTAGAGTATTAAAATATTTCCACATTAAATATTTTGTTATATTAAAAATAAAATTTGAAATAAATATTAGAGCTATATAAAATAATTTTATAATAGTTACTTGCAATTTTGGAAGTATTACAACTACATTGTTCCTTCAAATTCTACTTTCCAATATCACACATTAATTTAATAAAACTAATACCAAACTGTGTTAGAAGATTCTCTTTGGAATGATGCCATTATGGGATTATTCATCTCATCTTTTTGATGGAAATAATCTCATATAGATATAAATTTTATTGAATAGGGCACCTGGCTGAACAAAATATAACTGCAATATCCTCTAGTCAGCAGTAGAATTTATTGTCTGACAAGAGCCACAGAGTACAATTAGGACATTAAGAAAAATGATCGGAAAGCCAGGCTGACCATCACCGCTACCAGTTCATCTTCTGAGGACCACTTGAACATTTCTCAGCCTGTGTCCCTATGGAGTGGATTTGAAGGATCTAAAACACAATACCTTTATACAGTGTGCAGCTGACTGGTTCAGAAACAAAGTAAA
Source organism: Bos javanicus (assembly GCF_032452875.1). Taxonomy (NCBI): domain Eukaryota; kingdom Metazoa; phylum Chordata; class Mammalia; order Artiodactyla; family Bovidae; genus Bos; species Bos javanicus. The sequence goes on along the minus strand of NC_083874.1, from coordinate 76,503,179 downwards.
CACAAAGTAACAAAAGCATAGTATCTATCTTTAAAAGGCAGTTCTCAGTAATGCTTCACGTTGGCAATTTTTTAGTTTTTACTTTGAAGTTAAGTATATAAAGACATAATTTTGTGTATAGTTGGTAGCTCAAAAGAACTTTCATTGTAATAGAGGATCCTTGGAGAATTTACAGAATCCTCTTCAGTCAATTGCAATTCTGATGTTCTACATGGTTACAACATTTTTTTTTTCATTAACGTCTAATTTACAAGCACAAACCATTCTAAATGTTTCAGAACAGATGTAGGAAATAATTATAATTTATATTGAAATCTTCATCTTCTAGTCACATAGTTTTAAACCATCTATCTTAAGAGAAAAAAAAAATCTTACTGAAGAGAATTATAAAGAAATAAAAAAAGAAAAAGAGGTGCCACAATTTTAGCTATCCAGTCCTACCAATTTACCTATTATTGCACAGATGTGCAATACTTGCTGTTTTGACCTGTTTGGTTTATAACAAGATGTGCGACACTGATAAGACAATCTGTACTTATTTAGATATGCTTTTTCATGGAATCTCTCATTATAGCCCTTGGACATTTAGTTGAATGCTTTGATGGTTTTTCAGATTTTGTTTTCAACTTTCTAAAGGGAGATTACTTGACATGATTGACTTGGAATTTAATATGCTACACATAAAAATAAATATATGGTGGTCCAATGTTTAAGAATCTGTCTTCTAATGCAGGGGACATGGGTTTGATTCCCAGTCAAGGAACTAACATCCCACATGCCTTGAGACAACTAAGCCCATCCACCACAACTACTGAGCCTGTAGGCTCTAGAGCCCAAGCGATCTAGAGAAGCCTTGTGCCACAACTATGACCCGAAACAGTCACATAAATTGGTAAAAAAATATTTTTCTTTAAATACAAATATATAAAAAAAATTGCCATTACAAAAATACTAAAGATTAATGCTTAATATCATTACTCAATTTTTAAAAATCCAGTCAACCTGGTCAAAAAACTAAGAGTCCCACCCCCTATGCAGATTAATTTATTTTTTAAATTTAAATTTATTTATTTTAATTAGAGGCTAATTACTTTGCAATATTGTATTGGTTTTGCCATACATCAACATGAATCCACCATGGGTGTACATGTGTTCCCAATCCTGAACCCCCCTCCCACCTCCCTCCATACCTCAACATAATAAAAGCTATATATGACAAACCCACAGCAAACATTATCCTCAATGGTGAAAAATTGAAAGCATTTCCCCTAAAGTCAGGAACAAGACAAGGATGCCCACTTTCACCACTATTATTCAACATAGTTTTGGAAGTTTTGGCCACAGCAATCAGAGCAGAAAAAGAAATAAAAGGAATCCAAATTGGAAAAGAAGTAAAACTCTCACTGTTTGCAGATGACATGATCCTCTACATAGAAACCCCTAAAGACTCCACCAGAAAATTACTAGAGCTAATCAATGAATATAGTAAAGTTGTAGGATATAAAATCAACACACAGAAATCCCTTGCATTCCTATACACTACTAATGAGAAAATCGAAAGATAAATTAAGGAAACCATCCCATTCATCAGGTTAATTTCTTGAGTAAACAGAATGACTGTTCTGATCTTGAATAGAAGCAAGTCATATGATTTGGATGAGCTAAAGTAATCCTCATTCAACATCAAATTTCAGTTTTATGTAGTTAGCTTGCCTCAGAATTAGCTATTATGCTTCCATTGGCCCTTACTTATCGAAAATGGAAGGAGAGTGGGGCATGTACGGCATAAAACATAAAAAACACATCTGTCTGAGACCATCTTCCTCCTTAGTTTCAACTCATCTGTATTAGAATTATGGTAACATATACTTACTCCATTTTTTTACTCAGATTTCTCACTTACTATGTGCCCCAAAGTAGGCAATATAAGGGTGTTCAAACCCTTCTGTGCATGCTAGTCTTTCTATTACTGACTGCATGGACTTTAGTCTCATGATATTAAGCAAATATATCATGTAAATCATACTATTTTTCCATTAACAAATCAACTTTTATTTTTCTCTTGTATTTGCATGTACTCAGTAAGTATCTGAAAATGAAGCAGATGAAGGAAAAAATAATTTTTCATTTATTCAAAATTGTAGTAATTTGTAATTTAAGATGACACCAAAGAAAGTTTTGGAGAGGGGATATATCTAATTGTCTTTGGAAAGCTTGTCGCAGGGTGAATGAGTTTTTTCCTTTATAATTTACATTTTGATAAGGTCAACTTTCTCATGAGAAGTCCTTCATTATGCTTTTTGCAGAGAGCTCTGAACATAGGACAACACAAAAACCAAGTGTTCCTACCTTAAGGGAAATTTCTGCAGGTCTTCTGCCCAGACTTCATATATCTGCAACATAAACAGAAACACATCTAATAGTTATTTGCAGTATGTAAAAAGCATTAAAAAGCAATATTCTTCAAGTAAGCCAAAACTAAGACACTGTACCCTTTTCTCAGCAGAGATCTCTTTTAGTGGAAAAAAACAGAAGATATGATAGAGCCATTCCATTTGACTAAGACTAAAATAAATAAAATAATAATAAAGTGGAAATTTTTATGATAGTGGAAATTTCATGATATTCTGGAGCACTGAGTCCCTAAGTTTCAACTGATTCTCATATAGCAGTAAAATATAATGATTACATAGAACTTTGTAGTTTACATTTTATGATTTGATTTTCATTAAAAATAAACAAACAAACAAAAAAAAGTGAAAGATTCAGGCACTTAGGAAAAAGGTTGGCAAAAATGGATAGTAATCCGTGAGAGGAAACAAGTGTAGTAAGCCTAGGATTGCCTAGTTGGAGAAAGTTTCCAGGCTGGAGTATAGAGAAAGGAACCCTGTCAGATCCTGGTGGTCACCCTGAGATCTGGAGACAGAGTTGGAAATTTGGACAAATCAAAATGGCTAGAGTTTTCTGGGCAGAGTAGAAGAGAGAACTGTAGAGAGACAAAATTTTGGAGATGTTCAGAGAATCCCGTGAGTACTCAGTTGAGCAATGATTAGTGCATGTTGTGAAGATATTACTCATGGCCAGAAAAAGAAACATATGAAAATTAAGAGGGAGGAATACCTGATTTTCATATAAAAATGAGAACAGTGACTGTTGCTGACGGGTTGGAAAACCTCGCAATTCAAGGAACACTGATTAAAATATTAAAAAGGGAATCCTAGAAGAAATGTAACTCATCTCATCTAATGGAGCTGAAAAACAAGATCTGAAAAGATCAAGTTGTTTGCACCAACTTAACCACATCTTGAACAAAACTCAAGGATATTTATGGGGATTTAAACAGTCCATGGGATTACAAAGTCAGACATGACTGAGTGACTAACACACACACATATGGAAGTTAAAACTGTACAGCAATGAATAAGTTTATAAATATCCTAATCATGTATAAAAGATCAAAGCTGTTGACAAGTAATTTAACAATTAAGAAAAGGGAAAACAATATTCTCACTCTAGTTTTGCAGTTCATCGATATATAACTGATTTTGTGAAATATCAGCACATTGAGTAATCCATTCTTTTTATTTAGAGAGTTACACCACTGTCCAAAAAAACATATAATGGCATTTCCTAGTTCTGGTAGTTCTTTCTCCTTAAATTTTATTTGCCTGGTTTAAATGAAGTGAACATGTCATCACAAATATGAGCACAATTTTATTTTTTAAACACAATTTTATTTTTTATATATTTAAGAATATATTATATTTTAGGAAATATTAGAAACTTCTCTCCTTGCATAAAGGCATGGAATAGTGTTGCTACTGAAAAAAAAAAAAAAAGGAGTGAGGAAGAGTTGGCAAAAAAGAAAAACAAAGAATAGTACTATGCATTGGAATTTAACATTTAAATCATTTTGTCAATCTTTCGAAACTATGATGCCAGTGTTTAGGTGACTCACCACAAATGACTTTAAGTGTTGGTTCTGTGATTAGTATTGTAGATTAACATATTTACTGTCCTATGTAATTCAAGAAGGCCACTTGTTTATAATATGTTAAATAAAGTATCCCTATTGTACAATTCAGAATATTACCTATTTATAAAAATAAAATTCATGATTCAAAAAAGTAAATACAAAGGATATTAGAAGCTACTTTTAACTAAAAGAAAAAAATCATGATATGCCAAAATGTATGGAACGCAGCCAAAGCATACCTTAAAAATATATTCACAGCATTTAATGCTAATAACACAAAATAAAAAGTTTCAAATCAATTATCTATACTTTCACTTTATAAAATTAGAAAAAATAACACAGAAAACTAATACCAAATCAAATAGCCAAGAGGAAGCCATAATGTGAAGAAATTAATAAAACTAGAAAACCCATTGGAGAAGGCAGTGGCCACCAACTCCAGTACTCTTGCTTGGAAAATCCCATGGATGGAGGAGCCTGGTAGGCTGCAGTCCATGGGATCGCAAAGAGTTGGACACGACTGAGCGACTTCACTTTCACGCATTGGAGAAGGAAATGGCAACCCACTCCAGTGTTCTTGCCTGGAGAATCCCAGGGATGGCGGAGCCTGGTGGGCTGCCGTCTATGGGGTCACACAGAGTCGGACACGACTGAAGCGACTTAGCAGCAGCAGCAGCAGCAGTAAAGCCATACAGGAAAGTCAATGAAACTAAAAGCAATTTTTTAACACTTATTGTTTTAAAGAAGTTTTATGTTTACAATAAAATTGACTGAAAGGTACAGTATTTCCCTGTACCCTGCCTCCACATATGGATGTGTGTGCATGCTAAATCTCTTCAGTCATGTCTGAACCTTTGCAACCTAATGGACTGTAGCCTGTCAAGGTCCTTTGTCCACAGCATTCTCCAGGCAAGAATATTGGAGTGCTGGAGTGGGTTGCCATGCCCTCCTCCAAGAGAACTTCCTGACCCAGGGATCAAACCCATGTCTCCTGCATTGTTGATGGATTCTTTACTGCTGAGCCACCAGGGAAGCCCCCACATAACTACCCCCATTATTAATATCACTCACCAGAGTGGTACTTTTCTTTCCTTTATTTATTCTTTAACCAAAGCTGAATTACATCAATACAGTATCATCACCCACGATCTATAGTTTACTCTGGGATTCACTCTTGTATTGCACATTTCATAGATTTGGACAAATGTATAACGAAATATCAATATATCCATTGATAAAATATCATACAGTGTTTTCATTACCCTAAAATCTTCTGAGTTCTAACAAATTATCCCTTCCTCCAATCTTAAAAACCACTTATTTTTTATTGCCTCCATAGATTTTACTTTTCTAGAATGTCATATAGTTGAACTCATACAGTATGTTTCCTTTTCAAATAGCCTTTTCAGCCTTTTAACTGAGCAATATCCACTGAAGTTTCCTCCACGTTCTTTCTTAACTTGATGGTTCAGGTCTTTTTAATGCTGAATAATATTCCACTGTCTGGATGTACCACAATTTATTTATTCATTCACCTACTGAAGGAAATCTTGGTTGCTTATACATTTTGATAATCATGAGTAAAGCTGATATTAACATCTGTGTGCAGGTTTTTGCATGGGTTTATTTTTAATTCATATGAGCAGTCACCAAGAAGTATGACTGCTGGGCCATATGGTTAGAGTACATTTAGTTTTGAAAGAAATCACCAAATCATCTTCCAAAGTGACTATACCATTGTGCATTTCCATCAGTGATGTATAAGAGGCAGTTGGATATCATAAAGAGAAAGGAAAAACAACACTTATTCTCTACTGGGTATGACAATGAATTCTAGAATGATTAAACACTGAAATATAAATGATAAGATAATAAAGTTTTCTAGATGATAATATAGAAGACTATTTTCATTTGTTAAGATAATTAAAAGACAACATTCACATGGCCAATCACCATGCAAAAGGTAGTATAAGTTTGTTAACACTCAGAGCCATGCAAAGTGAAAACACTATTAGTAAAAGACATGTAGACTTAATACTCTAACTCTCTAGAAAGACTGAAATATAACAGACAATGATATCAGTATCTGAATGAAAAAAATCCTTCATGCACTTATGAACAAGTGTAAAGTGGCAGAACCACTTTGGAAACAGGTTGGTATCAATTACGCAATTTAATGATTGACACATAACCAGAGCTAGAAATTTCACCCACCATTGAGCAGATATGCTTGCATGTATATATCAATAAATATATACAAAATTGGTAAGAGCCCAAACCTGGAAATAACTCAAATGTCTATCAGTAAAACGATGTTAAAATAAAATGTTAAATTATTAAAAAATATTTTAAAATTTTAAATTATTTATATTAACGTCACATAGCAATGAAATTCAACAAATCACAACTATACAAATAAAACATGGCTGAATCTCACTATCATAATTTTGAGCAAAATAAAGTATAAGGAGACTATAATCTCTATGCTTTCATTTACATAAAATATCAAAAAAGTAGAAACTGTATGTGGATGCTAGTTCAGGTGGTTAAACATAAAGAAAAGCAAAGAAATAATTACCATAGCATCAAAAATGTCAGCTAAGGTTGATTGAGAGAAAGCAAGCAACAGTCAAGAGAGGCTATAAAGGGAAATTTTTTGATGTTGGCAATGCTTGTGTCTTTAAACCTAACTGGTGGTTACAAAGTGTCCGCTTTGCTAGATACTGAGTTGCACATTTTTAAAATATGTGTCCTTTATAGTGTTTCAAAACAAAAAACTTAAAAGTAAAGTTAACTGCGGATAATTAATTAATGGACAGATAAATGATGCTCCATCACTGTTTCAAATTTAAGATGTTTAAAAACAACTCAGAATCTTTTTTCTCCAAATTGTTTCCCATGTTGGACTTCCAAATTCTGTCCAGGATATCAAAACTTGTTTTGACTTCTAACTTGAAATATATGCTCCTTATATTGTTGAAATGGAAAGATTAGGTGCTTTGGAATCTGAAAACCGATGGTTTTAAATTCTAGCATTTCCTTTTATCTGTGAGGTCACAACAAATTACCTTACCGACTCCCACCACTAGTTGCTGCATCTGATAAATGACCATGGAAACTATCAATATTAGGATTAAATGAAATGACAAACATAAAAATTTAGCCCATAGTACATATCTTTAAAATGTTGATTCCAATTTTCTCTAAATGCAAGCTGGATATATGATCAGAACTTTTTGAACATGTTTGTAATGTGTTGGAGGAAGAGAAAAGAGCCCTGACCACTGGGAGCTAATATGGCCTTGTCAACTAGACTGTTTTACTTGACATTAGACAAGGCATTCAGTAACCATGATGAATCTAAAAGACCAAACAAATGCAAAACAAAACCAAAGTCCCACAATTATGTCTCCTGCGCATGTGCCTCCTCAGTCATATCCGATTCTTTGCAAGGCCACAGACTGTAGTCCCTCAGGTTCTCCCATCCATGAAATTATGTCAGAACTTGTACAAAAACTAGAATATTGTTCAAATAACAAAAATGACCCTAATATCCCCCTCTTTTTTTCTAACATTAGTGATTGCTGATTCTATACAAATTACTGCTTTAGGATTGGTTCATATCTCTTGCTTTCTAAATAAAAATTATTAGGATAAACAATTATAGAATTCTATCTCCTTGAACCATTCCCCAAATCACCCAGCACAAGATCAAATCTTATAAAACCCTTCTAACATCCTATTAACAGACAATTCACAGTCCAGTGTGTACAACTCTTTGCAACAAGTCAATAACTGCAATACCGATGCAGATGTGCCCTTGGTCATCTTTGACTCTGGAGCACTAGCGTATTTCACGCAGCCCCGTTTTGGAATCCATTGTCCTCTACATGTAAGATCTGTTTCCCTTCTTGCACGAACTATTCTGGCAACCTAAGTTAGATTTCCTCTCCTCCCTTTCTCACGTCCTATCCATATTAGAGATTGCGGAATACTTATTAGTCTAAAAAATTCTCTTCCTAAAATATACTATTTATTAGATATCCAATTTTACACTTCCATTTTAATACTTAGTGAGTGAAAGACTGTCAGTAGCTATTCTCTCAAGAGACAAGATGCATCCTTTGTGCCGATGAACCTATTGTAAACTGTGATATAGCTACGTGCTCCGAGATAAAGAGACAAATGCATACCTGTAAATGGAAAAGCAATTTTCTCTTATGCTTCATATAATAGTGTGTCAAAATTCTCTAATTCCTTTGTTTTGTCTTAAATAAAGAAAGGTTAGATTGTGAGTAAAATTCTGTTTTGATAGCTTGAATCTCTGGAATAACCCCCACAGGAATTAACAGGAAGCAAAGCTAGTCAAAGCAATGTTTGGAAAATAGAAGTTTGTACCTTGTCATTATATTTCACATTTTCAACTAGACCTGCAATGAGAACAGTAGCTTCCCTTTTTTATTATTCAAGAGATACTTTCCAGTTGTGCTTTTTAAAAAGTATTTTTAAGATTATATTTTACATAACATGACACACAAATTGCACACTGTAGAAAGAATTGTCTGCCTTCCTGAATGAAACCATTTTAATCTCAAGAGTTTTATTATCTGTTAAAATCTATTTAAATATAGGCATTCAATTTTACATTACTTGACATTTATGGGGAAGCTATTTTACAGCAGCAGGTTTCTGAATAGACAAGATCACAACAAATATTCATGATTATATGACATGCCAGATTGAAAAATATGGGGAAAGAATGATCTAAATAATCTGAGCAGTTCATATACATGAATATATCTAATCAAACTGTGGATCAGAGGTCAAATAATATATTATATGTGTTTGAAAACTGTAATTATGACTTGTATAAAAACAGTCTACCTATATTCATTTACCATAATATTAATTGAAGCTGTATTGTTTTGAATATTAGTAAATATTTAATAATAAATCAAATAATAGAGACATGTAATTGTAATGTGGTATATTCACTTAGTGTTTAAATCTTTATTTTTTAAAAAAGAAAACAATAACAAATTTGCTAGTTGAACTATCTGGAAAGGCAATAAATAATATTTTATTTATGAATTATGATCTATCCATGGGCCAGAAATTATCTTAGCTTTTCCTTCAATGATACAAAAATACCAATCATGAGCAGAGTTTTAGATATGGAAAGAGATGACATTATAGTTTTTTGTACCACTTGCTCAAATTGCCAGCTTGAATTACAGTTTAAGGAAATTGAGAGAATGAGTTTATACATCCAGAGCTTTCTACAATTGGCCTCATGAGTCTGATGTATGACAATTCAAACTGGGATTTTTTTATGAACAAGAAAGGGAACAAATCACCACAAGATTTTAAATTACACAGAAGAATCTGTATGAAACTTCTATCCATCAAATGGCCACTGAAAAATGAGGTAATTACCTAAAATAATTTGCATGTTAAGGGCTAATACAATATTACAAAGTAAAGTCCAGTTGTGAAAGCAATGCATAATTTCCTGATTAATGTCTCATGCACAATATTCCTCCATGCTCTGTCAGAGCCTAAATAACAATATGGCCAATCAATCAAAAAAAAAAAAAAGATAACTCAGACAAGAAATAAGTTCAGCTCTAATTAATCATGACTTGAATTCAGGGAATTTTAGAATTATGACAACTAATCACAGTATATTATCACAGTATATTATATTTTAAGGCAATACATTTAGATTTTAATTGGTCTAATTATAGATTTTCAGTAATTTAAGATTAGTGTGTGAAGGAAAATTTTTTCTTGGTTTATAAATGTCATCTATTAAGTTATTGAAGGAAACTTCACATTAAAATACCAAGTCTGTAACTCCCAACTCTGCCAAAAGTTATGATGAGAGCGATATTTAGTCAGGAAGACTGAGAATGTCAGTGGTGTAATATGGCCAAAATTCCTTACACAAAGATTATGAAACAGTTCCCTTCTCAGTGTAAAGTGGGAGCATTTCTTCTAAAAGATTTAATCTCCTCTGTCGTTTGAAGGCAGGTGTCATGTTGAACAAAGGAGAAGCGGATGAGGCAAAGCCGCACTAATAGATCCAAGGACTGGAGTCACTTAAATTCAAAATGGATTTCCTTTCACTTTTCTACTATTCTGTTCTAGTGTAAAAAGAAAAACTCTTTAAAATCTTAAGGTTATTTATGGAACTTATTATTGAGGTCCCCCCCCCGCCCCCCGACGCCTTTCTCTTTATTGGTAGGAAGGAGAAAGCAGAGGGAAGAGAAGCCAAAATGTTCTTCTTCCTTGTTGTCGGGTGTGGGATCATGATGAAAGGCAGCCCTTGAAAATGTGTCATAATTATTTTAACCAGCATGAACACTGACTATCTTTTTGCTTCTTGTCAAGAAGCATTAATATTTGGCAAGGGAAGAAAGCAAGTTTGGAGGTCAGACAGGTTGTTCTGTCTGGGCCCTGATACTCATTGATTGTGACCTTAGGTAAATTACTTAACCTCTTTCAAGCCTGGTTTTTTAACCTTATAACTGAGGATAGTAACATAACATACCCTACTGGAGGTTTGTGACTGTTGACTAGAACCAGTATGAATCACTAGTATCAGTTCAGTTCAGTCACTCAGTCGTGTCCGACTCTTTGCGACCCCATGAATTGCAGCACGCCAGGCCTCCCTGTCCATCACCATCTGCCGGAGTTCACTCAGACTCACATCCATTGAGTCGGTGATGCCATCCAGCCATCTCATCCTCTGTCGTCCCTTCTGCTCCTGCCCCCAATCCCTCCCAGCATCAGAGTCTTTTCCAATGAGTCAACTCTTCGCATGAGGTGGCCAAAGTACTGGAGTTTCAGCTTTAGCATCATTCCTTCCAAAGAACATCCAGGGCTGATCTCCTTCAGAATGGACTGGTTGGATCTCCCTGCAGTCTAAGGGACTCTCAAGAGTCTTCTCCAATACCACAGTTCAAAAGCACCAGTTCTTCGGTGCTCAGCTTTCTTCACAGTCCAACTCTCACATCCATACATGACCACTGGAAAAACCATAGCCTTGACTAGAATAGTAGTAGACTAATGACTAACACCAGTAACTCAACCCAGTGACTGGCTTGTGTAAGTGCCAAGTATACAATACAGATTTTCTTTTCTTTTTTTTTTTTTGTAATCAGTGTTGTTATCAAATCATTTATTTAACCTCTTATACTTGTTTCCTCATTTCTGAAATGGCAATAACAGTATATATCTGATACATTGTTTTCAGAATTACATGAGTGAATACACCTAAATTTCTTAAGTAAATAATCATTGCTAGACATTAGGCACATGTAGCCATCCAAGTTCAAATGAATTAAAAAAGAAAAATTTGAAATATCACATGACTTACATTTCAACTGTTCATTAGCAATATATGGCTAATTCCTCCAATATTAGATAATACAGATTAAATATTTCATCATCTCAGAAAATTCTATTGAATAGCCATAATAGATATATACTTAAAGAAAGATTTGTAGGGACAAATGACCATTCATTCACAGTGTTATCCAGTGAGTGGGGTGGAAGGAAGGGGATGAAGAATAGACAGTTTATAGATGATTGATTTGTACTTTACATAACTTCATATTTTTCATACATGGGCTTCCCTGGTGTCTCAGACAGCAAAGAATCTGCCTGCAATGCAGGAGATACAAGATTGATCCCTGGGTCAGAAAGATCCCCTGGAAAACAGAATGGCTATCCACTCCAGTATTCTTGCCTGGAGAATCTCATGGACAGAGGAGCCTGGTGGACTACAGTCCATGGGGTCACAAAGAGTTGGATATGACTGAATGACTAACACTTAACACTTGTATTGTTTCAAGTTGTTTTAGATATGCTTATTTTACATTTAGGCATATATTATTTTAAAAATTAAAAAAATTATGCAATAACAATTATGAACACTAGTTTCATAATAGATTGAATTATAAAATTATCATTTTATAATTATTTTAATAACTATTTTACAATTAATTTAATTTAATATATTAAATAAATATATTCATGAGTTGGTAATGGACAGGGAGGCCTGGCGTGCTGCAGTTCATGGGGCCACAAAGAGTCGGACATAACTAAGTGGCTGAACTAAACTGAACTGAACTGAAACTGTAATTTAATAAATTATAATTTTATTATTAACTAATAGAGTTAGTTAATAACGAAAGAATTATTCAAGGTACCAATTCAACAGCAATGTACCCTGTAGACTTCACTTGATGCAACAACTTAGTTTTCAAAAAATATGCTTTTGAGTAATATGCCAATGCAACAAATCTTTCCAGAGGAATGGTAATCTAAATTCGTGCAACTGTGGTAGCTAAGACTTTTAAAATTTTTTCAGCCATGGAATCGTCTCTTAAGTCACATATGAGTGCCATTCAATTCTCAGAACTTATATAAGAATATGTTTATTTAATATTTACTAACAAATAGTATCAATAATGAAGAGCAATTATATCATCATTTTTCAAGTGATCTAATTTCAACACTCTTGGCCATTTTTTTTTCCATTCTCATTGCTTTGGCCCTGGTTTCTTGGGATATTTTGATGCTAATGATTATTCTTTAATTTTGGAAATATAATATGCCAAAGTCTTGTCCTACAACTCTCTCCCTGCTTCTCTCCTTCCTCCTGTACTGCTCTTTCTCAGGTGAATATGCGGCTTTCTATTCTTCCTCCGCTCCTTAAACAGTGTTTGCCCCAAATTTTATCATTGACTTTTTACTTGTATCACTTCAAATGCTCTTCTCACTATTCTACTCTGTTTTCATATTTCATATATCACCTATATACTGATTATATTAATTATGTACCCCCGATGAGAATTTTTCATTTAAATTCTAGACTTCTATTGTGTCATGTTTTGTATGCTCCATGGTCTCAAACTTGGATTTTTGTAATATTGAGCTCATCCGTTTTTCTAGAGCTGTATTTACAAAACAAATTCACATGTACACACCAAATTTTCCTCATTTGTTTTCTTTACACTAGTAATAAAGACCTGATGATTTTCTAGCTATATCTACTTTACACCTTTCCATTAAGTCACTAAATCATGCTCATTCTGCTTTCTATTGTATGTAGTTCATACTCATCACTGTCTTCAGATGCTTAGTTCCCCTGCTTGCATTTAATCCCCCAGAAATTCTCATCTGAGCTACTACAATAACTAATTAACTCATATTACCTAGTATTAGTTTAACCCCCAAATGCTACCAATACAATTCTTTCTAAAACAGCAACTTAAAAAAATTACTTGAAAATCCTTAATGATTTTCATCACTTTCAAGGACTTTCACAAACACTTTAGCATGCATGAGAGGTCCATTTTCATGGTACACATTTACCTCCTTAATTCAATTGCTATACCTACATTGTAATGTCCCTGATCCCTGGCTATGTCAAGCTACCTGCTCTTCCCTAAATGTGATATGTCTTCTCGTGCCTCCAATATTCACTGTATATGGTCTTTGCTCTACTTGTAATCTTGTCTTTTTTTTAAAACAAGCTTCCTTTTATTGAATTATGAAATACATAGAAGACACAGTACACAACACCTGTATGGAGCTTGCTAAATTATTCCTAATTTACATGGAAGTACAACTAGAACCCAGTTAAAGGAAGTAAATTGACCATCCCCCCAGCCAGTCTTTTTTGCTTTCTTGAAAACCTCATAATATTTTAAGCCTCAGAAACATTATTTCATTTTTGGTACATTTTTTCATACTTTTTTTCACCTCTTTCTCTGTAGAATTCGGGTTCTGACATCACGTAGAGCACCTACAATAGTGGATTATAAAGGTAAATCATTCACCTGTTTGGAGAGATAATGAGACCTCTAGAAGTTTCATTCTTAGCATAATACCTATAATGGGTAGAGGTTAACATGTCATGAATAGCAGATTAATTACATAAACTATGGTTGTAAAATATTGTGAATAAAAATATCAAAGATAGCAAAAATCACTGAAAATTAAAAGGAGATATTCAGAAGTATAATTAAAATAATTTGAAGTCTCATTACTCCCCCCTCGGTGAAATACTTTCTTCATTTGGCTTTGCATGTTCACTAATCTCATGGATTTTGCTCGTCTTATTGATTTTTCTTTCTCAATCTACTTTGTGGATTCCTCCTTATATTTACACCTTCCAATATTGGAAAAGTCCAAAACTAAGATTTTGTTTTTGCATATTTTCTTTATTTGAACACTCCTAGAGACCTCATGTGATCCCCTTGCTTTCAATATTTTTGCTATGCTGAAGACTATTAGTTGTATACCAGTTACACACCAAAATTAAATTCAGCTGCCTACTCTTAATGTTATCCTGTCAAACTTCACATATTAGAAACCAAGATCCTCATCTTTCCCACTAAAATGTGCTGTACAATCTAGAAAATTGTAGCTCTCCCCTTCCAATTGTTTAAGGCCTCAAACCTTCAGGTAACTCCTGATTCTTATAGGACATCTTGTTAAACACATACTCAGAAAATATCAGAATCTGACCCTGACCCAATGCCTCCACTGATATAATACTGTTCAAATCATCATTCTCTCTCATCCTTATTTGTGTAGAAAAAACCAGAAGTTATCTCCTGCTTCTGCTCCTATACCTCTGCCCCCATCATTCTAGTCCCTGTTGTTGTTTTTGTTCAGTTGCTCAGTCATGTCTGATTTTTTGTGACCCCATGGAATTCAGCACGCCAGGCTTCCCTGTCCTTCACTTTCCCAGAGATTGCTCAAATGCATGTCTGTTGAGTCAGTGATGCCATCCAACCATCTCATCCTCTGTCGTCCCCTTCTCCTCCTGCCTTCAATCTTTCCCAGCATCAGGGTCTTTTCTAATGAGTCAGCTCTTCGCATCAGGTGGCCAGAATATTGGAGCTTCGGCTTCAGCATCAGTCCTTCCAATAAATATTCAGGGATTGATTTCCTTTAGGATGGACTGGTTGGATCTCCTTGCTTCCAAGGGACGCTCAAGAGTCTTCTCCAACACCACAGTTCAATGCATGAATTCTTCAGTGCTCAGCTTTCTTTATGGCCCAATACTCAGATCTATACATGATACTGGAAAAACCATAGCTTTGACTATACAGACCTTTTGTCAGCAAGGTACTCCTTCTCATCTTCTAGTCCCAGTACAGCAGCCAAAATAATTCTGATAAAATATAAATCAGATCATGCTTCTTTTTTGCTCATAACCTTCCAGTGGCTTTTTTATTCATTTATAATAGAAACCTACATCCTTGAGTTGGCTTGTAAGACCCAAATATATCTCAATTACATATCTGACCCGATTTTCCACTTTTCTTCACCCATTCAGTTCTAGCTTTCTGGTCTCCTTTCTGTTCTTTGAATAGACCAACATGAACCTAGATCCAGGCATCTCTGTTCTCTCTGTTTGAGAAACTTCTCTCTCAAACATCAACATGACTCAGTCTAAATCTCTCACCTCAAATAATGTGGTCATCACATTATTTAAAATTGAAATTACTGTCACATTTCTTACCCCTCTTTAAACTTTTTCCTTCACAGTAATTATCATGTAATATATCGCACATTTAGTAATTTTTGTTTGCTTATTCTTTTCTCAATTCTTGTAGAAAGGTAAGTATACAGGACAGGGATTTTTACTGGAATATACTTAGTGCCTAGAAGGGTGCCTGACACACAGTCATCAATAAATATTTACAAGATCAATGATTGTCTAAAACAAATAAGAAATTTGAGAGATAAAACTAATGAATAGATGAAGAATTGGAAAACCTATTAGGCTGAAACATAGCAAAAATAATTCATATCTAAAAAGAAATAAATACATTCCAAAGAGAAACAAAACAGGTAAAGAAACATTTCCCAATAGGGGGTCCGATAAAACTTACAGACTATTGAAGGATAACCATTCCTATTTTTAATAAAGTGAACAATATTGCTGAATAATAATTATTTTCCCTGATACTTTATCTCTCAGACTCCTCAAAATACTGAATAAAGTAGAAAAAGGCAGACAATATTTTCATAATTATTTGACCACATAAACTATATCTGATCTTCGTATGAAACTATAGTTATAGAAAGACTTTAGGGAAATTCTGAAGAAAAAGGAATATTGTATGTGAGCTGTAATTCTGTCTCAGTATGGGAAGATAAAAAATACTGTGATAAATGAACCTGGGAAACTAGAAAGCTTTTAAAATTTTTCTTAAAGTTGAATAATAATTTGTTTAGTCATGAAGAAGCAAGGTCTCTGTAGATAATTATTAGTAATATATTATAAGATGCAATCATATTACCTGAAAAATAAGACTTCTGAGGTTTAGAAAAAACATAGAGTGGAAGATTTTGTTTTGTTTTGTTTAAATCTAGGTGAATAATAGCATTTCTTAATTCTACAGAAATGCAATTTATCTCATGAATTATACTTGTATATACTTCCACAAGTTTTTCATCCTAGAGATCATGAAAAGTTCTAGAAAAGATCAACCTACCAAAATTATTGAGAGACTGTAGCATGACATAATAAAAGGAGCTAAAGATTTGGAATCAGAATACTTTCTGAAGTATAGTACGGACATGAGCAGTGAAGTATTATTATCTCTATATTCAACTCCATGGGGAAACAGCCGAGATTTAAGAATTCAGTTTTGTAAGTCTACATCAGAAGTCAAAATCGAAGACATGATTCATGCATAACCCTCTGATATCTAAAGTTGGTTCATTATCATCTTTAGTTGATTTATTTGTCTAATATCAGTTACAATTAGGACCATGCCAGGGATATAAGCTTACATTTAAATAAGGTTATAAAAAGACAAAAAATATGCTGGTTGTATGAATTGCAAATTAGAATATTCCTATGTCAAAAAGATCACAGTTATGATGATATTGCTTTTTTTGCACTAAAAGTTTAAATTTTTTTAAATTTAATTTAATTTTATTTTTTAACTTTACAATATTGTATTGGTTTTGCCATATATCAAAATGAATCTGCCACAGGTATACATGTGTTCCCCATCCTGAACCCTCCTCCCTCCCCATACCATCCCTCTGGGTCGTCCCAGTGCACCAGCCCCAAGCATCCAGTATCATGCATCGAACCTGGACTGGTGACTCGTTTCATATATGATATTATACATGTTTCAATGCCATTCTCCCAAATCATCCCACTCTCTCCCTCTCCCACAGAGTCCAAAAGACTGTTCTATACATCAGTGTCTCCTTTGCTGTCTCGTATATAGGGTTATTGTTACCATATTTCTAAATTCCATATATATGCGTTAGTATACTGTATTGGTGTTTTTCTTTCTGGCTTACTTCACTCTGTATAATAGGCTCCAGTTTCATCCACCTCATTAGAACTGATTCAAATGTATTCTTTTTAATGGCTGAGTAATACTCCGTTGTGTATATGTACCACAGCTTTCTTATCCATTCATCTGCTGATGGACATCTAGGTTGCTTCCATGTCCTGGCTATTATAAACAGTGCTGCGATGAACATTGGGGTACACGTGTCTCTTTCCCTTCTGGTTTCCTCAGTGTGTATGCCCAGCAGTGGGATTGCTGGATCATAAGGCAGTTCTATTTCCAGTTTTTTAAGGAATCTCCACACTGTTCTCCATAGTGGCTGTACTAGTTTGCATTCCCACCAACAGTGTAAGAGGGTTCCCTTTTCTCCACACCCTCTCCAGCATTTATTATTTGTAGACTTTTGGATTGCAGCCATTCTGACTGGCATGAAATGGTACCTCATAGTGGTTTTGATTTGCATTTCTCTGATAATGAGTGATGTTGAGCATCTTTTCATGTGTTTGTTAGCCATCTGTATGTCTTCTTTGGAGAAATGTCTATTTAGTTCTTTGGCCCATTTTTTGATTGGATCATTTATTTTTCTGGAGTTGAGCTGTAGGAGTTGCTTGTATATTTTTGAGATTAGTTGTTTGTCAGTTGCTTCATCCACACACATATGGACACCTTATTTTTGACAAAGGAGGCAAGAATATACAATGGAGAAAAGACAATCTCTTTAACAAGTGGTGCTGGGAAAACTGGTCAACCACTTGTAAAAGAATGAAACTAGAACACTTTCTAACACCATACACAAAAATAAACTCAAAATGGATTAAAGGTCTAAACGTAAGACCAGAAACTATAAAACTCCTAGAGGATACTGTATTTATGTTTTTCCTTCTGGCTTACTTCACTCTGTATAATAGGCTCCAGTTTCATCCACCTCATTAGAATTGATTCAAATGTATTCTTTTTAATGGCTGAGTAATACTTCATTGTGTATATGTATATGGAATTTAGAAAGATGGTAACAATAACCTGGTATATGAGACAGCAAAAGAGACACTGATGAATAGAACAGTCTTATGGACTCTGTGGGAGAGGGAGAGGGTGGGAAGATTTGGGAGAGTGACATTGAAACATGTAGAATATCATGTAAGAAACGAGTTGACAGTCCAGGTTTGATGCACGATACTGGATGCTTGGGGCTGGTGCACTGGGACGACCCAGAGGGATGGTGTGGGGAGGGAGGAGGGAGGAGGGTTCAGGATG
Source organism: Bos javanicus (assembly GCF_032452875.1). Lineage (NCBI taxonomy): Eukaryota > Metazoa > Chordata > Mammalia > Artiodactyla > Bovidae > Bos > Bos javanicus. The sequence goes on along the minus strand of NC_083874.1, from coordinate 76,484,606 downwards.
GGGAACACATGTATGCCTGTGGCGGATTCATTTTGATATTTGGCAAAACTAATACAATTATGTAAAGTTTAAAAATAAAATAAAAAAAAAAAAAAAAAAACTCCTAGAGGAGAACATAGGCAAAACACTCTCTGACATACATACATCACAGCAGGATCCTCTATGACCCACCTCCCAGAATATTGGAAATAAAGGCAAAAATAAAAAAAATGGGACCTAATTAAACTTAAAAGCTTCTGCACAACAAAGGAAACTATAAGCAAGGTGAAAAGACAGCCTTCAGAATGGGATAAAAGTTGACATTTTAATAAAGATTAAATGGCATATCTTTGTAATTTAGAAAAATGATAAAGAAATTAAGTTTCTATTTATGCATGTATATCTGTCTAATTGTTCCTACTTTCCACATGATATACTAAATTTACTAATTGTTAAAATCCTGGTGTTTCTCTACTCTAAATGAAATATAAAGGACATAGAAATTAAGTGCTAACTTTTAACATCAATGAAACAATGTTATTGAAATATTATACTTTATTTCTCTCCTGTAATAGGCTTACAAATCTTTATATAATTGTTCAATAAAGAAATTTTAATTTTGTATTTTTTAAGCAATGACTGTGTAGATCACAATAAACTGGAAACTTCTAAAAGAGATGGGAATACCAGACTATCTGATCTGCGTCTTGAGAAGTCTGTATGAAGATCAGGAAACAACAGTTAGAACTGGACATGGAACAACAGACTAGTTCCAAATAGGAAAAGGAATACATCAAGGCTGTATATTATCACGCTGCTTATTTAACTTATATACAGAGTACATCATAAGAAATGCTGGACTGGAGGAAGCACAAGCTGGAATCAAGTTTGCTAGGAGAAATAACAATAACCTCAAATATGCAGATGACGCCATCCTTATGGCAGAAAGTGAAGAAGAGCTCAAGAGCCTCTTGATGAAAGTGAAAGAGGAGAGTGAAAAAGTTGGCTTAAAACTCAACATTCAGAAAACGAAGATCATGGCATCTGGTCCCATCACTTCATGGCAAATAGATGGGAAAACAGTGAAACAGTGGCTGACTTTATTTTTTTGTGCTCCAAAATCACTGCAGATGGTGACTGCATCCATGAAATTAAAAGATGCTTACTCCTTGGAAGGAAAGTTACGACCAACCTAGACAGCATATTCAAAAGCAGAGACATTACTTTGTCCACAAAGGTCTGTCTAGTCAAGGCTATGTTTTTTTCAGTAGTCATGTATGGATGTGAGAGTTGGACTATAAAGAAAGCTGAGTGCCGAAGAATTGATCCTTTTGAACTGTGGTGTTGGAGAAGACTCTTGAGAGTCCCTTGCACTGCAAGAAGATCCAACCAGTCCATTCTGAAGGAGATCAGCCCTGAGTATTACATTGCAAGGACTGATACTGAAGCTGAACTCCAATACTCTGGGCACCTGATGCGAAGAGCTGACTCATTTGAAAAGACCCTGATGCTGGGAAAGATTGAGGGTAGGATGAGAAGGGTATGACAGAGGATGAGATGGTTGGATGGCATCACCAACTCAATGAACATGATTTTGGGTAAACTCCGGGAGTTTGTGATGGACAGGGAGGCCTGGCATGCTGCCATTCATAGGGTCACAGAGTTGGACATGACTGAGCAACTGAACTGAACTGAAATGATGGTCTTTATTACAAAACGTCATGCATTCGAGAGTATGTGAAAAAGTAGAAAGTGAATGGGTACTTGTACTCCAGATGAGGACTTCCCTTGTGATTCAAATGGTAAAGAATCTACCTGCAGTGCTGGAGACCTAGGTTTGATCCCTGGATTTGGAAGATCCCCTGCAGAAGGGAATGGCATCCCACTCCAGTATTCTTGCCTGGAGCATCCCATGGACAGAGGATCCTGGCTGGCTACAGTCCATGGGGTCGCAGAATCAGACAAAACTGAGCAACTAACACACACACACACACACACACACACACACACACACACACTCCAGGTGAATGAAATCAGTGCAAGTTTCTTAGCTTAATTTCTTTTCTGGCTGGGGTCAGTGAAGGGAACTAACATTTATTTAAAATTCATTATATATGGAATCTGTACTAATAGTATGCTATGTAACTGTTTAATTCTTAAAATAACCCATGAGGCAATACTGTTATTACTATTTTGCTGATGAGAAAAATAAGATTCTGAAACATAAGAAATTCAGGATGGGGAGGAAGATTGTAACTTGGTCTATTTGATATTAAAGGGATTCTTACATACCAAATTCAAATACTGCTCAATGAAAGCACAATGGGGTTTCAAGCATATTGTCACATGCAAATATTTGCTAGGGTACAGAAAACTGCATAGAATTAGGCAAATTTGATATTACAAATCACCACAAGCACTTTCATACCATAAAAATTGATATCTTCTTTAAATGTAATTTGATTAAAATTTGCTGTATTATATTACCGATCTTGAAGATAGAAAGATGCAGTATGACATCTGCCACCACATAGTGATAGAATTTGAACATAAGCTTATAATTTCCTAATCCATTACTTTTCCCTATTTGAGTTAAAATAAGAAAAAGTTGTGAATACTTCGTAAGTAAACTTCTGAACCATGTATTTCTGCTTCATTGACCTGGTTGTGTATGTTTTCAACATAATTGTATTATAAAATAGTGCATTTTAAGGACAGATAAAGTTTACAAAATGAAACATACCCATTAGTATATCTAGGAAACTAAACAATAATCACACGCATTTTGATAATCTTGTAGTGACATTTGGGGGTGAATAATCTTTAACACTCAGAATCATAAAATTAGGAGTTATTGCAAACATGTCAGTCTACATATTTCAACTCATTCCACATCAGTGATTTGAATAACTTAGTAAACAGAAAGTTACATTTGAAACACTTCTTAACACACATAAAAAGCTTTTCAATCATGTGTGTGTCTGTGTGTTGTGTGTATGTGTGTCTTAGGTAACATTTTCAAAGCTGTTAAAATACTATCTTTTGATGTGTAAATTAATTTTAATTAAGCTTTTATGAAATTTCCATTGTATATATAGACTCACTTTCTAAAATTATTATTGTAAGATTTAGATCAATGTCTGAACACTAGAGTATATGCATACAAGAAAGGTATATACATTCACAAAGGAAATTTGCTCACTTTGTTGAAAAGGGACAAATCTAATTGTTTTGGATGTTCATTACTTCCCCACCTTTAATAACTTAGCAAGACACTGGTTCTGCAGGTCTGAGTTATTCTGGAGGCTCTTCCTTCCTAATAAGATCAGTTATACTAGAAAGCCTACACTGATGCATAGTCACATAGAGGTTCCTTGTCCCTCTTTTCCTGCAAATACATGCAGGATAATAGAGTCAAGGTCACTTTCTATTGGACAGTTTGCATGGTTCTTCCAGTCTACCTATGCCCACTCTGTGAACGCCTCTCTTACGGGATAATGTGAGCCTGGGAAACAGTGTATTTTCTGCTGCTTCTCTGCTTACAAAATTTTGCCAAATAACCCCGTTTTAACTTTATACGGAGTGATAGAAGTGGTGTGTGTGTGTATAGGAGCCTGTGTCTCCAACTGTGCAACAGTGGTACAAAAAGGTACATAGTGTTGTAATGTGAATTTAAAAATATAAATACATAGTTATTTGGGTTTACATTTGGTAGTTATAACTAGAGAACAAAATAGTTTTCACTGTTGTCTTTCTACTGAGGAAGAATTCTCTATTAAATCAGGAACACACAACCAGTATCTTCTCTCATTTCTTCTAATGCCTATTTCAAACATTCACTAGTATCCTTGGACTTCTTTCTCATCACCACTCTTCAATAAAGTAGAGAAAAATGCTTCCATTTATATAACTGAATTTGAGGTTTTGAAATACACAACTACCTGCCCAGTTAGTATTCATGCCTGGAGAATCCCTTGGACAGAAGAGCCTGGCAGGCTATGGTCCACGTGGTCACAAAGAATCATACATGACTGAAGTGACTGAACATGCATGCACTACCCGGTTATGGAAGCTGAGGAAGTATCTTTAGCTCCCCCTCTCAGACATTTCCTCTTCTCTCGCCCTGGAGAGTTACTTATTCATCTTCTATATTGTCCCTTTACCTGGATATGTTTCCTATGTGCTACTTTCTTCAAACTCAAATTATTTTTTTACTGACTTATCTTCTCTAGAAGAGACATTTTTTGTCTCTTTTATTCCTTAAAAATTGAACACATGATGATGAACCAAAAGAGACAAAGCTTTATTACACTTAAAATCTGAGAGGAAAGAAATGAAAACAAATGAATAAAAACATAAATGGATAAAAACAAACAAACAAAACAATAATGATAATAATTTGGGCTGAGAAGGAAATAAACAGATAACTATTTATATGCAAAATAGTAAGGGATAATTACCTAAGTAAGGTCTTTGGAAAAAGTGACTCAGGAAGACTTGAGACTGAAACCCAAAAATAGAAAACACTATGGGAACACCTGGAAAGAGAGTTCCAGGAAGAGGTCAGATTAAGCTGAACCTAGAACATGGGAGGAAAATTGAACTTCCTTCCTAAATTCAATCCATTTCTTCCAATAATATTATTTCCAGTTCAGTTCAGTTCAGTTGCTCAGTCCAGTCTGACTCTTTGCGACCCCATGAATCGCAGCACACCAGGCCTCCCTGTCCATCACCAACTCCCGGAGTTCACTCAGACTCACGTCCTTCGAGTCAGTGATGCTTTCCAACTATCTCATCCTCTGTTGTCCCCTTCTCCTCCTGCCCCCAATCCCTCCCAGCATCAGAGTCTTTTCCAATGAGTCAACTCTTTGCATGAGGTGGCCAAAGTACTGGAGTTTCAGCTTTAGCATCATTCCTTCCAAAGAAATCCCAGGGCTCGTCTCCTTCAGAATGGACTGGTTGGATCCCTTTGCAGTTCAAGGGACTCTCAAGAGTCCTCTCCAACACTACAGTTCAAAAGTATCAATTATTTGGCACTCAGCTTTCTTCACAGTCCAACTCTCACATCCATACATGACCACTGGAAAAACTTATATGCCGAGTACATCATGAGAAACGCTGGACTGGAAGAAACACAAGCTGGAATCAAGATTGCCAGGAGAAATATCAATAACCTCAGATATGCAGATGACACCACCCTTATGGCAGAAAGTGAAGAGGAACTAAAAAGCCTCTTGATGAAGGTGAAAGAGGAGAGTGAAAAAGTTGGCTTAAAGCTCAACATTCAGAAAATGAAGATCATGGCATCCGGCCACATCACTTCATGGGAAGTAGATGGGGAAACAGTGTCAGACTTTATTTTTTTGGGTTCTAAAATCACTGCAGATTGTGACTGCAGGCATGAAATTAAAAGACGCTTACTCCTTGGAAGGAAAGTTATGACCAACCTAGATAGCATATTCAAAAGCAGAGACATTACTTTGCCAACAAAGGTCCATCTAGTCAAGGCTATGGTTTTTCCTGTGGTCATGTATGGATGTGAGAGTTGGACTGTGAAGAAGGCTGAGCGCCGAAGAATTGATGCCTTTGAACTGTGGCGTTGGAGAAAACTCTTGAGAGTCCCTTGGACTGCAAGGAGATCCAACCAGTCCATTCTGAAGGAGATCAGCCCTGGGATTTCTTTGGAAGGAATGATGCTAAAGCTGAAACTCCAGTACTTTGGCCACCTCATGGGAAGAGTTGACTCATTGGAAAAGACTCTGATGCTGCGAGGGATTGGGGGCAGGAGGAGAAGGGGACGACAGAGGATGAGATGGTTGGATAGCATCACTGACTCGAAGGACGTGAGTCTGAGTGAACTCCGGGAGATGGTGATGGACAGGGAGGCCTGGTGTGCTGCAATTCATGGGGTTGCAAAGAGTTGGACACGACTGAGAAACTGAACTGAACTGACTAGACAGACCTTTGTTGGCAAAATAATGTCTCTGCTTTTCAATATGCTATCTAGGTTGGTCATAACTTTTCTTCCAAGGAGGAAGCATCTTTTAATTTCATGGCTGCAGTCACCATCTGCAGTGATTTTGGAGTCCAGAAAAATAAAGTCTTACACTGTTTCCCCATCTATTTCCCATGAAGTGATGGGACCAGATGCCATGATCTTCGTTTTCTGAATGTTGAGCTTTAAGGCAACATTTTCATTCTCCACTTTCACTTTCATCAAGAGGCTTTTTAGTTCCTCTTCACTTTCTTCCATAAGGTTGGTGTCATATGCTTATCTGAGGTTATTGATATTTCTTCCGGCAATCTTGATTCCAGCTTGTGCTTCTTCTAGCCCAGCATTTCTCATGATGTACTCTGCATAGAAGTTAAATAAACAGGATAACAATGTACAGCCTTGACGTACTCCTTTTCCTATTTGGAACCAGTCTGTTGTTCCATGTCCAGTTCTAACTGTTGTTTCCTGACCTGCATATAGGTTTCTCAAGAGGCAGGTCAGATGGTCTGGTATTCCCATCTCTTTCAGAATTTTCCACAGTTTATTGTGCTCCTGATCTCTGGTTCCTCTGCCTTTTCTAAAACCAGCTTGAACATCTGGAAGTTCATGGTTCACCTTTTGCTGAAGCCTGGCTTGGAGAATTTTGAGCAGTACTTTACTAGCGTGTGAGATGAGTGCAATTGTGCGGTAGTTTGAGCATTCTTTGGCATTGCCTTTCTTTGGGATTGGAATGAAACCTGACCTTTTCCAGTCCTGTGGCCACTGTTGAGTTTTCCAAATTTGCTGGCATATTGAGTGCAGCACTTCCACTGCATCATCTTTCAGGGTTTGAAATAGCTCAACTGGAATTCCATCATCTCCACTAGCTTTGTTTGTAGTGATGCTTTCTAAGGCCCACTTGACTTTCATTCCAGGATGTCTGGCTCTAGGTCAGTGATCACACCATCATGATTATCTTGGTCCTGAAGATTTTTTTAAGATATTATTATATTATATTAAAATATTATTTAAGAACTTATTATATACCTGAATGTAATGATGCAAATAAAGTCTCTGTCTTCAATCAAGCTTATACTGGAGAAACGACATATACAATGAACAGATAATCATATGTTAATAAATAAAAGAATTTCTGCTATCAATAAGATCTTTGAAAAGCAGAGATGTTACTTTGCCAGCAAAGGTCCATACAGTCAAAGCTATGGTTTTTCCAGTAGTCATATATGGATGTGAGAGTTGGACCATAAAAAAAGCTGAATGCCAAAGAATTTATCCTTTTGAACTGTGGTGTTCAAGAAGACTCTTGAGAGTCCCTTGGACTGCAAGGAGATCCAACCAGTCAATCCTAAAGGTAATTGGTCCTGAATATTCATTCAGGAAGGACTGATGCTAAAGCTGATTCTCCAATACTTTGGCCACCTTATACAAAAAGCTGACTCATTAGAAAAGACACTGATGATGGGAAAGATTGAAGGCAGGAGGAGAAGGGGACGACAGAGGATGAGATGGTTGGATGGCATCACCAGCTCAATGGACATGCATTTGAGCAAGCTCCAGAATATAGTGAAGGACAGGAAAGCCTGGTGTGTTGCAGTCCATGGAGTCACAAAGAGCTGGACACAGCTGAGTGACTGAAGAAGATAAAGAAAAATTTTAGTATCATGGAATGGTGGTCAAGGTGGCTTCCCTGAGTGGTAATGTTTGATCAGAGTGCTTAACAATACTTAGGTAAATCAGGTTAAACTGGGGGAAAGGACATACCAGGCCACAATAAATCAGTGTAGAACCTTGAAAGCCTAGAATATGTTTACCTAACTGCAGGAGTAACAGGGATGGTGTTGTGGGAGTACTTAAGTCACAGAGACAGCAGTGGAAAAATGAAGCAAAGTGATAGACCAGGGCCAGTACATAATAGTGCACTGAATCCAACATCTGGGCATAGGAGAGTAAATGTAGAAGTTCAAAGTTTAATTCAAATTCTATCTCCACATTACTTTTTTACTTACATGGAGAGGACAGGCTTCTCACAATGTTTCCATGAAGTCACATACTGCCCAGATACACCTTGCATTCACGTTAACTAGTAATCAGTTATTTTAAGCCCCTGTTGAACATTAATACCTTTTATAAAGAAAGATTTTTATTTATTTTTAAAATAAATATTCCTAGCTCTTTCCCATGAAAAGTAGAAGCCCAGATATATATATAAATATACATAAATTTCTAATGATATGCAGTCTGATGAGCAACAGAAGTAGAAAACCACTGTTTTCTATTCGCTTGGTCTAATTGACCATTGTTCACAGAAAACAGGAATTATCAGTAGGAAATAAGTTGTCATCAAGATGATTTCTTTCTCATTTTAGTTGCATTTTTATCATGGAGATTACCTTTGCAGAGTGTGTTGATGTGACTTTCAATCACATTTTGCTGCCTGGATGTTATTGAAGATTTCTACATTCTCTTTTCAAACTTGAATTGTTATCACTAATGAAAAGATTAGTTTGTGGGCAATGAATGCCATTTTAATGGTAAAATTTATGAAAGTTATTTTCCTAATACTACAGGGGTTACAAATTATCTAGTCATAACTTAATAGATATTACATCAGGGTTGGAATATTATTAAGTTTGTTCTCATTGATAATTCTATCACAAAAATAATCTTTTAAAGTATAGTTAATAAATGAGATTAATATCTATACTATATGCTCAATAGTTGTAAAATATTACCGGAAATTAAAATGCACAAAGACTTATCTTAATGTTTAATATGAATGAAAATATAGAAAGGAAATGATACTCAGTAATCTTCCAGCTGAACCTAAGAATTCCAATACCAAAATTGCTTTAAAGAATAAATTCTGATAGAAAAAAATATATACTACCACTGCATATGAGCCTTGGGTATATTAAAAGAATGAATTACATTAAATGTGGTATTGTTGCACACATGAAAGAGGAATTCTTTTTGGGAAATAAGATGAGTCAATCAGAGTTCCTCAAAATCAAAATAAAATAAAATGTCCTTCTAAAACAAGTCTGCATCTGAATATCACACCATTCAACAAATATAGTTAGGTTTAGATATTATATATAAAATTTTCCTTAATTACCATAGCAGCTTTCTCTTTAAATATTTTTCAAAGAATATTATAATGTTTAGAAAAGCAATGATAAGTTCATAAATGTGTTAAAGGTGACACATTTAATGTCTAACTCTAGACTAGTGATTCTTTTGAGAAAGAAAGAAAAAGGTTTCAATAAAAAGGGACTAAGTGTGGTATATCACAACATAAATCTGTAATTGTTTTGATATTTTAATCTTCACATTTATGCCACTAAAATAAATTTTAAAATACTGTATAACCTCTTTTTAAAGAATATAAGAGCAGGTATATGCTTTAAAAACTTATAAAACATTGCCTTAGAATTCCAAATGACATGTTATATGCTGATGTATGATATGGGGCTCAGTGCTAAAAGCAGGGCATGTGACATCTCTTCCTTCATTAGGGAGAGGAAGCCATATTAGAGACATTAAGGAGAAAGCTTGTGTAACTTTGTAAACATCAACCCTCACTACATATTTGACTGTGGTGGCATTTTAACATATATGTGGGAAAATTGGGATTTTACTCTTATACCATTGCAAATCTCCTTTCTTGCAACACATTCTTTGGAGGGAAAGATAGGGAAGGAAACTTTACTCATAAATATATACAAACCACTAGCCAAAACCCGGAGAAGGCAATGGCACCCCACTCCAGTACTCTTGCCTGGAAAATCCCATGGATGGAGGAGCCTAGTAGGCTGCAGTCCATGGGGTCGCTAAGAGTCGGACATGACTGAGCGACTTCACTTTCACTTTTCACTTTCATGCATTGGAGAAGGAAATGGCAACCCACTCCAGTGTTCTTGCCTGGAGAATCCCAGGGACGGGGGAGCCTGGTGGGCTGCCGTCTATGGGGTCACACAGAGTCGGACACGACTGAATTGACTTAGCAGCAGCAGTAGCACAATTAGAAATTAGGTGAATAAATTTTAAGTACTATTTCTAAATGGGTCTCAATTCTATGCTATATTCCTTGAAAGATAAGAGGATCAGGAGGCATGGTTCAAACATACTAAGATCTCCTGATTTTTAGCATCAGCAGCAGCCAAAATAGTTAAAATACAAATATGAATCCCTGTGGGCTTCTCTGATGGCTCAGTGGTAAAGAATCTGTGTGCCAATGGAGGAAACGTAGGTTGGTTCTCTGGATTGGGAAGATCTCCTGGAGAAGGAAATGGCAACCCACTCCAGTATTCTTGCGTGGAAAATCCCATGGAGAGAGGAGCCTGGGAGGCTATCATTATGGGGTTGCAAAAGAATTGGACAAGATTTATCGACTAAACAAACAACAACAAAAATGAATTCCCATGCTTCATGATATATTTATGTTTTCAACTTATCTTCATTACTTAACAGCAGAATGTGATTATCAAAAAAAAAGAATGTGATTATCAAAGAAAATCAGTCTAGGAGATTTCAGTGATAAATGGCATCAATGACACTGTCTATGTATGTGTGTATATATATATATATATGTATATGTATATTTATTTATTTATAATCATGTGTATAATCTGTCTTGGAAATTGAGTTTCTGGCTATGAATCAGTTCAGTTCAGTTCAGTCACTCAGTCATGTCTGACTCTTTGTGATCCCATGAATCGCAGCACACCAGGCCTCCCTGTCCATCACCAACTCCTGGAGTCTACCCAAACCCATGTCCATCGAGTTGGTGACGCCATCCAGCCATCTCATCCTCTGTTGTCCCCTTCTCCTCCTGCCCCCAATCCCTCACAACATTAGGGTCTTTTCCAATGAGCCAACTCTTCGCATGAGGTGGTCAAAGTATTGGAGTCTCAGCTTCAACGTCAGTTCTTCCAATGAACACCCAAGACTGATCTCCTTTAGGATGGATTGGTTGGATCTTCCTGCAGTCTAAGGGACTCTCAAGAGTCTTTTTCAGCACCACAGTTCAAAAGTATCAATTCTTCAGTGCTAAGCTTTCTTCCCAGTCCAACTCTCACATCCATACATGATTACTGGAAAAACCATAGCCTTGACTAGATGGACCTTTGTTGGCAAAGTAATGTCTCTGCTTTTTAGTATGCTATCTAGGTTGGTCGTAACTTTCCTTCCAAGGAGTAAGTGTCTTTTAATTTCATGGCTGCAATCAGCATCTGCACTGATTTTAGAGCCCCCAAAAATAAAGTCAGCCACTGTTTCCCCGTCTATCTGCCATGAAGTGATGGGACCAGATGCCATGATCTTAGTTTTCTGGCTATGGTTTTTTCTTTACAAAACTGCTGTCCCTATGGAGCTGTCTAGGATAGAACACACATTCAGAAATGTCTACTGGACTGCTGATTGCATTGCTATAGGGAAAAGCACTCCTGTGTGGATTAGCCAATGGGTGGCAGGAAAAGGGTGAATCACATTTTAAAGATAAGCTATGTTTGGAAACTTTCCTGTATTTGGCATATTCTCCTAATAGGATGCAACTGATGGGGAATATAATTATGATGAAAAGATGCTTTATAATAGAAAGGTACACTATGAGAGGTGGCTACTTCTTTTTTTATATGGCTTTCTTCTAGAGATCTTCAACTTGCATCTGAATACATCCTTAAAATTACTATGCTATAACAGAGTAGGTAAAAGAGATTCAAAGTCTTGAGAAAAATGTTTTTAAACAGTAAATGATTTGAAACAGATTAGAAAATGATCTTCAATGCCATTCAACTATGAATTTGCAAAGGTCATAATAATTATGTTATTTCTGAAATGCAAATGAGCATTAACCTGAACATTAAAAATTAACATACTATCTATAACCGATGATACTCATACATGCATTTTTTTCTGGAATTCAATAAAGATATTCTAAAGCTCCAAATGTGATACAGATATGTGCTGTGCCTTTCAGACTGTATTGAAATGCCATAAAAGGAGCAAAAAAAAAAAAAAACAACATATCTTATCAAAGGAGGATTAAACAAATTATTACATATTTGGTACATTCTCAATCAATCAGCTCCAGCTTCTCCACCACATTTTCTAATAAATAACCTATCCTCTTCTAAAAGGGTCCAATGCCAAATCCTAACTCATCCACCATAGTAGGCTCAGTTAGAAACACAACTGCAGAAATACAATTTCAAACCTAAGCAAAGGACATAATTTACATTTAGCCTTTCACATGTCACAGCATTTTAGTCTTGATAAAAATCACCTTGATTATATCCTGCATCTTAAGAACTTAAACTGCCTAGGCAAGTTTTTACTACATACATTTTACTTCTGAGTTCTCATTGGTATAATTAAACAGAATAGGTAATTGTCATTTGATGAAACAGTTAACAATTGCTTATTTGACCTTGAGATATTCTGGAGACCAAATACTTTATGATCATTCCCAAATTAATGGAATATTAAATGTGAACAGAGATGTGAGTTAGTCAATCTATTTTTCCATTGCAATGATGTGGATTTCAAAGATTGATTATTATTCATCCACAAAGTTGGATTCATGTGTGTGTGTCAATAGAAAAGTGTTTTTTAAACCATTAAAAAGCTGTATTTAATGCCACAAATCAGTATTATAAAGCTTTTTAAAAATTGAATTGCTACATAAAGCATAAAAATCAAGGCATTTCAGGGTAATGCATTATTAATATTTTTAAATATTTTATTTTGCATCAAAGTTGAAATATGGACTTTGATTTACCTTACTATATTTGTAAACCTTAAAGATGTATAAATATAGAAAGCTCCATGGTACCAGTAAAAAACAAATTACAATGTAACTTTTAGATGTAAAACAACTTTGAAGATTCAGTAATTCATGTATTTTTTTTTTTAACATTTTGCAAGTGAAAACTACATTTCATTCTAGATTGCACCAAAGCATAAACACACAAAGCATTGCCTTTATAGAAAAAGGAAATCTATCAATAAAATTTAAACTATCAAGTTAATCTTTAAACTCCTTCAGAGGAAATGAGATATGGAACTGCAAGTAATACCACAAGACTATTCCTATGAATTGCTATTAAATTTTTATACCTCTGTAATTAGACAGCAAAGACCAATCATTTAAAACTTGGAAAGAAAATCATCTACAGGGTTTATATGAGTTTAAGTATTTTTGTTTTCAGTAATGGTAGAATATATTCATAAAACATTAAGATGCATATAAACATAATCTAGTGGAATGACCAAAATGCAAGCAACAGTAGTTAAGAAAAATATAGCTGTGGAAAGACATTTTGTAAATAAATCTGATATCTAAATGGTGATGTGAGGATTTGATTCATTGAACAGTATTTGAATATTCAATGAATAGTGTCTTTCAAAATTAATACCACCTTCTTCATTATGTAGGAAAAATAGTTTTCATTAGGGACATAGATTTCAATAGGAAAAAAAAATTATGAGGGCAGTTCACAAGGAAAATCTGCAGTAAGACATGAAGGTCCTTTGTACTTTATCAATAACTTTTTCAGTATTGTCTGTTGTTTTTCTGGACTTTCCAGGTGGCACAGTGGTAAAGAATCTACCTGCCAATGCAGGAGATGCAAGAGATGTGGGGTTGATCCCTGGTCAGGAAGATCCCTTGGAGAAGGAAATGGCAACCCACTCCAGTACTCTTGCCTGGAAAATTCCATGGACAGAGGAGACTGGTGGGCTACAGTTCATGGGGTTGCAAAGAGTTAGATACTACTGAGTGACTGAACATGCAAGCATGTTGTCCTTCTAGCTCCCTCTAGGCTTATATTACTTTCAGTTATTTGTCACTAATCCTTGCTAAAGCTGAAACTCCAATACTTTGGCCACCTCATGCAAAGAGTTGACTCATTGGAAAAGACCCCGATGCTGGGAGGGATTGGGGGCAGGAGGAGGGCAGGACGACAGAGGATGAGATGGCTGGATGGCATCACCAACTCAATGGACATGAGTTTGAGTGAACTCCAGGAGTTGGTGATGGACAGGAAGACCTGGTGTGCTGCAGTTGAAGGGGTCGCAAAGAGTCGGACATGACTGAGCAACTGTACTGAACTGAACTGAATCCTTCCAGTCAAGGACTTGGGGGTACTAAATTTCAGCAGTTTTCAAACTTCAGCATGCATAAAAACCACCCCAAAACTTGGTTAAGAATGCAGTTTAACAGGTTAAAATTAATAGGGTTTGTGATTCAGTGTTGGGGGATAAGGGAGGGGACCCAAGTGTCTGTATCTTCAATTATTCTGATGCAGGTAATCTGAGACCAAATTCTGAAAATCCTGCCATGGGGAATACTTGAATGAATACAAATCTCCAGGACCAAAAATTAAGAATTATATATGTGGGTTTAATGTTGGATATCTTAGGGGTTTCTGAAATTTATAAATAATGTGATCTTGAAAATTCAATTTTCTTGGTTCTCAACTTTCTCATATAAAATTTTGGGTATACTAATAAATGAGGTCTTAGGATATTTTGAATTTTGGAGTTTCCTAAGAACAATAGTTTTCTCTAGCTATCAGGAAATAAAATTGTATGGAGGAAACACTCAGTATTCTTCAAATCAAAGTAAGTTGATTTTTGCCTGTTTTACTTCTTGCTAATAGAAGGAAAATTATGACCAACCTAGATAGCATATTGAAAAGCAGAGACATTGGTTTGCCAACAAAGGTCCATCTAGTCAAGGCTATGGTTTTTCCTGTGGTCATGTATGGATGTGAGAGTTGGACTGTGAAGAAGGCTGAGTGCTGAAGAATTGATGCTTTTGAACTGTGGTGTTGGAGAAGACTCTTGAGAGTCCCTTGGACTGCAAGGAGATCCAACCAGTCCATTCTGAAGGAGATCAGCCCTGGGATTTCTTTGGAGGGAATGATGCTAAAGCTGAAACTCCAGTACTTTGGCCACCTCATGCGAAGAGTTGACTCATTGGAAAAGACTCTGATGCTGGGAGGGATTGGGGGCAGGAGAAGAAGGGGATGACAGAGGATGAGATGGCTGGATGGCATCACTGACTTGATGGACATGAGTCTGAGTGAACTCCGGGTATTGGTGATAGACAGGGAAGCCTGGTGTGCTGCGATTCATGGAGTCGCAGAGTCAGACAAGACTAAGCGACTGAACTGAACTGAATAGTAGATGTCTCAGGAATATTGAATATACAGAATAGTATATTGTCACATACATAGTTTTCTACTCAAAGTACCAACCCTTTTTCAGATTTACCCTATCTTTCTATTGCAAACTGCTTCTCTGGATACCAAACATGGCTGCCATGGAGACTACTATTTTACAGTGTAATCTATCCCTGGGAGCATTTGATTGATTCCGGTGCCAATACTATATCTAAGGTATACCAAAGATTCTCTTCCCTCATTTTTGACCTGAGTCTCAGAACAAGTAGTCACTTTCTAAATACTTGACCTTGTAAATTAAAATCTCAGATGATACTGAAAGTAGTGTAATCTGAAGCAAGAGATTAGAAATAAAGCTCAGATAAGCAAAGCAAAGTTGAGAGTCAAAGAAATAGTTTGACTATTGCTATCCTTAATCAACATTGCTATCCTTAATTTTCACAACAGATTCAAAGGTCTTGGTATATTTAACTTTAGAATAACCCAATTTAAATCTTGTTTCTATGCCAACCAAACAATAACCTTAATAGAGTAGATTTTGCATGTGAATATTGAAATTTCATTTATGGCTTCCTAAACTATACAATGCAAAGGTAAGGGAAGGTTTGTTTGAACTTGATTGGATTGGAAATTAGTAAAATGTAATTTTCATAATCTTGTTCTGTAGCTTCCCTACACGTATGTATTGGCCTTGGGAGTATAATAACCAGTGACTATAAAACAACTGGATTTTGAGGAAAACAGTCTCCTTACTCCAGCATTGCCTGAGGAATTCAAGAATCAAGAAATATTAAATATATAGGATTACTTAGAACAATAAATATAAATTTGCAGGTCTGAATTTAAAATATGAATATTTTAACAAACTACTTATTTATTCTAACTAATATTTAGATAAGACTATAGGAAAGGGATTCAATATATAAACCTCTATTTTTTATTTTTGTAAAGCAGGGACATGTCATATTGACAACATGTTTTAAATGTATGTAACTCTCACCAATGATGACAAATGAATAATTTAACTTGTCTTTAAATTTTGCTAGCCTAAATATACTTGTAAGTGGTACCTTTATCATAGATTTTACAACTTATTAAAAAGGTTATAACTCTCAGTGTTTGTTGCTGCTGCTGCTAAGTCACTTCAGTCTTGTCCGACTCTTAGCGACCCCATGGACTGCAGCCTACCAGGCTCCTCCATCCATGGGATTTTCCAGGCAAGAGTACTGGAGTGGGGTGTCTCAATGTTTAGTGCTATTTTATTTTTCAGGAGTATATTATCTACAAATCATTTATATTATTTTTGCATTAAGAAAAAATGAGTTTTGATTATGTTAATACACACCTAGCCACATTCTGCTGCCTTTCCAAAAGTCTCTCTTAGAATCATAAAATGACAGACTAAATTGAAATCCTGCTAAAATCTAAAATATACAATACACAAGAATAAAAAATTAGTACGTAGAGTTCATAAGAATCCATAGAAAGGCTGATAGGGACAATGAACATAAAAGACCACGTGAGGATTATATTTTGCCAATTTCATTATGGAACCTGCTTGGAAGATATTAGTCATTCATTAAAAAGAAAGGGAAAAATTACTACCTGTCCTATGAGAGAGACTTTATCCAACAGAAAGACTTGTTTGGTACTCTCTCATCTCTATATATTATTTCTTTAATAGCATTTTGCTGATGCCTATTTGCTGTATACAATTTAGAGCTATCCCACATTTTTAGGAACAGAAAGTGTACAGATTTATATACAAGGATATTACATCAAAATAAATGAAGAACGGGGAAATTGCCCTCAAGATGGTTAAACAGAAGCATTGCTGCCTTGCTCAACTTCTCGCAAAGAGTCAGACACAACTGATCTACTTTCACTTTCACTTTTCTTTCAGTGAATGGAGAAGGAAATGGCAACCCATTCCAGTATTCTTGCCTGGAAAATTCCACAGACAGAGGGGCCTGGTGGGCTACAGTTCACTGGGTCACAGAGTTGAACACAACTGAGTGACTAAGTCAGTGAATGGGCTATTTGCTTCTTGAACAATTACCTTCAATTCCTCACACCAGTTGAGGCTCTATAGTTCTAACTATAATCACCTATGCCCATGCTGCCACAGGTGTTATGACTGGGCCAAGTCCAGAGAACTCAGTACAGGGTGATTTGTTACCCCCAAAAATGTAAACTAAAAACATGCTGTAGAGTAGATCTTTTTCTAAAAAATCTGACAAAAATTCATCTCATGCTTCCTGTCACTAAATATGGCTATTTTAAAAGTCACAGTGGTTAACTGTTGGCATATGTAGTGGGTCTCTATTTCTAATCATGTAAATGAAAAGTCCATGAGATATCAAAACAGCTCTTAAACTTAATTTTTAATCATACTGTGACCAGTAGACTGTAAATGCTTTTTTCTTAAACCTAGTGTTTTGTATTTGAGACATTTCTTTTTATCCAACATCAAATGTGTAGTTAATTCAATTCATATTTTCACCTCATACTTTCACAGAGCATCTTCTACATACAGAAAACGTTGTTAAGAGCTCTAAGGACTCAAACATGAATAAAATGTCTTTAGCGTTATATGTACTCTATCCATCTCTGCCAAATCCAGTTAACAGGTCTGTGCCTGACTTTCACAATTTTGTCACTCCATTGAAAACACAACAAAATATGTTTGGTATTTAATATGATTTTTCTTACATAAAAGAATACCACAAAAAGTGATCTTACAAAACTCATATTTAATACAGAGATATTCTTGAGGACATTATGTATGATTTTACTCAGGGTATTTTATTTTATCCAGAATTCAGTACAAGGATAGTTCCTGTTTCCCTTTTGAAATTTCTAGGTTTTTTTTTTTTTTTTTACTTTACAATATTGTATTGGTTTTGCCATACATCAACATGCATCTGCCATGGGTGTACATGTGTTCCCCATCCTGAACCCCCTCCCACATCCCTCCCCATACCATCCCTCTGGGTCATCCCAGTGCACCAGCCCCAAGCTTCATGTATCCTGCATTGAACCTGGACTGGCGATTCATTTCTTATATGATATTATACATGTTTTAATGCCATTCTCCCAAATCATCCCCCTCCTCTCTCCCACAGAGTCCAAAAGACTGTCCTATACATCTGTGTCTCTTTTGCTGTCTCGCATACAGGGTTGTCGTTACCATCTTTCTAAATTCCTAGGATTTTTTTAAAGGTTTTTTTTTTTTTCTTTGTGTATATGTGTATGTTGTATGGCATTGATGGTAAATATTGTAGCTGGTTGTATTTGTCATTTTGATTTGTCAGTAGAAATGTTAAAGCTAACTCTATGATCAGATCCGGAGAAGGTAGTGGCACCCCACTCCAGTACTCTTGCCTGGAGAATCCCAGGGACGGGGGAGCCTGGTGGGCTGCCGTCTATGGAGTCGTACAGAGTCAGACATGACTGAAGTGACTTATGATCAGATCAAGGTATTGGTCAGTATTCTTAATTTATTGCTTGTTTCATATTATCATTTTAAAGTTTTTGTATCTGATTTTATAACTTGATTGCAGGTAATTAGTTAAAGTAGGCTACACATATGTATATACATGTAAGCACATAAAAAGAGAAGGATAAATGGAATAAGAAATAGAAGAGAAGCAAGAAAGCAGGTAAGAATGGAGAGAAAAAAATAGTTTTGGCAGACATTAGACAGGTAGCCCCTGAGTTGACTGTCATCTCTAGATATGTTGTACTTGATCTTGCACAATATGCAAAATAACTAGAGTTTAAATTAATTGGTCAACATTTAAACAATATCACAAAAATCACATTTGATTTATCTTGAAAAACTGGAAGGCATAGAAAAACATTTATATTTCCTGGAAACTGTTAATAACTATTGCCCTCTTTAGGCAGGTAGGCACTCTTCAGGTGCAAATACTTAATGTGATTATTTGTTTGTAATGCTAACTTTGTCCCCTCCACATATTTATACTGCTTTGTCACCCTTTACACTCACTTTAGATTTTACCACTGAGGTATGATTCCTGTTTCTTTGGGAAACAATGATAAAGGGTATACAGATACACACACAAAGAAAGGCATATCCCATTTACTGTCTTTTAAAATGAAGTGGAAGAGAGTTCCATAAGTAGGAGTAATAAATAAATCAAAGTCTTGACAGCCCCTTTGGAGATGCATTCTCTACAAAGTGATTGAAAACTAAATTAACATAAAAGTATGGGATAATTGACTCTCCCTTACTCTATACAGATGTTGAAATGGTAGAGCAAGCAGATAGAGCAAGGTCCCATATCCATCTAAGGTTCACACATGTGATGCTGCATGTCATCCTGTTTGTTCACTATTTGAGAAATTGTCAATATATTTGTTGAAAATCAAATAGAAATTATCATTAGCTTAGAAAGTTTGTTAATAGCAAAGTGACTCAAGAGCATAAACAATGCAGATTGGCAAGTGCCATTCAAACTGAGAAAAGCACAGTATTACACTATACTAAACAGCTATGGATAATTGGTGCTCTAAGGATGTATACCTGTAAATATGCCATTAAGCGCACTGCTATAATAGATGCAGAAAGAATGGGGCATAATGGAGGACAAAAGAGAGAGATCAGGAAAGATTAATTCTAGCTGGGAGTTTTGTGGAGACCTTGGAAGAGGGTGGGTATGAACAGGGATTTAAGTAAACCAACATAGGCTAATGAAGAAAATGAAAAGATGTATAATCGCTCATCACTCAGGATAACATTTTTTCTTGATCCTAAATTAAACTTGCACAGAGATAAACATTTATGACAATTAGGGATACAGCCTGAAGCATTTTGGCTCACAAACTAAGTGCAATGGTTAATGAGCAAAAATTTCTGTTCCTTTGCATGCATGAATACTAAGTGTAGAATTTATCATTCACTAAATCATATCCACTTTTTTCTTATGCATTTCACCAGTGGTTACATCAATTGTCATTTAACTGCTCTAAATAATGTGTTCTCTTCCCTGTTGAATTAAGCTTTTCCTATCAAGGCTAATGATTTTCTGATTTTCACATGCCAGTGATTTTTGGCAGTAACAAACGATGCCTCTCTTTTGAGTGTTGCAAGTAGCTTAAATTATATTTTACAAACCCATTTAAAGGATCATTAGTTAAGTTAATATCCTTGCTATTCAGGAGCAGAGAACAGTTTGTAAAGTATAGGCTAACTTAATACTACTATATTCTCTAGTATTTCAATAGCTGAAAAATAGCTTTTAATCTCTATAACTATAGGTAACTCTGGCCTAAATACATCATTATACCTACTTGTTGGTTGATACTCTAATTCTTGTGACTTCTGTAAAAGTTAATGGCACTTGAATAGACTGTAGAGAACAAGTACTCTTTACTACAAACAATAATAAAGTTGCTCTAAGTTGTTCTAGTTCTTAACCATCAAGTTACTATCCAGTTATTTACATAGTACATCTTGTACTTCTCACTATGTTTTATTTCCGCAGACAATACTGCTTACAAAATTTTGATCTGGGGAAGAAGAAATTTTGAAAATGTTAATGAAAGCATCTTGTTTTAAAAATCTATTTATGAAGGTCTTATCTTCTTTAGTCTTGAGAAAATCCATCATGAATATCTATAATATAATATAAAATGGGAGGATTTTGTTTAACATGCCTGATGACTGACATATCAGCAAGGAGTTGGCTTTGTACTTCAAGTAGGAGCAAAAGGGCAACTAAATATCCTTTGTTGAGATAAGCTTAAATCTACATGGATCTGTCTTCCTCCTAATCATAACTCAAACATTAAACACAATATAGTGCCTGATTGTAGCCATGTGTTGAGAGTCTATCTAAATGACACTGTGCCACTAGAGAGGTGATACATTGATTTCTTCATATTGAGGAATGGCTGACACCCTCCACGTTTCATAGCAGTTTGTGCATCTTTATACAGATTATATTTTACTATGGGCAGTGGAAGGACAGTTCATGGGACACTGGAAACTCCGGCATTAACTCATCAACGGCCACTAACCCTGAGAATCTAATGCCAACACTGCACTCAAAAGATCAGGTAGATTCCAGTCATTGAGTTACCACTTAGATGGTTAGCACCATCTAAATATCTTTAGAATAACAATTAGTTACATTAATTACTGAGTATGGGTGAATCCTTTCAGATATCAGATAGGAAGTTTACATGCATGAAAGAAAGGAGGTATAAGCATTGAGTCCACTGAATATCATATAAACTTTACAGAGCCATCAGAAGCCATATCTTTTGCCCTCTTGACTTCAGTCCATTGGTACATGAGAAAAGAAAGCATCATGATTTATGGAGAGAAAGTGAAAGATTACTCTATTAATTGCTATATTTTTTCAAAGGGTTTAGAGTATATCTTCCAGTAAATTTTTGATGACAAAGACCATTAAAAAACATTTGAAAGAATATTAGGGATAATCATAAAAGTTTTTATTTGAATAGTTGTGAACCATAAATTAAAATTGTGAGTCTGTTGAATATTGGAAATAACACCTAGGATGGTGCAGAAAAGCTCCTGGGTTTTACAGTGGGTGTCTGTGAAGAAACCTACTAAATATTTAGGAGGTTAGAGGTACTGTACATAATGTGATTATTTTCTAGTAGCAACTAATGCACCAATAGTTCTATGAAGGGAGTGAGTGTAAGTGAACATGTCTAGTATCTTTTTGAGTATAGTTTTAAAGGGTACTTTTTTTATACTGTCGGGATAGAGACAAGCAACTGATTTATAACAAACCCAGCAAGGGAGGAAATGACAATCTTAGTAAGTTCAATAACACATCATTTAAAACTATCTTAGAAGCTATTAACAATAGATACCATGTGTAGTTTGGAGTTTGGCCCCACATTTTAGCTTGTTGCACCATTACATCTCAGTTCCCACCTGAAATGGGCATGTGCCCCAAAATAGTTTGCCTCTTGAGTTTCAGGCGCTGATCTCACTAAGATTACAGCAGTGCTGTTGTGACCCATACCTTATAAACTTCATTTGATTTCACTGTGCAGCTAGATTCCTTCATTTTCCTGATACTCTGACCATAATATTCATTTTATATATGATAAATCTCCCTGAAGCTATTTTAATGGAGGGCATGTTCATTTGAACAAATGATATCACTATAACGAAGGATGACAAAAGGAAAGAAGAGAATGTGAGAGGCAAAATGAGGCAACAACAGATTGTATTTATTTTCTACTATGCGTTATAGCTGAATTAAATGCTTACCCCTCAAAATGTCTCATTCAAATCTCTTAACCATAAACTAAAAATGTAGATGACCTTAAAAATTATCCTGCAATAGAAAAGAATATCTCACCACACGGTGAAGAAAATAGTATGAAATTTATGGTGGGAGCCTAAGACACTGACCTTCCCATAAGGCACAGAGGTAAAGAATTTGCCTGCCAGTGCAGAAGATACAGGAGATATGGGTTTGAACCCTGACCTGGGAAGATCCCCTGGAGGAGGAAATGGCAATCCACTCCTGTATTCTCTCCTGGAAAATTCCATGGACAGAGGAGCCTGGCAGGCTACAGTCCATGGGGTTGCAATGAATCGGACATGACTAAGCAACTGAGTGTGTGCCTGAGACATTGAGACATTTTAGAAATAAGGAAACAGGCGTAGAGAAGCTTAAGGTACTTGCCCAATATAAAAACCCAACAGTGAATATCAGAGCCAAATACAAACCGAGCTTTTCCTTTAATCAGTTTTAATTATTCCACTATACTGTGTCGCCTCCACAAATTGTATATAAACTACCTTCACACTTTAAATGAACCAATCACATTTCATGATTTTTAGAAACGTAAAAATCATCTTAGCCAATAGCTTCAAATGTTCTTCTTTATTAGTTTTTAGTACAAAATCCGAGCTAAATCTTGATTTTGTTCCTTTATGCACCTGTTGGTTGAAATGTCAATAGGAAGAAAATGAACAATTCAGGATTTGAAGAAGGAAAATGTCATGGCCACCTATTTTCAAAAATTGGCCAGTTTTTAAGAGTTAAATGCACTATGTTTGATTCTGTAATTGGAGAGTACTTAAAAATATTCCCACAGTTCACTGGTCCCTTTGTAAACAACAGTAAGTATATGTTTATAGTATACATATACACATGTGTGTGCTAAGTCACTCCAGTCATGTCTGACTCTCTGTGATTCTATAGACTGTAGCTCACCAGGCTCCTCTGTCCGTGGGATCCCATAGGCAAGGATACTGGAGTGGGTTGCCATGCCTTCCTCCAGGGGATCTTCCTGACCCAGGTATTGAACCCACCTCTCCTGTGACTCCTGCATTGCAGGCAGATTCTTTACTACTGAGCTACCAGGGAAGCCCCATATATATACACACATATACATATACACATACACATACACTGAAGGTGAATGGAGACACTAAAGTGAGCTAGGAGCTGTACTGAATCAGATTTCAGGAGGAACATCATCTCAAGCAAATATCAAATATCTTTCAGATACAAAGATACAAATATCTTTCAGATCTTCAATGCCTGTACTTAATTATGCACTATCTATTTTTCAAAAGCTTTTATTTTTGCACTTTCTACTATGCTAGGGATTGGTGTTTATAAATCGGCACATAAAAATATCAGAGTTTATACATTTATGTGTATAAACATACATTAAATGCTTTCAAAGAAAATAGTATCTGTTGCATTGTGCAAGTATGTTGAAATTAAAATATCTTTGTTAGCATACTACTTCTGTTAGTATTCTTCAAGTTGTTTTGAAATTTAATCTTTTTCTCATCAACACAAAAGAGATTCTAATATTGTGACATAGAAAAGATTATAATTGCTTAATTATTTGTGCAATATGGCAAATACACATTTTGCACATATCAACAGAGATGCTATGTGGATAAAAATGTTTCCATTATGTATTTGAATTCTTAACAAATGTGCTTACATCAAAATCTTAATAAGTTTAAAATGTGTTTTTTTTTTTTTTTGCTCTGTTAAATAATAACTACTTCCATTTCTCACTACAGTATTTTATAATTCATGCATTCAGGAAATATTTACTTTTCTTGTACTTGGTAACAGGCAGTATAGTAGGCTGTATGGATAAAGCAGTGAGCTTCGCTCACAAAATTGTTGTCTTCAGTGAACTTACAACCTAGCCCTTGCCTCTTAACTCTGTGTTTCCTAGGGTCTCAGGTTCTATTAAAATATACGTGTGGAGTCTTACACCAACCCCACTGAATCAGAATCTCAGTCATTAGTCCTTACCAAATCTATTTTGAAAAATAAAGAAAAAGCTTTATTTTTTAGAATACTTTCAAGTTTACAGAAAAATCACAAAGATAGTACAGAGAGTTCCAATATACCCTATATCTAGCTTCCTCTAGGAGCAACACTATATTCTTATGGTACATTTGCTATAATGAATAAACAAATGGTAAGGATCAGCAGTAAAGAATCAGTCTGCCAAGCAGGAGGCACAGGTTTAACCCCTGGCTTGGGAAGATATTCTGGAGAAGGATATGGTAACCACTCCAGTATTCTTGCCTGGGAAATCCCATAAAGAGAGGAGCCTGGCAGGCTACAGTCCAGTGGGTCACAAAGAGTTGGACATGACTCAGTGACTAAACAACAACAATAGCAACAACAGTACATTATTATTACCCAAAGTTCATAGTTTATTCAGGAGTTTTAAACCAATGTCTTTTTCTCTTTCAGGATCCTATCCAGGATCCTATCCAGAATGCCACAGTACAATTAGGCATCATGTCTCCTTAGGTTTCTCTTGGCTCTGACATTTTCTCAGACTTTCCTTGTTGTTGATGATCCTGACTGTTCTGAGGAGTATTTGATGTGTATTTTGAGGAGTACTGACTAGTTTTAAGAATGTTTTTCAACTGGGATTTGTCTAACATAATCCTCATGATTAGCCTGGAGTTACAAATTTTGAGGAGGATGGCCACAAAGGTAAAGGGCCACTTCATCGCATCTTATGAAGGATACATGCTGCCAAAATGACGTGTCCCTGTTGATGTCAACCTTGGCTACGTGGCTGACATAGTGTTTGTCATGTTTCTCCACTCTAAAGTTACTCTTCCTGCCTCCTGCTTTCAACACTACACTCTTTGGAGGAAATTACTCAGCAGAGCCCGTATTTAAAGGGCAAAAAGTAAGGCTCTGATTCCTTGAGTGTAGAGTATTTCTATCAAATATTTGGAATTCTCTCTCATATTTGTCTTCTCTCATTCATTTATATATTTATTTGATAATCACCTTATACAGACTCATGCATATTTATTTAATACTTTTATCTATAATCCAATACCACATTATTTTTTGTATTGATTTTTCTAGTTTTGGCCATTGAGAGCCCTTTCATCTGACTCCTGTGTTCAATCATAACTGCAGTATTTTTTTTAAAAGCTTTTTATTTTGTACTGGCGTATAGCCAATTAACAATGTTTTGATAGTTGCAGGTAAATAGCAGAGGAACTCAGCCATACATATACATGTATCCGTTCTTTCCCAAACTCCCCTCCCATCCAGGCTGTCACATAACATTAAGCAGAGTTCCATTTGCTATACAGGAGGTCATTGATTGTAGCTTTTTTGAGAACATCACATTCTGAAAACTATAAGATGCTACAGACTCGTCTTTTATATTTCTTGTCCCAGTCCTAGAATCAGCTATTTCTTCTAAAGTCCTGGGTTTCTTTTTTTTTTTCAGAGAATAGTATTAGAAACTAAAATCTGTGTGCTAGATATGCTTGCTGCTACCAGGGTACCTCTCAGGTGACAGGGCAAAAAACAATATGTGTATGTACTATGTTATGTTACATATCTGTAAATATTCCTCTATATATCCAAATGTATCTATATTAAGCAAAACATCCATTTACACTGATATCTCCAATTCTAGTCCACAACAACATAGATTATTGAAACTTTCTCCTCTTGTGTTGCTTCAGTCATGTCCAGCTCTTTGTGATCCTATGGACTGTGGCCCGCCAGGCTCCTCTGTGCATGCGATTCTTCAGGCAAGAATACTGGAGTGGGTTGCCATGTCCTTCTCCAAGGGATCTTCCTGACCAGGAATCGAGCTGCGTCTCCTCCTGGTCCTATATTGCAGGCCAATTCTTTTACCTCTGACCCACCAGGGAAGACCGCTTTCATTGCTTATCTGTAAAATTCCTACTAACAATGATAATCTGTCTCTGCCATATGCCATACATTTACTTATTTACTTCTAGTACACATATATAGCAGTATCACAAATATTAACCAATACTCCCATGGGACACTTTACCAGGAAGGGTTCTTATGCATTCTTTCTTTGCCTTTAGCCTTACACACACCATTTAGTGTCAGTCACTAGGCTGGCCCTTTATCTCACCCACTTAAGTGAGGCTGTTTAATACACGTATAATACAGTTACATTGTTTGGTCACATTTTGCCTTCCATCCAAGTGTAGTCCAATCTCCTAAATTACTATTTTTTACTTCACATGCAGTAAGATTCACTCTTAGTACTACGGTAAAGTTCTACGGGATTTGACAAATGCACAGAATTATGTATCCACAATAATAGTATAATACAGAATAGCTTCACTGGTCTAAAATATCCCCTGTGCTTCAACTATTAACCACTCACCCCTCAATTCCCTGCAATTCATGAACCCTCTATCATTGCTAAAGTTTTTTGTTTTTTGTTTTTTTCTAAAATGTCATACAGTTCAAATCATCCAGTATATAAGCTGTTCAGACTAGGTTTTTTTTTAGTCTATCACTGAGCAAAATACATTTAAGAATCATGTAGCCTTTACATGATTTGATAGCTTATTTCTGCTGTATTGACATAACCAGTTTGCTTATCAAGTCACCTATTGAATGACATCTTGATTGTTTTTGGCAAGAATGAGTAAACTGCTCTCAACATTCACACAGTTTTTGTGGATATAAGTTTTCAAATTATTTGGGTAAATACCTAAGAGCATGATTGATAGATCTCATGGTGAGACTATGTTCAACTTTTTAAGAAATTGCCAAATTGTCTTCCAAAGTGACTGTACTATTGGGTGTTCTCAATAGCAGTAAATTAGAGTTCCAATTGTTTGCACTCTTGCCAGATGTTAGTACAACAGATTTGGGGAGATTTTAATCACTGTAATAGGTATGTACTTATATCTTATTGCTGTTTTAACTTTCAATACCCTAGTTACAAATAACATTGAGCATTCTTTATTTACTTAATTTCCATTTATATCTCTTCTTTGACTAGATGTCTTCAACATATTGCTCATTTTAAAATTGGATTGCTTGTGTTACTATTAGTACACCCATGGCAGATTCATGTTGATGTATGGCAAAACCAATACAATATTGTAAAGTAATTAGCCTGCAATTAAAATAAATAAATTTATATTAAAAAATAAGTTATTTGCATACTTTGGATACAAATCCTTTATTACATATATGTTTTGTGCATATTTTCTCCCAATATTTATATTGTCTCTTCATTCTTTAACAGTATTCCTCTCAGAGCAGACATTTTAATTGTAATAGTCCCAATCATTACATTTCTCTTTCAAGGAACGTGGTTTTGGTGTTGTGTATAAAAGCTCATCACTAAACACAAGATTACTTGAACTTACTTTCTTATGTGCTTCCTTTCAAAAGTTTGTAGCTCTGTGTCTCACAGTTTGGTTCATTATTCTTTTGAGTTTACTTCTGAAAAAAAGGTGTGAAATCTCTATATTCATTTTTTTGCATATTAATATAGATTGAATATCTGTATCTTTTCAAAATTCATATGTTGAAGCCCTAACCACCAATAGGGTGGTATTTGTAGACAGGGTTTTGGGGATTTAACTAAGGTTAGATTAGGTCACAAGAGTGGGGCCCTTGTTTGATGGGATTTTATAAGAGACACCAGAGAACTTATTCTCTTCCTCTCTCTCTCTCCACTCCATCCCTCCCTCCATCTCTCTCCTTGCTGGCACTTGATTTTAGACTTTCTAGCTCCTCCAGGATTTTGAAAAATATATTTCTGTTGTTTAAGCCATTCAGGGTATGGCATTTTGTTATGGCAACTTGAACAGAGTGAGGCATATGAAAGTCCATCATTTCAAGCACCATTCAATGGATTATTCTTTCTCCATTGAACTGCCTCTGTTCCATGGTCAAGATCATTTGACCATATTTGTGTGAGTCCATTTCTGGGCTCTGTACTATATTTTACTGATCTGTATTCTATTCTTTTGCCAGTGCTATCTTGTATTGATTATTGTTTCTTTGTATCATCTTGAAATTGGGTACTATAACTCCTCCAAAATTTATCATTATTCTGTTAGCTATTCTAGGTGTTTTTGCCTTTTTATATAACTTTAAAATCAGTTGGCTGGTATGTATAAAATAGGTTTTCAGGATTACAACTAGTACTGTGTTGTTCTGTATAAATCAGCTTGGGAAGACATTGATGTATTAACAATAATTTATCTTCCAAACCATGAATACAAACACTCTCTCCATATGTATCAACAACCTCATATATGCAGATGATACCACTCTAATGGCCGAAAGAGAAGAGAAACTAAAGAGCCTCTTGATGAGGGTGAAAGAGGAGAGTGAAAAAACTGACTTAAACTCAACATTCAAAAAACTAAGATCATGGCATGTAGTCCCATCACTTCAGAGTAAGTGCATGGGAAAAAAAGTGGAAGCATTGACAGATTTTATTTTCTTGGGCTCCAAAATCACTGCAGATGGTGACTGCAGCCATGAAATTAAAAGACACATGCTCCTTGAAAGGAAAGCTATGACAAACCTAGATGGTGTATTAAAAAGCAGAGACATCACTTTGACAACAAAGATTTGTCTAGTCAAAGCTGTTATTTTTTCCAGTAGTCATGTACGAATGTGAAAGTTGGACTGTAAAGAAGGTTGGAGACTGAAGAATTGATGCTTTTTAACTATGGTACTGGAGAAGACTCTTAAGAGTGCCTAGGACAGCAAGGAGGTCAAACCAGTCAATCCTAAAGGAAATTAACATTTAATATTAATTGGAAGTACTGATAACGAAGCTACAATACTTTGACCACCTGATGCAAAGAGTCAGTTCATTCAAAAATAGCTGATGCTGGAAAGATTGAGGGCAGGGGGAGAAGGGGGTAACAGAGGATGAGATGGTTGGATGGCATCACTGACTCAATGGACATGAGTTAAATTCTAGAAGATAGTGAAGGACATGGAAGCCAGTTCATGGGGTTGCAGAGTAGGACAGGACTTAGCGAATGAACAACAATGTGAAGATTAAGTTATTTGTTTCTGAACTTGGAGTTTTATGTCTTCTGCCAGCATCCATGAAACCATAACAGACTATATTACTAGCTTACAAGTAGAATAAAAGTCCAGATACTGACAAGAATAAGGTAGAGTAAAAGCCTGATATGCTGATGTACTTGGGTTACTTTTCTAGCTCATGTTGCTAGTATTGACAGTAATTTTTAATTAAGATGTAAGAAGGTTAGAGGGGCTTCCCAGCTGGCAGGTGGTAAAGAACCTGCCTGCCCATACAGGAAATGTAAGAGACATGGGTTTGATCCCTTGGGTGGGAAGATCCCCCAGAAATGGGCATCACAACCCACTCCAGTATTCTTGCCTAGAGAATGCCATGGGCAGAGAAGCTTGGCAGGTTACACGTCATAGGCTTGCACAGAGTTGGACAGGACTGTAATGCCTTAGCATGCACACAAGAAGATTAGACAGGTACAGAAATTTGACATGGTATCCAGCTGATATTAAATAAGATGTGGGGGGAGATCATTTTTTCTCCAGGATTATTTTTAATATCATGGAATGGCAGAAGGAAAATAATATAGAACTAAGGATAGGATTTAGATCATACCTGAATGGTCTAGGGGTTGTCCCTACTTTCTTCAATTTAGGTCTGAATTTGACAATAAGGAGTTCATGATCTGAGCCACAGTCAGCTCCCACTTATGTTTTTGCTGACTGTATAGAGCTTCTCCATCTTTGGCTGCAAAGAATATAATCAACCTGATTTTGGTATTGACCATCTGGCAATGTCCATGTGTAGAGTCTTCTCTTGTGTTGTTGGAAGAGGGTGCTTGTTATGACCAGTGCATTCTCTTGGTAAAACTCTATTAGCCTTTGCCAAATTTGCCTATTACTCCAGGTTTTTCTTGACTTCCTACTTTTGCATTCCACTCCCCTATAATGAAAAGGACATCTTTTTTTGGTGTTAGTTCTAGAAGGTCTTGTAGGTCTTCATAGAACTGTTCAACTTCAGCTTGTTTGGCTTTAGTGACTGGGGCATAGTCTTGAATTACTGTGATACTGAATGATACACTTGATATTGAATAGCCTTGGAAACGAACAGAGATCATTCTGTTATTTTTGAGATTGCACCCAAGTACTACGTTTTAGACTCTTTTGTTGACTATGACGGATACTCATTTCTTCTAAGGGAGTCTTGCCCACAGTAACAGATACAATGGTCATCTGAATTACATTTGCCCGTTCCTGTCCATTTTAGTTCACTGATTCCAAAAGCGGCGATGTTCACTCTTGCCATCTCCTGTTTGACCACTTCCAATTTACCTTGATTCATGGACCTAACGTTCCAGGTTCCTATGTAATATTGTTCTTTGCTCATCAGACTTTACTTTCATCACCAGTGTCACATCCACAACTGGGCGTTGTTTTCCCTTTGGATCCTACTTTTCATTGTTTCTGGAGTTATTGCGCCACTTTTCTCCACTAGCACCTACTGAAGTGGGAATTTATTGCAAAATTCAGACTTAAATTGAGGAAAGTAGAGAAAACCACCAGACCATTAAGGTGTGGCCTAAATCAAATCCCTTATGATCATACAGAGGAAGTGACAAATAGATTCAAAGGATTAGATCTGATAGCCAGAATGCCTGAAGGACTATGGACAGAAATTCATGACATTGCACAGGAGTCAGTGATCAAGACCATTGCCAAGAAAAACAAAAGCAAAATGGTTGTTTAAACAGGTAGTACAAACAGCTGAGAAAGAAGAGAAACTAAAGGCAAAGGAGAAAACTACTTTTTCCTTTTTCTCTAGAGAGATACAGATTGAACCTGGGTCTCCTGCACTGGTAGGCAGATTCTTTGCCTTCTGAGCCACCTGGGATGCTCCATTCAACACAATCCTCAATTAATTGTAGATATAATTTAGAAAAAATGATAACTCTTTGGAAAATGATTTAAAGTCTATTAAAAGAAAACATGCATGCTATTTTCAACATATGCAAGCCCATAGGTAAACTTTCTTAAACTTAGCAATTTTAATATTTTAAAATTTAGTTCTAGAGGTGAGTATATACAGGGTAATTAAATGTGATTTTGATTTTTTCTAGTTACACACTGATTGCAGATGTTATGGTTGATACTAGGACTCTTGAAAATTCCATGCTTAGTATATTTCAGTTCAGTTCAGTCGCTCAGTCGTGTCTGACTCTTTGCAACCCCATGAACCGCGGCACTCCAGGCCTCCCTGTCCATCACCAACTCCTGGACTCTACCCAAACCCATGTCCATTGAGTTGGTGATGCCATCCAACCATCTCATCCTCTGTCGTCCCCTCCTCCTGTCCTCAATCTTTCCCAGCATCAGGGTCTTTTCAAATGAGTCAGCCCTTTGCATCATGTGGCCAAAGTATTAGAGTTTCAGCTTCAACATCAGTCCTTCCAATGAACACCCAGGACTGGTCTGCTTTAGGATGGACTGGTTGGATCTCCTTGTAGTCCAAGGGACTCTCAAAAGTCTTCTCCAACACCACAGTTCTAAAGGATCAATTCTTCAGCACTCAGGTTTCTTTATAGTACAATTCTCACATCCATAAATGACCACAGGAAAAACCATAGCCTTGACTAGACGGACCTTTGTTGGCAAAGTAATGTCTCTGCTTTTTAATATGTTGTCTAGGTTGGTCATAACTTTCCTTCAAAGGAGTAAGCATCTTTTAATTTCATGGATGCAGTCACCATCTGCAGTGATTTTGGAGCCCCCAAAAATAAAGTCTGACACTGTTTCCACTGTTTCCCCATCTATTTCCCATGAAGTGATGGACCAGATGCCATGATCTTCATTTTCTGAATGTTGAGCTTTAAGCCAACTTTATCACTCTCCACTTTCACTTTCATCAAGAGGCTTTTGAGTTCCTCTTCACTTTTTGCCATAAGGGTGGTGTCATCTGCATATCTGAGGTTATTGATATTTCTCCCGGCAATTTTGATTCCAGCTTGTGATTCCTCCAGCCCAGCATTTCTCATGACGTACTCTGCATATAAGTTAAATAAGCAGGGTGACAATAAACAGCCTTGACGTACTTATTTTCCTATTTGGAACCAGTCTGTTGTTCCATGTCCACTTCTAACTGTTGCTTCCTGACATGCACACAGGTTTCTCAAGGTGCAGGAGCAGTGGCTGCGACAGTGCAGGAGGTGCTGAGAGGAGCTACCCCACCTCCAAGGTCAGGGGCGGTGCCTGTGCTTTGCTGGAGCAGCCGTGAAGAGATATTCCACGAAAAAGGTAAGAGAAAACCAAGTTAGATGGTAGGTGCTCAGAGGGGGCATCAGAGAGCAGACAGACTGAAACCACAATCACAGACAACTAGCCAATCTGACTACACGGACCAGCGTTGTCTAACTCAATGAAACTAAGCCATGCCGTGTGGCGTCACCCAATATGGATGGGTCATGGTGGAGAGGTCTGACCGAACGTGTTCCACTGGAGAAGGGAATGGCAAGCCACTTCAGTATTCTTGCCTTGCGAACCCCATGAACAGTATGAAAAGGCAAAAAGATAGGACACTGAAACATGAACTCCCCAGGCTGGTAGGTGCCCAATATGCTACTGGAGATCAGTGGAGAAATAATTCCAGAGAGAATAAAGGGATGGAGCCAAAGCAAAAACAACACCCAGTTGTGAATGTGACTGGTGATAGAAGCAAAGTCCAATGCTGTAAAAGCAATATTGCATAGGAACCTGGAATGTTAGGTCCATGAATCAAGGCAAATTGGAAGTGTTCAAACAGGAGATGGCAAGAGTGAACATCGACATTCTAGGAATCAGTGAACTAAGATGGACTGGAATGAGTGAATTTAACTCAGATGACCATTATATCTACTACTGTGGGCAGGAATACCTTAGAAGAAATGGAGTAGCCATCATCGTCAACAAAAGAGTCCAAAATGCAGTACTTGGATGCAATCTCAAAAACGACAGACAGAATGATCTCTGTTTCAAACCATTCAATATCACAGTAATCCAAGTCTATGCCCAGACCAGTAACGCTGAAGAAGCTGAAGTTGAACAGTTCTATGGAGACCTACAACACCTTCTAGAACTAACACCCAAAAAGATGTCCTTTTCATTATAGGGGACTGGAATGCAAAAGTAGGAAGTCAAGAAACACCTGGAGTAACAGGCAAATTTGGCCTTGGAGTACAGAATGAAGCAGGGCAAAGACTAATAGAGTTCTGCCAAGAGAACACACTGGTCATAGCAAACACTCTCTTCCAACAACACAAGAGAAGATTCTACACATGGACATCACCAGATGGTCAATACTGAAATCAGACTAGTTATATTCTTTGCAGCCAAAGATGGAGAAGCTCTATACAGTCAGCAAAAACAAGACTGGGAGCTGACTGTGGCTCAGATTATGAACTGCTCTTTGCCAAATTCAGGCTTAAATTGAAGAAAGTGGGCTAGACCATCCGTGTATAACCTAAATCAAATCTCTTATGAATATACAGTGGAAGTGAGAAATAGATTTAAGGGACTAGATTTGATAGACAGAGTGCCTGATGAACTATGGACAGAGGTTCATGACATTGTACAGGAGACAGGAATCAAGACCATCCTTAAGAAAAAGAAACGCAAAAAGGCAAAATGGCTGTCTGGGGAGGCCTTACAAATATCTGTGAAAAGAAGAGAAGCTAAAAGCAAAGAAGAATAGGAAAGATATATCCATTTGAATGCAAAGTTCCAAAGAATAGCAAGGAGAGATAAGAAAGCCTTCCTCAGCAATCAGTGCAATGTAACCATATTTGCATCCTCACAAAAAACTTTGTTTTGTATAAACATGAATAAACATGTACATGAAATATAGACATGTGTCCACAGCCTGTTTTTTTCCCCCAAAGTATGGAAACAGTGTGAGGAAGCATTCCATACACAACTTATTCTATGGACATGGTTATAAATACAATTTTCACTATATTAATTTAAATAATTATTATAGACATTTGTGTACGTGATCAAAAGTGAACCTATTTACTGTAGTATTTCCTTCATCAAATAGTAATAAGTGATTATAATAAGTAATCTTAATAATAATGACTTTCAGTTCACTTCAGTTCAGTTCAGTCGCTCAGTTGTGTCCAACTCTTTGCGACCCTATGAATCGCAGCACACCAGGCTGCGTGTCCCTGTCCATCACCAACTCCCGGAGTTCACTCAGACCCACATCCATCAAGTCAGTGATGACATCCAGCCGTCTCATCCTCTGTCATCCCCTTCTCCTCCTGCCCCCAATCCCTCCCAGCATCAGAGTCTTTTCCAATGAGTCAACTCGTTGCATGAGGTGGCCAAAGTACTGGAGTTTCAGCTTTAGCATCACTACTTCCAAAGAACATCTGGGACGGATCTCCTTTAGGATAGACTGGTTGGATCTCCTTGCAGTCCAAGGGACTCTCAAGAGTCTTCTCCAACACCACAGTTCAAAAGCATCAATTCTTCGGTGCTCAGCTTTCTTCAAAGTACAACTCTTATATCCATACATGACTACTGGAAAAACCATAGCCTTGACTAGGTGGACCTTTGTCGGCAAAGTAATGTCTCTGCTTTTGAATATGCTATCTAGGTTGGTCATAACTTTCCTTCCAAGGAGTAAGCGTCTTTTAATTTCATGGCTGCAATCACCATCTGCAGTGATTTTGGAGCCCCCAAAAATAAAGTCAGCCACTGTTTCCACCGGTTCCCCATCTATTTCCAATGAAGTGATGGGACCAGATGCCATGATCTTAGTTTTCTGAATGTTGAGTTTTAAGCCAACTTTTTCAGTCTCCCCTTTCACTTTCAAGAGGCTCTTTAGTTCTTCACATTTTGCCATAAAGGTGGTGTCATCTGTGTATCTGAGGTTATTGATATTTCTCCTGGCAATCTTGATTCCAGCTTGTGCTTCTTCCAGCCCAGCATTTTTCATGATGTACTCTGCATATAAGTTAAATAAGCAGGGTGACAATATACAGCCTTGATGTACTCCTTTTCCCATTTAGAACCAGTCATCTGTTCCATGTCCAGTTCTAACTGTTGCTTCCTGACCTGCATATAGGTTTCTCAAGAGGCAGGTCAGGTGGTCTGGTATTCCCATCTCTTTCAGATTTTTCCACAGTTTTATTGTGGTCCATACAGTCAAAGGCTTTTATGCACTTCAAATCAAAGGAAACTAATTAGTGAAAACACAATTGATGGTGGGGCAGGAAATTTTTTTCTCATCTAAACCAACTAAAAGCAAATAATTTCTCCCATTTTATAAAAGTAGTTAGATTCAAAATCTCAAACCTCCTTACTAAGTTGTATTCAGCATACATTTTATATACAGCAGCTAAACACTGAGACATGATAATAAAGGAAGCAAATTAATGTCCATTTGCAAGGAAACATCACAGACAAACCATTTGAGACTGTTATTATAATCAAACTGGCTTCATTTAAAATACAAATTGAAAGATTGTCCTGAGTTTGTTGTTTCTATTCCTACCTTTTTGATCAAATCTATTACTGTGCCTCATTCACTTTATGTCTATCACACAAACACACACATAATCATAATCATACTGGAAAATATGTGGGTTTCTATACTTACATGTGATCTCTAATATTTTTAAATGAATACTGACTTTTCAAAAAAATCTAAATTGAATGCCATAAGCTAAAGGTATCAAAATGAACAGAAATGAAAATATTAGGAATATAGCAGTTAGATTAATTACAAACTTAATTCTTTGCCTCAAAAAGAATAACATGTTGACATTTTAAAAACTCATTTTGAGGGAAAAAACAAATAGATTGAGAAAATTTCCATATAATCTCTGAAAGGATATAGTTTTCAGTGAGTGTGAATTACATTTTATTTTATACAAGGTTTTACTAGTGTGGTATTTTCTGTTATATTGAGTTATAACTCCCAACCCATAGAGGCAGCTTTTGATTTGATTTTCATTGCCTTGGGCAAGCATGATTGAGGACCCACAAGACTGTAGAAGATGTTGATTGATTCTTTTGATCCTAGGAGATAATAGAAAGTGTTTAAATTGGTTTTGTTAAAAAAATCTGAGGATGAATTGAGACTTTAGGCAAATTGCACAGAAGATTTTTAATCTTCGATTTGTTCAAATGTGTAACATAGGAAACAGAAAAGATTTATATCTCCTCTTGTCAAATTCCTTTCTATTTCACATCAATCACTTTTTTTTTCCTCTTCACCTTTTCTGGTACTATGTGACTCCTTTATTCCTAGAATTAGAGGCCTCTGAGTTTTATTTAAATTAAAAATGGTATCAAAGTCACACATACAATGAAACTTAAGCCACAGCAAGTCTGGAGATCAGACCAAAGAGAAGTGGACAAAAAATTATCAGTGGCAAAATAAAAAGTAAATCTATGTGCTTCTCTTTAGGAGTCTAAAGCACTCATCATTATATCCCTACCTTGGACAATCTGACAAAATACTTCCAACAGAGCTCTTATGATACACTGCTGTCCTATCAGAGTGTCTCAGCTAGATATTAAGAAGTATGGCAAATAATATGTTACTGTCAGTATATACAGAACTGAAGTTTATATGGTGATTAGAAGATGCATGGTTGTACTGAGAATACTTATTTCCATATTAACAATGAAAGTGAAAGTCTCTCAATCATGTCCGATTCTTTGCCACCCCATGTACTATACAGTACATTGAATTCTCTAGGCCAGAATACTGAAGTGGGTAGCCTTTCCTTTCTCCAGGGGATCTTCCCAACCCAGGGATTGAACCCAGTCTCCCACAGTGAAGGCGATTCTTTACCAACTGAGCTATCGGGAAAGCCATATTAATGATAGTTACAGAAAAAAGCAAAAGCGAAGGGGACTTCTTTGGGGTCTGTAATCCAGAGGTTATTTTACCTCTGTGCCTTAATGGGACATCATCACTCAAAAATATAAAAGTTTGGTGTCTCCACAGGCAAGGAAAACAAGAGAAAAACAGATGAGACTACGTAAAACTAAAATATCTGCACAGTGAGGAAAATTATCAACAAAATGAAAAGGCTTCCTACTGAATGGAGATGGTACTTACAAACAATACATATCAAAAGGTTAATATCCTAAATACACAAAGAACCATATGATTCAACATCAGAAAAAAAAGAAAGAACAAAAAAGCAGATTAAAAAATGGCCAGAGGACCTGAATAGAAAATTTTCCAAGGTCAACATAAAGATAGCCAACAGGCACATGAAAAGGTGTGAAATATCATTAATTTTAAGACAAATGTAAATCAAAACTACAATGAGATAACATCTCACACTGTCAGAATGTTCATTAACAAAAAGACGACAAATAATAAGTATTGGAGAGATGTGGAGAAAAGGAGACTCTTGTGCACTGTGTGTGGGATTGGAGACTTGTGTAGCCAATATGGAAAACTATATGGAGATTCTACAAAAAATTAAAAATACAACCACTATATGATTCAGCTATCCCCCTATTGGGTATTTATCTGATGAAAACAAGAACTCTAATTTAAAAAGATATATGCATACCTATATTTGTTATAGCATTAGTAGCAAAAACCAAGATGGAAGCAACCTGAGTGCCCATCAGTAGATGGGTAAAGAAGTCACCCCCACACACCCACACAATGGAATATTACTCAGCCATAATAAAGAATGAAATCTTGCCATTTGTGACAACTTGGATGGACCTGAAAGCATTATGCTAAGTGAAATAAGACACTTAGGTAACAGAGAAAGGTAAATTTGTATGTATGATTTCACTTAGGCTTAAACAAATGAAGCAACATAACTAAACATAAACAAAGTCATAAATATAGAGAACAAACAGGTGGTTGCCACAGGAGTTGAGGGTGGAGAGAGGAGAGAAATAGTTGAGGGAGATTAGGAGATACAAACTTCCAGTTACAAAATAAATGAGTCATGGATATAAAATGTACAATGTTGGAAATACAATAAATAATGACATAATATGTTTACATGATGACAGATGGTAACTGGACTTATTGTGGTGATCATTTTGAAATGTAGAGAAACAGTGAATCACTAAATTGTGTATCAGGAACTAACATAGTGTTGCAAGTGAATTATACTTCACAAACTAACAAACAAACTTGGGAAAAAAAAAAAAGATTTAGGGCTACCCAAGTGTGGAAGGAGGAAAGGAAGAGGGCATTGAATGAATGGGGTTAGATGGTAAAAACTTCCAGTTATAAGTGCTAGAATTGTAATGTACAACATAATTATAATTATCATTTAGTATATTATGCATGAAAGTTAATAGAATAAATCATGAGTTCTCATCACAAGGATTTTTTTTTCATTTCTTTAATATTATATCTATATGAGATGATGAATGTTCACTAAACTTATTGTGAGAATCATTTCATGGTGATATAAAATCATTATGCTCTACATCTTAAATTTATACAGAGCTATGTCAATTTTATCACAATAAAACTAGAAATAAAATAAAATTTTTAAATGTAATAGTTTGGGCACACCAGTACTGAATTCATTAGTATTAGGCACTTTCCCAAGCACACTCATAGATATTAACTTATCTAGATTTTTAAATAATTCCACAAGAGAGATTATATTATCCTCATTTTATGATAAACTACTTGGGAAACATGAAGGATAAATGAGTTGCACACACAAATGAGTAAGGCCAGGAACTGAACAATATGTTCATATTAATAACCACTAACCACTAAGCTGTGCTAAATTAATAGTTCTCTAGGTCTAAGCCCTTCAAAAGCTTCACCAAGCACCTAAGAAGCCTTCTGTCAATATTCATTTTGGACCTTTAGAACTGGTTAATACAATTTTGAAACACCTTTCTCCATTTAGTTTACACTGATTTTGTGCTAATTCTCTGGAAGATATGAGTAAATGGAAATTTTATTTTGTAATTGAAAATGAGATCCTCAACAGTTAGCTTCATCACCACAAAAACACTGAATCAACTGGAAAGCCATGGATCATGTAATTGCTCTTGGCCTTCTACATTTGTCTTTGGCATTTATTCTCATGAAAACCAAAATACTAATTTTCTTTGCATTACCAAACAAAGAAAAATCTTTATAATACATAATTTTAAAAACATAAAATTTATATCATGTAAAGTAAGACTTTTGCACGCTAAAAAAGTCCTAAAAAGACATTTTTAAACATGTTAATTTCTTGAATTGCCATTTCTTTGCACATTATGGCATTTTATACCACCAAATATCTTTTCAACTGATAACAGGTGACTATTAAAAAAACAACCCAGTAAATGTTATCAAACTGATAAGCTGTGAAATGGATATATTTTGTTTTTATTTCCAAAAGGATTGAGAAATTCTGAAGGGAAAAAAAAAAAAAAAGATCCAGGAGATGATACTGAAAATGAGATCAAAATTGTGCTTTTTTCAGTGGGAATCTGGCTATTACAAAACCTTGTTATTTGTTTGTGCGTCTGTGTATGGAAAGTTTTTGCATTTCTCAAACTCTAGAAGATCTCAGGTTGTGAAATTTCCCTTCTGTTATCACTGCCTCTGCTCCCAAACGTGGCACGGGCACTATTTGACCAAGTTTGTCTAACAGAGTAAGAAGACTGAACAGGCACCGCTGCCTCTAAAACTTATTCTTTATGTTTATTTTTCCTAGGTGATATCAAGTGTGTTTTTTTTTAATTTTTTAACATCTCTTTGTGAGCTAATACAGTTTTCCTGAACATTCTAAGTTAAGCATAATAATTTAGGTTATATGAGAGTTGTTGTTGTTGTCCAGTTGCTCAGTGTGTTCAACTCTTTGAAATACCATGGACTGTCGCACGCCAGGCCTCCCTGTCCTTCACCATCTCCCAGAGCTTGCTCAAACTCATGTCCATTGAGTCTATGATGCCAGCCAACCCTCTCATCCTCTGTCTCCCCCTCCTTCTCCTGTCTTCAATCTTGCCCAGCATCAGGGTCTTTGCCACTGAGTCTGCTCTTTGCATCAAGTGGTCAAAGTATTGAAGCTTCAGCTTCAGCATCAGTTTTTCCAATAAATATTCAGTGTTGATTTCCTTTATGATTCACTAGTTTGATCTCCTTGCTGTCCAAGGGACTCTCAAGTGTCTTCTCTAACACTGCAGTTCAAAAGCACCAATTCTTAGGCTGTCAACCTTTTTATGGTCCAACTCTCACTTCTGTCCTGTCTATTTATTATGAAGTGATGGGACCAAATGCCATGATCTTTGTTTTATAATGTTGAGTTTTAGGCCAAGAGAGTTAATTAATATTAAACACTCAATGTTTTGAATATAACACTAATTGTATATAAAATAAAGAACACTATAGGTTTTTTTGCCTCTTTTTCCTTATGCATTTATCCTGTAGGACTTAGTAATTAAGGACAATAGCAATGGATTAAAAAAAACCTGAACTCAAATTTCTGGTTCCCCATTCACTTAATTTTGGGAACTCTGGAGATAATTTTTTCTCATGATAAAAATGTGGTAAAAATATCCACTATATAGAGTTGTTATGAAGATTAGATGAGATTTTGGAAGAAGGTTCTTGTATTTGGCACAAAAGAGACAATCAATCAATAGTGGTTAAACAAAATAATATTAATCAGTTCAGTTTAGTCGCTCAGTTGTGTATGACTCTTTGCCTCCACATGGACTGCAGCATGCCAGGCTCCCCTGTCCATCACCAACTCCTGGAGTTTACTCAAACTCATGTCTATTCAGTCGGGGATGCCATCCAACAATCTCATCCTCTGTTGTCTCCTTCTCCTCCTGCCTCCCATCTTTCCAAACATTAAGGTCTTTTCCAATGAGTCAGTTCTTCGCATCAGGTGGCCAAAATACTGGAGCTTCATATTCAGCATCAGTCCTTCCAATAAATATTCAGGACTGATTTATTTTAGAATGGACTGGATGGATCTCCTTGCTGTCCAAGGGTCTCTCAATAATCTTCAACACCACAGTTCAAAAACATCAATTTTTCAGTGCTCAGCTTTCTTTATAGTCCAACTCTCACATCCATACATGAATACTGGAAAAACCATAGCTTTGACTAGATGGATCTTTGTTGGCAAAGTAATGTCTCTGCTTTTTAATATGCTGTCTAAAGGTCATAGCTTTTCTTTCAGAGAGTAAGCGTCTTTGAATATCATGGCTGCAGTCACAATCTGCAGTGATTTTGGAGCCCAGGAAAGTAAAGTCTGTCATGGTTTCCATTGTTTCCCCATCTATTTGCCAAGAAGTGATGGGACCAGATGCGATTATCTTAGTTTTAAAAAACTAATGTTGAGTTTTAAGTCCGCTTTTTCACTCTCTTCTTTCACTTTCATCAGGAAGGTCTTTAGTTCCTCTTCATTTTATGCCATAAGGGTGGTGTTATCTGCATATCTGAGGTTATTGATATTTTACCCAGCAATCTTGATTCCAGTTTGTGCTTTATCCAACCTGGCATTTTGCATGATATACCCTGCATGTAAGTTAAATAAGCAGGGTGACAATATACAGCCTTGACATAAACCTTTCCCAATATGGAACCAGTCTGTTATTCCATGTCTGGCTCTAACTGCTGTTTCTTGACCTGCATACAACTTTCTCAGGAGGCAGGAAAGGTGGTCTGGTATTCCTATCTCTTGAAGAATTTTCCAGTTTGTTGTGATCCACACAGTCAAAGGTTTTGATGTAGTCAATAAAGCAGAAGTAGATGTTTTTCTGGAACTCTCTTGCTTTTTCTATGATCCAACAGATGTTGGCAATTTGACCTCTGCTTCCTCTGCCTTTTCTAATCCAGCTTGAATATCTGGGAGTTCTTGGTTAGCATACTGTTGAAGCTTCTCTTAGAGAATTTTGAGCACTACTTTGCCAGTATGTGAGATGAGTGCAATTGTGCGGTAGTTTGAGCATTCTTTGGCATTGCCTTTCTTTGGGATTGGAATGAAAACTGACCTTTTCCAGTCCTGTGGCCACTGCTGAGTTTTCCAAATTTGCTGGCATATTGAGTGCAGCACTTTCACAGCATCATCTTTTAGGATTTGAAATAGCTCAGCTGGAATTCCATCACCTCCAGTAACTTTGATTGTAGGCCTATTTGACAGCATTTTAATGCAGTTTGCTGCTGCTGCTGCTAAGTCGCTTCAGTCGAGTCCAACTCTGTGCAACCCCATAGATGGAAGCCCACTAGGCTCCCCTGTCCCTGGGATTCTCCAGGCAAGAACACTGGAGTGGGTTGCCATTTCCTTCTCCAATGCATGAAAGCGAAAAGTGAAAATGAAGTCGCTCAGTCCTGCCCAACTCTCAGCCACCCCATGGACTGCAGCCTGCCAGGCTCCTCCGTCCATGAGATTTTCCAGGCAAGAGTATTGGAGTGGGGTGCCATTGCCTTCTCCTTACTGCAGTTTACCTCATCATTTTATCTGTGCAATAGCAGTTCCTTTGTCAAATCTTTTTCCTAACTGGATATCTAATGAGACATATGAGCAAGGGAGTTAAGATGCAGTTTTTTTAACATTTTCTTTTTTTTTTTTTTTTAAA
This sequence comes from Bos javanicus, assembly GCF_032452875.1. Classification (NCBI taxonomy): domain Eukaryota; kingdom Metazoa; phylum Chordata; class Mammalia; order Artiodactyla; family Bovidae; genus Bos; species Bos javanicus. Next base: position 76,441,554 of record NC_083874.1, on the reverse strand, counting down.
GAATTATGTGATGGTATTTTTAATTATTAAATTAATGTATAGTTGCTTTACAATGTTGTGTTACTTCAGGTGTATAGCAAATTGATTCAGTTATACATGTACATATACACATACACAAGTATCTTTTTTTCAGATTATTTTCCCTTCAAGATCATTTCAAAATATTGACTATATTTCCCTGTGCTATAAGTAAGTCTTTGTTGGTTATCTGTTTTATATATAGTTGTGTGTATATATTAATCCCAATCTCCTAATTTATTCCCCTCCATTCCCCTTTGGAAACCATAATTTTGTTTTCTATGTCTGTGAGCCTATTTCTGTTTTATATATAAATTCATTTGTATCATTATTTTTTTAGACTTCATATATAATATGATATTGCAGAACTATTTATGATAGCCAAGGCATGGAAGCAACCTAAATATTCATCCACAGATGAATGGATATGACATATATACATATATCATATAATAGTAATGGAATATTACTCAACCACAGAAAAGAATGAAATAATGCCATTTACAGCACCGTGGATGGACCCAGAGATGATCACACCTAGTGAAGTGTACTAGACAGAGAAAGAGCACAGGCTTTTGAGTTGAATCTCAGATTTGTCATGTACTATCTGAATAGTTATGGAAAAGTTACTGAACCTTCATTAATCTCATTTAAGTGGAAATCACAATGTATAACTTATGAGGAAGCTGTGAAAATTAAATCAGGTCATTTATGATAAAGAATTCAAAGAAAAACAACTGGTATAATTATCATTATCATAAATTCACTATAGAAAAGGTTACATATAATATTCATTTCAAAAGGATAGTTGACAGTATTCCATTTTGCTGTGTCAAATGCAGAGGTAGAATAACGCTGTTGAGGGCAGGGTAGTAGGAGCCATCCACGCTGGGGCAAGCAATAAAAATCATTGTTTATAGGGAATTTAAAAGGATAATATTACTAACTAAAAACAGGTTGTATTTTTATTATCATCATGTGCTAGAAACTCTAAATAATATTCCTACTGAGGTAGACTGTTTCCACTGCTTACACTTGCCTTGGTGCTCTACTGGTAGCAAACTGCTGGTATATTTTATAATTGTTTTGTACCTTTAAACTTTAGTTTTAGTTACATAAATTTTCATGATCATTTATAGTGTGTTAGTTAAAACAGGGAGTAAATAATTTGTTTATATAAATTCAAAAGCATTTTACTTTTAAACATTTCAACAGACATCTTGAATTCCTTTAATCTTAATGAAACAATCATTGTTCTATTGGATTTTAAATTTGTTAATAAATGGAATATACTTTTTCTAAGTGCAAAAACTATAATATTGAAAAATTTCAAACTTCAAAATTGACAATTCTCTCAATCTGAAACTATTTCACACAGTTGAATTTGATTTATCTCCTTCTTAGTAGGCAAGAAATTCCATATTTGACCTCTCATATATTTCTTGTATAATCTTCAAAGTTTCTACCTTAGTTTAATATGCACTGTATGTCTGACTTAAAATGTCTCCCCATTCAAAATGTATTCCGTGAGAAAAACAGACTGCCAGAGAATGACCTTCATAGTAAAATGTATAGAGTGTTTTTAAGAAATAAAATAAATATATTCTGTGTCAAAAATGATGTGGAGAACAGAAGTAATACCCTAACATTTTACAAAATAATATACATGTTTCTGTTTCTATTCTATAATTATAAAAAATTATTTATTTAAAACTTTACAATAAATATATCAGAAATTAGAACATTTAATGTAAAATTTACTTTCTTGCCTTGAGGGATGTATATGCAGGACAATTGTCCTGCATAACAGAGTTATCATGTCACATATTCTATCATCTTTCATAACATTCAGGCAAGAATTGGGAGAATTGAATATCTCTAAAACTATATTTGTAATACAAGGTAATCTACTTGAATCATCATGTCACTGGAGCTCTAATCTATGAAACTTTATACTGGTTCAAACTAAAATATCCCCATGGTAGTGTTTGTATATCTCTGCATCATTTACTTCTTATTTGTCTGTGAACTGATGTGTATATACTCTGTTTAAATGAATGAAAATGGTAAGGATGATAAATATTATATTCATCCTCAACACCCACGTTATACTTCTTTTTTTATGCTGCCTTTACATTTGTAATACTCAAATATAATTCCCCAAACTATATTTTTCCTGCTACTACAATAATTTATGCTTATTTAACTGTCTCTTTTTGACTATGCTTTATTTGAAGGTTGTCCTCATTTTGTCAAAAACATATCAACAGGGGAGTTTAAAAACATATACTTATAACCAATATAAATTCCACCTTATCCCAAGAGTAAATTCTTATTTTGTATTATTTACTATTCTAGAACTTAAAATATCACTGTTTGGGAATTTTTTTTAATGGAAAGAATATTAAATAATCAACAAGATGTTTTTTATAAATTTCTTTTATTTAAAATGTAGTTCCACAGACTAAACAGCATTATAACCTGGTTCAAATCTATTTTGTTGGACATGTAGAAGCACGTGATCGTTATGTAGGCTATATGTCCATTTAATTTTGATAAGGATTTATACTATTAGAAACAAAAAGCTTTGTGTTTTAACAATTACCATGTGAATAATTATCATAATTATGGTCCTAATGCGTCAAAGTAGAGAACCTAATGTCAAACTTCATATAATAATAGACTTATGTGATTCTTTTGAAAACTATAGTGCAAGAACACTAAGAAATGTCACCATAATGTTAGAAAAGAGTGTCATTTTCTCTTGCATTTGGGAAAGAATCAATAAGTATTTTACTTTATTTTTTCTCTTTTATATATGTCTTTTACTTTAATTTTTCACTGGGGGAAAATTGCCCTACAGTGTTGTGATAGTTTCTTCCATACAACAGTGCAAATCAGCCATAATTATACATGTATCACCTCCCTTTTGAGCCTTCCTCTCTTCCTCTACATCCCACCACTCTAGCTCATCACAGAGCTCCTGACTGGGCTCCCTGTGCTAGAGAGCAACTTCTCAACAGCTATCTATCTTACACATGAGAGTGTATATATGTCTATGCTACTCTCTCCATTTGCCCCACTCTCTCCTTCATGCACTATGTCCATGAGTCCGTTCTCTATGTCTGCATCTCCATTCCTTCCCTGCAAATAGCTTAATCAATACTATTTTCCTAGATTCCATTTATATGTGTGATTATACAATATTTGTTTTTCTCTTTTTGACTTCATTCATTCTGTAAGACAGATTCTAGGTTCAGCCGCCTCACTAGAACGGACTCAAATTCATTCCTTTCAGTTGTGTGTGCCACGTCTTCTTCATCCTTTCGTCTGTCAGTGGATATCTACATTGCCTCTCTAGTATTTGCCTTTTGTTGCTACATTTCAAGATACTGTTAATGAGTGTAGGGTGGATACATATGAAGCACAGTTTTGTAGGAACTTACTATAAGCCTGCAGATGATTGTAAGACAGATCAAGTAATGTGTCTTTGGAGAGTACGAGTGTTGGGGTTCAAAGAAAGGAGAGTTTGTGAAGCACATGGAAGGGAACTTTTTGAAGTGAACATTCAAATGTAGATAAGCATTTGGCATGTGAAGATACAGAGAAAGTAAGTGGCAAAGAGCAGGAAGATTAAGAAAAGAAATAGTGCTGGGGATTGGTGGAGTGGTTCTGTGTGTATGTATTTGTGTGTGTATGTGCTTGTTTGTGGATGCGTGTGTGTGTGTGTGTGTGTGTGTGCTGGAGTACACAAGAGAGATGATTCTAGTATGCACAGAATGGTCCATGCATTTTGAAATTTTAAAAAACTAAAAAAATTTAAGTTAAAAAATCTAGGATTTAAAACAAATAGTGCTACAAATTAAAATAACTGTTATGTATCAACTATTCACAGTATGTCAAGAACAGTTTGGCACATGGAGCTGTGAAATAAACAGCTTAATCTGTTGGTTATGTGAAATTCTTATATTTTATTTGTGTTTTCATTATTATCTGTCCTTTTTACTTCCTCTTCTCAAGAAAAACATTTTGGAAAGCATGGGAATGAATGTGTTGCACGCATGAGTTCACACTGAATTTTTTTAAAAGTATATCATTCACAAACTTAAGGTTTAAATTACAATTGATAAGTAATCATAGATGATATACTTCACAACAGTTGTAGTATGGGAGTCTCCTAACATATTCTGGAGGCCAGAGACAATGAGGACTAACTGGAGATTTCACCGTCTTGATAGCAATGGATATATTAATAGAAAAGAGGATATATTAATAGAATAGTGTGACTATATATGGAAAGAACAAGAACAGTCCATTAATGACGGGTAAGGATAAAAGAAGTTTCTGAGAGTAGATTGCTGACAGCATGGTAGTGAACAGAAATAAGGCAGTTAGAAATAGTAGACAGCTGGATCATATCCAGTGTTAGATAAATGAATAGGATAGAGACCAAGATGGCTTACTGACAGGATAACATTTAATTTTGAATCTGGAGAGAGAAGTGTAACTATAATTTGGAGGTAATAGTTATAGAAATAGATTAAAGGAGCAGCAAATAATAAACAAAGAAGAAATATGAGGACTAATTATTAATCTAAAGTATTTTTATCTAAGTAATGTATCTATTTAGAACAAAGAGAAAGAGGAAGGAAAGGATATCAAAGGAACTTTGGGAAAGAAAAGAACAAGCATGGGATAATTCAAAATAATCCAAAGGGAAATAAATGTAGGATGAATGAAGAAGGAAATCTATCAAAAGCTCAAAGGTTATAGAGATTGTGCTATGAGAAAAAAGCTATCATATTTATCAATATGGTGGTAACCACAGCACTTGAAAAAATCTCATAGCATATAATACCTGAGCATTATCAATATGCCAGAAGTTGTACTAAAGTCTGAAGTTATAAGTATAGGGATGAATAAAGAAAATATAATAATATATAAAGATGACAGATTTTTGTACTCATGGTTTTTAAGTCACAGAGATAATGGAAAATAAGAAACTTTTATGAAGTGAATAAAAGGCAAAGACATTAAATAAGTATGTGTATATTACAAGAAGGAGGGGAAAAAAGATCTGTAGTATGAATATACCTTTGTTTTTCGAGGCATATGTATGATTATATTAAAATAGCTTTCTTTTCTCTTAAACAAAACTAATTATCTAGTTGTTAGAGTTCTTTGTTGTTGCTCAGTCATGTCCAACTCTTTGCAACCACATGGACGGCAGCATGCCAGGCTTCCCTGTTCTTCACTATCTCCCAAAGCTTGTTCAAACTCATGTCCATCAAGTTGGTGATGCCATCCAACCATCTCATCTGTCATCCCCTTCTCCTTCTGCCTTCAAATTTTCCCAGCATTAGGAGTCTTTTCCAATGTTGGCTCTTTGCATCATGTGGCCAAAGTATTGGAGCTTCAGGTTCACCATCAGACCTACCAATGAATATTCAGTGTTGACTTCCTTTAGGATTGGCTGGCTTGATCTCCTTGCAGGCCAAAGGACTCACAAAAGTCTTCTCCAGCACCACAGTTCAAAAGCATCAATTTTTTGGTGCTCAGCCTTCTTTATGGTCCAACTTTCCTGTCCATACACGACTACTGGAAAAAAAAAACTGACTATACAGACCTTTGTCTGTAAAGTAATATCTCTGCTTTTTAATACTCCTTCTAGGTTGGTCATAGCTTTTCTTCCAAGGAGCAAGTGTCTTTTAATTTCATGGCTGCCGTCACCATCCACGGTGATACTGGAGCCCAAGAAAATAAAGTCTGTCACCATTTCCATTTTCCCCATCTATTTGTGATGAAGTGATGGGACCAGATGCCATAATCTTCGTTTTTTGAATGTTGAGTTTTAAGCCAGCTTTTTCACTCTCCTCTTTCACCTTCATCAAGAGGCTCTTTAGTTCCTCTTCATTTTCTGCCATAAGGGTTGTATCATCTGCATATGTGAGGTTATTGATATTTCTCCCACTATTCTTGATTTTAGCTTTTGCTTCATCCAGCCTGGCATTCCACATGATATACTCTGCACATAAGTTAAATAAGCAGGAAGACCATATAAAGCCTTGACATATTCCTTTCCCAATTTTGAACCAATCTGTTATTCCATGTCTGGTTATAACTATTGCTTCTTGATCTGCATACAGCTCTTACTTATGTATATATACTACATATATGGCATGCAATCAGAACCAACAACATAATATGTGAGGTCCATTGAAAAATAAAATGTGAATTCCCCTGTTAAAACAATGTTAAGAATTTTAAGACACTGATAAGAGAACATTAAAACAAGCATAGGGTCCTCTTGAATATAAAATTCTATACATACTTGTTGCTGTTCAGTCACTAAGTCGTGTCTGACTCTTTGTGACTCTATGAACTGCAGCACACCAGGCTTCTCTGTCCTTCATCATCTCCCTGCGTTTTCTCAAACTCATCTCCATTCTGTGAGTGATGCCATCCAATCATCTCATTCTCTGTTGCCCCCTTCTCCTCTTGCCCTCAATTTTTTCCAGCATCAGAGTCTTGTCCAATGAGTCAGTTCTTCACATCTGGTGGCCAAACTATTGGAGTTTCAGTATGAGTCCTTCTAATGAATATTCAGGGTTCAGTGTCCTAACTCTTTATCTCAAGCTAAACTCATCTCTCCTCCAAGTCTTCTACTTGAATATTGCCTTATACACCTCACTGACTGTTTCCCCAGTCTTCCAGTTTCTCAAAGCCAATAAGTTAATAACTGAATGAATGAATGAACTTATTTTAAAATTTCTTCCCATTTTATATAAATTTTTTAATTTATGACACCTAGGTTCTAAATTTTAAATGCATATAGAATCTGAACCATTCTTACTATAGCCCCTGTTCCCACCCTGTACTGAGCCACCATCATCTCACTCCTGGATTACAGTAATTGCTTTTTTTTTTTAATTTAATTTTTTATTGAAGGCTAATTGCTTTACAGAATTTTATTATTTTTTGTCAAACCTCAACATTAATCATCCATAGGTATACATATATCCCCTCCCTTTTGAACCTCCCTCCCATCTCCCTCCCGATCCCAACCCTCTAGGTTGATACAGAGCCCCTGTTTGACTTTTCTGAGCCATCAGCAAATTCCCATTAGCTATCTAATTTACATATGGTAATATAAGTTTCCATGTTACTCTTTCACACATCTCACCCTCTTCTCCACTCTCCCCAGGTCCATAAGTCTATTCTCTATGTCTGTTTCTCCATTGCTGCCCTGTAAATAAATTCCTCAGTACCATTTTTCTAGATTCCATGCATGTGTGTTAAAGTACGATATTCATCTTTCTCTTTCTGACTCGCTTCACTCTGTATAAAGGTTCTAGGTTCATCCACCTCATCAGAACTGAGTCAAATGTGTTCCTTTTTATGGCTGAGTGATATTCCATTGTGCATGTGTACCACAACTTCTTTATCCATTCATCTGCCGATGTACATCTAGGTTGCTTCCATGTTCTAGCTATGGTAATCAGTGCTGCAATGAACAATGGGATACATGTGTCTTTTTCAATTTTGGTTTCCTCAGGGTATATGCCTAGGAGTGGGATTGCTGGGTCATAAGGTGGTTTTATTCCTAGTTTTTTTAAGGAATCTCCATACTGTCTTCCATAGTGGCTGTATCAATCTACATTCCTACCAACAGTGCAATCACGTTCCCTTTTCTCTCCACCCCCTCCAGCATTTATTGTTTGCAGACTTTTTGATGAGGGCCATTCTGACCAGTGTGAGGTGACATCTCATTGTGGTTTTGATTTGCATTTCTCTAATAATGAGTGATGTTGAGCATCTTTTCATGTGTTTGTTAGCCATCTGTGTGTCTTGGAGAAATGTCTGTTTAGGCCTTTTTCCACTTTTTGATTAGGTTGTTTGCTTTTCTGGCATTTGCTTCTTAACTGAGCTCCTTGATCCTACCTTTGCCCTCTTCAATCTATCCTCAACAGAATAGCCTGGATGATTCCATTAAAGACAAACTCAGATGAATTCATTCCTCAAAGCCCAAAATGGGCCCCTAGGCATCTCATCATAAGAAATAGAATCCATAAAATCTCCTCAAATTTCTATGAGATCTGACCTCTTGTTACTTTCTTCTTCTACTACTCTCTAGTTATCCCCCATTCTGTCTAGCCATGCTCCTTACCTCCTTGACAGTTTTGTTAAATCTCATGTTCTCTATTAGGCCAATCTTGATGGACTGAAGTAAAACTGCCACAACTCCTTGGGCTTCATCTCCTCACACTTAGTCTCCCTTTCTCTGCTCTAGCTTTTCATACCCTCATCACCTGGTAAGGGCCACATAATTTATTAGGTTTGCTTTTCGCTTCTCTTCCTCCAAAAACATGAAAGCACCTTCCGTGGTGGCTCAGTGGTAAAGAACCCACTTGCTAATGCAGAAGCCACAGATTTGATCCTTGGGTTGGGAAGATTCCCTGAAGTAGGAAATGGCAACCCACTCCAGTATTCTTGCCTGAAAAATCCCATGGGCAGAGGGGCCTGGTGGGCTACAGTGTATTGGGTCACAAGAGTCAGACAGGCCTTAGCAACTAAACAACAATAATAACAACAGCTAGGAAAGAGATCTTTATACCCTTCTACAACTGAAGCATCTAACACAGCATGTGGCATATAGTAGGCAATCAATAAATAATCACTGAATGATGGATAATTAAATACATGAAGAAACTAGAAGCTGAAAACAGAGCTGAAAACTGTATCAAAGTATTATACATTGAGTAATGATGAATAAATCTTGTCAAACCCTGAAAACTCTATAATAAGCATTAAGATATAACTAAAAATATTCTACTTTACTAAGTGATATTTATAATGATGGTGGTCATAAAATGTATACTTATTGGAGGATAACAAGTAAATTTAATTTAGTTCTATGTTAGATGTTTTTCACTGTTCTTTAATTTCTAATAACAAATATCAACAAATGTATCTCCTTATGGGTATTATTTCTAACATTTAAATTTCTGACCTCTAAAATAGTAGGAATTGATTAACATTTAAAAACATGGAAATGTGAAGAAAATGAGAAAATTAATGATTGTACCTCATAACTCAGAGCTTATGACTCAGCTTCAACATATCATATAAAGGCTTTACACTTCTGATAATCTACTCAAAATCTATGCTCTTGCCCCTGGGTTGGCAAATAAGGAAAAGTATATAACTAACTCAATTTAATCCCAATCAAAGATCCAGTAATCATTGGAGTTGTATGCAAATAAACTATTAGAAGAGAATCCCATAGTCTCTAATCATTTTTATTTAGGCAACAATATTAGAAGCCAAGTACACATTGTTTAAATGTCATTTTCCCCTGATTTGCTATCATTCACTATGCGCTATTATTTGAAACTGTGAATTGTGAGGTTGAGAAGAATGGGAAGTAGCATAATGCAAAGTTTTAGAAAATATGCAGTTAGAGATGATACTACCAGAATGATTCTTTTACAAACATAAAGTTTATTATGTCATGACTGTTGAAAATCCTCCCCTTTGTATTAGTCAAAGCCAAAGTCTTCACAATCCTCCTCAGCCCTATGTGATTAGATCCACCCTACCTGAAATCTGTATCTACCACCTCCTTTTTCTTCTCACCTACTATCCTCTTACTGTTCCTTCAGCCCCAGAAAGACTGGGTACTTTTCTTTTTTATTTTTATTTTTAGTCTTTTGTTTTTAATTAGAGGATAATTACTTAACAAAGTTATAATGGTCTCTGCCATATGTCAACATGAATCACCCATAGTTATATATATGCGCCTTCCTCCTCTCAAACCATTTTCCCACTTTCCTCCCTGTTCCATCCCTCTAGGTTGTCACAGACCTCTGGCTTTGGGTTCAGTGTGTCATACACCAAATTCCTACTGGCTATCTACTTTATATATGGCAATGAATATGTTTCAATGCTATTCTCTCAAATCATCCCACCTTCTCTCTCCCCTACTGTGTCCAAAAGTCTGTTCTCTATGCCTGCATGTCTGTTGCTGGCAGGTTCATCAGTACAATCTATCTAGATTCCATGTATATGCATTCAGTTCAGTCACTCAGTTGTGTCCAACTCTTTGCGAACCCATGAACTGCAGCACAGCATGCTTCTCTGTCTTTCACCAACTCCCAGAGCTTGCTCAAACTCATGTCCATTGAGTCAGTGATGTCATCGAACCATCTCATCCTCTGTCATCCCCTTTTCCTTCTGCCTTCAGGGTCTTTTCCAATGAGTCAGTTCTTTGCATCAGGTGGTCAAAGTATTGGAGTTTCAGCTTCAGCATCAGTCCTTCCAATCAATATTCAGGAATGATTTCCTTTAGGATTGACTGGTTGGATCTCTGAGCAGTCCAAGAGGACTCTCAAGGACTCTCAAGAGTCTTCTCTAAAACCACAGTTCAAAAGCATCAATTCTTTGGCCCTCAGCTCTCTTTACAGTACAATTCTCACATCCATACATGACTACTGGAAAAAGCATAGCTTTGACTAGATGGATCTTTGTTGGCAAAGTAATGTCTCTGCTTTTTAATATGCTGTTTAGGTTGGGCACAGCCTTTCTTCCAAGGAGCAAGTGTCTTTTAATTTAATGGCTGCAGTCACCATCTGTAGTGATTTTGGAGGCCAAGAAAATAAAGTCTGTCATGGTTTCCATTGTTCCCCTATCTATTTGCCATGAAATGGGACCAGATGCTATGATTTTTGTTTTTTGAATGTTAAGTTTTAAGCCAGAGTTTTCACTCTTCTCTTTCACTTTCATTAAGAAGGTCTTTAGTTCCTCTTCACTTTCTGCCATAACGGTGGTATTATAGTCATATCTGAGGCTATTGATATTTCTCCCAGAAATCTTCATTCCAGATTGTGTTTCATCCAGCCTGGCATTTTGCATGATGTACTCTGCATATAAGTTAAATAAGCAGGGTGGCAATATACGCCTTGACGTAATCATTTCCCAATTTGGAAGCAGTCTGTTATTCCATGTCTGGTTCTAACTGTTGCTTCTTGACCTGCATACAGATTTCTCAGGGAGGCAGGAGAGGTGGTCTGGTATTCCCATCTCTTGAAGGATTTTCCACAGTGTGTTGTGATCTACACAGTCAAAGGCTTTGGTAAATCAATAAGGCAGAAAGAGACGTTTTTCTGGAATTCTCGCTTTTTCTATGATCCATCGGATGTTGGCAATTTGATCTCTGGTTCCTCTGCTTTCTCTAAATCCAGCTTGAACATCTAGAAGTGCATGGTTCACGTACTGTTGAAGCCTGGCTTGGAGAATTTTGAGCATTACTTTGCTAGCATGTGAGATGAGTGCAAATGTGCAGTAGTTTGAACATTCTTTGGCATTGCCTTTCTTTGGGATTAGAGTGAAAACTGACCTCTTCCAGTCCTGTTGCCACTGTGGAGTTTTCCAAATTTGCTGGTATATTAAGTGCAGCACTTAACAGCATTATCTCTAGGTTTTGAAATAGCTCAATTGTAATTCCATCACCTCTACTATCTTTATTTGTAGTTATGCTTCCTAAGGCTCACTTGACTTTGTATTCCAGGATGTCTGGTTATAGGTGAGTGATCACACCATCATGGTTATCATGGGTCATGAAGCTCTTTTTTGTATAGTTCTGTCTATTCTTGCCACCTCTTCTTAATATCTTCTGCTTTTGTTAGGTCCATACCATTTCTGTCCTTTATTGAGCCCATCTTTGCATGAAATGTTCCCTTGGTATCTCTAATTTTTCTTGAAGAGATCTCTAGTCTTTCCCATTCTGTTGTTTTCCTGATGTCTTTGCATTGATCACTGAGGACGTCTTTCTTATCTCTCCTTGCTATTCTTTGGAACTCTCCATTCAAATGGGCGTATCTTTCCTTTTCTCCTTTGCCTTTCACGTCTCTTCTTTCTCAGCTATTTGTAAGGCCTTCTCAGACAATCATTTTGCCTTTTTGCATTTCTTTTTCTTGGGGATAGTCTTGATCACTTCCTCCTGTGTAATGTCATGAACGTCTGTCCACAGTTCTTCAGGCACTCTGTCTATCAGATCTAATCCCTTGAATCTATTTGTCACTTATACCTTATAATTGTAAGGTTGGTCATACCTAAATAATCTGATGGTTTTCCCTAATTTCTCCAAGTTAAGTCTGAATTTTGCAAAAAGGAGTTCATGATCTGAGCCACAGTCAGCTCCCAGTCTTGTTTTTGCTGACTATATAGAGCCTCTCCTTCTTTGGCTGCAAAGAATATAATCAATCTGATTTCAGTATTGATCATCTGGTGATGTCACATGTAGCGTCTTCTCTTGTGTTGTTGAAAGAGGGTGTTCACTATATAAATATCAATATATGATATTTATTTTTTCACTTTCTGACTTAGTGCACTTTGTATAATGGGCTCTAGGTTCATCCACCTCATTAGGGCCAACTCAAATGTATTCCTTTTTATATCTGAGTAATATTGCATTGCATATATATATATATATCACAACTTCTTTACCCCCTCCTCTGTTGATGGACATCTAGGTTGCTTCCATGTCCTAGCTATTATAAATAGTGTTTCAATGAACACTGTGGTACATGTGTGTTTTTCAATTATGCTGTCCTTAGGATATATGCCTAGTAGTGGTATTGTTGGGTCATATTGTAGCTTTGTTCCTATTTTTTAAGGAATCTCCAGAGTGTCTATCAATTTGTATTCCCACCAACAGTGCAAGAGTGTTCCCTTTTCTCCACACCATCTCCAGCATTTATTTTTTTGTGGACATTTTGGTGATGGCCATTCTGACTGGTGTGAGATGATACCTCAATGTAGTTTTGATTTAAGTTTTCTAATAATGAGCAATGCTCAGCATCTTTTCCTTTGTTTTTTAGCCATATATATGTCTTCTTTGGAGAAATGTCTCTTTAGGTCTTCTACCTACTCACTCGCATCCTTTTGATAATTGTTCCTCTTCCTGGAATGTGCCTGGTAACTCCACACCATACTTCAAGTCTTTGCTCAATCATCATCTTATTGATGAGTTTATGTGTATATAATAGAAACATATAAACATACATTTAAAACTCGCCAGCCTTGTGCTTGGTGATAAAACCTTAGAAAATCCCTGACAAAGTAAAAATAAAACAAAAAAGTGCACCAGCATCACTACTACCATAAACCACCACGGAAGTGCTACCCAGTAAAACTGTGTGTGCTCATGTACACACATGCACATACATACACATGCATCTGTGTATTTATTTTTCTACCTGAAGATATAATTTACTTAAAAACCCAGCAATATAATTCAAAAGACTTCTAGGAAGATGATCATTGAAATGAAGTTAGCAAACATCAAAACTTTTCTGAATGTCTACTGGTGTTTTTTAAGGGATATACTGGATGCGAATCAATAAACTAGAAATGAGCAATATTTATAACAAGAAAACTAGAAGTCTTCACTAAGGAACATAAAAGAACACTTGAATAAAATAAGAGACTATTATAAGAGATTCAATCATGTAAGGAGGTTGAATTTCTTAATTCCATCTGTCATTAAAATGTAATAATATCCCAGTCAAAATCTCCATCACAAAACAATTATATATCTACTCTAAAATGTGAAGATATGAGAATTGGCATAATATATGCATAAAATAAGAGTAATGATTGTGTAATTTCCCTCCAAGTACTAAAATATATTATAAAACTATAATATTAAACATTTTATAATGCCAAGTTTTATTTTTACATTTGTAAATGAGACTACTCAGTTAACTACTGAAGTCTTTCATGTCTAAAATTGTCAGGGTTTTTATTTAATTAAGTGGAGTCTTCAAAGTATATAGTCATATAATCTGCAAAGATTGAACAATTTACACTTTTCTATCCAATTTTATAATTCATTTCTTTCTCTTGTCGAATAAATTGGTTCATATTTTCAAGGTGTAATAATAATTCCAAAACCAGACAACCCAGTTTTGGAATTTTGTAGCTTACTTGCTTTTAATATTTCTCCATAAATACTCAGAGAATTGATCGCTTTGTTTTGAAAAAGATATATTTTATTAGTCATCTGTCTCCTCTTAACACCCCAGTTTTGTTTTGTTTTTTTAATTTTAAATGGAACAATTTCTGAATTTTACTAAACACACCTATAGCATGTATGGAAAAATACTTTTGTTTTGCTGAATTAATATGGTTCTAACAGAGTCCTGGCAGAAAGTGAAGACGAACTAAAAAGCCTCTTGATGAAAGTGAAAGTGGAGAGTGAAAAAGTTGGCTTAAAGCTCAACATTCAGAAAACGAAGATCATGGCATCTGATCCCATTACTTCATGGGAAATAGATGGGGAAACAGTGGAAACAGGGTCAGACTTTATTTTTATGGGCTCCAAAATCATGGCAGATGGTGACTGCAGCCATGAAATTAAAAGACGCTTACTCCTTAGAAGGAAAGTTATGACCAACCTAGATAGCATATTCAAAAGCAGAGACATTACTTTGCCAACAAAGGTTTGTCTAGTCAAGGCTATAGTTTTTCCTGTGGTCATGTATGGATGTGAGAGTTGGACTGTGAAGAAGGCTGAGTGCCGAAGAATTGATGCTTTTGAACTGTGGTGTTGGAGAAGACTCTTGAGAGTCCCTTGGACTGCAAAGAGATCCAAGCAGTCCATTCTGAAGGAGATCAGCCCTGGGATTTCTTTGGAAGGAATGATGCTAAAGCTGAAACTCCAGTACTTTGGCCACCTCATGGAAGAGTTGACTCATTGGAAAAGACTCTGATGCTGGGAGGGACTGGGGGCAAGAGGAGAAGGGGACGACAGAGGATGAGATGGCTGGATGGCATCGCTGACTCGATGGACGCGAGTCTCAGTGAACTCCGGGAGTTGGTGATGGACGGGAAGGCCTGGCATGCTGCGATTCATGGGGTCACAAAGAGTCGGACACTACTGAGCGACTGATCTGATCTAATCTGAACAAATCCCTTGGACTGCAAGGAGATCTAACCAGTCCATTCTGAAGGAGATGGGCCCTGGGTGTTCTTTGGAAGGAATGATACTAAAGCTGAACTCCAGTACTTTGGCCACCTCATGGGAAGAGTTGACTCATTGGAAAAGACTCTGATGCTGGGAGGGACTGGGGGCAGGAGGAGAAGGATGAGATGGCTGATGGCATCACTGACTCGATGGACTTTAGTCTGAGTGAACTCCGGGAGTTGGTGATGGACAGGGAGGCCTGGCGTGCTTCGATTCATGGGGTCGCAAAGAGTCAGACACGACTGAGGGACTGAAATGAACTGAACATTATTTCCCAAAATTAGCATTCCTGCTTGCAGTATAGTTGCTCATAGTTTATTATTCTTTCAGTGACATTTCAGTTGCAGTTTTTCTAAACATGTTGCAGGTGTTTCTAGAAATGAGAGCTGTCCCTGTTTGTTGCCTTTTATCTCTGTATGCGTCAGTATTAATGGCACACTTGTTTCATTAACAATCATTTAGAAGCTTTCTTTTTTTTTTTTTATCTCCATGTGTTTCTAACTTTTAATGTTTTATAGAATTAACTTACAAATCAACTGAACTTTACAGTTTTATTGAGAATAAGCGCTTGTTCAGGTTTTTTGAAAACTTTACTTTTTTTATTTGTTTGAATGGCAACTGGTCTGTTTAGATTTTCTCTCAATTTTAGGATAAGTTTCTTCAATTTATTTCTTATATAAATTAGCAATTGTTCCAGATTTTCAGATTAACATATAGGAAGTTGAATTAACATATAATTTAAAATTTTCTCCTCATAATGGATTGTTTCTAAACTATGACTGTTTTTGTATGTTTGCTTTATTATTTTTTCATGAATCACCAAAAAAAGTCAAACTACTAGCCAACCTCATTTTTAATCAAAGTAAAAACAGATAAAGAATTAGAAGGAGAAAAAGTTGTTGAAACCTAGAAAACCTTTACAAAAAAATAAATTACTAGAAGAAACTACATGGAAATATAGATGAAAGCACAACAAAGTTGATGTTTCTGAAAATAGGACTCAATAAAAACTGACTACATTTAATAGAAAAATTCTAAATTGCCCAGTTTTTATGAAATAAAAGCAAAAAATTTCTAAGTAACTCACTCACATGAAAAGAATAAGACCCAGATGCTTTTATATTTTTATTCTAAAATATATATATATATATAAATATCAGATAACATATGGTTACTGACCTAATTCCAAAGCTATGAAGAACAAATAAACATTCCATTTTCATATTATGTCAAAAGAATATGATTTCAAAGCATTCAAAAATAACGCAATAAGGAAGCACTACAAACAGATCTCCAGAATTAATAGAAGCAAAAAACACATTAAATATCAAGAAATAAGATCCAACTAAATGTTAACTAAATAATCATTGCAATCTACTTAAGTGCTTAGCATGAATGCAGAGGTAATTTAACATTAGGAAATATGTTGATTTAATTTAGTAAATTTAAAAAAAGAAGGAAAGCATATGATTTTATACATGATATACAAAGGAAAGCACTTAACAAGATACTCCCAGGATTAAAACATTAAATAAAGCAAAAAATAATTAATACTTCATTAACATAATAAAATGTTTATATCTCAGCTCCAAAGCTAGTATTTACTTACTGGAAAGGTATTTAAAGCATTCCATTAAAGTCATGTACAAGATGTGGTACTCACTACTATTTAACACTGTTTTGGAAGGATTAGACAAAGTACAGTCAGCCTTCCATATCTGTGGGTTCACATCTGCAAATTCCACCAACTGTAGATCAAAATGACTTGAAAAATCAATTCCATGAATTTCTACAGAGCACAGCTTGATTTGCCTCAGGCTGGCAACTATTTACTCTCAAAGAGTCAGACACAACTGAGCGACTGATCTGATCTGACATTGTTTTGGGCATCAAAAGCAATCTAGAAATGATTTAAAGTATACAGGATGATGTGTGCAGGGTATATGCAAATACTATGCCACTATATATAAGGGCACTGGTGGCTCAGACGGTAAAGCGTCTGTCTACAATGCAGGAGACCCAGGTTCGATCCCTGGGTCAGGAAGATCCCCTGGAGCAGAAAATGGCAATTCACTCCAGTACTATTGCCTGGAAAATCCCATGGACAGAGGAGCCTGGTAGGCTACAGTCCATGGGGTCGCAAAGAGTCGGACACGACTGAGTGACTTCACTTTTACTTTCTTTCACTTTCATATATAAGGGGACTTGAACATCTGTGAATTTTGGAATGGTGTTCTTGAATGACTCTCCCTTGAATACTGAGGCACAGTTATATTGGCAGATGAACTGACTGTACACGTGGAAACCCCACAAGTAACAATTCTCTTTTAATTTTGTAAAATGCTATGCTATGCTAAGTCACTTCAGTCATGTCCAACTCTGTGTGACCCCATAGACGGCAGCCCACCAGGCTTCCCCGTCCCTGGGATTCTCCAGGCAAGAATACTGGAGTGGGTTGCCATTTCCTTCTCCAATGCATGAGAGTGAAAACGAAAGTGAAGTCGCTCAGTCGTGTCCGACTCTTAGCGACCCCAGGGACTGCAGCCTACCAGGCTCCTCCATCCATAGGATTTTCCAGGCAAGAGTACTGGAGTGGGGTGCCATTGCAGATACAAAAAGGAAAGAAATGAATTATCTTCAAACAAATGTTAGTAATAAAACAATTTAGAAAGTACATTCCATAGCAAAATAATGCACAGACATAAACCCTATCAAGAATCTCCCAATACACTCCTGAAAGTCAAAAAAGGTAGATGTGAACAAACGTCATTCCTCCCTAAGTTAATGTATAACTTCAATATGATTCCAATAATGCCATTTGTTTTCTTTTTGGAGCTTAAAATATTGATTAAAAAATCTCAAATGAAAGAATAAATTAGCAAGAGTAGTTAGCTAAGCTCTTATAAAGAAGAGTGGTATGTGTTCGTATGTATGTGTGTGTGTGTGTGTGGTAGGGGATGAAGTGAAAATCACTCAGTCGTGTCCGACTCTTTGCGACCCCATGGACTATACATGTGACCCCATGGACTATACAGCCCATGGAATTCTCCAGGCAAGCATACTGGAGTGGATATCATTTCCCTTTTCCAAGGGGTCTTCCCAACCCAGGAATTAAACCCAGGTTTCCTGCATTGCAGGTGGATTCTTTACCAGCTGAGCCACAAGGGAAGCACAAGAATACTGGAGTGAGTAGCCTATCTCTTTTCCAGGGGATCTTCCTGACCCAGGAATCGAAACAGGGTCTCTTGCATTGCAGGTGGATTTTTTTTTACCAACTGAGCTATGAGGGAAGACTGTCGAGGTGAGGGTAATCACACAACTATTCAAACATATCTACTCTATCATTAAATCATTATGAAATTGGTACTTGAATTAGATAACAGTCTAATGAATAGGGCTTCCCTGGTGGCTCAGATGGTAAAGAATCAACCTTCATTGTGAGAGACCTGGGTTCAATCACTACAGGGAAGATTCTCTGTAGAAGGGAATGGCTACCCACTCCAGTATTTTTGCTGAAGAATTCCATGGACAGAGAAGTCTGGTGGGCTATAGTCCCTGGGGTCGCAAAGAGTTGGACACGACTGAGTGACTTTCACTTCACTAATGGAATAGAATAAGAAATCTGGACACAGACCCAATGTGTATAGGAATGGGGTAGGTCATTGCATCATGAGAAATCAAAACAGTAAAGCTATTATGCCACTGAAGTGGCCTTCAGTTCAGTTTAGTTCAGTCTCTTAGTCTCATTAGCACACCAGTGGTCTTAATTCACTGAAATAAATGTGGTTACAATGTTTATTCGTTTTACAGGAATATTTTTCTGGTTAGTGTTCTTTATATGTCATTTTACTTTCTTCCTTTCTTCTTCTTTCCCTTTTTCTATACTTCTCTCTCTTTCTCAATACATATGCACTATATTTATAAAGAATTCATGTGTGCTGCTTTTTATTTTTTTTTAAATGGGGTACAATTGCTTTACAACCTTGTGTTAGTTTTTGTTGTACAACAAAGTGAATCAGCTATGTGTATACATATATGCCCTCCCTCTTGACCCTCCTTCTCACCACTCTCTCCCTTCCATCCATCTAGGTCACCACAGGGCACCAAGCTGTGTTCCTTGCATGATACAGGAGGTTCCCATTAGCTATTTGCTTAACACATGGCAGTGAACATGTGTCAATCCCAATATTCCAATTCATCCTCCCCTCCCCACCATGTCCCACATATTCATTCCCTACCTCTGAGTATCTATTCCCATCTTGCTAGTAGATTTGCTTTGCATGTGCTCTAAGTCACCTCAGTCGTGTCCAACTCTTTGTAACCTTATGGACTGTAAGCCCACCGACTTCTCTGTCCATGAGATTCTCTAAGCAAGAATACTGGAGTAGGTTGCCAAGCCCTCCTCCAGGGGATCTTCCTGACCCAGGGATCAAACCCAGGTCTCTTGTGTCTCCTGAATTAGCAGATGGGTTCTTTACCACTAGGGCCACCTGGGAAGCCCACAAATAGGTTTAAAGTTGGCTTAAAGCTCAACATTCAGAAAACGAAGATCATGGCATTCGGTCCCATCACTTCATGGCAAATAGATGCAGAAACAGTGGAAACAGTGTCAGACTTTATTTTTCTGGGCTCCAAAATCACTACAGATGGTGACTGCAGCCATGAAATTAAAAAACGTTTACTCCTTGGAAGGAAAGTTATGACCAACCTAGATAGCATATTCAAAAGCAGAGACATTACTTTGACAACAAAGGTCCGTCTAGTCAAGGCTATGGTTTTTCCTGTGGTTATGTATGGATGTGAGAGTTGGACTGTGAAGAAGGCTGAGCATCAAAGAATTGATGCTTTTGAACTGTGGTGTTGGAGAAGACTCTTGAGAGTCCCTTGGACTGCAAGAAGATCCAACCAGTTCATTCTAAAGGAGATCAGCCCTGGGATTTCTTTGGAAGGAATGATGCTAATGCTGAAACTCCAGTACTTTGGCCACCTCATGCAAAGAGTTGACTCATTGGAAAAGACTCTGATGCTGAGAGGGATTGGAGGCAGGAGGAAAAGGGGACAACAGAAGATGAGATGGCTGGATGGCATCACCAACTCGATGGACATGAGTTTGAGTGAACTCCGGGAGATGGTGATGGACAGAGAGGCCTGGTGTGCTGTGATTCATGGGGTTGCAAAGAGTCGGACACAACTGAGCGACTGAACTGAACTGAACTGAATACCTATTTGTGGAATTTTTCTAGATTCCACATACATGCATCAACATAAAATATTTGTTTTTCTCTTTCTGACTTGTCTTTCTTACTTCACTCTGTATGACAGACAGAGGCCCACCTGCATCTCCACAAATTATTCAATTTCATTCCTTTTCATAGCTGAGTAATATTCCATTGTGTATATGTACCATTTCTTCATTCCTTTCATCTGTTGATTGACATTTAAGTTATTTCCATGTCCTGGCTATTGTAAATAATACTGTGATGAACACTGGTGTGCATGTGTCTTTTTAAATTATGGTTTTCTCAGTGGGATTGCTGAGTCATATGGTATTTCTATTTTTAGTTTTTTAAGAAATCTCCATACAATTCTCCATGGTGGCTATATCCATCTACATCCCCACTAATAGTGAAGAAAGACTCCCTTTCTCTACACTTTTCCCAGCATTTACTGTTTATAAATTTTTTGATGATGGCCCTTTTAACTGGTTGAGGTGATACCTCAATGTAGTTTTGATCTGTATTTCTCTAATAATTAATAACATTGAGCATCTTCCCAGGGGCCTGTTGGCCCTATGTGTCTTCTTTGGAGAAATGTCTATTTAAGTCTTCTGTCCATGTTTGCTTCTCTCTGGTCTCATCTTTTACATGTGAGGAATGAGCTATGGCCATACTCTGAACAAGTAGAAAGTTTTCTTAGAACTAATAATGAGTATAAGATCTTTTCTCACTTGTCTGTTCACAATGTTACTTTACTGACTTCTACCACCGATAGACTTTTTTTTTTACCAATATGTCTTATATTGATGCCCTGTTTCAGTGGTTGTGTTCAGAAACACAAATCCAGTCAAACTCCTACCTTTACCGTAAGAACACCACTGCCAATGTTACAAATAAATAATCGGTTCTGCACTGCAGGGTCTGTCAGGATATGAATTTGTGTTTGTGTGGCTTTTTTTTTTTTTTTAATAACAGAAGACAAGAATCTCCTTTAACATACCAAAACATCACCATTATTGCTGACCATCATTACTTTTGGAAGACAGCTCCTGTTTCCTGATTCATACTTTCAGATATTCATTAATTGATTTTCCTTTCTTTTGGGTGAAAAAGAATATGTGTATTTAACTTACAGTTTAAAAACAAAAATTCCTAAAGGTTTTTTAACATTTTAATTGGAATAATTATTTTATAATATTGTGTTGGTTTACTCTAAAGACTTTTTAATACATATATAAAATATCCTTTACATTTATTTTAATCCCAAATTGAAAATAAAATTATTCTAAAATCTCAGCATCATAAGATGAAGGCAAGGGTCAATCTGTTATTTTCAAATGTGGCAATGAAGTTGCCCAGAAGGACAAAAAGAATCTGAAAATAAAGACTCACTGAAAATCTGGTACTAAACCTTAAAAATGTATACCATAACACTTCAGTAGATTCACAGGTGGAAAAATGTGAAGTGTGTTTACACTATTTGCCATAAGCCAATTTTATCTGCATCAAGCCATATGGTTTGGGAAACTGGGAGTTTCATAAGAATCCAGAGTGAAATTTAACAGTACCATCGGAAAGGAGGAAACTGAGGAGTTTATAAGCCATTCTAAGACACAGCAGGATTTTTTTTCTTCCCCCCCACTAAAAATATACTATCACACCGATATTATAAAATGATTTCCACAATGTTTTTGTTATTTTCTGAAAATTGTTCCATTGCTACATTGGTCTATGGAAAATTTTGTTATAAGATTTAGACTGTATTATTGGTAAATTCTCTTCTTATGTAAGAAACTAGAAGGACTTAGTGAAATGTATAGTTAATTATTTTAAACTGTTAATTATAATTTTTAAGGTTTCAAAATTATTACTTAATTATACATATCAAATGGAGAAGGAAATGGCAACCCACCCCAGTGTTCTTGCCTGGAGAATCCCAGGGTCGGGGGAGCCTGGTGGGCTGCCGTCTATGGGGTCGCACAGAGTTGGACACGACTGAAGCATCGTAGCAGCAGCAGCATACATATCAAAACAAACATAATCTGGGGAATCATTCAGAGAAGAGTAAGAAGAAATCTAGTAAAAAATTATATATCAGCTAATTTAAAGGTTATCTTGTGAAATTCCCCTTTGATATCCACAGATCAGTTTAATATGAGAGCCAGAAAGTTTTCACACTTTTTCTTAGTATTTTAACTTACTTATATACACTCTAAAGAATCAAATCCAATGTTACTTAGACCAGTAATTTAAGATTTGTAAGTTGGAATTAAATGCATTCCTTAGGCTTTTAAATTTATTTAGGGATTTTGAATTATAACTCAAGCTATATATTAATATAGTTTATATTAATATAAAGTATGTAGATTAATAAATAAATGAAATAAAATAAATGTATTCATATAAAATATTAATTCAAAAAAGTAAAATATCTAAAATCTTATAAAATACTTCCAGTAATCAAGAAAAAAGTAACTTGCTTGCATAGTCCTTCTGAAATATAAAGAAACTTGATTCCTCATCATTTACTATGGAATTCCTTAAGTTGATAGCAAAACCAAGAAGAAAAGTGAAATTTATACAAAATTGATTAGTTTGAAAAAAAATCACTCCTGTAATTAGGATAGGTCAGAAAAAAAGTTTCTTTATAAATAATTTATCAGAAACTACTCTATGAAACCTAAGGAAATGTCAAGCCAGGTGCAATCTTTTAAAACTATTCCTGTATAAATCAATTAAGGTGCTTTATTTTGACACCTAGGGTCAGTGTTTACCAAACGTAGATAGACAAGTCCATCCCTGCAGCATGCATTTGCAAATAACTTTACTCATTAATGTTTAATTAAGACAGAGGAAAACTGTCCTTGATATTTTGCTGCAATTAGTGCTCTCTATACCCCACTGACTTCTCATGATGAATTACTTTTCAAATGAAAAGTGAAATGATTAAAACTGGAGACACTCCATCTACTATGCATTGCCCATACCACATTTTAAAGAGGAGAACCAAATAATACTTGCCGAGTGAAACAACTGAAATCATCTGTTGTTGATTTCAAATATGAAGCTTCTTTCTGATTATGACTAAAGTGGTATAACATGTAAATACCAATTTATTCCTATAAGTCATAAAGTCAGTCAGTCTAGTCACATAATACTAGAGCTTTAGGAGGCTTAGTTCAACACCCTCAATTTAAAACCTTCCGTAAAAGAGTAGTGAATTGTGAAGGTCACATAATTTTCCAAATGATGTCGTCATCATTTCATGTACAATTTTAACATTCTACTCTTTTAAGGGATTCTATAATTCAATGCCTTATTTTACCAAACAATCAATATAAACTAACACCACACAACTGCAAAACAAAACAAAACAAAAAACCTTATAGTCAGGAAAGATCCTTTGATTTGTGTAATGTTACACAGCTAAAAAGTGGTAGATCTAAAAGTACAATTACAGATGTTCTACCCAAAATCTTTTCCTTACTTTCTACTCAAATATCATTTGTGGTCATTTTACACTGGAAGAGCAACACAATATGAGAAATATTTATGAAATCTTTTACCATTATACTCAGACATCATATAAGTTGGATTTTTTTTTGACAAATGAATGCTCCTAGTGCCTTTATTATAATAGCCCCAAACTGGAAGCAGCCTAAATGTCCAGCAGTAGTTGAAAAGCATAAACAAATGATGAAGCCCTCTTCAGTCATAAAAATGAACAAACTACTTACATGCATAACAACCCTGATAATCAAAAATATTTTCAAGTGAGAGAAGCCAGATGCAAAAGAATACACACAAACCAAAGAACTCATTTATATAATATACTATCACAGAAGAAACTAATCTGAAGTTACAGAAATCAAACCACTGCTTATGGTGGGTTTGGTTTGACTGGAAAGTGCATGAAGAAACTTTATTTGGTTGATGGTCTGTTCTCTGTCATGATCAGGGTATTGATTAAGTCTGTGTGTAATTTTATCAAAATTCATCAAACTGTGAGAAAAATTTGAGCCTATCAATGAATATATATTTTCTCACAATTAAAAAATGCTGTGATATTTATATTATCTTAAATTCATTTAAAGACTTACATACCACTGTTGTTTATAATAATTTTAATGAGGTATAAATGACTTACAATAAATTTTGCATATCTAAAGTGTACAATTTAATGTTTGACATATCACCACAACCAAATATATAAAATTATGTATAATTATAATAAATGTATTCATCTCCCTCAAATGTTTCTTCTCATGTCCTTTATAATCCTTCCTTCTTGCTAGTTGAGATATTCTTGAAATAGCATATTATTATATGTGTTTTATGTTTTGTCTTATATTAATGAATTAAGCTGGCAATAATAATAATAAATATTTCCTAGATTCTTTTAAAATGTTCCCTTTTTTATTACTCTCTCAATTCTAGAATCTCCCTTCAAATATATTAAATACTTAGAATTTACAAATAAGCTGAGAACTAGCCTGAGTTCACCAAAAAATGAATGTTTTCTATACACCAAATTATTTACTAACATAGAAAAAAATTGTGAAATTTTTCATGTAAATTCATCTTTCAAAATTCTCTATAAGTAACATTGGAAGGTAAGGCTGATCTGAGCATGCATCATCACATGGCTACAAACCCTCCGAGTTGAGTAACACTGAACCACTTCATGGGAAATAGACGGGGAAACAGGGGAAACAGTGGCTGACTTTATTTTTTTGGGCTCCCAAATCTCTGCAGATGGTGATTGCAGCCATGAAATTAAAAGATGCTTACTCCTTGGAAGGAAAGTCATGACCAACCTAGATACCATATTCAAAAGCAGAGATATCACTTTGCCAGCAAAGGTCCATCTAGTCAAGGCTATGGTTTTTCCAGTGGTCATGTATGGATGTGAGAGTTGGACTGTGAAGAAAGCTGAGCGCCAAAGAATTGACGCTTTTGAACTGTGGTGTTGGAGAAGACTCTTGAGAGTCCCTTGGACTGCAAGGAGATCCAACCAGTCCATTCTAAAGGAGATCAGTCCTGGGTGTTCTTCGGAAGGACTGATGCTAAAGCTGAAACTCCAATATTTTGGCCACCTCATGCGAAGAGGTTGACTCTGACGCTGGGAGGGATTGGAGGCAGGAGAAGGGGACAACAGAGGATGAGATGGCTGGATGGCATCACCGACTGGATGGACGTGAGTCTGAGTGAACTCCGGGAGTTGCTGATGGACAGGGAGGCCTGGCGTGCTGCAGTTCATGGGGTCGCAGAGTCGGACACGACTGAGCAACTGGACTGAACTGAACTGAACTGAACTGTACCACTTTTAATAGCTCATGTACTCTTCAGTTCTCCATGGAGTCTTCCATTCCCTGTTACTTCCCAGCATCAAAGCCTGTAGCTGTTGCCAGCTTGTGCTACTGCTATTTTAACACCTGATAGGCTTTACTCTGGAGAAGGCAATGGCACCCCACTCCAGTACTCTTGCCTGGAAAATCCATGGATGGAGGAGCCTGGTAGGCTGCAGTCCATGGGGTCGCTAAGAGTTGGACACGACTGAGCAACTTCACTTTCACTTTTTACTTTCGTGCATTGGAGAAGGAAAGGACAACCCACTCCAGTATTCTTGCCTGGAGAATCCCAGGGATGGGGAAGCCTCGTGGGCTGCCGTCTATGGGATTGCACAGAGTCAGACACAACTGAAGCGACTTAGCAGCAGCAACAGCAGCAGCAGCAGCAGCAGGCTTCACTCATTTATTTTTACCTTCCTTGTCCCAGGAAGATTTTGCATAATTGCTCTGATGGCAAAACTACATAAAAAAGATATTGCAATAAATTCACACACATAGATACACATCTATTTTTAAAATGATGTAACATAAGCTTATTTACAATTGGATTAAATAATTATTTTTGATCCAAACTATAGGTGACCATTAAAAATAATCTGCATTGTGCAAGTTTAATTTGAATATATGCGAGTTCTTTAAAATCATAGAACTAATGCGAAGAGATGGGTCACTTTTGCATATAATTGCTGAAAATGTTACATGATATTAGGCCACAGATAAAAGTTATGAATAAGTAACTATCAATAATCAGTTCTCAAGGGCATATTGATATGGATCAGATTGAGGCCACAGGACAGGAAACATCAGTGGTAGGAGTATGGTGTGGAGAGTGGACCTGGATTGTATAAGCAGAACAGAGGCCATGTCAAAACAAAATGTAGTTAAGGTACAGAGAGTAGACCAACCTGGCTGGAAAGACTAACTTATGTTGAGGTCAGCAGAGCAGTCAGAAAAAAGAAGAAACCTAGTATCAGGAATTTATAACTTAAATATTTAGTCTTCTAAAATATGAGCCTGTGTGTTATGACAATCTAACATGAATGGGGATACAGTAAAGTCTCCTGATTGTTTTTTATCCTCATAAAACATGCTATTCTATTTGGAAAACAGCATCCTATACCCTCCTCCATACCACATCTCTCTCTATCATCACAGGGAGGAAAAAGTACTTAAGTTCTGACAAAAGCTATGCTTGCACTTCTACATGATCTCAATGTCCAAAACAGAATAAACCTATGGAAAGTTCAGAAACATGTACTAAAAAAGTATGAAGAGACTCAGTATTGGCCTCACTATTGGGTGCTGGTTATAATAACAATTCAAAGACCTTGGGCTATCCAGCCGGCTTACTGATAGAGGACTCTTATCAGAGTTCCTGCTGTTAGTTCTGACAGATTCACCACACATGGCTGCACATGGCTACACTTGTACCCACTCAAGTGTGTAAGAAGTGTCTAGTGCTGTGCCATTGAGAATTCGCCTCAGTAATGTTTTAATTGCAGTTCTACTTCAAACCAAAGAAGTTAATCCTGATAGGAAAATAGTCCATGTCATTATTACTGGTTCTTTCAATGCAAAGCATCGTGCAATTTGAAGGTATATATTTTTAACACTCTCTCATTACATGTGAAAATGAGGATACCCTTTGCATTGCCAAGATACACTTATAGACAAGATTTTTCCTTTTCATTTAAAGGAACTAGACCTACATATATTCTATTAAAGAAAGAATAACGTTCAATATAGGAAACATTGATATGCATTTTCCATACACCTGACAAGGCAAAACAAAATGTTTAAAGTAGAAGGTCAGCACCTTGAAAACCAGGAGCATTTCCAAAGATAATAACCAGAAATCTTGGCAGGGACTCTCAGCCAAATTCAATATACATAATTTTAGAACTGTGTCATGCAATCCCTCTTTTTAAAGTTAGATTATTGGAATAATAATATCTTAAACCATTAGCATCTTTCATTATTCAATTTATTACTGAGAAAAAAGAATAATGCACTTGAAATATGCACTTAAAGAGATCCAAATTTGAACCTGAGCACTTCCACTTAGCTGGATATGTCACACTTCTAAACTATGAGACTAATGATACTACCTTTCAAATATTTTGAGACTAATTAAAATAATGTATATGAATCATTTTGCACCATGACTAGTGCTCAAGTATATACAAACTATACTATATACTATTATATATAAATGCATATTATGTAAAACATATATAAAAATATAATTTGTAATTTTCCAATAAGTTTTAGATCTAAGTGGTTTATGTGCATGTTACTTGCATGTGCAAGTGGTGTATGTGTAAATATAAATTATTTTCTAGCTAGTTCCTTTACTAGAAATACAATGGTAAAATTGTTGCTTACAATCTGGTAATATTCATGTGTGTGTGTTTGTAGGTATGTGTTTGTGTGTGTGTGTGTGTGTGTGTAGAGAGAGAGAGAATAAAATCACAAAATGAGTCATGTATACCACAATATAAAGAATTATGACAGAGTTTTATGATTTTTCTCCAAGATAAAATATAATCTCTTTTCTTAAAATGTAAACTATGAAGCCAACAATTTATCTAGTTCTGATTGAGGTAGGGGAAAATCACTAGAAAGGAAAAATACTTTACTAGACATCTTTTTGGAAACTACCTGAAGAGTTTGTTAGAGCCCTGAATTATCATGGGTTCTATGGACAAAATATTTTATGAATATAATAAATATTTATGTAGAGCTTAATTTAAATTTTGTTTTAAACATTACATTGTTTAAAATCATAACAACATTGAAGGTTAAATAATACAGAGATCCAGAGAGCTATAGTCTTGCCCGAATTTATTTTTTTAATTTTTGTAAATTTTAATTTTATATTGGAGCATAGTTGATTAACAATGTTATCTTAATATCAGAAGTACAGCAAAGTGATTCAGTCTTACATAATCACATATCTGTGTGTACATATTAATCCCAAACTCCCATCTATTCCTCCCCAAACCACCCTGGTAACCATAAATTCATTCTTCAAGTCAGTGGGTCTGTTTTTATTTTGTAAATAAGTGCATTTGTATCATTTTAAATATTCTGTATATAGGCAATATCATGATATTTATGTTTTTCTAGCTGACTTACTTCTCTTACTATGATAGTCTCCAGGCCCATTCATGTTGCTGTAAATGGCATTGTTTCATTCTTTTTAATAGCTGAGTACTATTCTATTGTGCATATGTACCACATCATCTTTATCCATTCATCTTGTCAATGGACATTATTTCTTTTTTTTAGATTCTTCGCATGTTTTGACTACTGTAAACAATGCTGCAATGAACAGTAGAGTACATCCTTTCAAACCATGTTTTTCTCTGGATACATGCCCAGGAGTGGAATTGCTGGATCATATGGTAGTTTCATTTTTAGTTTTTGTTTGTATGTTTGTTTGTTTTTAAGGAACCTCCATACTGTTCACCATAGGGGCTGTAGCAATTTATATTCCCACCAACAGTGTAGGAGTGTTCCCTTTCCTCTACATTCTTCTCTACATTTATTGTTTGTAGACTTTTTGATGATGGCCATTCTCACTGGTGTGAAGTAATATCTCATTGTAGCTTTGATTTTCATTGCTCTAATAATTAGTGATGTTGCATATTTTTTCATGTGCCTCTTGGCCATCTGTATGTCTCCTCTGGAGAAATGTCTATTTAGTTTTCTGCCTATTTTTTAATGGGCTGCAATACATTAAAAGAAACTTATACCATGATCATGTGGGATTTATCCCAGGGATGCAAGGATTTTTCAATATCCAAAAATCAATCAAAATCACACACCACATCAATAAATTGAAAAACAAAAGTCATATATCATCTCAATAGACATAGAAAAACATTTTGATGGAATCCAACACTCATTTATGATTTAAAAAAAAAAAAAAAAACTCTCCAGAAAGTGGGCACAGAGACAACATTCCTCAACATAATAAAGGCCGTGTATGACAAACCAACAGTTAACTTTATATTCAATGTTGAGAGCTTAAAACATTTCCTCTGAGCTCAGGAACAAGATAAAGATATTCACTCTTGCCACTTATATTCAGTTTTGGAAGTTCTAGCCATGGCAGTCAGAGAAGAAAAATAAAAGGAATCCAAATTGGAAAAGAAGAAGTAAAACTCTTTGTAGATTACATGACATTATGAATAGAAAATCCTAAAGATGCTACCAGAAAACTACTATAGCTCAATGATGAATTAAGTTGTAGGATGCAAAATTAATACACAGAAATCTGTTACATTTCTATGTACTAATGATGAAACATCACAAAGAGCATTTAAAGAAACAGTCCCATTTACTATTGCATTTAAAAGAATAAAATACCTAGGAATAAACCTCCCTGCTGCTTCTGCTGCTGCTGCTAAGTCACTTCAGTTGTGTCTGACTCTCTGCGACCCCATAGACGGCAGCCCAGCAGGCTCCCCCGTGGTTGCCATTTCCTTCTCCAGAAACCTCCCTAAGGAGGCAAAAAGACCTGTACTATAAAAGCTATAAGACACTGATGAAAGAAATTGAAGATGACACAGATGGAAAGATAAACAATGTTCTTAGACTGAAAAAACCCAGTATCTTCAAAATGACTATACAACACAAGGCAATTTACATATTCAATGCAAATCCCTCACAAATTATTAAGAACATTTTCAACATAACTAGAACAAAAAATCTTAAAATTTGTTTCGAAATACAAAAGGCCCCGAATGGCCAAAGCAATATTGAGAAAGCAAAACAGCTGGAGGAATCCGACTACTCCCTTCAGACTATACAACAAAGCTACAGTCATCAAGACAGTGTGGTACTGGCACAAAAACAGAAATATAGATCAGTGGAACAAGATAGAAAGCCCAGATATAAACCCATGAATATATGTACACCTTGTATTTGACAAAGGAGGCAAGAATATAAAACAGCATCTTCAATAAGAGGTGCTTGGAAAACTGGACAGCTATGTGTAAAAGAATAAATTAGAACACTTGCTAACATCCACACACAAGCTCAAAATGAATTAATGACCTAAATGTAAGACAAGATACTCTAAAACAGTTAGAGGAAAACATAAGCAGAACATTCTTTGATATAAATCATAGTGTATTTTATGTTCTTATATATATATATTTTTCCTTACCATAGCCTATTGCCTTTTGGTTGTTCAGAGCTCTTTTTTCAGCATTTATAGATTATTATCATGATGATGATTTTGTAGTAAGAACATTTAACATGCTATCAACCTTTTAAAAGAAATTTAAGTGCACAATACAGTATTACAGCAGATCTTCAGAGCTCATCTTGCGTGATGGAAACTTCATAGCCTTTGATTAATAACTTCTCATATCCCCTCCCCACAGCCTCTGGCAACCACCATTCTACTCTCTGCTTCTATGAAGTGGACTGTGTTAGACACCTTCTCTAAGTGGAATCATACAGTATTTGTCCTTCTACGACTGGATTATTTTGCTTAGCATAATATCCTTTATGTTCATCCATGTTGTCACATGTTATAGTTTTTTTGTTTCTTTTTTAAAGGTTGAATTGTATTATATATCAAAACTTCTTTATCTGTTCATCTCTTAATGGACAATGGGGGCTGTTTCTATACCTTGGTTATTGTGAATAATGCTATGATGAACATGGGATTGCAGGTATCTTTTCAATAATCTAATTTTAATTATTTTAAACAAATACCCCAACATGGGATTGCTGGATAAAATGGTACACCTGCTATGGAAAATAGTAGGGAGGCTTCTCAAGAAATTAAAAATAGAGGCTAAGTGCTTCTGCCACAGTTCTCAGTCAAGGTTAATTTTGCCCTGAGGAAAAAATGATTTTACTTTAGCTTCTTTTTAGTTGAATGTGCCATGGACTGTGCATTGCAAGGCAAATATCCATGCAGTATTAGCATCAAGCTCAAACTCAACCATGTAGAAATTCAAGATCCCCTTATGATATAAAATATTTTGAAACTTTTATCCTCAAAAATCTTGCAGCTATTTTAAAGAGCCCAACTTCATTTTTCTAAGAGCAAAACTCTAAGGATCCAGTCTAACACCTATAATTTTACAGAATAGTTACAATTCCTGGAATTATTATCCACCACACTCATATTGAAAGTCCTGGTCCTCACTTCCTCTGGATAAAACTGAAAAGTGTTGCCAAATGGGCAGCAGTTTTATTCCAAACCAATACCTGCAATTAAGAAAATCTGTAATTGCACTTATTTTTAGGAACATTTGTGGTGTTTGTTGGAGAAGGCAATGGCAACCAACTCCAGTACTCTTGCCTGGAAAATCCCATGGATGGAGGAGCCTGGTGGGCTGCAGTCCATGGGGTCGTTAGGAGTCAGACATAACTGAGCGACTTCACTTTCACTTTACACTTTCATGCATTGGAGAAGGAAATGGCAACCCACTCCAGTGTTCTTGCCTGGAGAATCCCAGGGACGGGGGAGCCTGCTGGGCTGCCGTCTATGGGGTCGCACAGAGTCGGACACAACTGAAGCAACTTAGCAGAAGCAGCGGTGATGTTTTTAATCACAGGATTTGAATGCACATTTTCCTCTTAATTAGAAGTTACAAAGCCCTGTGATTTAACCTCAGCATCAGTTGCTGTGGAAGATGAACATTTTTAAAGAATCCATTAGTATAGCCCAAAGTGAGTTTTTAATTTGCTATCCGACCATATATACTTCTTACCTTGTGCCATTATGTGTCAAATGTATTCTCCAACTTGAGCAAAAACCTATCCAGTTATATTGCACAAATGTGGAAAATAAATTTTAAAATAGAAAACTTAATTTGTAAAATAAAATTGGAAATATTTTGAAAAATTCTTAGACTTTCTTAGAACACTTGGCTATATTCAAGGAAAAAGGGCTAACTACATTAGGACAGTCATCTTTTCTACATATGTAGTCAGTATCTTAAATATCCACTGTACCTTACTTCAATGGAATTGTTTTGTCTCAATTTAACTTTTTAGTGTAATATTGGAATATATTATAAATCAATATAAAAATTATTCTACAAATGTGAATTTTTTTTCTCTTTCAATGTTGAAGATATCTTAAACTGTAATTGACCAATTTCTATTTTCATAGTGGCTGATAAAAAGCTTTGAGCAAAAATTATGAATGATCTTAATATTAAAGTAGCCTATGGTTTACATTTTAGTATTAGATTTATTTTTGGCTTTGTTTTCATATTTATTATCATTTTAAATCTAATTTAATTTATTATATTTTGTGTGTCTTTGTAATTAGTAATAAACTCTTTCTAAAGAAAGGTAGATTTTAAATTAATAAATGACTAAATATATTTCATGGCAGAGAAATCCTTTTATAATATGGTCCCAACTTCTCTCTCTATCCTTCCTACCACCACTCCTTTTCATAATTCTTTCTCTATCCTCACTGATTTTTAAAAACTGTTTAGGTATGATTGACATATAAAAACTAAATAAATACAATTTGATGAGTACATAAGATTTCCCCTTTCTTATTGTTCCCTTCACAATGTTCACAATGCTGAACCATGTCTTACAATACTCCATTTCTGTCATATCCCTGTAAGTCACATGGTTAAGACTGGTCTTAAAAATCATCCTTCCATGGCTCTTGAAATACATCAATGAAAGTATGAAGCTTGATTAGTGTCTATGAAAGTGAAGAATATACTCATTAACTTTTACTTTCCTTTGATTTAATACTATTTAAATTCAAAAACTTGTGTGGATAGTAAAAATATAGAATAAAGTAAATGTTACATTCCAAAGAAACAATTAAATTTTAAAATATTGTAACAGAAGGCAATTATCTAAGAAATTATTTCAAGTTCCAAGATGCATATTCTCTCCACTACTGCATATTTTCTTACTAACATGCAGTTTAAACAAATTTTTATTTGCACGTGTTTTAATTATTTTGACAGATTAAAATAACTTAGAGAGCCATTTCAAACCTTAAATTTTTCTGAAACATTGTTTTAGAAAATACTAACTGAAGTTGGGTAGCCTTAAAAATCATTTCCTAGGTAAAGATTTCTAGTATGAATTGATTGGCTAAATTGACTCACTAAAACAGTATTTCAGTAACCAATTTAAGTAAGAGTAATCTTTTCAGAGTGACTAAAAAAGGAAAAAAGCAATAGGGGGTAAGTCAACCTCCTGGGTTTTCAGGTTCTAATGTGAATGACAGATGTACTTAATATCCTAGAGCTCTCCTAGTGTCTGCTTCTAATCCAAGTTGGCTTTGTTCTGATCTACTTTCAAGTAGAAGAAGAAAAAGGGAACCCAAGTGCTCTATTGAGGGGAAGGCATTTCCTATTTGAGTTCTGACTTGCTTATGTGGTTTGTTTGCTTTATTTATTTATTTATGGTCAGGATCACAAGTAGAAGGTATTGGCCCTTTGAAGAATGAACGCGGCTGTCATCCTCCATTTCCTATGAGATGTCACAGCTGTGACAAGGAAGGGTTTATAATGGCACAGTTCGGTGCCTTCATAATTTATTCTCTCTGATTTTATGCTCTTTTAGTCTCCTGCTCAACCATCCACTAACAAGCGGTGATATTACCCAATAAATCAAAGACGTCTGCTTGTCACTGCCAGATGCTTGGCCACATCGCCGCCGATTATGAGACATACAAAAGGACAATTTCATGTAGGGAGCTCAGCAGAGGTGTTCCACTGATATTCTGTTTGATAGGAAATCAGCGTGAGGTGAATGTAGTAAAATTCAATAACTTTTATGCCTTATAGCAATGAAGAACTAAGTTTAAATAAAACTGGGAAGTAAATTAGGACCTCACCTTCATTGATTCTTTATTTATTCTTTTTATGATTCTAAATCGCTTCCTTTATCACTTCAATACAGGTTAGAGAAAGAAGAAATATTTTAATGTAATCAGTTTATTTTTCTGGGTCCAATAATTCAGCTTCCTTTTCTCAATGCATCAAAAAGGACATTTTCATCCATTTATTAAAACATACATTATTTCTAAAGAAATATGATAGCATAGTAAACTTGTGTGAATGGTAATCAATGTACAAGAACTATTAAAAGTTGCTTTCAACTATTCAAAACTATCCATTAGGTATTAATTGCTTGCATTTTCCAATATTTGTCTCATTAGCCAAATTCCTGATCTACCATAATGTACACATACCTTTTCTGTAGTATAAATAAGAACAATAAGAGCAAAATGAATTCATAGTGCTCAAATGACTATGCAAGATATTTTATGAAATGTTCCTTGATAAAATATTGAAGTTTAAAAGAAATACAAGAAGTTCATATTTTTCCTTCCTTCAAATTATGGAAATAAAGTAAAGTAGAGATATTTTTCCTTAAGGAATTACTGTTTTTCTTCCCAGAGAGGTATATTTATACATTGATTATATAACTATATTAATTTAGCATTTTTGCAATATTAACAAATTACCAAATAGAGCCTATGTAATAAAGCTAATTTTATGTAGAATTACAAAAAGGCTTATATAATTATGTGTTGTTTTTAATTAGCATGGCTGTTGTTTATCTTATGACCATTTAAGCTGCTGTTGCTTTTCTCCTGTTTCCCTTCAATTTGCTGGGGCCCCCACAGTGCTTCAACCTCAGTTACCAACTCTCACAGGCTAGAAAAAACATGCTTGTTATTTTAGCTTTTCCTCATCATATTTCCTTATGATATACATGTTCCTAAATTACTGTTCTCAACATTAATGTCTTTTAAGGCACCTTATCTGCCTCCTGAGAAATCTGTATGCAAGTCAAGAAGAAACAGTTAGAACCAGACATGGAATAATGGATTGGTTCCAAATTGGGAAAGGAGTATATCAAGGCTGTATATTGTCACCTTGCTTATTTAACTTATATGCAAAGTACATCGTGTAAAATGCTGGTCTGCATGAAGCACAAGCTGGAATCAAGATTGCTGGGAGAAGTATCAATAACCTCAGATATGCAGATGACATCACCCTTATGGCAGAAAGTGGAGAGGATCTAAAGAACATCTTGATGAAAGTGAAAGAGGAGAGTGAAAAAAGTGGCTTAAAACTCAACATTCAAAAAACTAAGATCATGGAATCCGGTCCCATCACTTCATGGCAAATATATGGGGAAACAGTGACAGACTTTATTTTCTTATGCTCCAGAATCACTGAAGATGGTGACTGCAGCCATGAAATTTAAGAAAGCTATGGTACATATACACAATGGAGTATTACTCAGCCATTAAAAAGAATACATTTGAATCAGTTCTAATGAGGTGGATGAAACTGGAGCCTATTATACAGAGTGAAGTAAGCCAGAAAGAAAAACACCAATACAGTATACTAATGCATATATATGGAATTTAGAAAGATGGTAACAACAACCCTGTATACGAGACAGCAAAAGAGACACTGATGTATAGAACAGTCTTTTGGACTCTGTGGGAGAGGGAGAGGGTGGGATGATTTGGGAGAATGGCATTGAAATATGTATAATATCATATATGAAACGAGTTGCCAGTCCAGGTTCGATGCACGGTACTGGATGCTTGGGGCTGGTGCACTGGGATGACCCAGAGGGATGGTATGGGGAGGGAGGAAGGAGGAGTGTTCAGGATGGGGAACACATGTATACCTGTGGTGGATTCATTTCGATATATGGCAAAACCAGTACAATATTGTAAAGTTAAAAAATAAAATAAATTAAAAAAAAAAAAAAAAGACGCTTGCTCCTTGGAAGAAAAGCTATGAATAACCTAGACAGCATGTTAAAAAAACAGAGACATTACTTTGCTAACAAATGTCCATATAGTCAAAGCTATGGTTTTTCCAGTAGTCATGTATGGATGTGAGAGTTGGACTGAAAAGAAAGTTGAGGGCCGAAGAATTGATGCTTTGGAACTGTGGTGTTGGTGAAGACTCTTCAGAGTCCCTTGGACAGCAAGGAGATGAAACCAGTCAATCCTAAAGGAAATAGGTCCTGAATATTCATTGGAAGGATTGATGCTGAAACTGAAACTCCAATACTTTGGCTATCTCATACAAAGAACTGACTCATTGGAAAAGACTGATGCTGGGAAAAATTGAAGGCAGGAGGAGAAGGGGATGACAGAGGATGAGATGGATGGATGGCATCACTATTTGAAGGACATGAGTTTGAGCAAGCTCTGGGAGCTGGTGATGGACAGGGAAGCTTGGCATGCTGCAGTCTATGGGGTTGCAAAGAGTCAGACATGACTGACCAACTGAACTGAACTGAAATTCCTGTTCTCAACCTGAATGTCTTTTAAGTCTCCTCAGAATAATAGCTCTCACTTCCCAAATAAAGTGTATAAAGTAAACACACATAAATTTAAAAATTACAATTTTTGAAGTAAAATGTTTTTTTATATATTTAAGTAATAAACAAGTATTTCACAATAGTGTTAAACTTAGATAGTGATGCTTTATTCTGTTGCTTTTCTTGCTTTGTTGCTGTTGTTTTGTTGTTTTCTATACTATGATTTTTGTGTTGATGTCTTATAAGATGGTTTTACTTTTATCCAGCTTAATAGGAATTCAAAGGTGCCATTGATTTAGAAAGCTCTAGACAGAGAAGATAATTCATTTGGAAGTGTATGCTTGAAGTCCTCTTTTATTTCTTTGAGCTACAGAATTATTAATTTTTATTAAGTATTTAACTACCACTTTATATTCTGCAAAGTTTTCATAACTATCCTTTCATGTCTCACATTCCTAGGAAGAATAAGAATAATTTCCAGTTATATTAAGCACAAGAAGCCAAGACAGCACACTAAATATATATGGAATAACAAATGAAGAAGGAAAATAGAAACCTCAGAAATATTAGGAAAGTGATAAATTACAGGATACTCTGGCTTCTGTATTGCCACGTATAGAATAGGATACTTGCTTTCATCTAGAGAAGCCTGTCATTTTGTATTGCCCTGCAGTAAAAAAAGATAAGCAATGACTTAATATGTAAAGGACTATGAAAACACAGAAAATGAGATGATTAAGGACTTGTGCAGTATTTACTTTTGATGAGACACTCTTAACACTAAGATTATCTTGCTAAGGTAACCCCTAATTTAAAGTGGATCTGATTGAATTATTCAAAATCAATGAAAACTACTAAGTGCTTTGGGTTATATGTTTTTTTTCAATATCCAGAACTCAGTAAAGTCAGAATTTTGAATGAATACAGCAAGAATATCAGTTCAAATTATTAATCTAATTTCTCCTTTATTTTACTCATTACCTTTGTTACATACATTATCTGTAAAGATCTTGGTATTAGACTGGTGGAAAGTATTGGTAACTTATTATTTCAAAGTTGTAAAAATAAATAAAGGGAACCTCTCTTGAAGTGGAGTCAGGAAGTCCCAGAGGGATAACTTTCATGCATGTACCGACCACTTCTTGCCGCCTGCATAACCATCAGATAGAAAAAAAATTACTATTTTAACAAGTGCTGTTTGTATAGAATTCTAACTCCCTCAGTCTCAACTCCTTATCTATGATAATAAGTTACTTTTCTTCTGGTACAGGGAGGACTTTTTTTTACAGAGAATTTTAAGACAAGGACAGAAGACTGCTCCTTGTCCTGACAACAATGTACAATTATTATTTGCAGCCAAAATGAAAATGTTATAGTCTAAAACTCTTGTTCTTTTCCAATGAACTTTTATTTAAAACACTCCTGCCCAGTTTCCTCCTAAAACCTAATAAAAGCTGACTTCCCTTTGTTTCTTCAAACTTGCCTATGATTGACTTTAGTTTACCTGTCCCAAATTGCAGTTCCCTGTTATTCTGAAATAAACCCATTTCACCATAAACAAACAGGCTATTTTTTTTAAGATTAACAAAGGTAAACTCAAATATGAAATCTATACAACTATTCTCCAATAACATATGATGAATAAGAATTCTGATTTGATTCTATGTCATTTGTAGCTGCTGTGGAGCATCAGTATGTATCAGTATTATTTTATTTTTAATCTCAGATAGATCTGTAACAGCAGCACTGAGACTACCACCTTATACCAATAATCAAGGCAGGCTCATTCTTCCCACTGGCGTGAGAGAGTGCTAGACTATATTCTCCTTGTCTCCAGCAAAGGTTGACAGCACAAGAGATGACTTTCTAGTTTCAAGAAGTATCCACCATAGGTAAAGTTGCTTTTCAAGCTGACATAGACAGTTGCAAATATCTTCTACAGACAAAATAGAAATCAAGTTCTTTGCATTTTTTTTTCTCTTTTGTCTTTTAAAATCCTTTGAAATTGAACCAATCTACCACTGCAGTTTTGGGCTCCAAAATCACTGCAGATGGTGACTGCAGCCATTAAATTAAAAGACACTTACTCCTTGGAAGAAAAGTTATGACCAACCTAGATAGCATATTCAAAAGCAGAGACATTACTTTGCCAACAAAGGTCCATCTAGTCAAGGTTATGGTTTTTCCAGTGGTCATGTATGGATGTGAGAGTTGGACTGTGATGAAAGCTGAGTGCCGAAGAATTGATGCTTCTGAGCTGTTGTGTTGGAGAAGACTCTTGAGAGCCCCTTGGACTGCAAGGAGATCCAACCAGTCCATTCTGAAGGAGATCAGCCCTGGGATTTCTTTGGAAGGAATGATGCTAAAGCTGAAACTCCAGTACTTTGGCCACCTCATGGGAAGAGTTGACTCATTGGAAAACAGAGGATGAGATGGCTGGATGGCATCACTGACTCAATGGATGTGAGTCTGAGTGAACTCCAGGAGTTGGTGATGAACAAGGAGGCCTGGCGTGCTGTGATTCATGGGGTCTCAGAGTCAGACACGACTGAGTGACTGAACTGAACTGACCACTACAGGACCATTTTTTGCCATTACCCTAGGGATTGTGGATTCCATCTTGATATTCACCTCATGTTTTCACACAAATAGTAGTCTGCCAACATGTTATTTTCCTCATAGCTCAGCAACACAAATCTACCCTTAACTGAATTCTGAGTTTTCATAGTGTGACACTAGGGCAAAGACCCAAGGAAATTTTTCTTCGCATTCTCACTTTCATGATCACTTCTTTTGAGTGCCTGTAACCTTTACTATCTGTACAGTAGACCTGTCATCTATTATATATTTTGTATAGCATTCCGATTAGAAATATGATCTGGGGTAAGTTATTTATACTCTCTGCTTCATTTTCTTCATGGTAAAATGAGATGAATAATTGTATATACTTTGTGCTGACCTGGAAATTAAATGAGCTAAAAATTGTCAAGTGCTAAGCTAGGGCTGGATGCATAGAAACAATAAGGGTTATTATTATGATGGTAACATTTTATTCTAGAGCATTCTATTTTGATAGAATGTATCAAGAAGAAGAATAATGAGATTATTAATTTGAATTAGAAAGTGTCTTTAGGAGTAAATGTATTGACTCTTGATTTATGCCAGTACAAGTCTCTGATTTTTATGTATTATCTAAACTAATAATATATACCACATACTAAATAAAGCTATATGTTCATGCAAGCTCTACTGAACTCTAAAGCTGCAAAAAATATCATTTGGAATACTCTAATGATTCAATTGCAAATGCACCAATAATTGTGCTGAAAGACTGTTAGGGTACATAATTCATCATAAGAGAGAATCAAGAAAATATGATAAGTGTTACTGACATATCATTTGATTAGCATAATATATTTAAGCTATAAAGTTTAAAATAATTTTATAGGGGAAAAAATGTAAAAATTTTATCAGAAAAAGAAATTTAGAGCATATGCTCTGTGCTATAAATTATTTCTGGGCATTGCCTTAAAGTGGGAAACTCTGGGTTTTAGTCTTTAAATTCTATAACCACAAAAAAAGTCACAACTTCCCTGAACCAGTTATTTGTAGACTATATTGGTTAATTTCCCTCTATATCAGTGGTGTATAAGCTATTTGAGAGTCAGAGTCATTTGTTTATTCATTTATTTAGTAATAAATCTTTTATTCATCAATGCAGCATGCATACATTCATTCATTCATTCATCTCCAATGAATCCCAAGCATCTCATTGAGTGCTGAATAATATTTTTTAAATGAATGATGAATGACCTCATTTTTTTAATCTTTTCAATAGTAGAGATAAATAATCTCTCAGCTCCACAACTGTTAAATATTATAAAATTTTAAATGTTTTACCAATGATGCACAAGTAAGAAAAACAGAAATTCTTCTATATTCATTCATTCTTCTATGAAAACATATTTTGAATTTCATAAGAAGATTTATGTGAGTCTGTCCACTCTACTGAGACAGAAGCAGAACTAGTTTAATGCATGGATTATACAATTTTCAACTACAGAGTGAAAGGTATCATAATTATAATTATTGATATTAAAATAATATCAGTCATATATTATTCATTCCAGAGTGCCCAAGCCATTTAGGGTGACTTATTTATTAAGTTATATTTAATTATTAAAACCAGTCTCTAGTATTGGAATGGTAACATACAATTATAAAATGGAGCACAGTATGAGTGATAACTTCCTTAATTTTGCACTGTTGGTGACAACTGGGATTCTAAACCAAATTGCTTTGAATGCAAAGATCAGATTCATTCTGTATTGAACAATCTTCAAAAAGAATTATGAATGAATTGAAAATAATAAAGGTTTGCTTTCTGTTTATAATACAGAGCTCCATGATCCTCTATAAATAAATATCAAAGTCACCAATCTAGGATGCTAAGAGGGGACCTGAACCAAATTTTTAAACCTGTTTTGCATACTGATCTGCACCTCCACAAATTAAATGATTGTTACTCAATAACAATTAAGATAGGAGAACTTTTTTTCTTAAAAAGTAGTAGAAAATGCAAATGACAAATGGGTAGAAATAAGGGGAAAGAACCCTGTATTTGAATTAAATATCATGCTTATTGACCTCTACTTTAAGTATCTTTGCTTCTTAATTTAAATGGCTTTAAAATTTGAATACACAGTGAATTAAATAAAAGTATATGATTATTTTTTTCACACATCACATATGTTTTGTTTTTAAAAGTATTATATTTTATCTAAAGAGTGATTATTGTCCTTTAACTTCCTTTTCCTGTCCAACCTTACATGAGTCTTTTGAACATTTCCAAGTATTTTTCACCTCTTACAACCAAGTCCTGATCATTTCTATCATTTTCTGATGATTCCATTTGAGGAGTCTAGTCTATACTTGACTTAGGTTCAGAAACAGAAAGTAGAAGTAGAAATGACTCTTACAGTTAAATTAAGCCATAACGTCCAACCAGTTTCTTTTCCAAAATGAAAACTTGCATGATATATCTAAAACTTAGGTCAGTTCTCAGCAGGGCCCATGTCTCTAATTTCTTACTCTGAAATTATTTACACCATATCCTGCTTAGGAGATTCAAGGAGTTTCCTTTTGTAGCATTATAGAGAACTTCCCAAGAGTCTTAAAGGATCACTGAAGCTGCTATGGACATCCTCAGCGGTATTAAAATATATATTGATTCACAATATTATCTTGGGTATTTTTTATGATTAAGATTATATTGGTGCAATTTTCTACAATAATACACTTTTGTTAACCAATATACATGTGCATTTATTTTAATGCTACAAATAATTTGTTCAACTCATTTTATGGTTTATGGTGTATTATAATGTATAATCTGTGAAGTCTCTGAGTAGTAAAATAATTTAACTATTTTCATTTTCTAATTTTTTTTCTCATGTACTAATTAGCTCCTTGAGAATTTGTCATCAAGTAAATATCCATAATTATAAATAAATTTTACTTCATTTAATATTCAATGCTATTAATTTTACCTGATCTATACAAATTAAAAAAATAAAATTATGTAACTACAGATGATATTTTTCTGCACAATTTTGACTTTTTTCCAATGGTAATAGCAATTCCTAAACTTTATGTCTTCTGGATGTTAACTGGTTTATGACTAGAACTCTGTAGTGGACAACATTAAGGTATCTTCCAATGATTTCTGCGTCCTTTTGTTTATGCTTTGCACACAACCCTCTCCTTGAGTGTGAGTAGAAACTATGACTTGTTTCTAATTTTAGAGGTCAGCAAAACTGATGAGGTGTCTTTCCCATGATCATGTTAAACTACTGAAGACATATAACTAGAATTTATCTCATTCTCTGTAGCTGCTTTCAAAGAATCAAGTTGCCTTCAACCCTAAAGCTAAAAAGAGACACATTCTGCCAACAATCTGAAAAGAGGTTAGAAGCGGATCCTTCCCAGTTCGGTTCTCCAGCCACAGCCATGAACTTGGTTGCACTCTTGTAAAGGATCCCAGCTATGGAGTTGAGACTCTGTAAAGTATTTCTGCCTCTAAATTACTACTGAATAGCTTAGATTATTATTTGAAAATCAATATTGTATAAAAATTGTTGAAAGAATTGGAAATTCTTCTGCAATCAGAGATGAGCAGGGATAAAGATACTATTTTTAGGAATCTAGACTTTATTAGTTTGTCTTTTTCAGTCTGGAATAAAGCTTTCCTACTACTGGAATTTAATTTTGACACTTTTTAGCACCTAAAATCACTTATTATTGCAATAGTTCTTAATAGTACCTATAATATTATGGCTAATACTTAAATATTGGACTTGGGGGACTTTTAAAACAATTATATTATCAAATACTGCAATAATTATTCATATAAAGAGAGAAAGACTGAGGATGGGAAAGAGAGAGAACAGAATATACTATATTACTACATCACACATTGAACCTTATCCTATAACCTACATAAAAGGAAATGGAAGGAAGAGGGGATTAATATTTAATGAGTACTACTCTGTGCCTGGCATTGTGTTAGGCCTTTATATAATTAAGCTAATACTGTTAGCCTTGAATCAATATTTGATAGTAAAAAAGAAGTGAATGATTTCCATCTAAGATTTAGAAGTCATCACTTTCATTATTACAACAAGGAAAACGTTGAATAAACTGGAATTAATGACTTTTCTCAGATCCAATGGAGAAGGGAAGGCAGTGAGGAAATCTTTAGTCTGAAATCTAGAATAGCAGTTGAAGCCAAAGTACCATGGCCAAGATCTGGTTACCTGGAGCAGAATCTGCTGGATCCTTAACTTAGCTATTTTGACAAACTGCTGCAGGCTAAGTATCAAATAGTATAATGTAGAGTCTCGTACCCACAATTGTAGGGAATCCCCTAAATGCCTTTCTTGAGATTAAAAAAAAGAGTTTACCTCAAAGAACCCCAACTTTTACTGTTCTCACAATAAAAAGGTAAGGGAAAAAAGGCT
The DNA here is from genome assembly GCF_032452875.1 of Bos javanicus. Lineage (NCBI taxonomy): Eukaryota > Metazoa > Chordata > Mammalia > Artiodactyla > Bovidae > Bos > Bos javanicus. The sequence continues at coordinate 76,397,612 of NC_083874.1, read as the reverse complement.
TTGAAGCTCTGTAGGGTAGAGAACAAAAGTAACTATTTAGAATGGGAGATTGGGATTAATATACATGCAGTACTATGTGTAAAATAGATAACTAGTGAGAACATCCTGGAGAAAGAAATGGCAACCTACTCCAGTATTCTTGCCTGGAGAATCCCTTGGACAGAGGAGTTTTGAAGGCTACAGTCCATGGGGTCGTAAGAGTAGGACGCAACTTAGCAACTAAACCCCCACAATGAGAACATGTAGAGCACAGGGAATTCTACTCAGTGCTCTGTGGTGACTTAGATGGAAAGGAAATCCAATAATGAGGGTAAATATGTATATATATATGGGTGACTATGGTTTTTCCAGTGGTAATGTATGGATGTGAGAGTTGGACCATAAAAAAAAAAGCTGAGTTCTAAGGAATTGATGCTTTTGAACTGTGGTGTTGGAGAAGATTCTCAAAAGTCGCTTGGACTGCAAGGAGATCAAACAAGTCAATCCTAAAGGAAATCAACCCTGAATATTTATTGTAAGGGTTGATGTTGGAGGTGAAGCCCCAGTACTTTGGCCACTTGATGCAAAGAACTGACTCTTTAGAAAAGACCCTGATGCTGGGAAAAGATTGAAGGCAGGAGGAGAAGGGGATAACAGATGATGAGATGGTTGGAAGACATCACCAACTTGATGGGTATGAGTTGGAACAAGCTCCAGGAGTTGGTGACAGACAGGGAAGCCTGGCGTGTTGCAGCCCATGGGTTTGCAAAGAGCGGGACATGACTGAATGACTGGACTGAACTGAACCAATGATTGATTCAATTTTCTGTACAAGCACACAATAATACAACACTTTTTAGCAACTATACTCCAATACTCTGTGTGTGTGTGTGTGTGTGTATATATATATATATAGCATTTCATATAACAAGACTTAATCTTTACCAAAAAAGGTTTTACCAGGTTGTTCTCTAAGCTGTGGGAAGGGACTTTCTCCCCCTAATAGTTCTCATAGTCTCTTCACTTAAGTGGGAAAGAAAACTGAGTTACACTCATGGGCAAGGAACATAGGCCTATTAAAAGGCTGAGATTTAATCATAAAATTATAAAATGAATCCCCTCCTGTACGCTTTACATTTAAACAAAAGAACTCCAAATCGATAGGAATGATTAAAGCTGAGAGATCTGTAAGACACTGACTCTTTTAACAAAGAGTTCTTATGGAAACCCAAGAAAATAGGTGAAACAAAATATCAAAAACACTAAAGAAATGTAGAAATCAAAAACACTACAACAAAAAGAAAGAATGCTTTTGGGGGGCTTATCAGTAGAACTGGACATGGCAGAAGAATAACTGAGCTTTAATATAGGTCAATAAAAACATTCAATCTAAAATGCAAAGACAAAAAGTAGCAATTAAAAAAAGGAACATTCAAAACAATTTCAAATGCTGTGAGATACATGATTGAAATAGCAGAAAGAGAAAAAAGAGGGAATGGAGAAAAAGAAATATTTGAAAAAAATAATTACTGAAAATGTTCCAAAATGAATACCAGATAATCACAGATCTAGAAAGCTCAAAAAATATCAAACAGGATAATGACCAAAACAACCTATATCTAGGCATATACTTAAACTGCAGACAACCTGACAAAATTAAAATTAAAATCTTGAAAGAATCCTAAGGATAAAAACATTCTACCTATAAAGGAAAGTGGTAAGAACCACAGTGGACTTCTTGTTACAAACCATTGAAGAAGAGAGTAGAGTAAAACATATATGTTGAAAGAAAATAAACATAAACTTGGAATTCTAAACTTTTTAAAAGTGAAGGAGACACAAGACATTCTCAATTAAACCAAAATTATAGAAATTCATTGACAGCAGAACTACCGTCTATGAAGGTTTTTTTTTTTTTTTTACAGATATGGTTTTCATTTATTTTTGTTAAAAAGTCTACCCATAGTTCATTACATCTCAACTGGAATTTGTAAAATAGCAGCGTCAGAATTATTCTGGGATTATTGTTTAGAAAATAAATAACTCAGGTGCCTATCTCAGACCTACTAAATCAGAAGTATTTAAAGAAGTTAATAGGGAGTAGAAAAATTAAAGAAGTCCATAGGGAGTAGCTCCAATACTTTGGCCATCTGATGCAAAGAGCTGACTCATTGGAAAAGACCCTGATGCTGGGAAAGATTGAGAGCAGGAGGAGCAGGGGATGACAGAGGATGAGATGGTTGGATGGCATCACCGACTTATGGACATGGGTTTGGGTGGACTCTGGGAGTTGGTGATGGACAGGGAGGCCTGGCGTGCTGCGATTCATGGGGTCGCAAAGAGTCAGACATGACTGAGCTACTGAACTGAACTGAACTGATAGGGAGTAGAAAAATGATGTAAGTCTAAAACTTAGATCTACATAAAAAAATAGAAGAACATCAGAGAGGAAATAAATGAATAAATAACTGAAACAAATTATCATTCTTAATAATTTAAAAGAAAATTGTTGATAGTAATATTAATATTGTGTTTAATGATTATAGCATAGGGATAAGTGAAATGAATCACAGCAAGCTTATAAGAATATATCTTTTATAAAAGTTACCTGTGCTACATGTGAAGCAATATAGTGTCATTAAAGAGGGTTGTGAATTAGTTACAATTGTATATTCTAATTTCTAGAGAAATCACTAGTATTTTAAGAAACACAATATACCAATAGAGAAGATAAAATGAAATTATATGAAATGCTCAGTTAAAACCTAAGAAAGGACAAAAGGGGAGGCAGGAAACAAAGGACAAGCAGAATAAGTAGAAAACCGTTATTAAACACAAATATATCAAGAACTTCTTTAAATGTAAATGGCCACATATGCTAATTAAAGACAGAAATTCCAGATGATTCAGATACATTTTAAATGTTTTCTGCAAAGTGAAAGGGGCTTCTCTGTGGCTCAGCTGGTAAGAGAATCTGCCTGCAATGTGGGATACCTGGGTTCGATCCCTGGGCTGGGAAGATCCCCTGGAGAAGTGAAAGGCTACTTACTCCAATATTCTGGCCTGGAGAATTCCATGGACTACATAGTCCATGGGTCTCAAAGATTGGACACGACTGAACCAAGCTAGTGTGAAAAGGCTACAAACTGTATGATTTCAATTATACAATACTACGGGAAAGGCAAGACTATAGAGAGTGTAAAAAAAGATCAGTGGTTGATAGAAGATGCGACAAAAGAGGAGAGTTGAATAGGTGAAGAACAGGGTATGTTTTAGGCCAGTGAAACTGTTTTGTATGAGACTATGATGGTGGATACTACACATTTGTCAAAATACACAGAACGTTACAGCACAAAGATTTGAATCTTAATACTAACGCATATATATGGAATTTAGAAAGATGGGAACAATAACCCTGTATACGAGACAGCAAAAGAGACACTGATGTATAGAACAGTCTTATGGACTCTGTGGGAGAGGGAGAGGGTGGGATGATTTGGGAGAATGGCATTGAAATATGTAATATCATATATGAAACGAGTCGCCAGTCCAGGTTCGATGCACGATACTGGATGCTTGGGGCTGGTGCACTGGGATGACCCAGAGGGATGGTATGGGGAGGGAGGAGGGAGGAGGGTTCAGGATGGGGAACACATGTATACCTGTGGCAGATTCATTTTGATATATGGCAAAACCAATACAATATTGTAAAGTTAAATAAAATTAAATTAAAAATAAATAAATAAATAAAATAAAATAAAACACACACACACACACAAATTAACAGGGGCCAGAGTCCAAAGCTGACCAGAATAAAGCTGTGTCTGTAATGACAAAAATATTAAAGATGGGAATGCCTTAAAAAAAAATTTAGAGAAAAAAAATGAATAAAACACCATTTAGGATGTCAAGGGTTCCGAGGAGGTAATGATGACTATAACAAAAGAATCTAACTCCATTAAAATTATATGAAACCATCTCACTTGAATAGGGAAGGAAAAGGTGCTGACCCAAATAACTTAAAAAGTAGAGCTTGTAAAACTAAAGGCAAAAAAAAAAAAAAAAAAAATGCATTAAGTAGAGTTGATTTTTTTTTTTTTTCTACTAGGGGTACAAGGTTTATAATTCTGACATTCCTATGTATGTATACTAAAGTGAAAAGTGAAAGTGAAAGTCACTCAGTCGTGTCCAAATCTGTGACCATAGGGTGGAATTCTCCAGGCCAGAATACTGGAGTGGGCAGCCTTTCCCTTCTCCAGGGTATCTTCCCAACCCAGGGATTAAATCCAGGTCTCCCGCATTACAGGTGGATTCTTTACCAGCTGAGTCAAAGGGAAGCTCCAGAATACTGGAGTGGGTAGCCTATCCCTTCTCCAGTGGATCTTCCTGACCCAGGAATCGAACTGGGGTCTCCTGCATTGCAGGCAAATTCTTTACCAAGTGAGCTATCAGGGAAAACCAGAAATATAATCCAAAGAAATATACTTGCCTCTTCTCAAGAAGTAGAGTATAAGCCTTCAGACTTAAGTGTTGGCTCCTCATAGTGACCTCTTTCCAAAAAGTACAGTGAGCAAGCAGGGGAAAAGAGTAATTTAATAGTAGAGAAACCTGCCAAACACTATCAGTTATTCAAGATAATCAAGATATCAACCGTGATGTCATGTTGATAATATGCACCCTGATATAACATGATGAAAATGGCACTTTCTTTCTGTAATCTTCCTACCTAAAATTCACAACCTCACTTTAATCACAAAAATATTACAGACATATCCAAAAAAGGTATTTTCTACAAAATACCTGAGCAGTGCTTCTCAAAACCACCACATTGACAAAAATAAGGAAAATCTGAGAAACCATCACAGCTAAGAGGAACCCCAAAATATATGACCAAATGTAATGTAGTATCCTGGATGTAATCTTTAGATGGAAAATATAACATTAGGTGAAATTAAAGAAATATGAATAAACTCCCATTAATAATATGGTATCAATATTGGTCCAATAACTGAAACAAATGTACCTTACTAATGTAAAATTCAATAAGAGAAAATGGCTGTAGAGTATGACAACTCTCTATTATCTTCAAAAGTTTTCCTAAGTCTAAAATTATTTTAAAGGGAAAAACTTACTGAGGAAAAAAAAAACAAAAAATGAACCCAAAATGTGTTGTTTCTAGGATTTTCAAAATAAAGAAATATACTTGCCTGTTTAAGGATATAAATAAATGAGGACTCAATACAGCAGAATTGTTAAACAATTACTTTTGCTACCTCAGAAAGAGTGTGTTTGAATCCTTGTTCTAAAACTTAAAATATATATTAGCTTGTGAAGTCGCTCAGTCGTGTCTGACTCTTTGCGATGCTATGGACTGTAGCCTACCAGGCTCCTCCGTCCATGGGATTTTTCTGGGCAAAGGTACTGGCGTAGGTTGCCATTTTCTTCTCCAGGGCATCTTTCCAACGCAGGGATTTAACCCAGGTCTCCCGCATTACAGGCAGACGCTTTACCATCTGAGCCATTAGTGAAGCCATATATAAGCTTGCTAAGTCACTTCAGTCGTGTCCGACTCTGTGCGACCCCATAGACGGCAGCCCACCAGGCTCCCCCATCCCTGGGATTCTCCAGGCAAGAACACTGGAGTGGGTTGCCATTTCCTTCTCCAATGCATGAAACTGACAAGTGAAAGTGAAATCGCTCAGTCATGTCTGACCCTCAGCGACCCCATGGACTGCAGCCCTCCAGGCTCCTCTGTCCATGGGATTTTCTAGGCAAGAGTACTAGAGTGGGATGCCATGGCCTTCTCCCATATATATAAGCTTAAATGCTTATAAATACGAGATGTATGTGATATAAGTTTTTTGTTTTTGTTTTCAACAGACTGCACAGTTTATGGGATCTTAGTTCCCTGATTGAACTCAGACCCTCACAGTAAGAGCTCAGAATTCTAAACACTGGACTGAGAAGGAATCCTGTGTTTTATTAATTTAACCAGGATGCTTACATTGAGTAGTTCAGAAAATAATTATGCATTGAAACCTTGAAGGGAAAGAATGCTTTCCTGAGATTAGATTACCTAATTTGATGTTATAAACAAGATAGAGGTTAGTAATTTGAATACCAGTTAGTGTATTTATTTGTGTGGTGTATTTATGGGTGTGGTTTATTTGTACATGTAGAGGCACATGGTTGTATATAAAACAAGGGAAGCATAGAAATGAAGAAACAGAACAGCTGGCTTCAATAGTGCTTATGGCCTAGTAAGTGAAGAGGATGACCTGAATAAGAACTAGTGTATCTATTATGATCTATAAAACTGTGTTAGCTGAGAACCATTAAAATTCTCCAGTCGATTGCTTTTGTGGTATAGCATGTTCATCAGGACAACTTCAGCTTATTTTCAGAACTTCCATGTACATTTATACAAAGACAGAGCACTGACGAGAATAAAACCGGAGTACCATCACACCTTTATTCTAAAAATCTCTACTTAAAAACTAATGAGTAGATGTCATTTGTATGCATCTAATTTTGAGCATAGTTAACATGTATCATTCTTGAGGTTGATCTACTTGTATTCTGGGACTTTTCCAAATGATATTCAACCTTTTTGCAACTGCAGCTTCATTCTTCAATCATTCAAATGAAGAAACATTTCTTGATTCATTTAAATCTGTAATTAAACTATTTGTATTGTAAGCCTAAATATCACTATGAGTGCTACTAATATCAGTATAATATTAGTAAGTGGAAATATCTGTTTCAGAGTTACTTGATTTATATGTCACACATATATGACATGATGATTTTCTCAATTTACTCAAGGACTTAAACATAAAATCACATGAAATAAACAGATTCAGAGGCATTTGAGAGGGAAGTTTGGTATGTTCTTTAGTTTGCAGATATTTCTCTAAAGTAATGCCTTTTCTAGGCTAAATCCCAGTCTACTGTTTTAGTTTAAATATACTGAGAGGAAAATGTTCAGTGGCATTTAGTTATATATGATGACTTTAAAGGGAAAGAAGGCTTGAGAAAAACATTCAAGGCTCTCATAAGGAGTCTAATACAGTAGTTATGACAGACTTTCACCCAGATGGGTGTAAACTGAAGCTCCAGCTACACTTAGTACTTGCTGATGTTAAGCAAGTTTTTCTATATATTTTTTGATGCCTCTTCTTTGTTTCTTATTAAGTAGGGACAATAATTCTATCTTTATGATTGTAGCTTATTTCACAGCCAGTTCTCCATGATTTTTAATTATTATATTAGTTTCCTTTGTTAGTATTGCTATTAAGATAATAATTATTACTTTGCCTTGCTTCAAGCACAAAATGTGGTTCACTGATTGGAGAGAGGGAAGGCACACTCTAATAAAATATTAAATCAGATTCTAAGTTGTATAAGACCTTCCAATTAGGCTGTGACTCTACATAGAAACATATGGTTTTCCATCTTTCTTTACATATAGGCCAAAACTGCCACAGAATGATTGTGAGAGAAAATATTTTAGGTATAAGGATTAATTTGTCATCACCAAAAAATGGGCAAAATATTTTGTATAAAATCCAAGATTCATGTAAAGATGGTTCTGTGATTAGTGTAATGATTAAAAATATTTCTACTGTGTCAAAAGTAACACTGAAGTTTGAGTATATGGTAGAGACACTGGTCATCAAGAGTTGATGTATTTTCCAACATTTCTACGAGTCAGCCTTGTAGTTCATTCGGTGCCATATGACTAATTCTGGCCAATGGATGAAGAGTATCAGTGATATTTCACTTTGGGGTGTAGCATTTGACAACTTTTGTCTCTTTCTCATCTTTCTGTTTTCCTGCTTTTGCAACACTGGAGATTATAAAGTCCAAAGTGAAGATGGGCTTTTCTGGGAAGCTGACTCTGAATGGAGTTTAGTGTGTAGAATGTTTACTAAGTAGTGCTTTAGGGATCAACAATACACGTGGAAGGGAAGGGAAGGAAACAGGACTGGACAGAGGCACAAATGGAAGCTGAGATGCGGCACGTGCTTTAATTCTTCTGGGAGCTACATAGATTGGTGGGAAAAAAAAAAATGCCTATTTCAAAGTGAAAGTGAAAGTGAAGTCGCTCAGTTGTGTCTGACTCTTTGTGACCCCATGTGGCCTACCAGGCTCCTAAGTCCATGCGATTTTCCAGGCAAGAATACTGGAGTGGGTTGCCATTTCCTTCTATTCCAATTATATAAAAACAGCTGTCAGTTTCTAACTGCAGTGTTTTCTGCGATGTGATACATCTGCGATGTATCCAGAGAGGATAGCAGCAATGCTATCCTCATGTCCACTACATTCCAGAAGGCACAGTTATAAGATGGACAGAGGCTATCAAAATCAGCATCAGACTGCAACATGAGGATGAAGCCACTGAGATTTCAGAGTTCCTCTATTGCTTTACTAGTGTTAATTTTTCTTCTCCAAATGTATCTTATAATATTTTTATCATCTCAGCTCAGTTCAATTCAGTTCAGTCACTCACTTGGGTCCAACTCTTTACGACCCCATGGGCTACAGCACACCAGGCCTCCCTGTTCATCACCAACTCCCAGAGTTTACCCAAACTCATGTCAATTGAGTCGGTGATGCCATCCAACCATCTCATTGTCCTTCAATCTCAAAGCCTTCAATCTTTTCCAACATCAGGATCTTTTTAAAGGAGTCAGTTCTTCACATCAGGTAGCCAAAGTATTGGAGTTTCAGCATCAGTCCTTCCAATGAATACTCAGGACTGATTTTCTTTAGGATGGCCTGGTTGGATCACCTTGCAGTCCAAGAGACTCTCAAGAGTCTTCTCCAACAACACAGTTCAAAAGCATCAATTTCTTAGCACTCAATTTTCTTTACAGTCCAACTCTCACATCCATACATGACTACTGGAAAAACCACAGCTTTGACTAGACAGACCTTTGTTGGCAAAGTAATGTCTCCACTTTTTAATATGCTGTCTAGGTTGGTCATAACTTTTCTTCTAACGAGCAAGTGTCTTCCAATTTCATGGCTGCAGTCACCACCTTTAGTGGTTTTGGAACCCAAAAAGATAACATCTATCACTGTTTCCATTGTTTCCCCATTTATTTGCCATGAAGTGATGGGACCAGATACCATGATTTTACTTCTGAACGTTTAGTTTTAAGCCAACATTTTCACTCTCCTCTTTCACTTTCATCAAGAGGCTCTTTAGTTCCTCTTCGCTTTCAGCCATAAGGGCGGTGTCATCTGCATATCTGACGTTACTGATATTTCTCCCAGCAATCTTGATTCCAGCTTGTGCTTCATCCAGCCCACCATTTCTCATGATGGACTCTGCATAGAAGTTAAATAAGCAGGGTGACAATTTACCCCCTTGACACACTCCTTTCCCGATTTGGAACCAATCTGTTGTTCCATGTCCAGTTCCAACTGTTGCTTCCTAACCCACATGCAGATTTCTCAGGAGGCATATCAGCTGGCCTGGTATTTCTACCTCTTGAAGAATTTTCCCAGTTTGTTGTGATCCACAGAGTCAAAGGCTTTGGCATAGTCAATAAAGCAGAAATAGATGTTTTTTTGGAACTCTCTTACTTTTTTGATGATCCAATGGATGTTGGTAATTTGATCTCTGGTTCCTCTGCCTTTTCTAAAACCAGCTTGAACAGCTGGAAGTTCATGATTCACATACTGTTGACGCCTGGCTTGGAGAATTTTGAGCATTACTTCACTAGCGTGTGAGATGAGTGCAATCGTGCGGTAGTTTGAGCATTCTCTGGTGTTGCCTTTCTTTGGGATTGGAATGAAAACTGACCTTTTCCAGTCCTGTGGCCACTGCTGAGTTTTATCTTCTATATGAATTCTAATACACACTTAATTTTTTAAACTAAGGCAGTTTTATTTGGATCTACCCTTGCAAAGACATATTATGAAATCATTCTTAGGAAAAAAAGAAAAATTTGTTGGCATCCTAATTTCATTATATTTCAAGTATACCCTGTACAAACAAACCTCTCATAAAGACATATTTACCACATCAGAACTTTTTTTTTTAATGATTTGGCAATATAAGTTATTGCTGCTTAACAAAGTAACATTATCATCATCTAATGACCAGTGGATATCGACTTTGCCTGAATAAGCAGTAATTTAGTTTGAAAGATTAAACAATACAAGGTGAAATAAGAAATTTTGTGCAGTTTAAGATTAGCTAGAATATATATTGGAGAAGGCAATGGCACCCCGCTCCAGTACTCTTGCCTGCAAAATCCCATGGACAGAGGAGCCTGGTGGGCTGCAGTCCATGGGGTCGCTAAGAGTCGGATACGACTGAAGGACTTCACTTTCACTTTTCACTTTCATGCATTGGAGAAGGAAATGGCAACCCATTCCAGTGTTCTTGCCTGGACAATCCCAGGGATGGGGGAGCCTGGTGGGCTGCCGTCTATGGGGTCGCACAGAGTCAGACACGACTGAAGCAACTTAGCAGGAGCAGCAGCAGCAGAACATATATTGCAGGTAAATTCATTCCAGTTGTGTATCATGAGCTGATTTCCAGCTTATAGTAGTCAGATGATGGTCTTAAAGGATTAGAAACTAAGAAAGAGCAGTATAAGATGATTTAAGATCATATGGCCACATAGCCAAAGTGTACATTTTAAATAACATTTCCTCAGTGATAAGAAAAGAAATGTGGGGTGCAGTGACTTTTAAACAGTGACCAAATAAGGTTACAATAAAATAAATCAGAGAAGTGAGATGGTTTAATGGCTTTTTAATGAGCCTAATGTTTTCTGTTTTAATGAGCCCTCTTACATCAGCTTTAATCATTTTATGAGAATGAGAAATGATTGAGAAATGGCTTTCATTAATTCAATTTTCTGTTCAGTCTTCCCACAAGCCATTATAACACAGTGGCTAATGGGAGTCAACTTGGTTAAGTGGGAACTTGTATAATAGGACAAGTCTCAGCTAAATTTAGTTAGACGCTTGATAGTTAACTGATGATAAGGTTATATTTCCTCAATTTGCAAAGAGTGCACACCAAATGCCCACAAAGTACTCTAACATTATAGCACAAGCAAACATTAATTAGGATAGTTTAATTTAAATATAATTTGTCCTAATTAATTCTGAAAAGTTGTATTTAAATATCCTACTTTTTTATTAGTGAAATATTAAGATTAAAAATGAAAAAGGAAACCTGAATTTTGTAAATATGTACTTTTGATACAGTCTGTATTTAAAACTAGGGCTTCCCTGGTGGCTCAGTGGTAAAGAATCCACGTGCAAAATGCAGGAGACACAGGAGACATGGATTTAATCCCTGGATCGAGAAAATCCCTTGGTGGAGGAAATGGCAGCCCACTCTCGTATTCTTGCTGGGAAAATCCCATGGACAGAGGTATCTGGTGGGCTATAGTCCACAAGGTTGCAGAGAGTTGGACACAACAGAGCATACATGAGCATGTAGTTGTTAAAGCCATTGTAATAAACTTATATATGTAATACTTACAAGGATATAATTTCTCACTACCTAGAAGGAATAGTAAATAAATTATTTAAGCTACATACCGAATTAAATATGCCATACCTCAAAACTATATCAACATATCATAAGGAATAAGTCATGTTAAAGGAAAAATAAGCAAAAGTAAAATAAAAATGATGATATTCTCTGATATATCAATCAGTGATATTTGCAATGATGAAGAGAAACCAACTGTTCACTAATTTAGTTTAAAATATGGACTGCTACATACAAAATAATCAAGCTGGACTACCATCTCACACCATGCACAAAAGTAAATTCAAATGAATGAAAGACTTAAATGTGATACATGAAACCATAAAACTTCCAGAAGATAACATAAGCAATATGCTTTTCAATACTGGTCTTGGTAATATTTTTTGGAAATGTATCCTCAGGCAAGGGAAACGGAAGCAAATATACACACAAAAAAGTCAAACTACAAAGGTTCTGCACAGTGAGGAAACTATCAATGAAGTGAAATGGCCACCTACTGAATGGGAGAAGATATTTACAAATGACATATTGCAAGAGGTGAATAGTCAAAATACACAAAAACTTATATGACTCAACATCAAAAAAAAATTTAAAAATGGGGAATCTGAACAGATTTTTCCAAATAAGACATACAGATGGCCAGCAGGCACATAAAAAGATGCTGAGTATCACCAATCATCAGGGAAATAGAAGTCAAAACCCCAAAGAGATTCACCTCACACTTGTCACAGTGGCTATTATCAAAAAGACAAGAAATAACAAGTGTTGGCAAGGATGTAGAGATAAGGGAACCCTCATGCACTGTTGGTGGGAATGTAAATTGGTGCAGGCACTATGGAAAACAGTATGAAGATCCCTCTGAAAAATAAAAATAGAAATATCATACAATCCAGCACTTCCAGTCCCTGGGTATTTATCCAAAGAAAACAAAAACACTAATTTGAAAAGATGCATTGACGCCTATATTCAATGCAATATTATTTATAATGACAAAGATATGCAAGCAATCTAAGTCCTCATCAAGAAATGAATGGATAAAGAAGATGTGGTATCCAAATGCAATGTAATATTAAAGTGAGTGAGTCAAGCTCAGTCATATCCGACTCTTTGCAACCCCACGGACAGTAGCCTACAAGGCATCTCCATCCATGAGATTTTCCAGGCAAGAATACTGGAGTGGGTTGCCATTGCCTTCTCCAAATGCAGTATTACTCAGCCACAAATCTTACTGTTTGCGACAGCATAGATAGACCTGTAGGTTATTATGCAAGTGAAATCATTTAGATGGAGAAGGACAAATGTTTTGCAATTCCACTTACATGTGAAAACTAAAAAAACAAAATAAGTAAAAATAATAAATCAGAAACCAATTTACAGATACAGAGAGCAAAGAGGTCATTGCCAGAGGGGATAGAGCTGGGGGTAGAAAATAAATAAATGATGGAGATTAAGAGTTACAAATTCCCATTTGCAAAAAAAAAAAATCAAGAGTATGTAATGTAATATGTGGGGGACTATCGTAAATAATTATGTAATACCTTTGTATGGTGACATATTATCATTAGGTGTATACTGGTGATCATTTAAAAATGTATAGAGATATCAAATCAATATGTTGTGTAACAGGAGCTAACATATGTTAATTATACTTTAAAAATACATAAAGGGATCATATTTGTGGTTACCAGAATTAAAAAATGAGGGGGGCAGGACTAGTACAAACTTCCAGTTTTAAGATAAATAAGTGCTAGGAATATAATGTACAATATGATAAATATGATTAACACTGATATATGTTATATATGAAAGTTGTTGAGAGAGTAAATACTAAGAGTTCTCATCACAGTAGACCTTTTTTATTCTATTTAATTTCATACCTATATGAGAAGATGGATGTTTACTAAATTTTTTGTGGTAATCATTTTATGATCTATATAAGTCAAATCAATACATTGTACACCTTAAATTTATACAATGCTGGATGTCAATTATATTTCAATGAAACTGGAGGGGGAAAAAATACTGTGGGTTTCTTTGAATTGCCATGAAAGTTTAACAATGAGGCTAAAAAACATGGGCAAGAAAGAATAAAGTTGCATAGTAAAAGTCATACATAACAGTAGTCCAATGAGGACACCCCAAACACTGTAAGTTTGAACTCCAGTAGTTCTGCAACAGTACCAGAAACTAGGCACCTTTGCCAGAACCAGAGTCATGGCCCGCCTTAGACTCTGGATATGCTGCTATTTTTACTACCCCCACAGTCAGAATACAATTTCTGTATTGCTATCATAATACAAATCTTTACCAGCTGTGAAATTTGCACTCATTCATTCTAAAGCCAGCTTTCCAGCTGAAACAGAACAATGAAAATCAGTATGTGACATTTTCAGCCTGCTTCATGGGAGGTGGGTTCCCTTCCCACAAAAATGCTTGATAAAAAAATAGCCCAGAGGTATCTGTAGCTAGCTATATGTTGTAGGTAAATTATAGAAAGAAAGAAAACTGTAGCTAACTATAGGCTGTGTATAAACTTAGAGAAAAATGAAAAAGTAAACATTAACTTTTAATAATTTTAGTAATTTTTTTTAAAGAAGCAAGTCAGCACCCTCTGCTCCAAAAATCTGGTTCACTCCAAGAAAACGCAATTTTATCAAATCAACATAAATGGAAGGTACCAAAACCTCTAAGTGACAGGTGACAGTGCTTAGCCCTCTATAACAAGATAAAATGGAAGGGAATAAGGAGAGAAGGACCAAGTAGCTAACATTTTCTAAGGTCAACTAGGTGTTAATATTTAGCCAGTCTTTTTCAACAGTCACTTGACTTCAAGGATTTAACAGTCCTGTAGGAGCCAAGAGAAGTACATTAATTAAAAATAATTATTATGTAATGTGTTCTAAATACTCCCAAGTATTACAAAAGAGGAAAGATTGTATCTAAGGCAGAGGATACTGTATTCATTTGGGGATATACAAGGAATAGCTCCTGGAACAAATAATAAAATGCAACAGAAAATAAAGATACTGAACCTGTAACAAGATAGAGAAGTTCACATCTTTATATTTTAAAATATTGATTATGTGACTTTTAAAATAAATCAAACATCTGCCTCACCTAATAAGGAGACTTTGTCATAATTTCATTTTTTCAAATGGTCCTAGATATCCATACCTATCTTAATATCTGTATTGACATATAACACTTCCCTTGGTGGCTCAGATGGTAAAGAATCTGCCTGCAGTACAGGAGACCTGGGTACAATCCCTGGATTGGGAAGATCCCCTGAAAAAGGGAATACCCACTTCAGTATTCTTGTGTGGAGAATTCCATGGACAGAGGAGCCTGGTGTGCTGCAGACCATCGGGTCACAAGGAGTCAGACATGACTGAGTGACTGAAACTATATAATGCTTATGCTACTGCTAAGTCACTTCAGTCGTGTCCGACTCTGTGCGACCCCATAGACGGCAGCCCACCAGGCTCCCCGTCCCTGGGATTCTCCAGGCAAGAACAATGGAGTGGGTTGCCATTTCCTTCTCCAATGCATGAAAGTGAAAAGTGAAAGTGAAGTCGCTCAGTCATATCCGACTCTTAGCGACCCCATGGACTGCAGCCTACCAGGCTCCTCCATCCATGGGATTTTCCAGGCAAGAGTACTGGAGTGGGGTGCCATTGCCTTCTCTGAATGCTTATGCTAGCAGTAGGCTATATATGGAATTATAACAACAAAACGTAAGACAGGAAAATGGGAAGGAAAAAAGTCAAGTAAGGGGGAAAATCCATCAACAAAATGACAGATAACCTAAACATATGACTAAATTAAGAAACTGCAAAGCACAAAAGAAGAAAATAGGTAAAATACTTCACTGGAATAACACGACTGCTATTCAAGGGAGGTAAATTCAATCACTGCAGAATTTACTGGTTAAGACATTCTTTTCCTTTCTCCTCAACAACAATTCTAACCTTCATTACTTTCCTTGACTTTCAGTTTTCTCTAACACCAAGGAAATTGATCCTGAAATATTGTATCATAAAGTTTCCTTTAGTCTTCCAAGAATTCTTTTTTATATTCAAGCCCAATGTATCCACTAATGTTTTTAACCCCATTCCTTCCTGTTTCCCTAAAACTCATTGTTCTGTGGCTCCTCCATTGTTCTTTACCTTTTCACCTATAAACAAAGTCCTCACATTCTCTACTCCTCCCTCCACACTTCACTGTCTTAAATTAGTTTCAAACCTTTCTCCTCTACAAGCCATTTAAAAATCCTTGGAAGAAGCATTTCCACCATTTAAATTCCCCACAATTATTTCAT
This sequence comes from Bos javanicus, assembly GCF_032452875.1. NCBI lineage: Eukaryota > Metazoa > Chordata > Mammalia > Artiodactyla > Bovidae > Bos > Bos javanicus. The sequence continues at coordinate 76,381,788 of NC_083874.1, read as the reverse complement.
TTAATCCTCAGACCTTCAAATCTGACTTCTGCTATCAACAAATTTTGAAAGTATTCTCATCAAATTCTCTGATGAGTTCCAAAGTATTAAAATTAGTGGCAACTGTTTAATAGTCCTCTGGGGCTATCTACTACATTTCAGTATTGTCAGTCACTTTCTTCTTGAAACCTCTAGTCACTTGGTTACTATAATATTGAACTGTTGTAGATTTCCCCATACAGACTTCGTTCTTCCCATCTCTTCCTTGGCTCCTCATCAGTTCTCTTTTCTCTCCAATGTCACATAATATTGTTCATCATTTCATACTTCACATTCTTCCTCTGACTAAGGTTCTTTTCTTGAATGATCCTCTCTGATTCCTTATGTCCAACCATTTCCTGTGCATGCTCAGTTGTGTCCGACTCTGCGGCCCCATGGACTGTAGCCCACCAGGCATTTCTATCTAAGGAATTTTCCAGACAAGAATACTGGAATGGGTTGCCATTTCCAACTTCACGGAATCTTCTGACACAGAGAGTGTATCCAACTCTCCTGGGTCTCCTGCATTTTCAGGCAGATTCTTTATACCATCCGTGCCATCTGCTGGTAATAACCTTACTCAGCTTCAGTCCCAGTCTTTCCCCTGAACTTCTGACATATTTTCAACTACTGTTGTACGTGCACTCCTACTGTTACAGGAATAACTCAGTCCCACTGAGTCAAAACAGAACTCACCATCTCCCTGCTTTATCTCCTCCTTTTCTGTATGCATGTTTGATTTTTTTGTGCCACCAACAAATATCCTATCACACGTAATTTCTCTTTTATCCCCATATCCAGTTAGTCACCAATTCCTACTCAGTTACCTATTAAGTATTAATACTTTCAAATCCATATTTTCTCTATTCCTACTACCTCTGTTTGAATTCATTCCCTTATTGCTTGTCACCTGTTATGCAAAAAAGATTGCAAAAAGTAACATTATCCAGTTTCTTCTATAATTATATATCTCTGTGTATTGGCAATAGAATATAGAGAACATACTATGTGCAAAATATAAACTCTTTGTTGTATAAAGATTGTTTTTATAAACTTAATTTTATGTATTTCTGATCTTATTATATCCATATATCAAAATAGACTAGGCATTTTTTGTTCGAGTTCTATTAAAAATATCACTGGTAGTTTGATAGGGATTACACTGAATCTGTAGATTGTTTGGAGTAGCATAGTCATTTTCACAATATTGATTCTTTCAGTCAATGAATACGGGTATATCTCTCCATCTGTGTTGTCTTTAATTTCTTTCATCACCATCTTATCATTTTCTGTATACAAGTCTTTTGTCTCTTTAAGTAGGCTTATTCCTAGGTATTTAGTCTTTTTGTTGCAATAGTGAATGGGATTGTTTCCTTAATTTCTCTTTCTGATTTTTTATTGTTAGAGTTTAAGAATACAGGATGGACTATAATTCAGCCATAAAAAGAAATGCATTTGACTGAATTCTAATGAGGTGGATGTACCTAGAGCCTGTTAAATAGAGTAGTGTAAATCAGACAGAGAAAGACAAATATATATTTACGTATATATATGGAATCTAGAAAGATAGTACTGCAGGACAGCAATAAAGATGCAGACAAAGAAAACAGACTTGTAGACACAGAAGGGGAAGGAGAGGATGAGATGAACTGAAAGAGTAGCATTGAAACATATACATTATCATAAATAAAATTAGATACCCAGTGAAAATCTTCTGTATGATGCAGGGAGCTCAAATCTGGTGCTCTGTGACAACTTAGAGGGGTGGGCCAGGGTGGGAGGTGGCAGGGAAGTTCAAAAGGGAGGAGACATACATATACCTATGGTTGATTCATGTTAATATGTGGGAGAAACATAATATTGTAAAGCAATTATCTTCCAATTAAAAATAATTTTTTTAAAGTAAACTAGAGGTTTATTTCAAAATTCTGCTCATATTAACAACAGGCTTTTAAGCAACTTTTTAAAACGGAGATTTATGAATGTTAGGGTTTTAAAATATTTTAATAAGTTTGCAAAAATGTCAAGATTAAATAAATTTAAGAAATATTCAGTTAAATAAATTACAGATTTTTTTTTTTTTTTTACTATAGGACTTATCAAAGCCTTTCTTAGGTTAACATGTGCCAAGACTATCCACATATATATCATCTTTAGTATTTCATAAGTATTTTGACTGTGGATCCCTTTTATCATAGTATAATTATTAACATAACTGAAATAATCTTAATAACATTATTTGAAAGTATCATTCTAAAGTATTTACAGAAACAATAAACTGGGCTTAGATATAAACAATATATTTTAGATGACAAATCAAAACTGTTTTCATATTATTAATTTGCTGTGAATTGTTTTCTAGTCTCTTCTAAGTATATTGATTTATGAACAGCAAATTAAGATACTTGCAGTATGGATAAAAGATGAGTTTGAAATTATTTTGCATGTTAAGTATGATTCCCAATGGAATCTATTTAAATCCTTCTGAGATACCCTTAATATTACTAAGAAATATAGGATTAGGCTAGAATAAATTAGTGAGATGATTAATTAAACCGAAATATTTATCATTATTAAAAAGTGACATCTCAGGGAATTTTAAAAACACTCTTTCTAAACTCATGCTTCAGCTCAATTCAGTTCAGTCGCTCAGTCGTGTCCGACTCTTCACGACCCCATGAATCGCAGCACACCAGGCCTCCCTGTCCATCACCAACTCCCAGAGTTTACTCAAATTCATATCCATCGAGTCAGTGATGCCATCCAGCCATCTCATCCTCTGTCGTCCCCTTCTCCTCCTGCCCCCAATCCCTCCCAGTATCAGAGTCTTTTCCAGTGAGTCAACTCTTCACATGAGGTGGCCAAAGTATTGGAGTTTCAGCTTCAGCATCAGTCCTTCCAATGAACACTCAGGACTGATCTCCTTTAGGATGGACTTGTTGAATCTCCTTGCAGGCCAAGGGACTCTCAAGAGTCTTCTCCAACACCACAGTTCAAAAGCATCAATTCTTTGGTGCTCAGCTTTCTTCACAGTCCAACTCTCACATCCATACATGACCACTGGAAAAACCATAGCCTTGACTAGACGGACCTTTGTTGGCAAAGTAATGTCTCTGCTTCTGAATATGCTATCTAGGTTGGACATAAATTTCCTTCCAAGGAGTAAGCGTCTTTTAATTTCATGGCTGCAACCACAACTCATGCTTAATCTAGACTAAATTCAATATTATCAGTTTGTATACTTAACTACAGATTAACTGTATAATATAGACATGGTAGTTTTCTGAAGAATGTGATGGATTTTCAAAGAAGCAAGTGTGGACTTAACTTTACTTTATGCTGAATCTTACAAAAACAAAATGATGATCTTGAGTATCTAGGAATGCTGGAATAGAGTAGAAAATTTGCACGTAATTTAATCTGGTTTGCATGATATATATACATCCATGCTTACCAAGTGGTCTACACCTAAAGTTCAGAATATGTTTCGATCATTTTGGTGGGAAGGAAGAGGAATAGTCTGGATGCCTACCTACACATTATTTATTTATACTCAGGTCTTTCACTTTAGGCATGCAGAACAATTAATTTTCTTTTGGGGTAAAAGTCCATTTACAACCACGTGTCAAAAAGCACAGAATTAACCAAATAAAACAACATTTAGAAAGGTATGGGGAAATTCATTAAAAATCAGTATTTACATATAAAAATGTATATGTATATAACCTTTTATTATAGAAAATGTATATGTATATAACCTTTTATTATAGAAAATTTCATATGTACAAAAATAGAGCAGTATAATAAACTTCCAAGGTTCCAAACAAAACAACTCTTGGTAAATTTCATTTCATCTATGCCTCAAGTTCTTTCCTAACCCTGATTATTTTGAGCAAATCCCAGATATTTTATCATTTTATCTGTAAATAGTTTCGTGTTTGTTTCTAATAATACTCACTTTAAAATATAAATGCAGTACTACTGTCCCATCTTTAAAAAATCTGACAACGTATTATAAAATATGAAGACATGATTTAGGTTTCATTAGTTATATTATAAATGTACTTACATAATTTTACAACTTATTTGTTTTGATTTGAATTTTTTTAAGTCCATAAATTTGTAAATGGTGTATTTGCCCCATAATTGTTAATTTATGAGGTTCCCTTTCATCTATCTTTTTCCATATTTCTTTCTGCTTGCCCTTTTTCTTTTAAAGACACTAGATTTTTTGTTTTCTAGAGTGTCCCACAGTCTCTTTGATTCTTTGTTAGTTACTTATAACTTTTTCCATATTTTTATATTTATCACCATTTTCTTGCTCAAGAATTTCAGTGTATTAATGTTCATTTCTATACATTTTAAAGGGTCTCTTAGTCAAATCATCCCAAGATTTTTCACTAAAATACATTTATATTTTACACACATGTAACTTAAATACACTTCAATATACATGCTCAGATAAATTTCACTCTACCAACAGCAAGTTAAAACAGAGCAATAATACCAAATTCTGTCTACCTTCCCACTCAGTGAGGATACACCTTGAGCGAGCATGCATATGAAACATGAATTTGTATACTCTCTATTATTTTTGTACATGATTTCCTCTCACAGGAGAAACTTCCTGTCCAACTGACAGTGATTCTCAGTACGTTGCAAAATGTATGGATCATAACCAGTGACTTGTGCCTAATGATCTGTACAAAGAGGTGCTAAGTGTGAAAGGTGGCAGAATATGCTACCACAAAGTATACTACTTTAGCATAGGATTATTTTAAGCTAGGGACACTTAAAAAACAGCAAGTGTAGGAAGGGTACTGACTACCCCCTTTTCTCCTGAAAGCAGGAGATAAAAACCCCCATGTAAAAGTTGCTCTTTCTAACCCAGGAGGGAAAAAATAATATTCTCAAACCAGTGACAGGGAGTTGAGGCTGACAGGAATCTGAACAAATAAACTTTGTTAAAATAGCTCTTATCTTCTTTTAGTCTTTCCATATATTGTAGTTAACTTTCCACAATCAACTCTCTTTGTTCAACCTAGTACACTAACACAGACCTACAGACTTCTTTGGCTTTTGATTTCTTGTGGGAACTCCCACAGGTATGTAAAACTCAGTGTATTTTTCTTCTGTTAATCTGTCTTATGCCAATTTATTTCTCAGTCCCATATGGGAGACCCTAAATGGGGAGAGATAAATTTTTTCTTATCCTACAATAAACAGCTTACATTCTAAACCCCATTTTAGGACTTATTATGTGTTACCTTAACTGTCCTCGCCTCCTACCCTCAGCTTAGCTTTAGTCCTTATAAAGAGAAGGGGTAGGAAGGAATGAGAGAAAGAAGAGGGGAGACAGTCTCTCAGAAAGCAGTGTTTGGGGACAGAGATTATTACTTCACCTCTTCCCACAACAAAACCAAGGGGGAAGGAGTTCCATTGAAAAAAAATCTCTTGTAGAATTTGGGAAAGCTAAAAACATAATGCCATTATTTGTTTTCTAAGTTTGTTGTCCGTTTAAACATTAACTTTTGATAATTCTATGACTATAAGAGCAAAGAAGATAGAAAGAAATGATGATAGGGAGTGGGGAGGCAAAACTGTGGAGCAGCCTGTTCTCTCACTGCTGGAGAAATCCAAGGTACATATTTCTCAGGAGTCAATGGGAACCCATAGAAAGGACAAGACTAGAGCCCTCTAGCCAGTGCCTCACCCAGATTAGCTACCTACTAGACCAAAGAACCCAAGTAGGAATAAAGCTATGAAAATAACTCCTAATGAATAGAACAGAGGGAAGAAGGGAGATCCATTGTGACCCTCAGAAAAGTTTGTAACCTATACCCTGTAAGAGCAAATTACAAGTCAGTATATACAAGCCAAATAATTGGAAATACCAAGAGAAAGTAAAGGATGTAATAACCAACTGAGTGGAAATAGTTGTCTCTTTTCCTCTCCTTCTTCATCTCACCAGCATATTGGTATGGGGAGGACTTGAAAAAAGAGGGCTAAAGTTTCAGAGCAGAAAGCACTTGCCTCTCTTTCCACCCTCTGATACTCCTAATGTAAGCAGGCTCAATTCAAGTCTACATGTGAAGAAGGTGATATTCAAATAGGATTGGAGAAAAGTTCTATATTGACTGAAGTATGCTTTAATTAATCAGAAGAATAGAAAATTATGGAACCTGCCAATGATGTCAATAAGGACATTTTGACAGATTGCAGTTGAAAAAAATGACTGAAAAAAAATTAAACTCTTCATGTTTGTACTGTCACTGAGTTGAGACTACTCAATAAACCAGTTTTATGTGGTTTTCATACCACATGGTCCCTAAACATAAGTCAATTCCTTCTGGGGCTTAACTAAAGAACGAGCAATGTGCCACAGCTCTGGGAGAAAAAACTGGCGGTGTTAGACTTGCTAAGAAAAAATATGCCTGTCTCCATCACTAAATCATCCTGAAGACTTTTAAAGAACAATTTTGACCACGTGGAGTTTTTTTCCTACATGCTTTATTATACAGTCCAATAAAATGTTACTTCTCTATAGAGTACAACACAGACCTTCAACAAATGGGTTGGTCTCATCACTGTTTACTCATGAAGACATAGCCTGACTCACATAGAATCTCAGCCTAGTGTCTCATGGCCAACTGTCCCAATTTGTTTGTAGCTGGAGAGTTTCCAGGATAATGAACTTATTCTCAGTGCTAAGACTGGGAAAGTCCTAGAGCAAATCCAAAAGAACTGGTCATCCACTTACTCTTACTTGTCCTTCCAAGTGTGATGCAAGTGTCATCCCTGTCTTCTCTATTAAGACTTAGAGTGCAGAAACATTTAAGAGCTTGTTATATAAAAGTACAAAAATATAACAGTTTAATTTCCTACACTAAGTGTATTTTTTTTTTACTTCTGACATAACAAATTAACACACATTTTGTGAATAAAAACAACAAATATATTATCATACTCTTCTGGAGATCAGAAGTTCAAAATGGATCACACTAGGCTGAAATCAAAGTTTTGGTAGGTCTATGTTTCTCCTAAGGGCTTTAGGGGAGTCTATTTTTTCTTTTTCTTTTTTTTTGTGCCTTTTCTAGCATCTAGGAACTGCTGCCTATTCTGGCTCTTGACTCCAGATCACTCTGACTTCTGCTTCAATCATCTCAGCTTCTCTGAGCTTGACTCTTCTATCTCATTTTTAATTGATATATACCTTTGATTACATAGGGCCAAACTGGATAATCCAGAATAATTTCCCCATCTCAAGATTCTTTGTCCAATCAGATCTGCAAAATCTCTTTTGCCACATAGGATAACATATTTTCAAGTTTCAAACATTAGGAGATCTTTAGAGGCCATTATTCACCCTATAATATTAAGCCTTAAGGAAATGCTTTTCCAATGATTACTTTTACTCAAGAAAATTTAATCCATGTTTGTCTCCAACTCAAATTCTGTATATCACTATATAAATTTAACACATTACAAAATGCTACATTTGTCATGACTCGGGATCAACTCTAGTTGGCCAACACGTTTGTTATGTATGTTAATCTTTGGTTAGATGTATATTCCTTCATCATGCAGTGAATCTGGGAAGATTCTGTCCTTAATTCTCAAAATTTCAGGGGAACAAACTTTATAACATCCTAGCACTTTACTTATCCAAGACATAGAATTTACATAAAATTTTCCCACAAAATTCTCACAACTGGAACAAACTTAAGACAGAGAATTTCACTTGCTTCTGTATTTCCATAATGAGTACTGTCAACCTTCAATCTCATTTTTCGATATACTCTGGCTATTTTCTTAAAAACATGATTTCTTTTTATAAGGACATATAATCCATAGCAAACTAAAGATGTTCTTCCTTCTTACCAGCAAATGATAACTGGTCAAATTTAACACGCTGTTTCTCTAACCTCCATGTTTAGAGTTGAGGTGGTGAGAACTGGATAGCTTAGGGCAGAGTTAATTATTACAGCGGCTGATCTTAAAACCCTGTACAAATTCCAAGGACATAAAAGATAATTTTCATATTCATGTGCTATCTTTATGCTTCATTTTTTTCATTTATTTATTAAATAAACACTTAACCAACCTCTTACCAAGTGTGAGGTATCAAAAAAAGATAACAGCCTTTGAAGTGAGGATCACATGATGGATAGAGCATAGGTTTTGAAAGTAGACAGATTTGGTATGAAACTCCTGATTGACTAAGTAAACTCTTAGTTTCAGCATTACCCTTCTAATTCAGGTTTTATGGGGTCTCAGTCAGAGAGTACTTTGAAAAACTTCAGCACAGTGCAGTTGATATCTCATATTAATTTTATGCGGGACCTAACACAGTGCTAAATAAAAAACATTCATTAAAAAAAAGTCCTTAATATTTTATTGAATTATATCATATCTGCCATATCATTCTATCTGCCATAAAGCTTCCAAATGAGAATAGGTTTCTATTCAAATTTTAATACCAATATGGCTGATTAGAAATATATTTTTAAAATATTTTAGTGTTATAAAATATCTCAATATTTTATTTTGTTAATGAAGTGTGGGTATATGTTTCAAGCTTCTTTGCTGAATGTGAAGAAGAAACATACCCTATTCAGTTCTTAGAGTATTTATGACTTGGCCAGCGTCTTTTCTGGTCCCAAATAAAGCTTACTTGGTTCTGGGTATTTAGAGGTAGGGTGTGCATGCACTAAGTCGTTTCAGTCATATCAGACTCTTTGCAACCCCATGGACTGTTGCCTACCAGGCTCCTCTGACCATGGGATTCTCCAGGCATGAATACTGGATTTGGTTGCCATTTCCTTGTCCAGGGGATCTTCCTGACCCAGGGATGGAACCAGCATCTCTTACATCTTCTGCATTGGCAAGTGGGTTCTTTACCAATAGCGCCATCTGGGAAGCTCTAGTGGTAAGAGACAACTAAAATATGTCTCATAATGTTTTAGATAAAAGTGGATATTTTTAAAGTACAGGAAATAGATTTCTACCATAAGCAAAAAGTAAGTTCTAAAGATACTAAAATACATGGACCAGCTGAAGGAACCAGAAGTATGAGCCTAATACAGCCATAGGGAAGGCAATATTGCAAGACCAACATAAGGAGATGCTGAACAAAAACCTAGGTAAAATCAGATGAAGGAGTGAAGGAAGGATGACTTCTGATAATGACTTTTGCTTCTGCCAGTTAGTTTACTGGTGCGATTATGTTTAAGTATGTGATTCCCAGTTTCAGTGTCTGAGAATGTCTTCAGAACAACAGACCATGTGATTCTCTTTCCATTCCCAGTCAAGTCAAGATATATAATGTGTAATGAAGTTACACGCCCAGAAGCTTGACTTGGTCATCCTGTTCACACTACTGGCTAGAAGAAATGGAGTTCTGGAATATGGCAATGTCCAAAGACTCTTGGTGTCAGGTATGAACACTCTGGACAGCTTGCTTGTATATATCTCCTTGTTCTGTCCTTACTCTGCCACAACAGGATGACATCCAACCAGAGGAAAAATATACCATGTAGTTGACAGATTCTTCAGGTAGTTTTAGGTAATTCTGCAATTTTCTGTCTCTTAGTAAAATTCACAGAAAACAATAGAACATTTCTACTCTACTAAAATGTTCTGGTGTTGATATTTTGCCTTATCTCATAGATCTGCAATGTATGTATATTATATAGTTGAATGATAATATTCATCTGTTTATACTAACATCAATATAGTCTGTGATATTATAGTCTGTGATAATCTTCTGGTTGACACTGTATCAGGAATTCTAAGGATAAAGATAAATTCAAATTTTGAATCCAAACTTGAATATGAATATTCATTTAATTTCTCTCAGAAAGGGTTAATTTTTATAGTGATTTATTTTTTGCCTTAACCTGCTCAAATAAAGTTTACGTATAAAGTTTATGAGGGATCTTTTGTGGCAATAGTCAATTATCACAAAAACACAGTCCTCTCCTTTTCATTTTGCATACATATGGATAGAAGGACAAGTGCTCAGAATGACTCAGTTAATGGTCTGTGGCCTTAAAATTTGTGAAATATAATCACCTTATTCATCATTTGCAAAACTAAATTTTTTATCTTTTATAACAGGAAATTAGGTGGCTAAAGGCTGAAAGTGCAAATCCATCTTCCACTAATAAGGTCTCAAGTAGCACAAGTAAACAGGATACTTGCTTCTTCCAAATTAGAGACACAGAGAAGTGATAAGACACGTGAAATATTCACCACCAGGACTTTTGCGGTAGGCAGATTCACAACAACAGCACACAAGCTTTGTCAGGAATTGTTAGGAGATTGAAAGCATACTTCAAGGATTTATTAAAGCAATAGAGGCAACTTCTACTCCAGTTACCATGATAGCAGGGAATTTTATGGCCATGTGTTTAATCTTCCTGTGCTGTAACAGATAAGTTATACTTTCAGCTGATTTGTGTACAAAGAATTTTCTCAATCTTTTCTCGTACTATATAGTACTGAGGTATTGCTTTTTGACTTGCTAAGTGAAGCATTAATAGGACTGTCTGCAGCAAGACAGAACAGGCAATAAATATTAAGGTTTAATGTTACAATGATTTATGCTGCAGGGAGTATTGGCCTAGATTACAAGGTATAATTATCTTTCATAAAAAATGCTGGGAGAAATAGAATGTTGGCAAAGGTAACTTTCCAAAGCTCTCCCATCAGGGAGAAGCTTTTGTAAGAATACACTGGGAGTAAAATTTTGATGTTTCAAACAATAAAGGTACTTTAAATAGATGTTAAGTAAAATACTACTGTTCTTAGAGAGGCACTTTTTTAAAGATTGACATTGTTTTTTTTTTTTCCATTTATAATCATAGCATTAAAAGTATTTAATAGGAAAGTGAGTTTATTTGTGAATGTTTTATGAAAGGATTAAAGATAACTGAGAAAGAAAGCCGAATTCTAAGACACATTTCCCCCAGTGTTCATTGAGCACGATTTACAATAGCCAGGTCATGGAAGCAAGCTAGAAGTCCATCTACAGATGAATGGATAAAAATGATGTGGTACATATACACAATAGAATATTACTCAACCACAAAAAAAGAACAAATTTGAATCAGTTCTAGTGAGGTGGATGAACCTAGCTCCTGTTATAAAAAGTGAAGTAAATCAGAAAAAGAAAAATAAATATCATATATGAATGCATATATATGGGATCTAGGAAAATGGTATTGATGAGTTAATTTCAGGGAATGAATGGTGACAAAGATGTAGAGACTGGAGTCGTAGACACAGTGGGGGAAGGAGAGAGTGGGATAAATAGTGAAAGTAGCATCGACATATATACTCTGTCATGTGTAAAACAGATAGGTATTGAGAGGTTGCTACATAACACAGGAGCCCAGCTGGGCACTCTGTGATGACCTAGAGGGGTGGGGTGGGGGAGTGGAGGAAGACTCAAGAGAGAGAGGGGATATATGTATAATTGTATATGTATAATATATATGTATAATTATGGCTGATTCACATTATTCTGTGGTAGAAACCAACACAATATTGTGTTAATTTCCCTCCACTGAAAAAGTAAATTTTAGGAAAAGATAGAAAAATTCTTACAGGAATAGGAAAAAGCATAAAAGATCATTCACCTCTTACAAACATCAAAATGATACAGATTTGTTTATAAAATGACATGAGTTCCTAACACCCTTATCTCCCTCTTTGCATAAGCTATAGTTCTTTTGCCTAATGTATTATTAATTTTTTGCTGTGAAACAAATTACCCCCAAATTTAGTGGCTTAAAACAATAAACATTTTATCCCACAGTTTTTGTAGGCTAGAAATCCAAGCACACTTAGCCAGGTATCTCTGACTGAAGGTTTCTTGTGTTATATTCAAGCTGTTGGCCACAGCTGTGCACTCATCAGAAGGCTCAACTGAAATAGAAGATTCACTCCTAAGCTCATCTACACGATTTAGTTCTTCATGGGATTTTAACCAAGGGCTTCAGTTCCTTGTGAGGTGTTTAAACAGGGGACCTCTGTTCCTCACCACATATTTTGGGATTCATCCCCCAGAACAAGACATTCAATGGAGGAGACAGACAGGTAGAGAGCACTCAAGATAGGTGCCACAGTCTTTCTATAACCTGATCCTGAAAGTGAAATCCCAACATCTCTATAGTATTTTCTTAATCAGAAAACAGTCATTAAGCACATCTGCACATCTGGGCAGGGGATCTTAGGATATGAACATCAGGAAGTAGGAATCACTTGGGGCCATTCTAAACTTCACTGCCACATTTAAACTCTCCATTTTACTTCTTGATTTACTCTGAGTATATCTTTCAAGTTATTGAGCTTGTAGTACATGGACTCTAAAGTTTTTCAAGAATCTTCCTTATTCAAATATTCATTCCAAATTATTTGGAACTATACACAAAATCCTACATTGGAGAGGAGAGATTTCTTGAGGTTTGAACCTGTTATCTTCCAAGTACTTCAAAACATTTTTTCAAAATGGGTTTTAGATATAGATATGTATATTGTTCTAGATTTCCAATTATTTAATGGTATGAGTTCTGTCCCATTTTCCTCATAAGCAATGAAAGCTGTTCATTTGATTCTATTTTGTGTTTGAAAAATATAGATTACAGCTACACTTTATTTTATTTTATTTATACTTATCAATGGTTTTATTTTTTTAATTTTATTTTATTTTTAAACTTTACATAATACTTTAGAAATGACATTCGAAATCACAATTACTGTAGAAGGGGCAAGGTCTTTATTAAAAAGGTCTAAAGTTTAATTTGTAGAAAAATACTCTAAAGGATATGAAACATAAATGGAGCTCAATAGTTAGTGTTCATAACTAGAAAGTATTCAGTACATTTGATATCCTTTTCTTTTGGAATGGTTAGGTGACAAAGGATAGTTATCACTTCTAATACAGCATTAAACAAAGTTGGGGAAAAACTATAATGTAGTATAACCATTCCTCAGGCTTGTCTCTCAAACTTTTGCATAAACACTCCTAAATAACTCAAATTCTTAACTAGCAAGCCCTTTCCATTTCTATACGTGTTTATCACTTTCTTCTTTGGGTGATCCCTAACATATACATCAACAGTTAACATGATGTATGTTGTATTAATTTGTTTAAGGGATTAGATGCTGATATTAGATCATTTGTTTTTAGATGTTTTAGATTGTTTTTAGGGGAAAAGGACATTGTATTTTTCTAGTTATATGGCTCCCTTTACTGTAAAGACAGATAAGAAAGAATCTTGCCTGTTAGAAGTAGAGGAAACGCTATTTAATTATATATTTCATTATTTATAGAGAGCCCTCTATTCACTTCAACATGCTATGAACTTGATGCATTTGTCTGAATTCCAGAATGTTTATTTTTGCAGAAACCAAACACATACATACACACAAAGATGCATAGATGGAGGTACAGGCAACGACACAGATGTGGATGCCATACCTAATTATACTGTATCTGTATCTGTCTCTATCCACAGAGGCACAGGTTTAGAACATCATTAAGACATATAAAGTGGCAAAATCACATTGGAAAACAATTGCTAGAGATTTTGTGTGTGAAGTTTTTCAAATAACTTAATTTTTCCATCCTGCATTTGAAGCCATATGTTGATAAGTTTTACATCAAAACAGAAGTTCTGTACCTAGAAGAGAAACTGCCACATAAAGACACATTTTCATGCTAAATGAATAATAAATTATAGGTTATGTGTTTCTTTGATTTTCGAAGATGCATAATTTAAAATGATAAATAATTAACATATCAAAGTATTCTAATTTAACTGATGTGCAAGAACAGCTAAGACATAAAGTATCCCGCTTGTGCTTAAAACACATCTTCACAGTAGAGAAATATAGCAGCTTTTTATTACTAACAATTATGCTTTCCAAAGGGTAATTTCAGTTTATCATTTTAAAATATTAGGAAATGTCAAAAAGTTCCATTTCTAATCTGGGATGTGTAAGTACATAGTTGTCGAAGACAGAAAGGAAAGCATGATTAACAGTATGTTATTAAAATTCAACATTTAACTTGGCCTATTTTGCTGAAGCATGATTTCTGAGTGGCATTTTCATTTTCATTTCCACACATGTTCCTCTTCCACTCTATTCTACTCTGTAAATATGAAAAAATAATCCTTGATGTATAATCATCAATTTAGTAGCACTAAAACAGCACTCTAAAGATTTGTACGGACCAAGAAAAATATGCTTGTTTGTAATTAAGCTGTTGACAATCTAAAGGAAGTCCTGTTTTTGTTTTTTTTTTAATAGGGCTAAAGGTCAGCTAGTCAGAAACAAACTAGGCTTTCAGAACACGTAAGTTTTCAGGTGCAAATTAACACAGATTCACCTTGGACTCCTAAAAAAAAAAAAAAAGTTTTATATATTTAAAATATAAATTGCTATCATTATCACTTCATATTGATTGTTTTTTAGATTAAAGCATATTTTTTTTTAGTTTATTTTACTTCTGCTGAAATACTTGATGGTCTATCACTTCAAAGAGCAGGCCTGGTAAATGTCAATTAGTTAGTTTCAAAGACTGGCTCAGATGGTGAAGAATCTACCTGCAAAGTAGGAGATGCCAGTTCAGTCTCTGGGTCAGGAAGATTCCCTGGAGAAGGAAATGGCAACCTGTTCCAGTATCTTGCCTGGAGAAATCCATGGATAGAGGAGCCTGGTGGGCTACAGTCCATGGGGTCACAAAGAGTCAGACATAGCAAATAACACTTTTACTAGTTTCAAAGAAGCCTTTGTTGGAAGCAACCATGTACATCACTGTGTGAGTGAAAACACAGGACTGTCTAGAAATGTGCCAAGAGCTAGCTGCCAAGAGCTATATCAGGTCTGGTAGTAAGTACATGTTGGCTTAAACAAGAAGCATCAGGAATATAGTTCAAACGAGGATACAGAACTTACTACAAAGCAACCTTCAGAAAAAATGGCAGTGAAAGTCAAGAAATTTAAAAATGAACTCTACTTTTAAAATAAAGACTTGGCTCCTTATCACATTTCAGTACTCTTTTAAGTTCAGATGTCTTCAGTTCAGTTCAGCTCAGTCGCTCAGTCGTGTCCGACTCTTTGTGACCCCGTGAATCACAGCACGCCAGGCCTCCCTGTCCATCACCAACTCCCAGAGTTCACCCAGACTCAGGTCCATCAAGTCAGTGATGCCATCCAGCCATCTCATCCTCTGTTGTCCCCTTCTCCTCCTGCCCCCAATTCCTCCCAGCATCAGAGTCTTTTCCAATGAGCCAACTCTTTGCATGAGGTGGCCAAAGTACTGGAGTTTCAGCTTTAGCATCATTCCTTCCAAAGAAATCCCAGGGCTGATCTCCTTCAGAACGGACTGGTTGGATCTCCTTGCAATCCAATCCAAGGGACTCTCAAGAGTCTTCTCCAACACCACAGTTCGAAAATATCAATTCTTCGGCGCTCAGCCTTCTTCACAGTCCAACTCTCACATCCATACATGACCACAGGAAAAACCATAGCCTTGACTAGACGGACCTTTGTTGGCAAAGTAATGTCTCTGCTTTTGAATATGCTATCTAGGTTGGTCATAACTTTCCTTCCAAGGAGTAAGCGTCTTTTAATTTCATGGCTTCAGTCACCATCTGCAGTGATTTTGGAGCCCAGAAAAATAAAGTCTGACACTGTTTCCCCATCTATTTCCCATGAAGTGGTGGGACCAGATGCCATGATCTTCGTTTTCTGAATGTTGAGCTTTAAGTCAATTTTTTCACTCTCCACTTTCACTTTCATCAAGAGGCTTTTGAGTTCCTCTTCACTTTCTGCCATAAGGGCGGTGCCATCTGCATATCTGAGGTTATTGATATTTCTCCCGGCAATCTTGATTCCAGCTTATGTTTCTTCCAGTCCAGCGTTTCTCATGATGTACTCTGCATATAAGTTAAATAAACAGGGTGACAGTATACAGCCTTGACGAACTCCTTTTCCTAGCTAGACTCATTGTGGTGATCATTTCGTAATGTGTAAAAATACTTAATCACTATAATGTATGCCTGTAATGAATATAGCATGCATGTTAAAGTGCTTCAGTCATGTTCAACTCTTTCCGACCTTATGGACTGTAGCCCACCAGGTTCCTCTGCCCATGGGATTCTCCAGGCAAGAACACTGGAGTGGGCTGCCATGCCCCTCTTCAGGGAATCTTCCTGACCCAGGGATCAAACCCCCGTGTCTTACATATCCTATATTGGCAGACAGGTTCTTTACCACTAGCGCCACCTGGAAAGCCCAATGAATATAACACAAAATGTTAGTTATAAATCTATAAAAGTTGTAATAAAAGAAAAGTCCTTGCCAAACCCAAGGTCCTCTAGATTTTTGTATATGTTGTCTATTAGAATTTTACATTTTTTCTTACACATTCAGATTCATATTCTGCCAACTTTTGTGAAAGGTGTAAGTTCTGTGTCTGAATTCTTTATTTTTTGCCTGGTAGATGTCCAGTTGTTCCAACACCATTTGCCAAAAAGACTATTTTTCTCTCCATCATGTTACCCTTATTCCTTTGTCAAGGTGACTATACTTGCATGGGTCTAATCTGGGCTCTCTGCTCTGTTCTATTAATCTATTTCTCTATTTTTTTATTGCAGTCTTGATTATTGTTGCTTTATAAAGTAAGTCTTTAAGTTAGAAAGTGTCAATCCTTCAACATTGCTCTTCTCCTTCAATATTGTCTTGGCTATTCTGGGTCTTTGGCTTCTCTATATAAATTTTAGAATCAGCTTGCTAATGACCACAAAATAACAGTTGAGATTGTACTGAATCATAGATGTTGGGAAGAACTAACATTTGATAATTTGAGTGTTCCTATCCATTAATATGGACTTCCAGGTACTGCCAGTGGTAAAGAACCTGCCTGCCAGTGCAGGAGACCTAAGAGACATGGATTCAATCCCTGGGTCAAGAAGATCCCCTGGAAGAGGGCATGGGAACCCATTCTGGTATTCTTTCCTGGAGGATCCTATGGACAGAGGTGCCTGGTGGGCTATAGGCCATAGAATTATGAAGAGTTGGACAAGACTGAAGTGACTTCAGTTCAGTTCAGTTCCTTCACTCAGTCGTGTCCAACTCTTTGTGACCCCATGAATCACAGCACACCAGGCCTCCTTGTCCATCACCAACTCCCGGAGTTCACTGAGACTCACATCCATCAAGTCAGTGATGCCATCCAGCCATCTCATCCTCTGTTGTCCCCTTCTCCTCCTGCCCCCAATCCCTCCCAGCATCAGAGTCTTTTCCAATGAGTCAACTCTTCACATGAGGTGGCCAAAGTACTGGAGTTTCAGCTTTAGCATCATTCCTTCCAAAGGAATCCCAGGGCTGATCTCCTCCAGAATGGACTGGTTGGATGTCCTTGCAGTCCAAGGGACTCTCAAGAGTCTTCTCCAACATCACAGTTCAAAAGCATCAATTCTTCGGCGCTCGGCTTTCTTCACAGTCCAACTCTCAGGCATCAATGAATATAAAATATTTTTCACAGGGTTCTTTTGTGATTTCTTTCATTAAAGTTTTATAGATTTCCTCTTGTGGAGCTTGTAATATTTTTTTAGATTTGCACCTTAGTATTTGATTTGTGGAGGTTCTAATATAATTTTTTTTTTTCAAATTTCACTTGGTCATTATTGGTCTACCAGGAAGCATCTGATTTTGTATAGCAATTTTTATCTATTATACAACAACCATGCTATAATTAATTATTAGTTCCAGAAGTATTTTTTTTGTCAATTCTTTCTACATAGATAATCATGTCATCTGCAAAGAAAAAGAAGTTTTATTCCTTTCTTCTCAATCTGTCTACTCTTTGTTTCCTTTTCTTGTCTTACTGCCTTGGCTAGTACTTCCACTGTGTTGTTGTTGAAAATGATTTGTGAGACAGGACATTATTCCTTGTTGCTGATCCTAGGGAGAAAGTTTCTAGGTTTCTCACCATTAAACATTTTATTAGCTGTTCCCTTTAAAATATTTCTAAAAGATCTTTAAAATTAAGGATGCCCCCCTCTCTGAGTAGATATATTTTTAAACTTTGGCATGAATAAATAGAACTACAGTTGTAGGAATTAATAAATATATGTTAACCTCGAATAGCCAAAGCAATCTTGAGAAAGAAGAATGGAACTGGAGGAGTCAACCTGCCTGACTTCAGGCTCTACTACAAAGCCAAGTCATCAAGAAAGTATGGTACTGGCACAAAGACAGAAATATAGATCAATGGAACAAAATAGAAAGCCCAGGGATATCCATGCACCTGTGGACACCTTATCTTTGACAAAGGAGGCAAGACTATACAATGGATTAAAGACAATCTCTTTAACAAGTGGTGCTGGGAAAATTGGTCAACCACTTGTAAAAGAATGAAACTAGAACACTTTCTAACACCATACACAAAAATAAACTCAAAATGGATTAAAGATCTAAACATAAGACCAGACACTATAAAACTCCTAGAGGAGAATATAGGCAAAACACTGTCTGACATAAATCACAGCAGGATCTTCTATGACCCACTTCCCAGAATACTGGAAATAAAAGCAAAAATAAACAAATGGGACCTAATTAAAATTAAAAGCTTCTGCACAACAAAGGAAACTATAAGCAAGGTGAAAAGACAGTCTACAGAATGGGAGAAAATAATAGCAAATAAAGCAACTGACAAACAACTCATCTCAAAAATATACAAGCAACTCCTACAGCTCAATTCAGAAAAATAAACGACCCAATCAAAAAATGGGCCAAAAAACTAAATAGACATTTCTCCAAAGAAGACATACAGATGGATAACAAACACATGAAAAGATGCTCAACATCACTCATTATCAGAGAAATGCAAATCAAAACCACTATGAGGTACCATTTCACGCCAGTCAGAATGGCTGTGATCCAAAAGTCTACAAGCAATAAATGCTGGAGAGGGTGTGGAGAAAAGGGAACCCTCTTACACTGTTGGTGGGAATGCAAACTAGTACAGCCACTATGGAGGACAGTGTGGAGATTCCTTTAAAAACTGGAAACAGAACTGCCTTATGACCCAGCAATCCCATTGCTGGGCATACACACTGAGGAAACCAGAATTGAAAGAGACACATGTACCCCAATGTTCATCGCAGCACTGTTTATAATAGCCAGGACATGGAAGCAACCTAGATGCCCATCAGCAGATGAATGGATAAGAAAGCTGTGGTACACATACACAATGGAATATTACTCAGCCATTAAAAAGAATACATTTGAATCAGTTCTAATGAGGTGGATGAAACTGGAGCCTATTATACAGAGTGAAGTAAGCCAGAAAGAAAAACACCAATACAGTATACTAATGCATATATATGCAATTTAGAAAGAAGGTAACGATAACCCTGTATGTGAGACAGCAAAAGAGACGTAGATGTATAGAACAGTCTTTTGGACTCTGTGGGAGAGGGAGGTGGGGGATGATTTGGGAGAATGGAAATGAAACATGTATAATATCATATAAGAAATGAATCGCCAGTCCAGGTTTGATGCAGGATACAGGATGCTTGGGGCTGGTGCACTGGGATGACCCAGAGGGATGGTATGGGGAAGGATGTGGGAGAGCGGTTCAGGATGGGGAACACATGTATACCCGTGGTGGATTCATGTTGATGTATGGCAAAACCAATACAGTATTGTAAAGTAATTAGCCTCCAATTAAAATAAATAAATTTAAATTAAAAAAATAAATATATGTTAAAAAAATTTCAAAGAAAAAGTGCTGAGAAATTTCTTCACCCTAACAAGTCTTGAAGCAAAGAGTGTAAGTAGGAAATGGAAAGTAACAAAATAGACTTTTCTTCCAGAAGCTAGGTTTTATTTTCATGTTCACTAAAAGAAAATACAATGTGTGTATGTGTGTGTGTGTGTACATAATAATCTTATTTCTGTAGACTGTGGAGGAAGGAATTTAGAGTTGGAAGTTACCAAATTTTGCCAAAATGTTTATTTATCTTGTTTTTTAAACAATGTGCTATTTATTGAGTGTATGCTCAGTGCTGTAGTAAGACCAAAAAAGATGAATAAAATAATTTCTAACTTTGGAGGACACTAGGACATGTCTACATAAAATAATATATAATAACACTGAATGAAGGAAAAGAAGTATGCAATATAATAGAAAGAGATTAGGGAAATCTAGACTAAATATTTTAAGCATACTTTACTCCTGAACTATGTCTTCCATTTAAAAATTCTTTGCATAGCATCACTCACTGGTAGAAATACCTGCTGGTTATGGAAGATGAATGGACTTGATTAAAGAAGCATATTTTCTAATAAACTTCCAAAAGTAATGCTTCAGATGAGGGCATGGCAATCCACTCCCATATTCTTGTCTGTGAATCCCATGGACAGAGGAGCCTGGTAGGCTGTAGTCCATAGCATCATAGAGTCAGATGCCACTGAAGAGACCTGGGACACATGCAGTAAAGCTTCATGCTTAGTTCTAGTGGGAAACAGTTTTATATAAAAGGCATGTCTACTTTTTTTTTAAACATCCTTTCAAGATCAACTGCCTTGTACTTTTCCATGAGAAGGTACTATACTAGGCACTTATTAAAAATCAATTATACTTCTTGTACCAATCCCTATCAGAAAAGATCAGAAGATATCTCTATATCCATAACATAGAAACTAGGAATAATTTTTATAGTCTCTTTCCACACTAGTCTCTCAAATCTTTATTCATCTACCTATAAATTGCTGCATATTTTGCCAGATTCTTTGCTCAGCTGCTCCTTTGATCTCCCATCTGTTCATTTCTTTCTCTCTGATTGAAGACAAGAAGTGTTTGTGGCTATGTACTCCACTGAGAAGCCACAAAACAAAAGATGGATGTGTATGAATGAAATGATTTCAACCTAAAGTGCATTTTTTCTGAAAATACTTGAAATCATGTTGATTTGATTTTTTGTGAAGAACAGAATGACCAGATGCCATATTTTAAGAAACGTTTTCATTTTTAACCATTCTGCTATAGTATTCTATAAATTTCAAAACCCTTTTTAAAAGGACAGCAATGTTTGCCAGATGAAAAAAAAAATTTTTTTTTAATACTCTTCAATGGCTTCTTTTGCACCTGGAATAACATCTAAATTTTTATCATGGCCTGAAAATTTTTTGACCTATCATCACTTGCCTCTTTTGTTCGCAGTTCTCTAAAAATATAAGCCTATTTCAGTTTGCTCAACACACCCTCCCCATTTCCATCCTGAGCTCCTCCTTCATGCAGTTAAACTGCTGCTGCTGCTGCTAAGTCGCTTCAGTCGTGTCCAACTCTGTGCAACCCCATAGACAGCAGCCCGTCAGGTTTCCCCATCCCTGGGATTCTCCAGGCAAGAACACTGGAGTGGGTTGCCATTTCCTCCTCCAGTGCATGAAAGTGGAAAGTGAAAGTGAAGTCGCTCAGTCATGTCTGACTCTAGCGACCCCATGGACTGCAGCCTACCAGGCTCCTCCGTCCATGGGATTTTCCAGGCAAAAGTGCTGGAGTGAGGTGCCATTGCCTTCTCCGCAGTTAAACTATCCTGAAGCAATTTTTTCCAACTCTTTTCACATTTGAATTTCCCTCAGCCCTTAGGTCTTAGCTTGGTTGTCATCCATACTTTTTCTATCTCCCTTGAAAACAAGTCTTCCACAGTTTATTGTCTTATGAAAGTGCATGTAGTATCATGATGAAGAGCATGGACTCTATTTAAAATGATATAATTAGTGCCATTCTGCTACTGAAAACTATGGTTGTGAACAACATATTTAGATTCTCTTTGCTTCACTTTCATAATTTATAAAATGGAGATGATAATAATACCTCATAGATGGTTAGGTTAAATAAACTAATAAAATAATACTGCCTGGAGTAAAACAAAATCTAATCAATGTTTGTCATCAATATAGTAGCATCCTACTTATTTCTTCCAAATTTCTTATAACATCATGGATTTATTTTTCAAATTAAATTTTGTCTGTCTACCATGCTAGACTTGGTTTTAAAGTTTCTGAGGGGAAGGACTGTACTAATCTTGTTTCATCCTTGTTTTCCCAAATGGATTAAAGTTCCTGACATATAATAGGGTTTGAAAAATATTTATTGAAAGGATGACAGATGTCTGGGGTCGTTATTGGGATAGCCTGTCTATGAATGGGTTGAACTGGTGAATATTTCCTCTTCTTCCCCTTACCAATCAAACTTTTCAATTAAGAACTGATAATAGCGCACTTCAGAATTTAGTTGACTAGTGTAGTTGCTTTCATAATACAGCTAACTTTTCCTGTAGCATGGGTAAAACAGGTACTTCTCTATTCCCTAATACTAGACCATCTATGTGATCAATGCTTCCAAATCAAAGGGCAAAACCCATGTTTAAAGGAAAGAATCTTTACTCAAAATGGCATTATAAAATGTTATCCCTGAAGAAAGGTAAAGACCATTTTTGTAAGATGTGGTTAGTTCACAAATGATTAGAAATGAAACCAGCTGGAACACAGAGGTAAATGGCAGGGTCTGTGTTGGCATTCACTGGTTCTCTTTTTTCCACTTTTGAAAATGAAAGTGTTAGTTGCTCAGTCATGTACAGCTCTTTGTGATCCCATGGACTGTACAGCCTGCCAGGCTCTTCTACCCATAAGATTCTGTAGGCAAGAATACTGGAGTAGGCTGCCATTCCCTTCTCCAGGGGATCTTCCCTACCCAGCAATCAAACACAGGTCTTCTACATTGCAAGCATATTCTTTACCATCTGAGCCAGAGAGAGACATTTTACATCTGCAATTTCTATAAAATAGAGATAAACTCAAAGTAGAGCTAACCATCGGAGAAGGCAATGGCACCCCACTCCAGTACTCTTGCCTCCATCCTCCCATGGATGGAGGAGCCTGGTAGGCTGCAGTCCATGGGATCGCTAAGAGTTGGACACGATTGAGTGACTTCACTTTCACTTTTCACTTTCATGCATTGGAGAAGGAAATGGCAACCCACTCCCGTGTTCTTGCCTGGAGAATCCCAGGGACGGGGAGCCTGGTGGGCTGCCGTCTACAGAGTCGCACAGAATCAGACATGACTGAAGTGACTTAGCATAGCATAGCATAGCATAGAGCTAACCATTCTGCATGTGTCCCTTACCCTGCAATCTGTGTGACTAAATATCACAAATAGGAACCTTCCAGGGCCAAAAAAAAACAACTGCTTCTGCACTCTAAATTCAAATGGTTGTCTATGATGGCTTTAAACTTGCAACTTTGTGTGTGTGTGTGTGTTAGTTGCTTAGTTGTGTCTGACTCTTTGCAACCCCATAAACTGTAGCCCACCAGGCCCCTCTGTCCATGGGATTCTCCAGGCTTTGTGGATTGCCATTTCCTTCTCCATTTTCTTCTCCAGATAAAATCTGTATCCTCCTAGAAAGGACAGGAAAAGACTTGTCTTCTCACTCAAGCCATTGTTTTCAGGGTCAATAGTTTAAGAAAGAAGCTTAGCAGAAAAGCTTTTGATTTAGTGGTAAATTTCAGGGACCAGAAAGAAAAAGACTGATCACAGTAATTAGAATTGAAGCTTTTAAAATAAGAAGTAAATGACAAGAGGTCCTAGGCTTAGACCTATATCAAAACAAAATTCTGTCTATAGATACTTAACCAAGGAATTAATTGGAAGCAAGGGACTGGAATTCTACTAAAATTTTGGACAGAAATTTGGTGAAAATAAGAAGAGAGAAGAACAAGATAATACAAACCTCACTGATATGGACCTGTAAAAAACAATCATTCGGCTTCAGACCCGAAACAGCAGGAAATGATCTGTGCCATTTCCTTCTTCAACCTGCAGTACCTGGATCTAGGCAAGACAATACTTTGCCAACAAAGGTCCATCTAGTCAAAGCTCTGGTTTTTCCAGTAGTCATGTGTGGATGTGAGAGTTGGACCATAAAGAAAGCTGAGTACCAAAGAATTGATGAACTGTGGTGTTGGAGAAGACTCTTGAGAGTCCCTTGGACTGCACAGAGATCCAAGCAGTCCATCGTAAAGGAAATCAGTCCTGAATATTCATTGGAAAGACTGATGCTGATGCTGAAACTCTAATACTTTGGCCACCTGATGCAAAGAACTGACTCACTAGAAAAGACCCTGATGCCGGGAAAGATTGAAGGTGGGAAGAGAAGGGGACGACAGAGGATGAGATGGTTGGATGGCATCACTGACTCAGTGGACATGAGTTTGAATAAGCTCTGGGCATTGGTGATGGACAGGAAAACCCGGCATTCTGCAGTTCGTGGGGTCACAAAGAGTCAGACACGGCTGTGCCACTGAACTGAACTGATAAGAATATGTTATAATAAAGCTTTTTATATTATGTACTAATAATTTTAAGAAACATGGTATCAGATTATGATTTTAGAACAAAATCTTGGTTTTCTAGGCTATAGTTTAATGAAAGTGATCATAGAATGTGTATGTGTGCCTAGTGTACACAAATGTGTGTATACATATACCTAGACATAGAAAAATATATGCATCTCTGGATATGGCTGAGTATAACCATAAATTTAACAATTTGTTACAATTCCATTTGTTTTAGTGGGAACTTTTCTGAACCCCAAGATTTTGCAAATTAAATAAATCTATTAGGCTGTCACAGCAGTTTTACTTTCTAAAAAAATGACAGGCTTGATTAGTAAGTATGCCCTTTATCTGTAAAGTTCTTATTTGTCTACCATTTCACAGCAAGCAATTCTGATGAATAGCACAATTAACCTTTCTGTTATTAAAACAATTAATTGCAAAAATTAAATACATGACAGGGACAAAATATTAATGCATAAATTATTAGGTTCAGAAATTATAATTATTAATCCATGTACTATAATTGTGGCACAAACAATGAACAATTATTATGCTAAAATCTATGATAAAATTTTTGCTTTTCACTTTCTTCCTTGGTCAAGGTATGACTACTTCATGTTGGGCATGAAGTCTAGAAGAGAATTAGTATCTTCTAGGTACTGCTGAATAATAAACATAATAATAATAATAATAAAGAATTAATACTGATTAGATATAAACATAAAGACCTATACATACAAAAGTGTGCTTTTTAGAATAACCATATTGAAATATATATATGCATGATGTTATACTGATGTCTACCCAAAAAGTTAGGGATTTTTTTTTTTTTTATATGTGCTTCTAAGAATCAGAATATTTAAGCTACATTCACAATCCTGCCTTTTACTAGCCATATAGAGGTAATTTCTTTGAACCTCCAGGTTTAAGAAAACAAAATAGAATTTCTTTACTTGCTTTTCATCAGCTTTGTAATAAATAGGTAATATATGAGAAAATAGTTTTAAATGTCAAAGTATCACACAAATCTGAACTACTATTATTTTATCAAAAAAATGAGTTCAGAATAATGTTCTATTCTGCACTGCTCAAAATAGTAGCCACTATCCACTTGCGGTCGTTAAGCACTTGATATGTGACTGAGAAACAGAACTTTTGATTTTTTAAAAAATTGTTTCATTTAAATTTAAGCAGCCAAGTGTACTGAACCCTCTACATACTTCTTGTTCTTTATCCAGGAATTGCTAAGTTTATCTGTCAGTTTTGAGGCATGGATTGGACCACAATAACTAGTTGGTTGGATCATGTATTTTGCTGGAGTACATTAACCAGTGTGCTACTCTTTCCAATACCATTGTGATCCTTTTGCATCTACAAGAATTTTAAACAAAAGCAAGTTTTGGCTTTTCCTAAGTCTGTTGCTCATTGCACCATTTACCTCATGACACTTTCACCTTGAATTCATTTGTACAAGATGAAGATTTTTCCACCCCAGAACTAGACTTTTAGGTTTGAAAAGCTTAATACATGAAACTTAATTCCATACAGAAACAACTGTATAGGTCAACCTACAATGCAAGAAGAATAACTATTTGCTTTAAAGTACTATTCAAATACTTTTCAAGTCAGTCATGTAAAATGTGACAATTTTTTTCAAAATGATACAGCAATTTTGCAATAATAACACTTGATAATTTGTTTTGTTAAAGGAAAATAGGATGATTGAGGATTTTGATTTAAATGCATGTTTGGAAACATAATAAGCTACAAAAAATATTTGAGGAGATAAAAGAGCTAAAGCATTACTTTTATATTTTCTAGATAAATAATAGACAGGCAGGCAGTAAATAAATACTATTTCATTGCTTCTCTGAAAGGAAAATTTTATATTGTACACAGAATACTCTTGAGTGCAAAAAGTTAAAGTAATGGGAACATTTAAAGATTTAACTCAGCATTTTGTGCTAATTACATATTAGGGTCTAAACACATCTGTGTTGATTCAAAGAATATTTATCTTTTGGGAAGATTTTCAAGTTTTGCATTTGTTTTGTCATTCTTGTAGCAGCAAATGTGAATATACAGGGCAGTTCATCAAGTAGATCAAGGGCACCCAAATTAATTAAAGAGAATATTCAATAGTCACCATGGGTTACATATGCAAATGACAAGATTTTGTTTCAAACAGAAATTATTAATATACTTAGGATGTCCTTTCTTGATGTATGATCAAAAGCAGTTGTTATTCATCTCTTTAATTCAGGTGAAGTTTTGGTGAAGAGGCAAGAAACAGGTAGAACATATGGTTCCTGGGGCTTTCTGTTCAATGACGTACCTCAAACACAGCAAAACTTTGATCTGCCTGACTTGGAGGAACTGGATGCTGAAAACCAGTGTTTGTTATTTCTTTTTAAGCAGAACAAATTAGCAAAAATATTTTTAAAGTGGACAGAACTTAAGGATGAATATGTTTTATCATATTTTTCTCCTAAAACTAAATTTAAAAGAGTAAAAGGAAGTAGAACTCACATTTCTACTTATAAAATATTATTTATTCAATACACAAAGTCCTATTTAGATTAAGACTTTACTTTTAGCACTGTGGTAATTTAGAAATAAAGCTAAGTATTTTAACCCATCAAAAGCATACCCTTATCTTAGATAACTCCTACCTGGCTTCATGTGGTACACCTTTATCAAATTCCACTTTTTATCCATTTAAAGGAGAAACATAATTCCACAGTGAAACTTTCAAAAAATTTTAAAAATCACTTATATGCAACTCCTAGCCCATTCTTTTCTCAGAAATGAAACCTATCAAACTAAAAGTAACATCCACCTACCTCTAACTTATCATGGTGCCTTCAATGAAAATATGAAAAAGTTTTCAGAATATAACTATGGTATCTCAACAGCATCATGTATTAGTAAGAGTTCAGCGTTTTCTAGAAAAACAAAATCAATAGGATGTAGGAGGACAGAGAGGGGGGGGAGGAAAGGAGGGAGGAGAGAGGCAGAGATTTTTAAAAATTGTCTCAGGAGATGGTGGAGGCTTGGCAAGTCTACAAATTTGCAGAGTAGGCTGCCAGGCTGGAGACCCAGGGAAGAGGTGACTCTGTAGTTCAAGTCCAAAGATAATCTGCTGTCAGAATTTCCTTTTCTTTCAGAAATATCAGTCTTCTTCTGTCAAGACCTTCAACTAAATGGATAAAGTTTACCCACAATATGAAAGGTAGTCTGCTTTACTTGAAGTCTGACTTAAATGTTAATTCAATCTACAAAAATACCTTCAGAGAAACATCTAGAATAATATTTGAACAAATATCTGAGTACCAAGGGCTAAGTTGACACATAAAATTAGTTAACACATATATAGAATATTTAAAGCTAAATAAGCCAGCTACCCCCTCCCCCCAAAAAAAGTAGTTCATGTTATTTGAAAAGTTTTGGTAATCACTTTAAATTAGTTTTAAAAATGTATGCTTTTTAGTTTCATAAAATGAGAAGTCACTCAGTTGTGATCAATTGATAATCTCAAGTACAGGAAGAATTTACTAATACTTTCATAATCTTCTCTGAAACTCAGCCTGATTTCTGACATGTTTACGAAATGAATAAGGCAGTAAATCAACATTCTCAACATCATTAGTACATTTTCAATTTAATTAAATATGGCTAAATCCCAGGATAATTTTCTAAAATTCACTCTACTTACTACGTTTGTCATAGTTGATCAAATTTTGATTTTGATATAGCAGATTTATATTGAAAAGAAATAAGTAGGCATTATCAAACTAAGATTGTTCTAACTATAATTTAATACTAAATTTCTCAAATATTATCAAGTACCTTATAATACATTTTTGTATTGTTAGTCCTGTGTCCTGGTTCTAACATTACATCATCTACATGCACATAGCAAATGTCAATCATATATATTTATCCATGAGATTTTAGTTTGTAGTTTCACTAATAGGAAAACACATACTAAAAGATTTCAAAGAAGAATGTAACTCATTACAGGCAGCAGTTGAGAAATATGCCATGGTTAGCATTCTACAAATATGCAATCTTGTTATATTGTGAAATGCTATAATACTATGCCCTTTTCTAAAATACAGTTTACTAGAGCATGGCAGGAAGAAGGCAGGAGTCTAAAAACTGGAACAGGCAATTATATAATGTAAGTTATTTTTCTCATTTCTAAAATAAAAATTTCTTTGACTTCTAATCCAATCTTTATCATAATATGTCATGCCTAACACCCCTATGGACATAGAAAATTTAATAGTCATGCTTTACTGCATCCATCTATTTAATTGTTTTTCCTTGAACAGTTTTAAAAATTTAATTCGAGATTTTTCTAACTCAAATGAAATATATAGAAGTTTATTTCCTTTTTTTTCCCTTGTAAGTCTTTAAAAATTTCTGTGTACAATAGTTTTAGCAAATGTTATGTAAGTAAAATTGTTTCCATATTTATTAAAGCTATTACATGTATATACTATAAATTCCAATTTGTTTGGAATTTTCAGGCAAGATTTGTAAGAACCATTTATCAGACTTCACAAAAACTCTATGTTGCACATAGATATAGCATTCCCTTCTTTCGCTTGCCAAGTTTAAATACTTGGACATTGCAAACTCTAGAATTTCACTTAAAATAACAGCCTCTTAAATATTCTATTATACTAAGCCAGTCATATCAGGAACCCAATTAAATTAAAAAGCAATATTTATTGAATCTAATTCTGTTTTATTAAATTTCATAGTAAAGCTTTCTCCCAAATCTTCAAATGTGGTTTGTACTTAGTTTAATGTATGAATTATAATGCTTCAATTTTCTCAGAATTTAGATCAATTTGTATTTCAAAATATAAAAAATTAGGTGATGATAAATCTAAAGCAATAGTTGAAAGATTATGCTGGCTGTAGTATCCATGATATTAATAGACTAAATTATTCATAA
Source organism: Bos javanicus (assembly GCF_032452875.1). Lineage (NCBI taxonomy): Eukaryota > Metazoa > Chordata > Mammalia > Artiodactyla > Bovidae > Bos > Bos javanicus. Next base: position 76,352,381 of record NC_083874.1, on the reverse strand, counting down.
TTACTAAATTTATTGAAAATAAAAGTAGGTTCTACTTATTGTTAAATGTTGTTCTACACATTTAGTCTTTAATAAACTCAGTCAATATTTATAGAATTACATATTATATATGTAATTATGTATATAATATGTAATTGCATATTATGTATGTGTATATTATTATGCAGGAGATGCAAAGAGTGAACATCAACATTTTAGGAATCAGTAAACTAAAATGGATGAAAATGAGCAAATTTAATTAACATGACAATTTACTACTGTTGGCAAGAATCCCTTGGAAGAAATGGAATAGCCCTCACTGTCAACAAAAGAGTCCAAAATGCAGTGCTTCCGTGCAGTCTCAAAGACGGCAGATTGATCTCCATTCGTCTCCAAGGAAAATAATTCAACATCACAGTGATCCTACTCTATGCCTCAACCACTAATGCCAAAAAAAGATGAAGTTGAATGATTCTATGAAGACCTACAAGACTTCCTAAAATTAACAATAAGAAAAGATATATTTTCATTACAGGGGACTGGATGAAACAGAAAACCACAGTGGTGTGGTCACTCACCTAGAGCCAAATACCCTGGAATGTGGACTCAAGTGGGGCGTAAGAAACATGACTATGAACAAAGCCAGTGGAGGTGATGGAATTTCATTTGAGCTATTTTTAATCCTAAAAGATGATGCTGGTAAAGTGTTGCACGCAATATGCCAGCAGATTTGGAAAACTCAGCATTGGCCACAGGACTACAAAAGGTCAGTTGTCATTCCAATCCCAAAGAAGGGTAATGACAAAACATGTTCAAACTACTGTACAATTGGGACATTTCATATACAAACAAGCAAATTATCAAAACCTTCAAGCTAGGCTTCAGCAGTACATGAACCAAGAACTTTCAGATGTACAAGCTGGGATCAAATTGCTAACATTGGCCAAAAAACTTCTACTGCTCATTGACTATGCTAAAGCCTTTGACTGTGTGGATCACAACAAACTGAGGAAAAATTTTAATGTAAAAGAGAATACCAGACCACATTACCTGCTTCCTGAGAAACCTGTATGCAGGTCAAGAAGCAACAGCCAGAACCAGCCATGGAACAACAGACTGGTTTAAAATTGGGAAAGGAGTACATCAAGGCTGTATATTGTCACCCTGCTTATTTAACTTATATGCAGAGTACATCATGCAAAATACTGGGCAGGATGAATCACAAACCTGAATACAGATTGTTGGGAGAAATATCAACAACCTCATATATGCAGATGATACTACTCTAATGGCAGACAGTGTATAGGAACTAAAGAGCCTGTTGATGATGGTAAAAGAGGAGTGTGGAAAAGCTGGCTTAAAATGCGGCATTCAAAAAACTAAGAGCATGGCATCTGGTCACATCAATTTGTGGCAAATAGAAAGGGAAAAATTGGAAACAGTGACAGATTTCATTTTCTTGAGCTCCAAAATTACTGTGGTCAATGACTCAAGCCATGAAATGGAAAGATGCTTACTCCTTGGGGAAAACACTACGACAAACCTAGACAGTGTATTAGAAACAAAAGATATTACTTTGCTGACAAATGTCTGTACAGTCAAAGTTATGGTTTTTCCAGTAGTCATGTATGGATGTGATAGCTGGACCATAAAGAAGGCTGAGTGCTGAAGAATCAATGCTTTTGAACTGTGGTTTTTGGAGAAGACTGGAGAGTCAGTTGGACTGCAGGGAGATCAAACCAGTCAGTCCTAAAGGAAATCAGCCCTGAATATTCACTGGAAGGACTGATGCTGAAGCTGCAACTCCAATACTTTGGCTATCTGATACAAAAAGCTGACTCATTGGAAAAGACCCTGATGCTAGGAAAGATTGAAGGCAGGAGGAGAAAGGGACAACAGGAGATGAGATGGTTGAATGGTATCATTCAATGGATACATGTTTGAGCAAACTCTGGGAGACAGTGATGGACAGGGAAGCCTGGCATGCTGCAATCCATGGGGTTGCAAAGAGTTGGACATGACTGAGCAACTAAGCATGCATAATAATTATATATGTTATTCATTATATATCTGTATGAATCTGTAATACATCATGCTAACCAATATTCTCATGATGCAGCTTTGTTTTGCAACTATTGGTAGTACATTATCTTCAGATTTTTATTTTGCTCATGTCTTTGAACACCTAACTTAAATTTCTTTGGTAACTCTAGTGGGTTGCTCTATTAACATGGTTACACTGAAAACTACTTTTCCCAGAATCTCCTTCTGTATATGATTTCAAGTTTGAGACTGATGAAAGTAAAGTTGCAAGCAATTTGCCAAGCAGAAATGAAACAGCAGTCACAATACAACAGAGATACAGGAAGTGCCAGAGGCTCGTCCAGGATTTCTGATCTCCTGGACAGCTCTTCTTCTCAAATATGATCCTTACTGACCAACCATAATGACAGGATCACTATCCTACAGCTTGGTTGTAAACTCAAGGAGCTGGTAGCCAGGAAGGTTAGTAAACTTATGTAAACCTCCTGGAATCATCTTTTCCAACTCTTCTGTGTTTTGTAAAGAAGCAAAGCAAACACTAATAACATAGCTGAATTCTTCTAGGCCTTCTCAAATCTTGAAAGAAAAATTCTTTATAATATTAAAGCCCAAATTTTTGGATATGTAGCTAAAAGAATGCAAACTAAAAAGCAGGGCTTATTTGAACTAGAAAGTGTCTGAATGAGAGAAAAACAAAGTTGTGTTTATTTTGAAGCTGGGGAGTCACAATGCAATTCTACAAAAGCAGGGAATACACCAAAGGATTAGTTAGACACAGCTCACTTAGATCAGCTTTTTACATTTTCAGGGGAATGAACACCTTAGTTTTAATGTAGCACAGCTATTAATTAGAGGCACAGGATTCAAGAATCTAAGAGTTTCGCCTTAGCTAAAAGAAGTTACCATGGGTAGCCTCGAGCAGCACAAGGCAAATACTGCAACCACTCAGGCAAAGAGAAAGGCCAACAGAGGTTGAAATGTTTTAGCAGGCTTCTGATGACTGGACATTTTGTTTCACAACACTACCTCTGAAGAGCAGAGAATTTGTTTAAGAAGAAGTGCTTAAAAACAATGCCTGTATTTTTATGCACAGTTCTTTGCAATGCTTAAAAATCCAATTACAATAAGCAGCAAGATGTGAAAGGTGACAAGAAAGTAGAACTTGGAGTGAAAAGTTTTGCATTTTGTTTGGTTTGCATTTAATTTACCACACAAATACATAACTTTCACATTGGAAATAAAATAATGAAAAATCCATACATGGAGTTTATTTATTATATTAATTGAAAACAAGTTACACATGACTAAGGATTCAAGTTAATAAATCCTTCATAAGTGTGTACTATGTTCTAGGCACTGCTTTAGATTCTAGAAATGTTATAAAATCAAAAAATCAAAACATTTATTTTGTTAAAAACTATCATTCTATCTGTATGTTCTAATCTCAATTCATAAGGTGAGACAAAATTTTAGTAATTTAATAACTTATATTGTGTAGTGTATAGTTACTAAAGTGAATACTCAAGAGTTATAAAAGTAATTTATGTGATTAAAACAACAGTCAAAATTATGAGAGTTTTTGGTTGTTCTATATACTTCATCAACCAGAGGAATACTGGTAAAATCTCATTATAGAAAATTAAATATGGGGCATAATTCTATGACCAACCTAGACAACATATTAAAAGCAGAGACATTACTTTGACAAAAAAGGTCCGTCTAGTCAGAGCTATGGTTTTTCCATACTCATGTATGGATGTGAGAATTGGGCTATAAAGAAAGCTGAGTGCCAAAGAATTGATGCTTTTGAACTATGGTGTCGGAGAAGACTCTTGAGAGTCCCTTGGACTGCAAGGAGATCCAACCTGTCCATCCTAAAGGAGATCAGTCCTAAGTATTCATTGGAAGAACTAATGTTGAAGCTGAAACTCCAATCCTTTGGCCACCTGATGCGAAGAGTTGACTCATTTGAAAAGACCCTGATGCTGGGAAAGATTGAAGGCAGAAGGAGAAGGGGGCGACAGAGGTTGAAATGGTTGGATGGCATCACTGACTCAATGGATATGAGTTTGGTTAAATTCCAGGAGTTGGTGATGAACAGGAAGGCCTGGCGTGCTGCAGTCCATGGGGTCGCAAAGAGTTGGACATGACTGAGCGACTGAACTGATATTAATCCTCTGCATCTACACCTTTGGCTTGATTTCATGAAAGTGAAGTATATCTACCTGCCTATGAATTCTGAGAATGACCATTTGAGTCTCTTTGGCCAATGAGCTACTGGCTCACATAGTACAAATGAGGTGTGTTGTGTGCCTCTGTGACTGAGCTTGTCTGCTCTTTGCTTTCCTGACAATACTGGGGTGGTTTAGTCACTGTCGTGTCCAACTCTTGAGATCCTGTGGACTGTAGCCTGTCAGGCTCCTCTGTCCATGGGATTCTCCAGGCAAGAATACTGAAGTGGGTTGCCATTTCCTTCTCCAGGTGTCTTCCCAACCCAGGAATTGAACCCGGGTCTCCTGCATTGCAGACAGATGATTTACCAACTGAGCTATGAGGGAAGCCCCAACATTACATTATAATTCCTAACATTACTGGAAGATGTCAAAGTTAGCTTGTTCATCCAGGGAAAAATGAGAACCTTGGACCCAATCTGTAAATAGGCAACTCCAGGTAATTGAAAACTGGATCTGCCAACCACAGTCACCCTAAACATGTGTGAGTAACTAAGTATGCCACTGAATACTTGGCTGGTTGATTAAACAGCACTGTTGTGGCAATACGGAATGGTATAACAATTTATGCAAAAAATCCCTACCATATATAACATTGGTTTTGAAACAGGCAGAAAGTGACTAGAAATTATTATAAGAGGTTAGGAGATTGATAAGGAAACTATTGTATAAGGATGGAAAAAATGGTGACATATACTGTATAGTATTAATAAAGCCATCACCTGAGATAACTGGGAAGAAAGAAAATGTATCCAGTGAATTTATAGGATTGAGGGAGGGATTTCAAGGCCAGCAGCATTTAAAAGGATGCTATGAGAAAAAGTTAGAAACAAACTGGTTGATATGCAAATAAAATTGATCTAATAAGTAGTAGAATTTGGATAATGCAAGAGTTTCTTACCAAATACAAGGTCATCTCATTAAAAGAATCCTAAATCTTTACTAGCAGCAGGGTATCATGTTGCAATATGTGTGTGTATGTGGGTATGGGTGTAGGTGTGTGGCAAATTTGATGTAAGTGTGATACATCATTCCTGTTCAGACATTTACTAGCTGATTGACCTCAGAAAAGTCATAAGTGCTTCAGCTTTCTCATTTCTAACCTGGGGATAAAAGTGAAAATGTTAGCTGCTTATTGTTGTCCAACTCTTTGCAACCCCATAGACTGTAGCTCTCCAGGCTCCTCTGTCCATGGAATTTTTCAGGCAAGAAGAGTGGAATGGGTAGCCATTCCCTCCTCCAGTGGATCTTCCCTACCCAGGAATCAAACCTGGGTCTCCTTCATTAAAGGTAGATTCTTTACCAGTGAGCCACCAGGGGATACATAGGATTCTTTTGTGTGTGTGTGTGTGTGTGTTTTTTGATATATCAAATTAAATAATGCAAATAAAATTTTAAAGGGCCTGACATGAGTTTGGGTAAACTCCAGGAGTTGATGATGGACAGGGAGGCCTGGCATGCTGCAGTTCATGGGGTCACAAAGAGTCAGACATGACTGAGCGACTGAACTGAACTGACACAAACTAAGCACTTGATAAAATTTTATATGTATCATACATACATATGCAAACATATATATATATGTATATAACTGTTATTATTAGTTATGGGATTATAATTAAAATTTTAGCAATAGTAGACTTTTTTTTAGACCTCACTAACTATTTCACCTACATTCTGGTCATATAATAAGATGATCCAATTACCCTGAAAAATGTCCTTAGATATATAAAATACTAAAAAAGAATAAAACCTTATCTATACATTTGTTCCACAGATTGCCATCCATATTTCATAGTTAGAACATTCTATATAAAATGCTTAATATGAACCCACTCCTGTGCTCAACACTGTGGCTCTGTATAAAAAGCCTGGCTTACATGGTCCTCTGCCCTGGGAACTTCATGGTAAGTACAAAACAGAACTTAAATTTTCAGAATTCTCTTTGTATTTAAGGAATCATTTTGTATAAACGATTGATTCCATTGTCTTCCTGCCCTTCAGATCTGTATATCAATCTCTAGTCTTGTCAACTTAAGCACTTTTTATTTCCTCACTTAAATGTTACAACAGGAAAGTATACTTCTTGTATGTGTTGGCTTACTCCAAATTTATAATACCCAACTCCACTTTGCTCCATCTAAGTTCCAGATACAGCAACTTTTTCCAACTTGGGCATCCACTGCTTTCACTGTCAACAGATATCATCAACTACTTTCCTACTAAATGGACTCTCTCATTTCCTGACAAATTTATAAATCTAAGAATCTGTTTTTAGGCATTGCTTGACACATTCCTTTCAAAAGTTTCATGATAACTATTTTTTAATTTATCTTTTTTATATTTTAAATTAACTTGTTTAATTATAGCTACACATTGCAGGGGAACAAAATTTGCCAACCCCAAATATCTCTGGCACACAAATTATTTTGAGCTGAAAACAATCAAAGGCTCAAAAGACTCAGGAAGAAACTCTGATCTTCCCTCTTACTGTCTGAAGTAGTTAGACAGCAGACCTGTTAAAAAATAGATCTATTACCAAAGATATCTGCAAAGAATATGAGATAATTGTTGTGGGGAAAAATTCAGAGATCAGAGTCTAATCTGTGTCTCACAGTCTGCAGGGTCCAGCAAATGCTTCTTTATGAAACATCTGTTTTCCTCCTCCGTGTGAATTGCCTTCCTTCCCTTTGGAATGTCAAACTACCCCTAATTTCTTTTGTCTTTAGCTGAGGATGGTATTTAAGGTCAGGATTAAATTTTGGAGAGTTACCCAGTTCTCCTGGATCTCTTTGCCACATCAGTTCAGTTCGGTTGCTCAGTCATGTTTGACAGTATGCAGCTCCATTGGACTACAGAACACCAGGCTTCCTTCAGTTCAGTCACTCAGTCATGTCCGACTCTTTGCCACCCCAAGAACTGCAGCATGCCAGGCCTCCCTGTCCATCACCAACTCCCAGAGTTCACCCAAATTCATGTCCATCGAGTTGGTGATGCCATCTAGCCATCTCATCCTCTGTTGTCCCCTTCTCCTCCTGCTCTCAATCTTTCCCAGCATCAGGGTCTTTTCCAAAGAGTCAGCTCTTCACATCAGGTGGCCAAAGGATTGGAGTTTCAGCTTCAACATCAGTCCTTCCAAAGAACACCCAGGACTGATCTCCTTTAGGATGGACTGATTGGATCTCCTTGCATTCCAAGGGACTCTCAAGAGTCTTCTCCAACACCACAGTTCAAAAGCATCAATTGTTTGGTGCTCAGCTTTCTTTATAGTCCAGCTCTCACATCCGTACATGACTACTGGAAAGACCATAGCCTTGACTAGACAAAACTTTGTTGAAAAAGTAATGTCTCTGCCTTTTAATATGCTATCTAGGTTGGTCATAACTTTCCTTCCAATGTGTAAGCATCTTTTAATTTCATGGCTGCAATCACCATCTGCAGTGATTTTGGAGCCCAGAAAAATAAAGTCAGCCACTGTTTCATGTTTCCCCATCTATTTTCCATGAAGTGATGGGATGCCATGATCTTCGTTTTCTGAATGTTGAGCTTTAAGCCAACTTTTTCACTCTCTTCTTTCACTTTTATCAAAAGGCTCTTTAGTTCTTCTTCACTTTCTGCCATAAGGATGGTTTCATCTGCATATCTGAGGTTATTGATATTTCTTCCAACCAACCTAGACAGCATATTAAAGAGCAGGGACATTACTTTGCCAACAAAGACCTGTCTAGTCAAAGCTATAGTTTTTCCAGTAGTCATGTATGGATGTGAGAGTTGGAGTATAAAGAAAGTTGAGAGCCAAAGAATTGACACTTTTGAAATGTGGTGTTGGTGAAGACTCTTGAGAGTCCCTTGGACAGCAAGGAGATCCAACCAGTCCATCCTAAATGAAACCAGTCCTGAATATTTATTGGAAGAACTGATATTGAAGCTGAAACTCCAATACTTTGTCTCCAGTACTTTCATCTGATGTGAAGAGCTGACTCCTTTGAAAAGACCCTGGTGATGGGAAAGATTGAAGGTGGGAGGAGAGGGGGACAACAGAGGATGAAATGGTTGGATGGCATTACTGAGTTTGAGTAAACTCCAGGAGTTGGTGATGGACAGGGAAGCCTGGTGTGCTACAGTCAATGGGGTCACAAAGAGTCAGACATGACTGAGCAACTGAACTGAACTGATCTTAAAAATTACTTGGTTAAAACTGTGTTTTCCAGGTGTAAGAAAAACCTTCCCCTCAAAGTAATTATGACAGTAATTTGGTAAAATTATAGTTTATAAACAAGTTGAAACATTTAATGTTTTCTCTCTATCTGAACCCTCCAGAGATTGGAAACTCTCAGTTTCAGCAAATTTATTAGACGAGTTAGGAAATTTATCTCACTAACAGGTACAGAAATTTAATGGAATTTTGGAGACCTTGAGAAGGGAGGAATTCACTTAGATCTTTTAGGCAAAATCTGTGATAAGTCTTTGGCATGACTTTCCTAACCCTAAAGGTTTTATTTTAAAAGTTCAGTCTGAGACTTTGTAAGAGTTTCAGTAAAGCAAAAAGGTCTAGGATCAATTATGGTTATATAAATCATCTGCTGTTGCTGCTGCTAAGTCACTTCAGTCATGTCCAACTCTGTGCGACCCCATGGACTGCAACCTACCAGGCTTCTCTGTCCATGGGATTCTCCAGACAAGAACACTGGAGTGGGTTGCCATTTCCTTCTCCAATGCATGAAAGTGGAAAGTGAAAGTGAAGTCTCTCAGTCATGTCTGACTCTTAGCGACCCCATGGACTGCAGCCTACCAGGCTCCTCCATCCATGGGATTTTCCGGGCAACAATACTGGAGTGGGGTGCCATTGCCTTCTCCCATATAAATCATCAGTCCAAGTCTATTGAGACCAAACCTTTATCACAAACAAGTCTTAATTTGGTTATATTTGGTAAAAGTGATGGGTGATTTTAGGGAGAAAAAGATGTTTCAATGAATGTTAAATCACCATTTGTTAATGGAAGTCTGTCTCTACTAAGACTCATTTCCTAGATAGTTCTTTACTCTTAGGTTATATTAATGCAAAATTTAATTGAATTATTAAGGGATATTCTAGGGTTGTTTCTGAAGCTTAACTCAGTAATCTGTCTTTGGATGAAGACCAGATGCCTCACCCATGACCTACAACCAAGACTAGGAGAAGACATAATTTAAGGAACTGTCTTCAACCTGAATGGAAGGAACTTTCTATCAGGTACTCTTAACTAGCTCATGCACAGTGAAATTGAAGGGAAAATTGACTCTTGCATTAACTCCCACTTCCAAAGACCCCTAAGCTGGGCTAGTCTATAGAGGGGACTGCTGACCTCAAACTCACATTAAAACAATGCTCAAACAGAGGAAATTACACAATACTAGGACGAGAAGAAGACATCAGAAGTAGACCACTTGCCCAAGATGGTGATCTGACTTGTATGATCATTTAAAATGTTTTCTTGATTCTTTGGACCTATGCCTATCAATCAAATGTTTTCTATCATGGACATGATTCTATGCTAATTTAAAACTCAACCCACTTGTTGGGTTGTGGCCAATTACCTGTGTCTAGTACCTCTGGGTTACCTTAGTGGATTTCTGTTCCCTAGGAATCTGATTGGATACCCCCTAGGAAATTTATTTTAGATGAATATTCAGTCCTGTTCTATCTATTCATGACATTACTAGGGGGGATCCTGTCACCTGGCCAACTAAGAATACTTGCTCTGATTTTGGCCATAGACTTAAATTTTCTCTTAGTGTCATTCAAATTCAATCAGAGTGATGAGATAAGTCTCAAAAAAAACATTAATCTCTCATCTATTGAAAGGGAAACTCCCAAGATTATGGGGTGGATCTACATGGTTAACACCAGGTTATCATTGGAAGGACTGATGTCCAGTGAAACTCCAATACTTTGGCCACCTGATGCGAAGAGCTGACTCATTTGAAAAGACCATGATGCTGGTAAAGATTGAGGGCAGGAGGAGAAGGGGACGATAGAAGATGAGATGGTTGGATGGCATCACCGACTCAATAGACATGAGTTTGAGTAAACTCTGGGAGTTGGTGATGGACAGGGAGGCCTGGACTGCTGCAGTCCATGGGGTCTCAAAGAGTTGGACATGACTGAGTGATTGAACTGAACTGAACTGAACTGATGGCCATTTAAGTTTAAAAGCTCCTCTATGTTGGGAAGGCTTAAATCATACTAAAAATGATCAACCTGGTAATTATGAGACAAGACTGGGTGCTTTATGAACTATGCCTATTATTGCCCTTAGAGAGAGTGATTGGTATGGAATTCAGTGGATTTGTGGCACTAATTTACAGCCTTGACATCTACAGGGATGAAATTGAAGGTGTAACCTGGTATTCCCATGAATTTAAGGTCATACATATTAACAAATTAGAGGTAACCCTAAACAATCTACCACTAGTATGATCTCAATGGGTCAAAGATCTGTATTCTACTGGTTTGATCATTTAACAGCTTTTTGTACATGTGTACATGTGCCTTCAATGGGGTTAGAGGATGTAATTGGCCATATCTAACAACTTTCATAAGCTTTAAATGATAGTAATCGGGCTATTAGACTATTGAATTCTGACATCTCTATGATGAGAAAGACAGTGCTACACAACTGCAAAGCCTTACAGTATCTCAGGGAGATGTCTGTGCTATAATTCAAAGTGAATGCTATATTTTCATACCTGATAAATCCTTTAACACATTTGATGAACCAGATGAAAAATCAAATTTCTGCTTTGTGACCCATTCCCTAGTCTTCATGATCTTTAAAAAATAAATAAATAAAACTGATTTGGTGTGGGAGGCTCATGGTAAAAAATTAAAGTATTTACTTTTAATTCCATTAATATTATTAACTATACCATTTGTATTTGCTTGTTTCACAAGATTGTTATTTCTTGTATTACCAAGTGTATGACTGAGCCTCCAAAGAAAATAATGATGACTAGACTTGAAGCAGTTGATCAAATATATAGCTCAATAGATGATCAATGATTATAATAGCATAACTTTGGATATGGGAAGATGCAAAGAAAGGGAACACTTTCCTGGACTATAACTAGAAGACAGATGTCCAGAGATCTTTGACCATTAACACCTAGTCTAATAATAGCACACTGAATGGCCTATCAACAAAAACTTTCTTCAGAACTGGGGACGAGCCTTCCCAGCAACACAGTACAAAATGGTCATGAAATGTCCTCCAAAGTATGGTTGGATTTATGACCACAAGGGGGTTGTGTCAACTACAAATTGGCACTTACGGCTGAACAACAAAGGCATTTACCATCTACCCCTATGGAGATTGAAACCCATGGTGCTATAGCTGTTGATCTTCAACAACCCCTGAGGGAGTTCCAGACGGGATGAGGCACTCTGTGCTCCAGGGAATCTGGTGGGACAGGTCTTTAGGTAGTTGGATATTTTTAGGAACAGATTTTATGATCTCATTCCTTGCATCTCCTCATATCTAGAGAAGCACTAAATCCCTTCATGGTGACATCAGATCCTCATGACTAACAACAACAACAAAAAAGCTTTTTGTAAAATGGGTATTTCATGGTATGGAACTCCCCCTTTACCAAAACCTTATATATTGACCTTCCCCTACTGCCGCTTTGGAGCAGTCTCTCAGAGCTATCTGAGATGCTGCCTCCCAGGCTGCAGTCCTCATTTTGCCCCCAATAAAACAACTCACAACTCTCAAGATGTAAATCTTTTTTAGTCAACAGTGTTCAGGACTGATTTCCTTTAGGATTGACTGGTTTGTTCTCATATACATGTTACTAAATTTATTTTTGATTTCCTTCTATTAATCTGTCTCATGCCAGTTGAATTATTAAAGCAGGCAGAAGAACCTGAAAGGGGAGAGAACGTCTTCCTCTTTAATTTTGTCTACTCTGTATGTCAGCTTTCTTTTCTCTTGTGTTGTTCTATATTCTTTCAAGTCATACCCACTAGCTGTTTGTTCTCCTGAGGGTTTGTTCTTGGCTCTCAGAAATCTTTATCTAAATGGTTTTAATTCACCTATTTACCCTGACAAATTCCAAACTACCTGCCAACCCTCAAATCTCTTATGCTCCCCACCTAGTTTTTGGGCTGCTCATAGTGCTGTCTTAAAACTCAGTTAGTCCCAAAATTTAATTGTTTCCCTTGAATCTTATTAGTCTTCCTCTCCATTGTATTAGCGATAATTTTTATTACTATTTCTTTGGCTTTCTAACCTAGAAACACTGATACAACCTTTTTTCTGCCCTGTACTAACCAGTAGTATGGCCTCACAGATAAGAATGAACTCTGAGCAAAGAGATGAGTAAACAAGGGAGGAAGTAATACCGGTATCTATCGGTAAAGCGTTTTAGCCAGAGACTGAGAGAGGAGGAAGAACAAAGTGTCGAAGGCACTAGTGTGTCTTAGGAATGCCAAGGAGGTCAGTGTGAGCAGTCAGAAGCAGTGAGAGAGAAAATGTTAGAAGAAAGGACACGCAGTCCACAGAAAACTTCAAGTCTTACACGTCTATTCATTTTCTGCCTGAGCCTGAAAAGCAGAACGGCTGCAAATGGGCGCATATTTGCATAATTGTTTTCCTTTGTGCCTTTCTTCCTGGGTGACCTAGAATGCCTTTGCTTAAAAAAAAGAAAAAAAGCCCTCAATACTAGGTCTCAAGCTTCCCTGGTAGCTCAGCTAATAAAGAATCCTCCTGCAATACAGGAGATCCTGGTTCAATTCCTGGGTTGGGAAGATCCCCTGGAGAAGGGATAGTCTACCCAGCCAGGCCAGTATTCTTTGCTTCCCTGGTGGCTCAGATGGCAAAGAATCTGCCTGCATTGTGGGAGATCTGGGTTTGAGTCCTGCTTTGAGGAGATCCCCTGGAGGAGGGCATGGCAACTCACTTCAGTATTCTTGCCTGAAGAATCCCCATGGACAGAGGAGCCTGGCAGGGTCACAAAAGAGTCAGACCTGACTGAGCAACTAAGCACAGCACACACAACACAGTAAACAGCAATGAAGGTTACTGGGGTTTTTGTTAGCTTTTTCCCAGTCTTCAGATACAAACAAAATGTTGAATTGTGAACCAACGTTGAGTGTAGTGTTGTTAACAATGTATGTCACAATCTATGTGGAATATTAATAGACAAGGAAAAATTACGGTGTTTGGATTTCTTCCAGTTTCTCCTACAGAAGTGTCAAATAGATGAGAGGGACAACTTGGGAGAATGATAGTGGAAGGAAGTTATGAATTTATTTTTGTAGTATGAAGAAGTTGGCTTAAAGCTCAACATTCAGAAAACGAAGATCATGGCATCCGGTCGCATCACTTCATGGGAAATAGATGGGGAAACAGTGTCAGACTATTTTTCTGGGCTCCAAAATCACTGCAGATGGTGACTGAAGCCATGAAATTAAAAGACGCTTACTCCTTGGAAGGAAAGTTATGACCAACCTAGATAGCATATTCAAAAGCAGAGACATTATTTTGCCAACAAAGGTCCGTCTAGTCAAGGCTATGGTTTTTCCTGTGGTCATGTATGGATGTGAGAGTTGGACTGTGAAGAAGGCTGAGTGCCAAAGAATTGATGCTTTTGAACTGTGGTGTTGGAGAAGACTCTTGAGAGTCCCTTGGACTGCAAGGAGATCCAACCAGTCCATTCTAAAGGAGATCAGCCCTGGAATGATGCTAAAGCTGAAACTCCAGTACTTTGGCCACCTCATGAGAAGAGTTGACTCACTGGAAAAGACTCTGATGCTGGGAGGGATTGGGGGCAGGAGGAGAAGGGGACGACAGAGGATGAGATGGCTGGATGGCATCACTGACTTGATGGACATGAGTCTGAGTGAACTCCGGGAGTTGGTGATGGACAGGGAGGCCTGGCGTGCTGCAATTCATGGGGTTGCAAAGAGTCGGACACGACTGAGCGACTGATCTGATCTGATCTGATCTGATCCTGAAATACCCTTAAATGCTCTCTCTGGATTGCCTCAATGATAATTTTGCCAGAGATCAGGAATTTCTTTCACATCATACCTATAAGCTAGTAACTTCTTTCCTGGAAGAAAAACTGAAAATTTCTCCAGGAAGCTCATAAAGTCAGCTGGTTTCTAACACTAGGCTAGCTGACACCAAAAGTAATTTGTCCCCTCATTAACAAGTCCCTCTTGTGTATGCCCTAATAAAAGAGAAAAAACAACAGGAAGTCTGATTTCCTTTTCTGGAATATACCTTCAGGAGGCCTGCCAAGAAGAGCACTGCTGTCCTTTCATGAATCTCTTTGCAGAGGATAAGAGACTGGGGGCAGAGGGTGCAATCACTTCTTGCAGACTCCTGATTTGTTGTCTCTGATAAAATTTGTTCCTTATTCTGTGTACTCTGTTCTGTCACATGTCAACCCGAGAAGGAAGCAGTCTCATATAAATATTGAATTTTAATTCCCACAAATCTTTGTAAAATCTCCCTTTTTGTTGAGTCAGACTTGATCTTGGATATCGACTTGATTTCCATGGGATGAAGAAATGCCAGGAGGATAATTACACTTTCTAACTGTCTATAGCAAATTGATCTGTATTTCATAGATTTACATTCCTCCATACAGGTAGGGACTGTGGCTATAAAAAGCTGGAGGTTTGGGGAGGAATCCTCCCCAGGGACTCGTACCATCCTTCATGTAAGCTTTCAAAGTGATATAAGCTTAGCTGAGACTATTACTCTGATTCATCACACAATCACACTTAAGAATTGAAATTGCAAGTAAATCAGAGATATGGTAAAATGAGAGGTTCCTGAAGGAAAAGGAAATGTCCTTTGATATTTCCAAGGACACTCCCTCTGCTATGTTCTAAGCCACACCAATTTGACAATGCTTTCTATAGTTAACAATGAAGCAGAAGCCTACACAAAGCCATCACTGAGAACCCCTTTATCTACATTGTTCAGCTGTCTTCATGTGCCTTTCCTTGATGGTTTTGAATAGAAAACATCCCTTGCTACGACAGACCACAATAGTTTCTTACTTTTTAATAGGGAGCAAGTTCTGCCTTTCTGCCTCTGCTCCTATACCCTGAATAATTTCATCTCAAAATGTTCTTTGTTGACTACAGAGGCAGTGAGAAATTTCATTTTACTATTTAGTAGCAAAACCTATAGTTATTTGCCACACTTCTTTCTGTAGTAAGTGTTTTATATCCTCACAATAATGGAACACTTTTCATACCTAAACAATCCACTGTGCAATATATAATATACAATGATAGGCTATATATATATATATATATAAAACGATAGATATAAGCATACTCTTTGTACATATAGTTTCTACAGGTAAGTTTGTACCCAAGAGTTGCTTACAGTAGAGATAAGGACAGCCTAAAACTTTTAAATTTCTTATTTGCGTAATGCAATAAAATGATTTTAAAATTGCTAACACCCTGCCCAGGTATGATCAATCACTGCTAACCTGCCTACAACTTAGTAAATTATGAATCTGAAGAGATTACAACTGTCATCTTCATCTCTTGCACTGACAAGAGATTCATATTTCAAATCTGGGCTATCTTTGCATACAATTCAGTGTTATATTGTCCTGCCACCTACTAATCATGATTTGGAAAGATGATGAGTCTTCCAAATGCAAACATACATTTTCCTCTTATCACAGCAGCACAGTTCACTTTAGCAGAGTTAAGGTAGCATCAGTATTTCCATTATAAACTCCTGATTTCAAGGGGTTATGTTATGAAAGTCTGAAGTAGGAAGAAATATGTCATATGCAGTATGTTCTGGAATACTTAATAAAGTAACACTATACTAAAAAATCTTAAGTCTGAAATTGTGTCTTTTAAATACGTTTTTGTGACTGAAAACTCAGTAAATTATTTTCATCTTACAAATGATATTGCTTTCCTCATCACAAAACGTGAAATTATTTATGAAAGGTAGTTTTGAAACAAAATAGATGGCATTGAACAATAAATCAAAGTTAAACATATCTTTCTACATCATGTGGGTCAACATTTGATCCAAACATAACCAATCAAAGGACTGTGTCCTCCAACCAAATCACATAAATCAGATGTCCTGGGATCCAGGACATGTGATCCAGCCCATGATCTATGCTGGCCGATGAGAATGAAGTCCAATAATTTGCGGACGAGCCTACAAAGGTGTCCAGATCTTTTCTGTGATACATGAGCCTCAGAGAAATTGATGTTGGAGCTCCTGTAGGCATATTTACATCTAGAAAAGAGAGACTGAAACTGGCAGATGTGACGATGTGCAGCTCTAGGTGTAGGCCAGCCCAAAGTAAGGCAGATTCCAGAGGAAACTTAGTCCTAATGGCATCATTTGAGTCCCCAAAGTCATCATTTCTAACTGTAACTCCGCATATGAATGTTTTAGTTACATGACCTGATAAACTCAATTTGTTCTCTCCCTTTCCCTCCCTCCCTCCTTTCTTAAACCATAAAGTTAGTTTTATTTTTTTCTGTGACCTAAAGCTAAATGTCTCTTAATTGACACAGCATCCTAATCCATCTCTTCCATCTGGGCTCTAGGCTCTTTCAGTTCAGTTCCATTCAGTCACTCAGTCATGTTAGGCTCTTTAATCATCTGGAATTTTCTTACCTGACTCATCTTCCTAAGAGCATGCTTAATCATGTCATTCTCTGTTTTAAAAAAAAAGAGTAAGGAAAAAATACACCACCTGCAACAAAGCCCACTGCATCAAGTCTAAAGCCAGATTCTAAAGCCTTCCTTTGTGCCTCCCAAAATATGCAAGCTTATTCCAAGTAATCTGTATACATGTTCCAGTTAAAAAAGTATTTATTTTCTTCTTGCTTTGTTTAAACTCCATGTTTCTGTTCATATTTCCTATTCCTGGAATGACCTATATTATCCTCTTCACATACAGAAACTCTTCTTAAATTTTAAGGACCTATATTCTTCTAAGCCTTTCTCAAATACTACATTTCAATGATCTTCAGCTCCTTATAATTTTGACTGTCTGTGTACGGTCTATATCTTTGCCCTAAATATTTTCTTACATTTCTAGATAATGTTTTTCCTGAATCCAGTGACCATGTTTTAATAATTAATTTAAATGCCCATATTAGGTAGGACTCTTTTACTTTAGGTAGTAGGATTTACCTTAAACAAGAGAGGAAACCATTTTATAAGGGTTATAAAATGTTTAAAGGAAGCCAGGGAAGGTAATTCAAGGCTAAGAAAACTGTACAAACAAACTTTCTTACTTGTTCAACAGTTTGCTATCCCAAGCACAAGTCATTTTGCTAAATCTTCACAAGTAATCATTTCTCTGTCCAAAAATGATAGTGTTGTTTTGGCCACTTCGAGGGTTCCATTTCTATGAGATTTCCAGGCATTGAATTAAATTCTCTTTTTTTTTTCCTCTCCTGTTAATCTATCTTGTATCAATTTATTTATTATATCATCCAAAAGAACTCATAAGAGATGGGGGGAAATCCCCCCTTCCCTAACAGAGGCTAAGATGGGAGGAGTGGAGCCTAATGAAATGTTTGGTTTCCTATTCCAAGCAGACCAAGAGAGGTGAAGACTGAAATTGACTGATGCTGCAATGATCTGATGATCAAGTAGCACATGCTAGAGGGAGCAGTAGGAATAAGAGCTCATGGAACTAAGACTACACTCAGGGTTCCAATCCTGTACAGATTTGGAAGGAGTTAGAAAATGTTAAACAAATGGATAAAATTTATAGTGTTAATATAATTCATACTAACTCGCTCTAAGTGCAGGAATAAGAAAATCAAAGAAAAAGAAGAGGAGGAAGATGAGGAGAAAAGGAGGAATAAGAAGAAATCCAATTACCTTGCATATGAAAACATGTGCCGTGTTCTCTTCCCACATCCAAGGGATACCCTAGTTCATTGGTTCTCATACTATGACCCATAAACTCAAATTTGTCTGCTAATGACTAGCAGGTGCAGTGGTGTGGAGATGCAGAACAAATCTAGCTTTATAAGTAAAAATGCCATGCTGATCTACATAAATGATAATATGCTTTTTAAAGAATAATATCTGAGAGGTAACAGAAACCCAGTGTCTTCATTTCAGTTCAGTTCAGTCACTCAGTTGTGTCCAGCTGTATGCAACACCATAGACTGCAGCACATAAGGCCTCCCTGTCCATCACCAACTCCCTGAGCTTGCTTAAACTCATGTCCATCCAGTCATTGATGCCATCCAACCATCTCATCCTCTGTCATCCCCTTCTCCTCCTACCTACAATCTTTCCCAGCATCAGGGTCTTTTTCAATGAGTCAGTTCTTTGCACCAGGTGGCTAAAGTATTGGAGTTTCAGCTTCAGCATCAGTCCTTCCAATGAATATTCTGGACTCTTTTCATTTAGGATGGACTGGCTGGATCTCCTTGCTGTCCAAGAGACTCTCAAGAGTCTTTTCCAACACCACAGTTCAAAAGCATCAGTTCTTCAATGTTCAGCTTTCTTTATGGTACAACTCTCACATCCATACATGACTACTGGAAAAATCATAGCTTTGACTAGATGGACTTTTGCTGGCAAAGAAATGTCTCTGCATTTTAATATGCTGTCTAGGTTGGTCATAGCTTTTCTTCTAAGGAGCAAGCATCTTTTTATTTCATGGCTGCAGTCACCAATTGCAGGGATTTTGGAGCCTGAAAAAATAAAGTGTTTCACTGTTTCCATTGCTTCCGTGTCTATTTGCCATGAAGTGATGGGACCGGATGCCATTACTTTAGTTTTCTGAATGATGAGTTAGCTTGGTGTCTTAGCTTGGTCTATATAACCAAAATACCATGGCCTGGGTGGTTTAAATTATAGACATTTACCATTTACAATTCTAGAGGCTGAGAAGTCCAAAATCAGGGTGCCACAATGGTTGAGCTTTCTTCCTGGCCTACAGTTGACTGCCTTCTTGATGTATTCTTATAGAGCATAGAGAGCTCCTCCTCTTCTTATAAGGGCATTCATGAATCTCATCAGGAGGCCTTCACTCTCATGATCTCATCTAAACCTAGTTATCTGCCAAAGGCCCCACCTCCTAAAGCCACCATATGCTAGGGCTTCAACGTATGAATTTGGAGGAGACACAAACATTCAGTTTATAACATTCAGATTTTTTCTGTGAATTCATAATGGAGAATCTCAATTTTTAATTATTTAAATTATTTTTCTTAATGTAAATAAATATCTATCATTACATATTTGAAAAGTAAAGAACACAAAGAAGAAAATAATCTTCTATAGTCACGTATTTGACTATTGAAAATATTCTGGTGAATTTTTTTTTCTTCAGTTTCAAATATATGTGTGGAATTTAAACAAATTCATGTTTAAACACTTAAATTTAAATATTAAATTCATGTTTAAATATTTAAACACTCATATGTCTGGGGTTTAAATTCTGTATGTATGGAATTTAAACAAAATAATGGTCACATGCAATATATTATAATCTTTCTTTTTACTTAAACATGTTGCATGTCTTTAAATATTGCTTAAATTTTATTTTAATAACTATAACATATACCTTTCATATATTCTATATATTACTTTTTTTGTTTTGCTAACATTAAATTACTGTTTTTCCAATATGATAAATATATTTTTCATACTTATGTATTCCTATCTCTAAATATTTCTTGATAATAAATTTCAATCATAGGCATTTTAAGTATCTTCATTAGTATTTCAAAATTTATGTCAGAACTATTACAACAAATTTAGACTCTCACTGTTTAGGATAAAGTGCTTTCATACTGGTCCTTTAAAAACCCTAATTCTTATTTTATTTTGTTACTTGCCAATTGTACTGAAATTCTTTCTAATATATTTTAACAAAGTCATAATTGTTTTAGATATTTATGGCAGCATAGTTATTGGTTACAAAACCTAACTCCAAATATAAAATTAAGGACACATTTAGACGCCATTTTACAAAAAGTGTTTTAGTCTACTTTAAAATATTGCTTGAGAAACAGAAATAATTCTTATTAGAAAACTTTCATGAGAGCAAAAGTACAGCAACAAATGTATTTCCTTTAACTACAAACTAGAAAAACATTAATTCAAACCTGAATTACCATCAAGAGCATAAGCTAATGCATTTATAGGTTACCACTTGAATTTTATTTTACATTTAAAAAATAATAAAAAATATAACTTTTCATTGTAGCAGGCTACATTTTAGTTTTAATGTGAGTATATTTCAAAGAAGCATCATTATATATGGAAAACTCCTAGTTTTTAAGAAACCTAATATCTTATGTTTCTACTATCCCGTTGCAATCCCTCTTAAAATAATTTAGTTCCTACTGGGGACTACTCAAGGGAGGGAATCTTTTCTAACAATTCAGATTAACTGTTAGATTAAAATATTGACTTTCAAAAATAATTCTAAAGTAAATTTATTTATTATCCATAAGTCATAAATCAAAGAATTTTAGAACCAGAAATGGCATTAAGGATTTTCTAGTCGAGGACTCCTCAAAGGTTTTTTCTCTCCCTCTCTCTCTCACAGTTCAGTGTCAGTATAACCATTTATTCAAATGTAGTCTTATAAGGAACCCCAATACAAAGATAACAGCAGAGGCAATCTGGGGTAAATAGTTGATGAGTCCCTCACTCCAGCTTCTGAGGCTGAGCAGGAATTCTATTGCTCCATATGGTGCTTCTGTGCCTATTTGAAAAATATAGTCTCCTTCAAGACTATTCTATTAGTGGACACTCATTTAACATACTAATTTTGTCATAAAATCACTTATTATTATACTTCGCCAATATTTTCTCAGCATGCATGGTATCTATGATGTACAGTGACACTGCTGTGTATAATTGAGCCTGCACATGTGATCAGTGAACCCTGATGTGAACACTGTGGTTCTAGACAGCATAGTAGTCTAAACAACAGATCTGGTCAAACTCCCTTGTTTTTCAAATGGAGATGACCCAGTTCAACTGAGCCAAGAGTCCCTTACTAGACAGACCTGCACTTAGAAAAGTACATATTCTGCTTCTTTTTTTTTTTTTTTCTTTCCATAATATCCCTATAGCTTTGCATGGAATAAAACAACTGAAAGGAAATACAGAGATAACCTTTAACAAAATTAAATTTCATATTGTGATTAATTGCTATCAAAATCAAAGGTGATGAGGAACAAGGGTTTCTTTGGCCTGTGAAGGATTAAAAAGGTAGATGAGGAAGAAGTAGTTGGCCTACTGGAAAGGAAATAGAAAATGCACAAACTCTCTTGAAATAAAGGCAATTCATTTGAAGAGGATAGGAAAAGAATCCCTATAAAAAGCATGATTATGGAGTCATAGCCTAGAAATAAGTGGACAGGATGATGGAAATTTGTCAGAGGCAATAGTATCTAGATGTAAGGTTATTTTGCTTTTCAGGAACAGGATAAATAAAAGTAGCTATAATATAAGTAAAGACATATGAGCTATTTAATTAGACTATTTGGTAAAGATGAGTGAGACAAAGAGAATAACTGACAAAAAACATATGGGTGTAATTCCCTTTTAGCCAAAAGTTTCATAGTCTTTTCCATGGTTCCAAAATAAATATAACTACGTATTATGATGGTCAGTCAGTTCAGTTCACTCACTCCGTCATATCTAGCTCTTTGCGACCTCATGGACTGCAGCATGCCAGGCTTCCCTGTCCATCACCATCTCCTGGAGCTTGCTCATATTCATGCGCATTAAGTCAGTAATGCCATCCAGCCGTATCATCCTTGGTCATCCCTTCTCTTTCTGCTTTCAATCTTGCCCAGCATCAGGGTCTTTCCTAGTAAGTCAGTTCTTCATAGCAGGTGGCCAAAGAATTGGAGCTTCAGTTTCAGCATCAGTCCTTCCAAAGAATATTCAAGACTGATTTCCTTTAGGATTGACTGGTTTGATCTCCTTGCTGTTCAAGGGACTCTCAAGAGTCTTCTCCAACACTACAGTTCAAAAGCATCAATTCTTCAGTGCTCAGCTTTCTTTATGGTCCACTTCTCATATCCATACATGACTACTGGAAAAACTAAAGCTTTGACTAGATGGACTCTGTTGGTAAAATAATGTCTATGCTTTTTAATATGCTGTCTAGGTTAGTCATAATTTTTTTTCCAAGGAGCAAGAGTCTTTTAATTTCATGACTGCAGTCACCATCTGCAGTGATTTTGGAGCCTGAGAAAATAAAGTCTGTCAGTGTTTCCATTGATTCTCTATCTATTTGCCATGAAGTGATGGGACCAAATGTCATGATCTTCATTTTTCAAATGTTGAATTTAAAGGCTACTTTTTCACTCTCCTCTTTCACTTTCATCAAGAAGCTCTTTAGCTCCTCTTTACTCTCTGCCATAAGGCTGGTGTCATCTGTAAACCTGAGGTTATTGATATTTCTCTCAGCAACCTTGATTCCACCTTGTGCTTCATCCAACCTGGTATTGTGCATGGTGCACTCTGCATATAAGTTAAATAATAAACAGGGTGACAATATACAGCCTTGATGTACTCCTTTCCTGATTTGTAACCAGTCTGTTGTTCTATGTCTGGTTCTAACTGTTGCTTCTTGATCTGCATACTGATTTCTCAGGAGGTAGGTAAGGTGATCTGGTATTCCCATCTCTTTCAGAATTACCACAGTTTGTCATGATCCACAAGTCAAAGGCTTTGGCATAGTCAATAAAGCAGAAATAGACATTTTTCTGGAACTCTCTTGCTTTTCAATGACCCAACAGATGTTGGCAATTTGATCTCTGATTCCTCTGCCTTTTCTAAATCTAGCTTGACATCTGGAAGTTCTCAGTTCATGTACTGTTGAAGCTTAGCTTGGAAAATGTTGAGCATTACTTTGCTAGTATGTGAGATGAGTGTAATTGTGAGGTAGTTTGAACATTCTTTGGCATTGCCCTTCTTTGGGATAGGAATGAAAGCTGACTTTTCCAGTCCTGTGGCCACTGCTGAGTTTTCCAAATTTGCTGGCATATTGAGTGAAGCACTTTCACAGCATCATGTTTTAGGATTTGAAATATCTCAGCTGGAATTCTATCACCTCCACTAGCTTTGTTTGTAGTGATGCTTCCTAAGGCCCATTGACTTCACACTCCAGGATGTCTGGCTTTATGTGAGTGGTCATGCCATTGTGAGTATCTGGGGCATTAAGATCATTTCTGTAGCGTTCTTCTTTGTATTGTTGCCATCTTGTGCTTCTGTTTTGTCCATACCATTCTGATCCTTATTTGTGCCCATGTTTGCATGAAATATTTCCTTGGCATCCCTAGTTTTCTTGAAGAGATCTCTAGTCTTTCCCATTCTATTGTTTTCTTTTTTCTCTTAGCATTGATCAGTTAGGAAGGCTTTCTCATCTCTCATTGCTATTCTTTGGAACTCTGAATTCAGATAGATATATCTTTTCTTTTCTCCTTTGCCTTTCAATTTTCTTCTCTTCTCAGCCATTTGTAAGGCCTTCTCAGACAACCATTTTGACTTTTTGAATTTTTTCTTCTTTGGGATTGTTTTGATCACCACCTTCTGTACAATGTTATGAGCCTCTATTCATAGTTTCAGGCACTCTATCTTTCACATCTAACCCCTTGAATCTATTTGTCACTTCCACTGTATAATCATTTCCATTCTAGGGGTTTTCCTGGTGGCTCAGCTGGTAAAGAATTCGCCTGCAATGCGAATCTTCCTAACCCGATCCCTGGGTTCGATCCCTGGGTTAGGAATATCCCCTGGAAAAGGGAATGGCTACCCACTTGACTATGAGGAGCAGTGGCCCCACAAGAGACTAAGCCAGATTTGCCTGTGTGTGTCCAGGCATCCCTAGCACAGGCATGGGTCAATAGTGGCCTGCCCTGGAGTCAGGGGCACTGAATAAAACAGTCCGGGCCTAAGTCATTTTGAAGGAGGACTTAGCTCTACCATTAGCCCTACCATATTTTGGCCTCAGGCCAAACTCCAGGAAGGGAACACAGCCTGACAAATCAATAGAAAATTGGATTAAAGATTTACTGAGAATGGCCCTGCCCATCAGAGGAAGACCCAGATTCTCCCACAGCCAGTCCCTCCCATCAGGAAGCTTCCACAAGCCTCTTATCCTTATCCATCAGAGGGAAGACAGAATAGAAACCAGAAAACTAACCAAACTGATCATTTGGATCACAGCCTTGTCTAACTCAATGAAACTATGAGCCATGTCAGATAAGGCCACCCAAGATGGTTGGGTCATGGTGGAGAGTTCTAATAAAATGTGGTCCACTGGAGAAGGGAATGGCAAACCACTTCAGTATTCTTTCCTTGAGAATCCCATGAACAGTATGAAAAGGCAAAAAAATATATGACACTGAAAGATGAACTCCCAATGTTGGTAGGCGTCCAATATGCTATGGCAGAAGAGTGGAGAAATAGCTCCAGAAAGAATGAAGCAGTGAGCCAAAGCAAAAACACCCAGTTGTTGATGTGACTGGTGATGGAAGTAAAGTCTGATGCTGTAGAGAATGATATTGTATAGGAACCCGGAATATTAGGTCCATAAATCTAGGTAAATTGGAAGTGGTCAAACAGGAGATGGCAAGAGTGAACACTGGCATTTTAGAAATCAGTGAACGAAAATGGACCAGAATGGGTGAATTTAACTCAGATGACCATTACATTATGAGGGTAATTAACTTTAAAAAAACTTTAAAGGAAAAAAGCACTCCTCAAAACAAGAGAGATAAACCTTAAGATTATTTGCAGTTGTTTTTGCCTAGGAAATAGCACAGAAAGTTTTAGAGAAATTTACAAGTATTTAGGGAATAACTAAGAGAGTAATAAAAGCCCAGAAGGGAATAGAGGTCTTCTAAAAAGCAGCAGTAGTAACGGGCTTTGTGCAGAGTGGACATCTGCACAAGACACAAGAAAGAAAACACAATTAGCCGCAGAATGCAGTAAAATGCCAAAGAAAGGAAAGACAGAGAAGGAAAGAAAGAATCTCAGAGGTTAAAAAATGGGAAGCTTATAAAATAAGGATAGCACTGTAATAAACAATAATAATTGGTCTTTGAGATATATTTGTCTGATTCATGAAATGGAGGGAAGGAAGGGAGGAAGGAAGGAAGGAAGGAAGGAAGGGGAAAGAAAAGGAGGTGTACAGGAAAAGGAGGAGGAAAGGAGAGAAAGATGATCAAAATAATAGGCCTAAAACATGACCTCACTAGAGAACATATATCAACTCCCTCCCTCTGTGAAGAAGGCCTCCTGGCCAAAGTAAACTTTACAATTCAATAGTATATTGGTAATTAGTTGAAATGTTTAATTTAATGGTTTAGTAAATTCAGTTAATAGTTTATCTCAAGTGTGAGATTAAGTTATTCTTGAGGAAATTCTTTTTTTTATTACAAATCTCAATTAAGATTTCTAACATGGTATTGGTTCTTTCAATACATCCCAATCCAGAAAAAGAAATAAGATGTATCTCTATCTTAATCTGTGTTTGAAAACATGTTGCAGATGGATCAAAGACCTAGATGCACAAACTAAATTCAGAAAATTGCCAAGAGCAGCAAAACTTACATAGTTGTATATAAAAACTTTTTACATAATCTGAGTAGGAAAGGCAAAATATTATATAAATCCAGGAGCCCTAAGGAAAAGATTGATAAGTTTGTTCACTTTGAGTTTTTAAAATTCTGATTCACAAGAAAAATCTTAAAGTAAAAGAAACAGTTGAATATTAGAAGGAAATACATGTAATGTATGATAGAAAAAAAGTAAATTCTTAATACTTACAAAGCTCTACATAATCAGCCTTTTTAAGAAGAAAAATCATTGGATGATAAAAATAGACAACTCCACAGCTATTAAGTACTTGGTTAATATTTAGACTTGCTTACTGTGTAATATAAAGTAAAACTACATTAATATTCCATATTTACTTAGCAAACTGGCAAATTATCAAAGGTTGGATAACACAATTTGTTAGTGAGATTGGAGAAAGAGAAACAGGCACTCTCAAATATGTTAATATAATTATTAAAATTATTATTATAAAATTATAAAATTTTATATAATTATAAAATTATAATTATTAAAAATTAAATTTGCAATTTACTTAATCTTTGTCTCCCCCCCCCTCAAATTCCAACTCTAGGACTTTTTGCTACAGATTATCATAAACTATGAAGGGTCTGAGATTTTCCCCTACTTCTGAGAAAACAGCCTGCCACAGTTTCATGGAAGCTGCCAGAAGACTGGAGATTTCTGAGGCAGAAATGAACCACCTGTTCACTTTATCATGAGACAGAAGCAGCCTGAGTTGCCTGTTTCCATCAGTTTCCTTTCAGGTCCCACAGGGGTGAAAAGGAAGGACTCAAATGGATGTGCTGAGTCCTCTGTGCTTGCGTCACAGCTGAGGAATCTTGAGTTTAGGAATCTGAATCTTTTATGCTGACCAATAACCGCCCCTGCTCTCCTTCCACAGGGACTTGCCATCTCTATCTTCCATGGGCTATTTGCCGTACAAACCTTGACAAAACAGTCTGGAGTAAAATGGCAATGAGTGCCTCTACTCACAGGCCCATAGAAGGTTGCCTCCTAATACAGACATCTCACATAGCTTTAAGTATGTGTGTTTCCACTGGAGCTCTGTATAACAACAAACCATTACAAATAGTTAAGTTCTAAATGTACTAGTGAGTTTGTATGTTTGTTGGTGACCAGGGCAGGCCACCCCAAAATATGACATATTGATTATTTTCAGTTAATGTTACTTTAGAGAAGGCCGACGCAAGAGGGACATTTTGACTCTCTTTTCTCTTTCCTTGAAAGCCAGAAACAAACTCTTACCACCAGAATAGAGAATTCTGGGCTAAGAAGCCTGTATAAACAAACTTTGTTCCTTCTTTAATTTACTACCCCATACCCAAAATCTATGTAGAATCTTCACTAAGCACCCAAACCCTAAATTTCTTTTCCTGTCAATTCCTCATAAATTTATTATTTCTTTGTCTAAAAGGTATAAAACTTGCTTGCTTTGGCTACTTTTCAGGTCCTATTTCTATGAAACCTCCATATGCACAAATTCAAATTTGTTTATTCTTCTCCTGATAATCTTGTGTCAATTTTATTATGAGTCCAATTGATTAGAATTCAAGAGGGGTAGAGGGGGGAATTTCTTCTTCCCTGACACTGGTATTATCAATGTATAATAAAGGCAGGAAATTGGTATATCTCTATCTCTTTTCCAAGTCTTATTTTCTAGAACTTAAGTTCATTCATATAATGAATTAAAAAAAAAAAAAAACAGCAAAAGCATTGTGCCTAGGAAAGGAAGCTGCATAGTTTGGGGCACGTGGAGAAGAAATTTACTTTTAAGACTTTTTTTTGCCTTTTGAATTTTATCATATTTACCAATTCAGAAAATTAGTCATCTTTTAGAAATATCCTGATTTACTTAATTGTTCTTGCCACTGGACTCATGTTGAGGCGTGGCCCCACTCTGATACTCACTTATCCCTAAATAGTAAAGAGAAATAGGTAAAAGGCTTCTAAACCCCTGACTATATAGTAGAATATTACCACCATTATTTTTCATTTCAAGATCCAGTTTTCTTCCTATAAAATACTCATCACAAGTGTAAATACTTTATCTAGTGGTTTATTTGATTTTATTCTGCTCCCTGACAGAGAGCACTGTAATCTCTACTATGTAGTTCATACACTAAAGCCACTGTAAAAATTAGAGAAATTATATTGTAACATGTAACTAAACAGTAAGCTCCAGTGTATGAGCTTTTTTGTACTGCTATTTTGTTGTACAACTATAAGAGTAGATTAATCAGATTAATAAAGGGGTTGTATTGTTTAAGAGATTAATACAAATATTCATCAGGAATTATCCCAACTCTAAGGGGTGATAGCAATATCTTGTATTAATATATTGATGTGAATAAGAGCAATGGATTATCATTAGTTAGATGTTTCTTATTCTGGAGCAGAATTTACAGGACTACAGGCCACAGGCCAAATCCAGCCCACCACCTATTTTTTTGTTTAATAGTGTTTTAATAGAACACAACCACATTCATTTATTTAAATATTGTATATGACAGCTGTCACACCACAACAGCAGAGGTGAATGGTTGCAACAGAGATCACAAATCCTAAAATATTTACCATCTGGCTCTTTACAGAAAATGTTTGCTGACTGCTATTCTAGAGGTTCTTTGTGATGCTTCAAATAATGGGGAGAATAGTTGCTTCCATCAACATTACAGAGAAACCGGATAACCAACAGCATCAGGACTCAAGCTACTCAAAGTCCTTTGTCTGGAAAGGAAAGGAATAAAATTCTCATATGAATACTCTCTAAAAAAATCCCTTGAAAATAATAGCTATTTAGTCTTAGGTTAAGATACAAGGCAAGAAGCACGGGCAGTGAGAAACTCATGTATGTTTCTAGACATGGTCTCCTGAGGTGATGCTAGTCTAATTGTTTATTCAAGGGATCATTTTGTGTTCAGACACAACTCAGTCTCTAGAAATGGAAGGTGATTGCCATTTTCATGTTCTCAATGATTCAGAGTTTAACAGTCTTCTCTTCCTCAACATAATTTCCCTTATTAAAGTACTGATGACCAGCAAGCAATTTAAGCCAACAGGAGAACTAATTGCAAAGCAACATGGCTATATCTTTCAGGCCCACAGGCTCCCTTCTGTTTAAGGTGAGGCTCAAACTCTGAAATAGGTATGATATCTGTTCACCATCATTAAAGGTACTGCTTTGATTATGTGTTGTGAGTGTTTAAACATCCATCTATGAAAATCAGAGCTGAGATTTTCAGCACATTCATTTGGATTATCCTGAAAGAGCTTTGAAAGACGACTTTTAATCAATAGCAACTTAGCTGTATATATTTTTAAATGACCCAGAGGTAAAAATATTCTTCTGAAATCTATATTATTCAAGCCATACATCTCCTCAGCCTGAATGTAACTCATTCATTTTTGTTTATGTTTTATGAAATAATAATGTTCCAGACAGTGGGTAAGAAATGCTTATTTGCCCATGGGTCACACTTGAGCTTATATGCACCCTGATGAATAGGAGAGGGAGCTTCAATTTGCTTTAAAAAAGCAAGATAAAAAAAGATAAAGGAAGGGAAACAGCATTCTCAGTTGATCAGTTTGATCACTTTTATAGATTGCTTGTCAGAGCGAGAAAAGAAATCATAGACATTGCTTCAAGTTTTCAAAGGATTAGCATTGGACTAAGTTGTTCCCTAAACCCCTTCTTACCATTATACCTCAATTATTTGACTTTTCTGTTAGCAAACGCCAATCACTCCCAGGTGTCCTTCATTATCAAGTCAAAGCATTTTCCTTCTCAAACCTCAGAATGCAGCATTTCCCAAGGCTTACTGATGGTTTTAAGGGGGACCAAACTTTCAGATAAGATATTTTATACTTTGAAAATCCTTTTAAGAACAGCATGCTGTAAGTATGTGATATTAATTCTCTCTCCATCACACACAGATAAAGTTGGGGAGGTTTGTCTACTATAATCAAGAGAGCTTTTTCTGTTACAGTAACCCTTTCTGACTGTGATATAGCTTCCGACTGTTCACAAAATAAAGGGGAAAAAAGAGCTTTGACGCTGTAAGTCACAACTGTCGTATACTGTTAAAAACTGCAATGATGACAGGTGACAGATGACAAGTGACATATGTTAAATTATTTCTGTACATCAAATTAACTAGATTTGCTTTTTTTCAGATGGACATCAATGCTAATATTTTGTAGTTCAGTGTATATGTTTAGTTCAGTGTGTATGCAACTCAAATTCAAAGTACTGTAAAACAGAAAGAGCTAGTGTTTATGCATTTCTATTTAGAAATGTCCAAATTCAAGGTAAATATTTGCACATCAATGCAGGCTAATCAGGCATACTTATTAAGTGGTAAAGCTAGTGCTTTACTCAAAGTTTAACATGGAATGGTTAAAGGCAAGGACAACTTTCAGATGCCCTTATCAACATATTAGCCCCAATTGCATTTTCCAAATATGTTATCAAAATGGTAATTCTGTGCTTTCCTTTCTGTAGCTGGACTAGGTTTCATAAAGGTAGAATTATTACTATAAATATATTGGGGGGAAACTATTTCAATTACTGGGAGAATATGTAACTCCAAGTCTATTTATTTCAATTTATTCAACTGTCTTGATATATTCGTGCACAGAACTTTATAAAGAATGAATAAATTCACCTTGAAATTGTACCAATTGACTTTGGCTGGGCTAGACTGTGAGAGGAATCAGAGTACCTTTTTGAAATAAGCCTTGACAATACTGATCAAAACAAAGAGGCTATTCATTTATTAAACTGACAGCTCAACCCCAGCTTCAAACTTATGGGATGATGGGGCCTGGGGTGTTAGTCATGGCCTGGGGTGCTGGCCTCTACCAGATACATTTTTGCTACTCACACACTCAGAGCCTATATCTGATAGTGTGACATTTCCTAGGGCATTGGCAGCTGTTCAGATGTCAAGCAGCTGGTGTGAGAACTGTCATCCACTTGAGGTTGTTATTCCATGAGTGACATGTTATCCCACAGAATTTTTTCATAAAACCATATTGGTTTCCCTTTAGTTACTTACAATCTATCAGAAATTTCAGCAAAGAGATATGTTGTGGATAACAACTCTATTAAAGCAAAATTGAGCATGCAACCATCAGGCCAGATAATAGTGTCTATTATTACAGGGTTGTGAAACTTGTTACTACAGTTAATGGACCAAATGTTGTGAATAAATCATTTATTTTGAAAGTGATAGTGAACCCAACTTTCCCTTTACTAATGTAAAAGATTAAAGCACTGTAATGCCATTCCGGATACTCTCGGAATACTGCATAAACCAGAATAATATCGGGTATGGTAATAAATGTGAGTTGGGCACACAGAAACATCACTATCTACCTATGTGTGACCATCCAAAAGCTGTAAAATCATATGGAATGGCAAAACCATGATAAACATGGCAACAGTACATTAAGGTTCAGTCATCTAAAGCATTATCTTGGCTTGTTAAGTACAGTTAGCAACATTTTAGTGAAAGCTTTCTCTCTTGGGACACTGGTTATTCTATGCTAAACCAAAGGGTTTCTACGTCTAAGAATATTCTATTTTAAAATCAATACTAATTCACTAAATACAAGTTCTGAACCAGCATAAGTTGGTGTCAGAATGTGATTGTTGCTAGAAAAAGAGTAAAGTATCTTCTTTAAAAAATTAATAGTCTGAAAAGAATGAGGCTGATTAAGGACCAAAATGCTTGTATAAAACCTTTAAACGAGGATAGGAAAGCATAGTAACACTCCCAACTAGAGGCTAGACATCCCCAGAGCTTATAAAACATCTCGGGTCCCGTCAAAAGACAAGCTTACTCACGTTTACTCAAGATGGCAAAAACAAATTTATAAATGTAAAGCCCTTTTAGTAAAGCTAGAACAATGTGCTGTGATAAAAAATAGATGGTAATATTGCTAATTTCCATTCTTTCATATCATGCTGAACATTCACACATGCTCCTTCATGAACACACAAGTATTCACCATCATATAGTTGACTTTATATTTTTTTTCCTAGATTCCTCTCAAAACTTTTGTAACATTATAAATTTCCCTCAAGACCAAGGGGACAAGCATGTGATCTGAGTTTATATGAATCACTGCCTTGCACACCTCTAAATGTGGCATATGATTCTAATTGGGCCAAACTTAGTCCTGAAATTCTAATATGAATTAGTGAGGCTGTAAGTCAATCTCCTTACTGTGCTACAGAGCGGACTTCTCTGAAAAGTAACTTATTACAGAATGAAAACAAACACAGAAAAGAACCTGGTAACATACACTGAGATCCAGAATTTATCCTTATCTGAAACTAAACATACCTTTCAGTTATGTAAGCAAACAAATTCTCTATTTCATTAAGCCAATTTGCAATGATTTTGTTATTTGTACCTGACAATTGTTTAATTTTTATTAAGTTCTCTTTTGAAAGTTCTTCTACAAACTGTGTTTGGAAAGGAAAAATATCAGAATAGATTTATGTCAATATTTGACAGATTTCACCTACATTTTTTGCCTATGCTGTAAGAGAAAAATATACTTTAAAATGGTGCTAGATAACTGAACATTCAGATGCAAAAAAAAAAATGTATCTAGACACAGAGCTTATCCCTTACAAAAATTATTTCAAAATGGACCAAAGTCTTAAAAGCAGCCAAGGACAAAAGACAGAGTATTTTCAAAGGACTGAAGTCTAGAATGAAATTGACTTACTAGAAAAACAAAATCCAGAAAACAATGGAATGCTATTCTTCAAAAATCTGAAAATTAAATAAAGTCATTTATACAGAATTCCACATCCAGCAAAAACATCTACAGAGAATGAAAATGAAATATAGATATTCTCAGACAAAAACAATGTAAATAATAAAAAGGGAAACCTGGGAGAATTAATCACCATCAGGCTTGTAGTAAAGGATATTTTGAATAGAATTGTTCAAGTGGAAGAATGTTGAGCACAGAAGGAAGCTAGAATGAAGGAAGGCAAATAATAAAGAGTTGACTAGGTACAAAAACAATCTTAAAATGTATCAC
Organism: Bos javanicus; assembly: GCF_032452875.1. Taxonomy (NCBI): domain Eukaryota; kingdom Metazoa; phylum Chordata; class Mammalia; order Artiodactyla; family Bovidae; genus Bos; species Bos javanicus. The sequence goes on along the minus strand of NC_083874.1, from coordinate 76,319,431 downwards.
AGACCCAAATGTAAAAAATAAAACATAAAACTCCTAGGAGCTAACATAGGAGAAAACCTAGGAGACCTTGTGTATGGTAATGACATTTTAGATACAACACAAAGACATGATCCATGAAAGAAATAGTTGATTAATTGGACATCATTAAAATTTTGAAAATGTCTGTTCTGTAAAAGATAATGTCAAAAAATGAGAAGATGAGCCAAAGACTGGGAGAAAATACTTATAAAAAACATATCTGATAAAAGACTTATGTCCAAAGTATGCAAATAGCTCTCAACAAAAATTAAAAAAACAAAAAACAAAAAACCTTATGGGCCAAAGACCTTAGCAGACACCTCACCAACAAGAGATAGAATATACAGATGACAAATAAACATGAAATATACTTCATGTCAAATGTCACCAGGAAATTACAAATTAAAATAACAGTTTGATACCAGAACATACCTATTAAAATGGTCAAAATCTGAAACTGGCAACATCAGTGCTGGGTGAAGAAGCAGCACTGTAAGAACTCCCATTCATTACTGGCTGGAATGCAAAAGGGCAAGGCCAATTTGAAGATAGTTTGGCAGATTGTTACAAAATTAAACATACTCTTATCATACAATACAGGAATCCCATTCCCTGGTACTTACCCACGTGAGTTAAAATTTTTTGTCACAGTCTTAAGTCCTTACAAAAACCTACACATGGACATTTATAGCAGCTTTATAAGTAGGGATGAGTAGACTAAGCACAGAGGGGTTTTAGGGCAGTGAAATTACTCTGTATTTTTTGAAAACACCATAATACCACATAACTTGTTGTTATATGTATACATGCATGCTAAGTCACTTCAGTCATGTCTGACACTTCATGACCCTATGGACTGTAGCCCTCCAGGTTCCTCTGTGCATGGGATTCTCTAGGCAAGAGTACTGGAGTGGGTTTCCATGCCCTCCTCTAGGGGATCTTCCTGACCCAAGGATCAAACCCGGGTCTCAAGTCTCCTGCATTGGCAGATGGGTTCTTTACTACTAATGACCTGGGAAGCCTCACATTTTGTGACACATTTTCCAAGCCCACAAAATGTACAATGTCAAGAGTGAACCATAATGTAAGCTATGAACTTTGAGTGATTATGATGTTTGGGTGTCAATATAGATGCATCCATTGTAACAAGTATAACTCTGGTGGAGAATGTTGATAATAAAGAATAATGGAGTGGGCTGTCCTCCTCCAGGGGAATATAAATATATTCTCACTTTTACAGTTATTTTTAATATCTTATTTAATCCTACCTTTTCTTTGAATGTTTCTACTGTTCACTTAACCATGATAACTGTTACCTAAATATTTTTTGCTTGTATTTTGGTTTCTTGATCAGATGTAATATTTAATGAACATGAAAGTGAAGTCACTCAGTTGTATCTGACTCTTTGCAACCCCATGGACTGTATGTAGCCTACCAGGCTCCTCTGTCCGTAGAATTTTCCAGGCAAAAGTACTGGAATTGGTTGCCATTTCCTTAATATTTAATACTAATCACTAAAACAATACTTATCTGAAATTTTCATTTTATTATTCTCATTGTTAGATTTTTCCTATTACATATTGAATTATAGTCTTTCAAATAAACATATGTATGTATATACATAGGTATTTGTATGTATATGTGTATATATATATAGATTTTTGTTGTCTGTCTATGGAGAGGAAAAGGGATAGAGAGAAAGAGAAAAACATATAGAGGGAGAGAGGACCATAAGCTAATACTTGCTGAAATTTAGACTATGGAGCTTCTCTCTTCCTTGATTTTAAAATATGCTCTAGTTACAGGAGGCGAGGAGGAGGAAGAGGAACACATTAAGGTATTTGCGTCTACTTTAAGTCAAAGGATTTAACTGTTTTTTGTTTTGTATTTTTAAGGGAACAAGTGATGCTAGGATGAGGCAGTAGAAGAGTTCATAAGCTTCTTTGACCCCTAGTCTTCTGTGATGTTCAATGTTATTAAGTGGTATCTGCTGCTGCTGCTACCGCTAAATCACTTCAGTCGTGTCTGACTCTGTGCGACCCCATAGACAGCAGCCCACCAGGCTCCCCGTCCCTGGGATTCTCCAGGCAAGAACACTGGAGTGGGTTGCCATTTCCTTCTCCAATGCATGAAAGTGAAAAGTGAAAGTGAAGTTGCTCAGTTGTGCCCGACTCTTAGCGACCCCATGGACTGCAGCCTACCAGGCTCCTCCGTCCATGGGATTTTCCAGGCAAGAGTACTGGAGTGGGGTGCCATTGCCTGCTAGACAGAAATAAATTACCATATGAGCAACCATGGTTTTGAAACCATGAAGTACACACAGCAGGAAACGATTACATTAACAAATGTGTTTATCTCCTGTATACTATGTAATATTAGCATGAGATGGAATATTGCAATATATTTGTAATTTTTCACTTTGTCCAAAACTTAAACTCGATTTTTGACTCAGTTAAAAGTGATTATCTGTTCACAATTCAATTCCATTTTGGATTTCATGCAGTCTTCTTCATAATTACTCTGACCAAAGTGAGGAAAATTCAGCTTATGAGGATTCTTTTTTAGTTTATTTTCTTATTTAAGACCAGACTAGGAAAGTGGCCATTTCTTACAATTTTGTTTCTTGTTATATTACTAACAAATTATATATTATCTTTTTAATAATTGGATCTTGAAGAATCAGGCAAAAGCTTGATATTTTCTCTATCTTTTTAAAATATCCAGCTGATGGGAGTCTGATATTTTTCTGTTTTCAAAAATCTACATCAAAATCCATACAAATGTCTTGTCTCACATCACAATGAAAATAATTCAACTAGGAAAAAAATCCCTTTTTCTGTGTATGTACAAAGTAGTCATTTATATCAGAGAAGGCAACAATTCTGTGGGGGGAAAAATGTGATTTCTAAAGAATCTTTCATATATTTTTAACTTAGATCCTTATTTATCAAATACAAAGTTTCATGCATATTCCTCAGGAAATAAAGGGTATGAAACATCTCTTTATTATTTAATACTACCAGTTGACTTGATTTATGTTATTGAAAATACTGTTTCCTATTTACTACTTCCAAACATTTGTCTTCCTTTCTGTCCCTTCTATTTTTGTCATTTGTTTGCTTGTTTGCTTGTTTTGTTGCTATTTGCTTGTTTTGTTGTTGTTTTTTATAATTTTATGTTTTTTAGAAAGAGGATATAATTGAAGAATTTGAAAATTTTGTGTGGAGCTGAATAGCTAACCTACAGTCCCATCTTCATATCCTCTTACTCTTGAGAGAGAATAAAACTCTCCATATTCTTTAGATAACAAGATTTTCCTTGCATACGGCTGGTTTTTATTTCCCCCTCCTCAGCAAAACTGCTGATCAAGTGTCAGGTTCCATTTGGATAGCTTAAAAGCACATTTTGTTGGTTATAACTCCGGAAAATGTCCCCAGTTTACTTTAATTGTCTTCTCTCAGGTGGCAGCAATCAACTGACAGTGATATCAGAAGTGTTTCCTATTAGAGCAATGCATTTAGATTCTCCAGCCTTCTCAGACATACCATATACAAGTGATAATGAGCAATGTGACAATTAAATAGATACCATTTTTGAGTTGCTATATAAACAGCAGGACAAAGACTTATTAATAATTACCAGAATACCAGCTGATAGAAAAAAGCCAACATTTTTTCTAATGTGTGGATTCCAGAAGAGTCCCTTGGAATTGATTCCTTTATCTACATTCTTGGATTAAAGCATGCCATGGTGAAATGAAAAAACACACTTCATATACTTAGCCTGCCAACATGTTCCCTTTCCCCTACCTAATACTACAGATATTAATTATCCATTATTTACTTGTAACTAAAGATTGAAAAAAAAAGTATACATAGTTTTATAGTTGCTACTACTTATGAAAAAGGAAAGAAATATGTATTGCTTTAAAAATCATTTTCTACATTCACATTAAACTAATTCCCCTTCTGAATTCAGTATGAGGAACCAGGAGTAGATTGGAAGTGAAAACTTTTTTAAAAATTTAGTAATTCTAAGAGGTATATCAAATATTCAAATTCAGTTCAGTTCAGTTGCTCAATCATGTACAACTCTTTGCAACCCCATGGACTGCAGCACGCTAGGTTTCTCTGTCCATCACCAACTCCTGGAGCTTACTCAAACTCATGTCCATCGAGTAGGTGATGCCATCCAACCATCTCATCCTCTGTTGTCCCCTTCTCCTCCCACCTTCAATCTTTCCCAACATCAGGGTCTTTTCTGATGAGTGAGTTTTTCACATGAGGTGGCCAAAGTACTGGAGTTTCAGCTTCAGCCTCAGCCCTTCCAATGAATATTCAGGACTGACTTCATTTAGGATGGACTAGTTGGATCTCCTTGCTGTTCAAGGGACTCTCAGGAGTCTTATCCAACAACACAGTTCAAAGTCATCAGTTCTTCAGTGCTCAGGTTTCTTTATAGTCTAACTATCACATCCACACATGACTACTGGAAAAACCAGAGCTTTGACTAGACAAACCTTTGTTGGTAAAGTAGTGTCTCTGATTTTAATATGCTGTCTAGGTTGGTCATAGATTTTCTTCCAAGGAGCAAGTGTGTTTTAATTTCATGGCTACAGTCACCATCTGGAGAGATTTTGAAGCCCCCCAAATTAAAGTCTGTCACTGTTTCCCTTGCTTCCCCATCTATTTGACATGAAGTGATGGGACTGGATACCATGATCTTTGTTTTGTGAATGTTGAGTTTTAAGCCAACTTTTTCACTCTCCTCTTTCACTTTCATCAAGAAGCTCTTTAGTTCTTCACTTTCTGCCATAGGGTGGTGTCATCTGCATATCTGAGGCTATTGATATTTCTCCTAGCAATCTTGTTTCCAGCTTGTGCTTCATCCAGTCCAGCATTTCTCATGATGTACACTCTATATAAGTTAAATAAGCAGGGTGACAATATACAGCCTTGAGGTACTTCTTTCATGATTTGGAACCAGTCTGTTTTTCCATGTCCAGTTCTAACTGTTGCTTCTTGACCTGCATACAGATTTCTCAGGAGGCAGGTAAGGTGGTATGATATTCCCATATATTGAAGAATTTTCCAGTTTGCTATGACCCACACATTAAAAGGCTTTGGTGTAGTCAAAAAGCAAAAAGTAAATGTTTGTCTGGAGCTCTCTTGCTTTTTCGATGATCAAACAGATGTTGGCAATTTGATCCAGTTTGGCCATCTGGAAGTTCATGATTCATGTACTATTGAAGCCTGGCTTGGAGAATTTTGAGCATTACTTTGCTAGCATGTAAGGTAAGGGCAATTTTGTGGTAGTTTGAATATTCTTTGGCATTGCCTTTCTTTGGAATTGGAATGAAAATTGACTTTTCTAGTCCTGTGTCCACTGCTGTTTTCCAAATTTGCTGATATATTGAGTGCAGCACTTTCACAGCACAATCTTTTAGGGTTTGAAATAGCTCAACTGGAATTCCATTACCTCCACTAGCTTTGTTTTTAGTGATGCCTCCTAAGGCCCACTTGACTTCACATTCCAGGATGTCTGGCTCTAGGTGAGTGATCACACCATCGTGGGTATCTGGGGCATTAAGATCTTTTTTGTATAGCTTTTCTTGTACTATTGTTACCTCTTCTTAATATCTTCTACTTCTACTGGTCCATACCATTTCTGTCCTTTATTGTGCCCATCTTTGCATGAAATGTTCCCTTGGTATCTCTAATTTCTTGAAGAGATCTCTAGTCTTTCCCATTCTTTTGTTTCCTCTCTTTCTTTGCATTGATCACTGAGGAAGGCTTTCTTATCTCCCCTTGCTATTCTTTGGAACCCTGCAATCAAATGTATATATCTTTCCTTTTCTCCTTTGATTTTAGCTTCTCTTCTCTCTCAGCTTTTGTAAGGCCTCCTCAGACAATCATTTTGCCTTGTTGCATTTCTTTTTCTTGGGGATGGTGTTGATCACTGCCTCATGTACAATGTCATGAACCTCCATCCACAGTTCTTTAGACACTCTATCAGATCTAATTCCTTCAATCTTTTTGTCACTTCCACTGTATAATCATAAGGGATTTTATTTAGGTCATACCTGAATGGTCTAGTGGTTTTCCCTACTTTCTTCAACTAACTCTGAATTTTACAAGAAGGGGTTCATGATCTGAGCCAAGTCAGCTCCCAGTCTTGTTTGCTATATAGAGGTTTTCCATCTTTGGCTGCAAAGAATATAATCAATCTGATTTTGGTATTGACCATCTGGTGATGTCCATATGTAGAGTCTTCTCTTGTGTTGTTGGAAGAGGGTGTGTTCTATGACCAGTGTGTTCTCTTGGCAAAACTCTGTTAGCCTTTGCCATGTTTCATTTTATACTCCAAGGCCAAATTTGCCTGTTATTCCAAGTATCTCTTGACTTCTACTTTTGCATTCCAGTTCTCTTTAATGAAAAGGACATCGTTTTTGAGTATGAGTTCTAGAAGGTCTTACAGGTCTTCATAGAACCATTTTACTTCAGCTTTTAAGCATTCTTGGTTGGGGCATAGACTTGGATTACTGTGATATTGAATAATTTGCCTTGGAAACGAATAGAGATCCTTCTGTTGTTTTTGATATTACACCCATGAACTTTGCATTTTGGTCTCTTCTGTTGACTGTGATGGCTACTCCATTTCTTCTAAGGGATTCCTGCCTGCAGTAGTAGATGTAATGGTCATCTGAGTTAAATTCATGCATTCCAGTCCATTTTAGTTCACTGATTCCTAAAATGTCGATGTTCACTCTTGCCATCTCCTGTTTGACCACTTCCAATTTGCCTTGGATTCATGGATCTAACATCCCAGATTCCTATGCAAGATTGTTCTTTACAGCATCGGACTTTACTTTGATGACCCATCACATCCACAACTGGGTGTTGTTTTTGCTTTGGTTCCATCTTTTCATTCTTTCTGGAGTTATTTCTTCAGTGCTCTCTAGTAGCTTATTGAGACCTTCCGACCTGGGGAGTTCATCTTTCAGTGTCCTATATTTTTGCCTTTTCATACTGTTCATGCTATTCTCAAGGCAAGAATACTGAAGTGGTTTGCCATCCCCTTCTCCAGTGGACCGTATTTTGTCAGAACTCTTCAGCATGACCCATCCATCTTGGGTGGCCCTACACAGCTTGGTTCATTATTTCATTGAGTTAGACAAGGTGGTGGTCCATGTGATCATTTTGATTAGTTTTCTGTGATTGTGGTTTTTACTCTGTTATCCTTATCCCTCTGAGGAATAAAGATAAAAGGTTTATAGAAGCTTCCTGATTGGAGAGACTGACTGAGGGCAAGTGGGTCTTGTTCTGATGCGTGGGGCTATGCTCAGTAAATCTTTAATCCAATTTTCTGTTGAAGGGTGTGTTCCCTCCCTGTTGTTTGACCTGAGGCCAAACTATGGTGGAGGTATGAAGATAATGGTGAACTCCTTCAAAGATCCTGTGTACACACTGAGGCACTCGGTGCCTCGGACCCTACAGTGGGCCCCTGCCATCCCACGCCTCCACAAGAGACTCCTGGACACTCACGGGCCAGTCTAGGTCAGCCTCCTAGGGGGGGTCACTGCTCCTTTCTTCTGAGTCCTGGTGCCCACAAGGTTTTGTTTGTGCCCTCCAAGAGTCTTTTTTCCCAGTCCTATGTAAGTTCTGGTGGCTCTATGGTGGGGTTAATGGTGACCTTCTCCCTCATGCCATACCCCAGCCTGTGGTACCCAGAGCCCCTGCCCCTGTCAGCCCACTGCTGACCAGTACCTCCACAGGAGATGCTCAAACACTCAAAGGCAGGTCTGGCTCAGTTTCTGTGGGGTCTCCTGGTGTACACAAAGATTTTATTTGAGTCCTTGGAGTGTCTCTGGTGGGTATGGGTTTTGATTCTAAATACGATTTTGCCCCTCCTACCATCTTGCTGGGATTTCTCCTTTGCCTTGGACATGGGGTATCTTTTATTGAATTTAATATTTATTTAGATTTAACATTCAAATTAAATTTTGTAAAAATTTTATTCTCTTATTAAATCTCCTACTACTGTCAGTGGATGACTGAATGATGCAGAACTAGTAAGTAAGTTCTCACATGTATGATCACTCTCAGATTTCTTCAGACTCTGAAACCTAAACTCTGAGAATGTTGGGCTTCCCGGGTGGTGCTAGTGGTAGAGAACCCACCTGCCAATACAGGAGACATAAGAGACGTGGGCTCAGTCCCTGGGTAGGAAAGATCCCCTGGAGAAGGGCTTGGTAATCCACTCCAGTATTCTTGCCTGGAGAATCCTATGGACAGAAAACTGGCAGGCTACATAGGGTCGCGTAGAGTCAGACATGACTAAGCAACTAAGACATACATACACACATATATTAGAACTTTAAGTCACAGAATGGTCAGTTAACATGACTAATTGAGTCACCTAGGTTTTTACACTTTAAAACATCATACAATGTATTGAAATGAAAAGTAAGAAAGCCTCTAGTGCTATATTTTGACTTAGAACAACTAATTTACTTGGGAGAAAATGGTTAAATCTTGATTTTTTTCTTCTCAATTTTGTCAAGCTCTTTGTTTAAAGCCTACTTTTATACAGTAAAATGGACAGTTAGAAAATGCCACAAATTTCATATAACTCATGTTTTTATTATTGCTTTGTTTCCTTTTACATTCAAGAAGCTATATGTAATATGAAGTAAAAACAAAAGACATGGGGAATATGCAAAGATGACTAAACTATTTGTTGTTGCTGCTGTTTTGTCACTGTTCAGTTGCTAAATCATGTTTAACTCTGTGACCCCATGGACTGCAGCACACCAGGCTCCTCTGTCCTCTACTGTTTCCAGGAGCTGGCTCAAATTCATGTCCATTGAGTCAGTGATGCTATTTAAACATCTCATTCTCAGTTGCCCGGTTCTCCTATTGCCTTCAATCTTACTGAGCATCAGGGTCTTTTCCAATGAGTGGGCTCTTCACATCAGATGGCCAAAGTATTGGAGCTTCACCTTCAGCATTATTCCTCCAATGACTATTCAGGGTTGATTTCTATTAGAACTGACTGGTTTGATCTCCTTACAGTCCAAGGGACTCTCAAGAGTCTTCTTCAGCACCACAATTAGAAAGCATCAATTCTTTACCAGTCAGCCTTCTGGACCAACTCTTACATCCATACATGACTACTGGAAAAACCACAGCTTTGACTATAGGGACCTTTGCTCGCAAAGTGATATCTCTGCTTTTTAATATGCTCTCTAGGTTGGCCACAGCTTTCTTTCTGAGGAGCAAGTGGTTCTTTGTTTGTTTGTTTTAAATTTCATGGCTGCAGTCATCATCTGCAGTGATTTTAGAGCCCAAGAAAATAGAACCTGTCATTGTTTCCATTGTTTCCCTTTCTATTTACCATGAAGTGAAGGGACTGCATGCTATGTATGACTTGGTTTTCTTTTCAATGTTGATTTCAAGCCAGCTTTTTCACTCTCACACTCATCAAGAGTCTCTTCAGTTCCTCTTCACTTTCTACCACTAGAGTGGTAGCATCTGCATACGTGAGGTTGTTGATATTTCTCCCAACAATATTGATTCCAGCTTGTGATTCATCCAGCTGGCATTTCGCATGATGTACTCTGCTTGAAGTTAAATAAGCAGGTTGACAATATATAGCTGTGTCATATACCTTTCCCAATTTTGAACCAGTCTAATAAACCTCTGTGAACAATAGCCTCATACCATTAATACATATGTATGGAAGACCTTTACAGAAATAGTTAAAATCCTTGTTTCCCTAAGCATATCTGTTCTTTTACACTTCACTTGAAAGCTGCAACATCATTGCAATTATCTGTCATCATTATAATATGAAATTGCATAAACTGCTTATGATTTTAGGTTAACTGTTTTCTTCTAAGAAAGGGGTATATAATAAATTCTTTAAAATGTGCCAAATGTTAAAATATAAAATGAAATAAAGTGAGCAATGAAGAAAATTATTTATCAAATGGAATAATTATTTACTAATTATTCACTTTAAGCTTTCAAAATGTGGTACAGTGTTTGTATTTGTAATAACTCTTTCATTTTTCATATGAAAGCATATCCATAAATATTTGTCTAAGTAAAGACCTGCACTGTGTACAAATGACTGTTGAAATTGAGTGCTTGGAAAAAGATCTTCAATGTTTTCACTGAGAAATAATGAAAACATATTTGATAAATAATTCATTTACACCTGCTGTGCATAATAATCACTCATGATGTTGGAGCTCTTTCTGAAATAGTTCTCCAAACAAGTTGTCCTTTGCAGTGTTGTTTCCAGTGAAGAGACTTGAAAGTTTGTGATATTTCAGTAAGCATGTTGGTCTAGGAAGTAATACAATAAAATTACTCCCTGAAGCTTTGTGTAAATGATTTTATCTTAAATGTGCAAATGGCTTGGTTAAGGTTTAAATAAAAATTCTGTGAAAAGAATAGCATTATGCAGATCCTAAATCAAGCTACACTTTTTACTTTCTTCAAGTATCTATTGATGTGGCATATTAAACATATAGAATGTTTTTAAAATAGATGTGAAAGTATTATTAAAGTATTATTAATATTATATGCCTAAGCTTCCCAATGGGTGGTCTTCTAAGAAGCCTCAACTAGGAATGTGCTAGAAATGCAAAATCTCAGTCTCTTCCTCAGATCTACCACTGTATCAGAAACTTTGAGGGTGAGACCCAGTGATCTGAGTGTCACAAATCCTGCAGGGAATTTTGATGCTTGTTCAAATTTAAGTATTCCCAGTTACATTATGAGGGTGCCATATTGGGGGTGGGGGGCAAAGATTTCTATACTATTAGTATGTCATAAATATTTAGCATGTCTTGAAGATTAAGAATTTATGAAACCAACAATATACACAAACATTTCCATTTGCACTTGAATGTGAAAAAGTATTTTTGTAACTTTCTATTTATATTTAAATAATTTTCACATAAGCAGATACTAAGTCTTTTCACCTTTCATTTTCAAAACTTTTTTTTGTATTTCACATTTCATAAGAATCTGCCTGCACTGCAGGAGACCAGGGTTAGGTCCCTGTGTTGGGAAGATCCCCTGAAAAAGGAAATTTCAATCCATTCTAGTATTCTTACCTGGAAAACTCCATGGACAAAGAAGCTTGGAGGGCTACAGTCACGGCGTCTCAAAGAGTCAGACACAACTGAGTGACCGACTTTCACTTTCAAGAACATATATTTTAAGAGGGTTCTGAGGAGGTACAAATATATAACATTTTTCAAAGTAAAAAAAAAGACCTTTGTTTCTTTTTGGTGTTCAGTTACTGAATATAATACAGTTCTTTCATACTTTCATAATATTTATATTGGTGAAAGATCATATAATTAAGATTTCCTGTACTGGAGGGTTAATAAAAAGAATCATGACTCATACACAAAAACAATGAGATTTTTAGATGAAATAAATTGAGATAAAATGTAATAAGATGCCAACAAATTCAAATAAAGGAGAGCAAAAATTATGCCTTTATTCTGATCCTTGGTTTTGAACAGTTATTCATTGGTTTGGAATCTATATTCCTTAGGCATTTACTTAGTTGAAATTATTTCTTCCTACCCAAACATGCTTTCCCATATACTAATGCCACTGCTAAAATAACTTAGAAGTTTCTTTTCTAACAATAACTGTTTTCAACAAATCTTAGGGTGAATAAATGAAAGAGGTTGCCCTAGCAGTTGCCAAGTTCTGGGATATCTTTGAGGAGTAAAGACTGTTAATATGCATATATTGCTTACTACAGTTATCTAGGGTATAAAAACTGACTTGGTAGCTACTAGTAATAGATGATAATTAAAATTATGGAGTGATTGAGATTCAGGGAAAATAGAGCTAACAGAAAACCTAAGACAAAACGTAGATGCTCAATAACACAGAAAAAGTCAATAACACAGAAAAAATCATAAAATCAGAAAAATACAGGAATAATAAAAATTATATTTAAGGCAAAATGCCAGGCTAGATGATCACAAGCTGGAATCAAGATTGCTGGGAGAAATATCAACAACCTCAGATATGTAGATTATACCACCCTAATGGCAGAAAGAAAAGAGGAACCAAAGAGCCTCTTGATGAAGGTGAAAGAAGAGAGGAAAAACACTGGCTTAAAACTCAATATTCAGAAAACTGAGACCCAATCCCGTCACTTCATAGCAAATAGTTGGAGGAAAATGGAAACAATGACAGATTTTATTTCCTGGGTGCCAAATCACTGTGGAGAGTGACTCTAGCCATGAAATTTAAAGATGTTTGTTCCTTGGAAGGAAAGCTGTGACAAACCTAGACCTATTAAACCTAGCATATGAAAAAGGGAAGACATTAGTTTGCCAAGAGAGGTCCACATAGTCAAAACTATAGTTTTTTCAGTAGTCATGTATGAATGGGCGAGTCGGACCAGAAAGAAGGCTGAGCTCCAAAGAATTGATGCTTTCAAACTGTGTTGCTGGAGAAGACTCTTGAGCGTTCCTTGGACAGCAAGGAGATCAAACCTATCAATCCTAAAGGAAATCAACTCTGAATATTCATTGGAAGGACTGATGCTGAAGTTCCAATACTTTGACCACCTGATGCTAAGAGCCAGATCATTGGAAAAGACCCTCATGCTGGGGGAGACTGAGGGCAAGAAGAGAAGGAGGCAACAAAGGATGTGATGACTGGATGGCATCACTGACTCAATGGACATGAGTTTGAACAAACTCCCAAAGATAATGAAAGATTTATAAGCCTGGCATGCCACAGTCCATGGGGTCACAAATAATCATATACAACTTAGCAACTGAACAACAAAAATAAAAGCGATTGGGTTATAAGACAAATCATGGTTTCATTGCTATAAGAGTGGCATAAAGAAAACAAAAATGAAAGAAATAGAAAGGAGAGTCTCAAAAATCAAAGACAACCTAAACAGGAATTTGAAAAAAGTAAGAGCAAAATGTTGAGCAGACACTAAATAACAATTGCTATTTTTATGCAGAAAGTCATTTTGGAATTTTATAACCATAAGAGAGAAAATTTTCATAGCAACATGAGAACTTCACTGAATAAAGTGGAGCCTAAATTTAAGGGTGATATAATATCTAAAAGGCTGATATTGTAGAGATAACCTCATTAGATATATTTTACCATTAAGTCCAGTATACCTCTAATATCTTAATTAGGCTTAATAGCCAAATATTTCAAATATGCTTGTTATATAAAGTTATATATAATCCTCCTTAATAACTGAGACTTGAACCAGATGTTCTGCTAAAACCAGATTTTTAAAACTTTTAAAAACTGCAGGAAAGATTTGATTTTATTTGATCTTAAAAATCCATGTATATCTTTTGACAACAGGGCCTTTTTATTGTAAGTATTGCTAACAAGCTGTGAAACTTTCTCAATTGGTTTAGAAAGTAATTTAATGACCACCATCCCAACCATGGCACAGTCTTAGTGATCAACTAAATACTGGTCATGAAAGCCAATTAATCCCACCCTTGAAAGCTCTGTTTGGCAGGTACATTAGAGATGCATTAGAGATTGGCCACTTGGAGAGACCATGTAGGAGATTTGCATGCAACTGTGCAAAGACATCTCCTGACAGAATGTAAAGCTGAGAACTGCCTTCACAAGTTTAGTTTCTCTGAGTTTTTGTTTGTTGATTTGGTTTGGTTTTTAGTTTGTTTTGTCCAGAGCAGCGGTGCTGAGAGCTGCTGCTGTGAATGTTTGTTTCTGCAGAACTGCACACCTGATTGACATGTCTTGATACTAGTAATTTGCCTTGGTGCAGTACGTTGTCACTTATGGAGGTAACCTTGACCACAGCTCTGGTTTGTTAGTATATATAGTTTTTCCAGATCGTCTTCACCCCAACAATCTATTAGGTGTTTCTGAAAGAAGATACTGAAATTTAAATATATTTTCTTTAACCCTTTTTATTGCAAAATATCACTTGTAAAAAAATATAGCATACAATTTTATCATAAATACTTGTGTATTCATCATTTAGATTAAGAAATAGAGCATTGCGAGCAACCTAGAAATCTAATCCCATACTCCCTCCCAACTATCCACTCCCAACAGCTAAAAGATAACTGAATTTCATAGCAGTCACTTTATATAGTCTTTATAATTTATACAAATCAAGCTTAAAACTCTAATACCCACTTGCTTAATTTTTGAAATATGTATAAATGATATCATAGTCTTTTATGTCTGGTATCATCCAACCAATATTATATTTGTAAGGTTTAGTCATATTGCTCAGTGTAGCTATAGAGCTTTCATTTTGTTCTACATAACGTTGCTGTGAATATTCTTGTACATGTCTCGTATACCTATTATTCTTTTCTACATATCCAGGGGTATCATTTCCGGAGGAGGAAATGGCAACCCACTCCAGTATTCTTGCCTTGAAAATCCCACTGATAAAGGTCTGGAGGGCTACAGTCCATGGGGTTGCAGAGAGTTGGATATGACTAAGCGACTGAGCAGGAGTATAATTGCTAGAAAATGGAGTATGCAAGCATTCACAATTAGGAGAGAGCACCACATTGATTTCCCGTTACTCTCTCTTCTGTAATGTATGAGAGCTCCCAGGGTTCTACACTTTTGCCACACTTTTACATTTTAACCATTCCAGTGGATACATAGTGGTGTCTCATCAGCTTTCCCTGAATACTAGTAAGATTTGAGAATTTCTTCAGATTTTTATTTGATAGCTTGATATCTTATGGGATATCTTTCCCATATTCTTACAAGTTCTTTTGGGTTATTTTCTTATTAATTAGTAGCAGTTCTTTGCATATTCTGGATACTAGTCCTTTGCCTGTTTATGTATTGTAAATAAATTCTCCCACTTTGTGAACTTTTTTTTTCATTTCACTGGCATTGCTTGAAAATAAGTTCTTAAATCTAATGTCCAATTTATCAATATTTTCTTTTATGGTTTACATTTTGTGTGTCCTATTTAAGAAATATTGCCCCATTCCATTATAAAGATATTCTTCAATAGTATCTTTTAGAAGTTTTGTTATTTCCCACCTAAATTTATAATTTCCTGGAATTAATTTAATATATGGTACAAGGTAGCAATCAAATTGCACTATTTTCCATATGGAAAATCAACAGCTCCACCAACATTTGTGAAGACAACTTTATTTCTTATTGCTATACATTACCACTTACAGTTGAATTGGGTCCATATATGAACAAATCTACTTATTCACTGTAGTATTTTATGTTCAACTGATTATTTATATATTCTTGCAGAAATGACACATGTTCCCTTTACTGCAATGTGATATCAGTTCTGATATCTGATAGAGCATGTCCTCCCTTTTGCCCTTCTTCTTTGAGGCAGAGTGTAATGGCTATTATTAGCATTTGGATTTTCATGTCAGTTTTAGGGTAGGTCCATCATATTCTGTAAAACTCTACTGGAATTTTTATTGAGATTGTAGTGACTCTAGAGGTGAACTTAAGGAAAATTAGAGTCTTTACAATAATGAATGTTTTACTCCATAAACATGATAGACATGTCAATGTATTTCCTTTACATTCTCTCAATAATGTTTTGTAGTTTCTTCCAGAGAGGTATTTCTCTTTGTCTGCTAGACTTATTATTTGATATGTTTAATGTGATTTTATTTTTAAATATATTTATTTTATTGTATTTTTTAACTTTACAATATTGTATTGGTTTTTCCATACATCAACATGAATCCGCCACAGGTATACACTTGTTCCCTGTCTTGAACCCTCCTCCCTCCCTGTACCATCCCTCTGGGTGGTCCCAGTGCACCAGCACCAAGCATCCAGTATCATGCATCGAACCTGGACTAGCGACTCGTTTCATATATGATATTATACATGTTTCAATGCCATTCTGCCAAATCATCCCACCCTCTCCCTCTCCCACAGAGTCCAACAGACTGTTCTATACATCAGTGTCTCTTTTGCTGTCTCATACACAGGGTCATCGTTACCATCTTTCTAAATTCCATATATATGTGTTAGTATACTGTATTGGTGTTTTTCTTTGTGGCTTACTTCACTCTGTACTGTTTTAGAATTTCTTTTCCTTTGCAACTGAGTTTTATGATTTAACTTGCAAACAGAAAATCTGCTAAAGTAGTTTACTGATTTTGATACTTTATTTGTATTCTTTTGTTTATATCTATATATTATCATATGTGGATAAAGAAGATTCCTTTTCAGTTCCATTCAGTTCCATTCCTTTTGTTTCCTCCTTTAGCTTGGTGCACTGTTCAAATCTCCAATAAGATTCTAATGGCTGGTAGTAGCAGGTACCTATGTCTCCATTTTAAGGGGATGACTAAAATATGGTTTTACCAGTAGTCATGTATGGATGTGAGAGCTGGACTATAAAGAAAGCTGAGAGTGGAAGAATTGATGCTTTTGAACTGTGGTGTTGGAGAAGACTCTTGAGAGTCCCTTGGACTGCAAGGAGATCCAACCAGTCCATCCTAAAGGAGATCAGTCCTGGGTATTCATTGGAAAGACTGACGTTGAAGCTGAAACTCCAATACTTTGGCCACCTGATGCAAAGAGCTGACTCATTTGAAAAGACCGTGATGCTGGGAAAGATTGAGGGCAGGAGGAAGAGTGGACGACAGAGGTTGAGATGGTTGGATGGCATCATGGACTCAATGGACATGAGTTTGGGTAGGCTTCCGGAGTTGGTGATGGACAGGGAGGCCTGGCGTGCTGCAGTTCATGGAGTCACAAATTCGGACAGGACTGAGTGACTGAACTGAACTGAACTGAAAAATTTCAATATCAAGCACTATTTTTGTGATAGCACTTTTTTTTGTCATATTCATTTATTGAAGGCATTCATTTTATTCTGGATTTTCTAGTTTTTTAAAATAATGAGTATATATGAAAGGATATAAATTAAATTTATCAAATATTATCCTGTAACATTTTGAAGATGATACAATTCTTATTTTTCCTGTTAATGTTACATTAATAGATTTTCTGATATTAAACTAACCTTACACTCTCCAAATAATATTAAACTAGTTATGATGTATTACCCTTTTTACTAATTTCCTAAACTAAGTTTGCAAATATTTATTAGATTTTGAATTCTATATTCATACTTAAGATAGGCATAAAAATGTCTTTTCCAGAAGTATTCCATTATCACAACATGAATTGAGAAGCATTGGTGCTGTGGGATTTTTAGTTCCACCAGAGGGTTTTGAACAACACTAAATTATTTATTGCTTAAATATTTGGAATTGTTCACCAAATGAAAGCATCTAGACCTAAATTTTTGTTTTGCGTGGCTTTGTAATGTTTTCCTTAAATTTGAAGAAAAAAAGTTTGTTGAAAGGCTTTTAACTAGGGATTAAATTTAGTCAGTATTCACAGGATTGCTCAAATTACTATTTCTACTGTGTCGGCTAAATTGCCATATTATTGATTTCAAGATTTCATTACATTCTCTTATCTCATATATTTCTGAGAATTTTTCTATTAAAGTTTTATCTTTTAAAGCAGTTTAGGTTCACAGTAAAATCAAGAACATACAGAGATTTCTCATATACTCTCTACCCTCACACATACAGTTGTTATTTAGTCCCTAAGTAATGTCTGTCTCTTTGCGACTCCATGGGCTGTAATGGCTCAGTGGTAAAAAAAAAAAAAAAAAAAAAAATCTGCCTTGCCAAGCAGGATATGCAGGTTTCAATCCCTGGGTAGGGAAGATCCCCTGGAGGAGAAAATGGCAACCCGCTCCAGTATTCTTGCCTGGAGAATCCCATAGACAGAGGAGCCTGGTGAGCTACAGTCCATAGGGTCACAAAGAGTCAGACATGACTTACTGACTAAACAACAACACACATGCAAAGCCTCTCCCGTTATCAACAACTCACACCAGAGTGGTCCATATGTTGCAACACATCACCATCACCCCAAGTCTATAGTTTATATTAAGGTTCACTCTTGGTGTTCTATAGGAGAAGGCGATGGCACCCCACTCTAGTAATCTTGCTTGCAAAATCCCATGGATGGAGGTGCCCGGTAGGCTGCAGTCCAAGGGGTCGCTAAGAGTCGGACATGACTGAGCGACTTCACTTTCACTTTTCACTTTCCTGCATTGGAGAAGGAAATGGCAACCCACTCCAGTGTTCTTGCCTGGAGAATCCCAGGGATGGGGGAGCCTGGTGGGCTGCCATCTGTGAGGTCTCACAGAGTCGGACTGAAGCGTCTTATCAGCAGCAGTAGCATCTTGGTATTCTATATTATATGTGCTGCATACGTGCTCAGTCGCTCAGTCATGTCCGACTCTTTCCTACTTTATGGACTGTAGCCTGCCATGCTCCTCTGTTCATGAGATTACTCCAGGCGAGAATATTGGAGTGAGTTGCCATTTTCCCTTCCAGGGGATATTCCCAATCAAACCTATGTCTCCTGCATTGGCAAGCAGATTCTTTACCACTGAGCCACCTAGGAAGCCCACTCTGTTATATGGATTTGGACAATGTATATTCATTGTACCCATCATTATAGGATCAGAGAGAATATTTACACTGTCCAAAAATTCCTGGTCCTCCACAACTATGCCCTTCACCCTAACACTCCTAATCCCAGCAACCAATGATCTTTTTACTGTCTCCATAGTTTTGTCTTTTTCAGAATGTCAATTAGTTGGAATTTCTAAGAATTTTATTCTTAAAATTGGCCATTTTCTCTCTCTGCTCTGTCTCTCTTTCCCTAAGCACACCAAAGTTTGTCAGTTTTATGGATCTTTTGATTGTTATTTTATTCTTTCTGGTTTATTAACTCTATTATTTTACTTTAATTCTCCTATATTTGCAAAACATACAAATTACTGTTATATAACTTCTTGAGAAGGATGCTTGGTCCATTGATTCTGTCTTTCTTCTTTTCAAATACATGCATTGAAAGACAAAAATTCTTTCTAAGCAAAGATTTTTCTGCAAGTTTTGGTGTGTTATTTTTATTATCATTCAGATTAAAATCTATTCTAGTCTATATTATGACTTTTCCCTTTGACTTTTGAGTTATTTGAAAGTATTTCCCTTAGTTACCAAATATATTGAGGCTTATTTAACTTTATAACTTGTTTTTATAAAAATAATTTGTGGCTAAAGCATTTTCTTTTTATGATATCTAATTTTTGGCCTTAAATAAAAATTGATTAACAACCAGTATCCATGTAACTTTTGTAAATGAGTGTACTTGAAAGAACGCTTGTTTCTGTATTTGTTGGGTGTAACATTTTATATATAATATCCATTCTATCAAGTTTGCTAATTGTTTCTCAAATATTCTATAGCATGGCTGATTTTTGATCCAATTGTATAAACAGTTCTATCTGTAGACCTGCTTTTTTCTGCTAGAGTGCTATAAATTTTCCTTTTTATATATTATTGAATACTAAATAATTTATATAATTTTAGACATATATCTCATCAGTGAATTAAAATTGATATGGACTGTTTACCTTTATCTCTTTTACCTTTAATTATAATATTTCTATCATTAATATAACTCAGAATTTAAGTATTTTGTATGAACTACCTTTTGTTCTCTCTTCTTTTGATAATATCTATCATTTTTTAACAACTCACTAATTCAAACTGTATATCTTTATATTTTTGACATGTTATTCTAGAAGTTATTTTCTGCAATCTGAAAATCCTTGTGTTTTAATTGAAACATTTAATCTATTTGTTGTTGCTGCTGTTCAGTTGCTAAGTTGTCTCTGACTCTTTGTGATCCCATGGTCTGTAGCATGTCAGGCTCCTCTGTCCTCCATTATCTCCTGGAGCTTATTTAAATTCCTGACTATTGAGTTGAGGATGCTATCTAACCATTTGATCCTCTACAGCCCCCTTCTTTTACCTTCAATATTTCCCAGCATCAGGGTTTTTTCCAACTAGTCAGATCTTTGCATAAAGTGGCCAAAGTATTGGAGCTTCAGCTTTAGCATCAGTCCATCCAATGAATATTCAGGACTGATTTCCTTTAGGATTGACTGGATAGATCTCCTTGCCATCCAAGAGACTCTCGAGAGTCTTCTCCAGCACCACAGTGTGAAAGCATCAGTTCTTGGCCCTCAGCCTTCTTTACGGTCCAACTCTCACATCCACACATGCCTACTGGAAAAAGCATAGCTTTGACTAATTAGACCTTTGTGAGCAAAGGAATGTCTCTCCTTTTTAAAATGTTGTCTAGGTTTGTCATAGCTGTCCTTCCAAGGAGCAAGAGCCTTTTGATTTCATGGCTGCAGTCACTGTCCACAGTGATTTTGGAGCCCAAGTAAATAAGATCTGTCACTGCCTCTACTTTTTTTTTTTTTTCCCCCTTCTATGTACCTTGAAGTTATGGGATCAGATGCCATGATCTTGGTTTTTTAATGAGTTTCAAGCCAGCTTTTTCACTTTCCTCTTTTACCCTCATCAAGAAGCTTTTTAGTTCCTCTTTACTTTCTGCCATTAGAGTAGTATCATCTGCATATCTGCATATATATACACATATATTTATATAACTGAATTTAAATATACCATATTTTTCAATCTTCTCTATATATGCCATTTTTCTGTTTTCTTATTTTCCATCTCTCAACTTTTTTGCTTTAAAGCTTTTATTATCCAATCTCTCCCTCTTTTTATTC
This sequence comes from Bos javanicus, assembly GCF_032452875.1. NCBI lineage: Eukaryota > Metazoa > Chordata > Mammalia > Artiodactyla > Bovidae > Bos > Bos javanicus. The sequence goes on along the minus strand of NC_083874.1, from coordinate 76,298,709 downwards.
TAGTTATGAACTCTTTTTTTTAAACTCATGTGCCTAACCTCTATTACTGTAAGCTGTGCTAAACCTTATAAGACATCACTATTTTTGTTTAATGAAATTAATATTCTTACAGATATACCCAGATATTTCCCCCTTCCTGGTATTCTTATTTCTGTGTAATTTCCTAGTGCCTTTGAAGCAAGTTTCCTTCTCCTGAAATAATTTCTTTAGGGTTTTACTGTGCATCTTCCTGTAATAAATTCACTCATTTCTCATTTTTTTCTGAAAACATCTTTATTTTTACTATGTTTCTGAATTAAGTTTTGCTGAGTATAAAATTTGTTGAAATTTGTAGTCTTTCATCATTTAAAGATGGCATTCCAATGTATTCTGGTTTCCATCATTTTTATTAAAAATCCAATTGTTAATCATACTGTTCTTTGGAACATAACATGTCTTTAATCTCTGATGGATTTTAACTCTGGTTCTTTATATTTTTATCTCAGCAGTTTTTAAATATAAAACTGAGTTTCATTTTATTTTTATCATATTGAGGTTTGTAGTGCTCCCTATTCTGTGACTTGATAACGTGATGCCTTTTTCCAGTTTCGTTCAGTTCAGAGCCATCTTCAGATATTACTTCTGCCCCATTTCCTATCCAATTTTCCTTGGATTACAATTTCAGAAAGGTAGGCCTGCTTTCTGTGTGATCTATGTCACATTCCATTATTCTGTAATTTTCATTTTTTGCTTCTCTGTGCTTCATTCTGGACATTTACTTCTAAGATATCCTCTTTGGATTAATTCTCTTTTCAACTGTGTCTGGCATGTGTTGAACTTATCTTACTGGTTTCTTCATTTGAATTTATTGAAATTCTATATTTTTATTTGGTATTTTAAATTTTCCAGTCTTCTGTAAATACTCAATATTTGCTTTGGCTTCTTTTGACAGAGAGAGATCATTATTTCAAGACCTGTGTCTAATAACCTTACCATTTGAAACTTAGTGGGCTTGTTTCTATCTTCTACTGCTTTTTTTACTTCTCTTCATCATGTGTTCTCTACTCCTATTCTTGGTGACTTTTTTACTGTGTACCTTTTGTTTTTTTTTTAATGTTTATAGATAATTTGACTTTTAAGATGATAACATCTTGCTCCAGAGTTTTAATATTTGTTCAGCCTGTCTCCAGAGAGACCAGCAGTAAGATTACCTCAGTTCAATTCCAGATATGAGAGAATAAAAAACTGAGCTGCAGTCACTTCTGGGTACTACATTCAGCTCTTCCATATCCCTATGATGTCATCCTGGACACCTATCCTTTCCCTCTTAGTTCAAAGAAGCTTTCAATTGTTCAACCCTTTATCAACCCATTCCAGAACTGGAAAACATCCATAGGGAAAAACATTCTAGCATGAATCTTCCTTTTGATAGCTACCTATTAATTCTGTTGCTCTCTATAACATCTCTCCATATTCTATTATTCTAGTTGTCCTTGGCAGAAAAACTTTGTCCGAATTATTTACTCTACCTTTACTAGAAACTCCACTGCACTGATTTTGTTTTTTTTCTTTTAGTTTATGACACTGGCATGGCTCAAAACAGAACCATAAGGGAGCCAATAAGAACACGTAGGTGTTACAGAAACTGCAAAGAATGTTGTTGTGGAATTTTTTTTTTTTTTTTAGTTGAGACTAATATCCTCATTGAATCAAACTACTCTTTCCTCAGCCAAAATATCAAAAATAAGAATACAAATAAGATTTCTTGTGAATTTCAAAGTTTTCATATTATTTTCTCTTGCTAAATTTTAAATTAAAAATATGAGATTATAAATCAAAACTGTATTATAAAATATTTATCAAAATTTTGAATTAAAATGTAAAAGCAACCAACTTTAAACACATTTGCATAAAATACATTTGTTAATTCTTTTTTCCTTTTTCATATTGAACTATCCTCAGATGATTTGCATTATAATATTTGAGAGTTTTAGCTTTATACTTGTGTTTCAGGACCAAAAGAGAAGGACATATTTGGAAAATATAAACTTTGGATTTTTTTTTTTTTAATCAAATGATCTTGAAAACCAGTAGGTACTTGCAGAGTAGCAGGAAACTGGGAAGTGAACTGGGAGGCAAAAATAAGTGGAGAAAGAGGCAGAGAAGAGTTCGAGTCAAACTATGATCTTGACACAGAATGCTGCTGCAGCTGAGTCACTTCAGTTGTGTCCAACTCTGTGCGACCCCATAGACGGCAGCCCACTAGGATGCCCCGTCCCTGGGATTCTCCAGGCAAGAACACTGGAGTGGGTTGCCATTTCCTTCTCCAATGCATGAAAGTGAAAAGTGAAAGTGAAGTCGCTCAGTCGTGTCCAACCCTCAGCGACCCCATGGACTGCAGCCCACCAAGCTCCTCCGTCCATGAGATTTTCCAGGCAAGAGTACTGGAGTGGGGTGCCATTGCCTTCTCCATACAGGGGCATAAATGAAAAATGTTTAAAAAATATTCAAGTTAATATATAGTATTTCCACTCTCTGCTGTTTATTATCCACCACCACCAAGTAATTCTACAGTTTACACTGAACCTTGATGGGTTTCCTACAAATTTAGCTCAGTCCTGACTGCCAACCTACTGTCAGAGTCCACAGGTGAAGACGCTGTCCTACAAGACTGCCCCCAGTTCAGAGGCCATCACAAGTTCAGGTTGTTACCTGTTCTTCTGACTGACAGGCTATGAACTGAAGGTTTCTATTGGTCCTTCCTGGGTTCTAATAGCTCTTTAGAGCAGAGGTTTCCAACCTTCTTGGTGCTAGGAACCGGTTTTGTGAAAGACAGGTTTTCTATGGATTGGGTTGTGGGGGTGCTTTCAAGATGATTCAAACCTATGACTTTACTGTGCACTTTATTTCTATTCTTATTACATCAGCTCCACCTCAGATCATCTGGCATGAGATTCCAGAGATTGGGGAGCCCTGGACTAGATTAGCTTACAGAACTCTGGAAACCAGTTTACTAATCAATTTACTGCTTTATTACACAGGATATTCAAGGATATAAGTGAGTAGGCTAATTAAAAGATGCAGGAATAGTTCATTTTATCACTGTTTGCTTTATTGCACTTCACAGATATTGCAGTTTTTACAAATTAAAGGTTTGCAGCAACCCTGCATTGAGTAAGTCTATGGGGCCACTTTTCCAACACGATTTGCTTGCTATGTATCCGTGTCCCATTTTGGTAGTTCTCACAATATTTCACACTTTTCCACTATTGTTATATTTCTTATGGTGATCCGTGATCTTTGATGTTTCTATCATTATTGTTTTGATGTGCGACAATATTGAATAATGTGTTTTAATGACTGCTCTACCAACCAACTGTTGTCCTCTCACTAACCCTAAGACAACAATACTGAAATTAGGACACCTGCAAGGCTTCGTGGGCAGGGAAGGGTAGCACATCTCTCACTTCAAATCAAAAGCTCTCACTTCAAATCATTAAGTTTACTGAGGAAGGCATGTTGAAAGTTGAGATAAGCCAATGTTAGGTCTCTTGTTAGGTCTCTTCACACTTAACCAAGCTGTGAATACAGGAGACAAGTTCCTGAAGGACGCTGACAGTGCTACTCCAGTGAACACATGACTCATAAGAAAGCAAAACAGCCTTATTGCTGACAACAAGAAAGTTTCAGTGATCTGGACAGAAAACCTAACCAGCGACACATCCCATTAAGAAGAAACTTGATCCAAAGAAAGGCCTTTTCTTCAATTCTATGAATGCTGAGAGAAGGGAGGAAGCCACAGAAGAAAAGTTTGAAACTAGCAGAAGTTGGTTAATGGGGGTTAGGAACAGAAGCCACCTCCATAACATAAAAATGCAAAATGAAGCCTCAAGTACTGATATGAAAGCTGCAGCAAGTTATCCAGAAGATCTAACTAAGAAAATTCATGAAAGTGGCTACCCTAAACAACAGATTTTCAATGTAAGCAAAATAACCTTCTACTGGAAGAACACGCCATCTGAGACTTACACATCTAGAGAAGAGACGTCAACACCTGCCTTCAAAACATTAAAGGAGCGGGCTAATTTTCTTGCTAGGCACTAATGCCACTGGTGAATTTAAGTTGAAGCCAATGCTCATGGACCATTCTGAAAATCCCAGCACCCTCAAGAATTATATTAAAAATACTTTGGTTGTGGAGTAACAAAGACAGAATGACTGCACATCTGTTGATAACGTGGTTTATTGAGTAGTTAAAGCTCACTATTGAGACCTACTCTCAGAAAAAAAAAAAATCCAAAATAATAGTGCTCACTGATAATATACCTAATCACCCCAGAGCTTTGATAGATATGTTAAATGAGATTAATTCTGCTTTTATGCCTAATAACACAACATCCATTCTGCAGCCCTTGGATCAAGAATAAATTTGACTTCAAGTCTTATTATTAAAGAAATACATTTCATAAGGCTACTGCTGCCATAGATAATGATTTCTCTTATGGATCTGGGAAAATTCATTAAAAATATTCTGGAAAGGATTCACCATTCCTGATTCCATTAATAACATTTATGATTCATGAGAAGAGGTCAAGTCATCATGAACAGAAATTTGGAAGCAGTTGATTACAACTCTGCTGAAGTTTTGGAGAGGATAAAGACTTCAGGGGTGGAAATAATTGCAGATTTGGTAAAAACAGCAAAAGAACTAGATTTGAAAGAATCTGCATATATGACTTGAATTCCTGAAGTCTCATGATGAAACTTTAATAGATAAGGGGTTGCTTCTTATGAATGAGCAAAGAAAATGGTTTCTTGAGATGGACTCTATCCCTGATGATATGCTGTGAAATTTGTTGAAAACAAAGTATTTAGCCTATTATATTAACTTAATTGATAAGTTAAGGCAGCAACCCTTTGAGAGGACTAACTCAAAATTTTCAAGAAGTTCTACTGTGGATAAAAGTTATGGGATGGGGAATGAGGTGGGAGGGGGGGTTCAGGATGGGGAACACATGTACACCCATGGCTGATTCATGTCAATGTATAGCAAAAACCACTACAATATTGTAAAGTAATTAGCTTCCAATTAAAGTAAATAAATTTTTTAAAAAGTTATCAAATAGCACTGCATGCCACAGAGAAACTATTTACAAAGGGAAGAGTCAATAGACACAGCAAACTTCATTTCTGTCTTATTTTACAAAACTGCCACAGCTACCCCAACCTTCAGCAACCACCCTGATCAGTCAGTGGCCATAACATCAAGGCAAGACCCTCCACTAGCAAAAAGATTCCAACTCACTAAATGTTCAGATGATGGTTAGCATTTTTTTAGTGATAAAGATTTTTTACTAAGTATCCACATTATTTTTTTTAGAAATACTGTTATTGAACACTTAATAGACTATTAGTACAAGGTAAATATACCTTTTATATTCATTGAGAAACCAAAAAATCGTGTGACTCACTGTATTGAGAGATTCGCTTTATTGCAGTGGTCTGGAAGCAAATGTGCAGTATCTCAGGGATATGTCTGTGCATGGTGCAAGGTCTGGAAGGGTCTTGAATACTAGAGCTTCTGTTCCAGTCTTTAGATTCATTCTGGTTCAGCAACCAAAGTTCAGGAAGCACATCAAAGCCTGTCCTTTAAAGTTTTTATGAAGTCGTCATTACAGGGGCAGGTATCAGTAAATCATCCTTGAACTCAATGTCCAAGGCTTCTTCCTTTCCTGGATCATTTTTCCTGGCAACCAGCTCCTCCTTAAGGGTTTTCCAAAAGTTACCTCATTAACATAACCTCAGTATTGGTTGAAAGGGACATGTTATGAATCACAAAAGGTATTCTTTTCACCCTTATTACTCTATCATTTATATTCCAAGGTTTTAGGATCTCTGGTGATAGAAAAGGACTAAGACCAAATATGTATTTCTTTTTTTAAAAGTATTTATTATAAATCATAGTGTCACAAATGCAAAAACAAAAACAATTTGTGAAAGCTAGAAAATGGCATTAAAAATAACTTAAAAGTAAACTCATCTAATGTTTGTCTTCTTATCTTGTAGACAACCCATCCACTCTAAATATCTGATTTGATTTTATTAACGTATGTGTATGTAAACTTTGATCTATCAAGAAAGGATTTATGTTTATTTCCAAGTATCAGATATTTCAATGACAGCATAGGTCTGTGAGGATACTTGAAGTTTATGAATTCCATCAATATAAGCAGATTAAAGGCAAGTAAGTGTCACAAATGGTAGGAATAATGTTTAAGAAGGAAAATTATTCTTTTCAATTATTTATTTATTTTTGCATGTAAGTTCTATCCTTTTTGTTTACTCAGTAAAGCTGCCTGTTACCCAGTAAGAGACCAGAAACAAACTCTTAGAATTACCTTAAGTTCCTACTGAAAATGAAGATTCCACGGAAAGCCTATCCTACAACTGTTAATAGCATACAACCCAGAATTCCCTTTATAACATGCTCTCAAGATGATTGTTTACCACTGAAGTTTTCAAATCATACTAGTAAAGCCTTAAGGACCCTCTCCATCACCAGTAAAATCCACTGATGAATTCTATAGTGAAGATTGCTGCTGATTACTATCTGAAGCCCATGAAACAAAAGCAAGACATCCTAATAATACTTTGCCTTAGATATTAACCACATCCTTGGGGTTGTGATTGGCTGAGCATGAAGAACATGGAAACAAAATCTTTTGTTTACTTCTAAAATTGACGGCAACAGTTTGAACTGGACATGGAACAATGAACTGGTTCAAAATTGGGAAATGAGAACGTCAAGGATGTATGTTGTCTCCCTGCTTATTTACTTCTATGTAGAGTACATCATGTGAAATGCCAGGCTGGATGAAGCACTAGCCAGAATAAAAATTGCAGGGAGAAATATCAGTAACCTTAGATATGCAGGTGACACCACGGTTATGGCTGAAAACAAAGAGGAACGAAAGAGCCTCTTGGTGAAGCTAAAAGAGGAGAGTGAAAAAGCTGGCTTAAGACTCAACATTCAAAAAATGAAGATCATGGCATCCAGTCCCATCATTTCCTGGCAAATAGACAGATAGATGGGGAAACAATGGAAACAAGGACAGATTTTTTTCCTTGGACTCCAAAAACACTGCAGATGGTGACTGTAGCCATGAAATTAAAAGATGCTTGCTCCTTGGAAGAAAAGCTGTGACAAACCTAGAAAGCATATTAAAAGCAGAGACATTGCTTTACCAAAAAAGGTCTGCTTGGTCAAACTATGGTTTCTGCAATAGTCATGTATGGATGTGAGAGTAGGACCATAAAGAAAGCTGAGCACTGAAAAACTGATGCTTTTGAACTGCGGTGTTGGAGAAGACTCTTAAGAGTCCCTTTGACAGCAAGAAAATCAGATCAGTCAATCCTAAAGGAAATCAGTCCTGAGTATTTATTAGAAGGACTGATGCTGAGGCTGAAGCTCCAACAGGTGGACTTTGGCCACCTGTTGCAAAGAGCTGACTCATTGGAAAAGACCCTGATGCTGGGAAAGATCAAAGGCAGGAGAAGAAGGGGATGACAGAAGATGAGATGGTTGGATGGCATCACTGACTCAATGGACATGAGTTTGAGCAAGCTCCAGAAGATGGTGATGGACAGGGAAGCTTGGTGTGCTGCAGTCCATGGGGTCACAAAGAGTTGGGCATGAATGAGTGACTGAACAACAAGATGACTCAGTTCTAGGTTCCTGAGGTTGAAACATAATAATTTCTTTAACAGATAAATAGATATAATAGATTATAGATAGATATACTCCTTTCACATTACTCAACTATTTAAATAGAATGTCTCTATTTTCCCTTCTAAAAAGTGACATCACGTAACACATCATTATACGAGATAGGTTTCTAAACTATTGCATAATTACTTAATTTAAATTGTACCCTGAATAATACTTAGCAAACAAGGTCTTCACTTTTTGGGATAGGTTTATTTTGTTTAAAAAGACAAAAGTTTAAACTATTAAAGCAATTCTTTTGACCAGCTTCACCTATAATCCAGCCTCCTGTGTAGTTTATGATTCTCATATTGCTCAATATTTTTATCATAAAGGCAGCACATATAGCGTGTGCACATATCATCCATAGGCAAAAGTACATGAAGCCCAAAAAAGAACTGAGTAATCAGAGATGACAAATGTAAAGCATAATTCAAAAGACAAAGTATTAACACATGAGCTATTTGAATAACATTTTAAATAACATCTGAAGTATAATATTGATGCATGACTAAATAGTATTTTAGTGCTTGTAATTGGGAACCAAACAAACATGAGTTGAATTCTGGCTTTGCAAAGTGATTTGGGAAAGTGACTTACTTTCTGAGGAAACCCTAGAGCTCTCAGCAAAAAAAAAAAAAAAAAAAGTAGGATAAGATGCTATTTATTTCCCAGTAGGTACTGAGGTCCAGCAGAGTATTCATTACATAAAGGCAAAAACTTTTCTGTCTTTTTCATTGCTATATTGCAAGCACCTACAACAATATCTAGGGTACGGCAGGCAGTCAACAAATAATTAATTAATGGATGAAATAACTCAATATGCAAGACGTTTAGTGCACTATGTAGCAATATTAGTAAGAACTAAATAAGTCATAGTTATCATTATTGTTATTGCTATGGGTTTAAAGATCCTTATAATAATATATTGATCATTTAATAAAACCATCTGTGTTTATTCTCTATATATTTCTAACACATTCCAAATAGTTAACTTAATAATAAAAGTGAAAAGGGAAGTTGCTCAGTTGTGTCCGACTCTTTGCTATCCCATGGACTATAGCCAACCAGACTCCTCCATCCATGGAATTTTCCAGACAAGAGTACTGGAGTGCGTTGCCATTTCCTTCTCCAGGGGATCTTTCTGACCCAGGGATTGAACCTGAGTCTCCCACATTGCAAGCAGACACTTTACCATCTGAGCCGCCCTGGGAAGTGAAAAATATTTAGGCTGATGTAGAGAAATGATACAGAAATTAATCTTTTTGGACTCACATCTCTCTAGAGGAAATTGCAATTTACTTTGCATGAACCTTGTATAATCAGAGACTGAGAAGTTTATTAAACATTTGGATATTTCTAAGTTATCAAGAAACATTTAAGGATATACCTTATATTCATATTATTACCATGAGAAATCTAAAAAGGAAAATAAAGAAAATTTTCAGATATAAAGGTTCATTGGAGTTGTTTCATAACAGAATGCACAGATCTGTATTAAAATGGAAAACTATAAAGATATCATCAGTCATATTGGCCTTAAGAAGTAAGTCACAAGCCAGCACAAATTCTGCCTCTGTCCCAAGATTCATGTTTCCTCTATGCACATTTTATATGTCTGATATTATAACACTAAAACATGCAAAAATTATGTATTACTATCTATAGTATTAAAATATCTACATCAAAAAACCCCTCAGCAACACATGTGCTTTGCATTGAGAACCTTGCAAATTTAGAGAACTGAAAGATAAAGATAGATGCATATGAATCTAGCACTGTGGTTAGGAGATTTACATAGGAACCATATATTTTGAACTCAAATGTTGAGATTTTCTCTTATTAGCTGTGTGATTTTGCACAATTTAAACTCTAAAGCCTTAGTTTCTCTATTAAAAGTATATTCCTAAAATAAGAACCTGATAAAAGCCAAATTTACTTTTTATATAAATTCAAGACAATGCACAACTGTACATACATATTCAAGATTAGGAAATTAAAATTAATTGCAAGATTATCGTGGAATGAATCTAGCTGATAAAGTCTTCTTATATACACTATTAGGAAATACAAGTATCTTCTAGGACTATATAAACTATCAATTCCCATAAAAATTCCCAGAAAGGCAAGTAAAATAGAAAAGGCAAAAGGAAAAGATCTACTACATGTTGCCCATGAGAACTCAGCAACTTTTGTAAGCCTTTTGTACTACCAATAATGCTTATTTTATCACAATAAAAAATGAAAATTTATTTCCCAGAAGGACATTTAAGTACAAGATATTAATTGCATGTTATTTTAGTTATTTTTTTTGCAATATCCTTGGATTATACAGAATGAAATATACTAAAACTTCAAGATTTATTAATAGATAAGTTCAAATTATGGGCTGGTCTATTTTTTCTTTCAAATGCGATGTAAAATCCATTCCACAGGTTCAACTTATTTCCACTAAAAAATATCCAAGCTAGTTTTAATTAAACTATACTGTTTTTCATATGTCAGGTCAATTCCTTTCTAACTTGTTTGAATGGTCACTGTCTGTTTAATAACAGCATTAGAAATGAATAGAGACAGCTTTGTTTCTTGGTATATAATCATTATTAAATTATTTACTACTAAATATAAAGACTAGGCTTCTAATAACATCATTCACCAGTCTAAACCACACAATGCTCTTCAACTAATCATCAACTATTTAAATAGCTCCCATTTCTGCATAAATTACTAATGCTAAAATTGAGACATTTGTCATGGATATTATCATACAGAATTTTTACCTAACTTTACTTTTCCTACCTAACTTTTACTCTGCTTATCTTGACAAAACAAACAAAATATATTTTGGTTTCTAGTGGAGTAGTGTGAGTGAGAAAGACTAAGAGAAGCTTCATGTTTCTGGATAAGAAATCTTTATCACAAGTAACTTAAATACATGGGCAAAATTTCATTCAAATCATAGTCCTGCTCCAATCCACTTCCCATTCAGATTATTACACAATTTTAACTTCACCAATCTAAATGTAAAATATTCCAGAACAAGCCAGATCTTTTCACAGCTCCTTGACATTGTTTCAGCACCTTCATCTATATATTAATTCTCTACTGTCAAATAAGAATATATTTCTAAGATTCTAGTGGGTTTTACTTAATTTTACAAATGAGTTTATATTTTATAAATTTAAAGATCAGACACATTATCCTTTTGTGTCATTCAATGCATCTGCCCCCATCTTCTTAGAACTTAATTCTATAATAGACTTTCATTTATTTTTATCACTCATTCACCAATAATAGTCTATATGCTTATGGTATTGGAGAAAGAGTACAGTGTGGTGAGGCACTCCAGCTTCAGTGTCAAACTCAAGTTCAACCACAAGTTCTACTTGGTGAAACTGTTTCTCCTTAGTCGTGTTCCTTGATATCTCTACGTCTCAGTTATTTCTTCTGTAAAGTATAACAAATAGAAGGCAAAATTTAGCCATGTTATATATTGTGTAATAGGTTCCTTAAAAGATTATGAAGAGATATAAATGAAATAATGGGGACAAAGCACTAGGAAAGTGTCTGGAAAGAATGAGCTTTCAATGTCGTTGCCACTATTACTACAGTGTTGCTGCTATTTCAGCATATCTGGCGTGTTTTACAATACTGTCTTTTCCTACTGCTTTAAATGTGTCAGTGAATCAAAAGTCAGTTCTTGTGTATGTAAGGTTAACAACAATCCAACCTAATATGGAGTGGCCCCCAACATTATAATCAGTTTTTCTCCTTTGTGCCTCTCACAATAGCATTCTCATTTTTGAACTCTCTTTCCTCATGCTGTTTTTCAACTTGTAATTTTTTCCTACCACTTGTTGTTAATGAATTTAAGGAAAAGAAAGGGCATGAATAGAGGCGTCCATGGAGGACACTGTCCTTGGTAAACAATATGGATTCATAGGTGATTCATATGGGATAGAGGAGAATATAACTTAAAGAGATACAGCAAATACTAGAGTTGAAGAAGATACTGCAGAAACCAAATTATAAAATAAAGGTGTTGAGAGCTTAGACAAAGTTCATGGCAATCAAAGTGGAAAAATAAAGAATCTAAGAATCGTTGCTAGTAAAGAATTCATAAAATTAGAGGCTGATTATCTATATAGCTCATTAAAATATGAATACATTTTAAAATAAGAAATATAAGCATGAAGTACACAAGAGTTAGCAAAAACAACAATCAACTAAGAAACATCTGTGTCCTCTAGATATGCTCATTTTAAAATCTGGGTAATGTGTGTGTAAGTGTGTATATTTATATGTGTATGTCTGTGTTTGTATGTCTGTGTGAGTGTTGACAGGGGAGAAAAAGGAATGTGCCAAATGAACACATTTGTGACACTGCATTAAAAATGCTTCAGAAGAGTAAAGTGAGCTGAACCTGTGTTGCTGGGACTCAATATAGTTTCCAACAACAGTTTATTAGGTATTTACTATGTGCCAGGCACTGGTAAAGACTGCTTATACAACACTAAACAAAATAAAATATGTGACTACCTTCATTGTCCTCTATTTTGCAAGGGGAGGCAACTGGGGAAGGTAAGACAATAAACAAATAATATAAACTTGGTTATGAGTATTCATTATATGTGGATATTATTGTAGATTGACTTTTATAGCAGAGAATGGGGTCTGTGTGTATCTATTGTAAGTCTACTACATAATAACATGTGTATGTTTACAGTAAATTAGCAGTGGTGATCAAATTTAACCTGAAATTCAGACTGTACAACTTTACATTACTATACACTACATACAAGAAAATTAAAGAATAACAATATTGTTATCGAAAGTAGTATTGATAGCAGCATCAACACTCTAAAATGTATTTTTAGGTCTCAAGAATAAGATGCAAACTGCACTCATTATTAAGGGCCAGATATATTATATGTGCCATATATTTATTGCCATATTTAACCTTTAAAACAGCCTTATAAGTTTCATAATATTATTCTTCATATGTGATTATATTCTATGACATTTCATTATGGACAAAACTTTTGAGGTAAATGCCTTATTTTTTTCTGAACAATGAAAAAAAGTGACTATACAAATGAAAGAAATTATTACAATTTTCAGATCATGACATTTTCAACATTAGCTTTTATATAAAATTTATATTTTGACAGTAGATTATTAAAACCCTATGAGAAAAGATGGTGTTGCCAGAAAAGAAGCCCCAGTTACCTCTACTTTCTATACTCACACCTCTCTTTCAGAGATTTCCAATCATGTATAGACTTGGTGGGATGGAGTTAATTCCTACCAACAGAAAAAACACCAAATCCTCCTTCTCCCCAGTACATGGAAGAAACAAACTGCCTCAAGCTCAGTTAGACAAACTCTTTCTTGACAAATTTTGAGAGTGATATAATCTTAAGAGTGAAAATTTGAGAACACAACATAAGGACATGAGGTCACATTTACTGGACCAAAAGGCAGCTTCTGGAGGACTAGACTGTCTAGGGAATGAGATCTATCCTGCTTCTTTCTGTATTTTCTATTATTTTCTAAGCTGGGCTCCAACTTTAGGCTAACGATGACTCAGTTCAGTTCAGTTCAGTCGCTCAGTCATGTCCGACTCTTTGCGACCCCATGAATTGCAGCATGCCAGGCCTCCCTGTCCATCACCAACTCCTGGAGTTCACTCAGACTCACGTCCATCGAGTCAGTGATGCCATCCAGCCATCTCATCCTCTGTCGTCCCCTTCTCCTCCTGCCCCCAATCCCTCCCAGCATCAGAGTCTTTTCCAATGAGTCAACTCTTCGCATGAGGTGGCCAAAGTACTGGAGTTTCAGCTTTAGCATCATTCCTTCCAAAGAACACCCAGGGCTGATCTACTTTAGAATGGACTGGTTGCAGTCCAAGGGACTCTCAAGAGTCTTCTCCAACACCACACTTCAAAAGCATCGATTCTTCAGCACTCAGCCCTCTTCACAGTCCAACTCTCACATCCATACATGACCACAGGAAAAACCATAGCCTTGACTAGACGGACCTTTGTTGGCAAAGTAATGTCTCTGCTTTTCAATATGCTATCTAGGTTGGTCATAACTTTCCTTCCAAGGAGTAAGCGTCTTTTAATTTCATGGCTGCAGTCACCATCTGCAGTGATTTTGGAGCCCCCCAAAATAAAGTCTGACACTGTTTCTACTGTTTCCCCATCTATTTCCCATGAAGTGATGGGGCCAGATGCCATGATATTCATTTTCTGAATGTTGAGCTTTAGGCAAACTTTTTCACTCTCCAATTTCACTTTCATCAAGAGGCTTTTGAGTTCCTCTTCACCTTCTGCCATAAGGGTGGTATCATCTGCATATCTGAGGTTATTGATATTTCTCCCAGCAATCTTGATTCCAGCTTGTGTTTCTTCCAGCCCAGCGTTTCTCATGATGTACTCTGCATATAAGTTAAATAAGCAGGGTGACAATATACAGCCTTGATGAACTCCTTTTCCTATTTGGAACCAGTCTGTGGTTCCATGTCTAGTTCTAACTGTTGCTTCCTGACCTGAATACAGATTTCTCAAGAGGCAGGTCAGGTGGTCTGGTATTCCCATCTCTTTCAGAATTTTCCACAGTTTCTTGTGATCCACACAGTCAAAGGCTTTGGCATAGTCAATAAAGCAGAAATAGATGTTTATCTGGAACTCTCTTGCTTTTTCCATGATCCAGCAGATGTTGGCAATTTGATCTCTGGTTCCTCTGCCTTTTCTAAAACCAGCTTGAACATCAGGAAGTTCACGGATCACGTATTGCTGAAGCCTGGCTTGGAGAATTTTGAGCATTATTTTACTAGCGTGTGAGATGAGTGCAATTGTGCGGTAGTTTGAGCATTCTTTGGCATTGCCTTTCTTTGGGATGACTTAATTAGACTAAATTCAACTGGCCCATTATGAAACATAATTAAGGATATATGAGATTAACTGATAATATCATCACAGATTCACCCTTTAAATGGCTACATACTGTATCAACTTTCTATTTATATTTAAGATAAATAATATTTTATTGTGTAAGTACAATCTTCCTCTTAATATTACTTAGGATAAAAATTCCATATTTATTTCCAGGTACTACTGCTATTTGCTATTTGATTGCCATACTCCATTTTGAGTTATAGGAACAAATCAGAAAAAAAAAAAAAACACCAGAAATCAGGAAAAAGCATTCTTAAAAATGTAAACCATGCACATGTATGACACTGATATTTCTTTTACAACAGCATCCCTAATGTCAGCATTCTTCTCCAGTATGTACTTTTCTTGAGAATATAGAGCAATACAGCTAAGTTATAGTGAAGGGCAGGGAAGCCTGCAATGCTGCTGTCCATGGGGTCTCAAAGAGTAGAACACCGCTTAGCGACTGAACAACAACAACAGATAAGCTACAACCTAAAAAGAATCATCAATCTTCTCAAAACCTCTATTTGGAAACCTAATATATCAGTATTTTAAGTTGCCTTCTAGTATTTTCCTATTACTGTTCCATAGCTCTTTCAAAGCATTTGTTTTACTAATTTTGGCTAGAGTTTGGTTGTTAATTGATTTTCCCCATACTGTTTCAAAATTTTTTCATTTGGGTTCATATTAGACAGAGGCTAAGGCCCTGTGAGAATCAATATCTAATACATTTCTGAATGTAGTTCACAGTATTTTTATCTTGAATTAAAACAACTTGAAGTGTTCACAGTACCACCTTTAATCAAGTGTAACTATAAACTACAAAGAATTGAAAATGAAATGAGTATAAGACATTTCACACCCCAAGCAGTCAGATGATAATAAATTTCCACCTGTTAACATATTAATAATAGTGTTAAAGAGCACAATGTGCCTGAGGTATTACAAGTCTGTGCAATTTTCCATGTGTCAAGAAATGGTTTGCTTGTTAGCAACTGGTTAGAGTATCAAAGCAGAGTGAATTCCATGGGGAAACTGATTGCGTAATAAGGAAATGGGGGAAACCTTCATTTTCTTGAATCATTTCAAATAACCCGTGAAAAGCACAGGATAATACAGCAAGGACTGGCCTCTGGAGGGTATTAGATGACCTACAGTAATAGATCATTTCCATCCTTAATGTCTGTGATTAATATGTCATAATTTTGAATGGTGTATTCAGGAAGAAGAGAGCCACTGAATACTAATACAAAGAGACAAGCCATAGCACAGAGAAGGGGCATCCAATACTAGTGTCTGAAATAATAAGGCTAGGAAGAGCATATGGAGAGATCTTCTCTTCATAAGAGATTGGTTAAACTATGCTTCTAAGATTATTCTATTTTCTTCTTATGTGTTTTTCTCTGCTTATTAGCTTTAAATATGTTTTAGCACTAAGCTCAAAATGTGACTATAAAAAAATAAAGCAGGTCCAACAGAACATGATACAGTTTACCTACAATTTTTAAAACTAATATTAAATGTTAAAGGTCAAAGAAAAAAATCAAAGTGTAACAATATTACCATTAAGCTCTTTTATTGTTGGAAAGATGAAAATAAATGTTTATGAAATGGAAACATTCTACATTAATGTGAGGAACAAGTATTCCTTTTTGTTTATTTGCTTTTATACATTTATTGATGAATAAACCCTACTTTAAAAAAAATCAAGATGATTTTGTTCAGCATATTGTAAAACATTTGGACTTCTCATAATCTGCCAGCATATTTCCCAGACTATATCACACATTTTTTCCTTCAATGAGATAACCCCAAGAATAATACCAATCCCAACTAGTCCATAACTAAAAATTGTTAATTTATTGGTTGACTGCTCATTGATTATTCATTTGGGCTATTATCTATATCTAATTAATATAAAAGAGAATGTTTAATGTTGAATGGAAAATGGAGCTAGCTATTGAATTTTAGGTAACTTTTTACATTTTATATTCCAGAATAATATGAAAACCATGTAAGATCATGACAGAAATCAAATAATGTAATAAGACAAACTAGCACAATAAACAGTAAAGAAATTGTTATTAAAATAATCAAGGTTTCCCTAAAAAAGAGAGGTGGCCTTAACGACCACTTATTGTGCAGCAAGACTGAACCTATATTTCAAGCAACTATAAACAGTATTCATATAAAGCCAGCTATAGAAAAAAGAATATATACATATATTTCTATATATAAGATTTATATACATATATATATATATGTGTGTGTTTATGTATATATGTGTATAGGTATGTATGTATGTATATCTTCCTTGGTAGCTCAGATTATAATAAATCTGCTTGCAATGTGGGAGATCCAGGTTCAATCCCTGGATTGGAAAGATCCTTGGAAAAGGGAATGGCTACCCACTCCAATATTCTTGACTGGCAGGCTACAGGCCACGGGGTCATAAAGAGTTGGACATGACTGAGTGACTATCACTTTGACTTTTCATATATGTGTGTGTGTGTGTGTGTGTGTGTGTGTGCCTTCTCAAATGGTGTTCTGTGGGATAGGGGTGAATAGCACTATTTGAAGCAAAAACTGTCCCATATGGAAATATGCATGAGAAGTGCAGCTTGTATTCTTTCTTTTAAAACTGTACAGTGATGTAGGTTACCATATTAAAGGCTCAACTGATTCAACACAGGTCGAAATGAGGTCCTCTTTTTGAAGATGTCTATCAAAAATTTTTCTAACAATATTTCTTTAAACAAATCTGAAGAGCTCAATCTAATCAATTACAGAATTGAAGACGGTTTTTAAGAGTTAGAAAAATTAATAATTTTCCATACCTAAGAGAAAGATCAATAGAAAATAATTTGAGTAAAACAGAGTGTTTGAAATATTTTTGGTCTTTATGTTCTTTGAAGAGCCTGTTATTCTTTCCAAAAGTCCAACATAAAATCCTTTAGCTTATCCTACAAGAAGCTTGTACTATATAAACTACTATATCTCCTAAAAAATGTTAGCAAGACACACACATATATATGCATATATATATATATATATATATCATTGCTTTTTTTTACTTTATTATAAAAAGCTGAAAAGTATTGTCAAAAGATTGCATAGAACATAGATTAAACATATCATTCAAACCATCTGAAACTAAAAGAAAAAAAAGATTCAAATCAATTTCTCTCCTAAAATATTTTTCCCCAGATAAACAGCCCCTGGCAAAGATAATTTTAAACAATTGCAGTATTTGTAGCTATTGCAAACACATTTGGCCTAAACCAGAGTAATAACCTATAACTGGTGTCTGCAATTTATTCTCTATACCAAACTGAAATGCATTTGAAATGTCACTCAGATCATAATGTTCCCTTCCTATTTATATATATAGAGACTATAATTCAAAGTTGTTGCCATGTCACAAAAAGGCCCTTTTAGTAAACTAGTCCTTGTCTACTTTTGCACTATATATCTTACCATTTCCCCACCTTGCTTTTTAGGATTCACCAGCACTGGCCTTATAATTGTTCTCATAATGACTACTTTATGGCTCTTGCCCCCATTGTTCATTCTGCCTGAAAAGTTCTTTTTCTAGACCTTGATATAGTCCATTTCTAGAACAGAATTCAGCTCATGTAATTGTCATATCTCAAAGAGAACTTTATTAACCACAGTATCTAAATAAGTATACCTGCAGGCACAGTCATTGTACATAATTTTATTTTATCATAGAGATTATTGCTATCTGAAGTCATCTCATTCTTTTTTCTCCTCTCTCCATCAGAATATAAACTCTGAAAAGAAGTAACTGCTCTGACTTCACAACTTCATCTCTAAAACCTAGAGAAAATCACCTGAACTATAAAATATACTCAATAAATATTTGGGGGATTAGTGGCAATCCTAGTGGCAATGTAGTTTAAATCATCATAAAAATGTAAATTTGATTAAATTTTGACTCCTACAAGGCATATAATTAGACAGCAATCTAAAGTAAAGGCATTTTCATTGATATTATATCCCTAAGGTGTATGCATGCGTGCATGTGTGCCAAGTCGCTTCAGTCGTGTCGCACTCTTTGCAACCCTATGGACCGCAGCCCGCCAGGACCCTCTGCTCATGGGATTCTCTAGGCAAGAATACTAGAGTTCTTTGGCATGGCTCCTCCAGGAAACCTTCCTGTCCCAGGGATCAAACCCACCTCTCTTAAGTCTCCTGCTTTGACAAGTGGGATCTTTACCACTAGCTCCACCTGGGAAGCCCCTAAGGTGCAAAGTTAACTCAAAAACGTAATTTTACTTTTTGTTTAAATTATGTATGCCTTCCCCTCACAGATGTTCATTTAATTTGATGAACATAATAAAAACTCATACTTCTCTTAATCAATTTTATTTCTAAGATTTGTTTTTTGTTAATGAAATATAATTCAACTAATGAAGCATGTGACTCCTAAGAATTTGCTTTAGAAATCAAACTCTGTATTCTATAAATGTATTAGAACAGATCAGATGGATATATATTAACCATGTATGAACAAATACTAGGCCAACATTCTCCAAGCCAGGCTTCAACAGTATGTGAACTGTGAACTTCCAGATGTTCAAGCTGGATTTAGAAAAGGTAGAGGGACGAGAGATCAAATTGCTAACATCTGCTGGATCATCGAAAAAGCAAGAGAGTTTCAGAAAAACATCTATTTCTGCTTTATTGACTATGCCAAAGCCTTTGACTGTGTGGATCACAATAAACTGTGGAAAATTCTGAAAGAGATGGGAATACCAGACCACTGACCTGCCTCTTGAGAAATCTGTATGCAGATCAGGAAGCAACAGTTAGAACTGAACATGGAACAACAGACCAGTTGCAAATAGGGAAAGGAGTATGTCAAGGCTGTATATTGTCACCTTGCTTATTTAACTTATATGCAGAGTACATCATGAGAAATGCTGGGCTGGATGAAGCACAAGCTGGAATCAAGATTGCCAGGAGAAATATCAATAACCTCAGATACACAGATGACACCACCTTTATGGCAAAATGTGAAGAACTAAAGAACTAAAGCCTCTTGAAAGTGAAAGGGGAGACTGAAAAAGTTGGCTTAAAACTCAACATTCAGAAAACTAAGATCATGGCATCTGGTCCCATCACTTCTTGGGAAATAGAAGGGGAAACAGTGGAAACAGTGTCAGACTTTATTTTTGGGGGTCCAAAATCACTGCAGATGGTGACTGCAGCCATGAAATTAAAAGACACTTACTCCTTGGAAGGAAAGTTATGACCAACTTAGATAGCATATTAAAAGGACCTTTGCCAACAAAGGTCCATCTAGTCAAAGCTATGGTTTTTCCAGTGGTCATATATGGATGTGAGAGTTGGACTGTGAAGAAAGCTGAGTGCCGAAGAATTGATGCTTTTGAACTGTGGTATTGAAGAAGGCTCCTGAGAGTCCCTTGGACTGCAAGGCGATCCAACCAGTCCATCCTAAAGGCAATCAGTCCTGAATATTGATTGGAAGGACAGCTGCTGAAGCTGAAACTCCAATACTCTGGCCACCTGATGAGAAGATCTGTCTCATTTGAAAAGATCCTGATGCTGGGAAAGATTGAAGGTGGGAGGAGAAAGGGATGACAGAGAATGAGATGGTTGGAGGTCATCACCCACTCAATGGACAGGAGTCTGAGAAAACTCTGGGAGTTGGTGATGGACAGGGAGGCCTGGAGTGCTGCAGTCCACGGGGTCACAAAGAGCTGGACACGACTGATCAACTGAACTGAAATGAACTGAAACAGTAGGCCTTCTTGATTCATAGGAAAATATTAAGTTGTGTCCATGGCAATCTAGCAAACCCTCACCGCATAGGACTGCCAACAATGTATTTTGTATATTTAATATTTTTATAATTTAGAATTACAAAATGATCTCTGAATATCAAATTCTAATTATAAAACAGTTCTATCTTAATCTGGAATAAAGCTATTTCATACCAGTGCCAGCCAATGGAACATTCTGTGTGGTGGAACAGCCTAATTTTCAAAAGAAGGGAGTTGTGAATTGCATTAGAAATAAACAAAAAGGCCATTAACTGATTCTTGAACATGTTAAAATATTAGATGCCATAAATGAAATTTTTGTTTTGATTTTCAGAATATTATAAGCAAATTACTATAGAAATATCTTTCATTTGATGTTCTTCCTATTGTAGCAAACATGTGTGATTCAAAATAATTATTACCAAATGACATCTAAAGGAAGAAAATAATATTCTGTGAGGGAACTTAGATTTTAGAAAACTCCTTATATTATTTTTTATAGGTGATGGCAATATAATGAATTCCAATAGATTTGTTTATTTCTCCTCAAATAGAAAAAGACTGCACTATGCCATATATGATCTTTTTATGAAACTGGCCATCTGTGAGTGGTAATCATGAAACAGTTTGATGCTATCATCCATTATATTTTTGATAAACTTATAATAAATCAAGTTAATTAGGTTTGACATTCTCTACCACATCTTCAAAAGAAGATGCTCTCATCTAAGAATTGGATATTGATCGTTCTTTAAATACAGACAAATAGCCTGTGTAGCTACTGTAGCCATAGTATATACACTTCTAAAATTCAGGCAAAAATACAACTGTACCTACTGTTTTTCAGCAAAAATGTAATTTTATTAATGTTACACTGATCTATTTTCATGATGGTTTGGGAGATGAAAACATATTGTAAAATGGAATATCAATAAAGTTACTGCCACCATTGTTTTATAAATTATTTTTAAAAATCTAATAGAAATACTATTTTAGAATATTAAGTACAGCTTATTTTCAACATATTCATTTTTAAAACCAAAACACAATTTAGCAGTAAACACTCTATTTGAAAGATAATGTAGTTTCTTAAAATTAAAGAATTCATGCAAATATATATAATTAAGTCTAAATCATACCTCAGTGTCTATCTTTCTTTTCCCCAGATGACACAGATTAAACTCAAGGTATGTTTCCAGAAGGTGCAAATGTGTTTGTCCAAAAAAATTTTCTAAATATGAGGTATGAAATCTCAAATCAAAGTAATAATCTTTGAAGTACTTGTATTTTGTATCCCTTTGGTACTTGGTCTTACAGCAGAAGATTATGTATACATACATATAATAAATATGAGTATATAGATATATATATATGTTTTTAAATTAAGACAATTATTGGCAAAATACCCTTTACACAGTTAATTTATCAAGTAGTCTTTGTGAAATGGAGCTGACTTTATCATTTCTGTCCACCTACGTATTATAACCTTTCCAAACTTATCCCTGAGTCCAAGTTACTTTTTAGACTTTATTTTGTAAAATAATACAATAGAGGAAAGTTTATAAAATATAAATGATTAGCTTAGCACATAATTATAAAGAGATTGGTCATGTAATTATCACAGTAAAGATGCCTGCGGTCCAGAAGTGCCTTACCTTCCCTATTACACCTCTTACCAATTGAACCTTTTTTTTTTTTTTTTTGATTTTAAAATAAAATTTTATTTTTATTTTTTTAATTTTATTTTATTTTTAAACTTTACATAATTGTATTAGTTTTGCCAAATATCAAAATGAATCCGCCACAAGTATACATGTGTTCCCCATCCTGAACCCTCCTCCCTCCTCCCTCCTCCCTCCCCATACAATCCCTCTGGGTCGTCCCAGTGCACTAGCCCCAAGCATCCAATTGAACCTTTAAATCCACTTTCACTTTTATCTTAATTCCTCTTTTTCAGTTTTACTAGCTGGTTATGCATACTTCAAACGTTGTTTAACTGTGTTTTCAACTCTATAGTTTTTTTATGATTCATTTCTATATTGCATGGAACTATAATTAATTAATTCTAACTACAATAGAGTATGCTGTGGATATAATATATAATATTTTATTAAGAAAATTTGCTAAAGCATTTTAACTTTAATAATATGCTTGTTCAGTTCAGTTCAGTCGCTCAGTCATGTCTGACTCTTTGCCACCCCATGAATCGCAGCACGCCAAACCTCCCTGTCCATCACAAACTCCCGGAGTTCACTCAGACTCACGTCCATCGAGTTGGTGATGCCATCCAGCCATCTCATCCTCTGTCGTCCCCTTCTCCTCCTGCCCCCAATCCCTCCCAGCATCAGAGTCTTTTCCAATGAGTCAACTCTTCGCATGTGTGGCCAAAGTACTGGAGTTTCAGCTTTAGCATCATTCCTTCCAAAGAAATCCCAGGGCTGATCTCCTTCAGAATGGACTGGTTGGATCTCCTTGCAGTCCAAGGGACTCTCAAGAGTCTTCTCCAACACCACAGTTCAAAAGCATCAATTCTTCGGCGCTCAGCCTTCTTCACAGTCCAGCTCTCACATCCATACATGACCACTGGAAAAACCATAGTCTTGACTAGATGGACCTTTGTTGGCAAAGTAATGTCTCTGCTTTTGAATATGCTATCTAGGTTGGTCATAACTTTTCTTCCAACAATTTCCTAACACAAATCCATATTACCCACTTCAATGAAAGCTGGCATCTTCTCTTTAGTTCCTTTAGGTTTTATATCTTTTTCCAGCCTGTTTGCTCTAAGACTTCCAGAATGAAATTAAACAGCATTGGTGATACTGAGAACCCACATCTTGAGCCTGTACTTGAAAGTAAAGATTTTAATGTTCTTTTGGGCGATTAAGTATTTTAAGTTTGGTGTCTTCAGTGGAGTGTTATAAGATACTTTTGTTATTTTTAAAGGATTAAAAAAAGTTCCTCTCTTTTCCTACTTTGCTGTTTTTTTTACTATTATTACAAATAGATTATGAATTTAATATTTTTTTCTTTAGGATAAAACTCTTTAGATAATGAGTTATTTTGTAATGTTGCAAATTATAGTTATTAATTTTTAAAAAGCTTAATGAACCATGACTATCTGAAATAAGCACCAAGTGAGCATAGCTTTTATTTGTTTGTTTATAGATATGTCTTTCTCAATTTACTTAATAGATTTAAATTTGTGACTATGACTAAGATTACCTAACAATAGTGCTTTCTTAACCACTCCTTGTTAGGTTTTAGTGCCAAAGTTTTGCCAGCCTGAAAAAATGCAGAAACAAATATCCTTTTTTTGTTTCTGTTTTTTGGACTAGTTTATGTAAAATCAGTATTTTAAAAATTTCGTGCACATCTGTTAGAAATTGCTAGTGAAGGCAACTGAATTTGGCCATTTAATTACTCGTTCAATTTATTTAGTAAGTATACAATATTCAGATTATCCATTTCTTCTTGTGACCATTTTACTCTACATTCCTATAAATTCAAATTTTCATTCTTGGCATAAAGTTCATTTATAACTTTCTTTTATATTTGTAATGTTTACTTTAAGTAGATATTTAGTAATTTTTTTTATTTCTAGTATTAGTTATTTTTGTCTTGTTTTTTTTGTTTTGTTCACTCACACCAAGGATTTATCACATTTATTAAAAATGCTTGTGCCTTTTTCTCTTTCTACTGTATATATATATATATATATATATATATATACACACACACATATATATATACAATATATAAATAGAAAAAGAACACAGCAAGACTCATTATTCAGTTATACCAGGGTTAAGTTGCAACCCACTGCATTTAACCATCAATAGTGCACCTTGAAACGAATTCAGAATGAAATAAGCAAATGAAAAACAGGATCAGACAATCTATGCTTTGGATAAACAGGCCTCTAGAGTTAGATATATATCTCAGAAGGAATTTCAATGACCCCAGTTTCTTCCATATTCCCATATATAGTAAAGCACTAAAATCATTAACTTAAGATATTTGTTCTTTGTGATACACAGTAATCTTTTACCAAGGCATATGCTTGCCTATATATATTTCCTAACCAAAAAAAAAAAAAAAACTCATATACATACTATGTCCTCCATCTTTGGAGCAGTGTACTCAAAGTTACTAAGTGGATGTCCCCCAGACTATAGTCTTCAGTAAGACCCTGAGTAAAGCTTAAACTCACAATTTTCATGTTGTGTGCTTTTCTTTAAATATATATATACACACACACACACACACACACACACATACAGACACACATATATACACTTTTATAGACTTCTTCCAATTACTATAGTTTTATTCATTCCACTAATTTTTACTTATACCTTTATTATTTCTATCCTTTTCTTTCCCATTGGCTTTATATTTCTTGTATTCTAACTTCTTAAAGTGGTTACATCGATTAGTGATATTTAGTGGCAATCCAAAGAATAATAATAGTTTTGTTTTCCTGTTCCTTGTTATCTGTGATGATGTGGTGGATATTATATTCAAAATGTCATTTCTAGAAATGTTTTAAGGTCAAAAACAGTGCTACATTTAATCAAAGATGATTCTTTCCCTGGATGCTGTTTTGCTTGTTTTCCCCAGCTACTTACAAGAATTAGAAATCTAGAATTATTCTAATTTCTGTTAATAGTTTGAGATGTTCCAAAGTTTCAAAATGTCATGAATATACAGCCCTTGCAACGATAACACAAATTGACTCTGTTTTCCAATTTTGTCCATCTATACTTGCAAGTTTTCCAAAAGGTCAGCTCAACCTCTTTGCCACCTCATATAGGTTGGCAAATGCCTCCAGGAAATTCCCAAGATCTTCACTTCATTATGCATATATACATACGTACATATATACACAATTGACTGAGCAGAACCTTGTGGGCCAACCCTTCACCAAAGTAAAAAAGGCCCCTCCCTGCCCTCTGCCTCTTGTTTCTGGAAAAACTGAAGTCTCTCAGGCCTCCCAGAGTCACAAAAGAGCAGATTCAAGCAGTTAATGATCAGGACAACAGAGTTACAGCATCTTTCAGTGTCTGATGCCCATTTCCAAGTTGCTTTAAAGATCTGCCACCAGAGGAAATGAACTAGCGATGTGATGACCAGACTGTATCCATGTCATCAGCTTCACCATCTTGACCAATACTGAATCTATGGCTAGCACAATTTTAAGAACAGGCCTCAGGAGAATTTCCACACAATATTAACATTATTGCTCACAATAATCTATATCTTTGTGGGCATCAAAATAATTATAGCTTTCTCTGCCATATATGTAAGCAGGTAACTAAAATTGTCAGCAAAGAGTTGCTAGAGACCGATGCCAACATTTTCCACTCAAAGAATACAGTGCCCTATGTCATCATGAAGAAGTTACAAAAGAGGGACTCTCACCCCTAATCTCATAGAAATGGGATGATGATTGACAGTGTGGATTTGTAAGCAGCTCTTCTGCCCCTTTCCCACTTGCTCATTCCTGTTTCCCTCTAACCCTAGAAGAACCTAATAATGGGAATGAGATCACCAGGTAGTTTAATCTATCTCCTGATTTATGCTCTACTGAATGCATACGATACCCCTCCTGACCTGTTGATTCTTTTCTTAGATTAAAAGATGTAGAAATGAAGAATTAAGAAGTTAAAAAATGACTGTGTCTTGATCCCCAGCAGCCCCTTTAACAATCCTGCAATCAAACCACACAGGTCATGGGGAGGCGGAAGCAGGGTATGGATTGAGAGTTTGCAATTGACACACAAACTCTGCTATGTGTAAAATGGGCTTCCCAGGTGGCACTGGTGATAAAGAACTCGCCTGCCAATACAAAAGACATAAGAGATGTGGGTTCGATTCCCTGGATCTGGATTCCCTGGAGTAGGAAATGGCAACCCACTCCAATAATTCTTGCCTGGAGAACCTCATGAACAGGGGAGTCTGGTGTGCTACAGTCCATAGGGTCACAAAGAGTTGGACACAACTGAGGAGACTCAGCATGCACTTGTAAAATAGATAGCTAGTGGGAACCCGCTGTATTGCACAAGGAGCTCAGCTAGGTGCTCTCTGGTGACCTAGAGGGATGAGGTTGGGGAGGGTGTTGGGAGAAGGGCTCACGAGGGAGGTGATATATCTATACATAAGGCTGATAAGCTTCATTGTACAGCAAGAACACAACATTATAAGGCAGTTACACTCAAGTAAAAAAGTATTAAAAGTAACCCTTTCTTCTAATCACAAATTACAAATTTGTTGTTCATCCTTTTACTTACATTTTACACACACATATTAATATGTACATATATTATTATTCATTTTATGGCCTGTGAATCATCTTTTAACTTTCATTTTCAATTTAACATATTATTTTGAGACTGTGTCATCATATAAATACACCAAATTTTATAGAGCAAGTCTCTTCTCATGGACATTATTTCACGTTCTACAACTTCAAAATTCTTAGATCACTTAAAGGTTTTTTTTTTTTTTCTGAGTGGCTGCTTTCAGGAACCAAAACTTCCACAGGGTAGGTGCTTTGAGTTAGACATACAAAGACTCCTCAACATGTAAAAAACCTGTGAAGACAGATCTGAAATGGGTTGTTAGGAGTACTGCCAAAAGATAGATAACTAGTGCCAAAAGAAGGCTCAGAAACCTAGAGGAAACAAAGTCTCCAACTCTCCCTTCAGTAAAGTACCCTAATTTTGATATTAAAACCCCTTGATGAGAACTTTAAATACTTATGTATGGAGACCGTATGAGGATTTTTTTTTTTTTTTAACATTGGTCTCTTGGTACTAGGAACTTATCAGACTCTATTACTATGCCATTGCTGGGTACAGAGTTAGTTCCTTTAGTAAATATCTGTTGAATGAATTAATTTTAAGTGGAATGTCAGAGTTAAAAAAAAACAAAAAGAGCACATGACCAGAAGAAA
Organism: Bos javanicus; assembly: GCF_032452875.1. Lineage (NCBI taxonomy): Eukaryota > Metazoa > Chordata > Mammalia > Artiodactyla > Bovidae > Bos > Bos javanicus. The sequence continues at coordinate 76,271,256 of NC_083874.1, read as the reverse complement.
CAACTTGAATCCTCCTAAAATTCTATTAAAACATCACTTGGGAAATGGGTTTCTAAACTAGATTCAAAGATTTCTCAGTAGGGTTAATAGAAAATCAAATGTTCTATTCCAATACAAAATTTTCTAAGCACTACTAAAAGACAACAGTAATTTCACAGCAGTAGTTTAATAGAAAAATTATTTTTCTAAAAGCATATGAGTAATTTAATATCTAATTTTCTATATCAAAACCCTTTCAGGTGAAATGGAGCAGAATCGTCACCAGAAAATATGCCCCTTTGGCACAGGGATTATTTTAAACACAGCAGACAGAAGAGAAGTTCTGAAAGTCAAGAAGTTACTTTTTTATAGGAAAAAATATACATTTATAAATTTCCTTATTTTTTTATCCTTCCTATCTACCTGTTAACCTTCCTTCCTTCATGAGAATATTTTTCGTTTTTTAGCTCCTACGCTTTTAGCTCTCCAGATCTGCCTGTTTCTGTTCATTTCTGTTTCCCCCAGATTCTGGACTCTTTTCAAGTCATTGAATTTCTAGATACCCTTTCAATAATTTTAAGAAAAGTAAAATTAATTTCTATTCTTAAAACCAAGGTAAGAGCTATGAATGACACACCAAGCAGTGTTAGAGTAAATAGTTATAAGATTATACATGTCTATAAATGCATATCTTATGTGTGGAATGTTATCGTTATAGTTACAATGATGCTTGAATTGTCTTTTCATGCATTATACATACTACACTATTACAGTAGTTTTAGATTAAGTTTATATATATATATATATATATATATATATATAAAATTCTGTCAACAATGAAAGAAAATGTAGGAAATATTCTATGTATAGTTTGAAACTAAAACATGTCATAGCATATTGATTTGATGCTGATAACAACAGGTATGAAAATAAACTTCCTTAAAACTAAGAAGTTTCAATCACAAAGACAAAATTAAGATATGTTTCATATCTATGAAACCAAAGTAACTGGCTTGGAACTTCATTCCAGTTTAGAGGATCTACTTGCTTTGGAAGATAACTCTTTTTGTAGTTCTAAAATGGCTTCTATTGTGCTATGCTAAATGATGAAAACTTTTATCATTATACTGTTAAACATTATTTAACATGATAATATACTAGGTTATAATGAATATTAATTTTGAGAGATATAGTGTGCTGCTGTTCTCTGCAAGTGTGGAAATAAGTGATGCTATATTTCAAATTCACCCCTAAGTCTGTTTTAACCTTCTAATTTAAAACATACCCATTATATTCTATTTGTTCAGTTGCTCAGTTGTGTCCAGTTCTTTGACACCCCATGGACTGGGAAATAGGATATATACAAAAAATAGCAAAATGGCAGAGGTAGAGCATAACTTAAAAACAATCACATTTAATAAATTTAACTAAAACCTCAAATGAAATGCAGATATTTGAAGAATTTAAGTTCTAACTATATTGTGTCTACAAGAAACATACTTTAAATTAATGTTTAAAAAACCAAATAGGTAGAAAGCAAAATGTTGAAAAGAGACATACCATGTAAATAGTAACCAAAGAGTTCAAATGGCCACAAGAATATATATTTAAAAAGTACTTTAAGACAAAATTGTTTCTAGAGACAGATAAGGACATTTTATATGGGTAAAATAGCCAATTGCTTAGGAAGATATAGGACTTAAAAATTTAAATGAAACTAATAATAGAGACCCTAAGCATGAAGCAAAAACTGACAAAACTAAAGACAGATACAGATATAAAGATATAAAGAGAGACAGATAGTTTAATATTCCACTTTAAATAATGGGTTAAATAACTACATCTAAAATCAGAATGGAATAAAAGGTTTGAAAAAACCTAATAGGCAACTAAGAACACTGTGCCCAACAACAGCAAAATATACATTTTTCTCAAGTGCATGAAACACATTCCATAATAGACTATATGCTAGGCCATTAAACCAAACTTTGTAGACCTGACACAACCCTTGTGACTACGACACCACCCTTATGGCAGAAGAAGAAGAACTAAAGAGCCTCTTGATGAAAGGTGAAAGAAGAGAGTGAAAAAGCTGGCTTAAAACTCAGCATTCAAAATACTAAGATCATAGCAACTGGTCTCATGACTTCATGGCAAATACATGGAGAAACAACAGAAACTGTCAGACTTTATTTTGGGGGGCTCCAAAATCACTGCAGATGGTGACTACAGCCATGAAATTAAAAGACGCTTACTCCTTGGAAGAAAAACTATGACCAACCAAGACAGCATATTAAAAAGCAGAGACATTACTTTACTGACAAAGGTCTGTGTAGTCAAAGCTATAGTTTTTCCAGTAGTCATGTATGGATGTGAAAGTTGGACTATAAAGAAAGCTGAGCACTGAAGATTTGATGCTTTTGAACTGTGGTGTTGGAGAAGACTCTTGACAGTTCCTTGGACTGCAAGGAGATCCAAACAATCCATTCTAAAAGAAATCAGTCTTGTATATTCATTGGAACAATTGATGCTGAAGCTGAAACTCCAATACTTTGGCCACCAGATGCAAAGAACAGACTTATTGCAAAAGAGCCTGATTGGGAAAGACTGAAGGCAAATCTTTGTCCACAAAGAGTCAGACACGACTGAGCGACTGAACTGAACTGAACTGTAGACTTGAAGGATTCAAATATTTAAAAGTATTTTCTTTGGGCACCATGAAATGAATATAAAAATCAGCAACAAAAAGAACTCTGAGAAATCTACAAGTATGTGGAAATTAAAGAACAAATTAATAAATAATGTGTTAAATAACAAATCACAATGAATTCTAAAATATTTTCAGATATATGAAACAAATCCACAATGCATCAAAACTTATGGATAAAGTTAAAGCAATATCTAGAGGAAATTTATAGCTATAAATTCTATTATTAATTCCTATATAAAACCCCTATACTGAAATGAAGTTCTCAAATTAAGTCTACCTTAATAGGCTAGAAAAATAAGAGCAAACTAAACCACAGAAGAACTGTAAAAAAAGATCTTCATGACCCAGATCATCATGATAGTGTGATCACTCACCTAGAGCCAGTCATCCTGGAATGTAAAGTCAAGTGGGCCTTAGGAAGTATCACTATGGACAAAGTTAGTGGAGGTGATAGAATTCCAGTTTCAAATCTTTCAAATCCTGAAAGATGATGCTGTGAAAGTGCTGCACTCAATATGCCAACAAATTTGGAAAACTCAGCAGTGGCCACAGGACTGGAAAAGGTCAGTTTTCATGCCAATCCCAAAGAAAGGCAATGCCAAAGAATTCTCAAACTACCACACATTTGCAGTCGTCTCAAACACTAGTAAAATAATGCTCAAAATTCTCCAAGCCAGGCTTCAGCACTAGGTGAACCGTGAACTTCCTGATGTTCAAGCTGGTTTTAGAAAAGGCAGAGGAACCAGAGATCAAATTGCCAACATCTGCTGGATCATGGAAAAAGCAAGAGAGTTCCAGATAAACATCTATTTCTGCTTTATTGACTATGCCAAAGCCTTGGACTGTGTGGATCACAAGAAACTGTGGAAAATTCTGAAAGAGATGGGAATACCAGACCATTTGATCTGACTCTTGAGAAACCTATATGCAGGTCAGGAAGCAACAATTAGAACTGGACATGGAACAACAGACTGGTTCCAAATAGGAAAAGGAGTACGTCAAGGCTGTATATTGTCACCCTGCTTATTTTACTTATATGCAGTGTACATCATGAGAAACGCTGGACTGGAAGAAACACAAGCTGGAATCAAGATTGCCGGGAGAAATACCAATAACCTCAGATATGCAGATGACACCACCCTTATGGCAGAAAAGTGAAGACGAACTCAAAAGCCTCTTGATGAAAGTGAAAGTGGAGAGTGAAAAAGTTGGCTTAAAGCTCAACATTCAGAAAATGAAGATCATGGCATCTGGCCCCATCACTTCATGGGAAATAGATGGGGAAACAGTGGAAACAGTGTCAGACTTTATTTTTGGGGGGCTCCAAAATCACTGCAGATGGTGATTGCAGCCATGAAATTAAAAGACAATTACTCCTTGGAAGAAAAGTTATGACCAACCTAGATAGCATATTCAAAAGCAGAGACGTTACTTTGCCAACAAAGGTCCGTCTAGTCAAGGCTATGGTTTTTCCTGTGGTCATGTATGGATGTGAGAGTTGCACTGTGAAGAGGGCTGAGCGCCGAAGAATTGATGCTTTTGAACTGTGGTGTTGGAGAAGACTCTTGAGAGTCCCTTGGACTGCAAGGAGATCCAACCAGTCCATTCTGGAGGAGATCAGCCCTGGGATTTGCTAAAGCTGAAACTCCAGTACTTTGGCCACCTCATGCGAAGAGTTGACTCACTGGAAAAGACTCTGCTGCTGGGAGGGATTGGGGGCAGGAGGAAAAGGGGACGACGGAGGATGAGATGGATGGTTGGCATCACTGACTTGATGGACGTGAGTGGGTGAACTCCGGGAGTTAGTGATGGACAGGGAGGCCTGGTGTGCTGCGATTCATGGGTCGCAAAGAGTCAGACACAACTGAGCGACTAAACTGAACTGAGGAGGAAGAAAAGAATGATTTTTACCAGATACAAATGAAAATGGATATAGAAAAACAACAGAGAAAATAAACAGAAACAAATGTCTTTGAAAGGATCAAGAATATTTACAAACCATTAGCATGTATACCTGTGGCGGATTCATTTTGATATTTGGCAAAACTAATACAATTATGTAAAGTTTAAAAAATAAAAAAAAAGAAACAAATAAAAGGAAAAGACAACTTCTTATAACCAGAAATAAAAGAGAAATACTCAATTTTACAGATTTTAAAATATAGGCTATTCAGTTCTGTTCAGGTCACTCGCTCAGTTGAGTCTTAACTCTTTGCTCATGGATGGCTGCACGCCAGACTTCCATATCCATCACCAGCTCCCGAAACTTGCTCAAACCCATGTCCATTGAGTCAGTGATGCCATCCAACCATCTCATCCTCTGTTATCTCCTTCCCTTCCTGCCTTCAATCTTTCCCAACATCAGGGTCTTTTCCAGTGAAAGGTCTTTTCTCCATCAGGTGGCCAAAGTATTAGAGCTTCAGTTTCAACATCAGTCCTTACAATGAATATTCAGGACTGATTTCCTTTAGGATGGACTGGTTGGATTTCCTTGCAGTCCAAGGGACTCCCAAGTGTCTTCAAAACCTCACACAGTTCAAACCCATCAATTCTTCAGTGCTCAGCTTTCATTATGGTCCAGTTCGCACATCCATACGTGACTATGGGAAAAACCATAGCTTTGACTAGATGGAACTTTATGGCAAAGTAATGTCTCTGCCTTTTAATATGCTGTCTAGTTTGGTCATAGCTTTTCTTCCAAGGAGCAAGCATCTTTTAATTTCATGGCTGCTGTCACCATCGTCAGTAATTTTGGAGCCCAGGAAAAACAGTGTGTCACTATTTCCCTTGTTTCCCCATGTATTTGACATGAAATGATGGGACCAGATGTCATGATCTTCGGTTTCTGAATATTGAGTTTTAAGCCTACATTTTCTCTCTCCTCTTTCACTTTCACCAAGAGGCTCTTTAGTTCCTCTTCACTTTCTGCCATAATGGTGGTGTCATCTGCCTATCTAGGTTACTGATATATCTTCCAGCAATCTTGATTCCATCTTGTGTTTCATCCAGGCAGGCATTTCACATGGTACACTCTATAAATAACTTAAATAAGCAGGATGACAATATATAGCCTTAACATACTCCTTTCCCAATTTGAACTAGTCTATTGTTCCTTGTCTGCTTCTAACTGTTGCTTCTTGACCTGTATACAGATTTCTCAGGAGGCAGGTAAGGTGGTCTGGTATTCCTATCTCCTGAAGAATTTTTCACAGTTTTTGTGATCCACACAGTCAAAGGCTTTAAAAGGATAGTCAATAAAAGAGTAGATGTTTTTTCTGGAATTCTCTTTCTTTTTTGATGATCCAACGGATGCTGGCAATTTGATCTCTGGTTCCTCTCCTTTTTCTAAATCCAGGTTGAACATCTGGAAGTTCTCAGTTCTCATTCTGTTGAATCCTAGCTCAGATAATTTTTACATTACTTCCCTAGCATGTGCGATGAGCACCACTGTGCAGTAGTTTGAACTTTCTTTGGCATTGCCTTTCTTTGAGACTGGAATGAAAACTTATCTTTTCCAGTCTAGTGGCCACTGGTAAGTTTTCCAAATTTGTTGTTGGCATATTGAGTTCAGCACTTTCACAGCATCATCTTTTAGGATTTGAAATAGTTCAACTGGAATTCTATCACCTCCACTAGCTTTTTTCAGAGAGATGCTTCCTAAGGCACATTTGACTTCACACTCCAGGAAGTCTGGCTTTAGGTGAGTGATCATACCATCGTGGTTATCTGGGTCAGGAACATCTTATTTTGTATAGTTTTTCTGTGTATTATTGCCACCTCAACTTAATATAATCTGCTTCTGTTAGGTCCATATTATTTCTGTCCTTTATTGTGCCTTTCTTGGCATGAAATGTTCCCTTAGTATCTCTAATTTTCTTGAAGAGATCCTTAGTCTTCTCCATTCTACTGTTTTCCTCTATTTCTTTGCATTGATCTCTTAGGAAGGCTTGCTTATCTCTCCTTGCTATTCTTTGGAATTCTGCATTCAGATGGAATATCATTTCTTTTCTCCTTTGCCTTTCACTTTTATTTTCTCTGTTCTTTGTAAGGCCTCCTCAGACAACCATTTTGTCTTCTTGCATTTATTTATCTTGAGGATGATTTTGAACACTGCCTACTGTACAATGTCATGAATCTCTGTCCATACATAGTTCTTCAGGCACTCTATTAGATCTAATCCCTTGAATCTATTTGTCACTTCCACTGTATAATCATAAGGGATTTGATTTAGGTCATACCTGACTGGTCTGGTGGTTTTCCCTACTTTCTTCAATTTAAGTCTGAATTTAGCAATAAGGAGTTTATTATCTGAGCCACAGTCAGCTCCTGATCTTGTTTTTGGTGACTCTATAGAGCTTCTCCATCTTGGCTGCAAAGAATATATTCAATTTGATTTTGGTATTGACCATCTAGTGATACCCATGTATAGAGGCATCTCTTATGTTGTTGGAAGAGGGTGTTTGCTATGACCAGTGTGTCTCTTAACCAAACTCTGTTAACCTTTGCCTTGCTTCATTTTGAACTCTAAGGCTAAACTTGCCTGTTACTCCAGGTTATCTCTGACTTCCTACTTTTTCATTCCAGTCCCATGTGATGAAAAGGACATCTTTTTTGGGTGTTAGTTCTATAAGTTCTTGTAGCTCTTCACAGAATGAGTCAACTTTAGCTTCTTTGGCATTAGTGGTTGGGACATAGACTTGGATTACTGTGATATTGAATGGTTTGCCTTGGAAATGAACAGAGACCATCTGTCATTTTTGAGATTACACCCACGTGCTGCATTTTAGTCTATTTTGTTGACTGTGAGGAGTACTCCATTTCTCCTATAGAATTCTTTCGCACAATAGTAGATGTAATCGTCATCTGAATTAAATTCACTAATTCCTAAAATGTCAATGTTCACTCTTGCCATCTCCTGTTTGACCACTTCCAATTTAACTTCATTCGTGGACTTAACATTCTAGGTTCCTACACAATTCTATTCTTTAAAGCATTGGACTTTACTTTCATCACCAGTGGCTGTTGTTTTTGCTTTGGCTCAGCCTCTTCATTTTTTCTGGAGCTATTTCTCCATTCTTCTCCAGTAGCATCTTGTGTACTTACTGACCTGGGGAGTTCATCTTCAGTGGCATATCTTTTTGCCTTTTTGTACTATTCATGGGGTTCTTAAGGCAAGAATACTGAAGTGGTCTGCCATTCCTTTCTAGAGTGGACCATGTTTTGTCAGAACTCTCCACCATGACCTGTCCATCTTGGGTAGCCCTACCTGATATGGCTCATAGAGGGACACATCATGTAGGGTATTAGTTACATGAACTATGTCAACAAATTAGAAAATCTACATAAAATATACAAATTCCTGAAAAATATACAAAGTTCCAAAACTGATTCAGAAAGAAACAAGAAATCTGAAAGGGCCTATAATAAGAACAGTTACTGAACTGGTAATTAAAATCCTAAAGGAAGTCTGGGCTTCCCAGGTGGCTCAGTGGTAAAGAATCCACCTGTGAAGCAGCAGATGCAGGTACAATGCTTGGTTTGGAAGATCCCCTGGAGAAGAGAATAGCTACCCACTCCAATGTTCTTGCCTGGGGAATTCCATGAACAGAGGAGCCTGGCGGGCTACAGTCCTTGTGGTCACAGAAGAGTCAGACACGACTTAGCGCCTAAGCAACATTAACAAAGGGAGTCTAGGATCCTATGGCTTCACTGCAAATTCTATTAAATATTTGAAGATTTATCACCAATTTTTCACAAACTATTAAAAGAAAATAGAAAAGGAAATGATTCTCTACTTATTTTATGTGGCAAATATGATATGAAAATCAGACAGATATCAAGGGGAAAAAAGTACAGTTCAATATCCCCTATATATGCTCAACTAAGTACCAGCAGACAAAATTCAGAATGTGTTATGACCAAATGGAATTTATCTTAGGAATGGAAGATTGTTTCTACATATGAAAATCAATCAATACAATACATAGTATTAATAGTATAAGGACAGAAATCACACGTAATCTCAATAGATCCAAAATGAGCATCTAACACTCTCATGTTTAAAACTCTCAACAAACTTGGAGTAAAAAGGAAAGTTCTCAATCTGGTAAAGAGCATGCACACAAATCTACAGCTAACATACATGATTATGACAAACTAACACTTTCCATTTAAGATTAGCACTATAAATATTGTGCTGGAAGTTCTAGCAAGGATGATTAGTAAGAAAAGGAGAAACAACTTGTCTATATTAAAGAAAGTAAGAAGTAAACTATCTCTATCTCCAGATGACATAGTTTTTCCCATAGAATATTCTAAAAAATATACCAACAATGCATTTTAGACCTAATAAAAGAGTTCAGAAAGGTTGAAAGATAGTGAAAGTGAAGTCACTCAGTCGTGTCTGACTCTTACTTATATTTCTAAACACTAATAATAATTAGGAAATTAAAGCAAAGGAACAATTACATGTACAATAGAATTAAAAAGAGTAAAATAAATAGAAATAAATATAATAGAAGTGTAAGACTGCAAACTAATATCATAGAAACTAAAAATACATCAATATGTAGAAAAATCCTGCATTCATGGATTTAAAATTTAATGTTTTTATGATAACAACAATCCCCAAATGTACTTACAGGTTCAATGTAATCTTTATCAAAACTACAGTTGCCTTTTGTCTTTCATAAATTCACAATCTGACCCCAAAGTTGATATGGAAATACAGGGGACCCAGAACAGTCAAAAAAATCATGAAAAAGAACTAAATTGGAGTACTCTCAATTTCCACTGCAAAATTGACCACAATATTGTAATAATCAAGAATGTATGACAGTACTGGCCCAAGGAGATAATTATCAATAAAATAGGATTGAGTCCAGAAATACACCTTTACATTTCATTTTCTTTCTCTTTTTTTTTAAATTTTTTTCTTTTTTAATTTTTTTTTTACAGTACTAATTTTTTTTTATTTTATTTTTAAACTTTACAATATTGTATTGGTTTTGCCAAATATCAAAATGAAACCACCACAGGTATACATGTGTTCCCCATCCTGAACCCTCCACCCTCCTCCCTCCCCATACCATCCCTCTGGGTCGTCCCAGTGCACCAGCCCCAAGCATTTCATTTTCAAGGTGCCAAAAGCACTCAATGTGGGAAGTACAGCCTTCAACAATGGTGCTGCAATAACTGGACATACATATACAAAGTAATGAACTTGCGTCACCACTTATTTGGACTACCACTTAATATTCAAAAATAATACACCTGAATTAAATACATTAAATATAAGAACTGAAACTACAACTTATTAGAAAAAAGCATAAATTTAAATCTTTGTCACATTGAAGTGGGTAATGGTTTCTTAGATATTATACGAAAAGTACAAGCAACCAAATTAAAAAAACTGAAAATTTGAACATAATTTTTAATAAATGTACTTGAAAGGATAGCATTAAAGTGAAAAGACAACTCAGAGAATGGAAGAATATATTTACAAATATGTTTGCAAATCTGATAAAGGACTTGTGTCTAGAATATATAAATTATTCTGACAAACCAACAATAAAAATAATCCAATTAAAATGGGCGAATAATTTGAAGAAAAATTTCTCTGAAAAAGATATACAAGTGGCAATAAGCACATGAGAGGATATTGAACATTATTAAACATCTGTAAAATTTTGTTGAGTTTTAAGAGTCCTTTATAAACTCTGAATAGATTTCAATTCAATCTGAAAAATACATTCTAAATCACAAATATTAAGTAGTATTAACTGCAAATCATTGAAAGGCAATAATTCTTAAACTCAATTGTGCATATGAACTATGTGGGGGTCTTGTTAAAAAGGCATATTTTTAAATTTTAATATCAGGCATCAGAGTAAGAATAAGAAGGGTAACAAGGAAAAAAAGTCATTTTTTTCCTTATTTACCATATATTTTAATAAAGATCACTGTGTCCAATACTGTTAACATATCAGAACATGTTTAAAATCTCTTCAATGTCCCCAAGTTTTTTAAGTCAATTAAAATGATATGTATAAAACAGGTTCCTCCATCTATGGGATTTTTCAGGCAAGAGTACTGGAGTGGGTTGCCATTTCCTTCTCCAGGGGATCTTCCCCACTCAGGGATCAAACTTGGGTCTCAGACTGAACCCGGATCTCCCGCGTTGCAGGCAGATGCTTTACCCTCTAAGCCACCAGGGATTTCCCCTTATAATACATTAAATAAATGTTGAGTCTATCAGTAAATAAGACACTTAGACCAAAAAAAAATTGCTTTAATTATTTTTAATAATTTACAAGTTTATAAACTATGTTAAAATTAATATTTGGTCTTTATATTGGTAAAATATAAACAATGCAATTTAATAATTTTTTTGCAATTAGTGAATTTAGAGTAGGTTTCTATGTTCAAAACACTATATCTACTTTTCTAATGAAAAACAAAATGGCTACATAAATTGAATTCATCTAGTTATTGAAAAGTGAATGATGAGTTAATTATACCAGTATCTGTTTTTAATATAGTCACAAACTACTTACACCCACACACACACACACACACACAGGTGCCATTCAAAACTAGATGTGGACGCATGCTATCCTAATTAACTGTCAGATGTTAACTGAGAAGGGAGTAGTATTGTAAGAAACTGATAGTAATGAAGAAGGGTTTTTATCCCTCTTTCTGCATATTTTTCAGTTTGAATTTTTGCAATAAGTATAATTGATTTTAAAGTGTAATAAAAATGTATGACTTATTTATTCTGTAATGAAGAGTCATGGAGCATTTGTAGGATGACAAGCATCATAATTATAGCTGAGCTCTATTTTTTTCCCTAGTGAGCTATATAGGATAAATCAGTTGGCAAGTAGGGAAAAAAGAAAACTGAAAAAACAATCCAGGCTGTCTTGATTTATGGAACAACAGAGAGACAGAAATGAACTGGTTGGATGTGTGCCATAGGCGGATTTTAATTCATTATTATTTATTAATGAAAGTGTGAGATGAGGAGAAAGTAGATTTGAATACATGCTTTTAAGTATAAATGACCAAGAAGATCATGTTAATTAATTTTAAAACAAAAAAGGAATAAAAATGAGAAATTCAGGCTTGTTATTGTGTGTGTATGTATGTGTGAGAAGTGGGAGGAAGAAGAGAGAGGTAGGAAATTTTTAATTGGTTTGTAAGATTTTAAAAAATTAAAGACAAAAAAAGAAAAAGAAAAAAGAAGATAACTTTGGGATGATGAGTGCTTACATATCATTTGTTAACCTGAATTCTCTGAGATAAATTTAGAATTAAGATATAAAGAATCCACATGTAAACAGGTATACAGTCTGTGGAACCCTTGATTTTGCTCTATACTTGCATTTACACAGTTCTTTTGCACACTGAGTTATAATGGAAAATGAAAGAATTACACATTAATTTGCACATATATTCTAACATGCTCACATAGCTGTGTGTAGAAAAAACAGTTTGTAATAAAATTGACATCTCTAAAGTCATGAAGAGTTTTCTCCTTCCAACTGAATTTATATGCATAGAGTTGATATTTCAGATGTTATTTTTGTGGAGAGAGAGTCTTTGGGGATTTCAACTACTGGGGATAAAAGGAGTGTGATGTTGATAGAATTCAAAATGCTGTTTGAAGAGGCATGCAAAAGTGGATCTCTCTTATTACCTTCAGAAAAATTGTGGAAAATAGCAATCTAATGTCAATTATATTAAATATACTTATTTTATATTTTCAGCACTAGGCTTTGAAATTTTAACAAGATTTATATGTAAATGATAAGTTATCATGATATGATTTTAATAGCACCAACACATCAGAAAAAGATAATTAGCATCTTACACTTTCAACCATCCTTGGAAAATTTAAAATATGCAGTAGGACTTAGGCATTTGGTAGTTGTCTAATATAGAACATATTTAAATATAAATGCTTTCTAAATACAAATCATTGACAGCTAAATATGCAATGATTCATAAATAAGTATTCTGGCCTTCAAAACTCTGCTATACATGTGTGTATCAACAGCTATCTTCAGTCATAAAAACATAGGAATTGATTTAAATATATTTACCAAGTGGCAACAATACATTAAGCTAACCTTAATCATAAATATCCAGATCACACAACACCCAAGGGTTAAAAAGGGTGTCTATAGATAATTTTAACACAAATTTTTCTACCTCTTAGTAGTATATCTACAAGAATCTTCAGTCCCATGCAGACCTACATAGTAATGACATACACCTATTTAAGTTCTGTTCATCATAATACTAGCTAATGAAGAAACAGCCAAAATCTATCAGCCAAAGTCAGCAAAATGTTAGAGAAAACATTAAATAACATATAATTGTAAAACATTTCCTGAGTATCTAGGCAAATAATTATCTTCTTTGCCTTGGTAAAAGGCTCCATTCCTTCAACAAATGCTTATGGAGTCCTCATTCCAAGTAGATACTAAATTATACACTGAACTATTGAGGACAAAAAGGTTACTGGTCTATACAAATAGCTGGAGACTTACAACAAATAAGAAAAAACAGACAAGATTCTTCCATTTAAACATTTAAGTACTATGAAGAAAAAGACTGTATGTATGTGCACACACAGGCAGTATGTGAAACAAAAGGAAAATGTTGATCTTTCATCTATCTAATGGGAACAAGTAGGCAGCCATGTAAAATAGGAGCGGGGGGAGCAATGTCCATGGAGGACATACTAAATGTAATGTCTTTAGATTCAAAACAGCCTGGTGTAGCTGAAGGAGAAATACAACGACAATGGGAAACAGTAAAAGAGAGGCAGAGAGGGAAGAGATGAGATAGGAGGGGTAAGTACATCTCAACTCTTCTTTTTAATTTGAAATGACTTATTGAATTCTCAAATACTAGGGTGAGCTACTATGATTATCACAGGAATATACAGTTATTCATATAAAAAAAGTTTTTAAATAAAAATTTTGATTGCAACAGCAAATTTTCTAGATCTTTCCAGAGCTATTCAGTCTTTGAAATACCAATACAATTTTCTGAAAGTAAAGTAATAACATGCATATACTGGAACTCTATCCAAATAGGTGGTGACTCAAAAGTATTTGTTACTATTGCCAGGCTTATTTTTCTAAGTTAATTTTTTACTCCATCATAGTCAGTGATTGACTAGATTGCCTTAAGTCTATCACAAACTTTATTCTAAGAAATTACCCAAGTAGAACATCTTGTTACACAAATTTCATTTTGTTTGTTGTCACTTAAAAATTTTGATTGACTTTCTTATCCTAGATTTTCTGCTAAGGACATCAGAAGTGAAAATTACTAGATTTTCAGCTAAGGACATCAGAAGTGAAAGTTCTCCTTTGCCTTTAGTTCCTCTTCTTTTCTCAGCTATTTGTAAGGGCTCCTCAGAAAATCATTTTGCCTTTTTGCAATTTTTTTTCTTGGCAATGGTCTTGATCACTGCCTCCTATACAATGTCATGAACCTCCGTCCATAGTTCTTCAGGTATCCTATCAATCAGATCTAATCCTTGAATCTATTTGTCACTTCCACTGTATAATAATAAGGGATTTGATTTAGCTTATACCTAAATGGTCTAGTGGTTTTCCCTACTTTCATTAATTTAAGTCTGAATTTTGCAATAAGGAGTTCATGATCTGAGCCACAGTCAGCTCCTGGTCTTATTTTTGCTGGCTATATAGAGCTTCTCCATCCTCAACTGTAAAGAATAAAATCAATCTGAATTTTGATATTGACCATCTGGTGATGTCCATGTGCAGAGTCCTCTCTTGCATTGTTGGAAGAGGGTGTTTGCTATGACCAGAGCGTTCTCTTCACAAAACTCTGTTAACTTTTGCCCTGCTTCATTTTGTACTCCATGGCAAAACTTGTCTGTTACTCCAGGTATTTCCTGACTTCCTACTTTTGCATTCCAGTCCCCTATGATGAAAAGGACATATTTTTTTGATGTTATTTCTAGAAGTTTTTTTTAGGTCTTCATAGAATCATTTAACTTCAGCTTCTTCAGGATTAGTGGTTGGGGCATAGACTTGGATGACTGGGAACTTATAGAAGTGGCTTCTGAATAATGTTGAAAATTGGACAAGAAGTTCCTAAGATTTAGTTAAACTCTAGTTCTCCAGGATTTATGTTGATGCATTCTCATAATTTCAATAAATGTATCCATACATTCTTTAAGATGTAATGAGATGTCAGAAGATATTTGGAGAAACCACTTCATTTTTGCCAAAATTTCTGATGGATACCTATATGAAGAATTTCTGATCCCTAAATGAAGAATCACTGAACCCTAATAAATGACCTGAGATTAAGGGTATAAAATAGTCTCTCCATCTACTTCATGACAAAACAAAATATACAGCCTATCAGGTTAAGTTTGACTCAAATGCACCTGTAAACCTATTTACAGAAAAATAGATATTATGTTTTTACACACATCACTATCTAGGGTGAGTACTCTGGTGAATCAATGCCTTTGTAGATCTTGTCCTTCTCAATTTCTATCCTCACACCTGACCTTCAAAATCTGCATTGAGTCATATTTAAACCAATGTTTTCAATAAAAATATAAAATAACTACAAGTATGTTAAAGTGCTTTATTTACCAGGCATATCTGCATTTTAGTAACAAACTGTATGTTATAGAAATAAAAAGTCCTGGTGTTTTTAAAGTTAAATGAGGCAATTCAAATACTTCTGTAAAGCTGTAGAGATGACCATACAGAATGGTGAGAAATTGGAAAATCAAACTCAATGCCATTCTTAAGACACCAAGTCAAACAAATCACATATGAAGTTCAGACATACAGTATGGTTATACCGCATAAATGCTACTCTCTGGGCCCCATATATCAAGCTTCTTCCAATGAAAACACTTAGCTTATATGCAAATTACTTCAAAGCATTACTTAGATAGCCCAAGAAAATAATAGCAACAACAATTAATTTTGAGGAGGATTTTATCAAGAGTGTATCATGTACCAAAACCTGTGTCAAATGCTTTGTGCCCAATATCTCACTTAGTCCTACCGAGCAGCCCATGACACTATTTTGCTTCATGTTTTCTGTTTCCATAGACAAAGAAATGACATTCAGGGAGATCAGATATTTAGTCTCTGGTCTCAAGCTAGTGTATGACAGAAGTAGAATTTAAACCTATATCTCCTTGATGATGAATTACTCTGAAACTTATTCTTAAGTCCCATCCTCGCTGATGATTTCTTTGACCACTTTCTTTGACCTTTTCAGAATTTCTGCACTGTGTTCTGTCCCTATCCCTTAGTCACTGATCAGAATTTTAACTTCTCTCACACCAATATCTTGTCTTCCTACATAGACTTTCCTGCTTCTGAAGCATAACAGGCGTATGTAAACAGCAATGTAAAACTTATTACGAACTTTATTTTTTTTTTTATTACGAACTTTAAAATATCATTTATTTTCTCTACTAGGAATAATTTCTGGCTTTTTATTTATGTGTTAATCATACTTATAAGGATTTTTATTTAGTTCTATGTTTTGTATGGTAATTATAGTTTAATAATTATATTTAATTGAGCTATTATATTATTGGAATGCACATACATAAATAAGAATTTAATAATAATTTTCTCTTTCTGCAGTTCTTAATTTCATTCATCCACTGGTTGCCTGGATAAGGCCTAAAGTTCAGACATCAATCTGCTGATAAATGCTTTCTTTTCAATATGTCTTTCATATTGCCTTTCTTCCTTCTACTCCACCAAGTCTCTTCTCCAGGAATATCCACTATTTGTAAATATGAATTTAACCTTTTATCTGTTGTCCTTTCCTTTATTAATTGTATTTTCTTATTCTCTCAACAGTTTGAAAGAGATCCTCAACTTTCTCCTTCATAGAATTTCTGAACAAACTTCTGTAATAAAATTTGTCCCCTTTTTGTTCCAATTTTACAATACTTGGGTTGAATGTTTATTTTTTAACATTCATATTTTGAAATATCCAACTCCTAAGCCATATATTTTTCCAATTCTCTTCTATATTTGTAGTTAAAACTTATTTTTAAAAATATGTTCTGTCTTCTGAATGTTATAGTCTTCATTTATTGTTGAAAAATACATAAGCTTAATGTTATCATTATTTTCCTTTTTGAAAATGTTTATTATGAACAAAGGCTGAGTTTTTCTCTCGAAAGAAGAGAGATGATTCACTGTGCATAGGGACTCCTCTAACAATATGTTCAGCTGCAAAGCTGTTTTTTCTTTTACATTATCAGTTTTAGGACCCAAAAGCCAGTAGAGAATTTGTAGGGTTATCATATATGGATCAGAGAAGGCAATGGCACCCCACTCCAGTACTCTTGCCTGGAAAATCCCATGGATGGAGAAGCCTGGTAGGCTGCAGTCCATGGGGTCGCTAAGAGTCAGACACGACTGAGCGACTTCACTTTCACTTTTCACTTTCATGCATTGGAGAAGGAAATGGCAACCCACTCCCGTGTTCTTGCCTGGAGAATCCCAGGGACGGGGGAGCCTGGTGGGCTGCCGTCTATGGGGTCACACAGAGTCGGACACGACTGAAGCGACTAGACTTAGCAGCATATATGGATGGGCTTGCCTGGTAGCTCGGCTGGTAAAGAATCCACCTGCAATGCAGGAAACCCTGGTTTGATTCCTGGACTGACCCCAGTTTGATCCCTTGGAGAAAGGATAGACTACCCACTTCAGTATTCTTGGGATTCCCTAGTGGCTCAGGCAGTGAAAAATCTGCCTGCAATGCAGGAGACCTGAGTTTGATCCCTGGTTTGGGAAGATTCCCTGGAGGAGGGCATGGCAACCCACTCCAGTATTATTGCCTGGAGAATCCCCAGGGACAGAAGAGCCTGGAGGGGTAGAGCCTTTGGAGTCTCAAAGAGTTGGACATGACTGAGCGACTATACAGCAGCAGCATTTGTGAACAGACTGAAAGAATAAAGTGTTGTCTCTGGATTTGACAAAACTGCTAGATTATTCTTTCTAGTTTTCTGCTTAACCCAAAATCAACTCTGGCTAAATGGTAACTGTGTAGGACCCTCATTCTTGTAATATTGTTCAGAGGATCACAGAAGAATTTGGCTACATCCAGGAGATATTTTGGAGAAGGCAATGGCACCCCACTCCAGTACTTTTGCCTGGAAAACCCCATGGACAGAGGAGCCTGGTAGGCTGTAGTCCATGGGGTCGCTAAGTCGGACACGACTGAGCAACTTCACTTTCACTTTTCACTTCCATGCATTGGAGAAGGAAATGGCAACCCACTCCAGTGTTCTTGCCTGGAGAATCCCAGGGACTGGGGAGCCTGGTGGGCTGCAGTCCATGGGGTTGCACAGAGTCGGACATGACTGAAGCGACTTAGCAGCAGCAGCAGCAGGAGATATTTACAACCAGTTCTATGTTTCCAGTGGCCATTGTGTTCTTGGGGCACTCACCCAGAACACTAATATAAAGCTTAAAGGAATTCTAAAAGAAAGAAACACAGCTACCCCAGTGTTCTCTGACCTCCAGATCTTATACAACAAAGTTAATGAATACTGATATGTTCTGTCACACCCCTTGAAAGCTATTCACCACAATCACTTTTGCCAATATTTTATTTCAGTCTGTCTCTACATGTATTGGAGAAGGAAATGGCAACCCACTCCAGTGTTCTTGCCTGGAGAATCCCATGGACGGAAAAGCCCAGTAGGCTGCAGTCCATGGGGTCGCACCGAGTCGGACATGACTGAAGCGACTTGGCATCTACATGTATTATGCATGACAAACATTTAGTGCACGGCAAGAATCCGCCACAAAATTCCACAGTTAACACAAATTTTCTTTACATTTCTCTGATTGTTTTAGTCAGGATTTAGTAGGACAATGTAAGGTTTTTATTGTTTTCATAAATCCCATGGATATGGATTGAGAGGGCAGGGTGAAAGATCTGGCAATCTAGGCAAACAGTTGGGCATAACTTTATGAAAAAAGTCTAATACAGTGGAAAAGTGTAATCCAATAGGTATTTCAAACATAGGAAAGGGCTGTCTAAAAAGAAGCAACATTGTGAGATTCTAGCAAGTAGGAAAACAAACAATTAGCATAAGGAAAGTTGGGAAGCAGGTAACAAGGTTTTCGACAGGAACAAAGAGAAAAACAGGATTCAAGATTCTGAGTTAAGAAGCCTAGAGACTTGTGAGATCTAGATAAAGGGGCTTAAAATTGGGATCTAGTTACTACTGTTACAGAATTCAGGTCATGGCAAATCAATTTTCCAAAACAGAATTAAAAATGGCTTAATATAGATTACTGAGCTAAAGTACCTTAATTCTGTGCCAATAGGGTCATGATGACACTGATCATTTAGGGAGAAAGGATAACTTAGTCTGTAGAAAGAACTTATACAAAGACAGATGCTGATATTTTTCTACAATATTATCTTCCATGATTCTAGAGTCCATATGATAAGAATCACGAACAACTCATTGAACTGTTAAAAAATTGAACTTTTCTATGCTTATCCAATAGTTAATCTCTCATTTTCCAAATGCTACAATGCTTCTCATATATGATTTATATTATTTAAAAAGTACAATTCTTCACTACTTAAAGCCCTGTTGTTTCCTTTTAACATATATTTTACACAAGTAAAAATAACCCTTAAATTATATTAAGAAAATGTTCTCTACTACATAAATGCAATTGAGTCAGTTTCTCAACAAGAACATAAGAACTTCTTTTTAATATACAGATTTTTATATGATTTATCGGGGACTTCCCTGATGGCTCAGGTGGTAAAGCGTCTGTCTGCAATGCGGGAGACCTCGGCTCGATCCCTGGGTCGGGAAAATTCCCTGGGGAAGGAAATGGCAACCCACTCCAGCACTCTTGCCTAGAAAATCCCATGAACAGAGGAGCCTGGTGTCCATGGGGTTGCAAAGAGTCAGACACGATTGAGCGACTTCACTTATCACTTATGTAATTTATAGATTTTAACAATATGCTTATAAATTATTGTATTTTATGTATATTTTTACGCACTGTTATTTTTGTATACTGCTTGAATGTACAATTCTTTGTTAGTTATTATATACTGGAGATAAAATAATTAGAAATGTGATTTCTAGCCTCAAAAAGATAACAATGTTATATCATACATAATACTTGAAGAAAGACAAAATTACATATGAATAACTAATATTATATAGATTGGCTTGATAAGATTGGCAGAATAAATATATAAAATTGCTTATACATGTGGTGTCCTTAGTCACTCAGTCGTGTCCAACTCTATGTGACACCGTGGACTGTACCCCTCCAGGCTCCTCTGTCCATGGGGATTCTCCAGGCAAGAATACTGGAGTGGTTTGTCATGCCCTCCTCCAGGGATCTTCCCAATGCAGGGATCAAACCCAGGTCTCCCACATTGCAGGCAGATTCTTTACCATCTGAGCCACCAGGGGAGCCCTGTTTATCCATAAATGACTATAAGTAAAAAATAAATAAAAATTTATCAAGAACAGTATTCATGGAAAGTTTATGAAGATAAAAACTTTTGGAAATAAAAATATAGCACTGGTTCAATCCCTGGATCAAGAAGATCCATTGGAGAAGAGGTGGCAACCCACTCCCATAGTCTTACCTGGGAAATCCCATGGACAGAGGAGCCTGGTGGGTTTATAGTCCATGGGGTTGCAAAAGAGTCAGACATGATTTAGCAACTAAATAACTATAACAACAATAAAGGGAAACTTCCTAAATGGAAAAAATAGATGAATATATGTTCAGCACAATGTTTTAATTAGTAATAGTAAGAGTGACTATTGACTTTTTAAATAGAAATCTCAAAGAAAGGACAGAGAGAACTATATACTTATTTAACTTTATTTCATTTTTTTCCATTCCTTTAATGTAAGAATTATAAATGCAAATACATTCACCCTGTCATATTTTCAATCTCAAAACAGCAGATTTTTTGGTCTAAAGATTTATAATTAGATACATAAGTGGAATTAAAATATTTTATAAATCACACATGTTAGCAATCTGGACTATTCAAATTATTAAGGATTATTTATCAGTACATACTAAATGAAGTAAAATAACTTTATTTAATTCTCTTTCAATTGTTGATTTCATATTTTACTGTTACACTCTAACAGAAGAGAATAGTATTCTTAAAATGTAGATTTTATCCAGTCATTCTCTTAATTAAAACATTCAAGGATCTCTTCATTGCCTATTAAGCAACATACACCCAGGGCTGGCATTTAATCTTGAAGTTATATGGACAGACATTAGAAGTCATTTTGTCTTGAGAGTAAATACCATCTATGCATTACATTAAACCAAAGAATGAAGTCAGGAGGGATAATTCACAGATAGGTAGCAATGATGACTCTAATCACAAGTCTGATAAGTAGCTATCCAGGATCTGTTTACATACAATTAGCTCCTGGCAAGTGAATGATGACATCATACCATTTCAGAAAGAATTTGGTGATTCTGCCACCACACAGAACTCTACTTAAATTCCAAGTCTTAAATAGTTATATATTAGTAGAGACTGGATATATGTCTGTCTTCTAAACTCTTCTTCCTATCATTGCACATGACCTGAGTGCCTTTCTCAGGAAGTTACAGGGAGCAGTAAGACTGATTTCAAATCAACTCGAGAGAGAATGATGTATACTGCTTTTAGCTTTTAAAACTACCCAGATATAATCTTCTCTATTTTTCCCATTTTGTAGGCTAAATGAAAGGAACTTGAAGCTATAGAGAAGTGAAAAGTTACAATATGAAGAGCCCAGGGTCTCTAGATTGCCACATAGGTGGTATCTGATAATTAAGAACACATTTTTTGAATTTCACTTAATTATAAATATATTTATAATCATGTACATGCATGCTAAGTCTCTTCAGTCATGTCTGACTCTGTGTGACCCATAGCTCACCAGGTTCCTCTGTCCAAAGGATTCTTCAGGCAAGAATACTGGTGTGGGTTGCCACGCCCTGCTCCAGGGGATCTTCCTGACCCAGGGACTGAACCCAGGTTTCTTATGCCTCCTGCACTGGTAGGTGAGTTCTTTACCACTAGTGCCACCTGGGAAGCCCCTTATAATCATATACTTAACGATGAAGATAATAACTGTTGTGTTTACTATGGAAGCTACTGCCATTTTTAATTACTACAGTTGTAACATATAATTATGATCTCATCTACATATTATTATAAAATTAAAGAAGATATATTTAAATATATCTATGTATTGCCAAGAATAAGCATAATAATTCTCTGTCTCATGTTTCATATTTCTTTACTGTTTGTTCCCAGAACTTCTACCTGTTGACCCAGGTTTAAGAATATGATGCAATATAAAGCAAGTTTAATACCTCTCCCATATTAAAACAATTTAAATATTTTTTAAAACAGCATGTATTTTTCTTCTCTATTCCACACTGAATACCCTTGATTTCTTAAATTTTCCTTGTACATTATTATTATCAGCCTGGCATTCTACCTGAACCTATTTATCCACAAAACAAGGATTAGTTGAATATCAATGATGTGCTGTGTGTACTATGCTGTGAGAACCAGGAAGACAGAGATAAATGAAACAGTGTAAATCAAATTCTAGTATGAGAGACAGGCAATACCAACAGATATGATACACAACATGGGCTATAGTAAATAATCATTTCAGTTTCTTAATATTACATCAGAAATAATTTAATTGTCCATCTATTCTGAAAATTCTAGAGCATGAAAATTCAAGCTATCATTTCCTTTGGGACATTATGTATACAATGTTCACTCAGTAATTCAATAAATATTTAATAGGCTCTGCCATGTACAAGGCCCTGGGCATTGTCTAGAGTACATATATATGGATCATGCCTTTATGGGGTTCACTGATTAATTATGATATTACTGAGTAAATAAAACAACCTAAGGAATGCCATAGGTTTTTGACAAGTATTTCAACTCCTTACTCTTTTCTTTTCTTTTACTGTACCTCTTTTGGCCTTAATTCTATAGTTGTCTAACATCTCTACAGTTGTATGCACCAACAGCTCATAGCATCTTTGAGATACATGTACTCCAACACAGTTCAAGCTTATTGCCTTGCAATTCCCACCTACTTAGCAGAAACTACCTTGTCAACTGATTGGCATTATGACAATGAAAATAAAAAAGAAGGATGTAGCTAAAATAGATTTTTAACAATTAGTGATAATAATTTGGTGGCAGGAGAGTAAAAGAGAACTAAAAAAAGATTCTGCTTTTGATGCATGAAAAATACTGATATCATTAATACATTAAAGTGGATAAATAGCATGCGGGTAAGTGGTGAAGATAGCTCTGGTATTTACAAATGATGCTTTAGAGGTCCAATTTTGACAACCAGAAAGAAATATTTAGAAAGAAGATCCAAAAAAAAAAAAAGGTTATGAATTAAGGAAAATCTGGTAAGTGAAGTACAAAAGTGAATCTTATATGAAGAAAAATGACAAAAAAGGAGATTGGTGAGGACAAAAACATTTCATCCAAATAAGTAAGTAGCTACATTTGGGAGTTGCAAAGAGGATTTCCAAATTTTTGTAATCTAAATTTTGAGGAGGTATATAGAAGTCTTGGACGGTGTGCTTTTATCCAACCACATCATACACACTGCAAAATTTAGCTATGTCATTGTTAACAATCAAATAAATAAAGTATGCCCATCAATGGTCAGTTAGGAACATAAAGCTACTGTAGGTATTTCACAATGAAAATTATTTAATACAGAGTATTAAGTACTTACAATATCACTTAACCCAATGTGTGGATGTTAAAGGTCACAAAATTTCCAATTCAAAGAAAAGTCAGCTTGAAATTTATAAGCAATGTCTACTAATAAAGAATCTGTTAAATAAATTACATGCAATAACATTTCAGTTCAGTTCAGTTCAGTCACTCAGTAGGGTCCGACTCTTTGAGACCACATGAATCGCAGCACGCCAGGCCTCCCAGTCCATCACCAATTCTCGTAGTTTACTCAAACTCATGGCCATCTAGTCGGTGATGCCATCCAGCCATCTCATCCTCTGTCTTCCCCTTCTCCTTCTGCCCTCAATCCTTCCCAGCATCAGAGTCTTTTCAAATGAGTCAACTCTTCGCATGAGGTGGCCAAAGTATTGGAGTTTCAATTTCGGCATCAGTCCTTTCAATGAATACCAAGGACTGATCTCCTTTAGGATGGACTGGTTGGATCTCTTTGCAGTCCAAGGGACTCTCAAGAGTCTTCTCCAACACCACAGTTCAAAAGCATCAATTCTTCAGTGCTCAGCCTTCTTCACAGTCCAACTCTCACATCCATACACGACCACTGGAAAAACCATAGCCTTGACTAGATGGACCTTTGTTGGCAAAGTAATGTCTCTGTTTTTGAATATACTATCTAGGTTGGTCATAACTTTCCTTCCAAGGAGTAAGAATCTTTTAATTTCATGGCTGCAATCACCATCTGCAGTGATTTTGGAGCCCAGAAAAATAAAGTCAGCCATTGTTTTCACTATTTCCCCATCTATTTGCCATGAAGTGATGGGGCCAGATGCCATGATCTTAGTTTTCTGAATGTTGAGCTTTAGGCCAACTTTTTCACTCTCCTGTTTCACTTTCATCAAGAGGCTCTTTAGTTCCTCTTCACTTTCTGCCATAAGGATGGTGTCATCTGCATATCTGAGGTTATTGATATTTCTCCCGGCAATGTTGATTTCAGCTTGTGCTTCTTCCAGCCCATCGTTTCTCATGATGTACTCTGCATATAAGTTAAATTAGCAGGGTGACAATATACAGCCTTGATGTACTCCTTTTCCTATTTGCAACCAGTCTGTTGTTCCATGTTCAGTTCTAACTGTTGCTTCCTGAGCTGCAAATAGGTTTCTCAAGAGACAGGTCAGGTGGTCTGGTATTCCCATCTCTTGAAGAATTTTTGTTTCTTGTGATCCACACAGTCAAAGGCTTTGGCATAGTCAATAAAGCAGAAATAGATGTTTTTCTGGAACTCTCTTGCTTTTTCCATAATCCAGCGGATGTTGGCAATTTGATCTCTGGTTCCTCTGCCTTTTCTAAAATCAGCTTGAACATCTGGAAGTTAATGGTTTACATATTGCTGAAGCCTGGCTTGGAGAATTTTGAGCATGACTTTACTAGCGTGTGAGATGAGTGCAATTATGTGGTAGTTTGAGCATTCTTTGGTATTGCCTTTCTTTGGGATTGGAATGAAAACTGACCTTTTCCAGTCCTGTGGCCACTGCTGAGTTTTCCAAATTTGCTGGCATATTGAGTACAGCACTTTCACAGTATCATCTTTCAGGATTTGGAATAGCTCAACTGGAATTCCATCACCTCCACTAGCTTTGTTCGTAGTGATGCTTTCTAAGGCAGAGTTTAAGAGGAGTTGTTTTGTTGTATAATCATTAGCTCTGGGCTTAAAGAAAATACCATCTTATGTGACTAAGACTAAGGAATGTAGGGGGAAAAAAGTTATTCTCTCCTCCTTGAGAGCCCCAGACCCCTTTCTCCTTCTTGAGGGCTCTGGACCCCTTCCTCTTGAGGGCCCGAGACTCCTTATCAACCTACTTAAGAATTATCTTTATATGCTGTCTCGGTGTATCACAGCTGTCTTTCTAAGGAACAAGCATCTTCTAATTCATGGACAGAGCCACTGCCCACAGTAATTTGGGGGCCCAAGAAAATAAAATTTGTCACTGCTTCCACTTTTTCCCCATCTGTTTGACATAAAGTGATGGGACCAGATACCATGAATTTAGTTTTTTGAATGTTGTTTTAAGCCAGCCTTTTCACTCTCCTCTTTCACCTTCATCAAGAGGCTCGTTTGTTCCTCTTCACTTTCTGCCATTAGAGTGGTGTCATTTGCATATCTGAGGTTGTTGATATTTCTCCTGGCAATCTTGATTCCAGCTTGTGATTCATCCAGGCTAGCATTTCACATGATGTGCTGTATGTAAAGAAGTCTGGATGCCAAAGAATTGAAGCTTTTGAACTGTGATGTCGAAGAAGATTCTTGAGAGTCCTTTGAACTGCAAGGAGATCAAACCAGTCAATCCTAAAGGAAATCAGTCCTGAATATTCATTGGAAGGACTGATGTTGAAGCCGAAGCTCCAATACTTTGGCCACCTGATGCGAAGAACTGACTCATTAGAAAAGACCTGATGCTTGGAAAGATGGAAGGCAGGAGGAGAAGGGGATGACCGAGAAGGAGATGGTTGGATGGCATCACTGACTCAATGGACATGAGTTTGAGCAAGCTCTGGGAGATGGTGAAGGACAGGGAAGCCTGGCATGCTGCAGTCCACAGGATCACAGAGTCAGACACACCTGAGTGACTGAACAACAACAACTCTATATATAAGTTAAATAAGCAGAGTGACAAAATACAGTCTTGGGGTACTCATTTCCCAATTTGGAACCATCAGTTGTTCCATGTTGAGTACTAACAGTTGGCTTCTTGACTCAAATACAGGGGTCTCAGGAGACAGATAAGGTGGTCTGGTGCTCCCAGTTTTTTAAGAATTTCCCACAGATTTTTGCTGTGATCCACAGTCAAAGGCTTTAGTGTAGTCAATGTAGCAGCAGTAGGTGTTTTCCTGGAAGTCCTTTGCTTTCTCCACGATTTAACAAATGTTGGCAATTTGATCTCTTTCCTCTACCTTTTCTAAACCCAGCTGCACATCTAAAAGTTCTCAGTTCATATACTGCTGAAGCTGAGCCAGAAGGATTTTAAGCATAAACTTGTTAGCTTGTGAAATGAGTGCAATTATGTGGCAGTTTGAACATTCTTTGGCATTGATCTTCTTTGGAATTGGAAAGAAAACTGATCTTTTCCAGTCCTATTACTGCTGCTGAGTTTTCTAAATTTGCCAACATATTGAGTGCTGCACTTTTAAGATTTTAAATAGCTCAGTTGTAATTCCATCATCTCCACTAGCTTTGTTCATAGTAATGCTTCATAAGGTCCCCTTGAATGCACACTCCAGGATGTCTGGCTCTAGGTAAGTGACCACACCATCATGGTTATTCAGATCATTAAAACCTTTCTTGTATAGTTCTTCTGTGTATTCTTGCTACCTCTTTTTAATATCTTCTGCTTCTTTTAGGTTCTTATTGTTTCTGTCCTTTACCATGCCCATCCTTGCTTGAAATGTTCCCTAGGCATGTCCAATTTACTTGAGGAGATATCTAGTCTTTCTCATTCTATTGTTTTCATTTATTTTTTGCACTCTTCATTTAAGAAGGCCTTCTTATCCCTCCTTGCTATCCTCTGGAACTCTGCATTCAGTTGGGTGCATCTTTTCCTTTTTCCCTTGCCTTTCATGTCTCTTCTCAGCTATTTGTAAAGCCTCCTTAGACAACCACTAACTTGGCCCTTTTGTATTTGTTTGTCTTTGGGATGGTTTTAGTCACTACCTCCTGTACAATATTACAAACTTCCAACCATAGTTCTTCCGGCACTCTCTCTACATGATCTAATCCCCTAAATCTATTTGTCGCTTCCACTGTATAATCATAAGGGATGTGATTTAGGTTGTACATGAACACCCTAGTGGTTTTCCCTACTTTCTTCAACTTAAGCCCAAATCTTGAAATAAAGAGCTTAAGATCATGATCTGATCCACACTCAGCTCCACATCTCATTTTTGATGCCCATACGGAGCTTCTCTAGCTGCAAAAACACATAATCAATCTGATTTTGTTTTTCACTATCTGGTGATGTCCTTGTGTAGAGTCATCTTTTGGGTTATTGTAAAATGGTGTTTGCTATAGCCAGTTTATTCTCTTGACAAAACTCTACTAGTCTTTGCCCTGCTTCATTTTGTACTCCAAGGCCAAACTTGCCTGTTATTTTGGGTATCCCTTGACTTCCTACTTTTGCATTCCAATCTTCTATAATTAAAAGGACACCTTTTTTTTTGTTGTTGTTATTTATAGAAGGTGATGTAGGTCTTAATAGGACTGGTCTACTTCAGCTTCTTTAATATTAGTGGTTAGGGCATAGACTTGGATTATTCTGATTCTGCCTTGGAAAGAAACCCAGATAATTCTCTCATTTTGGGGGTTGTACCCAAGTACAATATTTCAGAGTCTAATGTTGACTATGAAAGTTACTCTGTTTCTTCTAGGGGATTCTTGCCCACATTAATAGATATAATGGTCACCTGAATTAAATTTGCCCATTCCTGTCCACTTTAGTTCACTGATTCCTAAGATGTCGATATTCAGTGCTACCATTTCCTGCTTGACCATGCCCCATTTACCTTGATTCATGGATCTAAATTTTACAATTTTACTTTATACTCTAAATAGTCAATTACATATTCTTTAGAACAAAATTATTACTTAAAATTAACTCATTATGTACATTTCTTATATTTCAGAGAAACTAAATGCTGAGAGAGAATGACTCATAATTATCATATTCCTCAGTTTTCCCAAATTAAAGATGCTTAAATAGTTCTTAAAAGATGCTTACTCCTTGGAAGGAAAGCTATGACCAACCTAGATAGCATATTCAAAAGCAGAAACATTAGTTTGCCAACAAAGGTCCATCTAGTCAAGGCTATGTTTTTTCCAGTGGTCGTGTATGGATATGAGAGTTGGACTGTGAAGAAAGCTGAGTGCCAAGGAACTGATGCTTTTGAACTGTGATGTTGGAGAAGACTCTTGAAAGTCCCTTGGACTGCAAGGAGATCCAACCAGTCCATCCTAAAGGAGATCAGTCCTGGGTGTTCATTGGAAGGACTGATGCTGAAGCTGAAACTCCAATACTTTGGCCACCTCATGCAAAGAGCTAACTCATTGGAAAAGACCCTGACACTCTGAGGGATTGAGGGCAGGAGGAGAAGGGAATGACAGAGGATGAGATGGCTGGATGGCATCACCAACTTGATGGACATGGGTTTGGGTAAACTCCAGGAGTTGGTGATGGACAGGGAGGCCTGGCGTGCTGTGATTCACGGGGTCACAAAGAATCGGACACGACTGAGCGACTGAACTGAACTCAACTAGTTCTAATACACTTAGGATACACAAGACCAAAATTGATTCCTATTATAAGTAGAAACCATTTCAAATTACAATTATGATCACAAAATTATGAGAATCTTGGAATTTTTATTCTACATAGCTTTCTCCATAGAGAATGCTATGTCACCTACTGTGTAACAAGATAGTTTATGTTTAAAGCCATCTTTTATCTTTCCATATTTTCCTTCTTTTGCATCCATAATTACTTGTATTATATGTCCACTTTGCCAAGTTCCCAAGGGAAGTAATATAATGTCCTCATCTGCAACCCTGAAAATATATAACATATTACCTTAACTATAGAGAGCCAAACTACCTTTGTAGATTCAGAGACAACAAATCAAAGCATGATAAATACCCTCAATCCTCTTTTGACTAAAAACTAGGAGGTTAATCTGTTTCCCATTATTACTAGCAAGAAAATCTGCTGCCACTGATAACAGATATGAGTTTGTCTTCTTGACAGAATATGTTTGTTTACAGAAGACATCAAATGTATCCTCACTAGATTTTTGTCATAATAATGTAATCAGGCTCTTTAAAAATGAAGGTAAGGAAAAGACTTTTATGTGTTCTCTAAAAAGTATCCAAACCATTACACGTACCTTAAAATTATGTAATTATATTATGTATAAAAAGAAACATTATTCCTATTCTGTTGTGCTTGTGAGCAGATAGAAATGCATGGGGATAAATATATCACAAGGTATTAGGCATTTGTCATAGTACAAAAACAAAGAAAGAAAAAAATAATAAATTATGATGGTGTCTCCATAGTTGTAGAAGGTAGTGGGCATGGGATGCTAGAAAGAGTAAATGAGGGGAAAAAGGAAAAAAACACTATGAATGAAAGAGCATTTAAGATGGATCTTGATAAATGAGTAGAATAGTAAATATGTGCACCACAAAAGCAACCCATGTTAACTGAATATCATAGGCAAGGCCTGAATACTCTCATTATATAATTTAATTAAGAGACCAAAAGTTGGAGCATATATGTGTCAGAGTGGGAAAGCAAATATATTGGGTCTAGCTTTGGACAATGTTGAGTGCCAAGATAAGGCATTCATCATTAACTTGGTAACTAAGAAAGAGAAGTTGAAAGACTTTGAGCATGAAACCTAACAAGAGAAGATAGGGAGTCCACTGGAATTTGCAGGAATGCTGTTGAAAGACTCTTTTGATAATCTAGGTAAGAAGAAATGATACTCTACTGAGGGGAACTAGTTATAACAGGTGCCAGGTAACTATTGGTGTGACAAACACTTGGTTATAGATAATTTCCCCAAAGAAATACAATCAGAAAGCAAATATGCTGAAGAAAACCACACATTGTAGGGAGGGCCAGTTGAAGAAACTATGTTTGTTCATGTAATTTCTTTCACTTTCTATGTACCATAAAAATATTTCAAAAAAGACAAAGGCAACCTTGGCTTACCTATAAATTAACACACACAAATTCATCAAGGGCATTTGTGTGTGATACCTCCCTTACTAATATGTCAAAAAGAGCAGTTACCCTCTCAAGAAAGGCATCTGTAAAAGACAAAGAGGAAACAAGTACTCATCAAAAATGCTTTTTCTTTCTCCTACAGCAACATTAATTACATTGTCGGCTTGAGTCCGAAAGAATGAGATAGGCAGAAGCAATCTGATTCTCATCTTGTTTAAACTTGTCAGTTCCAAAGTGAAGTCAACAGTTAGGGAAAAAGAAGAAGGTCTCCTTCCTCGTTTAGAGAAAAATGGGAAGCCCAACTCCTGAATTTTTTTTTGTTGTTGTTTGTTTGTTTTTTAAAAGGTGGTTACTCTCCAGAAGTGCCTCTTTTTTAAAGTATTATTAATTCAACCCCTCACATGACACCCACAGGCTGCAAGCAATGTTTTTCATCAGAAGAGACTCCCACTTACAGCACTGCTATGCATCATCTGTTGTGCCTTTGACCCTCCACTGAAAGAAAATGTATCTCTAAAGTGCTTAGGAGCTGCTAAGACTGACACATAAAATTTTAGGTTGAACTTTTGCTTCAACCCAGTGTTTGCTTTTCCTAGCTCAGCTGTTTTGTGTTGCTTGCCAGGCAACACCAAGGTTAAGGCAACCAAGGTCATTTCAACAAGTGTTCATTTATTAGAGCTGTAATGATAAAATGGTGTAAGTACATATATGTGTGTCTGCAGAGAAATAGAAGAGAGAAGGGAAGAAAGGGGGGAAACCTGAGGAAAGAACCAAATAATATGAACTGTGAATATCTAGAGCACTCAGTGAAGGGAGGGTTAGAGAGTATGACACATGGATGTGAAATGAAGAGGCCAAGAGGAAAAACAGTATGTGATTTGCACCAGAGACCGAAACCCTGTAACATACCATGTAGTAAAAGGAATATTAAAAAGCAGAGACATCACTTTGCCAACAATGGTCTGTATCGTCAAAGCTATGTTTTGTTTTGTTTTTCTCATTAGTCATGTACAGATGTGAGAGTTGGACCATAAAGAAGGCTAAGCACTGAAGAATTGAGGCTTTCAAATGGTGGTGCTGGGGAAGACTCTTGAGAGTCCCTTGGACAGAAAGGAAGTCAACCCTGAATATTCACTGGAAGGACTGATGCTGAAGCTCTAATACTTTGGCCAACTGATGCAAAGAGCTGACTCATTGGTAAAGACCCAGATGCTGGGAAAGACTGGGGGCAAGAGGATACAGAGGTGAAGGAGGATTGGATGGCATCACCAACTCAATGGACATGAGTTTGAGCAAACTTCAGGAGATAGTGAAGGACAGGGAAGCCTGGTATGGTGCAGTCCATGGGGTCACAGAGTCAGACATGACTTAGCAACTGAAAAAAAACAAATGAGTTTAAATAGAAATTATGTCCAGTCAAGAGATTTCTTTTCCTTCTCTGTTGAGTTGTGAATTCATGACTTACTGCCTCCCCAATAAAAGGCTTATATTTAATCAGGTTAGATAAGATGAGTAAAATGAAAAGTAAAGGTGTTTTTTATTACTCATTTCTCTAACATAATTTCTTATCCCAAAGAAAGTAAGTAGATTCAAATAATCACTTATTAAAATTATCTGGGACAAAGTTTCAAAATGCCCAAAACACAAATGATTTTATTAAGATTAATATGTTTCACCAAATACCACCCACTTCACACCTATACTGCTCTGATGTCTCATAGACATTTTTTTGGTTTAGATATGCTTTTAGAGTACACTCTTTAAAAATATTAGTTTAAATGTCAATTTCTTTTTTAACAGAAGCTCAGATGTACTAGTAGTGAGTATTGACTTTATGGAAATAAGTCTATTCACCAATGCTCTGCCTACTACTCTGATGTGACACTTCAGTGAGACCTGAAAGTGTTACCATTTCCTAAATTCAGGTTAGGGTCTGTGGACTGGGAGATAACAGTTCTCCATTATCATCTTCATAACCTGAGTCTTAAAGGTCAGTTAATGATGACAAACAGAAATGGGGAAAAAAGACAGTAGAAACAAAACTAACAAAAAAGTGTTATTGTCAATTTTTTAAAAAAATAACTAATCCTGATAAGTAACAAAGAATCTTGATTTTTAAAAAGAAAGTGCATTTACCAATTTTTCTAATCTCTTTAAAGTTTTTCAATAGTTCTAAATTAAATCCCTTTCACCCTTATCTCTTTATCCATCAGAAAATCCAAAGGGTATTTGGATTCAGACATCTATTGCACCAAAGATCTTTCATTACACAGCACAAACAAGCACTTTTATTGAACAAGAACCCAATTACTTAACCCAGCTTCAGCTTTCATTCTACCCTGAAGCGTCTACCCTGACAGAAGCCCACTAATCTCTTCTGATGGACATTGCTACATACCAGTTCTGATACACAGAGATGATTCCTAACCTTCTTGTAGAGAACCACTGATTAAATAAACTGAGATGCCCATCTCGGCTTCCTTGGATCAATGAATAACAATGAGAAAGAGTGCAGGCAGATATGGACCCTTTCCTCTTCTGTGTATGGCACAGGCAGAGAGAAAAGTGACAAAGAGGAGTATTTTCTCTGAGAAAATTACCAGCATTTACCAAAGTCTTGTACTAGCATTGCCTAAGGTTCTCTCTAATTTGTTTCTACTCCTTAAGTTACTCTTATACTCCCCACATTTTGGTAGAAGATACAAAAATCAGTTCCTTAAAGCTCTTGTACCTTGCTGCTGTCATTCTTTTTATTTTTCATATTTACAATGTTAATAACATGACATTTATATCAGTAATTCTCAACACTGAATGTGCATTAGAATAACCCAGGAATCTTACAGAGGCCTGAGTCCCATTTCTAGTGGTTCTGATTTAATGCATCAGGGTTGTGACCTGAGGATTCATATTTTTAAAAAACTCTCAAGGTTACTGTAATATACAGTTAAGGTTGAGAAGAACTACTTGGTGTAAATAGCAACAGACAAATTTGTTGATTATTATGTTAGAATTACCAAGAGGTCTTAAGAATCATTTAGTCTAATTTCACTTCCAGTGCAGGAATATCCTAAAGAAAAGCCTCTGAAAAGTTACACTGATGACTCCATTGTTACCTCACAAGAAAGTCCATTTCTTTGGTTTCCTTTTAACATCAAATCTTTAGAAAAATTCTCCAAGATAGATATTTCAAAGTATCATGCATGCACAAATATCCTGCCCATAACAACACTGTACACACTCACAAATAAACTCAATATTTTAATATTTACCAATAAGGAACTGAAGTTGGATATTATGTATTTATATAAAAGACAGGAGTTTCAGAACAGGAAACAGGTGGACTACGTTCAGTGTGAAATGTGAATACCTTCATAAATACACACTTATATGCAGAATGCCTTCCTGAAGGATATTATAAAAAGTGGTTTTCAAAAAGATAAGACTAGGCTTTTGTTTTTAGTTTATGTATTTCTAATCATTTCTATTTACTAGTCATTTGTATGAATTACTTTCTTATATTTCAGTTAACAGAGGTTATTTAGATACTGGGATAACAGATTTTTTTTTTCTTTAATTCTCACCATCCTTCCAGTAGTGAAATGAAATCTGTTACCTATGCTTTTTCTTGGGTTACCATTTGTAGCTACATATGATGAAGGGCCTATTGCGGCCCTTTAGCCATTTGAAACAACACAGTATTTTCCCTTGGTGGAAACTAATTTTTTCCTATTCTTCTTCATATTCCTTCAAAGACTATATATTATGGGCTTAGTATTACTTGTGGGAATTAAAGAATATAGGAATAATTTCACAAATAATTGACATTAAGAAGCTTATATTCAATCAAGGAGATAAAAATTAAAATGTAAAAAGAAAACATAGTAATTTCATTACAAGTTTATTTATAACCAGAGGAAATGAGTGCACAGAGGGGAGTCTATTTTTTCAAAATGGTTGGCAGTAAATAGGAGAGTGAAGTTGGTAAAATAGGCATGGAACACTTTTAGAAAAATTTATTTTTCAAGGCAACAAAGCATTTTTATGTGTTATTTTACTGCAGTTTTATAAAAGTACCAGATATTATTATCACCATTTTATAACTGTGGAAATGGAAGTTCATGTTATAATGGCTGTAAGACTTTTTTATTCTCTGTGTGTGCTCTTATTCATCAATGTTGCTCAAGGGTCAAGAATTAAAGATATTTCCTAAATGCTGTCTAATCAGTACAGAGGCAAGTAACACTTCCGGGTCCACTGATATTGACACTAAACCTCTGGTAATTTGCTTTCTACAGTAGAAGGAGGGGATGAAATGGTCAAAGCTGGTGTGAAAGAATAAGCCCCTAAGTCTGCCTGGGAAGAGTCAATGGCAGCTTCACAGAGGAAGAGTGCTGGTTTGAGCTGAAATTTGAAAGGCAAAGAAGAGCTTTTCAGGAACACAAACAGTGGGGCCTTCATTTTAGGCAGAGGCAACAGCACCACCAGAAACTCCGCATGTTGAGGCAGTTTGGGTGCTTTCACATTGTTTAGAGTTGCAAGGACAGGAACAAAGAGACAAATGGGAATGAGGTTAGAAAGGGAAACAGAAGACTAAGCATAAGTATCTTGGAAATTTGACTCTATTGGCACTAGAAATAAACAAAATAATAACTCAGTTTATGTCCTGGAAAATACTTGTGTGTTAAAAGCTGAAAAGCAAGGAAGGCATGCATAATAGAGAAACTCTCAGCTAAAATAAAATGTCCACATAAATATGGGTAGCTTTTAAGTTGAAATAACAATTTATTACTTTTGTAATTTTTACTCCCTATTGGGAACACAGTTATACACTTCTGTGAGAAAAGATTGTCTTTTTCATTAAGTTATGAATTGTATAGAAGAGTCAACAGGTGCCTAATACGACTGCTTATGGTTAGGATCACTTTCAAATTTGTTTTGACGTAATATTTCCATCAGAACATTCTAAGTCAGTTAGTAAAAAAAATATGGCACACTTCCCTTAGAGGTCATTTATTGTAGATATTTACTATGATTTCTTTGCTTTCAATTTCTTGTTAAATGAAAGGCCATATCTCAGCTTCTCCTGAACAATTTTGAGCTTTAACTTCAATAGTATAGATATCTACTGCATATTCTAAAATTGGGATCCCTATTGGGAACTATAAGGAAAGAAAATACACAGCAATATATATGAAGGAGATTTTTTTTTTCCTCTTAGTCTTAATATTCTTTAAGATAGCATGCTGGTTTCCTCTGATGAGGGCACATTCTTTAAAAGACACTAAACTTAAGATCTTAAACGATACTCTGTTCCTTGAAATGCTTATAAAACATTCATTTTTGAGATGAAAAAATTATAGGTTAAGAAGTAGTTTCAGACAATAACAGAACAATGCTTTTCTATTTGGAATACAAGGCCAAAATATTTTTATGAGATCCAGTGATCAGGCTTATGCTGGTTACTTTTATTTGATAGAAGTATAATTTATAGTATCAGTATATAGATTAATTATGACTGTTTCATGTTTTATTGTCAAATTTCCTTGGCTAATAAAGCCATAGATAATGGGCTGGCAGATGAGATCATTTTGTGGAGTTTTCAAGGTCAATATGTCAATTAAGATTGTGGGCTAATTCATTAGTACTGGAAAAAAAAAATGAACATGCTGAGCTACTGGAGATTGCAAGCCTGGGATATCAAACATGTGCATTGACTTATGACAGCCTCAAATTCTCTATTTTGTGAGGTGATTTAGAGGGACAAATTACTTTTTCACTAATTTGACAAAGATGAAACTTTCTAAAACTACATAATACAATATGGGTTCAAATACTGATGCATAAATCAGTGAACCATGATACATATATTGAGCCAAATTCTCCATGGGCATAAATTTTCCATTTCATATAGCAGCAGCATGAATCTGTTTCATTCACTCATTCATTCATTCATTGGACAAAGATTTTCAGTTTACTGAATATGTTACTCTGCACAAAGTTTTGTGTTAGCCACCTGGGGGGGGGGGCAAAACAAAAAAGAAGTCATGGCTTTACTTTCACATAATTTATAGACAGATATTAAATAACTAATAGTACAATTAGCTGTTAATTATAGTTGGCAAAAGCGCTACAAAGGGAAAGGTCTGCATGATGTGACAGAATACAACTATTTTTACAAAGTACCTACAAAACATGTGGTCTGAACATATTCATAGAATCATTTATAGATGCTAATTTACTAAGTAAATGTAACTAAGTAAGTATTTATCAAGAACCCCTATATTCCACTCATTCTATAGGTGCTGAGGAAATAAGGAAATCATATGATATAACTGGGGGAAAAGATACATGCACAGCAGAATGCAAAAGCCAAGGAAGCACAGGCAGAAGGGCAGTTCCTGAGATTAAAAAATGCAGATTTTAGAGAAGAAATTCATTCATTTATTCATAGTTTCCTTTGACATTTGTCATATTTCCAACATGGAACTTTAGGTCAGAAGTTTCTGTCAATAAAACACAACCTCTGTCTATAAAGGATGTCCATAAAGGATGATTTTCCCCTCAAGGGACTTAATGTCTGGAGACATTTTTCTTTGTCACAGCTGGGGAGAGGGTGCTATTGCCTGGATAGAGGCTAGAGATGCTGTTATAAGTCCTACAATGCAAAGGACATTTTGCATATACAAGTAATATTTTCCCTCACAATGGATAATTATTCATACCAAAATGTCAATAGGGGCCAAGGTTGATAAATCCTTGAGAGACATAGAGAAATAATTACAATACAGTAGTACTGGTCTTGAAATGTGATGATGGTTTAAAACACTAAGGAAACTATAGATTGTGATGTGATAGGCAAGGAAAATCAATCGCCTCGGTATACTACTGTTGCACTTTATGGTGAGATGATGGAAAGACCTGGGCTAGGACCATTACGAAGAAAACAATAAGGTTAATTTTTAAATGGGTATGAGGAGAAATTTGAGGGGTAAAATAAGTACTTATATATTGAGCAATTATGTGGCAGAAATTTGCAGGGGAAAGGGATTGAAGAAGATGAGAGAGTCAATGATTTCCTTAAGATTTGTTTAGTTGGGTGGTAGGTTATAGTATTAACACCAGCAAACATTGGAACACAGGAGAAGGAGCATGTTTTGCAGGATATTAACAATGATAATAAAGATAATCCTTACATCCACAGTCCCTGGCTTACAATGGTTCAACTTACAATTTGACTTTACGATGGTGCAAAAGCAATATGCATTCAGTAGAAACCATCCTTCAAATTTTGCATTTTGATTTTCCTCAGCTAGCAATATGCTGTACAATACTCTCTTATGATGCTGGATAGTGGCAGCAAATCACAGCTCCCGTTCAGCCATGCCATCATGAGGGTAAAGAACTGACTCATTTACAACCATTCTGTATCCATAAGACTATTCTGTTTTTCACTTTCAGGATAGTATTCAATAAATTACATGATATAGTCAATACTTTATATACAATAGGATTTATGTTAGATACTTTTGCCCAACTGTAAGCTAATTTAAGCGTTCTGAGCACTTTTAAGGCAAGCTAAGCTATGATGCTCAGTAGGTTAGGTGTATCTTTTTCTTTTTTGGCTGTGCTGGGTCTTCAATGATGTATGTGGACTTTCTCTAGTTGTGGGGAGCCAGGCTAACTCTCTAGTTACAATGCACAGGCTTCTCATTGCCATGACTTCTCTTGTTTTAAAGCAAAGGCTCTAGGGCCACAGGCTTCAGTAGTCGCATGGGCTCTAGAGCCTGGGGTCTGTAGTTGTGGTGTCCTGGCCCAGTTGTCCCATGGTATGTGGAATCCTTCCAGACCAGGAATAGAACCCATGTCCCCTGCATTGGCAGGTAGACTTTCAGCCACTGGACCGCCAGGGAAGTCCCAGGTTAGGTATACTGAATGCATTTTTAGACTTACAACATTTTCAAATTACAATGGGTTTATTGGGACAAGCCCTATCATAAGTTGAGGATGATATGTATGTTATTATGTATTAGTGTGCTAGTCAGAGCAAACATTATTAAATTTGTCCTAACTCGTTGTAAGGAGGTAATGCTATTTAGAATTAGTATAGTTGGGCCTTGAACAACCCAAGGGCTTAGGGGCACTGACTCTCCACCCTAAAAAGTCAAAAATCCATGTATAGCTTTACAATTAACCCTTTGTATTGGTGGTTCCATATCCACTGATCCAGGCCAACCTCTGATTACACAATACTATAGTACATATTTATTGAAAAACATCCAGTTGAGTGGACCTGTGCAGCTCAATTCTGTGTTGTTGAAGTGTCAACTGTACTGTTCTCCACAACTTTTAAGAGAGAGTAAGAAAGATCAAACAAATTGTTCAAAGTCACATAGCTTATGCGGGGCAATATCCAGATTCCAACTGAGATTTCTTTTCTCTTAAAGCCAAGGTTTTTAACCTCTCTGCTCGGAAGGAGACTAGACAATCCAGATGGAGGTTTCACACACTGAATTCAGACTGCCTGGCTTCTCCAAACAGCAAAACCTGGTGTAAAAGCTTAAATACCACTAATTTATTAGGCATACAATTCCAGGGAAGCAGAAGTGAGGAGAAATTTGAATGAGTCATTGATATAGGGGAAGCAAACATTCAATATTAAGTCAAGCACACTTGACACTCTGATTAAAGGAGAATCCTCTAAGAGGCCATTTAAATTTTGCATTTCAAGATAGTCGATGTAGAAGAAGAAAAGGAGACTATTCAACCAGGTCTGAACAACATTAGTGAAATGTTCACTCCAAAACCTGTAATTCCCATGTACAATTATCCTTTAGTTCTCCTCTCAGCTTCATACCAAGATACCAAAGGACCTCAGTGGCAGCAGAGATGACCTGGCACAGGAAGCAAGAGAAATACAGCATGCACAGAAGATACTGTTGAGTTGTACCTGTGAGAATCAATCACGAGGAAGATAATACAAAATAAGTCACCAAGTCCTGGAGACAATGCAGTTGAGAAGCTATGCAATGGTATGTAAGATGTAACTGATATAGCCGGTCTCTACAGATTATCAGCTTTGTCACTTTCTTAAGTTATGCCCTTCCTGGGGTCTTAATTTCCTCATTTTTAAAACAAAGAAAAATCATAGGACCTACCTTGTAATGTTATGGGGACTATAAGACTTAACATACTTGTTATTGGCATCACTACCATCATTGCTATTGAGAAAGAGGGGGAAAAAAAATCATCTGCTTATACTGAAGAACTATCTGACTCAACAACAAGGAGTTGGTGTTGTTAGGAGCTGACCTGGCATTTGGCTGACCTGGCTAAGGACATAATATTCTCTTGTGAATAAAAGCAATCTCGTGAAAAATGCCAAGATCCAACAAGGTCACTTTGTGACTATGATGAAGTGAGACAAAAACATAAAATTAAGACCACTTCATAATCATGTATAAGCATAAACAAAAATATGGTCATTATACAAACTGGAAATGCCAAAAGCAACCCTTCTCAGGGCTGATATGACAAGCTGCTCTTCTTTATCAATCAGAGACTTAGCCTCAGTTTATAGTTCCTTCCTTCTAGATTAAGATACTCTATCACAGATTTAGGCCTGATCTCCAATAGCTTCCAATTCAGAGTCAAACTCAATTTCCTTGAACTCTCCTCAAAATTATCTAAGACAAACCCAATCTTTTAATTCCTTTCAAAAGTCCTCTTACTGACACGTCCCTCAGCTCCACTCATGTGTTCTCCTTCACTGGAGTAAACAGTAAATCCAACTGTGTTCAGCTGTAGGAGAGCACTTGGTGGGCTTTGGCTGAAAGACATCATTACCATCATCATCTTTATCATCATCTATAAGGCTAGACATTAATTTAGCTATATATTAGTGAACTTCAGCCCTTAAGTTACATGTGAGACAAAAGTCATGCAAGATATTACTTATAGAAAGAATGCCAAATTACAGAAGTAAATTGACAAGAATTGAACCAGGGAGAATATACCAGCATTGAAGGGACAGGTCAAATAAAAAGGATTGATCCTTTTGTTCAATAAATCAATTTATCTTTAGTCATGTAGAAGTAAGAGTTTAAGCTACAGAATGAAGGAGAGAGTTTTAAGAACACCATAGTCTGATGTGCATGTTTTTTAAGTGTCCAGATATTTAAGCACTAGGGAAAGTCCACTGGATAAGACATAAGGGGAGTACGATAGTCAATACTCCAAAGCATATTTGAAATAGGAAAAATAACAGATGGATTACAGTGGGCAAAGTGCTAAGTAAGAAAAGGAGGAAAGCAGTCATTTTTAAAGTATGAATGTGAATAGGACCAAGATGGAAATTTAACCTGTGGGAAATGTAGCACTGCAGGGGGGATTACTTGTGACAAGGACTAGCAAACATTTTACTTTGTTTTAAGAAAGTG
Source organism: Bos javanicus (assembly GCF_032452875.1). NCBI lineage: Eukaryota > Metazoa > Chordata > Mammalia > Artiodactyla > Bovidae > Bos > Bos javanicus. The sequence goes on along the minus strand of NC_083874.1, from coordinate 76,230,547 downwards.
TCTGTGTGAAAGGAGTGTTTTGCAGATCCAAAAAAGTGAGGGAAAGTTTGATGAATTAAGATCCTAGAATATGTGAGAGGAAAAGAGATTAAGAGCATGGGTGAAAAACTAGCCCTAAAAGATCATTTTCTGAAACTGGAGGAATGAAAGCGAGATAAATACTAGTATTGCTGAATGTGAAGGCTCTGTTTTAGAGGCAGCTAAGGCCTTTAGTCACTGTTGACTTGTTTTCTCAGTCAGGACAGTTCAAGACATCTGTTGATGGCATCTGAGCTTGATAACACTAGAATAGCCACATAAAAAAAAAAAAAAAAGACAAAAACAAAAACTGGAGACAATAAGCAGGAAAGAAAAAGACTGTCAGGCATTATTAAGAATGCAGCTAGGAGGGAAGAGTCTCTACTCACAGCCCCAGTGGGCCAGATCAACATAGCTATGTGATGTTTCTCTAGCAGTACTCAGAAACTAACATAAGGATAAGACAAATAAAATGCTTGGACTGATCCTTGTTTTTGTTCAGTCACTAAGTCATGTCTGACTCTTTGTGACCCCATGGATTGTAACCCACCAGGCTCCTCTGTGCATGGGATTTTCCAGGCAAGAGTACTGGAACGGGTTGTTATTTCCTACCCCAGGGAATCTTTCCAACCCAGGGATTGAACTTGGGTCTCCTGCTTTTCAGGCAGATTCTTTACCATCTGAGCCACCAAAGTGATGGATGATGAAGGGGAACAAAATAGTAGAAAGCCCTATGAGATCATGGTTGAATTGAGAGATGAATGTGTCCAGGCTAGATAAACAGAAAACAAAAACCAGCTACAAAATAACCTATTAAGGGAGCTCAAAGTTCTAAAGGTCATTGGTGATGGAGGAATAGAGCAAGTGTAGAAGGTAATGAGACGGGATGCTGGGAGAGTCTGAAGTGGGAGGGAAGGTCAATAGCGAGGTTTAGTAGCAGTGCCAGTGAAGGAATTCAAAGGTTGGAAGAATAGAGGATTTCACATGAAGAGTTTAGGATTTTTGGAAATAGAACTGTTATGGAGGATAGTAAGATGAATACAATGGTCTAGAAATTTGGTCTTAAGGTTGGACAGGGACATGGAGGAAAGTGATTAGAAATGAAGGTTTCCAGGACCCTAGGGGGCAGCTAAGGTATTACATGTTAACAGAAGACAAACTTTGAAAAGATTACTAAATATTAGCTATCCTATTTTCACAGGGAAAACAGAATTCCTACTGCACTGTAAAAATGTAAAAGGAAAAAGAAAACCTCTCTAATGTTTCATACCATAAATTCAGAAAATTTATTTCTTGTGTGATAACAATGACGTTAAACTGTAGTGAGAATCATTGTTACATACCATTCATATGCTACATGCTTCCCAGGTGGCTCAGTGGTAGAGAATTTGCCTGGCAATGCAGGAGACTCGGGTTCAATCCTTGGGTCAGGAAGATACTCCGGAGAAGGAAATGTCAATTCACTCCAGTATTCTTGCCTGGGAAGTCCCATGGACAGAGGAGCCTGACAGGCTAAAGTCCATGGGGTTTCAAAGAGTCAGACAACTTAATGACTAAACAACAACAGCAACAACATATGCTACATATAGATGTTACTTTCTGAAGAAGATGTCAAATAGATCTGTGTGTGCCAGAGAAGCCACACATACAGGAAAAAAATCTCACATATCTATTGCATTTTCTAGAAAAGTGCTGAACTAACTGCTGGTATCTACTGATACAACTTTAAAACAGACTCAAAAGATTTAAGAAGCTACTACATTATCAATAAAATGGTATGGGGTTCTTGTGCTGCTATTCTATACTTGAGATTCTAAATAGTAAAGGTGACTGGATAAATCTGGGGACCTTGAAATACTTGATACTATAATACTAAAGTTTTATTTAGCCCTGCAGACAAATTCAGTATTCTTACTTGGTGAAATTTTAAAGAATGACCCATTATAATTTTAAAGGTTATTGAGTAGGTCAGAAAATAAAACATATAAATATTTTACTTTCTATAAACAAGACGGTACTCTCAATCTATATTTTGAAATAATAAGTCATATTTTCAAAGACAGAAGTTACCTAGTTATATTCCTGAGATAATTCATGTGTGCTAATTTCTAAAATTAATTTTGCTACTTTTGATAATATCTTACTTTAAGGCGTGCTTTGTCCTGCTGCTGATCATAGACACTGGAAATAATCAAAACCACGAAGAGGAGATGGTAAATAAATGCCAAAATAATACTTAGATAGAACATATTGGTAAACCTTGTGCTATCTGGACAGTTTTACTGTAATATATATAATTTTCTTTTAAAAAATTAGGTGATATTTATGGTATATAAAACTAAGAAACAGGAAAAATAACATTTTTATATTTTTTCTTCTGTAATCCCCAGGCAATATTATAACGGACTCTCTTAACTCATTTGAGTGAGTTTTTAATAAGATGTCAAAAAGTAGATCATTTTCAGGGTCTTTCCTGGGAAAAGGAGATAATTAAATATAGGTACAAACCTAACTTCTAAGGATAATTTTGTGGTTAAATTTTGAGACATTTCTAACTAATTTTCATTGAACATATATGTCATTCTGATACCCTCTCTTCTCTCCATTGGTGATTAAGATGCCTGCTTACTTCAGTTGCTCAGTCGTGTCTGACTCTTTGCAACCCCATGAATTGCAGCACACCAGGCCTCCCTGTCCATCACCAACTCCGGGAGTTCACCCAAACTCATGTCCATCGAGTCGGTGATGCCATCCAGCCATCCCATCCTCTGTCATCCCCTTCTCCTCCTGCACCCAATCCCTCATTCACAACCTATCAATGCTAGCCAGCGTGAGGAACTCCATGACAAAGGTCATGAGGAAGGAGGCTCGGCATGATCAAGCCTCAGAAATTCTATCTCAGAGTCTGCCTACTTTCTGCTTTGTGCTGCTCTGACTTTAACTACTCTCTAGTTAGCTTACAGCTCAGTTAATAATGTGACAGTGTTTCAACCTACAAACTCCTTTGGAAGTCCTCTAGCCTGCCTGAATAGCAACATGTGATTGTTCAGAGCCTCCCAACTGTGAGAGGCAGGAGATGTTCTAAACTGTCTAAACACAGATTCCTCACTTGTTGGGCCAATGTTTGCTGCTAAGTACCTACTGTGTCCATTGATATAATGGGTGTATAGAAATGTACAATGTTTGTAATCTTGGACCCTTGAGTTAATGATTGAGCCCACCTCACCTATAGGAATGCAACTTTCTCCAAAGGCTGGCGCCTGACTTTAAAATAATCACCTTTAATAAGTTTCTTAAAATGTTAACAGGCTTCCTGGCCAGAAGATGATGTAAATCACCTAAACTTTTGCATATGATAAGTTTGAAAGCCTGACTTCGATAAGGATCAGGAACTGCTGTCTTTGCATGCCTCTAATTATCCTCTATGTTAAGGTATAAAACTGCTTTGGAAAATAAAGTATCTCCTTTTGTTCACCGGAATTTGGTGTCCCCATTCTTTCACCTTCTAGCTGAATTTTTCCTCTGAAGCTTGTCAAGCCTACTAATAAGATAGGCCTTATTACGCCTGCGGCCTTCGTAGGTGACATTAATTCCCTGCTTTGGAATTTTATTCAGTCAGTGAATTTTCCTACTGAGCTATCCTTATTTCAACACTAAATTTCCTCACCCTTATTTCAGCCTCTTTTCTTCACTGAATTTTACTGAGCTATCCTCATTCTATTACTCTTTATATCCTTAATTAACGTTTAATTAAGCAATTGTTTCCTATCAAATATGAATAACTCTTATTTCAAATTTCTGATTTACCTACAGAACTGAGAGCCTTGTCAGTCAGTTACTACTAGGATTTTACTCTATTATAGTCACAAAAGTTTTTACTCAATGATTTCATACATAAGTAATGAATCAGGGTTGTATGTTAATAGCTAATAACCTACCTCTCTTTTTGGTTTTGAAGTGTTATTAGATTTTAAACCTGAGATCTTTACTCCTGTCTCTTAATTTCCACGTGTCTATTGGGATTATTAGAAATTATGAATATGTCATGTTTGAGTGCCTGGAATTATGCATGCAATATGGTATCTATTAATTATTTGTAGCTATTGAGCCCTTGAAATGTGTGGCTAGTCTGAATTAAGATGTGCAACAAGTTTAAAACACAAAGTGGATGTGATGTCTTAGTATAGAAACAATGTAAAACATCTGTTTTTATATTCATTAGGTGTTTCAATGATAACACTTTCATGTATTTGTTAAAATAAAATGGACGATATTAAAATAATTTTGCCTACAGATAGGTAGTACAGTTCTAAATTTTTTAAAATTACATCTTGTCATGGGAGTTTGTAATTTCCTCAGTTCTGTCTTGCTGCAGTGAAAATTTGAACCAACAGATGGACCAGTACTACAGCTCAGTTTTATTTGGAAAGCAAAGGAAAATACATACTCATGGTGTGAGGGCAGGCCGACCCAAAAGACTGGAAGAGAAGAAAGACCAGAGGCCCAATTTTGTCTCTTCTTTTTATATGGCTTTCCTCCTCTACCTGAGCCTTCCCTGTGTAAATTGGGCTAGCCAGGAGGGCCGTTTACTTTACCTGAGGGTCTCACTGCAGTCTTGGACTTCCTTTGTTCTATATTCACAGGCTTTTCCCTTGTCTTTTAGCTACCAACATCCTGGATTTCTTTTTCCTATTCTAAGTACCTAACATTCCCACCCCCCCGCAAAAAGAGATGGTAGGCCAAATTCTTTGGGAATAGGGGCGTCAAGGTCTCTCTGGCTACTTCCTGCTGAGCTGGGCCTCCCCCTCTTGCTAGTCTCAAGTCTCAGAGTCCTTATAATGATGTATATCTAAGGGTGAGTGATATTTTCTGTGGGCATTGTAGTTTCATACATCCTTGCTGAACTAGCACTGCATGTTGTAGCTTGTTGACCTGGGCAGGACAAAACTGGTTAGAAAATTGATGATACATGGAGCAATCATAAGCAGCATCAATATGGGGATAACAGAGATTATTAGGGGTAAACAGTATGTCTCATTCAAGATGGCTCAAGTCCCTCCTTGTTCAGGGATCAGGAGATCTATCACCTGTCTATTTTATCTTGTCCCTACCAAGCTGTGCTGGCTCTTTAGAGCTCTCTTGAGAAATCTTATCCCTTGAAACTTAATTTTGGGGGTGTTCATTAGAATGATACTCATTTGTTGTCCTGAATAGGTATCCAGGATCTCAAGGGGCTCACTGGTGTCTTGAGTGTCCTCTTCCGTTTTCTTCCATGGCTTGACTCGTGAGTAGGTGAAGCTCAGCATCAAGTTCTGGTACCTTGACAACTGTAGGAGTACGAAGTATTACAGGGTAGGGGCCCTTCCATGTGGGCTGGAGTTGAGCCTTTGAGGACCCATCTTTCCAGACTTTAATTAGGACTTGAGTCCCTGGAGCATATAGTGGTGGCTCTTTAGAATCTTTTGGGCCCTGGTTGACACCCCACAAGTGTATATCTTATTGGAATTGCCCAATGGCCATGGTATAAGACCCAATGGTCTGAGCTTCTGGATCTAGAAAAAGGTAATTGACATAAACAATGAGTCTCCTATATAGCATCTCATAGGGACCAAGACCAGCCTGTTCCTTAGAGGCAATACAGATGTGGAGGAGAGCTATTGGTAAAGCCTCCTTCCATCCCAGGGAGGTCTGCCAGGTTATCTTTTTTATCGCTGATTTTAAGAATTGGTTGGCTCTTTTCTACTTTTCCTGAAGACTGAAGCCTTCAGGCATAATAGAGATAATAAGCAATGTCCAGTGCTTTAGAGACCCCTTGGGTGACCTTGGAAGTAAATGATGTCCCATTGTCACTTTGTAATGATCTGGGCAGACCATATTTTGAAATGATTTCATGGAGCAGTTTTATTTATTTATTTTTTTCTAACCACCTCCTCAGCCTTCTCAGTCTGGGTGGAAAAGCCTTCAATCCATCCTGTGCATGTATCTATCATGATTAATACATATTTATACCCTTGAAAAACTGGCATCTGGGTGAAGTCTATCTGCCAGTCCTCTGCTGGGTAGGTCCCATGCCATTGGATGGGCTGGGCCAGCTAGGGGGGAGGGGTGTCTTTGAATTCCCTGGGGGTTGTTTAATTGGGAAGTGGGATGAGAGGAGACCACTTGCCTTATAGTCCTTTGGAGGCCTGTTCCTCTGAAGGACATTTCTAGTAATCTTTGGAGGGCCTTTTCCCCTAGATGAGTGGTGGCATGCAAGGAGTTAATTAACCTTCATTGGAGGTTCCCAGGCAGAAAAAGGAGTCCCTCCTTTTGGAACTACCCCATACCATCTTGAAAGCCCTCACTCTTGGTATTAAGAGTCTCACCTTCAGTATATGAAGGAGTTTCTGGCAAATTAGTCTGTGGAACTAAGGTGGCAGCCCCCATTAGGTCATTGTTCTGTAATGCTGCTCTCTTAGCTGCTTGATTGGCGGCTTGGTTCCCTCATGCCACTTCTGTGCGCCCTTTTTGGTGTCCTTTACAATGGGAGACTGAAACCTCAGCAGGTAGATGGACTGCCTCCAGGAGACTAAGGATTTGATCACCATACTTGATTGGGGACCCTAAGGTGGTCAAGTGGCCTCTTTCTTTCCAAATAGCAGCATGCACATGTAGCACCAGAAAGGTGTACTTGGAGTCAATGTAAATGGCTATTTTTTTTTTTCCTTTTCCCAGGTCTAAAGCTCAAGTCAGGGCTATGAGCTCAACTAATTAGGCTGAAGTACCTGGTGGCAAAGGTTTAGCCTCTATGGTCTCAATATTGGAGACTACTGCATATCTGGCGCTTTTTCCATCCAAGACAAAGCTGTTTCCATCAGTGTACAAGATTTCCTCAGGATTGGTCAGAGGATCTTCTGACAATCCCTCTCAGGGTTTTGTCCAGTGGTCCAATGTTTCTAGGCAAGAGTGAAAGGGGAGAGAGAGCCCTCAGGAGTAGGCAGGAGGGTGGCTGGGTAAGAACCTCACAAGGGGGTAGAGTTGGGCCTGGATTTTCCATCAACACTACTTGTTATCTGAGGATCCTTTGATCATACATCCATAAATGGCCTCTCCCATCCAGGAGTTGTTTCACTTGGTGGCTGGTAAAAATAGTTTGCCCCCAAGAGAGAGTTTTAAAGCATCTCCTATCAGGACTGCAATAGCTGAAAGATTTCTAAGATGGGGAAAGATCTCTTCCCAATAAGGGAGTAGGACACTCAGGGACCACCAGAAACTGGTGGGAAAAATATTCGTCCACCCCAGCAACAAAGTGCTCAGGTGAATCTTTTCGTAATCATTTTTCCTGTAGCACCCCAAATTGTACAGGTTTTGGAGAAGGCGGCTCCGGGGTAGGAGGTCAGGAGAGAGTAGGTAGCCCCTGTGTCAACCAAGAAAGTCTCAGACCTATATGCCACATTCAGTTGCATCCTTGGCTCCAGTGCTATGATGGTTATCTGTGACAGGTGGGCTGGCTGGAGCGGGCTGCTTCAGTCCTATTGAACTATCATGAGGGAAGACTTGGCGCTTGACCTTGAGGCTCTTGGGTCCCAAGGGCAGAGTGCCTTCCAATGTCCCAATTGATGACATTTATAAGCTGTTTTAGGAGACTTGTCACGGTTTGGATACTCTTTGGCCCAATGTCCTGCCTGTCTACAGATTAGGCATTTGCCTCGTGCCTTGTACTTCAAGAACTTGGGGTTTCGATAGGGCTTCCTTGGAGGGTGGCCAGCATCTGAGCATGCCTTGTCTCTTTCCTTTGCTCCCTCTCCTGGCCTTGATTTCCCTCTCCTGTTCTCTGTTATGAAAGGTATTGGTGGCTGTCTGGACCATCTCATCTAAAGACAGGGTCCTGCTGCTGTAGCTGTTATAACTTTATCCTGATGTCTGATGTACATTGGGACAGGAATTTTTCCTTTAAAATCACCTGTCCCTCATAAGAGTCTAATTCCAGATTGGTAAACTTTTGGAGGGCCTTTTTTAGCCTTTCCAGAAAGGCAATGGTGTTCTTGTTGGGCTCCTGAGTTATTGCTGAGACCAGGCAAGTCCCACAACTAATAGGCTTCCTTCTATTTCCATGGGCAGACTTCCTTAGGGATGAGTATTTTTGAAGCTTATCCTACCCAGTACTGTTCAACCTGAGAACCAGGCATCCCCAGGTCAGGGTGCAGATCTCCAGGCAGGCTGAGGCATGACAGCCTCCTGGAGATTGAATCCCCAGACAGGTCGAGGCAGGTCAACCTCCTGAGAATTGGCTCCCTGGGCAGGTCAAGGCATGTTGACCTCCTGGGACCCCTGACTGGCAGATTCCCGAGCAGGTTGAGGTGTGTCAACCTGTTGAAGACCAGATCCTTAGGCAAGTAGAGGCAGGTCGACCTCCTGGGATCCCCGGACTGGAGTTGAATATCCCCAATGTCTACAGTGTGACCAGTGCTGGGTAGGATTAAGGGGTTGTAATCTTAACTCATTGCTGGTTTGTCAAGCATGGATGAGAATGGATATCATGATGTAAAGCAATCTATGCTCTGAGACTGGGAATCTGGGAAATAGCCATAAACCTATCCTTTTATTGATCTGAGGGAATGTAAGTCACTGATTTCCTCCCCTAGTCCTCCATAAGAACAGCTTAGGGTGTCTCCAATGGTAAACATTTCATTGTCATAGACCCACTTTAGGTAATATCAGAAGTAATGACAAAGAAGTGGGTTATCTGGTCCTGTTAGAGGCATTAAGAGTACTTTAATAATAAGCAGGGTGGAGCAATGTTGCCTACAATGGGGCAGTGTCCTGGGTTTCAGTTCAGTTCAGTTCAGTTCAGTCGCTCATCATGTCCGACTCTTTGCAACCCCATGAATCGCAGCACGCCAGGCCTCCCTGTCCATCACCAACTCCCAGAGTTCACTCAGACTCACATCCACCGAGTCAGTGACGCCATCCAGCCATCTCATCCTCTGTCGTCCCCTTCTCCTCCTGCCCCCAATCCCTCCCAGCATCAGAGTCTTTTCCAATGAGTCAACTCTTCGCATGAGGTGGCCAAAGGACTGGAGTTTCAGCTTTAGCATCATTCCTTCCAAAGAACACCCAGGGCTGATCTCCTTCAGAATGGACTGGTTGGATCTCCGTGTAGTCCAAGGGACTCTCAAGAGTCTTCTCCAACACCACAGTTCAAAAGCATCAATTCTTCAGCGCTCAGCCTTCTTCACAGTCCAACTCTCACATCCATACATGACCACTGGAAAAACCATAGCCTTGACTAGACGGACCTTTGTTGGCAAAGTAATGTCTCTGCTTTTGAATATGCTATCTAGGTTGGTTATAACTTTTCTTCCAAGGAGTAACTGTCTTTTAATTTCATGGCTGCAGTCACCATCTGCAGTGATTTTGGAGCCCCCCAAAATAAAGTCTGACACTGTTTCCACTGTTTCCCCATCTATTTCTCATGAAGTGATGGGAACAGAAAACTCCTGGTTTTAGGAGTTAGTAAATGGCTGAAGAACAAATTGATGAGAGGCAGCAAACCATATGTTCCACAAAAGTGGAGCTGAGATTTGATCGGGGGTATATTTGTAACTTTAGGAGAAGGGTGGTAAGGGTTTGGGCCCAACGGCCTGCAGGGCTAACTTCCAAAGTGGCAAACATTATCCCTGGAAGACCAATTGCTCTTGAATGGATGCCACCAACAGATAAAATTCTAGCAGGCATTGTGTGCCTGTCACCCGCCCTAGCAGGTTCACTGAGAGATGTTGTTGTTGCATATGTTGTAGGAAACATGAAAGATGAAGACCTGAATAACTAAAGAGATTGGATACTATACAGTATTTCCCTCCCAAGGGGCAGCTATATTCTGGCTTTCCCTCAAGAAGATTGTAGAGGCAACATTGTTGGCCCAGGTGGGGCTCAAGAAAAGAACAAGAAACAGGAGGGAAGAGGGCAGGGCACAACTTTTGAAAGAATGACATAGCCCAAGGGCATAACATAAGCCAAGTAAAATCAAATGGGTCCAAGAGGACAAGTCAATTTCAACTAAACTTTGATCCTCAATCTGCAAGCTGAATGACACACCCAGAGGTACTAGGACAGTTCCAAGACACTGTCAAGAGACCAAGGAGTGGGTGTTTCCCCAACTGTTGGAATGATCCTCCCACTCATTAGCATCTGAAATCACCCAGCTCTAAAAAACTAACCATGCCAGGTTCCATGTTCCCCTGCTCTTTCCCTCTGTGATGGCCTATACCCTGTGGAGTCTGCTTTTCTCTAAATCTGGACAAATCTACTTCGTACCTGTCACTGTGTATCTCACTGATTTTTTTTTTTTTTTTTTTGCAATGAGACAATCAAGAGCCTGAGCTTCATTAGGTCCTAAAACCAGGTACCAGGGGGTTTGGCCAGCTCAAGTTCCTATCAGATAAAACTGAAGATGATGACCTACCCAATTCTTTGTAAGTAGTGGCATAGATGGAGAAAGGAGCTTAAGGATGGGAGGCAAAAGCAGTGGGAAAAACATGCTGAGGAATCCCCTTCATAACCTGCCAGAAAATCTGCTAAATACCTGACCTGTGCTCACAGTTTTCATTGGCCTTATTCTTGGCACAAAGAAGATTAAGGACAGAAGAACCCCTACCTGCTTGGGCAACAGCTACTAAGGAGCCTCTGTCAGAGTCCCTCAGTTGTACCCACTGCCACTCTCCTATTTGCAGGGGGTTTGAGAAAACAAGAAATGAGAGATTGTAAAGGAATTAAGATTTTATTAGCCATATGTCCTTCCAGCCATAGGGATGAGGACTTCCTACCCCAACCAGAGGTCTTCTGGAATCTGAGATTGAGTCGCATGGGCTTTTGGCCGAGTTTGTTTTTGCTGTCCCAGTTTCCAGTATGCTGGGCTTCTTGTCACTTCCACTTAGCTGGATTTTCTTTGCCTTCAGCTTCCACTGCGGGAGCTTTCACTGAGTTGGGCTTTTGCTGTGTCTGGCCTTGGCTTCTCGGGGGCCAAGCCAAGGTTGTTTCAGCCAGGTTAAATCCAAGCAATGGCACCATAGATGTCGTGGGAGTTTGTCATTTCCTTGGTTCTGTCTTGCTGCAGCAAAAATTTGAAGCAATGGATGGACCAGTGTTACAGCTCAGTTTTATTTGGCAAGCAAAGGAAAATACATCATTGAGGTGTGAGGGCAGGCTGACCCAAAGACTTGAAAAAAAGAGAGACCAGAGGCACAATTTTGGCTCTTCTTATTATGTTTTTCCTCCTTCCCCTGAACCTGCCCTGTGTAAATTGGGCTAGCCAGGAGGGTTGTTTGTTTTACTTGAAGTTCTCACTCCAATCCTTGGACCTTCCTTTGTTCTATTTTTGAGGGCTTTTCCCTTCTTTGTCTTTTAGCCATCACCATTCTCGACTCCTTTTTCCTAACTACCTAACAATATAATTCATATCTGTGTGTCCCATTATAATCTTACTGGACAATAGTGCTCTAAAAAGAGTATGAAATTAGTACTCTCAGAAAATGTTCTATTCCACAAAAACAATATAAAACAAACAAACAAACAAAAAAATAGATATGTGTGGATAATAATGTAAGGAACCCCATGTCATATATGAGGAATAAAAATAAATCTTCCTCTACACTTCTAGATTCTCATGGCTGGTCTAAGAAAATTAAATTGCTATGAGACAGATTAGCAGGAGAAAACAAAAGCTGAATAACATGTATACATGGTAAAAACCCAGGAAAACTTAGAAACTCACCAAAACAACCCAAGCCCTCACTTTAACTATCATCTTCAGTTACAGATAAAATAGGATGTTAGAGTTGTGACTTGAGACTGCAAAGGGGAGGAAGGCAATTTACATGGAAATGGAAAAGCAAATATTTGGTAAACAAAAGTTCACGGGACTGTGCAGAGACAAGGGACACTGGCAGGACTTTCAACAAACAGACTTTTTTAGGTTCCTCCCTATCCACCATACCTAGTTCATAGTACAGTTATCACTGATGATATATCTCTTCCTGGTTCAGGTTCTCTAGAGTCTTTCAAGCACTTAGGGGGAACTCAAAGTTTCTTTCTGAGTATCTGGGGCCTTAAAAACAATCAGCCTAAATTATTCCTCACATCAAAGAAATTCATTTAGAGATGGAAAATTTTGCTCTCCTCTACTTATTAACTGCCCTGGCCTTTCTATGGGTTTTGCTTCTTCTTTCTCTTTGAAAATAACCAAGATTTTAAATTTAAGCAGCAATTTAAAGGTATAGATTGACAAGAACCAAGTTTTAAAGTGCTTCAGAGTGGAACTCAATAATTAAGAATATGGTTTTTCTAATGCTTACAACATGATGTGTTATTCTGTAAGAATAACATATTCAATATAGCTGATGAAGTATGAAGTTGAAGAGAACCTCTGTGTCCTGTACCTCTAGCATTCTTTAGACATTAAAATGGTTATGCAAAGGCAGGTAAGATGAAAAACTATTTCTTATATCTGCTTTTCTGGTCACAAACGTGCAATGATTATCCATGCGGCGGTTTGGAAGTACCCCACTGCTGCATGCAGTAAATGATTCAGCACTCCTTTGCTTATGAATAATTCATAGGGGAAGTGTCATATACCAAATTTGTTGGGTTATGTGATTCCTACAGTGCCTTTAAAGCTTGATCTACAGACTTATTCCCATTGCGCTATTTTTACCATCTTTGTGGGAGGACAACTACTATGATAGACATAAAACCTAAAACTAGTTAAATGATACTGCAAAATGCTCCATAAAGTTTAAGTGCAACATGGAATGATTTCTCCATTTCTTTAAGTGTGATGACCAACCCTGGGATTCATGGAAACATCAAATCTCTGTTTTAAATAAGGATGCTTTTAAAGCATGGTAATGTTAACTCTGTAACCATTGATAGCCTATTATGATTTTTAAAAATTGAGTTTTGTCAAATCTTTTCCTTATATCTGCCTGTCCTTTTATTTCCTTTTAATAATTTTTATTATTCTTTTAAAATAATAAGGAATCCATATTCATTATACCAAGTTACAAATAAAGTAGAAATACTTGATTTTTTTATTTTTATAATGGAAATAATATCTGCTCTAAAAAAACAAATCTTAAAAGTCTAAAACTTTAAAAATTTGCAAACATTTGATCCTATTATCCATCACATATGTCAATGAAGATTTAATATCTCCAAAGCCAATTTCTTACTCCTAGAGTCATGAGGGTTTAAAAGATCTTTTTTATGCTCATGTGAAATTAACTTATTGGTAGTGTATAATTTATACTGGAACTATGAAAAGCAAGTATGCAAATGGAAATAAATCTTTAACATTTATTTCAGCATTGAATATTACTCTTTAGGCATTCATATGTATGTATACATATGGATATTTCTCTTGCCTCTATGCTCTACTCCCATTCAATTTATTAGATGACATTCAGCACTTAGTTGTCTTATGTGTATCTCAAATTCCACATATTTAAAATTAAACTTTTGATATCTATAACCAAATTTGATTAGTGATTACATTCCGACTGGAATCATCCTTAATATCGTTCCTTCATTTCCCATATCCTATTAATCAGCATGTCTTTCAGTCTATCTGCTAAATATTTCTTAAAGCCAGTTTTCTCTCCAGCAACATCTCCAACTCTCTGGGCTGATTTCTATCATCCCCTACCCAGATGAAGGTAATAGCTTTCTAAATGGTCTCCTGGCATCCATTATTGTACTCTTTCTTCATCCATGAGCAAAGTATTTATTAATATCTAGATGTGTAAATCAGGTGAAGTAACACCTTGACCAAATTTCTGCATTTTCTTTGTTATTTAGAAAAAGTTCAAAAGACTTAATAGTAATTCAAAAGAAGTTCAAAAGACTTTTGTACTTAAAAAGTTCAATAATGTACTTTTGCTACAAATTCTGGGTTCTGCCTACCATGCCACTTCTTAATTCATGATTCCTCACAGTTCAGATATCTAGGAAAAATCTTTTGCCCAAGAAAGCCTTTCTGACCTTCCTGACCATTGTCCTTTCCCTCATAACACCATGTATCTTAACTTCATAGGAGTTAATGTTATAATTACATATTAATTCTGAAAGAAGGAATAAAATAATACATCAAAATTAAATATAGAAAACCCTTATATCTATAACTAAACTGCAGCCTCTGGTATACATTTATATTTAACAGTATTCAGGCAAGCAACAAGAATTCAACAATTTAAATACATACCCCACCCACAAAAATACATACACAGAATCAACTATTGCAACCCTGGACAGTATAGAAAACTTACACCCTTAGCCTAAAACATAATGAAATCTGTATGGAGGAAGGGGATACTCATTTTCAACACTACCATTCTAATATAGCTGTGGATGAAAGGAAAGAAGAACATTAACCTGAAAATAAGTCAAAGAAAAAATATATCATACAATCTTGCTAAACCTGAAACTCTGCTAGGCTGCTAGATCTACTTTTGCTCACCGTACAGCTACATAGCAGATAATGTGATGGGATTGCCTTAGGGGGTGTCACAATTTTCCCATAAAATCACTTTTATGAATAGATGTTTCAGGTGGATGGAAATTAAAAAAGCAGGGAGCAAAGAAAAAGATCACTTTCTCAGTAGGCACTTTCTCAGAGGGTCACACTACATTTAAAATACAGAACAAACGGGAAAGCCATTGAAATAACTACCATCTGTTAGAATGGTCATAGAGGAGTAAATTTTCTTACTGGAAATCTGAGTTGACCCAACAGAATCTGAGAATGAGAGTGGCAGATGGCTCCTAAAGACTACATTTCAAGTGATTTTGTTCTAACCTGTACATATATAAGAAATTATAAGCAGAAGGAAAAAAAAAGATAAACTGGCATTTGCTGTAATTGTTTTGACATAATGTAGGATTTAAGCGATTAACACTTAACTTAATGAAGGATTTAAATTTTTCTTCAAAAGTTCTGATATAGGTTTATACACATTATACATTTTTAAATAAAGTGCACATTTTTGCTTAGTTTGATCAATTGCACTGCAATCTTCCTGAAGAGCAAGAGACAATCCTTATCATCTTGTGGAAAACCCCAGATGAATTTTCTGGCTAACCCAATTGTATGAATTAATTTAGCAAAAGCCCTACATATTTGTTATGGAATGAATTATATCTCCCCAGAATTCTTATGTTCAAGCTCTAGTCCCTTGTGTGACTATATTGGAGATGAGGCCTTTGTGTGTATATATATATATGTGTGTGTGTGTTGCTCAGTCTTGTTTGATTCTTTGCAACCCCATGGACTATAGTCCACCAGGCTCCTCTATCCACGGAATTCACCAGGCTGGAGTGAGCAGTTATTCCCTTCTCCAGGGGATCTTCCTGACCCAGGAATCCAACTCAGGTCCCCTGCATTAGAGGCATACTCTTTATACCATCTGCCACCAGGAAAGCATGAGGCCTTTAAGAAAAGCTAAATGAAGTCATGAGGATAGGCTCTAATCTGATATAGGTCTAATGTTCTTTTAGAAAGAGAGCTAGTGCTATCTCACACATATTCTCTCTCTTCTTTCCTATCTCTTTAAGCCCAAGCACAGGGAACATGTCATATGAGGACACAGCAAGACAACGGCCCTTTGAAAGCCAACAGAGTTCTCACCAGAAACTAACTCTGGTAGTACCCTGATCTTGGACTCCTAGGTTCCAGATCTACGACAAAATATATTTCTGCTGTTTAAGCCACCCAGTCTGTTGTACGTTGTTATCGCAGTCCTGGTTGACTAATATAATATCTGCAGAGAAGCTGGAGCTCTTTGGCTTCTTCGCTGTTGTTGTTGTGTTTTGCTTGTTTGGAACAGATGTGTGATAATTTGGACAAACCTAGAGTATTTCTGAGCATGCCTATAAACATAATGATATGAAGGTTTTGGTGTGCCAAAATTATTTTGCTCTGAAAAGGTTTTTGTCTCATCTCAATTTCTTATTGAACTAAGACATAGTATCAAAATAGAATATCAATAGTAAACTTGAAATTCTAGAAAAAATGTATAGCAATAAAAAGTTCTACTGAAAATGCTTGTCTTAGATTATCTCCTCGTTAATACTGACTTATCCTCAGCAATGACACTAAAATCTCATGTTAGTAGCTTGGAAAAGACCAAGTTTTGCAAATTATATTTTTACCAGCAGTGGTAAGGTGGCCACCACTTTACAAATTGGATATGAATGTTACTTAGTTATTTTTATTCAAAGAAGCAGTCTTCCTAAAACCTCAAAGTCCTAGTAGATCCTAGAAATGAATATGGGTACTGAAAAAAAGGAATAAAGAGCAATAGGAAAAAAATGGGGCAAATTATATAAATACACAATCAGTATACTATATTTAAATGCTAATTAATTTTATATAATTTTTGCCTATCCAGTTATCATTACTTTTAAATTAAGACTTTATATTTTAGAACACATTTAGCCTCACAACAAAGTAGATGGGAAGGTACAGGGCTTTACTATGCATTCCATGATTCCCTAAACACTCACCCTATCTCATTACCAGCAATCTCCACCATAATGGCTCATTTGTTACAGCCAATGAACTTTACAGTGACATATTAGACAGTTTAGTCCAGTCACTCAGTTGTGCCTGACTCTTTGCAAAGAGTCAGGACTCTTTGGACTGCAACATGACAGGCATCCCTGTCCATCACCAACTTCCAGAGTTTGCTCAAACTCATGTCCATCGAGTAGGTGTCACCATCCAACTATCTCATCCTCTGTTGTCCCCTTCTCCTCCTGCCTTCATCCTTGCCCAGTATCAAGGTCATTTCCAATGATTCAGTTATTTGCATCAGATAGCAAAAGTATTGGAGTTTCAGCTTCAACATCAATCCTTCCAATGAATATTCAGGACTGATTTCCTTTAGGATGGACTGGTTGGATCTCCTTGCAGTCCAAGGGACTCTCAAGAGTCTTCTCCAACACCACAGCTAAAAAGCATCAATACTTAAGTGCTCCACTTTCTTTACAGTCCAACTCTCACATCCATACATGACTACTGGAAAAACCATAGCTTTGACTCCACGGACCTTTGTTGGCAAAGTAACGTCTCTGCTTTTCAATATGCTGTATAGATCCATCATAGCTTTTCTTCCAAGGAGCAAGCTTCTTTTAATTTCATGGCTGCAGTCACCATCTGAAGTGATTTTGGAGCCCCCCAAAATAAAGTCTCTCACTGTTTCCATTGTTTCCCCATCTATTTCCCATGAAGTGGTGGGACTGGATGCCATGATCTTCGTTTTCTGAATGTTGAGTTTTAAGCTTACATTTTCAATCTCCTCTTTCACTTCCATCAAAAGGATTTTTAGTTCTTCTTTGCTTTCTGCCATAAAGGTGGTATCATCTGCATTATCTGAGATTCATTGATATTTCTCCTGACAATCCTGATTTCAGCTTGTGGTTCATCCAACTCAGCATTTTGCATGATGTGCTCTGAATATAAGTTAAATAAGCAGAGTGACAATATACAGCCTTGACATACTCCTGTCCCAATTTGGAACCAGTCTGTTATTCCATGTCCAGTTCTAAGTGTTGCCTCTTGACCTGCATATAGATTTCTCAGGAGGCGAGTAAGGTGGTGTGGTATTCCCATCTCTTGAAGCATTTCCCATAGTCTGTTGTGATCCACACAGTCAAAGGCTTTGGCATAGTCAATAAAGCAGAAGTAGATGTTTGTCTGGAACTCTGCTTTTTTGGTGATCCAGTGGATGTTGGCAATTTGATCTCTGGTTCCTCTGCCTTTTCTAAATCCAGCTTGAACATCTGTAAGCTCATGGTTCACATACTGTTGGAGCCTGGCTGGGAGAATTTTGAGCATTACTTTGCTAGGGTGTGAGATGAGTGCAATTTTGTGATAGTTTGAACACTCTTTGGTATTGTCTTTCTCTGGATTTGGAATGAAAATTGACCTTTCCAGTCCTCTGGCCACTGCTGAGTTTTCCAAATTTGAAAAATATTTTTTTATTGTCTGGATGTATCACAGTTCATTTATATATTCACACTTAAGGACATCTAGGTTGTTTTCAAGTTTTGGCAATTATGAACAAAGCTACAATAAATATCCATGTGCAGGTTTTTGTGTGGGCATTAAGTCTTAGACATAATATTTCTACTCCTTTGGGTAAATATTGAGGAGCTTGATTGCTAGATGATGTAAGAGTATGATTAGTTTTATTTTTTTTTTTTAAAAAGGCAAACTGTCTTCCAAAGTAGCCTGTACCATTTTGTATTCCCATCAGCAATGAACGAAAGTACTTGTTCCTCTACATCCATGACAGCACTTGGTGGTGTCAGTGTGTTTTATTTTGGCCTTTCTAATGTTTGTGGTGGGTTCTCATCTTAATCTGTAATTCCCTGGTGACATATGATGTGAAGCTCATGCTCATATTCTTATTTGCCATCTGTATACATTTTTAAGTAAAATGTTTGTTAAGGGCTTTGGTCCCTTTTTTAATCAAGTTGTTTCATTCTTACTGTCAGCTTTTCAGGGTTGTATATTCTGTGTACTAGGCCTTTATAGATATGCTTTTTGAAAATATTTTTCAATGGACACCCAGTCTATGAGTTGTAATCTCATTCTCCTGATATTATTTTTCACAGAACAAAAGGTTTTAATATTAAAAGTCTACTTTATCAATTATGTCTTTCATAGATTTGCCTTTGGTATTGTATCTAAAATGTCATTACCAGTTAGCATCTTTTAAGTTGCTTTTCTGCATGTATGTATATACTAAAAATGACCAGACTTGCAAAATTTAATATACACAGATACAAATAATTTTATTTCAAAATAAATGCCCAATATACTCAAATTCTGTGATAATTTAAATAAATTATAGCATATTCAAAGACTAAACATCATGTATTCATTAAAAAGATTTGAGAATTTTGAGACAGAAATTACTGATAATAAAACTTTAAAGCAAAATACCAAAGACATGCATAATATTAACTAAATGTAAATTAAACAAATTATTTTTAAGCAAAGGTTTTAATTACTTTTAAAGATATTTTCTCTAAATATCAGGATTATGAATGTCTTTAATATTATTTTAATTAGTTTATTTTAAACTTCTCCAAATTTTTTATTATAAAATACAAACAGAAATTCACCCTTTTAAAAAGGCAGATTTATTTTCATTACTCTAGGAAGTGGATCAAAAAAGATCTTGTTTCAATTTATGACAGAAAGTGTTCTGCTTATGTTTTCCTTTAAAAGTTTTATAACATCTGGCCTTATTTTTATATCTTTAATTCATTTTGATCTTAGTTTTAGTATGATGTTAGGAAATGTTCTAATTTAATTATTTAACATGTAGCTATTCAGTTTTCCCAGCACCACTTACTGAAGAGACTGTCTTCTTTCCCTTGCATATTCTGGCCTCTTTTGCCATAGATTAGTTGGCCATATAGGTGTGGGTTTATCTCTAGACTTTCTACCATTTCCCACTGATCTATATTTCTGTTCATGGTACTGGGAAGTACCATAATGTTTTAATGACTGTAGCTTTGCAGTATGGTCTGAAGTCAGGGAGCCTGATTCCTCCCATCTCTATTTTTTCTCAAGTTTGCTTTGGATATTTGGGGTTTTTTTGTATTTCCATAAAAACTGCAAAATTTTTGTTCAGTTCAGTTCAGTCGCTCAGTCGTGTCAGACTCTTTGCGACCCCATGAATTGCAGCATGCCAGGCCTCCCTGTCCATCACCAACTCCCAGAGTTCACTCAAACTCAGATGTCCACTGAGTCGGTGATGCCATCCAGCCATCTCATCTGCTGTCGTCCCCTTCTCCTCCTACCCCCAATCCCTCCCAGCATCGAAATCTTTTTCAGTGAGTCAACTCTTCGCATGAGGTGGCCAAAGTACTGGAGTTTCAGCTTCAGCATCAGTCCAATGGTCTGATGGACCAGTCCAATGGACTGGTCTCCTTTAGAATGGACTGGTTGGATCTCCTTGCAGACCAAGGGACTCTCAAGTGTCTTCTAAATCCCTTATGATTATACAGTGGGAGTGAGAAATAGATTTAAGGGACTAGATCTGATAGATAGAGTGCCTGATGAACTATGGAATGAGGTTCATGACATTGTACAGGAGACAGGGATCAAGACCATCCCCATGGAAAAGAAATGCAAAAAAGCAAAATGGCTGTCTGGGGAGGTCTTACAAATAGCTATGAAAAGAAGAGAAGTGAAAAGCAAAGGAGAAAAGGAAAGATATAAGCATCTGAATGCAGAGTTCCAAAGAATAGCAAGAAGAGTTAAGAAAGCCTTCCTTAGCAATCAATGCAGAGAAATAGAGGAAAACCACAGAATGGGAAAGACTAGAGATCTCTTCAAGAAAATTAGAGATACCAAGGGAATATTTCATGCAAAGATGGGCTCGATAAAGGACAGAAATGATATGGACCTAACAGAAGCAGAAGATATTGAGAAGAGGTGGCAAGACTACACAGAAGAACTGTACAAAAAAGATCTTCATGACCCAGATAATCATGATGGTGTGATCACTGACCTAGAGCCAGACATCCTGGAATGTAAAGTCAAGTGGGCCTTAGAAAGCATCACTACGAACAAAGCTAGTGGAGGTGATGGAATTCCAGTTCAGCTAATTCAAATCCTGAAAGATGACGCTGTGAAAGTTCTGCACTCCGTATGCCAGCAAATTTGGAAAACTCAGCAGTGGCCACAGGACTGGAAAAGGTCAGTTTTCATTCCAACCCCAAAGAAAGGCAATGCCAAAGAATGCTCAAACTACCGCACAACTGCACTCATCTCACATGCTAGTAAAGTAATGCTCAAAATTCTCCAAGCCAGGCTTCAGCAATACATGAACCGTGAACTTCCAAGATGTTCAAGCTGGATTTAGAAAAGGCAGAGGAACCAGAGATCAAATTGCCAACATCCGCTGGATCATGGAAAAAGCAAGAGAGTTCCAGAAAAACATCTATTTCTGCTTTATTGACTATGCCATAGCCTTTGACTGTGTGGATATAGTATAGATAACTATTAATAAGAAGAAACTACTGTATAGCACAGGGGACTCTACTCAGTACTCTGTAATGACTTATATGGGAAAAGATTCTAAAAAAGAGTGGATATGTGTATAACTGAGTTTCTGTTGTACAGCAAAATGAATAACACAACATTGCAAATCACCTATGCTCCAAGAAAAATTTTAAAAATAAAAAAAATAACAATAAAAATCAGATTCAGGTCAAATCTGATGAGATCAACATAATATTTTCTAGCCTATTACTGTATTTGTATATTGAAAGCTCAATGCTGATATTACTGAGGTGTGAACTTTATGTAATCCCACACATTTATCAAGACTAGACATGGAAGCAACCTAAATGTCCATCAGCAGATGAATGGATAAGAAAGCTATGGTACATATACACAATGGAGTATTACTCAGCCATTAAAAAGAATACATTAGAATCAGTACTAATGAGGTGGATGAAACTGGAGCCTATTATAGATGAGTGAAGTAAGCCAGCAAAGAAAAACACCAATACAGTATACTAACGCATATATATGGAATTTAGAAAGATGCTAACAATAACCCTGTGTATGAGACAGCAAAAGAGACACTGATGTATAGAACAGTCTTATGGACTCTGTGGGAGAGGGAGAAAGTGGGAAGATTTGGGAGAATGGCATTGAAACATGTAAAACATCATGTATGAAATGAGATGCCAGTCCAGGTTTGATGCACGATACTGATACTGGATGGTTGGGGCTAGAGCACTGGGATGACCCAGAGGGATGGTATGGGGAGGGAGGAGAGAGGAGGGTTCAGGATGAATAACACAACATGCAAATACCTATGGCAAGATTCATTTTGATATTTGGCAAAACTAATACAATTATGTAAAGTTTAAAAATAAAATTAAAAAAAATAAATAAAAAAAAATGACTAGTTTCAGAGAGACAAAGGAAAATTAAAAATTCTATTATACTAAATATTTAGTCATTTCAGATTCTTGACCACCCAAATCTTCTATGCCTGCCCATTCTTTTGTTTGTTTCAAAATACACGAAAGACCTTTAACATATAAATACCAGAAGCATAAAGACAAACAGAACATTTTCAGTATGTACTAGTACTGGGCAAGTTTTATTTAAGCTATTAAGTTCAGGGTAAAAGACCTATTCATTTATTTATCAGTTCTTAAGAGTGGGTATATAGTGTCTGATATCTTCTAATTTTCTTGGCTTTAAAACTCTGCCCTCAACATTAAATGAGTAGATCTTTAAGAAATACTTCTTATGGGATAATAACTACTCTGCTGCTGCTAAGTCGCTTCAGTTGTGTCCGACTCTGTGCAACCCCATAGACAGCAGCCCACCAGGCTCCCCTGTCCCTGGGATTCTCCAGGCAAGAACACTGGAGTGGGCTGCCATTTCCTTCTCCAATGCATGAAAGTGAAAAGTGAAAGTGAAGTCGCTCAGTCGTGTCCAAGTCTTAGCGACTCCATGGACTGCAGCCTACCAGGCTCCTCCATCCATGGGATTTTCCAGGCAAGAGTACTGGAGTGGGGTGCCATTGCCTTCTCTGAACTACTCTAGTAGAGTGCAATCTTAAATCACATCAACACAAAATTATGTAAATTGAAAAGAATATATACACATACATACTGATATATCCATACATGTATATACACTGCAGTTCTCTAGTAATCATCTACTTAAATAAGACTGAGTCATCTCTAGTGAATGATATATTTTTAAAGTTCAAGGTATATACTCCTAAAGCTATGGTAGGTCATATAGTAAAATAAATGAACACTTTCTATTACATTTATTTATCTTATTATCTACACTTCAGTTTTTCCAGTGAATGATTAAAATAATTTTTTTAAAAAGTAACTGACAATTCTAATTATATACTTCCCAGTTGTCTAATACATTAACTAAAATAGACTCTGAGGAAAAGCAAATAGAGATCCATTCAATCTCCCTTTAAGTATCTTCAATACTTAAGATCAACTCCAGTATTTCCTCACAATTGAGTCTCCAAGCGTCTATTTCCCTTGCTTTTAATGTTAACTAGAGTCAATGTTGCCTTGTCTTCCTTTACATTTGTTGTGAAATGTTCTGCCACTTTTCTTTTCCCTTTCTTGTTGAAGTTGTCAGAGTCTATATTCTTCCTCAGTATTTCACTCAGTCTAATGAAAATTAACTTCACCGTCAAAATAAAATGAAGTTAATGGAAGAAAAGAAGAAGATAATAAGTTTATAAGAAAAGTGATGCCATACCTAGGAAAATCAGTGTCAAAAGCTGTGATCAAGTTACCACTTGATGATGCAACATCGTTAACACAGCTGATGTAAAGCTATCCTGAGTACAAGGGATTGTGCCTGAGAGAAAACAGGTGCAGAGTGCATATGCCACCCACTGGATTCCACTCAGAGTCTCTGAAGGTCATATATTATCATCACATTTCACAACCTTGTGCCAAAATAGAAGCACTGTTGATGATAAAATATAAGGCTGAAGCATGAATGGAAAATCAATTACCTTTTTTTATGTGAAAGCTCAAACTGTAAGGTATTTTTATTTTAACAGAAATATACAGATCAAGAAATAGTTGAAACTCTCATATCTAGCATATGAGGATATTTCTTGTTCCAATCTATTTCCCTTTCTCTCTCCCTTCCTCCCACTCCGTTTCCTTCCTTGCTCTCTCCTCCTTGACACCAGAACACATTCCTTGTTAAGTCATACCATGTGCAATAGTTTGATCATTGCCTTAAACAACACATATCAATCAAATCAATTTATTGATCAAGCACCAAAGATTTACAAAAGGCTCTATAAAAAACGGAGAAGGCAATGGCAACCCACTCCAGTACTCTTGCCTGGAAAATCCCATGGATGGAGGAGCCTTGTAGGCTGCAGTCCATGGGGTTGCTGAAAGTCAGATACGACTGAGCGACATCACTTTCACTTTTCACTTTTATGCGTTGGAGAAGGAAATGGCAACCCACTCCACTGTTGGAGAAGGAAATGGCAACCCACTCCACTGTTCTTGCCTGGAGAATCCCAGGGACCGGGGAGCCTGGTGGGCTGCCGTCTATGGGGTTGCACAGAGTCGGACACAACTGAGGTGACTTAGCAATAGCTATTAAAAAAAAAATTGCTGGCATACTGAGTGCAGCTCTTTAACAGCATCATCTTTTAGAGTTTGAAATAGCTCAACTGGAAATTCATCACCTCCCTGAGCTTTTTTCTTTTCTTTCTTTCTTTCTTTTTTTTTTTTTTTTTTGAGCTTTTTTCTTAGTGATGCTTGCTAAGGCCCACTTGACCTCAAACCCCAAGATGTCTGGCTCTAGGTGAGTGATCACACCATTGTGGTTATCAGGGTCATTATATATTCTTGTATAGTTGGATCACAAAAAGCTGTGGAATATTCTTAAAGAGATGGGAATACCAGACCATCTCATCTGCTTCCTGAGAAATCTGTATACAGGTCAAAAAGCAACAGTTAGAACCAGACATGGAACAATGGACTGATTTCAAATTGGGAAAGGAATATGTCAAGGCTGTATATTGTCACCCTGCATATTTAACTTATATGCAGAGTACACCATATGAAATGCTGGGCTGGAAGAATCACAAGCTGGAATCAAGATTTCCGGGAGAAATATCAATAACTTCAGATATGCAGATGACACCACCATATGGCAGAAAGTGAAGAAGAGCTAAAGAGCCTCTTGATGAAAGTGAAAAATCTGCCCTAAAACTCAACATTCAAAAAACTAAGATCATGGCATCCAGTCCCATCACCCAGGTAAGCTTGACAAGCTGCTGTCCTTGGGGTCACAAAACATCAGCCACCACTCAGTGAATGAACAACTGAGCAGCTATACAACTATAAGAAATAAAACTCAGGTTACAACATCTTTAGGACATAATAATAATCTGGTGTTTTAAATTTAGCCTTTCTTAAACCATTCAAAGCAAATAGAACCTACATATAAAATATGATTAAAAGAAAAATAATCTGAATCTTTCTTTCCTATTTAACTGGAACTTGGAAATATGTAGTTGATTCTGGAATAAATTAATCCATAATATTCAACATGATTAATTATTATTTAGTAAAAATAATTGTTTTAATAGTTTTTATGCATTTGGTATGATTTTTTCTTTATTTTTTAAAAAAGATAAGGTCACTGACAGTAACTTTATTTGTGGCCATGCCAATCAAGATTTTGAATCTTTTACTTTCCATTTTCTTACTTAGTAAAAAGATCATGTTTATTCATTTCTCAAGGCCAGACAATTCCAAGCTTCTTTGTAAAGCCACTCATGCTTTTTCAGCTCTGTCATGTAGTTGATTAATAATGTTTTTGTTTATTGATAGTAATTTGGGGGAAACAGTTATCCCCAATTCACAATACATGTGGTTTCCATATAACTAATTTTAGTCATAGGTGCAAGGCTGGCATGTGACTCAATCCTGGCCAATAAACACCTCATAATTGTCTTCCTATTGATTGTTTCTAGGATGGGTATATGACTTCATCAGAACCACCTGGACATTCTGCAGCTTTCACTGAAATTTCTCACACAGAATTTATTCTTTCCCTGAAGCACTTGAACTAGTGGCAGCCACTTTGCAAACACAAGAAGGAAATATGTCTGAGAATTGAGTTAAGATGAAAAAGAACCAAGATTAGGAGAAAACAATTGTTTGAGTCTCTGAATCAAGCAGCCAATAAGTTTATATATATATATATATATATATTGTGAGAAGTCTCAATTAGCAGGGATAATGATTATACTTTCTGTGTAAGTGAATGTGAGTTGGATTGCTTGGTACTTTGTAACCAAAAATTTTTTTATATAAATTTATTTTAATTGGAGGTTAATTACTTTACAATATTGTGTGGGTTTTGCCATACATCAACATGAATCCGCCACAGGTATACACATGTTCCCCATCCTGAACCCCCCTCCCTCAGCCCTCCCCATATCATCCCTCTGGTTCGTCCCAGTGCACCAGCCCCAAGCATCCAGTATCATGCATCAAACCTGGACTGACGATTTGTTTCACATATGATATTATACATGTTTCAATGCCATCCTCCAAATCATCCTACCCTCGCCCTCTCCCACAGAGTCCAAAAGACTGTTCTATACATCTGTGTCTCTTTTGCTGTCTCACATACAGGGTTATGGTTACCATCTTTCTAAATTCCATATATATGCGTTAGTATACTGTATTGGTGTTTTTCTTTCTGGCTTACTTCACTCTGTATAATAGGCTCCAGTTTCATCGACCTCATTAGAACTGATTCAAATGTATTCTTTTTAATGGCTGAGTAATACTCCATCAGAAATGACTGAGTGACTTCACTTTCACTTTTCACTTTCATGCATTGGAGAAGGAAATGGCAACCCACTCCAGTGTTCTTACCTGGAGAATCCCAGGGACGGGGGAGCCTGGTGGGCTGCTGTCTATGGGGTCACAAAGAGTCGGACACGACTGAAGCGACTTAGCAGCAGCAGCAGCAATACTCCATTGTGTATATGTACCACAGCTTTCTTATCCATTCATCTGCTGATGGACATCTAGGTTGCTTCCATGTCCTGGCTATTATAAACAGTGCTGCAATGAACAGTGGGGTACACGTGTCTCTTTCAATTCTGGTTTCCTCAGTGTGTATGCCCAGCAGTGGGATTGCTGGGTCATAAGGCAGTTCTATTTCCAGTTTTTTTAAGGAATCTCCACACTGTTCTCCATAGTGGCTGTACTACTTTGCATTCCCGCCAACAGTGTAAGAGGGTTCCCTTTTCTCCATACCCCCTCCAGCATTTATTGCTTATAGACTTTTGAATCACAGCCATTCTGACTGGCATGAAATGGTACCTCATTGTGGTTTTGATTTGCATTTCTCTGATAATGAATGATGTTGAGCATCTTTTCATGTGTTTGTTAGCTATCTGTATGAAATTAAAAGATGCTTACTCCTTGGAAGGAAAGTTATGTCCAACCTAGATAGCATATTCAAAAGCAGAGACATTACTTTGCCAACAAAGGTCCGTCTAGTCAAGGCTATGGTTTTTCCTATGGTCATGTATGGATGTGAAAGTTGGACTGTGAAGAAGGCTGAGTGCCGAAGAATTGATGCTTTTGAACTGTGGTGTTGGAGAAGACTCTTGAGAGTCCCTTGGACTGCAAGGAGATCCAACCAGTCCATTCTGAAGGAGATCAGCCCTGGGATTTCTTTGGAAGGAATGATGCTAAAAGCTGAAACTCCAGTACTTTGGCCACCTCATGCGAAGAGTTGATTCATTGGAAAAGACCCTGATGCTGGGAGGGATTGGGGGCAACAGGAGAAGGGGACGACAGAGGATGAGATGGCTGGATGGCATCACTGACTCGATGGACATGAGTCTCAGTGAACTCCAGGGGTTGGTGATGGACAGGGAGGCCTGGCATGCTGTGATTCATGGGGTGGCAAAGAGTCAGACACAACTGAGTGACTGAACTGAACTGTATGTCTTCTTTGGAGAAATGTCTATTTAGTTTTTTGGTCCATTTTTTGATTGAGTCATTCATTTTTCTGGAATTGAGCTACAGGAGTCACTTGTATATTTTTGAGATTAGTTGTTTGTCAGTTGCTACATTTGCTATTATTTTCTCACATTCTGAAGGCTGTCTTTTCACCTTGCTTATAGTTTCGTTTGTTGTGCAAAAGCTTTTAAGTTTAATTAGGTCCCATTTGTTTATTTTTGCTTTTATTTCCAATATTCTGGGAGGTGGGTCATAGAGGATCCTGCTGTGATGTATGTCGGAGAGTGTTTTGCCTATGTTCTCCTCTAGGAGTTTTATACTTTCTGGTCTTACATTTAGATCTTTAATCCATTTTGAGTTTATTTTTGTATATGGTGTTAGAAAGTGTTCTAGTTTCATTCTTTTACAAGTGGTTGACCAGTTTTCCCAGCACCACTTGTTAAAGAGATTGTCTTTAATCCATTGTATATTCTTGCCTGCTTTGTCAAAGATAAGGTGTCCTTGAGTGCATGGATTTATCTCTGGGCTTTCTATTTTGTTCCATTGATCTATATTTCTGTCTTTGTGCCAGTACCATACTGTCTTGATAACTGTGGCTTTGTAGTAGAGTCTGAAGTCAGGCAGGTTGATTCCTCCAGTTCCATTCTTCTTTCTCAAGATTGCTTTGGCTATTCGAGGTTTTTTCTATTTCCATACAAATTGTGAAATTATTTGTTCTAGCTCTGTGAAAAATACCATTGGTAGCTTGATAGGTATTGCATTGAATCTATAGATTGCTTTGGGTAGTATACTCATTTTCACTATATTGATTCTTCTGATCCATGAACATGGTATATTTCTCCATCTATTAGTGTCCTTTTGATTTCTTTCAGCAGTTTTATAGTTTTCTATATATAGGTCTTTAGTTTTTTTAGGTAGATACAGTCCTATTTTATTCTTTTCATTGCAATGGTGAATGGAATTGTTTCCTTAATTTCTCTATTTTTCTCATTTTTAGTGTATAGGAATGCAAGGGATTTCTATGTGTTGATTTTATATCCTGCAACTTTACTATATTCATTGATTAGCTCTAGTAATTTTCTGGTGGCATCTTTAGGGTTTTCTATGTAGAGGATCATGTCATCTGCAAACAGTGAGAGTTTTACTTCTTCTTTTCCAATTTGGTTTCCTTTTATTTGTTTTTCTGCTCTGGTTGCTGTGGCCAAAACTTCCAAAACTATGTTGAATAGTAGTGGTGAAAGTGGGCACCCTTGTCTGATACACAGCAATAATCACCCTCATTTCAAATTTTCTATGGAAATTAAAACTGGCATTTTAAACTATATGAGCTAAAATTATTTTGCATATATTAAGGAATGCTTGTTTTTCACTGACTGGATTTAATTTTTACAAGGAAATTTTTGTCTTAAAATTAGCCATATTCTCTAGTGTTAAAAGGTAAACTGAAACACATTAAAACCTTCAAAAGTTTATTTCAGCACACATGGTTTTGAATTGTGCAGTGACAAACCAAAAGTAGTTGAATGGGTTCAACTGACAGGTGGTAGGGGTAAGCTTTTTTACAGAGAAGACACTAAAGCAAAGTGAATAAATTATCTGAACGGTTATAGCTTAAGCAGTTGCCTAGCTTGGGAAATCCTATTTGGCTGGTTGTGATTGATTGTTCTTAGATTTCATTTTCTTGGATTTGAGTGCATTGACCCTGGTTTATAGGATTTGGCTTGCTTATGTAGACTAGCAAGGCATTAGAGCCATCCCATTCAAATGGCTTCCTTGTTAAAATACTTTAATACCAGCATATTCTCTGTAGCTTTAAGTGCAAATATAATGCAGAGAGACAAAAACAGCCTTACTCAATCAAGTCTGTTGGGGATACTTCTAACCTGACCTGTAATAGTACATAAAGGGCGATTTCCTGTTGTTCAGCTATCTTTCCTGTTTAATTATTGGATATTCTTATTTAGTTATTTAGGAATGAATTTTACCCTAACAACAATACAATTGACTAGGAATGACAGAATTCCATAACAAGATACTTTATTGTGTTAATTAAGCATGCACGTATGCTCAGTTACTCAATTGTGTCTGACCCTTTGCCACACCATGGACTATATAGACCATCGGACTCCTCTGTCCATGGAATTTTCTTAACTCCATGGCTGTGAATGTGTTTTAAGGCACCATTTCTTTATCCCCTACCCCCTATCTTCATTCTCTGATGGCATAGCAATACTTTTAATAACTCTTGCTTCAGGTCTTTCAATGATATAAATTTATTTAAGCCACACCATTTAATTGGAAGAATTCTTTCTACCTTTTCCAACTCTTTTCCACCAGGATAAATGCAAATCCTACCCCAAGCCAAGAAGCCTAGATATCAACTTCTTTTCTATTAATTACATAAAGCTGAAAGTTACAAGGATTTTGTTTTTACTTGCTGCCAAATAAAAACAAGACCCATAATATCTGTGTTCACCAGAGTCACACACTTAAGATGCACTCAATGATTACACATTGACTGACAAGGAAAAGTGCTGACTAATAAAGGGAATGGACACCATTCATTTTCCCTTTTATTTTTATAGGAAAAAGTATGGTATTCAATGTAAGTCCTATTACAGGAAGTGTGCTAAGTTTAGATCTACCTATTAGCTGAAATCAGAATTTCTAGGCTGATAATCAGTTATTTAAAATGTTAAAAAATTCAATTGAATGCATGTGTCAACACCTAATTAAGAAGGTCATCAAGTAAAGAATTAAGAAGTGTGCATCTTCATTGTATTATTAACAACTTCTCAAAGAGCTGCTCTTCAGTCTTCAGGTTTCCACTGAATCTTTTCTTTGGATACAGTTCTTAATCCAAGATTAATTTATTCAAACTTTACCTTTGTGTAACACCTATCAACCTCAAGCAGGCTCTAGTGGGACTAGCAGAACTCAGGGATTCTACAATGTCAAAGTGTAACAATATTAGATGTTAATATGAAAACATTTGTATTTTATTGGAACATGTTAAAAAATCTTCTTCATATGTATTTTGGTTTACCAAATATTTAGTGAAATAATTTTCTCCTGAAAAATCAATTTGGCACAAAGTTTTGTCTGTTAAGGGCTTCCTTTTTGGCTCAGCTGGTAAAAAAATCTGCCTGCAATGCGGGAGACCTGGGTTCGATCCCTGGATTGGGAAGATCCCCTGGAGAAAGGAAAGGGTACCCATTCCAATCTTCTGGCCTGGAGAAGTCCAAGGACTGTATAGTCCTTGGGGTCGCAAAGAGTCAGACGGCATTGAGGGACTTTCAGTTTCACTTTCACTTTGCCTGTTACACACTGCAAAATTATTAATTAATAAGAATTTTAACTTACGCAGGTAGTTTCTTTTGAGAAATTTCCAATATTGTTTATAAATAAGTGAAATTTTTCTAACAGTTACTATAGAATAATAACTTTATCTGAGCTCCACTAATGTTATAGTGGGGAGAATGAAGATCTTTATGAAGGCTAAGGGAATGTTTCTTAGAGGTAGAATTTGAACCTGCCTGCCAATGTAGGAGATGCAAGAGAGGTGAGTTTGATCCCTGGGTTGGGAATATCCCCTGGAGAAGGAAATGGAAACCCACTCCAGTAGTCTTGCCTGGAGAATTTCATGGATGGAGGAGCCTGGTGGGCTACTGTCCATGGGGTCACAGAGTTGGATATGACTGAAACAACTGAGCACAAAGATTGGTAAACAGCATTTTGTAAGGCGAATGGAATGAGAGTAAATAAAGATTGATAACAAGTATGAAAGTTTCTGTACCTTATTATCACTCATTGGAAGAGACACATAACTGAGGTGGGTGATACAGAAAAGTGAAATTCAGAAAGATATTTTAAAAACAGTTTTTACAGGCAATAAATTCATACAAATAAAACCTGTGTCAATCATGTACTGTATGTGTGGAAATTTCTTCAGAAACTCTAAAATGTAATCTAGTTACTAGTTTTAACTATCATCATTCCTCTTCTATAATTTGGAAACCAAAATAACAATATAAGACTTTAAAGAGAACATAATCAAAAAAGTTTATACTGGAGATAAGATCCACCGTTACAGGAGGAGATCCCAAGGTAAGCAAAAAAGAAGCAGATGAAGTAGGAGGAATATTAGGATGCAGGAATTGCAGGAAAATAAGGGGGAAACATATCTTATCTGCCTGTTTTTTGCTTGCATGAGAATGCACATATCTTCTCTGCCTGTTTTTTGCTTGCATGAGAATGCACATGTATGGTTTTACCTGCACTGTTATTTTTATTTCACAGTTCTTAATAGACAAGCTAACCTATAATTATCAAAGAATGAATAGAGTAGTTTTTCAGATAGCAGGACATTGGAAACCCATTTACACTTAACAGGAGGTGATTAGTTGGTAGGATGTGTTAGAAAAGCTGCAAATCCCATACAACAAGTATCAATCCATTGATTCAAGCATTGTTTTTCCTCACTGTCTGAAAATACAGTCAATACATTAAACTCTGCTTAAGGTTTTTAAATTGTTATCATGTGTGTTTCTGTAATACCACATACCATGGATTGGAGGAGACACAGAAATATTAATACATTGTTGTTGTTGTTAAGTCACTAAGTTATGTCCAACTCTTTGCAACCCCATGGACAAGGTCCTCTGTACTCTACTGTCTCCTGGAGTTTGCTCAAATTCAGGTCCATTGAGTTTGTGATGCAATCTAACCATTTCATCATCTGCTGCCCTCTTGTCCTTTTGCCCTCAATCTTGGCCAGCATCAAGGTCTTTTCCAATGAGTTGGCTCTTCCCATCAGGTGCCCAGAGTATTGGAGCTTTGGCTTCAGCAACAGTCCTTCCAATGAATATTCAGGATTGATTTCCTTTAGGATTGATTGGTTTGATCTTCTTGCATGCCAAGGGACTCTCAAGAGTCTTCTCCAGCACCACAATTCAAAAGCATCAATTCTTAGGTGCTCAGCCTTCTTTATGGTCCAATTCTCATACATGCACATGACTACTAGGAAAACCATAGCTTTGACTATATAGACTTTTGTCAGGAAAATGATGTCTCTGCTTTTGAATACGCTAAGCTTGTCTCACAGAGAAGGCAATAGCAAGCCACTCCACTACTCTTGCCTAGAAAATCCCATGGATGGAGGAGCCGGGTAGGCTGCAGTCCATGGGGTCGCTACGAGTCGGACGCGACTGAGTGACTTCACTTTCACTTTTCACTTTCACACAATGGAGAAGGCAATGGCAACCTACTCCAGTGTTCTTGCCTGGAGAATCCCAGGGATGGCAGAGCCTGGTGGGGTGCCATCTATGGGGTCGCACAGAGTCGGACACAACTGAAGCGACTTAGCAGCAGCAACAGCAGCAAGCTTGTCTCAACTTCCTTCCAAGGAGCAAACGTCTTTTAATTTCATGGATGAAGTAATTGTAAACAGTGACTTAGAAGCCTAAGAAAATAAAATTTCTCACCGCTTCCACTTTTCCCCTTTTATTTGCCATGAAGTGATGGGATGGAAAGCCATGGTCTTAGCTTTTTGAATGTTGAGTTTCAAGCCAACTTTTTCACTCTCTTCTTTCACCCTCATCAAGAGGCTCTTTAGTTCCTCTTCACTTTCTGCCAGAAGCATGATTTTATGTACATATCTGAAGTTATTATTTTTCCCAGAAATCTTGAATCCAGCTGGTGACTGGTCCAGACCAGCATTTTGCATGATGTACTACTCTGCATATAACTTAAATAAGCAGGGTGGCAATATACAGCTTTGATGTACTCCCTTCCAAATTCAGATTCAGTCAGTTGTTTCATGTACAGTTTTAACTGTTGCTTCTTGACCTGCATACAGGTTCCTCAGGAAACATGTCAAAAATATGTGGTCAAAAATAATTGAAAGAACTTGGAAAAGAAATGCGAAAAAGTGAAATGGCTGGCTGAGGAGGCCTTACAAATAGCTATGAAAAGAAGAGAACTGAAAATCAAAGGAGAAAAGGAAGGATATTCCCATTTGAATGCAGAGTTCCAAAGAATAACAAGGAGAGATAAGAAAGCCTTCCTCAGCAAACTATGCAAAGAAATAGAGGAAAACAACAGAATGGGAAAGACTAGAGATCTCATCAAGAAAATTAGAGATACCACGGGAACATTTCACGCAAAGATGGGCTTGATAAAGGACAGATATGGTATGGACCTAACAGAAGCAGAAGATATTGAGAAGAGGTGGCACGAATACACAGAAGAACTGTACAAAAAAGAGCTTCACGACCCAGATAATCACAATGGTGTGATCACTCACCTAGAGCCAGACACCCTAAAATGTGAACTCAAGCGGGTCTTAGAAAGCATCACTATGAACAAAGCTAGTGGAGGTGATAGAATTCCAGTTGAGCTATTTCAAATCCTAAAAGATGATGCTGTGAAAGTGCTGCACTCAATATGCCAGCAAATTTGGAAAACTCATCAGTGGCCACAGGACTGGGAAAGGTCAGTTTTCATTCCAATCCCAAAGAAAGGCAATGCCAAAGAATGCTCAAACTACCACACATTTGCACTCATCTTACACGCTAATAAAGTAATGCTCAAAATTCTCCAACCCAGGCTTCAGCACTACGTGAACTGTGAACTTCCAGATGTTCAAGCTGGTTTTAGAAAAGGCAGAGGAACCAGAGATCAAATTGCCAACATCCGCTGGATCATCGAAAAAGCAAGAGGTTTCCCGAAAAACATCTATTTCTGCTCTATTGACTATGCCAAAGCCTTTGACTGTGTGGATCACAATCAACTGTGGAAAATTCTTCAGGAGATGGGAATACCAGACCACCTGACCTGCCTCTTGAGAAACTTATATGCAGGTCAGGAAGCAACAGTTAGAACTGGACATGGAACAACAGACTGATTCCAAATAGGAAAATTAGTACGTCAAGGCTATATATTGTCACCCTGCTTATTTAACTTGTATGCAGAGTACATCATGAGAAATGCTGGGTGGGAAGAAGCACAAGCTGGAATTAAGATTGCCGGGAGAAATATCAATAACCTCAGATATGCAGATGACACCACTCTTATGGCAGAAAGTGAAGAAGAAGTAAAAGTGAAAGTGGAGAGTGAAAAAGTTGGCTTAAAGCTCAACATTCAGAAAACGAAGATCATGGCATCTGGTTCCATCACTTCATGGGACATAGATGGGGAAACAGTGGAAACAGTGTCAGACTTTATTTTTCTGGGCTCTAAAATCACTGCAGATGGTGACTGCAGCCATGAAATTAAAAGATGCTTACTCCTTGGAAGGAAAGTTATGACCAACCTAGATAGCATATTCAAAAGCAGAGACATTACTTTGCCAACAAAGGTCCGTCTAGTCAAGGCTGTGGTTTTTCCTGTGGTCATGTATGGATGTGAGAGTTGGACTGTGAAGAAAGCTGAGCACTGAAGAATTGATGCTTTTGAACTGTAGTGTTGGAGAAGACTCTTGAGAGTACCTTGGATTGCAAGGAGATCCAACCAGTCCATTCTGAAGGAGATCAGCCCTGGGATTTCTTTGGAAGGAATGATGCTAAAGCTGAAACTCCAGTACTTTGGCTACCTCATGCGAAGAGTTGACTTATTAGAAAAGACCCTGATGCTGGGAGGGACTAGGGGCAAGAGGATAAGGAGATGACAGAGCATGAGATGGCTGGATGGCATCACCAACTCGATGAACATGAGTTTGAGTAGACTCTGGGAGTTGGTGATGGACAGGGAGGCCCGGCGTGCTGCGATTCATGGGGTCGCAAAGAGTCCTACGTGACTGAGCGACTGAACTGAACTAAAGTCTTTTGTAAATACTATCAAACAGCAGTCTCAATATTAAATAATATGAGTTTGGATTCGAATCTACATTAAAGGATCTCTTTTTAGTTAATATGTGGCAAACACTGCACAGACACAAACGCATACACATAAAAATAGATTTTTCTTACCACTTAGTGAAAATAAATAAGCAGGAAACAACTTAAAAAACTAGTAATACAAGTGGTAAAGCATTCTGAAAAGAGGAGAAATTGACTATTTTGAAGGTGAAAAAAGGCAAGTGATAACTGAGTTAAATCTTAAGAGTTGTCATCATTTTTTTCTTTTTTTGTTTTTACTTGATGAAAAGGAAGAGTACATGATAGGCAAAGGGAGACAGTGCAAATATGTAGCAAGGTAAATCCACTTCATGTTTTAGTAACACCAAGTTATTCTATGAGGTTGGAGTTTAGACACTGAAAATTGTGGTGATTGATAAGGCTCTTCTACTTGAAACAGGCACTGTATTAGTCAGTTTCTCTAAGAAACTGAACGTATAAGACACATACATACATATATATGAGATTTACTGTAAGAATTGGCATATGCAGTTATGGAGACCTGGAACCAACACAGTCTGCCCTTTACAAACTGGAGAACCAGGAAAGCCAGTGGTACAATTTAGTCCAAGTCTATACTCTAGAGAACTGGTAGCTCTGATGTTGAGGGCAGGAAAAGTTAGGAATTCCAGGTCAAGAAGAGAAAGAGTGAACCTGCCTTTACTTCACCTTTTTGTTCCATCTTGACCCTCAACATATTGGATGAAGCCCACCCACATGGATGAGGATGGATTTTTTTCTCAGTCTACCAGATCAAACACTAGCCTCTTTCAGAAACACTTTCACAGGAACCAGAAATAATGTTCCATCAGCTATCCAGACATCCCTTGGTCCAGTGAAGTTACAAATGATGTGTTAAATTAACCATCATCACCACCACTAGACCCAAACTTCTCACAAAATGACAGCTTCTCATCATTCAGGTTCTGATTTATTTATTATAGCCCCATTGTGATCTTCCCTGACACTCTAAAGCAAAATCACAGCTTCTCCCCAATCTTACCATATCACCTTATTTTATTTTCATTCTATTTTTTTCACCCTATTATTCACCAAAAAAAAACTTGTGACTTCCTCATGATCTTTTGTTATTTACATGTTATTTATTTATTATATGTATATTTCCACTAAGAATATAAGTTTATAAAGTACAGGGTTGATATCTTTGTATTTACTGGAATATTCTGGGGGGCTAACCTAGAGATGTATGTTATATGTACATGAAAGTAATACAAAATTTCAATCATCATTTAGGAGACTGATTATTTTAAAAATAAGCAAGCAAATAGTACTATTATCAAAAGCTGAAATAATGAAAGAAATAATAATTCCCCAAAGATCACATTCTCATTCCATAGATATCAATTTCCTATGAAGACATGATATTTACTCCAAATAAAAAGATACTCCAAAAAGTAATACTAATGCATTTCTTTTCAGAATTAACCAAAAGGAAAATGTTTGAGGAAAATAAAAACTGTTACAGTGAAAGCAAAAAATATTTGATGCTAAAAACTTAAATCCAAATTCTCTTTTCAAGTTTCAAGGAAACTGGATACTTACACATTTCTTAATAGATCAAAGAACTTTTATCCTACTATACCCAATCCCAGTAACTTTAAAAAATCACATAATTATCAATATTACACTAACAAAAAACAACTCCATTAGCATCTACCTTTATAAGTCTATAATTTTCTTTCAGTACTCATTCTGGAAAAAGATTTGTCCCCCAAAGTGTAATGGTTTTAAACATGTCTGCAAGCTCTTTGATATTCCTTTCATCAAGAAGTAGAGTCTATGTTCCCTCCCTTCCTTGACTCTGGGTGGGCTTGTAATTTGCTTACAACTAACAGAATGGGACAGGCTTCCCTTGAGGTTCAGATGGTAAAGAATCCGTCTATAATACGGGAGACCTGGGTTTGATCCTTGGGTTGGGAAGATCCCCTGGAGAAGAGAAAGGCTACCCACTCCAGAATTCTGGCCTAGAAAATTCCATGAACTGTATAGTCCATGGGGTAGCAAAGAGTTGGACTTGACTGAGAGACTTTCACTTTCACAACAGAACGGGACAGAAGAGACACCATTGGTTTCTAAGACTAGGTCATAAAAGTCAACTAATGTAATGCAGCTTCTGTTTTACTCATTGGAACACTCACTTGGGGAACTTGACATGGCCTCATAAGAATTTAACCATTTTGAGGAAGCCATGCTTTGGGGAATCTGAAGACACACAAAGACATCACATGTAGAAACACCATTCCAGAATCCAAGTTAAGGTCCAAGCTGACAGCTAAAATGAACCACCAGATTTGTGAATGAAGATACCTCCATGTAATACGGATATGCTTACCTTCATACGCTTTCTATCTAGCTAAAGTCTCAGACATCACTAAACAGAAAATCTAGTTCTGCTGTGACCTTCACAAATTTTTAAACCAAAGAATCAGTGATCACAACAGAACTGGTTTTAAGTCACTGAATATTGGAGTAACTGTTATTCAGTTAGGACATACTTTGTTTCACTGTGCCTGACTTTGTTGTGCGTCACAGATATTGTGCTTTTTACAGATTGAAGGTCTGTGGAAGTCCTACACCATCAGATCACGGTTAGCATTTTTTGTTTAGCAACAAAGTACATTTTAACTAAGGTATGCACTTTTTTAGACATAATGCTATTGCAC
The DNA here is from genome assembly GCF_032452875.1 of Bos javanicus. NCBI lineage: Eukaryota > Metazoa > Chordata > Mammalia > Artiodactyla > Bovidae > Bos > Bos javanicus. The sequence continues at coordinate 76,192,371 of NC_083874.1, read as the reverse complement.
ACTGGATGGCATCACCCTCAATGGACGTGAGTTTGGGTAAATTCGGGAGTTGGTGACGGACAGGGAGGCCTGTCGTGCTGTGGTTCATGGGGTCGCAAGGAGTTGGACACAACTGAGTGAATGAACTGAACTGAGTCCCCCTCTCTCCTATGGCAAGGCTCTCATTCTTTCAAATACCTCAAATAATAAGAAAAATATTTGATCTGGATCCATTTATGAAAAATAAAGTAAATAATTTGTTATTTGAAATATACCTTTATTTCTTCCCATTAACTTTAATTCCAAATGCTTACATGCTACTTTAATTCAATATGCAGATTTAATCAAAGTTTACCAATACTAGCAGCTTCCCTTGTGGCTCAGCTGGTAAAGAATCCACCTGCAATGCTGGAAACCTGGGTTCAATCCCTGGGTTGGGAAGCTTCCCTGGAGAAGGGAAATGCTACCCACTACAGTATTCTGGCCTGGAGAATTCCATGGACTGTATAGTCTATGAGGTTGCAAAGAGTTGGACACTACTGAGTGACTCATTTATGTTTTTACAAATACTAGAGAAAGAAATGTAATAAATGAATGACTCTTCTGTCTAAATTGTCAGCTATACAGAGAATTCTTTTATGAACCTTCTCCCATTGATCCCATCCTGCATCCCATGAGTCACTTCATCATTTAATCCTGATTAATTTTTCATGATTCAGATGACTATTTAAAAATATGCTATTGACTTAAATCAGTTAACTTGCTCATTGTTTATCTCTGACACTATAATACAGGCTCTGTGAACACAAGCACATTTATTCCCTCAAGTACCAATGCTGTTCAGTGCCTGGAAGAGTACATAGCACATCAGAGGTGCCCAATAAATATTTGTTCATATAGTTAATAAATATCCTGATAGCAGTTTAAAAGCATAGACACTCTTTAATACAATTTACACTAAGAAAATCAGTTGAAATATTGTTCAGAAAACTTCACCTGTGAGTCACTGACTTCTTAGGCTCTGTTGAAGAAACAATACGATTTTTAAGTTCATATGGTATAATTCCTTTAAAAGCAAGAAATTCAGAGATGGAAACCTTTACATCTGTGATCCTAGGATAAGATAGAAGCTTATCCTTTTCCCCAAATATCACCTATAGTCTATCTAATGCAATGCTATTAATCCAACAAACAATGATGCTTCTTTCCTGCTATTGAAAAAGACTCTCAAATTTAATTAAAGTCAATAAAGAAATTAAAAGCTTAATGAGAGCAAGAATCCTCTGAGTGTGTTCATGCTGTTATCAGCCTGTGATGCTGTAAAAGACAGGATTATGATTTTATTGCCAGACAACCAAAAGAAGAGAAAGAATAACAAGGAGAGTTGTGAAAAATCTCCTGGTGAGAGACATCTCAGAGTGAAAAACTGTTATGCTTAATCAAGTCAATAGAGAAATTAAATACAAAAGAGATGGCTTTTGAACATAACCACCTATTGTTTTAAACAAAGATGGAAAAATAATTTGAGATTAACCTAAGTAAAATTAAATACAATGTGAAATTGTGCAGGAAATTCTGGGATAGGAACCACCATCCCTTCCCAAGCAATCTTTAAGTGATTAGAGTTGGCCTGGACCAGAATATAATTTTTTTTTTTTTTTTTTTTACTATTTCACTTTCAAAATGACTATTATATGAACTGCAAATTCACTATAAAATTTGTAATTTCTTGCGTTCAAATTAAGACCAGCCCTAATGAGGTGTCAAAATTTCTGCAACCTCAATTGTGAGATATGTGATGACAAAACTGAAGTTTCCGTACCTCCCCATGGTCTCTGGAAACAGTATACAGGGTCCCCCAGATCCCACAAATGATCACCACGTCTACCTGCTTTGAGATCACTACCTCTGCACCCTTTGTTCGTGTTTATTATGGATCACCATAAAAAGCTTTGGGCTTCACTTCTTATTTCCCACATTTTCGCTCTATAGGCTCTGCAAATCTCCTATTTAGCACCCCTTGCCGAGCTTTCCACACATCCTAAACTTGCCAACTTAGGTTCTGTGGAATTCACAGTGCATCACCTTCAAAATTCCCAGTATCCTCAAGTTCAACTACGAATGTCCCTTTCATATTGCTCAAAGAACCTCTGGATCTTCTCTGAGGATAGTGCTTTCCCAATGGCTTATTGGTCTTTCTCCCTCTTTCCTTATACCCTGGGGCCTAGAGCTGGGCTGAGGGTCCTCTTTAAATATTATCTCTAGTTCCAGATTGTTCCCTCTTCCTTCTCTCTAAAATGCTCTAGCTTTGAACCAGGTCATCAGATATTATCACATACCACCCGTTCTTTTAATCAGTCCCTGTCCCTCTTGGCCTCATTTATTAAAGATTTTAAAACTGAAATGCTTACATTACCCTCACACTTTCCTTGCTTTTTAATTCACAGGTCTTTTTTTGGCACCTCAGGTCTTCCGTTCTTTCTGTTGTTGATTGCCCTGTCATTTTCTAGTACATGCCATGGCTTATCTGCCATGAAAATCATTCTCATTGTTCATTTAGTAAGTAATACTCAGGACTCTGGCCCCAGAAAGTCAGCACTCCAGAAAATTAATTTCTGTAACTGAGAGGGCTAAATTTGCAGATCTTTCAGACAATGTCTCCTGGCTCTTTTCCATCTTAAGCTCTTTGCATTTGCCACTTGCTCTACCTGGAATGCTCTACTTTGTGTTTTTCCATTGCTAGCTTCAATTCAGCATTCATGTCTTTGCTCAAGAAATTGCACTTCAAGGAAGTTTTCTCTTACCACTCTAGCCAGCAGAGCCATAATCACTCTTTCTAGCCATCACCCTGTTTTACTTTTTTCACAGTAAAATATTTGAAAATCCCTCATTTGCTCATTTAATGTATTTTCATGCTCACTGATTACCTCCCCTGACTAGGATGTAAGCTCTAGAATGTGATTCACGGATCTTGTTCACTTTGATTTCCCATCACTAGATTAGTCTTCACAAAGAAAGTCACCAAGAAGCATTTTTAAATATGAATAAATCAGTATTTTTGTCTTTCTTGATTTCAATGGGTGAAATAATAGTGATCAGTACGGTGATTTCTGCATTTTGTCTGAATTTCAAAATTTGGTAGAGAAACATCTACCATAGTCTCTCATAGCTAATATACTAGGTGTATTTCCAGGTTATCTTAGGATATAAATGAGATAGGTACAAGTTCACTAATTCTAGCTTAATGGTAAAGAATCTGCCTGTAATGAGGGAGACCTGGGTTTGATCTCTTGGACTGGAAAGATCCCCAGGAGAAGAACATGGCAACCCACTCCAGTATTCTTACATGGAGAAGTCCATGAACAGAGGAGCCTCGTGGGCTACAGTCCATGGAGTTGCAAAGAGTTGTACATGACTGAGCAAGTAACACTTTCACAGAAGTACTCAGCAAACATAATCTTAGTTTTAGTCTCCTAATCTCAGTCTTTAGAGGTACAAATTTTCTATGATAGAGCAGTATTTTACTGTTTGTAGCTATATATACATTCAAACATACATCCATGTATGTGTACATAAATATTTATCAACACATACATATAAACATATGCATGCACACAAATCTTGCTTGTTTTCTTATGAGTCAAGATTAGATGAGTAGAAGCAAGCTGTCAGGCCAGCAAATATACCTCATGAGAGAAATACAATTCTTCAATAAATGCCATAAAACACACCCTGACACTTTGGTATGTCATGCCCCAGAAAATTAGAAGGGCATTCTTAGTTCTTAAGGTAAATACTAAAAGTCTAATCTTTTATAAAATGATATAAAGCTGGCACTCACTTCAGTATAAATGGGTGGCAAAATAAAGATTGATGACTAGCATATAAACATTCCAAGGGAGAGAACATGATGTGTAAACCTCATGTTTCTTAGAAAAACAAGACAAGATTAATCTCAGAGCTGCACCAGACTTAACAGCAATAATAGTAGTAAGGATGCTAACATACATCAAAAACAATCAATTATTCAATTTCCTTTCAACTTATTCTAAATCTCTAGTCTTGATTAGCTAATTCTTATACTATGAGGGCCCCATGTTAAGGATAATTTTTAAAATCATGCTTTTTTAAGACCTAATATAATACAACTTATTCCAGAGAAAAGAAATTTACATTCCCACAGAAACATGCATGTAAATATCCATAGCAGCTTTATTCATAATAACCAAAGACTAAAACTAACCTAGATGTCCTTTAATGGGGAAATGGTTAAGTAAACCATGGTACAACCATACCGTGCAATGCCACTGAGCAATAAAAAAGAATCCACTGCTGACACACATGATTTGTAAGCATATCCAGAGACTTCAGCTGAGTAACAAAACGTCAGTACGGTCAGGGTACATATTGCATAATTCCACTTACATAGATTTCTTGTAACAACAATCTTTTAGAAATGAAGAAGAAAGTAGTGATTCTAGAAGTTACAGGATATTAGAAGGTATGTCTATAAAAGGGCAATAAAACGGATTCTTATAGTAATGGAAATGTTTTGTATATTAAATGTTTCGCTGTCAATAACTTGATGGTTGCTGTGTAGTATAGTTTTGCAAGATGCTACGTTGGAGGCAACTGGATAAAGAACACACAGGTTTCTCTGTATTAGTTCTTACAGTTGCATGCAAATCTATAATTATCTCCAAATAAAAAGTTTAATAAAAATAACATGACAACTGCCAAGATCAATATGCTCTATACTTAGAGTATCAAAATCTGGAAATTAACTCTTTTTAGAATATTTATATTTTTCTTTAACTGTGTCCTGTCAGACTAATGTTTCTAACTATGTACTGATAAGACAAATACTCATTCAAAACTTATTATTATGGTTAATATAAACATTTAAGCAATTAGGAGATCATATTTCAGTTCCAAAATTTTATTCCTTTTGCTAAAGATGTGTCAGACACACATGACTAAGCTGATGCCAGCTCATCAGTTATCCTGCATTATATCTGAGATAGTCAAAGATCAGATATCATTTTGAAATGGAAATTTTGTATTTAAATATTGTTTCTGATTTTGCATAAGCTTTCTGTTTACTTTTGTCTCCTTGGCATTTTAACATTTTGAATTTCAGGATAACTGGTCTGAGAAAGGAAATGTTTAACATTTTCAAACAAGAGTTCAAGTACCTTCTTAATAATAATGTAATGTAGATTAAATAACTTTCCTGCTTTGAGGGCATTTCCTTAGCTCTATAATGGAACTGAGACCTACCTCTTAGGTTTACCAAGAAGAAAAGCAGAAATGTTTCATTGAAACAATTTAACTTGGTGCTGATACATGACAGGTGATCATTTTACTGATCATTAAGGCATCCAATCAACAAATATTTTATATAGGTCAGACATTTATCAATAAGCAATCATTCTGGTTTGTATAGAAGGTACCTTATAGTGGGAAAGATGAGCAACAAAAGAAAAAATCAAATGAGCAACTGACTATAAAAAAATAAAACTGACTAATGGGCAAAAAGAGTGCCTGAAGAAGAGAAGCAATCTAATTTTTCTCAGCCCTTTGTATATTGGACATTCCATTTGAACAGACAGATTATGCTATACAATAAACATGCTATGATCATTTTTATAAAATTCTTGTTGATTAAATGTTCTTACCATGAGAAGGTCTTCATAAGATCGCCAAGGATGATTTCCCTGGTGTAGAAAAAAAAATTTTTAAATTAGAAATAATGAGTATTAAACTATATGAGATTTAGGTTTCATTTTAAATTTAGATTTCCTTTAACTTGATCAGACTTATTCAAATAAAATGATTGTCACCATTTGAATAGTCAAAACACTTTTATATTTATTGTAACACTATTTACTTTAACCAAGTAAAAAGTACACCAAACCCCAGGGTGAAAATCCTCAGAGATTTTCCGCTTCTAATTCTACTACGAATTTAACCTGTATTGGCCTCAGTTTCCTTATAACATCATAAAATTTGCTTCAGTTGAACTATAGCATATCTGAAATTCTAATTATGTTCAAAGCTAAGGCAAAGTAATTTTAACTAATTTAAAGAAAAGTTTTATACATGATGATTCTGAGATGCTAATTACACACACACCTATACACAAAGTATCAAGTTGTATTTCATGTATCTCATATTTAAGCTGGAATTTGAAGTTATTGAATAATTTGCAATGATTTAATTTCAATCAAGAAAAGAACATATTTTCCTTCTACTTTAGTATTCTTAATACTGGAAGCCTGAGAAGAAACAGAAGAGAGAAAACTCTAATTTGTCCCAGAGTGATTTAAATGCTTTTAAAAGAAACTTTTGCTCATAGAAAATATTTATTTCTTCACTATTTCTTTTCTCAATCCCTACAATGTTTTGTTTTGTTTTGTTTTTTTCCCCACTGCCATACTTTAATTTAAATTTGGAGTACCAACTTAGAATTGAGCAAAAGCAATAGATTTCTCCAAAATCAGAAGGCTGCTGTGAATCACTTTCCATAAGAGAAGAAAAACAAATGAAATACAGCCAGCGTTAGGCTCTGGAATTGAAATTACAAGCACTCTGAGGAATAATTATAGTATGTGGTCCAAGGATCCTGCTGCTTAGGTCCATTAACATTGCAGACCCTGCTGAATTATGAAAATGTTTCCAAGATCTAACATTTTTACAAAAAGATGCTGAAACCAAATCCCTAAAATACTCCCTTGATAAATAAAAAGGTTATATAAAACTCAATATTTATATTGTAGTCTTAAGAAAACTTTAGGATATACAGATATATTTCACATCCTAAAAATGGTGAAATGTCTGGTATTAAAATGAACAGGCAGAGCAACTGAAAACTCCATTAAATAGATCTGATTTTAAATTCCATCACCAACAGAAAATGACACTGGTACTCCCAAAGTAATACAGCCAAGAGTTCTTTCTGCGAAACTCTGGAATGCAGACCTGGGGCAGGTGAAAGTTACAGAAAGGCTGATTTCATCTTCATATAAGGTGGGAGTGATGATGCATGATGAGATAGAGTGCTTCCAGGGGCTATATACAATTAAATAGAGGATAGATAGCTTCTGTTAGACAACCTAGAAAAGGCTTCTGACTAGAGGTTCTCAGTGCTTTACCCCACATTGAAGATTGTATAATTCTGTGCTTCTGTAACCTTTGTAGTGACCCTGCAGGAATATTTGAGATGCAAACCAAATCTGTTAATATACTTTGAATATCAACTCCTTATTAAGCATTTTTTTAAAAAATTTGTCATGCTCTTCATGAATGTATCATGATCACTTACACATGAGCTCTCACATTTGGAGTTTCCTAAGTCTCAAACATGCTTTAGCTCCTTCTCTTTTCCAGCAAATCCTCAATATACTATAGGTCATCATTGTGAATTACCTTCTACACATTGTTTATTATCCCTCCCCCACTATGGAGATGGTGGTGCTGCTGCTGCTGCTGTGTTAGGTACCCTTTAATGTGTTTCCACAGAACATGCATTGATCCTCTAAAGTGCTACTTTTCACATTGTGTTATACTTGTTTCCCTCACTAAACCACAGGCTTCAATAGCAGTAGCTGTGATTACAGTTACATATATACAAAAAATTAGTCTTGTGAAAGCACCAGTTCCAGATTATTTTTGTGATAAATTTGAAATATTTTTGATAAAAAGCTGATGATGCAGAAGTTAAGTGAACTTATTTATTGAAAACATCACAGAGCCATGAAAGTATTTTATATTCTGTGAATTCGTTAGAGGGTAAAAAGATTTCTCCACTCTTTTCTAATAGCATATTGAACACCTACTGACCTGGGGTGCTCAACTTTCAGCATCATATCCTTTTGCCTTCTCATATTGCTCACAGGGTTCTCAAGGCAAGAATACTGAAGTGGTTTGCCATTCCCTTCTCCAGTGGACCATGCTTTGTCAGAACTCTCCACAGTGACCCGTCCTTCTTGGGTGGCCCTGCATGATATGGCTCATAGTTTTATCCAGTTACACAAGGCTGTGATCCATGTGATCATTCTAATTAGTTTTCTGTGATTGTAGTTTTTATTCTGGAGGCATGGGATTGAAGTTCTTGCTTCTTCTGTTTGCCCTCTGATGTATGAGGATAAGAGGCTTGTGCAAGCTTCCTGATGGGAGGGACCAGCTGTGGGGAAAACTAAGTCTTGCTCTGGTGGTAGGGCCATGCTGAGTAAATCTTTAACCCAATTTTCTGCTGATGGGTGGGATTGTGCCCCCTCCCTGTAGTTTGGCCTGAGGTGGCCCAGTCTTAGAGTCTGCAGTCTCTGTGGTAGGTTATAGGCTTTGATAGAGCTAATGATGATTTCCTCATGTACAGATGTGAGAGTTGGACCATAAAGAAGGTTGAGTGCCAAAGAACTGATGCTTTCAAACTGTTGTGCTGGAGAAGACTCTCAAGAGTCCCTTGGATAGCCAGGAGATTAAACTGCTGCTGCTGCTGCTAAGTCACTTCAGTCATGTCCGACTCTGTGTGACCCCATAGACAGCAGCCCACCAGGCCCCCCGTCTCTGGGATTCTCCAGGCAAGAACACTGGAGTGGGTTGCCATTTCCTTCTCCAATGCATGAAAGTGAAAAGTGAAAGAGAAAAGTGAAAGTGAAGTCGCTCAGTTGTGTCTGACCCTCAGCGACCCCATGGACTGCAGCCCTCCAGGTTCCTACATCCATGGGATTCTCCAGGCAAGAGTACTGGAGTGGGGTGCCATTGCCTTCTCCGGAGATTAAACTAGTCAATCCTGAAAGAATATTCAACCCTGAATATTCGTTTGGAGGACTGATGCTGAAGCTGAAGCTCCAATACTTTGGTCACCTGATGTGAAGAGCCGACTCATTAGAAAAGACCCTGATGCTGGGAAAGATTGAAGGCAGGAGGATAAGGGGGAGATGGAGGATGAGATGATCAGATGGCATCACTGACTCAATAGACATGAGTTTCAGCAAACTCCAGGAGATAGTGAAGGATAGGGAAGCCTGGTGTAATACAGTCCATGGGGTTGCAAAGAGTCGGACATGACTTAGCGACTCAACAACAACAAAAAGATACAGAATTTTTCAACATTATTTTTACCTCAAACTCATTGTTTTTCATGGAGCATCTTATAGGTTTAGAGTTTCTTCTCTTTTATTTTATAGAACACTGAACCATTTCATTCACCAGTTACCTAGATAGTACCTGGCACAGAGTAGACATGTAAAAAAAACCGAATTACTATAGTTATTAAAGTATAAACTAACTGACTTTCAAGTTTCTTGATAAGTATCTCTCTACCTCCCCCAAATTAGTTTTTAGATGAAAGGGACTCTGTGATTATTTTCTGTATTCTGACTTCAGGAATCCTATTTGTGGTATACTTAGTAATTTAACTTTCATCAGAATAACTCAGGCACTGGGTACATCATATCTACTGATACATGAGGCTGTATATTCCATTATTATTTAGCAATTGATAGCAATTGTTTTGAGAAATATTTTTCATTGAACTTATCGCTAAATGCTCCTAACTTTAGTGTATATTGAAGTGCTTCCTTTTCAAACAACCAAAAATGTTTATCCTTTCTTATACAGAACACTTCACAGGCATTCCTTTTAGGTTTCTCGCCTCTGAGCTAAACATCCTAGCTCTCTTATTCCTTCTGCAATGTGGTTTCCAGATCTCCAAGCTGACAGCAATCTTGTTATAAATTTTTAGCTTATCGATTCTGCTATATTCTTCCAAAGTGTACTTCAAGTCAAGGTAAAATAGAATTTTAATATTTTGGAAAGATACCACGGCTCAGCCCTGTGTTCTTTATTTCACTCATATCGTTCCTACTGTCCAGAATGATTTTTCTTTTTGCCTTCACCTTTTCAAGCATTATTTACCCATTGAGATAAAGCTCAACCCCACTGCATGCCCAACTACTTCGGCTGTAATTTCTTCCTTCCTGTTCTCAGACATATCATTTAAGATTCGTAGTCTATTGTCACAATTCAGCTTTCAAATTTCCTGTATTATTCACTGATGTTCCATGTGTATTTTTCTTTATTCACTAAAAAGTTATTAGAAGTGTGACAGCATGCACTTTACTATTTATTTCTCCAGAGCCCTTTGAAAAGTGCTCACATACATGAAAACATCAAAAGTATGCAGGTTGTTTTCTGACCATCCAAGCTTTTCTCTTCACTGGGAGGAAGGGTGGTATACTGAAAGCCTGAAATGAGATTTCTAGATTCTCCTGCCCAGTTTCCTCATTGGCCCTATAAATAGGAAGCACTGATAGGAATTTAGAAGGCAGAAGCGAGTCAAAAGTCATTCTGTTTTTCAATTCTCCAAGTAGCAGAAAGACAACTGCTAGGGAACTGCAGACCCCCGCATTTTCAGGTACCAGCAGCAAAGGTGGAAGCAAACCCATTTCAGAAGCAGTACTGTGGCTTAGCTGTGTGGAGGCAGGGACAGTTCCCTGCTTTGAGGTAACACCCCCTCTTCTCCTTTTCTGCCCATCTATCACTTTTGCAAATGTTTTTCTGCATTAAAAACCTCTTTGGGCCTTCCCTGGTGGCTCAGAGGGTAAAGCATCTGCCTGCAGTACGGGAGACCTGGGTTCGAACCCTGGGTTGGGAAGATCCCCTGGAGAAGGAAATGGCAGCCCACTCAGGTATTCTTGCCTGGAGAATACCAGGGATGGAGGAGCCTGGTAGGCTACAGTCCACAGAGTCGCAAAGGATCGGACACGACTGAGCGACTTCACTTCATTTTGAGGGTATACAAATGACCAATAAATATGAAAAGCCATCAGGGAAATACAAAATATAACCATAATGACATACTGGTTAATAATTACTAGCATAGCCATTCAGCAAATACAGAAATAAAAGGAAAAAATATATATAAAGTGCTGTTGAGGATGTAGAACAACAGAAATTCTCAAGCACATGTTGTAAATGTAAACTTGGCACAACCTATTCACATACCTATTTTGCCAGCTTCTACTGTGTGACTCAGGAATTTTCCATTTCCAGGTTTATGCTTGTTATAAATGTATACAAATGTTAACCAAAATATGTTTAATAGAATGTTCATAGCTTACTATTTGTAACAGCTGAAACCTGGGTATTCAAATCTTCATTAATAGTATTGAGATAAGTTGAGATGTATTCACATAAGGGGTACTATATAGCAATGGTATTGACTCTACAACTGCTGTATGTGCAGTGATATGAATGAATCATAAAATGTTGAGCTGCAGAAGTCATACATCAAAGTGTACATACTGTATTATCCCTCATATAAAATAAAAACAAGCATAAGTATTCTCTGCTGTCAGACGTGAGGATAATTACCTTTGGGGGAAGCAGCAGAGGGTCTACTTGGATGAAAGTGAAAGGCGCTCAGTCGTGTCTGACTCTTTGCGACCCCATGGAATATACAGTCCATGGAATTTTCCAGGTCAGAATGCTGGAGTGGGTAGCCCTTCCCTTCTCCAGAGGATCTTCCCAACCCAGGGATCAAGCCCAGGTCTCCCACATTGCAGGCAGATTCTTTACCAGATGAGCAGATTCTTTACCATTCTGTATGAGTAGGCTACAAGGGAAGCCTACTTCGGGTACTAGGGGTGATCTCTTTCTTTACCTGGGTTCCTGTGACAGGGTTATTGCACAGGTGAAAATTCAATGAACTGTACAAAAAAGTGTATATATTGTGCTTCACTACAGTTTTGTTTTGTTTTTTTTTAAGTTCTTAGTCTGCTTCGAAGTAGGGTATACTAGTGACTTTGTCAGTGCATAGCTGGGATAAGTTTAACCTGGCAAAACTGAAAGCAAATATTCTAAACACTTCTTTTGGTTATCAAAATAAACAAAAAAGCACTACTAAAGTGTCCTCAGAACATTTGGACTTCCCTGGTAGATCAGACAGTAAAGAGTCTGCCTGCAATGCTGGAGACTCAGGTTTGATCCTTGGGTTGGGAAAATCCCTTGGAGAAAGAAATGGCAACCTACTCCGGTATTCGTGCCCGGAGAATTCCATGGACAGAAGAGCCTGGAGGGCTACAGTCCACAAGGTCACAAAAAGTTGGACATGACTGAATGACTAATATTTTCACTTTCAGAATACATACTATGGTTTTAATATCTTTAGTTAACTTTTTTAGAAACCTAGAGTGGTTTCTGTCATTTTATTTATTGATATGTAGTCTTATTTACTTTCCAATTTAGTATATGAATTTCTTATGTACTTAAAATTAGTAGTTATAATACATAAAATAAATAAAATTCCAGAATATATATGTTAAATTTTCTGCCAAAACTCATGAAGTGTTTCAAATCACTAAAATAAAATTTAGGTTTTAAAAATATATAATGAATATCATGGTGTTTTCACATACATTTTAAACACCACTCTGTCTCGTCCACATATTTAAATATTTTCATTCATTATTTTCACAAAACCTCTTGAGTCTTTCATAAGAATAAAAATTTTCTGTTTCCAGACAGGGAAAAGGAATCATTAAATAAAGTAGAATTTAAAGAAAGATAATTTGTTTTATTCAGATTTCATTATTAAATAAAATTCAGGGACTCAAGACTATTCAATGATTTCTTTTCTTTTTTTTTTACAATCGTTACCATGTTCTTTATGGACCTCCTCATTCGTAGGGACAAAAATATAGAAACAGCATACAATAAAGCTTTGCAAGGCCATTATAGCAGACAATGACCCTATTAGTCAATTTCTTAGCTTTTGTAGAAAGTGCTCCAGCAGAATGGGAACCATTATCATTTCAAGTGATCAAACCAAAAAAAGATCCTACATAAAGGGAAGCATGTGTTGGTCCCTAAATAGTAAAAGAAATCAGAGACATACAGATGAAGGAAGAACATCAGGATCAAACTTGGTACTGGATTTATGCAGCTAAAATTTAAAAATCCAGTCTAATTCATGAGTTTACCAGATAGCAAGAGAGTCACAAATCCCTTGTATATTAAGTTCTTAAAGTTTTACAATTTACTACATTTATTTTTCCACCTGCTTATATTTCTCTTTTAAAATTAACTTATTTAATTGGAGGCTAATTATTTACAAAATTGTAGTGGGTTTTGCCACACATTGACACGAGCCAGCCATGGGTATACATATGTTCCCCACCCCATCCCTCAGGGTTGTCCCAGTGCACCGGCTTTGAGTGCTCTGTTCCATGCATCGAACTTGGACTAATGATCTCTTTCACGTATGGTAATATACATATATCAATGCTATTTTCTCAAATCATCCCACCCTCACCTTCTTCCAGAGTCTAAAATTTATTCTTTATATCTGTGTCTCTTTTGCTGTCTCACATATAGGGTCATTGTTACCATCTTTCTAAATTCCATATATAGCATTAATATACCGTGTTGGTGTTTTTCTCTCTTACTTCACTCTGTATAATTTTCCACTGAGTATGTTGTTCACAGGTATTTCAAGCCTTGTAAAATTTGAAAGTATTTCTACTGCCTTTGTCCATGAAAGACACCTTGCCTCAGCATGAAATTTTGGTACACCATTTTCCTCTCAAATGCTAATAAAATTTAGTGTTATAAAGTAAAATTCTAATGCTGAACTCCTTTGATACTTTTAGTTAATTTTATAATCTTTCTAGAAACTTATAAGATTTCCCCCTTCTTTACAATTAAAAAAAAATGTGTCAGTAAGGGTCTTTTTCCATTAACTTTACTTACAATGTATCATACATCTTTCTTGGATTTTGCTTTTAGTTTAAACTTGTGAGTAAATATTTCCTACAAGTTACACAAAACATAAAAGAAGCAAGGGGTTCCTTTTCATTTTATTTAGAACGTTCAATTAACTATGTAGTCCTATCAATACTTTGCCTTTCCCAACTTAATAATAAATAGATTAGTGTAACTTCCTTTCCTCTGATCAGTTCTCAAATGCACTATTGTATCAGCATCTCAAACAATTTTATTGTGTCAATTATCTCAATTCATCATCTACATCAGGGTTTCTCAACCTTGGCAGTATCAACATTTGGGATGCTATTTCTTTGTGGTGGGGCTGTACCATTCATTATAAATTACTTAGAAGCACTCCTACTCCCTACACACTAGATGCCAATACCCACTCTCAACCCGTGAAAAGTGAAAATGTTAATCGCTCTGTTGTATCTGACTCTTTGCAACCCCATGGAGCCTGTAGCCCACCAGGCTCCTCTGTCCATGGTATTCTCCAGGCAAGAATACTGGAGTATTCTTTATCCAGGGATCTTCCTGACCCAAGATTGAAGCCGGTCTCCTGCATTTCAGGCAGATTCCTTACCATCTGAGCCACCAGGAAAGTCCACAGTAACAACCGAATTGTCTCCCGACATTGTCAGTTGTCCCGTGAGGCAAAAATTATCCCTTTTGAGAACTGCTGGTCTATATCACTGCTAGAGTGGTCTTTCTAAAATACTCATTAGATTTATGTATTTATTGTTTAAATTATTCCTTTTAACAATTATTCTTCTTTATCTTTTAGATTATTTTGCATAATGCTTGATATTCATTTCGAAAATTAAATCCTTACATCATGCACTTTTGCCTCAACAACAAAGAACTATTTGTTCTCAAACAATACACTCCACTCTGTTATTGCTGCTGTGGTTTTGCTTATGCTTATCTCTCAACATGGATTGTCTTTTCTTCCATATCTTCTGGGAAAAGTATGACTAATTCATTAAAACAAGTTAAAATATCACATCTATCCAGTTTTTCTTTCACAGATACCTAGTGTTGGATATTGCATGCATGTAGGAAATACTCTCTTCATTACTTTTTGCCCAAAGTCATTTTTATTATTTGGAACCTCAACAAAACTTTGTCATTTTAGAGAACAATATATAATGAAACCAACATTATTCTAACACTTGTTAATCAGAAAAACAGAGTCCACTACTCTGCAAGGATAGAATTATTTCTACCTAACTTTATCAAATTATATTCGCTCAGAAAGAGACTCATCTGATGCATGTCTGCCCCCTCAATAAAGCCCTCAGGCATAGTTTTTCAATTTGGCATTTTTACTCCCAGAAGAGCCTAGTTTCATCTGCACACTTGAAGATTTCACTGGGCTGTCTCTTCTAACTCATTTATAAACCCATTCAACAGTATCAATCCCTAGTGAATGCAGGGGGAAATTCTGTTAAAAAAAAAAAAAAAAGGCACTTTATCTGAAAATGTAACTCCGGTCACTAGTACACATATTTGCATTGGACAGATACCACATGCTTTGGGTCAGCACTGCTGAATAGAACTTTCTGTGATGATGGAAAAGTTCTACACTTGCACTATTCAGTATGGTAGCCAAATGTGGCTAGTGAGCGATTGAGATGTGCCTCCTTTGATTAATAAACTGAATTTTAAATTTAATTTTAATTGAAATATTTTTTTTGTAGCATCATTTATGGGCATATGGAAATTATGTCTTTTATATTTTATAAAAAAGATCTTAACAAGTGATTTGGAAAATTATACTACAAAGCATCTACATTGATTTGTTATCTTCCAGTGCTCATTTGAAGTCAATTCCGAAGTTCAAATAGCAAATAAATGTTTATATGAATGGAAAAAAAAAATTTTAATTGAAATAGCCGTATGCAGCTAAAGTGCACAGATGTAGGCCACGGGATGAAGACTCCAGGAGAAGGGGTGGGGAGAGGAGAGGGCCAGGGCTCTGACCACCTTCATGGTATGCCCAGTGAGCCAGAGAAAAAAAGCTACTTGTTTCCTTCTCATGGTGATGTATCTGTGACAGTTGATAAGTTGAAAACTGTAGGACAAGCATTGTAGACACACACTGCCAGGCTGCTAGCAACAGTTAGTAGAACTCAGACATGAAAGTACAGTTCTTCGTTAGTTTCTGCTGTTATCTTAAAAAAAAAACAAAAAACTCCATACTCTTTTCTGGATTTTCATTAAAAAAGGAATTTGAAGGAATTTGAATGATCTGTTTCTGATTAGTCATCACATATTAGATGAGAATACCAGGAGAAAAAGATAATTTTTACCACTGTATCCTCCCACCTCTTATCTTTTATTATTGACTCCAGTTGCAGGTATAAAAAATAAGAAAAGTAGGTCTGAGCAACAGTATACATAATTAAATTCAAAACCATCTCTGTAAAAACAGAACTTTTTTAGTTACTCATGAGAAGTTGAAAAAACGAGGAAAAAAGTTTGATTAAATTCCATTTATTGACGCATTACATAGATTTCCCCTAAAAATATGATTTATTGAGGGTATTCTAGAAAAAATAAAGACAAAAAGTTAGTGTTTGGCAAAGCTTTTCAGAAGAAAATGTTTTTGTAAACACTAAGGGGAAGAGAACAAGAAAGTCCAGTGAGTCCAATGAGATATGTAGCAAGCACTTGACAACGGTAAGAAAAATAGCATGAGGGTCACAGAGCCAGAGAAGTAACTGGTGACCATAAAAGCCTATGATTTAACATGACTTAAGATAGCATTTTCCAGCTCTGATAAGGGAAGAGAAATAGCTAAAATGGAACTTGAGATAGATGGTTCTTGTAGTTTTACCTAACATGACTGGATGAGGGGAGAATTACAAAAAGAATGTTTCAGTGTGCAGAGTCAAAAGAAAGGGCAAAAGGATGAAACAGAAAAGAGAAAATTGAAGAAGCAGAGTACTTTATAAATCAATTATTTCCCACAACGTATTTACTTGTTTGAAGAAAACAAACCTGCTAACAGCACTGTGATGTATTCTAATTTATCTCTCTTCTACAGTACAATTTCTTTAGCTGTAATTTAAAATTTAATTATGTTCTTAATTAGCCATTTCTGCTCAAGGAGTGATATGCCCATAGAGTGGCAGTAAACAATTATTAATTCACCAAGTTCACATTGAGCGCTTTCCATGTTATTACCAGTGCTCCTTGGCTAGAAACATGACTTCCAGCTGGGTGATCATAAAGACTTCAAAGTGGAGGTGGGATAGAAATTGACTTTGATGGATGGATAGGAAATAAGGCAAAATGACTTTGTATGTCCCATCAGTGTTATCCCAGGAAATTGTTAAATAGACCCACCCAACAACTTTTATTTTTTTTGAATTTTCTAAGAGGATACAGCTTTGTACAACATATTATCAACTATTATTTAGGGACCAGACTCTAAATTTGCATGTTGACTTGGAGACTTGTAGGAAAGTTACTAACTTTGTATCTCACCTAAATGGACATGAGTTTGAGCAAGCTTCAGGAGTTGCTGATGGACAGGAAAGCCTAGCATGGTATAAAGAGTTGGACATGACTGAGCGACTGAACTGAACTAGCAGTCTTATTCCAATATTTTCCCTTTACTCCCAATACCTAAGTTGTTCCTTAGTGCTCTTCAAATTAGCTTCAGCATCTCGTTGGTTCCTTTATTAATGTGTTAAATAAATTTTAGCACATGCTTATTATGTACTTCAATTAAGGTCATGCATATAATTTTATAAGAATTACACTTTGATATTAAATAGAGGTTTAAAAAAGAGCAAAAGCGGTCAGGTAGAGGGGATCAAGTGATAAAATACAAAATGGATATATATATATAGAAAAATGAAGGAAGATCCTTTTTTTCTTCACTAAATTCACCCAGTATCTACTCTGAATAAAAGAATAGCTTGATGCAATGACACTGGATGATCTATAGTTAGATAAAGCAAATATTCCATCAAAATAACATTACGAGAAGGAAGCTGAACACAGAATAATATATACAGATTACGTATATTACAAAAGAGTCAAAACTAATGTATGATGTTAAAGGAAGTGATTATTCTTGTAGAGTGAGGGGGCAGTAGCTGAAAGGGAGCGTAAGAGGACTTGGTGGGGTGCTAGTAATGCTCTGATTACTGGTATGTATATAGTTTATGAAAAATTCATCAAGTTTAAAATAAGTGCACTTTTCTACTAGTCAATTCTACCACAATAAAAATTAGCATACATATCACAAGTGTTTTAAAATGTTCATAATAAAAAGAAGGAACAGTTTGTCTTTAGATTTTGGATCTGGTGCAATCTTGTCTGTGTCATATTTAGATTTGTCTGTTTCTTCACTACATATATGATGTCTACAAGATCCGTAATTTCTTTCTCAAAGAACTGTCACCATTAATCCTCTATTGTATGTTGTCTTCCTGTAAATATGTCACCTTCCCTGCATGAACTATACCCGAGATGTGGGACCTTAGAATTTTAATTCCTATAAAATGTCACAAGTGAGTCCAAATATATTTGATTGGAAATATAAATGCAGAATCTTTCTAGGTTTCTATGATTTTATCCCAATATTTTACAACTATCTTATCATAAGTGATTTGACAGAAATATGTTTGGAGAGAGAAATTTATCATTTACAAAGTTTGTAACTTACTTTTCAAGGAAAATAATTTATTTTCAACTTATACTTATCAGCTGACTTTTATGTACTTACGTTTTGTATTCTTAACAGCCACAGATAAAAATTTGTTTAGGTACAACTTTCTCTTTGCAATCATATTGCTCAATTGGTTGATAAAAGGGAAGTGCAAAAAGCTTCTAGTCTACTACCTGTGTATGAGGAGCCCAGTATGAATCAGGTATGTCTTTTAGAGAGAAATGTGGACAACATGGTTGAATAAGGTAAACTACTTAAGTGGAGGGAGGTTAAGTGAAGATAGGTCAAGGATATTTCTGCCACAGTGCAGTTTGGTTGAAACAGCATAAAGAGCAGAATTTGAATTGATGTTCATAGTCACATCAATACCGGAATATGGAAGGCTGTAAATCATAGGCTATTGAGTTTTTGTATTATTTTTACTGCATCAAGAAACTAGGAAAGATTTTTCTTGAGCAAGTAAGTGACATAGTTAAAAGTTTGTTTCAAATAATTTCATCTGGAAGCATGGTGTAAATTGAAAAGAATAAGAAGTTATCAGCTCATCCCAGGCATAAGGCTGTCCAAAGTAGGAGATAAGGAAGGCTGAAATGCATACTTCAATAAGTGTGCCATTAGTGAAAATGACAGAACTTGGAAACCAAACCCACATACAGTGAAACATTGTATAAAACATGCAGGAAAAAAAAATTATCTAACTCGCCTAGGAATTCTTCCATGAATGTAAATATTAATAACTGATCAATAGTCAATCTCTTCAACAATATTGGCCCAAAGTAACAGTTCAATGATCTATTAATGTCAAATCCAAAATGCAGATACTTTAAACACTGTGGTTTTTTTTTTCAAACTTCATAAAACTGAGCTGTTCTGAAAAAGAAATTGTTCAAGTTTTCTTTTTCTTCCCTAAATATGTTACAACTTTTTTTAAGTACAGTGGTATTATTTTCTAATGTCAATTAAAGTAGAATGGATACTATTACTCATGTGACAATTAAAGCATTGTGGGAGTTTTTTTTTTAAATACTGATGTATTTTTCCAATTGTTTCAAGTATGCTGTAAGAACTATTAGACAACTAAACTTCTAGGTAGAATTAAAAATGGCTCAATGTGGGCTATCATTACTCCATTAACTAAAAAGGAACACACAGGTTGAAGACACAAGCTTAAAAGAAGTCTGTAGGTGTCAAACAATAGAAGGCCCTGTTCACATTTTAAAATCCTAAAAGGTTGTCTGGAATAAAATGAAAACATGAAGGCAAAATGTCCCACACAGAGCTGGGCTCCTATAAGGGGTACTTTTCTTCTTCTTTTTTTTTTTTTGTTTTCAGCTAGAGCCCTGATAGGTATATTTCTTAAGTTGTGCTTACAGATATTTTTATTTACCAACATTTGCATTGCCAGTATATTAAGCTTTTTTAGAGTTATACACACTCAGTGGACTTTTTTTTTCTTAGCAAACTAAATGTGACATTTCCAAAGGAATTAATCTTATTTCACCTGGAAGAGATGGAATGCCTATTTTCTTTAAAATTCCTTACTGTTAGAGGGGAGAATTGAAGGTTTAAGGTGGGAAACAATTGTTTTTAGTAATCCCCACAATAGGCCATAAGAGTCTATGAAGGTGAAAACAGAATAATATTACTCTTCTGGCTCTCCTTATTATAACAAGATGTCACTGGTCCCCAACAGTGAGACTCTTCTGAGCTGCCAGGTTTTTGTCTAGACTGAATCATGCTCCCCGAGAGCTCTGTTTTGTAAGCAGAAGCCACTAATAAAAGTGAGCTTAATTGTTGATTTGGGTGCTTACCATGCACCTGCATCCTCACCGGGCCAGCCATGAGCAGCAGCAGGTGGAGGTGGGCTCTGCTGTGAGCATTCAGGTGTCATTAACGGATCATTGAGTCCACAGATTATGGCAGCTCCTTTGGAAAACTCCAGCTCCACGTTAACACACCCTGCCCAGGGAGTTAGAGACTTTAACAGCTCACAGTGTGACTTAAAGAAATTCAAGAGGAAAAAGGGATGTGTTTCAGCAAAGTCAAGATAATAGATTATCTAAGAGACTACATACAAATCTTAAATAAACAGAGACAGCTGAGGCAAAGGAAAATTAATATAAAGTACATTCTTGGTGTTATGATCTCCTTAAAACATAAATATCCTTAACAAATAAATAACTAGAACTTTAATGTTTTTCTTCTAGATGCTTAAATGATTCGTTTTTCTCCCCTTTACTATTTGTTTTGTCTTTTAGTCTCTTTCTCAGAGATATTAAACCACATGACTCTTTTTCATTCTTTTGGCCTAAGGTCATTTTATGTATAGGTCTTGTTAATATTTTAATTGTTTGAAAGATATTTTTTAAAATACATGTTTAAAGAGTTTGTGCTAAGGCCTCTAAGTTAGGATTAACATGAAGAGGTTCATCCATTAAATAAATCTGTCACTTGCGGGCCTTCTTGGTTTACCTGAGTGCAAAGCAGCCATCTTCTACTTTTGTGTACTGAACAGAATTTCCTTCACTAATATCTGAACACTGGTGTGTAAAGGAGAACTAAAATTAGAAAACGTGATTTGAACTTCAGGAAAAGTTTACTAACTTTTCCTAATGATAGAACCTATTCATTTTCCTGTTTAATAATATTATTGAAAACATATGGATACCAAGGGAGGGAAGGAGGGGATGGGGTGAATTGGGCGATTGCGGTTGACACATATACACTATTGATACTATGCATAAAATAGATAAGTAATGAGAACCTACTGTTTAGCACAGGGAACTCTACTTAATGCTCTGTGGTGAACTAAATGCTAAGGAAATCCAAAAAAGGGGAGATATATGTATACATAAAGCTGATTCCCTAGTGGCTCAGACTATAAAGAATCTGCCTGCAATGCGGGAGACCCAGGCTTGATCCCTGGGTTGGGAAGATCCCCTGGAGAAAGGAATGGCAACCCACTCCAGTATTCTTGCCCGAAGAATTCCATGGACAGAGGAGCCTGGCGAGCTACAGTCCATGGGGTCGAAAAGAGTCAGACATGACTCTCAACTAACACACACATAGCTGATTCACTCTGCTGAACAGTAGAAACTAACACAACATTTAAAGCAATTACACTTCCATAAAAATTTTTAAAATATAAATTATTGATTTTAAAATAGCAACCATTAGTAGTAGCCTGAGGCTGAGTGACACTGTACTCAGTCTTTTACCACAGTATTTTACCATATTATTTTTATATATGAAATAACTGTACATATATGGCACTTCCCCCATGTTATAAATAAGAGAAGTGAGAGAAGGATCTTACCCAGTCTCATACTCCTAAGAAGTTCCAGAGCAAGTGATTCCCAGCCAATTTTATCACATTGGAGTTTATAATTCTGAAGTAGCATTTACAGCACAAAAGTTTAGCTGTGTTCTACTCTCCTCATCTGGAGAAGGCAATGGCACCCCACTCCAGTACTCTTGCCTGGAAAATCCCATGGCTGGAGGAGCCTGATAGCCTGCAGTCCATGCGGTCGCTAAGAGTCAGACACGACTGAGCGATTTCACCTTCACTTTTCACTTTCATGCACTGGAGAAGAAAATGGCAACCCACTTCAGTGTTCTTGCCTGGAGAATCACAGGGACGGGGGAGCCTGGTGGGCTGTCGTCCATAGGGTCGCAGAGTCGAACACGACTGAAGCAACTTAGCAGAAGCAGCAGCAGCAACTGTCCTCATCGCTGCTTTAAAGCCATGGTTCTCCACTGCTAAGCTAGCATCAGAATCACCTGGAGGACTTGTTAAAACACAGACTGCTAGGTCCCATCCTGAGTGTTTCTGACTCCGTAAACTTGTGCTAGTACTGAAGAATTTGCATTTTAAAAAGCTCCCAGGTGATGCTAATACCACACATTGGGAATAACTGCTTTCAAGCCGAATGAAAGATGAAGTGAATAGTACTGAGTCTTCCTCCCACCTGTTCAGATCCAATCAAAATATGCCCTTTCTTGCAGCATTATTTCATTATCTTGTCTCTTACTGTAAGAGGATGCTGATATTCCTTAGGGATAAAAAATAGAGGCACCTATGGTTTAAGCAATTCCTTTAAATGTTTTATGAAAAGCTTTTCAAAACTTTACCATAGACTGCATGGGGAGGAATATGAGGGCTGAGAATGAGGAAGTATGTGTTTCATTTTGCTAGGCACTGGGTTTTGTTATTGCTGTTTTTCACTTTCCTTCTTTTAGAATAAAGGAAATAATATATCCTGGTAAGTAGTATTTCAACTTAAATGTGTCAGAAAATAAAGGGTTTTTTTTTTTCCACTTTTACAAACATGAAATTGAATTCTTAGGACATGTGTTTATTTATGTATAGATTTTATGTACAAATCAAAACTCAATCTATAGAACATGACTATTTCTAAAACAAGTTATCATTAAACACGAATCTATATATCACTTTGAAGGGAGTAGCAGTCTTGTGAGAAAGCACTGTATGAAAAGTGCAAGCTTGCTATATAACAGTAGAAACATTATTAAGAAGACTATTTTGCCATGAATTGGAAGAAGCTTTTGGAATACTAGCCATTAAATTTCACACATCATTGTTAATTTTTAATCTTCTAATAATATTTGATTTGATGGTATTGTTGACTCAATGGACATAAATTTGAACAAACATCAGAAGATAGTGAAGGGCAGGGAAGCCTGAATGCTACAGTCCATGGTGTTGCAAAGAGCTGGACATGGCTTAGCAATTGAACAATAACAAATAATCCTTTTAGAGATATTTCACTGTAAATTTGTCAAGGAGAACAGCATTTAATTGTTCTCTATAGAATGGTTAAAGAGAAGGGAATAGACCACCTGACCTGCCTCTTAAGAAACCTGTATGCAGGTCAGGAAGCAACAGTTAGAACTGGACAAGGAACAACAGACTGGTTCCAAATAGGAAAAGGAGTATGTCAAGGCTGTATACTGTCACCCTGCTTATTTAACTTATATGCAGAGCACATCATGAGAAACACTGGGCTGGAAGAAGCACAAGCTGGAATCAAGCTTGCCAGGAGAAATATCAATAACCTCAGATATGCTGCTGCTGCTGCTGCTAAGTCACATCAGTTGTGTCTGACTCTGTGGGACCCCAGAGATGGAAGCCCACCAGGCTCCTCTGTCCCTGGTATTCTCCAGGCAAGAACACTGGAGTGGGCTGCCATTTCCTTCTCCAAAACATGAAAGTGAAAAGTGAAAATGAAGTCATGTCTGACTCTTCGCGATCCCATGATTGCAGCCTACCAGGTTCCTCCGTCCATGGGATTTCCCAGGCAAGAGTAATGGAGTGGGGTGCCATTGCCTTCTCCGAGATATGCAGATGACACCAATCTTATAGCAGAAAGTGAAGAAGAACTAAAGAGCCTCTGGATGAAAGTGAAAGAGGAGAGTGAAAAAAGATGGCTTAAAACTCAACATCCAGAAAACTAAAATCATGGTGTCTGGTCCCATCACTTCATGGCAAATAGATGAGGAAACAGTGGAAACTTTATAAATAAAGTGATAGAATAGAAATAGAAATAGAAATAAAGTGAGAGACTTTATTTTGGGGGGCTCCAAAATCACTGAAGATGGTGACTATATCTTTGAAATTAAAAGACACTTGCTCCTTGGAAGAAAAGTTATCACCAACTTAGACAGCATATTAAAAAGCAGAGACATTATTTTGCCAACAAATTTCCATTTAGTCAAAGCTATGGTTTTTCCAGTAGTTGTGTAGGAATGTGAGAGTTGGACTATAAAGAAACCTTAGCGTGAAAGAATTGATGCTTTTGAACTGTGGTGTTGCAGAAGACTCTTGAGAGTGTCTTGGACAGAAAGAGATCCAACCAGTCCATCCTAAAGAAAATCAGTCCTGGATGTTCATTGGAAGGATTGATGCTGAAGCTGAAACTCCAATACTTGGCCACCTAATGTGAAGAACTGACTCATTTGAAAAGACACAGATGCTGGGAAAGATTGAAGGCAGGAGGAGAAGGGAGGATGATGACAGAAGATGAAATGGCTGGATGGCATCACTGACTCAATGGACATAAGTTTGAGTAAGCTCTGATATTTGGTGCTGGGCAGAGAGGCCTGGCATGCTGCAATCCATGGGGTCACAAAGAGTGGACGTGATTGAGCGACTGAACTTAACTGAACTGATAGAATGGTTACTGACTTTTATTTACCATAAAAACTGAAAAGTTAATATGCTTTTTGGTATATGTAATACTATATACTATATGATGATAGTTTATTTTACAGATGATTGTTCCTTGCAACATAAACAGCAATGTGTTGTTTCAATGTTCAGAATCAAACTCTTCACCCCTATATACTTTTGCAATGAGTGCTCTACAGTATATATTAGTATTACAGCCTTATTTTTGTTCGAAAGGTTATGTATAAAGTAAATTAATGCTTGAATTTTCTTTTATTATAGCATTACTTTCAAAAAATGAAAAATTAAGTTTTAAAGCATATTAATTTTCCCAATTTTATTTCTATTCATTAAGAATTTAGTAGTTTGAATTTTTATCTTCAAATTACTTTCATGAAATAAGTGGTTTTATGAATTTGAAGTAATATCATCCAGTGGGAAAACAAATTATATTTTCCTTTTTTATCCTTGTTCTTATTTTTAAAATGATCACTTAAATATTATGCAACCAATTCTTTTATCTTTGAAGTGCTGATTTAATATTACAAAGAAATTATGGCATTCTTTTTTTTTATTACTATGATTTCTTCATTTCTCTTTCAAGCCACTGAAAAACCATGCATATAAAGTAGGAATCCATCTATTTTTGAACTGTTCTGATTTTGTTTTGATTTGCTATTGCATATCTTTCTTGCCTACCCCCTCACCTCCAGCTATGTCATTTGAGATTAGAATTTTCCTTTTTGCATTTTAATAGGCAAAGACCTTACCATTTTATGTGTTGTCTGGGGCCATACTACTTTATGTTCATGGGACTATTAAGCACCATAAACCTCAAGTATTCAGTTTATCATGATATCTTATATGTGTAGTAATTATGCTGGCTATAGTTTAGATTATACTTTTAATTGCATCTATTGCTCTAGAGTTGATATTAGCAAAACTGTTTAATGGAATGGTATAAAATCTGTTACAAGATTAATTACAGAAAACATTGCAATTTCTAGAAGGATGTTTTAGAGTCTAATCTTCAATGAATTGTGACTACAGAAAGTGATTTTAAAATCATTGTTCTCCCCTTTCCCTCTAACCATGACTATCCACAGGGGCAAAGTTAGTGGTTATCTTTTTTAAAAACCAGGCGGAAAAGTGAAAAAGTGTAAAAGTTGGAAAACAATCTTGACAACACGTTTTACAGGAAAAGAATTTTCATTATTAGTGGTGACCTAAGGCTATCAAGTTCAGGAGCTGCCTGTGTTGATTACCTTTCCCTAGTGAACTATATAAAGGATGTGAAATCCAAAGGGCATGATCTGTGGAGTACATTTCAGGTATGTCTGCAATTATTATCAATAGATGATAGGAGAAAGTAGAGTTCCTGGGTAGAATGCACCATTTTTTCTGGACTTAGTAAAAGAAGGATCTGTAGGAATTTTAGGCAGAAACCAAGGGATTTCAATAGGGGTAACAAGGAATGGAAACAGGTAAAAGTTATACCTTTCCAGGATGCCAAGTGAACAGGAGACACTTCTGTGTTTCAACATGCAAATAAATATGGGTTATTCCAAGATTCACAGTAACACTGCGTAAACAGAAAACTGTGTTCCCATAGCCAATTTAATGGTGAGATTGGATACTTTGAATCAACAAAAGTAACATCATACACAAAAATTAATTCAAAGTGGATCACATACCTAAATATGAGAACCAAAAATGTAAAACTCTTAAGAGAAAATATTAGAGAAAATCTTTGTGATCTTTTGCTAGGCGAAGTCTTCTCGGATATGACATAAAAAGCATAAGTGATAGGGAAAAAAAAGATAAACTGAATGGCATCCAATGTGAAACTTTTATACTTCATAGGATTTTATAAAAGTTAAAAGATAACCTACAAAATGGAATAAATTTGCAAATCATATATCCAATAAAAGACTTTGTAACTAGAATATATTAAGGACATTTACAACTCAGTAATAGGACAAATAGCTAATTAATATGCTAAGATTTAAATAGACATCCTTTTTATTTTTTATTTTTTTATTTTTCCAGACACACGAATGCCAATAAGCACATGAAAACAGGATCATCATCATTAACCATCAGTTCAGTTCAGTTCAGTCGCTCAGTCATGTCCCACTCTTTCTGACCCCATGAATCGCAGCACGCTGGGCCTCCCTGTCCATTACCATCTCCCAGAGTTCACTCAAACTCACGTCCATCAAGTTGGTGATGCCATCCAGCCATCTCATCCTCTGTCATCCCCTTTTCCTCCTGCCCCCAATCCCTCCCAGCACCAGAGTCTTTTCCAATGAGTCAACTCTTTGCATGAGAAGGCCAAATACTGGAGTTTCAGCTTTAGCATCATTCCTTCCAAAGAACACCCAGGGCTGATCTCCTTCAGAATGGACTGGTTGGATCTCCTTGCAGTCCAAGGGACTCTCAAGAGTCTTCTCCAACACCACAGTTCAAAAGCATCAATTCATCGGCGCTCAGGTTTCTTCACATTCCAACTCTCACATCCATACATGACTACTGGGAAAACCATAGCCTTGACTAGATGGACACTTGTTGGCAAAGTAATGTCTCTGTTTTTCAATATGCTATCTAGGTTGGTCATAACTTTCCTTCCAAGGAGTAAGTGTCTTTTAATTTCATGGCTGCAGTCACCATCTGCAGTGATTTTGGAGCCCCCCAAAATAAAGTCTGACACTGTTTCTCCTGTTTCCCCATCTATTTCCCATGTAGTAATGGGACCAGATGCCATGATCTTCGTTTTCTGAACGTTGATCTTTAAGCCAACTTTTTCACTCTCCTCTTTCACTTTCATCAAGAGGCTTTTTAGCTCCTCTTCACTTTCTGCCATAAGGGTGGTGTCATCTGCATATTTGAGGTTATTGATATTTCTCCCGGCAATCTTGATTCCAGCTTGTGTTTCTTCCAGTCCAGCGTTTCTCATGATGTACTCTGCATATAAGTTAAATAATCAGAGTGACAATATACAGCCTTGACATATTCCTTTTCCTATTTGGAACCAGTCTGTTGTTCCATGTCCAGTTCTAACTGTGGCTTCCTGACCTGCATATAGGTTTCTCAAGAGGCAGGTCAGGTGGTCTGGTATTCCCATCTCTTTCAGAATTTTCCACAGTTTATTGTGATCCACACAAAGGCTTTGGTATAGTCAATAAAGCAGAAATAGATGTTTTTCTGGAAACCTCTTGCTTTTTTGATGATCCAATGGATATTGGCAATTTGATCTCTGATTCCTCTGCCTTTTCTAAAACCAGTTTTAACATCTGGAAGTTCACGGTTCATGTGTTGCTGAAGCCTGGCTTGGAGAATTTTGAGCATTACTTTACTAGCATGTGAGATGAGTGCAATTGTTTGGTAGTTTGAGCATTCTTTCTCATTGCCTTTCTTTGGGATTGGAATGAAAACTGACCTTTTCCAGTCCTGTGGCCACTGCTGAGTTTTCCAAATTTGCTGGCATATGGGCTGCAGCACTTTCACAGCATCATCTTTCAGGATTTGAAATAGCTCAACTGGAATTCCATCACCTCCACTAGCTTTGTTCATAGTGATGCTTCCTAAGGCCCACTTGACTTCACATTCCAGGATGTCTGGCTCTAGGTGAGTGATCATACCATCGTGCTTATCTTAGTCATGAAGCTCTTTTTTGGACAGTTCTTCTGTGTATTCTTGACACTTCTTCTTAATATCTTCTGCTTCTGTTAGGTCCATACCATTTCTGTCCTTTATCAAGCCCATCTTTGCATGAAATGTTCCCTTGGTATCTCTAATTTTCTTGAAGTGATCTCTAGTCTGTCCCATTCTGTGGTTTTCCTCTATTTCTTTGCATTAATCGCTGAGGAAGGCTTTTTTTTATCTCTTCTTGCTATTCTTTGGAACTCTGCATTCAGATGCTTATATCATTAACCATCAGGAAAATACAAATCAAAACCACAATGAAATACCACTACACACCCACTTGGATGGCTCTATTTTAAATATATATATATAACAAACAATGGCAAGATTGTGGAGAAATTAGAATCCTCAAATACTTCTGGTAAGAATATAAAATGGTGCTACCACTTTGGAACACAGTTTGGCAGGTACTCAAAGGGCTAAATATAGATTTACCATATGGCCTGGGTATTCCAGTATCAAGTATATCCCAAATAAAAATGAAAACAAATGTCCACGTGCAATTTCTATGTTAATATTTTTAGCAATACTATTCATTACAGTTAAAGTGTAGAAAGAGTCCAAATGTTCATTAACTGCTAAATGAGTAAAAAAAATGTGGTATACCCATAAAGTGAAATATTATTTAACTGTAATAAGATTAAAGTACTAATTATTACTGGACCAAGGATTAACTTTGAAAATAGTGTGCTAGTGAAAGCAACCAATTACAAAAGACCACATATTGTTTAATTTCACTTCGATGAAATTTCTAAAATCAGACAAGTCTATAAAGACAGAAAGCACATTTCTAGTTGGCTAGGGATGGTATAATTGGGAGCAAATGAGGACTGCCTACTAAATGTATATAGGGTTTATTTTTTCAAGTGATGAAAATATTCTAAAAGTGATCGAGTGATAGTTGTAAACATACTAAAAATCACTGAATTATTAAAAAGAGAGGAAAATATAGAAATAATTGAAATTTTTATACACCAATTGCTTGCAATGTATGGACTTTGTTTATGACCTGATTTGAACAAAATATAAAGTTAAAAAATCAAGAGAAAAACATGTTACATCTGTAGAGAGAACACACAGTGCTGAAAATAATGCCTCCAAATCGGTTCAAACTGAATCACCAAAGGCAGGATTTTGAAGTGCTTTATGCAAGTGAGATAGGTTACTGGAAGCAAGTCCACCAATTCCTGATTTAGGTAGACTGTGGATCCATCACTAGGATCTGAATCCACTTGCTTGAAAAGCATAAGAATTGGTCCACCTGGCCATAATGGAGACATATTTGGGCACCTTGCTAAACTGCTGTTGAACTGGGTTAGTTTGCAGCATGCTTTCTCACTCTCCTGAGATGGAACATGGAAAAAGGCTTTATTCAGAGCAAGGGCCAGGGTCCTCTTATTCAGATATCAGAGAATGGGCTAGATACTCAGTCTTGCCCCACCAAGTTAATGAGTCCGGGTGCTATGTTCTTTCCTGGTAGAAAAGTGAGTTCTGATTGGAAAATTCAAACCTTGTAGTACCTAATCACAGAATATAAATGTTTTCTATCAAATATTGATGCCAGAGTATAAAAGATAGTCTGTGGCCATGTTCTAGGTTCTCTCCTTGGCACAGACATTGGATAATGTGGTTTACAGTCCCACATTGACTGCTTAATAAAAATTCACCATAGTTCCCCCAAGAGATGTTCAAAGTGACCCAGTAAGGTGTTCTGATTTGGAGAATTCACATCTCTGCCTGGCCTGAGGATTTCCCTGGTGGTTCAATCAGTAAAGAATCCCCTGGCAATGCAGGAGACCTGGATTTGATCCCTTGGTTGGGACAACCTCCTGGAGGAAGGCATGGCAACCCGCTCCAGTATTCTTGCCTGGAGAATCCCCTTGGATAGAGGAGCCTGGTGGGCTGAAGTCTATAGGGTCGCAAAGAGTCAGACATGACTGAACAACTAAACATAGCATAGCCTGGCCTGATAGCAGTCTTCTCTTCTGCAATGTTTAATCAACTATAATCCTATGTATTTTTTTCAACTCCTATATTTTAGTTTTCATCTCTAGAAATTTGATTTGAGTCTTTTTTGTATTTTTTATGTCTTACTGTTTGAGTGTATGGAATGCAATTGTAACCACTATTTCAATGTCTTTTCCTGATAATTATAACATCTGCATTAGTTCTGGGTCAGTTTCACTTTATTGCTGTTTCTCATTATGGCACCTCCTTTCCTTCCATATACCTGGTTATTTTTGACCAGATGCCAGACACCATGATTTTTTTTTGACAATATATTTTTGTATTTCTTTACAAATTTTTGAGCTTTGCTGGAACATAATTAAGTTATTTAGAAACATTTTCATCTTGGGGGACTTGCCTTTAGGAATCATTGGCAAGACCAGAGGAGTCTTTAATATTGTTGTTGTTCAGCTGTTAACTCGTGTCTGACTCTTTGCGACCCCATGGACTGCAGCACTTCAGGCCTCCCCGTCCCTCACTATCTCAGGAGTTTGCTCAAACACGTCCATTGAGTTGGTGATGCCATCTAACCATCCTATCCTCTTGTTGTTCCCTTCTCCTCTTTCACCACTATTGAGGCAAGATCCTTTTGATAGTCTATCCAATGTCTTGAAAATTATGAGTTTCTTTATTCTGGCTGGTAGGAATAGGCAGTATTCCCAGCCTTGGGTGTGTTCCATATATTCTTTCTACTAATTATTTCAGATTGTTCTTTTTTTGCTTCAGTAATTCCCTTGAAAATATGTGTTTATCATTACTTACTAACCACAGGGGCTGCTCTGCAGATCTCTGTAGTTCTCTGTATTACAACACTTCTCTTTGGCCTTTCTCATGAGATCAACACCATCTAAGTGGTATCTTTCAGTGATCACTGTTCCTTACTGCCTGACTTTGTGTTGTGAAAAACCATCATTTCATATAGTTTCAATCCTAAACTTTTTGGCTTTGTTTTTGGGTTTTTTTGGCTTTGTTTTTGTTGGTTTTTGGCAAGAAGATAAATCTGTTTATCTGTTTTGACCAGAAATAGAAGTCCCCCAGGAATGAATTAACTTGCTCTGAAAGTTAGTTAATGATTAAAATTCTGATTATGATAAATTCATATTTATGTTTATTTCTCATTGGTTTATATTTCTGACCCAATCCATATTATGATTTAAGCATTGTCTTAAGTAATGTGATCTCTACAATTATTGAAGAAATGGATTAAATAGTAGCTAATATTAAGTATTAGCTAAATATAGCACTGTTCATTTTGGAAGATTGTACTGGAGATTTGAGAGATGATCATTACAAATTCTGAAGAATTGTTAATTTCTCATGTCATCTTTTCCTTTTTTTATTGACTAGAGGGAATACTAGCTATACATTTATCATGTGTTAATAGATTAACTAGTTTTCTGGACAGTTTTATTGATTAATACTTTTTTTTTTTTTTAAACTTTACAAATTGTGTTAGTTTTGCCAAATATCAAAATGAATCCGCCGACTTATGCACTGATTCTAGATTTCAGCTGTAGTTCTATATGCATACCATTTAAAATTACTTTATCAATATTTTAGAAAGATACCAATTTAAATGTATGTCTTCTTGTAAGGTTCTACCCATTTATACTGATTATAATTTGTAGAAGCAAATTTCATATTGAAAATCAAGGAAACTCACATGCCATGGTTAATTATGAAAGTTGAACCTCTAACATATTTTATCATGACTGATTAGGAAATCTAGCTCTGAAAATTAGATATAAATTTGCAGTGGCAGGAACCAATGATGAGTGACAAAGAACTGAACCGTTGTCTTTTCTTCTTTTCTACTTTACTATAAGTTAATAGGATTATCATTAGAGAAAATTATCATTCATACCCTTTTTATATGGCATGTAAAATTATACACATTTGACATGGTGCTTTTTATTACATATTTTCAGTAAAATAAAATAGTAAGCAAAATATTTTCCCAGAAATCATAGTTTAACATTAATTGCCAATTGGAAGTCTTTAGTCTGGATTGAACCCTAAATGCTCAATCCTTGGCCATTCTTGTGCGTTTTTATTTTTTAAGCTGAATTTCAGTTTTAAAAAAATGATCATGAGAACTTTGAGAAAGCATAGTGATTTAAATTTATTCTCTATTCTGGAGATTCAGAAGTTAAAAATCAAAGTCTCAGCAGGGCTGTGCTCCTTCTAGAGGAAGCCTGTGTTCTGTTTCTTCTCTTTTCAAAATAATCTATTTGCTTACCACTCTCAGCTTCAAAAGGCCACTTGTATTCTTTATCTCATGGTCTCTTCCTCCAACTTCAAAGTGCATTATTCCAACCTCTGGCTCTTTTGTCAAATGACTTTCTCTTTGACTTTCTAGCCTTTCTACGTTTTAGATGGTCCTTTTATATTACTTGGACTCACCCCAATAATATAGGATAATTTCCGTATTTCAAAATGTTTAATTTGAGCACTTGGTAGGGGAGAATTATTCAGCCTATCACAGCCATTCTCTCTTGGTTCTTTTCAGTTTTTTTCTTAATTATTATTTCATTTATATAAGATAACTATCTGCCTGGATCCTATGAGCACTAATATTGACAGATCCTAATTTCCAAAAAGACTATATAAAGTGATCGTATTATTGAAGCAGCTCAACTACAATTCGAAGTTGGCTGTCAAGACTCAGAAGACACAGGTTTCAATAAAATACTACCTACATCTAGTTTTAGTGAAAGATGCAAGACAAGAACCACATTTAGTGTGATATCTTCACCTCATCCAAAGGCCAGTAGTTACCCAAGAACACAGCTTTTTTTGCTCCCTCATCCACATGTGGCATGCAAGGCTGGCAAGGAAGAGTCAGCATGTGTAAAGGTCACCTTGACATAAGCTGAAGTTCTCAGAATACAGGTACTATAATATACCTGTTTTTTAACAGAGCACCTAGTACTAAGACTATCATAATTTTGGTAATTTGCATCAACTTTGGAAAGTTTTGTGAAGGAAACACAGTATCTCTTCTTTTCTTTCTCCTCTCTTTTCCTTTCTTTTAACTTCTTCTCATCATCATAGTTATAATCTGCAGGTATTATTTATTGAACGCTTTGTCTTTTTACTTGATTAAGTATATCCATGCAGTTTCCTATTGCCATATCCAATTATATGTTTTAATAGAGCTCTCAGATTTAAACTGTTGAATACTGAAAGTGAAAGTCAAGTCACTCAGTTGTGTGTGATCCTCTCTCCAGACCAACTGAAATCTCATTCTGTTTTTCCCAAACCTGCTTTATCTGCTCCTCCCTTTTAAGTCAAAGGTAACTAAATCCTTCCAGTGGCTCAGCATCCATGTTTTTTGTCATACCACACATATAGTCTGTCAGTAAATCTTATTAGCTTGAGCATCAAATGTATATAAAACTCCAAGGCAAGTCTGTCCACCCCCACCACAAATAAGAGTAAGTTACTTCAGCTATTTCTTTATTTCCTTTTTCTAGCTTTTTTAAACATGCGCTTTCTTCCACAGTCATGTGGTAGAAAAGAACACGGACTGTGGCCGCAATAAATCTGCATTTGAGCCTCCTACCCCAAACTGTATAAAACTCTAGAACCTGATCGCTTCTTGTCTTTCTCAATGCCACAACTCTACACTAAGCCAGCATCACATCTCACCTGGATTATTACCACAGCATCTGTATCCCCTCCCTTCACCTTAGTCTACTGTCAACATAGCAACCAGAGAGGTCTTGCTGATCATGTGTCCAAACATGCCCTTGGCTCAAACTCTCTAATGGTATTAAATGTCCCTCAAAATAAAAAAGAGGATGTGAGGGTGATCTGGCTGCAATATTGATCACCCCACTGATTACCAGGGTTGGTTCATCAGCTCCGCCTGGCTAGGCAGGTGTCCCCTTCTTCCCTCACTGCTCCGTGTGTGTCCCACCTAACGCTGCACACTCGTCACAGAGGAGGACCATCCGCAATAGAAGAGAACCATTCTTTGGTCAAGGATATACAAGTAGCTGTGCTCCCCTGCTGGAACCTCCAAACAAGCTCTCAAAATGAGACGAGAAGGTCTTAACAATGATATGCAAGATCTGGCCCTGTTACTGTCTGGCTGCATCTACTGTATCTTTTCTTTGCTCTGTTCCAGTTCCACTGGCCTCTTTGTTACTACCAGAACAAAGTTCAGTATGAGTTCATGTCTGAACTCTCAGACATGCTCCTACTTCAAGCCTTTGTTTTTGTTTTCTCTCTGAAATGCACTGTCCCTGAGAACTACATGACTCTTTCTCTCCCTGTTATGAACGGAATTGTTCATATGTTGAAGTCCCTAAAACTCATATGTTGAAGTCCTAACCCCAGTACCTCAGAATGTAACTATATTTGAAGAAATTATCTTTTAAGGTCAGTAAGCAAGAAAGAGGCTGTTAAGGGTGGGGCCTTAATCCATATGACTGATAGCCTTTTAAGAAGAGAAAAAAGCAGAACGGATGTGTGTGCACAGAGCAAAGTCCATGTGAGAACACAGCAAGAAGCCAGTCATCTGCAAGCCAAGGAGAGAGTCTTCAGGGAGAAACCAAACCCACTGATCCCTTGATCTTGCCTTTCCAGTATCCAGTACTATGAGAAAATAAATTTCTGTTTTTTAAGCCACTCATCTCTAGTATTGTGTTATGGTGATCCTAACAAACTGATACATTCCCCTTAACTTGGTCTTTGTTAAAAAGCCATATGCTCCGTATAATCATGCTTGGCACCTTATCTAAAAGATACTACATACCCAACCACCTTTTTACCTCATATCACATTCAGTTCAGTTAGGTTCAGTCGCTCAGTCATCTCCGACTCTTTGTGACCCTACCCCATGAACCACAGCACACCAGGCCTCCTTGTCCATCACCAACTCCTGGAGTCCACCCAAACCCATGTCGATTGATTCGGTGATGTCATCCAACACTCTCATCCTCGGTCATACGCTTCTCCTCTTGCCCTCAATCCCTCCCAGCATCAGGGTCTTTTCCAATGAGTCAGCTCTTCACATCAGGTAGCCAAAGTATTGGAGTGTCAGCTTTTTAATATGCTGTCTAGGTTGGCCATAATTTTCCTTCCAAGGAGTAAGCATCTTTTAATTTCATGGCTGCAGTCACCATCTCTAGTGATTTTGGAGCCCCCCCAAAAATAAAGTCAGCCACTGTTTCCCCATCTATTTGCCATGAAGTGATGGGACCAGATGGTATGATCTTACTTCTCTGAATGTTGAGCTTTAAGCCAACTTTTTCACTCTCCCCTTTCACTTTCACAAGAGGCTCTTTTGTTCTTCTCACTTTCTGCCATGAGGGTGGTGTCATCTGCATATCTGAGGTTATTGATATTTCTACCAGCAATCTTGATTCCAGCTTGTGCTTCTTCCAGCCCATCGTTTCTCATGATTGTCTCTGCATAGAAGTTAAATAAGCAGGGTAACAATATACAGCCTTGACGGACTCTTTTCCTGTTTGGAACCAGTCTGTTGTTCCATGTCCAGCTCTAACTGTTGCTTCCTGACCTGCATACAGGTTTCTCAAGAGGCAGGTCAGGTGGTCTGATATTCCCATCTCTTTCAGAATTTTCCACAGTTTATTGTGATCCACACAGTCAAAGGCTTTGGCATAGTCAATAAAGCAGAAATAGATGTGTTTCTGGAACTCTCTTGCTTTTTCGATGATCCAGCAGATGTTGGCAATTTGTTCTCTGGTTCCTCTGCCTTTTCGAAAACCATCTTGGATATCTGGAAGTTCACATTTCACGTATTGCTGAAGCCTGGCTTGGAGAATTTTTAGCATTACTGTACTAGCGTGTGAGATGAGTGCAATTGTACAGTAGTTTGCACATTACCTGCTTTATTTTCCTTTCATCAAATATGGAACATAATATGTGCTGCCTTTATTTATCTTGTTTATTACCTCCTCTACAATGTGAGTTCAACGAGGAAAAAGATTTTGAGTCTTTTAAAATATTTTGTACTGCTAACTCCCTGGAATATAAAATAGCATCCTGCACAGAATAAGACTTCAGAGATTTCTTAACCGAGTGCTATGCAAACAAAAATCTGTGGACTAATACAAAAAACAGAATACAAAGCAACTGAAATCAGTGTCATAAGAGTAGAGATAGAGAATACAACTTGGTTGTACTGCTTATTCTCCAGAGAGTACCATTCTATAGGGAAAGAGAGTATAAGCAGATATTCAGAACACGGAAAAATGAGAGGTATAAACAAAATTGCCAACATCCTTTGGATCATAGAAAAAGCAAGAATTCCAGAAAAAC
This sequence comes from Bos javanicus, assembly GCF_032452875.1. Taxonomy (NCBI): domain Eukaryota; kingdom Metazoa; phylum Chordata; class Mammalia; order Artiodactyla; family Bovidae; genus Bos; species Bos javanicus. Next base: position 76,155,748 of record NC_083874.1, on the reverse strand, counting down.
ATCTATGTCTGCTTAATTGACTGTGCTAAAGCCTTTGACTGTGTGGCTCACAAAAAACTGTGGAAAATTCTTAAAGAGATGAGAATATGAGACCACCTTACCTGCCTCCTGAGAGATCTGCATGCAAGTCAGAAAGCAACAATTAGAACTGTACATGGAACAACAGACTGGTTCCAAATTGGGAAAGGAGTACTTGCAAAGGTTGTATATTGTCAGCTTGCTTATTTAACTTATATACAGATATGGAACAACAGACTGGTTCCAAATAGGAAAAGGAGTACATCAAGGCTGCATATTGTCACCCTGCTTATCTAACTTATATGCAGAGTACATCATGAGAAACGCTGGGCTGGAAGAAGCACAAACTGGAATCAAGATTGCTGGGAGCAATATCAATAACCTCAGATATGCAGATGACACCAGCCTTATGGCAGAAAGTGAAGAGGAACTCAAAAGCCTCTTGATAAAAGTGAAAGTGGAGAGTGAAAAAGTTGGCTTAAAGCTCAACATTCAGAAAACGAAGATCATGGCATCCGGTCCCATCACTTCATGGGAAATAGATGGAGAAACAGTGGAAACAGTGTCAGACTTTATTTTTGGGAGCTCCAAAATCACTGGAGATGGTGATTGCGGCCATGAAATTAAAAGACGCTTACTCCTTGGAAGGAAAATTATGACCAATCTAGATAGCATATTAAAAAGCAGAGACATTACTTTGCCAACAAAGGTCCCTCTAGTCAAGGCTATGGTTTTTCCAGTGGTCATGTATGGATATGAGAGTTGGACTGCGAAGAAGGCTGAGCGCTGAAGAATTGATGCTTTTGAACTGTGGTGTTGGAGAAGACTCTTGAGAGTCCCTTGGACTGCAAGGAGATCCAACCAGTCCATCCTAAAGGAGATCAGCCCTGGGTGTTCATTGGAAGGAATGATGCTGAAGCTGAAACTCCAATACTTTGCCCACCTCATGCAAAGGGTTGACTCATTGGAAAAGACTCTGATGCTGGGAGGAATTGGGGGCAAGAGGAGAAGGGGGCAACAGAGGATGAGATGGCTGGATGGCATCACCAATTCGATGGACATGAGTTTGGGTAAACTCTGGGAGTTGATGCTGGACAGGGAGGCCTGGCATGCTGCGATTCGTGGGGTCACAAAGAGTCGGACATGACTGAGCGACTGAACTGAACTGAACAGAGTACATCATGTGAAATACCAGGCTGGATGAAGCACAAGCTGAAATGAAGATTGCCCAGAGAAATATCAATAACCTCAGATATGCAGATGTTACCACCCTTATGACAGAAAGTGAAGAGGTGCTACAAAGTCTCTTGATGAAAATGAAAGTGGAGAGTGGGGAGTGAAAAAGCTGGCTTAAAACTCAACATTCAAAAAGTTCAGATCATGGCATCTAGTCCAATCACTTCATGGCAAATAGATGAGGAAACAATGGAAACAGTGACAGACTTTACTTTCTTGGACTCCAAAATCACTGAAGATGATGATGCAGCCATGAAATAAAAAGGCACTTGCTCCTTGGAAGAAAAGCTATGATCAATCTAGACAGCATATTGATATGCAGAGATATTACTTTACTGACAAAGGTCCATCGAGTCAAAGCTATGGTTTTTCCAGTAGTCATGTATGGATCTGAGAGTTGGACCATAAAAAAAGCTGAGCACTGAAGAATTGATGCTTTTGAATTGTGGTGTTGGAGAAGACTCTTGAGAGTCCCTTAGAATGCAAGGAGATCCAACTAATCAATCCTAAAGGAAATCAGTCCTGAATATTCACTGGAAGGACTGATGCTGAAGCTGAAACTCCAATACTTTGGCCACCTGATGTGAAGAACTGACTCATTGAAAAAGTCCCTGATGCTGGGAAAGATTGAAGGCAGGACTAGAAGGAGACAACAGCGAATGAGATGGTTGGATGGCATCATCGACCTGTTGGACATGAGTTTGAGCAAGCTCCAGCAGTTGGTGACCGACAGGGATGACTGTCATGCTGCAGTGCATAGGGCTGCAAAGAGTCAGACATGACTGAGCAATGAACTGAAAGGAACTGATAAAATAAAATTTGGATACAGTGGGTATGTTGAAGGGAGACAGGTACATATAGTGACGTGTTAGGGAAGTTAGGTAAGGCCCCCTAAAGGACAGTATTCTAATAGGATAAAAATATATTTTACAAAGGAAATCATGAGGTGTTGCAACAGGGCCTTATGTTTGAACTTTTATATGTTTTCTCTTCTTTTTAGTACATGGAGAGACAGAAGGACACAAAAATAATCCCTAGAAATTTATCTTAAGGATGAAATACAAAGGCCATATGATCCACTAGACTTAGAGCACAATGAGATTTCAAATGCTTCTAGTTTAGGTGGCATTTCTTGGCTTGGCTCTGTCACTTACCAGTCGTTTGTTTAAAAAATAATAATGTCTAACCACAGTTAGTTCAGTGGTATTAAGTACATGTGTATGTTGTGCAGTCATCACCACAATACGTTTCCAGAACTTTATCTTGAAAAATTGAAATTCTGGACCCGATAAATATGAACTCACCATTCCCTCCCTCTCCTAGTCCCTGGCAACTACCATCTCCTTTCTGTCTCTAGGAATTTACACTCTAAGTACCTCGATAAGTGTAATCAAATCAATATTGTAATAATCTTGTAATACAGTATTTTGCCTTTTTGTGACTACTTTATGTCGCTTATAATGTCTTCAAGATTCATCCACATTGTAGCATGTGTCAGAATCCCTTTCCTTTTTAAGGCTGAATAATACTTTACCGATCATACAAACACATTTTGTTTATCCATTTATCTGTCAGTGGACACTGGTTGCTTCCACTTTGTGTGGCATCCCTCATAGCTCACTTGGTAAAGAATCCACCTGCAATGCAGGAGACCCTGGTTCAATTCCTAGGTCAGGAAGATCTGCTGGAGAAGGGATAGGCTACCCACTCCAGTATTCTTGGGTTTCCCTGGTGGCTCAGTGGGTAAAGAATCTGCCTGCAATGCCGGCAGACCTGGGTTCCATCCTTAGGTTGGGAAGATCCCCTGGAGAAGGGAAAGGCTACCCACTCCAGTATTCTGGCCTGGAGAATTCCAGGGACTGTATAGTCCATGGGGTCACAAAGAATCAGACATGACTGAGGGGCTTTCACGTTCACGTTTTGGCTATTACAAATAATGCTACTGTGAATAGGACAGTAAAAATGTCCCTTCATAGCCCTGCTTTCAATTCCTTTAACTATATACCCAGAAGTGGAGCTCTAGATCATATGATAATTCTATAGTTTTTGTTTTTTAAGGAAAAATCATACTGTTTTCCACAGTGGCTGCGCTATCTTACATTCCCATCAACAATGCATGAGTGTTCTCAATTTCTCCACATCTTTGTCAAAACTTATTCTCTGTTTTGTTCTTCAATAGTAGATATTCTCATGGGTATAAAGTGTACTGATCATTTGATTTAAAATCTAAATGATCTAAATTTTTGTTTCCTGTTTCATTATTACTATATTTGTTTGAAAGGACCAAAAAGATGTAATACTAGTAAATTTATATGAAATTTCTTTGTGAAATTTAAAGAGACATTGATTTTAAAAGATTATGTTTTATCATCAAAATTGATTAAATGTTATTTCAAAGGACTAGATTCTACTTTGAGATCTCTTTGGCTTTTCTAGAATTCTATACTTCTGCATTTTTCTAGAAAAATATAAATAAAAAGTATACACCATCAACATAGACTCATAACTGAATACACAAGTAACCAAAGAGAAATGGAGAAAGAAGTTAAGCATTTACTCCTTTCCATTTGTTCATAGACACAAGTGGGAAATTCTATAAATGCGAAGGAATAGACAACCTATTAGCTATTTAAGTGTTTTGAACATAGAAAAGCCCCAAATAGTCTCAGTTCATTCTAATAATATAAGGCTAGCAGGACCCTAAAATAAATACATACTGGATGCTTGAGGCTAGTGCACTGGGACGACCCAGAGGGATGGTATGGGGAGGGAGGAGGGAGGAGGGTTCAGGATGGGGAGCACATGTATACCTGTGATGGATTCATTTTGATATTTGGCAAAACTAATACAATTATGTAAAGTTTAAAAATAAAATAAAATTTAAAAAAAAAAACAAAAACAAGACAGTTTATAAACTGAAATGACAGTATATTAAAAACCATCATTTACTATTAAGTTATCCCAACATGTCTAATCTGTTAATAAAGTACATTACACTAATAGAAGGAAAAAAAAAATACTTTCCAAAGTTGAAAAGGCCTATAATAAAATTTCCTATCACTTTATAATTAATATTATAAACCTTTTTTGGAAATGTGCTAATATTATCCCTTAAAAGCATAAGGTATATTAAGTTCATATTTATCAAAAACATCCCTGCAGAGTCCATAAAGTCATTAAATACAACATTATAAGAATCAGTCCAATAAGGACTCACATTCATATGTAAGGAACAGAGTTACTCACAAATCCCAGAATCGGGGCATTATTATTGGTAGCAGTTTTGCAGCTAAAGAAACATAGGTTTAAAGACATTAAATAACATGGACAGAGTCAAAAAGCTAGCATGAGCAGATGGTCAAATAGGTTCCCATTTCTCAGAATAAGCAAGCTAGAAAAAGGCTTTTAATTTCATACCAATTTTGATACTGTAGCACTAATTGTTACATGGAATTGTATCTGAATTCTGTAGCCATTTTTGTATTGGCACTCATTGTAAACGCCTGAGATGAGGGTCCCTGTAAAATTGAGTTCCTCTTACTCTTTGATACCATCTGTGATCATATCAGCAGGTGTTAATTGTTCTTTTGATAATATCCAAACTAATCCTATTAAGGCTAACAGTGGGAGTGTGGCCTACTACAACTTAGTACCAAGGTCCAAAACATAAAAGGAGATTCTGGTATCCATTTACACCTCCAAATAATATACTTTTTAACTGCAATGAAGTGGTCAATTCCCTAATGACATTCTAAGCATCTGCCTGAAGTGTTAAATGAGTTAGTTCCTCTATCAAACCGATTAGAATAGACACATTAATTGGAAAGGAAATTCATTGTACAATATTATGTACAATTTACTGGTTTAAATAAAACCCAACTTGTGAGATTAAGGAGCTTTCTCCTCTGTGTAGGAAGATGGAATTTCTGCTGGTTAAATGTGGCACACACCAATTAGGAAAAATAAAAGTTAATTGTATTCATTCAGTGACCTCTCTAGGCATTTGTAAGCAGTAGACATTTAAACCTATCCTTTATGTTTTCTTGAAAGCCCAAAGAAAATCCAGAGAGTAAGTTTTTATTGAATTTTTTTTTTAAAGGACATACACTGTATTTCCTTTTGCTAGATAGATAAAAGCTTGTCAAAAAGAGTGTTTACAAACCAAAATATTGCATTTGGTAATTTTGAAAGTCAAATTATCACATTTGGTGATTTATTTTGAATTATGAAGTGATGCTTTTTATAGTTTTTATGCAATTGAATGTAATATATATATATATATATACACACACACACACAGTTGTGAGTACTTGTGTATATAAAGAATACATGGAAGCAAATTATAATACATGTTGCCTACATTTATGCTTTGTGTTGATACTAAAATCAAGCTCATTAAATAAGTGACAATTACATTTATTAAAAAAATATTGATAACAAACAAACTACCATTGGAATCTAGCAAATTAACAAGAGACCCCATTTGTTTTGCTGATCCCTTTTTTGATGTGCTAGTAGAGCCCCTAATAAGGTTAGTTAAAGCATTAAACTGAGAACTGAAGTGTGAAAACTAACATTATCTCCTAATTTGATGATAGACATTAATTGCAGCTTATACTTTACAGTTAATGATTGAGAGAAATTTCCACATCTGTGTAGCTTTTTAGTTGCCCACATCAGTAGTCCCCAAATGATTCCACAATGAAAGCAGAGTAAAAAGGTAGCTATACAATTTACCAACACTGGTAGGATAGACATTTTAAAAAATCTATTTATATTAAAGAGCCTCAACAGATATCATAAGAATCTGTTTGTTTGGGTTATATTCTTGGAAAGGAGGCCACATGTTCACAAATAAGCGAAAACATCATATTACCTACCTATTCATATTCCCCACAAGAATACTGAAGTGGGTTGCCTTTTCCTCCTTGAGGGAATCTTCCGGACCCAGGGGTCAAACCCAACAGACATATAAGCCCCAGGACTATATTCACATGCACACATTCTCTCCTGCTATCCAATCCATTCTGTTCCTGAGCTAAGACTGTAATAAGACATACACATACGCTTTGTGCTCTTTTAACACTTAGCTTGCATGTAGGTCAAACACTAATTCTTCCTTTTGTAATTAATATATTTTTACATAAATAAAAACTTGCATTTTTGTCAATCTGTTGTCTTTTTGCAGGATGTACACTGAAGCAGAGTTCACTCAATCAGTTTGTTTAATTCCCTCTGCTTCTGGTGAATATTCAAATTTCTGAAAATATTTTAAATCTTCATAATTACTTTAGCCTACTCTTCTCTTTTTCTTTTTAAGAAAAGTTGAACAAAGACCTTATATTAATCCTATAAATAACTCTTAAATGGGCAGTACTGAGACATCATTGTTGAAATTCAACAATTTTTATTTTCTGTAACATTTTCAAAATATTGATATCATCATGATTCATTGTTTAATATTCATTGTAATTGCAACCAATTGTATGACAGGCACTTTGGTTGATTCTAGATATAAAATATAAAGTTTTCCTTGTTGTTTCAGAGCTGTAAGCTCCATTGAAGGAAGGGGACCACCACGTTAAGTACCGTTTATCAAAATGGAAGTATAATAAGTAAGAAGGGACATAAGAATGTGGAAGACCAACAGGACAGCTCTGCAACTGACTCATTAGCTTCTGAGCACAAAGAAATGCTGGAGGGATGAATGTTTGAAATGCTGAAGCAGGTCTTCAAAGACATAGTCTAAACTAGATACCAGAGTCATACACAACTGCTTAAAATAGAGCTAAAAATACGTTGATCTAGAGCCTCTTATTCACATTAAAGCAAGCTGACAACATGCATTGAGTATGTATGTGTTACTTAGATTGAGTTTTTGTTTTTTTCAGTTGCTGTTACAATGAAATAAGTACTGTGTGTCAAATATAAAATTAGGATAGTTAATACCTATACACCGGAGAAGGCAATGGCAACCACTCCAGTATTCTTGCCTGGAAAATCCCATGGATAGAGTAGCCTGATAGCCTGCAGTCCATGGGGTCGCTAAGAGTCGGACACGACTGAGCGACTTCACTTTCACTTTTACTTTCATGCATTGGAGAAGGAAATGCAACCCACTCCAGTGTTCTTGCCTGGAGAATCCCAGGGACGGGGAAGCCTGGTGGGCTGCTGTCTATGGGGTCGCACAGAGTCGGACACGACTGAGCAACTTAGCGGCGGCAGCAGCATACATATACACATTGTTTAGCGCCCAAAAGCAATTTAAAAAATTTTTCAGTAAGTGACAACGCTTTCCCATTTTTTGGATCTGATGGGATCTCTTTTCATAGACATCTCTGAAAAGAACAAAGGAAGCTAGGAAGCATATAAATGACACTGTATTAACTCGTGGTCCTATGTAGCTGGTGGTGACATACTTCTGGCTTTAAGAGAAATAGTGAAGAAAGAAATTGAACATGATTGAGTGCATAGAAAGAACATCAGTCAGTCAGTTCAGTCCCTCAGTCATGTCCGATTCTTTGCGACCCCATGGACTGCAGCATGCCAGGCTTCCCTGTCTATCACCAACTCATGGAGTTTACTGAAACTCGTGTCCATTGAGTCAGTGATACCATCCAACCATCTCATCCTCTGTTGTCCCCTACTCTTCCTGCCTTCAATCTTTCCCAGCATCAAGATCTTTTCCAATGGGTCAGATCTTTGCATCAAGTGGCCAGAGTATTGGAGCTTCAGTTTCAGCATCAGTCCATCAGTCCTTACAATGAATATTCAGGACTGATTCCCTTTAGGATTGACTGGTTGGATATCCTTGCAGTCCAAGGGACTCTCAAGAGTTTTCACCAACATCGCAGTTCAAAAGCATCAGTTCTTTGGTGCTCAGCTTTCTTTATAGCCCAATTCTCACATCCATACATGACTGACTACTGGAAAAACCATAGCTTTGACTAGACGGACCTTTGTTGGCCAGGTAATGTCTCTGCTTTTTAATATGCTGTCTAGCTTGGTCACAGCTTTTCTTCCAAGGAGCAAGAGTCTTTTAATTTCATGGCTGCAGTTACCATCTGCAGTGCTTTTGGAGCCCAAGAAAACAAAATCTGTCACTGTTTCCATTGTTTCTCCATCTATTTGTCAGGAAGTAAAGAAAGAACATAAGATAAAACAATTTTTGTATTTCTTATATGATACAATAAATGTACAAGTTCCTTTCTAAGAGTGAAAATGTTACAGTCACAGAAAGGATGTTAAGAAAGTGCTTAGGATCTGGAGTCTATCAAACTCTCCCTGATTCCTTTAACAAGGATGGATTAGCACTTAAAATTTTAGATTCTTTTAATGAGTCTGGTACATATTTAGTTATTAAAACATATATTCATAACATGTTTATGGTACAAAATAGGCACTCATAAACACAATGTTAGTATTTCCCTAAACACACAGATTGGTTGATTTGCCCCAACAGACTCCCCTTCAAAATGAATACTAAATATGATACTATCAATACTCTCAAAATTAAGGAATTGTTTATCTTTAATATTTTCCTTCCCCCATATATACTTTAACGTATCCTTGATGGAATTTTTTAGCTCATTTTTTTTTTTTTTTTTTTTACTATTCCTTTGTTCTATTCTATTGACTACATAGAATATGTGTCTATGTGTACATGCAATCTTAGGGGATTTTAAAGATACTGATTCTATCATTGACTGGGTGAACAGGTAAGAGATTATCTCCCATACAGCTTTTCATCTTAGCCTTTAGTTGTACCCTTTTCCTTCCCTTAATAGCAGAGAAGAAAGAGTGCTATTTCCTTTACATGAAAGTTCCTAAGGCTCTGATATGACAAGACACTCTTTTTCCTTTTCATTATTTATTTACAAATAGATTTTCCTAGTTTTCTCTTTAACAACTCTATTACAAAAAAGTTTATTATCACAAAATTTTTTTTAAAAATATTAAGAAAATTAAAGTCAACATAAAAACCTCCATTACATGTGTATATATCATTCACGTCTAGAAATGCAAAATTATGTGCGATTATTTCACAGAACTGTTATCATAAGGCACTTGTGGTTGGTTAAACTGCTTTGACTATATATCCTAAAGACTTTGCTCATGTCATAAAATGTTTTTCTAAATATAATTTTAAATAGCCAATATATTTCAGCATAGAGAATTAACAAACTATTCAATCTTTTAAGCTTTTAGATTAGCACTTAGAGTTTTTGAATTTTCATCCTTTTAAATAATAACATAAATATGTCCTTATATGTAAATATTCTTGCATATATCTGATTATTTTATTAAGTTAAAGGGAAGAGCTATATGCAAAGGTATGAGAATTTCAGTAGCACTGATGATTCTTTTCAAATAATTCTCCAGTATGGTTCTCCACATATAATATACAAGTACAGTGTAACTGAGTTACTATGATCTCATATTTTGGCTAACAATAAATATTAGCACTCAATCATAAAGGTATAATTTTAAGTTTTGTGATTTTACCTACTAATATCAATAGCTAAATAGGCTTGTGTGTTATTTTGTAAACTGGTATCTTTTATTGTGGAATAATAAATGTTTCTTCACAGTTTTCCTTAAATTCTGAGGCACTAAATGACAAGAGGGAAAAAAGGAGACACTTTTACAAGGCAGTAAGAAATATATGTATTCTTCCAAATTGCTATACATAAAAATGTGGACACGTTGTGGTTACTTGATAAATCACTGTTGATTTTTAGCCCATAAAAACCTTAAGTAACACCTTCATCAAGTGATAATTGATAAGCCAGTGGTAGGTCCAAACCTAACACTAGTAAAATACCCATCACAGACCAAGCGATAAAAATGATTCATCTAAAAGTAATCAAAAACATGTATTTCTAAATATCTTGTAAAAGTACTTGAATATATTACTTATAAAGCAAGGTAAAAAATATAGAATTAAGAGGCATTATATAAAACAAGACTGGGAGCTGACTGTGGCTCAGATCATGAACTCCTTATTGCCAAATTCAGACTTAAACTGAAGAAAATAGGTAAAACCACTAGACCGTTCAGGTATGACCTAAATCAAATCCCTTACATTTATACAGTGGAAGTGACAAATAGATTCAAGGGATTAGATCTGATAGAGTGCCTGAAGAACTATGGACAGAGGTTCCTGACATTGTACAGGAAAGAGGGATCAAGACCATCCCCAAGACAAAGAAATGCAAAAAGGCAAAATGGTTGTCTTAGGAGGCCTTAAAAATAGCTGCGAAAGAAGAGAAGTGAAAGGCAAAGGAGAAAAGGAAAGGTATACCCATTTGAATGCAGAGTTCCAAAGAATAGCAATAAGAGATAAGAAAGCCTTCCTCAGTGATCAATGCAAAGAAATAGAGGAAAACTGTAGAATGGAAAAAAAAACTAGAGATCTCTTCAAGAAAATAAGAGATATGAAGGGAACATCTCATGCAAAGATGGGCACAGTAAAGGACAGAAATGGTATGGACATAACAGAAGCAGAAGATATTAAGAGGTGGCAAGAATACACAGAAGAACTATACAAAAAAGATCTTCACAACCCAGATAATCATGATGGTGTGATCACTCACCTAGAGCCAGACAACCTGGAATGTGAAGTCAAGTGGGCCTGAGGAAGCATCACTATGAACAAAGCTAGTGGAGGTGATGGAATTCCAGTTGAGCTATTCCAAATCCTAAAAGATGATGCTGTGAGTGTGCTGCACTCAATATGCCAGCAAATTTGGAATACTCAGCAGTGGCCACAGGACTGGAAGAGGTCAAGTTTCCATTCCAATCCCAAAGAAAGGCAATGCCAAAGAATGCTCAAACTATTGTACAATTGAGTTCATCTCATATGCTAGTAAAGTAATTCTCAAAAAGTAATGCTCCAAGCCAGACTTTAACAGTACATGAACCGTGAACTTCCAGGTGTTCAAGGCAGATTTAGAAAAGGCAGAGGAACCAGAGATCAAATTGGATCATTGAAAAAGCAAGAGAGTTCCAGAAAAACATCTATTTCTGTTTTATTGACCATGCCAAAGCCTTTGACTGTGTGGATCACAACAAACTGTGGAAAATTCTTAAAGAGATGGGAATACCAGACCACCTTACCTGCCTCTTGAGGAATCTGTATGCAGGTCAAAAAGGAACAATTAGAACTGGACATGGATCAACAGACTGGCAACAAATTTGGAAAGGAATACGTCAAGGCTGTATATGGTCACCCTGCTTATTTAACTTATATGCAGAGTACATCATGAGAAATGCTGGACTGGATGAAACACAGTTCAGTTTAGTTCAGTTGCTCAGTCGTGTCCATCTCTTTGCGACCCCATGAATCTCAGCACGCTGGGCCTCCCTGTCCATCACCAACTCCCAGAGTTCACTCAGACTCACGTCCATCGAGTTGGTGATGCCATCCAGACATCTCATCCTCTGTTGTCCCCTTTTCCTCCTGCCCCCAATCCCTCCCAGCATCAGAGTCTTCTCCAGTGAGTCAACTCTTCGTATGAGGTGGCCAAAGTACTGGAGTTCAACTTTAGCATTATTCCTTCCAAAGAAATCCCAGGGCTGATCTCCTTCACAATGGACTGGTTGGATCTCCTTGCAGTCCAAGGGACTCTCAAGAGTCTTTTCCAACACCACAGTTCAAAAGCATCAATTCTTCGGCACTCAGCCTTCTTCACAGTCCAACCCTCACATCCATACATGACCACAGGAAAAGCCATAGCCTTGACTAGACGGAACTTTGTTGGCAAAGTAATGTCTCTGCTTTTCAATATGCTATCTAGGTTTGTCATAACTTTTCTTCCAAGGAGTAAGCATCTTTTAATTTCATGGCTGCAGTCAGATGTAAAACAAGCTGGAATCAAAATTGCTGGGAGAAATATCAATAACCTCAGATGTGCAGATGACACCACCCTTATGGAAGAAAGCAAAGAAGAACTAAAGAGCCTCTTGATGAAAGGGAAAGGGGAGAGTGAAAAAGTTGGTTTAAAGCTCAACATTCAGAAAACTAAGATCCTGACATCTGGTCCCATCCCTTCATGGCAAATAGGTGAGGAAACAATGGAAATAGTGACAGACTTTATTTTCTTGGGCTCCAAAATCACTGAAGATGGTAACTGCAGCCATGAAATTAAAAGAAGCTTGCTCCTTGTAAGAAAATCTGAGCAACCTAGATAGCATATTCAAAAGCAGAGACATTACTTTGCCAACAAAGGTCCATCTAGTCAAGGCTATGGTTTTTCCACTGGTCATGTATGGATGTGAGAGTTGGACCATAAAGAAAGCTGAGCATCAAAGAATTGATACTTTTGAACTGTGGCATTGGAGAAGACTCTTGAGAGTTCCTTGGACTGCTAGGAGATCGAACCAGTCCATCCTAAAGGAAATCAGTCCTGAATATTCATTGGAAGGACTGATGTTGAAGCTGAAACTCCAATACTTTGGCCACCTGATGCGAAGAACTGACTCATTGGAAAAGACCCTGATGCTGGGAAAAATTGAAGGTGGGAGGAGAAGGGGATGGCAGAAAATGAGATGGCTGGATGGCATCACTGACTTGATGGACATGAGTTTGAGTAACCTCTAGGAGTTGATGATGGACAGGAAGTCTGGAGTGCTGAAGTCCACGGGGTCACAAAGAGTTGGACATTACTGAGTGGCTGAACTGACTGACTGATCCAGGCAGGTCTTGAATGGGGAGGTGGGGCACCCTGTAGAGGAGTTTACAGGGGACATTATAGGCATGCTGAAAGAAGGCAATACGAAGATGGAGCAGAGAGAGATTTTAAAATATTTCCCTGGAAAAATGGAGTAATATGACCACAATCAAGGAATTTCAGTAGTCACTAGAAGCTGATACAGGTAAGGAACAGATTTCTTCCTAGAGCCTCCAGAAGAAGTATGGTCCTGCTCACACCAGGATCTCAGTCCAGTGATGCTGAGTTAAGACTTCTGGGTTTTAAATAAATTTATGTTTTTTTGAGTCACAGAATTTATGCTAACTTCCTGTTTGAGCCATAGTAAATGAAAACAAATACTGATGCTGAAGGTAAGGTATGACTATAACAAATTCTTCAAACTATATAAGTGCCTTTGAGACTGGGTTAATGGACAGAGAGATTGGAATAATTTTGTGATGCATGATAGAAAAAGCCTAGACTAATTTGAACTGACTACTAGTAAAACTGTGGTGGTTCAAGGCACTTATAGTGAGGTCTCAGAGGAAAAAGAACATGCTATTGGAAATTGGAGGAAAGTTAATCCTTATTATACAGTAGTAATATTAGAAGGTATAGCAGAAATGTGCCCTATAGTGGTGTGGAAAGCAGAATTTGTAAATGATTAACTTGGGTATTTAGTTTAAGACACTCCAAGATAAGTGATTCAAAATACAGCCTGGTCTCTTCTCTTTGCCTATAGTAAAATGTAAGGGGAAACAGAAATATTGAGGAAGGAACTTAAGCAAAAATGAACAAGGATTTAATGATTTGAGAAATTTGCAGCTTATCCAGATTGCAAAAGATGCTAGAATTAGGAGATTCAGTTTTAAGAAAATAAATTCTGCCTATAAAGCCAAAAATGTGGCTGAATTACAATTGGCTAGTGCCTCAAAACAATTAAAAGTTTAGAGTATTCTTTCACAAAAAGGGTTCTTAAAGAGATTAAGCATGTGGCTCAGGGATTCACTCAACCATCTCAGCAGAAATTGAGAATAAAGATGGGATCATTCCAAAAAGATATGTGGAGGGCTTTCCTGTCTAATGGTGAGAATCTCTATCACATATACAGAAGACCTACCAGATTTGAGGAATATTTACCAGGAGAAATGGTAAGTATTACCAGTGAACATTTGAGAAATGTTTACCAGCTGGTCTAAAAGGAACAAAGAATAAAATGAATGAAGTATAACCCCAAGCAGAGAACCCTAATTCTATAGGCCAGATTCATTTGTACAGGAGTAGATCTATGCAGAGGCTACAGTCATGGGTCCAAAAGGCAGAATCTCAAGTCTCAGAGGATTATTCCCCGGCCTTGAAATCTAATGGAAACTGACTCGTTGGGTTTTGAAATTGCTTGGGGGCTAGTGAGTCCTTTTGCCTTCAAATTTCCCCTTTTTGAATTAGGAATATATATAACTCTGTTTGTCCCAACACTGTATTTTGGAACCAAATAACTTGCTTCCCATTTTCACCAATCTAGAGATGAATTTTTTGTCACAATTGAAGACAATTCTCATTGACCATTCATTCCAAATATCCCATGACTCAAGTATTATGTTAAATCTACTCTGATTTTACTCTATAAGTGGAACAAAGCATCGATGACAGCACAACTGTTTACAACATGGTTTGCTGAATATTTCAAACCCACTGATGAGACCTATCATCAGAAAAAATTTTTAAATATATTCTTTTCCAAATATTAGTGCTCCTTGGCAATGTACCTGGTCACCCAAGAGCTCCGATGGAGATGTACAATGAGATTTTCATGCCTGGTATCACAACATCCATTCTGCAGCCCATGGATCAAGAAGTGATTTTGGCTCTCAGGTCTTATTCTTCAGGAAATTCATTTTATAAGGCTGTAGCATCCATAGATAGTGATTTCTATGATGGATCTGGCCAAAGTAAATGGCAATCTTATGAAAAGGATTCATAATCCTAGATATCATTACTAATATTTAGAGATCCAAATATCAACATTAACAGGAGTTTGGAAGAAGTTGATTCCAAACTTCATGAATGCCTCAGATTGGTCCAAGACTTGAGTAGAGGAAGTAATTCTAGATGTGATAGTAAAAGCAAGAGAAACAGAATTAGAAGTGAGTCAGAGGATGTGACTGAAATGCTTCAATCTCATGATAAAGCTTTAATGGATAAGGAGATGAGAAAAAAAAAAAAAAGTGGCTTCTTGAGACAAAATCTACACTTGGAAAAATAAGCTGTGAAAACTATTGAAATGAAAACAAAGAATTAAAAATACTATATAAACTGTAGATAATAAAGCAGAGGC
Organism: Bos javanicus; assembly: GCF_032452875.1. Classification (NCBI taxonomy): domain Eukaryota; kingdom Metazoa; phylum Chordata; class Mammalia; order Artiodactyla; family Bovidae; genus Bos; species Bos javanicus. Next base: position 76,140,466 of record NC_083874.1, on the reverse strand, counting down.
ATGATTTGGGAGGACTGACTCTAAAGTAGAGGCATTATTTGGGAGGAATGACTCTCAGTGCTATTGCAAACTTAACAGACTACAGTATAGTGTTATAAATGTGACTTTTTAATATGCCCTAAGAAATAAAAAACCCATGAATCACTTTATTATGATCTTCAGTCACTGCATTAGTATGAAATAGAACCTACAAAATCTCAGAGGTATCCCTGTAATGTTGATGGATGTTAACTAGACTTATTGTGGTGATCATTTTGTAATATATATCAACATTGAATCATTATGTTATATACCTGAAACTAATATAATGTATGTCAATTAAAAATAATAAAAGAGCTAATTTTGCTTATTATAACATTTAAGTGCATTTTAAATGTTTTACAGCTCTCTTTTGGGAATTTCTTAATTTTTTTTAAAGATTAAGTAACTCAGGCTTCTCTTGCTTGTTGAGATGCTCTGTCTGTTGATCAAAACCTGGTGTATAACTATATTCTGTGTGATAATCTTGTAAAACAAAGTGCATATAGTTTAACTCTGCCTATTCTCTCATATAACATTGTCTGTTATATGTCAATCATTGATCTAGAAACTAAAGATATGCTCCAGAACATTCTAGGTACAGTAGACCACTAATAAACAAACACATAAATAAATAATGACAACTGATTAAAAATAAAGAGGGATAGTTAATATTAAGTGGAAAAATAATTATCAAAGTAGGGAATAAGGTTTGTTTTTTTTTAATGGAAATTAGGTTATAAGAGTCTTATTGACAGTCTGACATTTGAACAAATATTATTTATTTATATTTATATTCATTATTTATATTATATATTGGGCTTCCGAGGTGGTAAAGTGGTAAAGAATCTGTCTGCTAATGCGGGCGACACAAGAAACTCGGGTTTGATGCCTGGGTTGGGAAGATCCTCTGGAGGAGAAAATATCACCCACTCTAGTATGGTAGCCTCAAAAATTCCACAGACAGAATAGCCTGACAGGCTACAGTCCCTGGGGTCTCAGAGTTGGACACAACTGAGCAACCTGAGCATATTATATGTTATAAGTATCAATTATAATATTTATATTATTTATATTTATTTTAATTATTATTACTTGTCCTCCATACATCAAAATTCTAACAAGTGTTTTTGGTAAAAGCCAGATAGGGACATCTGACAAAGGGTTTTATTGGCCCCACTGAAGTTAACTGCAGCATCTAAAAAAAATATTTCTACAATAATGTAAGCTTAATAACATTCTGATGCTTCCTCTCCAGGTAAATGAATTTCAGTCTTCTATATTTAAAAAAATGTTTAGTTAGAGGAATTTGTTTGAATGGTGCCACTGGTTCATTGCAACAGCAAAAGAACAGACCTATGCCTGGAATATCCACCTACTGGTGTAGGAAAAAATAATCTTGAACTTGGTCAAATTATCATTTAAGTCTTTTGACTGCCTGTCTAGACCCAAACATGTCCTTGCACTCCAGTGCATAAGGTTTTGAGAACTTCCATTCCTGCTGGGAAAGCTGCAGGTCATTACCACATAAAACTGCCTCTGCTGTTACATATTCCAAATTAGTATCCTTTCTTCCCTACCCTCCCTCCATTTCCAGACTACTGGTGCCTTTCCCACTGTGCATAAAATTAAGCAATAGATGGCTGCTTAGTAATCATGATGTGGTTTGTTTGTTTATTTTTGGAAGTGCATATGGGGGTGATTTTACAATTATCTTTATCCTCTGTAATTAATTTCCAGAGCATTAAATGTAAATTAGCCCTCTGTGTGAAGTGTCAGTGCTATCACCTAAGCAAGGAAAGAGGTTCAACTTCTTAAACTATGGGAGAATTTTCTCCACCATATTCTGTTAACTCATTGTGGAGAAAAACACTAATGTGAAGAAAAGGAGAAAAGGCAAACTTCAGGACGCTAATCTTGCTCTCTTTGGCTTCATCTCTTCCCAAGCCCATAATTGTTTTCTACAGCTCGTGGTATAGGCTGGGAAGATCAGCACAGGACACTGGAACACAAAGTAAGCTAAGATCTAAATTTCCAATAGGTCAGAAAGCCCTGTGTGATGACGATTAACCTCAGTGGTCAGTGTACTCGGTGCAGAGAAAACGGAGCAATTTCAAAAGCACAATGAGCTCAGGTGCCTGAATGCACTTAGTATTTCTTTGGCATTTCAAGGCCGACTTTAGCCACTTTTACCTGAAAACAACATAGCAAAATGTTGGGAAAGTAATGTGAAACAGTCACTATGTTGCCCTTTTCCTTAAGGTGGACTGATAGGAGCCCTCTACACTAAGTATGATTAATGTACATACAAGGTAACTTGCTAGACTATGTTAGTTACATGTAAGTGTCTGTGGTACTCTTTTTATTTTAATCACTGGATTTATGAATCTTACATGTGATTGACTGTCCATAGGAAGTATCCAAATCATGGATACTCCCTCTCTCTCTCCCTGGCCAATTTACAGAGTGTGTTGCTAAAATGTATACTTCAAATAAAGATAGCCTTAAATAGTGTAAACATTTAAAACCTGCATTTCTTGCATCTGGTCACCTAAGTAATGTAAGTCTTTGGTCACACTGGTAAACAAGTATCATCCTTACAATTCTAGGATCAGTTCCATAAGAGTATGTCACCTAAATGCAGTATTGGCTCTAGATATATTTCCAGATTCTAATCTTGGAATAGATTTTGTTACATAAGTCAATAGTGAAGTTGTGACAAAATCTTATGAAGAAAACATGTGTATTCTCTGCCTTTTTCTTTGTTATTATCTTTAATATAGTTCAATCGTGTAAATCACAGAAGGCACAAAGATATAACAAAGCTGGCAATCTAAGTGAACCCAAGAGAAAGAGGTCTTATTCTAAGTGCCTGGTTAGTGGATTACTTTTGCTATTAGTATCTGCAATGTATTTAATGCACAGTTCTCAACTTTACTAAAGAGTAAGGGTTAAACAGTTTTGTAATTAGACTGTGTCTATTTGTTTTAATCATCGAGGTCCTATCTCTTGCTCATAATAACTTTGCCACTAGGTGGAAACCTTTAAAAGATGATAGCTGTTTCTTTTCAACAGGATCAGATTTAATTCTAATTTATAGATATTGGAAGAAGCTTAAAATTTTTGTTTCCTCTGAATCAAAAAGTAAGATCTCTAACAGGAGCTGAAACAATTGGGATTTAACTTGGTTTAAGTCTAAACTATCTTTGAAATCATTTTTTAAAAGAAGCCATTCAGAGCTTACATATGCTAAAAGCTTGAACTGAAGTTCAGTCCAAAAGCATTTGGAAAAGTCTCCATTCTGCTTTGTCCATTTTCCATATCTAGTGTTATGGTTTAATATGATTTTATTTTGCATTTTCTGCCTAATAACCTTATACAATAGTTAGCATATTGAAACTGTCCACATCTGCTTGAGAGGTTCATTAGGCACTTAACTAGATCTTTATTTGATTTAGGCCTTAGAGCACTTGGCGTTTCATCTCTCATGAAGTTGCCTATTCATGCTCTGAGCTAGTTCAACCTTAGAGAAGCCAAAACAGCACCCTTGGCAGTGGGGATCGCTTTTACTGCCATCATTTTAGCTAAAACTCTGCTTTGCCCCATTATTAAAAATGAAAATAATTTTAAATGTAAACATATGCATGCCTCATGCATCCATACTCATTCACTCTGAACTTGAAGCTACTTGGACTTACTCTCTAACCAAAACATCAAAATCTATGTTTTTTAAAAAGTTGAAATTCATTAAAGCAATATAGTTCCAGAAGTGGGAAATAAACTGGCACAGATTCCAGCATATTTTCTTGGGATTATTTAGAACACATTGGAACATTTATCTATTACTGAAACAGTTAAGCTAACTGTGTGACTGGGTTTTTACAACTTATTTGTGGAGGATTTGAAAGTAACTGATCCTTACTCTCAGAGCCATGCTACTAAAAATATAATTAAAGCTAATAATTCATAATGTCTGAGCAGTATCTGGAGGAACAAGAGAGAACTGTTCCCCACAGCTGAGTTCTGTGCAGCTAACTGGTGGCATTCAGGAATGTTCTGGCCATTTCTCTCAAGCATCTGGCAATAACTTCTGCTGACAGCAGGCGAACAGATTTGATGGATCAGTATTGAATCTGGAATGGAAATGTTATTTTCCCTAATGTACCCAGAACCCTTTCAGGATGTCAGATAAAGCTTTACTTTGGGGATAGAATATATAAACTACCTCTAACCATCCATTAATCTAATACCCCTTTAGGGGGGAAACTGTCAAATTAAGTCTATGTCCAAATGTTGATTCAAAGAGCCAAAAGAAGGAAAAATTTGAAACATCTTTGATATTTAGAATCACATAATTTTAAAGCTATAAGGATCTTTGTAATTAAATGCAATCGAATTATTTTATTTTTCCAAATAAGGAGAAAATCTAGAAAAGGCAAATTGTTTTCACAAAGTTTTGAATCTCTGTCTAGAAATCATTTCAATGTACCTAATACTTCATTCAGTTTCTGTAACTTATATACAAGAACATTTCAAACCTAGTTGCATGGAGAATCATGGGCAGGGTGAGGAGGTCAAAAATACAGATGTAAAAGCCCACTGCAGACCAATTAAACAGAATAGAATTTCTAGATAGGGCCATGGCATACGTACGTATGTATGCAGGTATGCATGTGTGTATGTGTACATGTGTGCTGTATGTATTTAAGTCTCAAGATGATTCTAAAATGCGGGAGAATTGAGAACCAGTTGATTCATACTTTGGTCACCTTTATCAGAAAATAAACAAATAGATGTTTGTGTCCTGTCTTATTCTTGCTAGAATATGGCCATTTCTTACCTTCAAGCCTCACCAACCAAAAATTATTTTTATGAGAAATAAATCTTCTCTGTTATGATAAAATACTGCATGTACAAACATGTAGATAAAGCAAGTTATAAAATGTTGTTAGTATCAATGTGCTAAGTCGCTTAGTCATGTCTGACTCTTTGTGACCCCGTGGACTGTAGCACACCAGGCTCCTCTGTCCATAGTATTCTCCAGGCAAGAATACTGCAGTGGGTTGCCATTTCCTTCTCCAGGGGATCTTCCCCACCCAGGGAGTGAACCTAACTCTCTTAAGTCTCCTAATTGCAGGTGGGTTCTTTACCACTAGGTGCCACCTGTGAAGTATCTCATCTGCCCAGGAGTATCTGCATTTTAGGATAAAGTAACAGAAACAGAGTTTCAATTTAACAAGAAGGTTTTAGATATATCAAAGATTATGGAAGATATTTTGGGTGAAAGACCCCAATCGAACCTGTAAATTAAACCATATTTATAGCTTCATACAGTCAGCAAAAACGAGACCAGGAGCTGTCTGTGGCTCAGACCATGAACTCCTTATTGCCAAATTCAGACTTAAATTGAAGAAAGTAGGGAAAACCAGTAGACCATTCAGGTATGACCTAAATCAAATCCCTTATGATTATACAGTGGAAGTGAGAAATAGATTTAAGGGCCTAGATCTGATAGATAGAGTGCCTGATGAACTATGGAATGAGGTTCGTGACATTGTACAGGAGACAGGGATCAAGACCATCCCCATGGAAAAGAAATGCAAAAAAGCAAAATGGCTGTCTGGGGAGGCCTTACAAATAGCTGTGAAAAGAAGAGAAGCGAAAAGCAAAGGAGAAAAGGAAAGATATAAACATCTGAATGCAGGGTTCCAAAGAATAGCAAGGAGAGATAAGAAAGCCTTCCTCAGTGATTAATGCAAAGAAATAGAGGAAAACAACAGAATGGGAAAGACTAAGGATCTCTTCAAGAAAATCAGAGATACCAAAGGAACATTTCACGCAAAGATGGGCTCGATAAAGGACAGAAATGGTATGGACCTAACAGAAGCAGAAGATATTAAGAAGAGATGGCAAGAATACACAGAAGAACTGTACAAAAAAGAGCTTCACAACCCAAATAATCACGATGGTGTGATCACTGACCTAGACCCAGACATCCTGGAATGTGAAGTCAAGTGGGCCTTAGAAAGCATCACTACGAACAAAGCTAGTGGAGGTGATGGAATTCCAGTTGAGCTATTCCAAATCCTGAAAGATGATGCTGTGAAAGTGCTACACTCAGTATGCCAGCAAATTTGGAAAACTCAGCAGTGGCCACAGGACTGGAAAAGGTCAGTTTTCATTCCAATCCCAAAGAAAGGCAATGCCAAAGAATGCTCAAACTACCGCACAATTGCAGTCATCTCACAGGCTAGTAAAGTACTGCTCAAAATTCTCCAAGCCAGGCTTCAGCAATATGTGAACCGTGAACTTCCTGATGTTCAAGCTGGTTTTAGAAAAGGCAGAGGAACCAGAGATCAAATTGCCAACATCCGCTGGATCATCGAAAAAGCAAGAGAGTTCCAGAAACACATCTATTTCTGCTTTATTGACTATGCCAAAGCCTTTGACTGTGTGGATCACAATCAACTGTGGAAAATTCTGAAAGAGATGGGAATACCCGACCGCCTGATCTGCCTCTTGAGAAATTCGTATGCAGGTCAGGAAGCAACAGTTAGAACTGGACATGGAACAACAGACTGGTTCCAAATAGGAAAAGGAGTACATCAAGGCTGTATATTGTCACCCTGTTTATTTAACTTATATTGAGAGTACATCATGAGAAATGCTGGAATAGAAGAAACACAAGCTGGAATCAAGATTGCCAGGAGAAAGATCAATAACCTCAGATATGCAGATGACACCACCCTTATGGCAGAAAGTGAAGAGGAACTCAAAAGCCTCTTGATGAAAGTGAAAGTGGAGAGTGAAAAAGTTGGCTTAAAGCTCAACATTCAGAAAACAAAAATCATGGCATCCGGTCCCATCACTTCATGGGAAATAGATGGGGAAACAGTGGAAACAGTGTCAGACTTTATTTTGGGGGCTCCAAAATCACTGCAGATGGTGACTGCAGCCATGAAATTAAAAGACGCTTACTCCTTGGAAGGAAAGTTATGACCAACCTAGATAGCATATTCAAAAGCAGAGACATTACTTTGCCAACAAAGGTCCGTCTAGTCAAGGCTATGGTTTTTCCTGTGGTCATGTATGGATGTGAGAGTTGGACTGTGAAGAAGGCTGAGAGCCGAAGAATTGATACTTTTGAACTGTGGTGTTGGAGAAGACTCTTGAGAGTCCCTTGGACTGTAAGGAGATCCAACCAGTCCATTCTGAAGGAGATCAGTGCTGGGATTTCTTTGGAAGGAATGATGCTGAAGCTGAAACTCCAGTACTTTGGCCACCTCATGAGAAGAGTTGACTCACTGGAAAAGACTCTGATGCTGGGAGGGATTGGGGGCAAGAGGAGAAGGGGACGACAGAGGATGAGATGGCTGGATGGCATCACTGACTCGATGGACGTGAGTCTGAGTGAACTCCGGGTGTTGGTGATGGACAGGGAGGCCTGGCGTGCTGCGATTCATGAGGTCGCAAACAGTCGGACACGACTGAGCGACTGATCTGATCTGATCTGATTCTACCTCCCTAATGGCTCCATATTTTTTACTGCTGTTTAACTTGCTTCCATTATAGGAATAACCTTCCACTTCAGGTAAGTTTATGAGAGTGAGAAGGTACTCATGATTAAATGTGTAGGTGATAAGCACCACATTTAATCATCACAATTAGAATCCTCCTTTCTCCAAGAAGGAGATACCATTATTTCCACATAAGATCCAAGTAAACTGCTCAAAGAAGTTAAACTGTCTAAGGCAATTCATCTACTTGGCAGTAGAACCAGGGCTCAAAACACTTTTTTATCTGATTACAGAGCAAAATGTACTTTAAAATAACATGGTTTACAAATTCAAAATGATCCAAAAAAAAAAAATAAACCAAAACAAAAAAATACCTGTATGGAGCCACAAAAAGAATCAGCTTGGCATTTTCACTGTTGATACCATGTGATACATGTCTTCAGAGGGTTTCTGTCAAAGTTTAAATACTTATTTGGTAGCAGCCATATAACAGTACCTTGAATGAGCAATGCTACTAGTGTCTCTAGCATCTTTTAAAAATGAAGCTTCTACATATCAGTTTTGGAAAAGCAGCTTGCTTTTCAGCTCTCACTCTGTTAGCTTTAAGTCTCTTGTTTATCCTAAAGGAAATTTCCAAGACAGTGATGTGTTTATTTCATAGAAAAACAGCACTTCAATATTATAGTTGGAAACACACTTCAGAAAGCTTTGTGGTCCTTCTCACACCAACCCTGGCATTATACTGGTGACCCCTCAGAGCACCTAGGGGCCCTGGAGAGGACTTGGATGTCCGTCTGTGGTCACAGGGTCTTATAGCCCCTCGTTCGTAGGTCTGACAGGCTCTGGCCTTTGGCAACCACTAGAAGGAAATGGCAACCCACTCCAGTGTTCTTGCCTGGAGAATCCCAGGGACAGGGGAGCCTGGTGGGCTGCCGTCTATGGGGTCGCACAGAGTCGGACACGACTAAAGCGACTTGGCAGCAGTAGCAGCAGCAGCTGACCACGTATGCAGACGACCTCCTGAAAGCGAAGAGATTCTGAGAGGACTTTGGATGGGGCAGTTAAAAGTTTTTCCACTTGTGTGATGGTAAAAGTGGGCATTAAGGTAAATCTGAGGCACTCTGAGTGTCTGTGGCTGGGTTCCAAAACTCCTTAAGTCACTGCAGCACTGCCTCAGAGTCTAGCCTCCAGCAGGGGAGTGGGAAGAAGCACCTCCGCCTCAGAGATGCAGAAGCACTCTCAAATCAGGACACACTATGAAATTAATAGCTCTTCCTCCCATTCTGAAGGCTGTCTTTTCACCTTGCTTATAGTTTCCTTCATTGTGCAAAAGCTTTTAAGTTTAATTAGGTCCCAATCGTTTATTTTTGCTTTTATTTCCATTACTCTGGGAGGTAGGCCATAGAGTATCTTGCTGTGATTTCTGTCAGAGAGTGTTTTGCCTATGTTTTTCTCTAGGATTTTTATGGTTTCCAGTCTTACATTTAGATCTTTAATCCATTTTGAGTTTATTTTTGTGTATGGTGTTAGGAAGTGTTCTAGTTTCATTCTTTTACAAGTGGTTGACCAGTTTTCCCAGCACCACTTGTTAAAGAAATGATCTTTTCTCCATTGCATATTTTTGCTTCTTTTGTCAAAGATAAGGTGTCCATAGATGTGTGGATTTATCTCTGAGCTTTCTATTTTGTTCCATTGATCTATATTTCTGTCTTTGTGGCAGTACCATACTGTCTTACGACTGTAACTTTGTGGTATAGTCTGACGTCAGGCAGGTTGATTCCTCCAGTTTCATTCTTTCTCAAGATTGCTCTGGCTATTCAAGGTTTTTTGTATTTCCATACAAATTGTGAAATTATTTGTTCTAGTTCTGTAAAAAATGACCATTGGTAGCTTGATAGGAATTGCATTGAATGTATAGATTGCTTCATGTAGTGTACTCATTTTCACTATATTATAGCAAACAAAGCAACTGACAATTAATCTCAAAAATATACAAGCAGCTCATTCAGCTCAATACCAGATAAGAAACGACCCAATCAAAAAAATGGGCCAAAAAGCTAAACACACATTTCTACAAAGAAGACATCCAGATGGCTAACAAACACATGAAAAGATGCTCAATATCACTCATTATCAGAGAAATGCAAATCAAAACCAAAATGAAGTACCATCTCACACTGGTCAGAATGGCTGCTATCAAAAACTCTACAAACAATAAATGATGGAGAGGGTGTGGAGAAAAGGGAATCCTCTTACACTGTTGGTGGGAATGCAAACTAGTACAGACACTATAGAGAACAAGTGGAGATTCCTTAAAAAACTGGAAATAGAACTGCCATACGAACCAGCAATACCACTGATGGGTATACACACTGAGGAAATCAGAACTGAAAGAGACACAGGTACCCCAATGTTTATTGCAGCACTGTTTACAATAGCTAGGATATAGAAGCAACCTAGATGTCCATCAGCAGACAAATGGTTAAGAAAGCTGTCCTACATATACACAATGGAATATCACTCAGCTATTAAAAAGAACACATTTGAATCAGTTCTAATGAGGTGGATGAAATGGAAGCCTACTATAAGAGTGAGGTAAATCACAAAGAAAAACACCAATACAGTATATTAACACATATATATGGAATTTAGAAAGATGGTAATGATGACCCTACATGCAAGACAGCAACAGAGACACAGATATAAAGAATAGACTTTTGGACTCTGTGGGAGAAGGTGAGGGTGGGATGATTTGAGAAATAGCATTGAAATATGTATATTACCATATGTGAAATAGATGACCAATCCAAGTTCAATGCATGAAACAGGGCACTTAAAGCTGATGAACTGGGACAACCCAGAGGGATGGGATGGGGAGGGAGGTTCAGGATGGGGGACACATGTACACCCGTGGCTAATTCATGTCAATGTATGGCAAAAACCACCACAATATTGTAAAGTAATTAGCCTTCAATTAAAATAAATAAATTAAATTTTTTTTAAGTAGCTCTTCCTGCACTTTCCACACACAATGAAATACTGACTGTTCCTACTTCTTCCTCCTCAGTGTTAACCAACTCCTGTTCTGTCCCTCTATGTTTTTGTAACCTTTTTTTTTTTTTTTTGGTTCCCCTAAATTAATATTGGTGGGAATTTTGTCATTTGTAAATAAAGTTCAAGTAGAGGAGGGTGAAAGCATTTCACTCTTCAAAGTTATATGTGTTTTATAGGATTTATACACTGATATTTACAAAATGCTGATAAAACAAATAAAAGAAAATCTTTTAAAAAAAATATGAAGCCATGTTTATGTATTGGAAGACAACATAGTAAATGATGCCAATTCTACCCAAGTTGATCTAAATGTTTAATGACACTTCTTCTATCAAAATCTCAGCAGGATGTTTTGTAGATATAGACAAACTTATTTTAAAATTTATTTGGAAAGCCTCATCTCAAGCCTTAGAATAGAAAACTAAAGTTGAAAAAGAAGAATAATGTAGTTGGACTAAATCCATCCACTATTAAAACCTATTGTATAGCTACATGAATCAAAATAGTGTGGTATTGGTGGTTTGGCTGTGGGATACACACATGAATTGGTAGAACAGAGAAAGTAAACAGACCCAAATAAATAGCCTAACTGATAGACAAAGGAGAAAAAGCAATTTAGTTAAAGGAAGAATACCATTTAGAGGTAAATCAGTCAAGCCACCAACCAATCTCAACCTAAGCTTCATACATGTATATAAATTAAGTCATGATGAATCACAGACTTAAAATGTAAAGATATAAAACTAGAGCACTTTTAGAAAAATAGAAAATAGGATCTACAGTGAGGCAAAGAGTTTTTTGATTTGACATCAAAAAAATGATTGATAAAAGGAAATATCAATATATTGTACCTCTTCAAAATTAAGTCTTTGCTCCCCAAAAGACCCTACTAAAAGGGTGAAAACACAAGTCAAACATACACACACAGCAGACAAAAAATGGATTAAAAGAAACATTTGCTCATTTATTTAGCAAAGGACTAATATGTTAAGTATATAAAGATTTCTCAAAACTCTGCAGTATGAAAAAAAAAAAGGAAGCAGGGAAAAAGACATGAACTAAAAATGAACAGACATTTCACCAAAGATAATGGTAAATAAGCACACAAATATTCAACATTGTTAGCCATTAGGGAAACCTAAATTAAAACTACAATAAGATATTACATATCAGAATGCCTGAAATAAAGAATACTGACAACAGCAAATGCTTATTTGGACAAAGTGAAGCTAGATGACTCATAAGCTGCTGATGGTAATATAAAACGGTAAAGCCATTTTGGCAAATTCTTTGAAATTATTTGGAACATAAGTTGGCAGTATCTTATAAAACTAAACATGTAACTATTATATGATCCAACATTTGCACACTTGGGAATTTGTCCCAGAGAAATGAAAACTGTTTTAGTCCAAAAACCTGTGCATGAATGCTCTTGGCAGCTTTATTTGCAATAGCCAAAAACTAGAAACAATCCAGATGTTCTTTGAATGTACACTTAACTCAAATTTAAAGTTTATTTTTAAAATGCATTTTTCTGTTCAAAAGCAAAGCTGTCAAGTACTATCTTTGTCTAAAATATAAATCTAACCAGTGTGTTTAAATAAGAATTAAAATATATTTTTTAGTTCTACAGATGACTGTAAAGGATTTATCAAAAGCATTTTTAGCACATATGGAAATGCAGAGGCATAATTTTTAGTAAGTTAAGAACATTTGCAAGTACTTAAGAACCCAGAGAAATAGACATGAAGTTGTAGCTGAAAAGGAACTTGTATTAGTTCTGTGGTCTTAAACAAGTGCTTGGCACATAATAGACTTTCACGTATTTGAGGAGTAAGCTGAGAATGAAAAGGAAAATGTGGTTATGATGGTGAGGATTATGATGATAATTTTGGTGGGTGTGATGGTGGTGATGAGCATGGGTTAAGACTGAGTAAGAGAAGTTTCAATTTGCATTCAAAAATTTTCTGTGTAAGGCAATGAGGTGACTAAAGATTATGTCCAATAATGTTTTTATTCTTACTGTATTTGTAAGTGCTTTTCACTTTGAAATATACCTCATGAAACTTTCTTAGAAATGTTTCATGGTTGTTGAGTTTTGTTGTTGTTTGATTCTCATGATAACTTATAAAACTAATCTCACTTCTGAATGGCTTATTCTTAAGCAAGTAAGTGGTATCTTTGCTATTTATCTTTTCCTAATTTTTTTTAAATGTCATGCTGTAAATTTAAAATACTGAAAAGTTTTATTAATTAAAAATTTTAGCAAGCAATAGAAGGTAATTTAACTCATATTTAGATGGTATGAGCATGCAGTGAATTCTCATAAAACTATGGCTATTAACATCAATTGCCAATCTCTGTCAAGAAGTCGAACTTCTCTTAGAGAGAGGAAAGAAAAAAAAAAAACAATCAAAATTAGAAGCTTGGACACCAGGACATGTTCATTTAAACATGTTTTAAAATGTAAGACAGGCATTGAGTATTTGGAAATCACATGAGGTGAGGTAATGATATAACTTCTCTTTGACAAATCATTGCCACACATCTCCAGTAGCAAAGCATTTTTTACACTGTATGTTAATTGAGAATTACCAGCCTATAAAAATGTGACAAAAGTGACTGACTTCAGTATAATTACAGCAACATTACAGGTAGAGGTAAATCTATTTTTCCTGCTAATGTTTGATATTTATTTTTAACTTTTTAATTGTCCTGGTATGTGAGATGTGAACCAACACATGAATTGTTATAAAATTGACTTGAAAATAAGCACCTAAACGGAGGGAAGCTGAGGAAGATTTGATAATCAGACTGTTTACTGTTCAGTTCAGTTCAGTTACTCAGTCATGTCCGACTCTGCAACACCGTGGACTGCAGCACGCCAGGCCTCCCTGTCCATCACCACTTCCTGGAGTTTACTCAAATTCATGTCCATCAAGTCAGTGATGCCATCCAGCCATCTTATCCTCTGTCATCCCCTTCTCCTCCTGCATTCAATCTTTCCCAGCATGGAGTCTTTTTCAATGAGTCAGTTCTTTGAATCAGGTAGCCCAAGTACTGGAGTTTCAGCTTCAGCATCAATCCTTCCAATGAATATTCAGGACTGATTTCCTTTAGGATGGACTGGTTATCTCCTTGCAGTCCAAGGGACTCTCAAGAGTCTTCTCCAACATCACAGTTCAAAAGCATCAATTCTTCAGCACTCAGCTGTCTTTATAGTCCAATTCTCACATCCATGTATGACTACTGGAAAAACCATAGCTTTGACAAAATGGAATTGTGTTGGCAAAGCAATATCTCTGCTTTTAATATGCTATATAGATCGGTCATATCTTTTCTTTCAAGGAGCAAGCACCTTTTAATTTCATGGCTTCAGTCACCATCTGCAATGATTTTGGAGACCGAAAAGAGAAAGTCTCTCACTGTTTCCATTATTTTTCCATCTATTTGCCATGAAGTGATGGGACCAGAGGCCATGATCTTAGTTTTCTGAATGTTGAATTTTAAGCCAACTTTTTCACTCTCCTCTTTCACTTTCATCAAGAGGCTCTTTAGTTCTACTTCACTTTCTGCCATAAGGGTGGTGTTACCTGCATATCTGAGGTTATTGATATTTCTCCTGGCAATCTTGATTCCAGCTAGTGCTTCATCCAGCCTTACATTTCGCATAATGTACTCTGCATATACGTTAAATAAACAGGATGAGAATATAAAGTCTTCATGTACTCCTTTCCCAATCTGGAACCAGTCTGTTGTTCCACGTCCTGTTCTAACTATTGCTTCTTGATCTGCATACCAATTTCTCAGGAGGCAGGTAAGGTGGTTTGGTATTTCCACCTCTTTCAGAATTTTCCAGTTTATTGTTATCCACACAGTCAAAGGCTTTGGTGTAGTCAATAACATCTACTTCTGTAGATGTTTTTCTGGCACTCTCATGCTTTTTGAATGATCCAACAGATGTTGGCAATTTGAACTCTGGTTCCTCTGCCTTCTCTAAATCCAGCTTGAACATCTGGAAGTTCATTGTTTACATACTGTTCAAACCTGACTTGAAGAATTTTGAGCATTACTTTGCTAGCATTTGAGATGAGCATAACTGTGCAGTAGCGTAAGCATTCTTTGGCATTGTCTTCTTTGGGATTGAAATGAAAACTGACATTTTCCAGTCCTATGGCCACTGCTGAGTTTTCAAAATTTACTAGCATATTGAGTATACACTTTCACAGCATCATCTCTTAGGATTTGAAATAGCTCAACTGGAATTCCATTACCTCCACTAGATTTGTTTTTAGTGATACTTCCTAAGGCCCACTTGACTTTGCATTCCAAGATGTCTGGCTGTAGGTGAGTGATCACACCATCATGGTTATCTGGGTCATGAAGATCTTTTTTGTGCAGTTCTTCTGTGTATTCTTGCCACCTCTTCTTTGCCAGGAGCCAGCACAGGAGTTCCCACCCATGACAAAGGTCATGCGGAAAGGCCTGATATGCAAAGGTGAGTCAGGACTCGAGGGCCCCCCTGGATCTGCCTGAGTATCTACCCCAAAACCAGAATCTGTCTGTTTTACTATTTTACGACTTTCACCAACTCCTCTGACATTAGCGGGGGGCTATCCCCGATCACCTTTCTCTGAAGGAAATCAACTTAGGGCTCTAGTTATTTAGCCTCCTGGGCATAATAGGAGTGTTTCAATCCAGACCCCTCAGATGGCTCTCTAACTTGCCTGACAGGTTTATCCAGACTCCTATAGCTACACATACGATTGTTTACAGCCTCCCAACAGCTAGAGGCACGGGGAGTTTAAGATAGTCAAATAGTATAGAGCCTCTCAGAGAGTTAGAAATTGTTAGAATAGAACTAGTAGAAGATTTCATTGTTGAGCCAATGCTTGCTGCCAAGTTTCCACATCCCCTATATTGTGTCCTTAGGAGTATATTAATTAATACAGTTGGTATATAGAAAAAATAAGTAGTGGCCTTAGTGTTAACAACTTTAGACCCTTAAGGTAATAAATTCTTTCCTTTGTTATAAGCCCACTGCACCTTTGCCCTATAGGAATGCAACTTTATCTAACACCTTCGGAGGATGGCACCAAACTTTAAAATAATTACTCTTAGAGAAAATAAGTCTTATGGTTGAAAAACCTTTATCAGAGTCATATAATGTTAACAGGCCTTCTGGCCAGAAGATGATGTAAATCACCTAAAGCATTTGTATTCGATAAGTTTGCAGGAAAGAAAGCCTGGTCTCGATAAGGATCAAAGACTTCTGACTTTGCATGATTTTACACCCCCTATTATCCTCTATGCACAACTTAAGGTATATAAGCTCCCTTTGAAAATAAAGCTACCGGCCTTGCTCGAAGCTCAGTCTCCCCGTGTCATTCTTTCTTGCTTCCTTTGCTCTCCTTTTCTTCTCTGTTCTTCCTTCAGGATGACTGACTAGGAGTGTGGGGGCTCTCTGAGACCACTTACTTGCCTGGGCTTCTAAGACCCACTCGAGAAAGTGCCCAGGGTGGGGCACCTTTCGCGATTCGAGAGGGCGCCTGCGGCCTCTGTAGTCAGAGCAAGTTCGGTGTCACGAACTTTATTAGTTTCCCACGTAAACCAGTCAGGTCAAGCCTCTGTGTCTTTCTCCTTTTATCTATCCTTTTAATCGCCAACGTCGTCCTCCTGAGGGAATCCCTGAATCCAACCGGGGCTGGACCCCAGGACTTCTTAATATCTTCTACTTCTGTTAGGTCCATACCATTTCTGTCCTTTACTGTGCCCATCTTTGCATGAAATGTTCCCTTGATATCTCTAATTTTCTTGAAGAGATCTCTAGTCTTTCCCATTCAATTATTTTCCTCTATTTCTTTGCATTGATCACTGAGGAAGGCTTTCATATCTATCCTTGTTATCCTTTAGAACTCTGCATTCAAATAGGTATATCTTTCCTTTTCTCCTTTGCCTTTCACTTCTGTTCTTTACACAGCTATTTGTAAGGCCTCCTCAGACAACAAAAAAGCTGGTTTTAGAAAAGGTAGAGGAACCAGAGATCAAATTGCCATCTGCTGGATCATCAAAAAAGCAAGAGAGTTCCCCCAAAACTTCTATTTCTGCTTTATTAACTATCCAGGGCCTTTGACTGTGTGGATCACAATAAACTGTGGAAAATTCTGAAAGAGATGGGAATACCAGACCACCTGACTTGCCTCTTGACAAACCTCTATACAGGTCAGGAAGCAACAGTTAGAACTGGATATACAACAGACTGGTTCCAAATAGGAAAAGGCGTACGTCAAGGCTGTATATTGTCACCCTGTTTATTTCACTTATATGCAGAGTACGTCATGAGAAATGCTGGGCTGGATGAAACACAAGCTGGGATCAAGATTGCCAGGAGAAATATCAATAACCTCAGAAATGTAGATGACACCACCCTTATGGCAGAAAGTGAAGAGGAACTCAAAAGCCTCTTGATGAAAGTGAAAGTGGAGAATGAAAAAGTTGGGTTAAATCTCAACATTCAGAAAACTAAGATCATGGCATCTGGTCCCATCAGTTCATGGCAAATAGATGGGGAAACAGTGGAAACAGTGTCAGACTTTATTTTTGGGGGGCTCCAAAATCACTGCAGATAGTGATTTCAGCCATGAAATTAAGACGCTTACTCCTTGGAAGGAAAGTTATGACCAACCTAGACAGCATATTGAAAAGCAGAGACATTACTTTCCCAAGAAAGGTCTGTCTAGTCAAGGCTATGCTTTTTCCAGTGGTCATTTATGGATGCGAGAGTTGGACTATAAAGAAACCTGAGAGCCAAAGAATTGATGCTTTTGATCTGTGCTGTTGGAGAAGTCTTAAGAGTCCCTTGGACTACAAGGAGATCCAACCAGTCCATCTTTAAGGAGATCAGTCCTGAGTGTTCATTAGAGGGACTGATGTTGAAGCTGAAACTCCAATACTTTGGCCACCTGATGCGGAGAGCTGACTCATTGGAAAAGATCCTGATGCTGGGAAAGATTGAGGGCAGGGGGAGAAGGAGACAACAGAGGATGAGATGATTGGATGGCATCACTGACACAATGGACATGGATTTGGGTAGACTCCAGGTGTTGGTGATGGACAGGGAGGCCTGGCTTGCTGCGGTTCATGGGGTCACAAAGAGTTGGACATGACTGAGTGACTGAACTGAACTGAACTCAGACAACCATTTTGCCTTTTTACATTTCTTTTTCTTGGGGCTGGTCTTGATCACTGCCTCCTGTACAATGTCACAAACCTCTGTCCATAGTTCTTCAGGCACTCTATCAGGTCTAATCCCTTGAATCTGTTTTTCACTTTTACTGTGTAATCATAAGGGATATGATTTAGGTCATATCTTAATGGTCTAGTAGTTTTCCCTACTTTCTTCAATTTAAGTCTAAATTTGTCAGTAATGACTTCATGATCTTAGATCTTAGCCACAGTCAGCTCCCAGTCTTGTTTTTGCTGGCTGTATAGAGCTTCTCCATCTTTGGCTGCAAAGAATATAATTAATCTGATTTCAGTATTGACCATCTGGTGATGTCCATGTGTAGAGTTTTCTATTGTGTTGTTGGAAGGTGTTTGCTTTGGCCAGTGCATTCTCTTGGCAAAACTCTGTTAGTCTTTGACCTGCTTAGTTTTGTACTCCAAGGCCAAATTTGCCTGTTACTCCAGGTATATCTTGATTTCCTTCTTTTCCATTCCAGAGGAAGGAATTGTTTCAGACTCGCTTGTTGACTTTGATGGCTACTCCATATCTTCTAAGGGCTTCTTGCTCACAGAAGGAGATATAATGGTCATCTGAGTTAAATTCACCTATTCCAGTCCATAAGTTCATTGATTCCTAAAATGTCGTTGTTCACTCTTGCCCTCTCCTGTTTGATCACTTCCAATTTGCCTTGATTCATGAACCAAACATTCCAGGGTCTTTGCAATATTTTCCTTACAGCATCAAGCTTTACTTCCATCACCAGTCACATCCACAACTGGCTGTTGTTTTTGCTTTAGCTCAGTATCTTCATTCTTTCTGGAGTTATTTCTCCACTGATCTCCAGTAGTGTATTGGGCATCTACTGATCTGGGGAGTTCATCTTTCAGTATCCTACCTTTCTGCCTTTTCATACTGTTCATGGGGTTCTCAAGACAGAATACTGAATAGTTTCCTATTCCCCTCTCCAGTGGACCACGTTTTGTCAGAACTCTCCATTATGACCCATCCATCTTAGATGGCCCTATAGGGCATGGCTCATAGTTTCATTGAGTTAGACAAGTCTGTGGTCCATGTGATCAGTTTGCTTAATTTTCTGTGATTGTAGTTTTCATTCTCTTGGCCCTCTAATGGATAAGGATAAGAAGCTTATTGAAGCTTCCTGATGGGAGAGACTGACTGAGGGGGAAACTGGTCTTTTCTGATGGGCAGGGTCATGCTCAGTAAATATTTAATCCTATTTTCTGTTGGTGGGTGGGGCTGTGTTTCCTCCCTGTTGTTTGACCTGAGGCCAAACTATGGTGGAGGTCATGAAGATAATGATGACCTCCTTCAAAAGGTTCCATGAGTCCACTGCTGCACTGAGTGCCCCTGACCCCACAGCAGGCCACCACTGACCCATTCCTCTACCAGAGACTCCTGGACACTAATGGGCAAGTCTGGGTCAGCCTCTTGTGGAGTTACTGCTCCTTTCTCCTGGGTCCTGGTGTGTATAAGATTTTGTTTGTGCCCTCAAAGAGTCTGTTTCCACAGTCCTGTCTATGTTCTGGTGGCTCTAAGGTGGGGTTAATGGCAACCTCCTCCAAGAGGGCTTATGCCATACCCATGTCTGTGGCACCCAAAGCCCCTGCCCCTGTGGCAGTCTACTGCTGACCTGTACCTCCACAGGAGACACTCAAACACAGTTCTGGTTCGGCCTCTGTGGGGTCTTTGGGGCCTGGTGCACACAAGGTTTCTTTGAATCCTCCAAGTGTCTCTGGTGGGTATGGAAAGTGAAGTCACTCAGTCATGTCCGACTCTTTGTGACCCCATGGACTGTAGCTTGCCAGGCCCCTCCATCCATGGGATTCTCCAGACAAGAATACTGGATTGAGTTGCTGTTTCCTTCTCCAGGGGATCTTCCTGACCCAGGGATCGAACCTGGGTCTCCTACACTGCAGACAGACTCTTTACTGTCTGAGCCACCAGGGGTGGGTATGGGGTTCTATTCTAAATGTGATTTCTTCCCTCCTACCATCTTTCTGGGGCTTCTCCTTTGCCCTTGGACATGGAGAATCTTTTTTGGTGGGATTCAACATCCTCTTGTCGATGGTTGTTCAGCAGCTGGTTGTAATTTTGGAGTTCTCACAGGAGAAGATGAGTGCACATCTTTCTACTCTGTCATCTTCCTCTGGCATCCTCCTCCATTTACTGTGTAAGTGTAACATTTATGTTGCTATTTACCATAACATGAAATGTCTATGAGGTGCCCTTGGGCAGGAACTCTTTGCTAGCAAGCCATCAAGCTTAACTGGGATAACCTGTAGGAAATCTTTAGTAAACAAACAAGCCATTCAGTTCTTGGGAGATGCTTGTACATATTAGCATGACACAGTCATTGTCATCTTTAAAGAGTAATCCCTAAGCCACTGTTAGTTGTACTCTGATCGTTGTGAGTCAGTACAAATTTTATAAAATATTCACTTGTCTTCCTACTCTAAATTCCATTTTCTTACCCGTTAGGATTTTTTTTTTTTTTCCTTTTCTGCAAAACCTAGTCTCCCTTGAATTTAATTTAAAATCTGTGTGCCCTCCAAGCTCACTAGTTTGAAATTATAGAAAAACATGCAGTAATTTTCAGCTAACTTTCAATAAACTCTAAATGATAGAAGCATGCTGAGTTGAAAGCTATAAGAAACATGAGAAGAATATTGATCATCAATATGCTTGTCTGTTACCTTCTCTCTTGAGCATTGCTTGGGAGACCTATCCTTTGGGAAAATGCTGGGGTGATAGTTGGGACCCTACTTGTAGGTGTATTGTTGTGTTGTTAGTCGCTTTAGTCATGTCTGACTCTTTATGACCCCATGGACTATAGCCCACCTGGTTCCTCTGTCCATGGGATTCTCCAGGTAATACTGGAGTTGGTTTCCATTTCCTTCTCCAGGACTTGAGGGTGAGGATTACATAAATGGATGAACTCTTTTCTTTTTTTATTAAATCACTAAAATGTCAATAATAATGGAACTAACACACTGTTGCTGTTGCTCTACTACCATACCCTTTAAGGGATAACCCTTCTTGACAAAATTGCTAATAAATGTTACAAATACTAGTGCCTGTTGTTCTTGACCCCAGGGCTTATTCTACAGAATTGCCCACTTGAGGTGTGTCTGGGTTTCTAATTAACATATACAAGTGTCCTAAAGGATGGCTGTCTTTTTGAAGCTCTCCCTTGGGGTCTTACAAAGTGGTTTTCATTTGTATCATATTGACCATAATCTATTAATAATTCCAAGTGTCCCTAAGTACCTTCTTATTTGGTGCTCCTTTCAATTGATACAGTTAGAGATAGGAAAACTAATTTTATCTATATTGATCATATAGATCTATACACTTCAGAATAGATAGTTAAATCAGGGAAATCAAATAGCCATTAAAATTTTTAATCCAGTTTTCCATTTTCTTGTAGAGAAATGTATAGACTTGGCCTTCAGGTGAACTAAATACAAGGATACATTTAATTTTGTTTACTTCTGTTAGGAAATTGACATATGATTATGTCAGATAACCCTTAATTTTGGTGGAGAGGTATCATTCTTATGTTGGGAGGAATAGTCTTAATGGGCATTAACCTAAATATATACTTGCACTGTGTGTGTGAGAGAGAGCCTGTGTGGCACTCAGTCATGCCCAACTCTTTGTGACCCTGTGGACTGCAGCCTGCCAGGCCCTTCTGTCCACGGAATTCTCCAGGCAAGAAATATTTGCACTACTTTCATATTATTCTAAGTAATCACAGATTCATACCATTATAAAAATGAAGCATAAGGTCATATTCTAGCATATTCTTGGAGTCTAAAGAAATATAAAAGGTATAATCAGTTTATATACAGAATTCATGTAATTTGTGTATTTGGAGTCATTGGACTCCTCTTTGTGTTAATTATATTAGGTTATCATAACTATATCTGAAATATGCTTTTAAGTTACAAGCTTGTCAGGTTTCTAAGTTAAAGCATATAATTTCCAACATTGTCAGTGAAATCATATTACATAAATCCAGGTGACTGAGCTTTCTAATAGTTATCCAAGATAAAATATGTTTTTTTTTTCATTTTTTTTTCTTTAATAGAAAATTATTTAATTAGTATACATGTGTTCCCCATCCTGAACCCTCCTCCCTCCTCCCTCCCCACCCCATCCCTCTGGGTCGTCCCAGTGCACCAGCCCCAAGCATCCAGCATCGTGCATTGAACCTAGACTGGCATCTCGTTTCATACATGACGTTTCACATGTTTCAATGCCATTCTCCCAAATCTTCCCACCCTCTCCCTCTCCCACAGAGTCCATAAGACTGTTCTATACGTCAGTGTCTCTTTTGCTGTCTCGTATACAGGGTTATCGTTACCATCTTTCTAAATTCCATATATATGCGTTAGTATACTGTATTGGTGTTTTTCCTTCTGGCTTACTTCACTCTGTATAATAGGCTCCAGTTTCATCCACCTCATTAGAACTGATTCAAATGTATTCTTTTTAATGGCTGAGTAATACTCCATTGTGTATATGTACCACAGCTTTCTTATCCATTCATCTGCTGATGGACATCTAGGTTGCTTATGCATTGATTTTTTAAGAGTTAAAATGTTAAGTACATTTTAATAACCATAGTAAATCCCTAATTCAGGAAATATATGAATAACACCAAACCAAAGATATATTAAAGTTATACATTTTAGAAAGCTAGCCAAATACTGACTTAATAAATAAAGTCATTGGACCAAATCATACTGAACCTTTAAAATTTGTGGACAATTAAAATATTTTGTCACTCAAATAAAATTATTAATACCTTTGTTATCTTTGTTTATTTTCAGGTAATATCTGGATAGCCATCTTTGACATAGCAATATATTACCAAATACAGTATGATTTTAATTTTTTCCCTAAGAAAACAGTTCATTAAAGAATGAAAATAACATTCTTTTTTTTTCAAACTCCCAATTACAGCCATAATGCCTCAAATATAGAGACATGCAAGTAAAACATTCATGAAAGGCAAAAGTGTAACGAAATAAAAGATTGATGTTTTCCCTAGATAATTTTTTAATCCCAATTGGGCTTAAAACTTGCATAATTGTAGGGAATCTTGGCTACTCAACACATTTACTTGCTCAAAGAGAATTCTTCTATTGAGACCTTAACTAGATCATATAATTTTCCTAATAATTATAACATTGTCTATGAATTAGGTAAATAAACATGTATTTCTAGCCTATAGAAAGCTATAGTACAATTGTGTTCAGTTTAATGAATACCTCATTTGGAAACTTGATGCTTGACTGACTCTGACCTGGAAGTCTATCTCAAAACATAAGGTTTGCTTAACAGTGACCTTTTCAGAAATTTGCTGTAAGCTATCAGAACAGGTATTTATGAACCAATGATTCACATGATAAACATTTATTGAACTTTTTCTGTACAACTGTCATAAAGTGAGGAACTAAATATGTTAAGGAAACATTTGTCATTCCCTGATGAAGTTTCCTTTTAATAAACAAATCAGTCTTTAAACAAACATTCACACCAATAACAATTTGCTTTGTAATGATAATTATAAACTAAAACTGGAAGATGTATGAGGGAATATAACAGGAACACTGATGTAGATTTGGAAGTATGAGGAAGTAAATCTGAGAGACACATTGATGTGAACAGCTGGAAGTTGGGCAAAAGCATTTTAGGAGGAAGGGATGACTGTCAGTTTCCTGAGGCAGGGAAGAACTATGCCCACTTGAAAGCCCAAGAGCAGGTCAAAAAATAGAGATATGAGAGCTATGAGGCTAGAGCTACATGGAAGCCAGAACAGGCCTAGTGTTGCAACGTAATGGAGGCTATTGGAGAGTGGATTAATAATTTCACACTTCTACCTATAGAAGTAAATTGGCTGTAGCAAGAAGTTTCACAAAGCCTCTTGGGTCCTACAAAGAGCAAATCTGAGATACACATGCAGAAGGCAGGGAAACACAGTTCATAAATATACTTTGGGTTATTAGTAGTTAGAACAGAGTTGGTGAATGCTTATTTCCAATCATAGAGATGTGCATGTGTGGTGGGGGGGGTGGGGTGGGCAAAGATTTTGCATTTGAGATGTAGTTTTTAAATAATAAAATTTTTCCATTAGAACAATTACATTTGAGTGGTGACACAATGCTTTACTGCTGTAGGCTGGGTGACTTAGGTGTACATCTAGTTTAAAAGTTGAGCCTACAAACTGGTATTTTAAATTATAATTCTTAAGGTTAGAAGAAAGCACATTTTATAATAACTCTCCCTCTTGCCATGGGAAAAAGTTGCAATATTAAAAACAGTAAAAACAACCAGAGAGCTCATTCTTCTAAACAGATTGAAGACAGATGCTAACAAGTAAGCAAAAGATGAGTACAAATCCAACATCATTCAGTACATCAAATATTTACATAAATGTCTTTTAAATAGGCTACTTGTTATATTAAGTGAATAGCCAACATAATTTCTTGCTTTATGGCAAGAAATAGAAAATTTAGCTATTTTCTATTAAAAGTGTTTTAAGTGAGATTATGGTCTTTTGATTATATGATACTCATAGCAACACTCATTCATAAAGTTTAGTTTCTATGAGATACAAGTGTGCTACAAGACATAATATTCCAAATTTAATGTAGAAAGGATCATGCTGCAGTTACTTTTAAAAATATTTTTATTGGTATCAGTTTAGTAAATTTCTGATACCAGAAATAACATAGCTTACATATATATGAGAAACATTTAATTAAAACATTCTTTCTTCTCTGCCAAACAATACTAGTCTTCATAACTTTGTGGTTTTGATCTTTATATCTCAAAGATATTTGAGATGGCTTAAACTTTTTTCACCTTGCAAATTAGCCATGAGCATTTTAAAAACTAACTTTAGCAGAGTTAAATAAATTAATTGCTGTCATTCTTCCATGCCCAGCCCCTGTTCATGAACTTATATAACTTTCAACTCATAATTATGGCACAGAAATATTCAGTCGCTCTTATCTTCTGTGTGACTTTAATGTAATATCTTTGATTTTGAATTCAAACTGAATTTGGAACTCAGGTACTCCCCTTAACTGTATGAATGATCATCAATAAGTTACTAAATCACTCTGAGACATTTTTTATCATTAAGATGGTAATAATAACCTACCTGAAAGGGTTGTTATGGGAACTAAATAGCCTAGGGCCAAGCTGGCCCATTATAGACACAATAAACTGTGGCTATTATCATTAACAATAATGGAGATATCTGCATCTTAAACTCCCTGAGTGACTTTATGTACAAACAACTAAGGTTGTTTGAGAATTGTTCTAGAGTTACCATGTCATGTTTATGATAGCCAGAAAAGCACTTAACAGACACTGAGAATGAAAAGAAACTGGAGCTCACCTATTTGTGGGAAGAGTGTAAACAGCGCAGCATTTCTGGAAAACAGTTTAGCATTTCTTTAGAGGCTAACTCATACTTACAGCTTGCAAATACACCCCTAAGTTCTTATCCTAAAGAAATGAAATCTTACGTTCACAAAAATGATTGTACACAAATGTTTATTATAGATGCCCTTCAACATGTGATAGATAAACAAACTGTGAAATAGCCACAGAATGAGATACTACTTAGCAAGAAAAACCAACCAACTACTGCTATTTGATCTCAAGAACTTTATGCTGAATTTTAAAAAGCCAATCTTAAAGAGTTTACATACTGGATTATTTCATTTATATAGTGTTTTTTCAAAGCAAAAAAGTTATAATGCTCAATGATTGCCAAGAATTAGGGTTGAGAGAGGATAGACTTATTCAGGGGTAACATTAAGTAGTTTCTTTGTGGTAATGGAAGAGTTCTGTCTCCCAGATTGTGGAGATGGTTACTCAAAACTACCTCTATCATGAAATTTCACAGAAACACACATGGACACACATGCACAGACAAAAGAGTGCATGTAAAAACTGGTGAAATCTATATACAGTCTATATTTCAGTTAATATCATACTAATGTGAAGAGCTGACTCATTTGAAAAGACCCTGATGCTGGGAAAGATTGAGGGCAGGAGGCGAAGGGGACGACAGAGGATGAGATGGTTGGATGGCATCACCGACTCGATGAACATGAAATTTGGGTGGACTCCAAGAGTTGGTTATGGACAGGGATGCCTGGTGTGCTGCGGTTCAAGGGGTCACAAAAAGTCAGACACGACTGAGTGACTGAACTGAACTGAGTATTAGTTTCCTGGTTCTGACAAGGTTCTATGGATATGTAAGAGACTATCATTATGGAATGCTAGATGAAGTGTACACAAGTGTATACACGGCTCTCAGTATTATTTTTGCAAATTCTTTTGAGCTTTCAATTATTTCAAGTTATTTTTTATAAAGCACTTCACTATGTAAACACAGCATCCAGAGCATTAGATTCATCTGCTTCAGTGACATCTCTTGCAGCCTGAGGAACAATCTAAGAATTTAATGCTGTAAACATTAACTTGATCTTTTCAAGAATAATTAGGAGTTATAATTGAATGCCTTTGACTGTGTGGATCACAATAAACTGTGGAAAATTCTGAAAGAGATGGGAATACCAGACCACCTGACTTGCCTCTTGAGAAATTTGTATGCAGGTCAGGAAGCAACAGTTAGAACTGGACATGGAACAACAGACTGGTTCCAAATAGGAAAAGGAGTACGTCAAGGCTGTATATTGTCACCCTGTTTATTTCACTTATATGCAGAGTACATCATGAGAAACGCTGGACTGGAAGAAACACAAGCTGGAATCAAGATTGCTGGGAGAAATATCAATAACCTCAGATATGCAGATGACACCACCCTTATGGCAGAAAGTGAAGAGGAACTCAAAAGCCTCTTGATGAAAGTGAAAGTGGAGAGTGAAAAAGTTGGCTTAAAGCTCAACATTCAGAAAACGAAGATCATGGCATCTGGTCCCACCACTTTATAGGAAATAGATGGGGAAACAGTAGAAACAGTATCAGATTTTATTTTTCAGGGCTCCAAAATCACTGCAGATGGTGACTGCAGCCATGAAATGAAAAGACGCTTATTCCTTGGAAGGAAAATTATGACCAACCTAGGTAGCATATTCAAAAGCAGAGACATTACTTTGCCAACAAAGGTTCATCTAGTCAAGGCTATGGTTTTTCCAGTGGTCATGTATGGATGTGAGAGTTGGACTGTGAAGAAGGCTGAGCGCCGAAGAATTGATGCTTTTGAACTGTGGTACTGGAGAAGACTTTTGAGAGTCCCTTGGACTGCAAAGAGATCCAACCAGTCCATTGTGAAGGAGATCAGCCCTGGGATTTCTTTGGAAGGAATGATGCTAAAGCTGAAACTCCAGGACTTTGGCCACTTCATGCGAAGAGTTGACTCACTGGAAAAGACTCTGATGCTGGGAGGGATTGGGGGGCAAGAGGAGAAGGGGACAACAGAGGATGAGATGGCTGGATGGCATCACTGACTAATGGACGTGAGTTTGAGTGAACTCTGGGAGTTGGTGATGGACAGGGAGGCCTGGAGTGCTGGGATTCATGGGGTCGCAAAGAGTCAGACATGACTGAGTGACTGATCTGATCTGATCTGATAATTGAATTAGATTAGAATAATCTAGAAAAATTTGTAAGGAAATGTTTATTTTTAAAAATCCTACTTTTACTTTGTAGCTTTTTTCATTAAATGAAATAAAGACAAAACTGTGCATTTATTTGCAAGTGAAATTGACCATAAATATAAGGATACTAACATTAAAACTGAAAGAAATTATTTTTATTAATCATATTCTGATGTTTAAAATATATAAGACAATATATATTTATCAACATGAAACTAATTAATATGTTCCTCTTTTTGCTCCTTGATATAATGAATTTTTCTCAGGATAACCACCATTTCAAATATTGAAAGTCACTAATGCACTTTTTAAACCTGTATGCAGGTCAAGAAGCAACAGTTAGAATGGGACATGGAACAACAGACTGATTCCAAATTAGGAAAGGAGTACTCAATCCTGAATATTCATTGGAATGACTGATGCTGAAGCTGAAGTTCCAATACTTTGGCCACATGATGCAAAGAGCTGACCCTTTAGAAAAGACCCTGATGCTGGGAATGATTGAAGGCAGGAGGAGAAGGGGACGACAGAGGACGAGATGGTTGGATGGCATCTCTGACTCAATGGACATGAGTTTGAGGAAACTCAGGGAGATGGTGAAGGACAGGGAAGTCTGGCGTGCTGCAGTCCATGGGTTACAAAGAGTCAGACACGACTGAGTGACTGAAAAACAAAAGTGCTCTTTAAACAGGAAGAGATGCTAACTATAAGCTATGGCCCCAATGTATAGAATTAATTATTTTTGAAATACAAATCAGAATTTAAGACCAGAATCCTGATGATGATAGCAATGATAATGAATTATGTAAATCTATACCCATATCTCAGAGAAGGCAATGGCACCCCACTCCAGTACTCTTGCCTGGAAAATCCCGTGGACAGAGGAGCCTGGTAGGCTGCAGTCCACGGGGTCGCTAAGAGTGCGACACGACTGAGCGATGTCACTTTCACTTTTCACTTTCCTGCATTGGAGAAGGAAATGGCAGCCCACTCCAGTGTTCTTGCCTGGAGAATCCCAGGGATGGGGGAGCCTGGTGGGCTGCCGTCTATGGGGTTGCACAGAGTCGGACACGACTGAAGCGACTGAGCAGCAGCAGCAGCATACCCATATCTTGGAGAAGGCAATGGCACCCCACTCCAGTACTCTTGCCTGGAAAATCCCATGGACAGAGGAGCCTGGTAGGCTGCAGTCCATGAGGTCGCACAGAGTCAGACACGACTGAAGCGAGTTAGCAGCAGCAGCAGCAGTATACCCATATCTATATCATCCATCTAGCTGTCTTAGTTTGGTTTCCTGAGAAGTAAACCTTAAGACAAGGTGTCTAATGCAAGGAATATCATTGTTGGAAATAAGAGCAGAAGAATGGGAAGCCAGACAGAGAAGATAGCCACTTTAGGGTTTACTTGTAAGCAAGTTAATATTAAGGGTAAATGTAACTGAATTCTGCTAGAGAAATCTGGGACCCACTGCAAAACACGTGCTGTATTTATCCAACATGAAATGGGAGGAGATTTATATTTATATATCAATTCCCATCAGTCTTTGGTTAAAGCTGCTTCTGGGAAAAAAGTGGTCCTTCTTGTCCCAGAGGTAATAAAGCAGCCAGATAGCCAGAAAAAGCCCTCATACAAAGAAAAGTGCTGACAGTTGATGGTGGACATATATGTAGAAATGATCAAAGTGTGGAGATTTTGATAGATCCCCAACAGCATCTGTTATATATCCCCTATATTATTCTGTATATATTGGTCATTTAACAAGTACTTGTTGAATTAATTAATATATAATTTAAGTTTGCAGACTAAGTGATATAATTTTCTTTTTTGATCACAGAACTTAGAGTACTTTAGGTTTAATATAAATTAATGTATCTATTTTTTAGATGATGTAATATTCTTTAAACACCCTATAGATTAAATCATATCTGTTTTTTAGTTAACCAAAAGATAATATTTTATTACTTGATACTATTGGGAATAAAGTTGAGACATGTGCTTTCCACTAACAAGAAACATTTAAAACATTCAGAAGGGAATAGGTGATCAATACGGGTTGACAGGTCTCACATATTCATATTGGTTAGAGCTCAAATGGTATAACACTCCATGTGAAGATTAATGAATTTTCCACCCATCTGTTATATTTTGTGAATTAAGGACATAGTAAGGTTATAGTATTCCCAGAGTTAGGGCTAAGGCCCTTTTACTGAAAGTCAGACTGCATAAATCAAGTTTATTCTTTTGAAGAGTAAATTGTCAATGATCTAAATTTACTATCAATGGCTCTTCTTTGAAAAACAGAGATTTCATAGTTAATTATTTATTTGAAACACTAAAGATGTTATTTTATTTTTTAAAGATACCTGCAAAAATTGTTGAAATGCAATGTTAGACTACTCCAATTAGTAAGTAAAAATGAGCTTATTAAAGATAGGCCAGAACCTTGTATATAAGAAAATAAAGTATAGAAACACATTTTTCACATCTGTTAATCAATAAACATCTCTCTGTAACCAAAATAAAGTCATAATATATTTTCTAATAATATGGAAAACTTATAAGAAAAGACTAAAATGACTGAATCATGATTCTAGAAATGAGGAAATAAAAGGAAAATTAATGCAAAGAGATAGTGTCCCACCATCCCCTTTTACTTCCCTTTATATATAATGATCACATAAAGTGAACAGGAGGAAAGTCAGGCTTAATTTATACAGAACAGAATGGTGACTTTTGAATCTATGTTTCCAAAGAAAATTAGATTTTGAAATAAAAATTGGCAATCTAGCTACAACTACTGAAAGTCAGTACTGAAAGTCAGGTACAGTCAAAAAAAGCTTTAAGAAACAAATTAATGTGGAAAGATGTGAAAACAAAACTAAATTTCTAAGTGGAAAATGGTCACTTACATCAATTCTTGTTGTATTAGTTAAGTGTTCAGTTTTGCTCAGCACATGTAAAAATGAAAGGGGACTTTTAATAAATTACTACAGAAAATGTAATGGATCATATTTTGATTTGACTGGAATTTATTGTAGCTTCTGTGATGATCCAATATTCATATTTTAATTTGTAGGTATGATCAGGACATACCTTTTTTAAGCCTTTCATTTTCTATGAAGGAAAAAGACAAGATAATTTAAAAACAACTTAATATTCCTGAAATGTTTGGCCTGAGAAAATGAATAGAATGTGTCTTTTGATTATTAAGCAGTGTTATTTTCAAATTCTCATGTAGGTCATTTCTTACTCTAGAATTGGATCAATCAAAGGAAGGTGAATCAGCAAGGCGCAAAAGAGGAAGCCACCTTGAAATGGATTAAGTGAAATAATTTTGTGAACATATGGCCTGGAAATTAAATTGATTCAGCTAAACAAGTTATATTAAATAGATCAGGTAATTTTCAGGCATCTGATCAGGTGATCACAATTTAAAGCAATTACACTATTTGAGGCTTGTAGAAAGTGGAGACTACTAGTCTATGGTTTATGGATAGAGACCACAAAATAAAATTGAAGTTGTTAGTAACCTTTTAAGAGTTTTCCCTTTATGAAAGGGTGCATGTAAATACAAGATTCTTGATGGAAGCCACCAAAGAGGTTTTCTAAATAAAATTTATCACACATCCAAGTTGTCAATAGTTTATTCATTTATTTACTCACTTAAATGTTTATTGAGCACTGTCTCTTTTTATCCTCATTTTAAAATGTTCCAGTTTTCAAATTTCCTATTCTAGACTGCTGAGTCAAAATATCATATAACTTTATATGTATTTAGAACAGAAAAACAGGTGTCTTTAATTGATAAACTTTACCTGCAAAATCTCCTCTGCCATAATGATATTCTTTTTTTTCTTGGTCTTATCTTATGTTTGAGCTCAATGTAAAATACACATTTAGACATTACCTCTCTTCATTTGGCCTACTGTTTCCAAATATATAGGTATTTCAAAATTACCAGAAAGGAGCTGGTTACTTTGGTAACTTAAGGAACTTACAAAAGATAGACAATGTGCATTATATCATATGCCATGAATGGCTACTGATTTAATTTTTCAAAACTGAATGAATAGTAAGGCTTTTTCATATTTGTTATGAAAACAAGTAACTTTTAAAAGTATTTTTTTGTTAAACTATGTAATAAGCTTATGTTTAATTGTTATGCACTGAGTTATACAAATCAAAATTATTGTGTATTCTTATTTTAAGACTGTTAAAATTGTGATTGTAATTATGACAGTGTAAGAATTATTTTAACCTCTCTTTTTAAAATTTTTATTGGATTATAGTAGATTTAACATTTTCTTAGTTTCCACTGTACAGCAAAGTGAATCAGTTATACATACACATATATACACTCTTTAAAATTATTTTCCCATAGAGCTCATTACAGAGTGTTGAGAATAGTTCCCTGTGCTATAAACTAGGTCCTTATCAGTCATCTATTTCATGTACGATAGCGTGTATGGATGCAAGAGTTGGACTGTGAAGAAAGCTGAGCGCCAAAGACTTGATGCTTTTAAACTGTGGTATTGGAGAAGACTCTTGAGAGTCCCTTGGACTGCAAGGAGATCCAACCAGTCCATTGTGAAGGAGATCAGCCCTGGGTGTTCTTTGGAAGGAATGATGCTAAAGCTGAAACTCCAGTACTTTGGCCACCTCATGCGAAGAATTGACTCATTGGAAAAGACTCTGATGCTGGGAGGGATTGGGGGCAGGAGGAGAAGGGGACGACAGAGGATGAAATGGCTGGATGGCATCACCGACTCGATGGATGTGAGTTTGAGTGAACCCCGGGAGTTGATGATGGACAGGGAGGCCTGGCGTGCTGTGATTCATGGGGTTGCAAAGAGTCGGACACGACTGAGCGACTGAACTGAACTGAACTGAACTGAATGTGTACTGTACATGTCAGTCTCAAGCTCCCAATTTATCTCTCCATCTATTTTAATCTCTTAATCTGGAAGTCAGTTGAGTGGATGAGTTGTCATATTAAATCTAATGTATATAGTCTGGACATGCTGTCTTAAACATGAAATTCACACATGTGAAATTTGTGAAAGTTTATTCATAAGAAAACACTATGTAATTCTTGATGATATTATTGATAAATAGTCCTGTGGTTACAGTGGAAATGAGGCAAACAGTATGGTGTTTTCTAACCATAAAAGGCAGTTTTGTTGGTTTGATTTACATCAAAGTAATTCACTGATAAGAAATGAACGGATTTTAACCATACCAGGTAATGACAGAAAACATCTTGTAAATAGCTTCATATTTTATAACACATCCTCCCATAGATATTCTCACTGGGCTTTAAAACAAGCAGATGATGAGACTGCAATATTTAACATAGAGATACAAAACTGAAGCTCAGAAATCCTTGGTTTTCCAAGGATGTACAAATAAACAGAATAGATAGGACAGAAATAAAGATGTCACTGCAGTTTGAAGAAAATACTGGAGAAGGCATGATAGAAACTAGACAAGGGTCACTTGAGAGATCAGTTAAGTGGCTACTATATATTTCAGATAGAGATGATGAAATCCATTAATAGAGGTAGGGCAATGGGATGAATGGAAGTGGATGAATTTCAAAAATATTCATGAGAATTGAGAGGTTGAAAGAATCTATTAAGTGAAACCATATGGACTTGCCAATATTTAACTGTTTTGATAAGTAAAAAAGACAATTTTATATTATTTAATCTCATAAAATTTAGGCATAAAGGAGTTACCATACAAGATTCTCAGGTTTTATAATTGACTATCTGAGTGTTTGGTGAAATTATTACAAAGCAAGTAAAAGAGAAGGAAGAGAAAAAACTGTTTCTTGACCTACATAATCTGAAATGTCTTTGAGAATCAGAGAATTAAGTAAGTATTCAAAGGGTACTCAGAAGAATGACGGCATCAGCAGTAAACAGCATTTAGACATACATCAAAATCACAACAGTTGAACAACAGTTTGAAGAGAGCATGTATGAATTGAAGAGAAAAAAAGAATGAGAAAAAACCATTCAGAAGAGAGAGGAAAGAAGACTGATGGAGACTGAGATGGAGTAGTCAGAGAGGTAGAAAAAAATAATCAATAGACATGGGTGTCAGAAAACCAAGGAGAGAAGTTCAGAGAGAGAAGTGGTCCTTTTGTGTAACATTCTGCAAGATTTTATGTTTGTTTATTTTTGGCCTTACTGTGTGAGACTCATGGGATCTTAATTCCCAGACCAGGGATTGAACCTGGGCCCTCAGCCATTCAAGAGCAGTCTAACCATTGGACTGCCAGAAAATTTCCACATTCTTCTAGAAGTTGTAGCCAGTGAGATAAAACAAGAAGGGGAAAGGCACATAGACTGGAAAGGAAAAATTGGAAAGCTTCACGAATTGCATGATTATCTACATAGAAAATGCCAAAGAATCTTCAGAAAAGGTAGTAGAATATAAATAGTATGGTACAATATCAATATTTTCAAAAGCATCAGTCCTATTTTTATATATGAGCAATGAGCAACTGGCAATTGAAGTTATAAAATGTACCACTTATATTTATACTGAAAATACCAAGTCCTTAGACATACAGCCTAAAACAAAACAAAACATGTGCAATATCTACAGAAGACTCAGTTCAGTCACTCAGTCATGTCCGACTTTTTGTGACCCCATGGACTGTAGCACGCCAGGCTTCCCTGTCCATCACCAACTACCAGAGCCTATTCAAACTCATGTCCATCACATTGGTGATGCCATCCAACCATCTCATCCTCTGTCATCCCCTTCTCCTGCCTTCAATCTTTCACAGCATGAGGGTTTTCTTCAGTGAGTCAGATCTTCATATCAGGTGGCCAAAATATTGGAATTTCAGCTTCAGAATCACTCAAAATGCCAGTTAAAAATATAAACTCAAGAACTGGAAAGATGCACCATGTTTACTGGTTGGAATAATTAATATCGTTAAGATGCCAATTCTTCCCAAACTGATTCATCAAATCAGTTTAGGTCATACCTGAATGGTCTAGTGGTTTTCCCTACTTTCTTCTAATTAAGTCTGAATTTGGCAATAAGGAGTTCATGGTCTGAGCCACAGTCAGCTCCTGGTCTTGTTTAGTAAAACTTAAAACTATAAAATCTTTAACAGATAAAATAGGGGAAATAAAATTAGGTAAAATTTCTTGGCTATGACACCAAAAACATAACCATAAAATAAAAAATAGATATCCAGACTTCACCAAAAGTAGAAACTTCTACTCTGGGAAACACTAGATAATGAAAAAATTAGTCATAGATTGAGAGAAAATATTTGCAAATATTATATCTGATAAAACACTTCATCCTGAGTATATTAGGAACTCTCAAAACTCTATTAAAAGTAGATAACCTGGCTTTTTAAATGAACAAGTATTTGAACAAATGCTTATGTAAGAAGTCATTCAGATGGCAAATAAGCTGAAAATAAGTTCATTAATTTTTAGGAAAATGCAATTAAAATCACAATACAATACCATTACACATATATTTGACTGAGAAAAATAAAGCAAAACAAAATTGATAATACCATGTAATAGCTATGTTATGGAGCAACTGGAACACACCTAATATGCTGGCAGTAGTGCAGAAAGTACAGCCATGTTGTAAACAGTCTGAATGTTTCTCATAAAATTAAACATATATTTTGTTGTAACCTATCTGTCCCACCTCTAAACATTTACCAAAACCACATACTCTCACACAAATATCTGTATCTAAAAGTGTACATAGCTGGAAATAGAACTGCCATATGACCCAGCAATCCCACTGCTGGGCATACACACCGAGGAAACCAGAATTGAAAGAGACACGTGTACCCCAATGTTCATCGCAGCACTGTTTATAATAGCCAGGACATGGAAGCAACCTAGATGCCCATCAGCAGATGAATGGATAAGAAAGCTTTGGTACATATACACAATGGAGTATTACTCAGCCATTAAAAAGAACACATTGAATCAGTTCTACTGAGGTGGATGAAACTGTAGCCTATTATACAGAATGAAGTAAGCCAGAAAGAAAAACACCAATATAGTATACTAATGCATATATATGGAATTTAGAAAGATGGTAATGACAGCCCTATTTGCAAGACAGCAAAAGAGACACAGATGTATAGAACAGTCTTTTGGACTCTGGGAGAGGGAAGGGGGATGATTTGGGAGAATGGCATTAAAACATGTATAATATCATATATGAAATGAATCGCCAGTCCAGGTTCGATGCAGGATACAGGAAGCTTGTGGCTGGTGCACGGGGATAACCCAGAGGGATGGTATGGGGAGGGAGGCAGGAGGGGGGTTCAGGATTGGGAACACATGTATACCTGTGGTGGATTCATGTTGATGCATGACAAAACCAATATAATATTGTAAAGTAAAAAACATAATAATAATAAAATGAGCTAAATAAATAAATAAATAAAAGTTCACATAGAATTGTTACTTGCCTCAAGCTGGAAACAATCCAAATATCCTTACATTTGTGAATGATTAAACTCTGATACAGTCATATAGTAAATAGTGCTGCTGCTAAGTTGCTTCAGTCGTGTCCGACTCTGTGCGACCCCATAGATGGCAGCCCACCAGGCTCCCCCGTCCCTGGGATTCTCCAGGCAAGAACACTGGAGTGGGTTGCCATTTCCTTCTCCAATGCATCAAAGTGAAAAGTGAAAGTGAAGTCGCTCAGTCGTGTCCAACCCTCAGTGACCCCATGAACCGCAGCCCACCAGGCTCCTCTATCCATGGGATTTTCCAGGCAAGAGAACTGGAGTGGAGTGCCATTGCCTTCTCTGAGAGTAAATACTACTTAGGAGTAAAAGGAGTAAACTACTGATCCACACACAACCTTATGGTGAAGTATGTATCAAATGCATTTTTATATTAAATGAAAGAAGCTAGGCTGAAAAGGCAACATATTCTATGATTCCATTTATTTAAAATTCTGGAAAAATCACAATTATAGGACAGAAAACAGATCGGTGGTGTCAGAGGTTTGAGCAGGGAGAGATGGATTACTAAGAGCACAGAAACAATTTTGGAAACAATGGAGCTATTCTGTATACTGACTTTAATGGTAGTTGTATAATTGTGACAGCGCAAGTGGTAAAGAGCCCACCTGCTAATGCAGGAGACACAAGAGATGCGGGTTCAATCCCTGGCTGGGGAGGACCCCCCTGGAGGAGGACATGGCAACCCACTCCAGTATTCTTGTCTGGAGAATCCCATGAAAAGAGGAGTCTGGTGGGCTACAGTCCATAGGGTCACAAAGAGTTGGGCACAACTGAGGTAACTTAGCATGCACACATACATTTGTCAAATTTTGAACTGTGCACTAAAAAGGTCAATTTTACCGTGTGTAAAATATATTTTAATGAACAATGGGGAAAATAAGGCATTTTAACACTTCGGAGACATCGTGTAAGAAAAGAACAGATCAGATCAGATCAGTCGCTCAGTCGTGTCCAACTCTTTGCAACCCCATGAATCGCAGCATGCCAGGCCTCCCTGTTCATCACCAACTCCCAGAGTTCACTCAGACTCATGTCCATCGAGTCAGTGATGCCATCCAGACATCTCATCCTCTGTCGTCCCCTTCTCCTCCTGCCCTCAATCCCTCCCAGCATCAGGGTCTTTTCCAATGAGTCAACTCTTCGAATGAAGTGGCCAAAGTACTGGAGTTTCAGCTTTAGCATCATTCCTTCCAAAGAACACCCAGGGCTGATCTCCTTCACAATGGACTGGTTGGATCTCCTTACAGTCCAAGGGACTCTCAAGAGTCTTCTCCAATACCACAGTTCAAAAGCACCAATTCTTCGGTGCTCAGCTTTCTTCACAGTCCAACTCTCACATCCATACATGACCACAGGAAAAACCATAGCCTTGACTAGACGAACCTTTGTTGGCAAAGTAATGTCTCTGCTTTTGAATATGCTGTCTAGGTTGGTCATAACTTTCCTTCCAAGGAGTAAGCGTCTTTTAATTTCATGGCTGCAGTCACCATCTGTAGTGATTTTGGAGCCCAGAAAAATAAAGTCTGACCCTCTTTCTACTGTTTCCCCATCTATTTCCCATGAAGTGGAAGAAAAGAACAACATGCTATCTATTTTATTTAGAAACATGAGTGTCTTTGTTGAGAAAAATTTTGAAGTACCATAGAAAGCATAGTCAGTTTGCAGTTGTTCAGGAAGCCAGGCAATTACAGCCAGTAAAGAAGGAACAGTCAGTGCAGTTTACAATTCTCTCAGGAAACTTGAATTTAAAAGAGAGAAGGTGTTTTGTTGAGTGTGAATATAAAATTGGGCGAGAATAACTTGAAATTTGAACATTCACCTGCACACAGGGGAAAAGACAATAGAGGAGGAGGTTGACGATACCAGAGGAAGAGGACAAATTAACAGTATGAAGTATATGAGGAGACCGGAGTGGATGAGTTGAAATATAGAATCAGAGCAAGAAGCATGTAAAGTAAGGCAGCATTCCCGCCTTAACTAGAAAAAGATACATGTGTGAATATGTAAAATTCTGACATAGGGTGGCAGAAGCTGAGGGGGTTTCTAACTTATACTGCTATTTTTCTCTGTGAGTGAACATGGAAAGTGAAAAATATCTCTATATAGTGTGACAAGCCCCCTTGAATCTGGAGAAAATAAATCTGATACAGTTAAAAGTATTCTGTTATGTTTTGTTTTGTTTTGTTTCTATAAGCACTGAGAAATCCAGATGAAGTTGAGTAGAAGAACAGTTGAACTCATCCAAGTTTTCTATTTGCTTGTTCTTCCAGAAAGCTGAGTTAGAAAAGCAAATGAGGCACATGAATTGAGGGTGTTTCCAAAACGTGTATATTTTAGCTGTTTAACAAAGCAAGCAAAAATTTGTTGAAAAAAAGGTGTCAAGGGATTGGTGATCTTCATGAAGTTGAACCATTGTGGTGGGTATAACACAGCAAAAGAACAATAACTTGCTCTGAAGGCTATAGTCAGAGAGTGGGATCTCAGGGTGTGTAGATTTCACAAGCAGAATGAGTAGGGATAAAATTTCATTGTGTGACATTAGGAAGGGAAACTGATGTTGAAAAGAGGTCATATCTCTGGACCTGAATTGCTAAGACACTGCATAGGTTTTCTATAGTCATATTTATAACAGCTGAGAACACTGGAGCGACTTTTAAAAATTGTGGAACAGGTATCAAAATATTAAATGAATGAGAAAAAAGGACTAGAAAATTGATAAATGAGGAATTGTGTAGAGAAGTAGGTTACCGAGTTTTATAGTTCTGAAAGGAGCAATAGTTCAAGTGAGGATGTAGGAAAGAAGGTCCTGAGCTGTTCTGGTGAGTGAGGACTCTGAAGTTACTACCCGTCCTCAGCTATGTGGACCATATGGTAAGGCAAGTTTGTCTTCGTTATTGCATAGGAAAAATGTCCTAAAGGAGTCAAGATTCAGTTAAAGTAAGGTTATATACTCTCTATATAGACAGGACTGGTGTCTCATGAAAAAAGCGTTTCAGTGCAAAGCAGAGAGGATGTTTGTTCAGTGCACAGTGTGCGTGTGTGTGTGGCTGGGGGATTAGGGAGAGGGGACCTTTGAAGAGCCAAGGCACAGTGCAAAGCTGAGTTAGGGGAATTATGGAGGTGATGTTCTTAAAGAAGACTGATAATCAGTGGGAATTATTATTGGATAGTAACCAAGACTGACAGGTATAGAGGAATGGTCTTTATGTTATTCCTACCACTTCTGAGTCCATGGAAGGCATGACTAATTGATTATGACATCCTTTCCTATTAATACTAGATTCAGTTCCAAAGGCCTTCTCAATATACCTAAAAAGATAATAATTTCCAATTAGAAAAAATATCATGGTGATTAATCCATTTTAAAAATCCTCACCATACTTTTCCACAATTTTTTTTCTCTTTGACTTTTCCCATCAGACACCTGTACTTCACATTCCAGAAAGAAGAGACTCAGCATTCACCCTTCCATTAAGTAATTTTCCTTTCCCCTCCAGAAAAAGATTCGATTCACTATTCTCATCTACTTCTCTCAGAAATATACGTTATATCACAGATTTTAAGAGATTTCTTAAAGTCCTTCTGGATTTTAAAGGGAAATCTATTATGCATTAGTAGACACTGTAGATGGTTGATTCCCAAAATTGATATTCTTTCTGTTTCATATAGAGAAATAATTTGTACATTATTTCCTGATCTCTATTAAAGTATTCAGGACAAAACAACTAAACCCTTTGCTTTAGTGAATTTACATTGAAAATCTTCAGAGAACATTAGAAGCTATACCACACTGAACGTCAGGAAGGGCGGCGGTGAGGAGATACCCCTTGTCCAAGGTAAGGAGCAATGGCTGCACTTTGCTGGAGCAGCCGTGAAGAGATACCCCACGCCCAAGGTAAGAGAAACCCAAGTAAGACGGTAGGTGTTGCAAGAGGGCATCAGAGGGCAAACACACTGAAACCATACTCACAGAAAACTAGTCAATCTAATCACACTAGGACCACAGCCTTGTCTAACTCAATGAAACTAAGCCATGCCCATGGGGCAACCCAAGACGGGTGGGTCATGGTGGAGAGATTTGACAGAATGTGGTTCACTGGAGAAGGGAATGGCAAACCACTTCAGTATTCTTGCCTTGAGAACCCCATGAACAGTATGAAAAGGCAAAATGATAGGATACTGAAAGAGAAACTCCCCAGGTCAGTAGGTGCCCAATATGCTACTGGAGATCAGTGGAGAAATAACTCCAGAAAGAATGAAGGGATGGAGACAAAGCAAAAACAATACCCAGCTGTGGTTGTGACTGGTGATAGAAGCAAGGTCTGATGCTGTAAAGAGCAGTATTGCATAGGAACCTGGAATGTCAGGTCCATGAATCAAGGCAAATTGGGAGTGGTCAAACAAAAGATGGCAAGAGTGAATGTCGACATTCTAGGAATTAGCGAACTAAAATGGACGGGAATGGATGAATGTAACTCAGATGACCATTATATCTACTACTGCAGGCAGGAATCCCTCAGAAGAAATGGAGTGGCCATCATGGTCAACAAAAGAGTCCGAAATGAAGTACTTGGATGCAATCTCAAAAACAACAGAATGATCTCTGTTCATTTCCAAGGCAAACCATTCAATATCACAGTAACCCAAGTTTATGCCCCAACCAGTAATGCTAAAGAAGCTGAAGTTGAAGGGTTCTATGAAGACCTACAAGACCTTTTAGAACTAACACCCAAAAAAGATGTCCTTTTCATTATAGGGGACTGGAATGCAAAAGTAGGAATCAAGAAACACCTGGAGTAACAGGCAGATTTGGCCTTGGAATACAGAATGAAGCAGGGCAAAGACTAATAGAGTTTTGCCCAAAAAAATGACTGGTTATAACAAACACCTTGTTCCAACAACACAAGAGAAGACTGTATACATGAACATCACCAGATGGTCAACACCAAAATCAGATTGATTATATTCTTTGCAGCCAAAGATGGAGAAGCTCTATACAGTCAGCAAAAACAAGACCAGGAGCTGACTGTGGCTCAGACCATGAACTCCTTATTGCCAAATTCAGACTTAAATTGAAGAAAGTAGGGAAAACCACTAGACAATTCAGGTATGACCTAAATCAAATCCTTTATGATTATACAGTGGAAGTGAGAAATAGATTTAAGGGCCTATCTGATAGATAGAGTGCCTGATGAACTATGGAATGAGGTTCGTGACATTGTACAGGAGACAGTGATCAAGACCATTCCCATGGAAAAGAAATGCAAAAAAGCAAAATGGCTGTCTGGGGAGGCCTTACAAATAGCTGTGAAAAGAAGAGAAGCGAAAAGCAAAAGAGAAAAGGAAAGATATAAGCATCCCAATGCAGAGTTCCAAAGAATAGCAAGGAGATTAAGAAAGCCTTCTTCAGAGGAACAATGCAAAGAAATACAGGAAAACAACAGAATGGGAAAGACTAGGGATCTCTTCAAGAACATCAGAGATACCAAAGGAACATTTCTTGCAAAGATGAGCTCGAGAAAGGACAGAAATGGTATGGACCTAACAGAAGCAGAAGATATTAAGAAGAGGTGGCAAGAATACACAGAACTGTACAAAAAAGATCTTCACAACCCAGATAATCATGATGGTATGATCACTGACCTAGAGCCAGACATCCTGGAATGTGAAGTCAAGTGGGCCTTAGAATGCATCACTATGAACAAAGCCAGTGGAGGTGATGGAATTCCAGTGGAGCTATTCCAAATCCTGAAAGATGATGCTGTGAAAGTGCTACACTCAATATGCCAGCAAATTTGGAAAACTCAGCAGTGGCCACAGGACTGGAAAAGGTCAGTTTTCATTCCAATCCCAAAGAAAGGCAATGCCAAAGACTGCTCAAACTACGGCACAATTGCACTCATCTCACATGCTAGTAAAGTCATGCTCAAAATTCTCCAAGCCAGGCTTCAGCACTAGGTGAACCGTGAACTTCCTGATGTTCAAGCTGGTTTTAGAAAAGGCAGAGGAACCAGAGATCAAATTGCCAGCATCTGCTGGATCATGGAAAAAGCAAGAGAGTTCCAGAAAAACATCTATTTCTGCTTTATTGACTATGCCAAAGCCTTTGACTGTGTGGATCACAATAAACTGTGGAAAATTCTCAAAGAGACTGGAATACCAGACCACCTCATCTGCCTCTTGAGAAATTTGTATGCAGGTCAGGAAACAACAGTTAGAACTGGACATGGAACAACAGACTGGTTCCAAATAGGAAAAGGAGTACATCAAGACTGTATATTGTCACCCTGTTTATTTAACTTATATGAAGAGTACATCATGAGAAATGCTGGACTGGAAGAAACACAAGCTGGAGTCAAGATTGCCGGGAAATATCAATAACCTCAGATATGCAGATGACACCACCCTTATGGCAGAAAGTGAAGAGGAACTCAAAAGGCTCTTGATGAAAGTGAAAGTGGAGAGTGAAAAAGTTGGCTTAAAGCTCAACATTCAGAAAACCAAGATCATGGCGTCCGGTCCCACCACTTCATGGGAAATAGATGGGGAAACAGTGGAAACAGTGTCAGACTTTATTTTTCTGGGTTCCAGAATCACTGCAGATGGTTGACTGCAGCCATGAAATTAAAAGACGCTTACTGATTGGAAGGAAAGTTATGACCAACCTAGATAGCATATTCAAAAGCAGAGATATTACTTTGCCAACAAAGGTCCATCTAGTCAAGGCTGTGGTTTTTCCTGTGGTCATGTATGGATGTGAGAGTTGAACTGTGAAGAAGGCTGAGCGCCGAAGAATTGATGCTTTTGAACTGTGGTGTTGGAGAAGACTCTTGAGAGTCCCTTGGACTGCAAGGAGATCCAACCAGTCCATTGTGAAAGAGATCAGCCCTGGGATTTCTTTGGAAGGAATGATGCTAAAGCTGAAACTCCAGTACTTTGGCCACCTCATGTGAAGAGTTGATTTATTGGAAAAGACCCTGATGCTGGGAGGGATTGGGGGCAGGAGGAGAAGGGGACAACAGAGGATGAGATGGCTGGATGGCATCACTGACTCGATGGACGTGAGTCTCAGTGAACTCCGGGAGTTGGTGATGGACAGGGAGGCCTGGCGTGCTGCGATTCATGGGGTTGCAAACAATCGGACACGACTGAGCAACTGATCTGATCTGATCTGATGTTTCCATACTATCATAATGCTTAACAGTTCAGTTGACAGATCAGCGTGCAGAGATTAGGTCATACTGGCTGTGTATTTGGGTCAAATTACTAACTATTCTTTGTTTTGCCTCTGTGTTTGTAGTCTGAAATAATGTGTGGGTGGAGGGCAATGACACCCACCTCACAGGGCTGACGTGATCATTAAATGAGAGAATAAGTACTTAGAACAGTCTCTTCCTCAGAAATAGTAGTAAGAATCTCAGTGGGGAAGAAGATGGAAATTGTATTCATTCAAGAGGCAAGGAGTCTTATGTTTAGCCTAGAAAAGGGATGATTTAGAGGAGGACTTATCTAGATTTATATGGAATGATGGGCTGAATAAAATACACAAAGTTGTATATTGGCTCTCCTTATGTAAAAATATCAAATAATTAGAGTTCCCTAAAATTGAATGCTGTGTGTCAGGATTGGTAAATTGCTTGTTGATGGAGCATGAAAAGCAGAGGCTGAATGAACAATTATCATGAGTGTTGTGAACTGAGTTTATATGAGATATTTGACTAGAGGATGTCTAAGATCTTTCCACTCAAATGTCATGTTTCAGTTCAGTTGAGTTCAGTCGCTCAGTCATGTCCAACTCTTTGCTACTCCATGAATCACAGCACGCCAGGCCTCCCTGTCCATCACCAACTCCCAGAGTTCACCCAAACTCATGTCCATCGAGTTGGTGATGCCATCCAGCTATCTCATCCTCTGTCGTCCCCTTCTCATCCTGCCCCCAATCCCTCCCAGCATCAGGGTCTTTTCCAATGAGAAAACTCTTCGCATCAGGTGGCCAAAGTATTGGAGTTTCAGCTTCAGCATCAGTCCTTCCAAAGAATACCCATGACTGATCTCCTTTAGAATGGACTGGTTGGATCTCCTTGCAGTCCAAGGGACTCTCAAGAGTCTTCTCCAACACCACAGTTCAAAAGCATCAATTCTTCAGTGCTCAGCTTTCTTCACAGTCCAACTCTCACATCCATACATGACCACAGGAAAAACCATAGCCTTGACTAGACGGA
Organism: Bos javanicus; assembly: GCF_032452875.1. Lineage (NCBI taxonomy): Eukaryota > Metazoa > Chordata > Mammalia > Artiodactyla > Bovidae > Bos > Bos javanicus. The sequence continues at coordinate 76,096,226 of NC_083874.1, read as the reverse complement.
CCTTTGCTGACAAAGTAATGTCTCTGCTTTTGAATATGCTATCTAGGTTGGTCATAACTTTCCTTCCAATCAGTAAGCGTATTTGAATTTCATGGCTACAATCACCATCTGCAGTGATTTAGGAGCCCAAAAATAAAGTCTGACACTGTTTCCACTGTTTCCCCATCTATTTCCCATGAAGTGATGGGACCAGATGCCATGATCTTTGTTTTCTGAATGTTGAGCTTTAAGCCAACTTTTTCACTCTCCACTTTCACTTTCATCAAGAGGCTTTTGAGTTCCTCTTCGCTTTCTGCCATAAGGGTGGTGTCATCTGCATATCTGAGGTTATTGAGATTTCTTCCAGCAATCTTGATTCCAGCTTGTCCTTCTTCCAGCCCAGTGTTTCTCATGATATACTCTGCATATAAGTTAAGTAAGCGGGGTGACAATATACAGCCTTGACGTACTCCTTTTCCTATTTGGAACCAGTCTGTTGTTCCATGTCCAGTTCTAACTGTTGCTTCCTGACCTGCATACAGGTTTCTCAAGAGGCAAGTCAGGTGATCTGGTATTCCCATCTCTTAAAGAATTTTCTATAGTTCATTGTAGTACACATAGTCAAAGGCTTTGGCATAGTCAATAAGGCAGAAATAGATGTTTTTTCTGGAACTCTCTTGCTTTTTTGATGATCCAGAGGATGTTGGCAATTTGATCTCTGTTTCCTCTGCCTTTTCTAAAACCAGCTTGAACATCTGGAAGTTCACAGTTCACATATTGCCGAAGCCTGGCTTGGAGAATTTTGAGCATTACTTTACTAGCGTGTGAGATGAGTGCAATTGTGCGGTAGTTTGAGCATTCTTTGGCATTGCCTTTCTTTGGGACTGGCATGAAAACTGACCTTTTCCAGTCCTGTGGCCACTGCTGAGTTTTCCAAATTTGCTGGCATATTGAGTGCAGGACTTTCACAACATCATCTTTCAAGATTTGAAATAGCTCAGCTGGAATTCCATCACCTCCACTAGCTTTGTTCGTAGTGATGCTTTCTAAGGCCCACTAAACTTCACATTCCAGGATGTCTGTCTCTAGGTGAGTGATCACACCATCACGATTATCTTGGTCATGAAGTTCTTTTTTGTACAGTTCTTCTGTGTATTCTTGCCGCCTCTTCTCAGTATCTTCTGCTTCTATTAGGTCCAGACCATTTTTGTCCTTTATCAAGCCCATCTTTGCATGAAATGTTCCCTTGGTATCTCTAATTTTCTTGAAGAGATCTCTGCTGCTGCTGCTGCAAAGTCACTTAAGTCATGTCCGACTCTGTGCGACCCCATAGACGGCAGCCCACCAGGCTCCCTCGTCCCTGGCATTCTCCAGGCAAGAACACTGGAGTGGTTGCCATTTCCTTCTTCAATGCATGAAAGTGAAAAATGAAAGTGAAGTCGCTCAGTCGTGTCAGACCCTCAGTGACCCCATGGACTGCACCCTTCTAGGCTCCTCCATCCTTGGGATTTTCAAGGCAAGAGTACTGGAGTGGGGTGCCATTGCCTTCTCCAGAAGAGATCTCTCATCTTTCCCATCCTGTTGTTTTCCTCTATTTCTTTGCATTGATCACTGAGGAAGGCTATCTTATCTCTGCTTGTTATTCTTTGGAACTCTGCCTTCAGATGCTTATATCTTTCTTTTCTCCTTTGCTTTTTGCTTATCTTCTTTTCACAGCTATTTGTAAGGTCTCTTCAGACAGCCATTTTGCTTTTTTTTTTTTCTATTTAAGCTGACTTATTAAACAGTCTCATAGTAATTCTTATTTATGGTGCAGTAAACACTACATTTCTTTTTCATGTGGATGGTCTTGATCCCTGTCTCCTGTACCATGTCACAAATCTTCATCCATAGTTCATCAGGCACTCTATCTATCAGATCTAGTCCCTTAAATCTATTTCTCACTTCCATTGTATCATCACTATATACAGTCTATCCTAATACATAAATATACATGGATATATGTATATATACAAGTGTGTATATATGTGTGTATACATGTATGATTGGAAAACCAATTTGAGACATATTAAATCAAGAGAGAAACTGAAAAGATCATTAGCTTTATAGTTCTGAGGATTTAATTTGATGATTATCTTAGTTTGATAAGTTTTTATCATTCTTAATAGAAAGGCTGAAAATTCATTGAATAATGAATGGTTTTATCATCTATAATTCAACCAATGTATTTTTTATCATTTCATGCAGATGTGACTCTGTAAAGCACACACTATACTTTCCTTAAATGTATTTATAAGGGTTATTTTTTTTTGAGAAAACTTCAAATAAATTGTTTTAGTGTGAATTGCCTATCCATGCTCATGTGGAACAGAACATAATATTAAATCTTGTTTATCAGTTTAATATGATCATACATAGATAGAACCTCATTGCGTAGTTCATCAGGCACTCTATCTATCAGATCTAGGCCCTTAAATCTATTTCTCACTTCCACTGTATAATCATAAGGGATTTGATTTAGGTCATACCTAAATGGTCTAGTGGTTTTCCCTACTTTCTTCAATTTAAGTCTGAATTTGGCAATAAGGAGTTCATGGTCTGAGCCACAGTCAGCTCCTGGTCTTGTTTTTGCTGACTGTATAGAGCTTCTCCATCTTTGGCTGCAAAGAATATAATCAATCTGATTTTGGTGTTGACCATCTGGTGATGTCCATGTATAGAGTCTTCTCTTGTGTTGTTGGAACAAGGTGTTTGCTATGACCAGTGTGTTCTCTTGGCAAAACTCTATTAGTCTTTGCCCTGCTTCATTCTGTATTCCAAGGCCAAATCTGCCTGTTACTCCAGGTGTTTCTTGACTTCCTACTTTTGCATTCCAGTACCCTATAATGAAAAGGGCATCTTTTTTGGGTGTTAGTTCTAAAAGGTCTTGTAGGTCTTCATAGAACCCTTCAACTTCAGCTTCTTCAGCGTTACTGGTTGGGGCATAGACTTGGGTTACTGTGATATTGAATGGTTTGCCTTGGAAACGAACAGAGACCATTCTGTCGTTTTTGAGATTGCATCCAAGTACTGCATTTCAGACTCTTTTGTTGACCATGATGGCCACTCCATTTCTTCTGAGGGATTCCTGCCCGCAATAGTACATATAATGGTCATCTGAGTTACATTCACCCATTCCAGTCCATTTTAGTTTGCTGACTCCTAGAATGTCGACATTCACCCTTGCCATATCTTGTTTAACCATTTCCAATTTGCCTTGATTCATGGACCTGACATTCCAGGTTCCTATGCAATACTGCTCTTTACAGCATCAGACCTTGCTTCTATCACCAGTCACAACCACAGCCGTGTTCTTTTTGCTTTGGCTCTATCCTTTCATTCTTTCTGGAGTTATTTCTCCACTGATCTCCAGTAGCATATTGGCCACCTACTGACCTGGGGAGTTTCTCTTTCAGTATCCTATCATGTTGCCTTTTCATACTGTTCATGGGGTTCTCAAGGCAAGAATACTGAAGTGGTTTGCCATTCCCTTCTCCAGTGGACCACATTGTACAGGAGACAGGGATCAAGACCAACCCATAGAAAAGAAATGCAAAAAAGCAAAATGGCTGTCTGGGGAGGCCTTATATATAGCTGTGAAAAGAAGAGGAAAAACAAAGGAAAAAAGGAAAGATGTAAACATCTGAATGCAGAGTTCCAAAGAATAGCAAGAAGAGATAAGAAAGCCTTCTTCAGCCATCAATGCAAAGAAATAGAGAAAAGCAACAGAATGGGAAAGACTAGGGATCTCTTCAAGAAAATCAGAGATACCAAAGGAACATTTCATGCAAAGATGGGCTCAATAAAGGACAGAAATGGTATGGACCTAACAGAAGCAAAAGATACTGAGAAGAGATGGCAAGAATACACAGAAGAACTGTACAAAAAAGATCTTCACAACCCAGATAATCACGATGCTTTGATCACTGACCTAGAGCCAGACATCCTGGAATGTCAAGTCAAGTGGGCCTTGGGAAGCATCACTATGAACAAAGCTAGTGGAGGTGATGGAATTCCAGTTGAGCTATTCCAAATCCTGAAAGATGATGCTGTGAAAGTGCTACACTCAATATGCCAGCAAATTTGGAAAACTCAGCAGTATCCACAAGACTGGAAAAGGTCAGTTTTCATTCCAATCCCAAAGAAAGGCAATGCCAAAGAATGCTCAAACTACCGCACAATTGCACTCATCTCACACGCTAGTAAAGTAATGCTCAAAATTCTCCAAGCCAGGCTTCAGCAATATGTGAACCGTGAATTTCCTGATGTTCAAGCTGGTTTTAGAAAAGGCAGAGGAAACAGAGATCAAATTGCCAACATCCACTGGATCATGGAAAAAGCAAGAGAGTTCCACAAAAAACATCTATTTCTGCTTTATTGACTATGCCAAAGCCTTTGATTATGGGGATCACAATAAACTGTGGAAAATTCTGAAAGCGATGGGAATACCAGATCACCTGATCTGCCTCTTGAGAAATTTGTGTGCAGGTCAGGAAGCAATAGTTAGAACTGGACATGGAACAACAGACTGGTTCCAAATAGGAAAAGGAATATATCAAGGCTGTATATTGTCACCCTGTTTATTTCACTTATATGCAGAGTACATCATGAGAAACGGTGGACTGGAAGAAACACAAGCTGGAATGAAGATTGCCGGGAGAAATCTCAATAACCTCAGATATGCAGATGACATCACCCTTATTGCAGAAAGTGAAGAGGAATTCAAAAGCCTCTTGATGAAGGTGAAAATGGAGAGTGAAAAAGTTGGCTTAAAGCTCAACATTCAGAAAATGAAGATCATGGCATCCGGTCCCACCACTTCATGGGAACTAGATGGGGAAACAGTGGAAACAGTGACTGACTTTATTTTTCTGGGCTCCAAAAGCACTACAGATGGTGACTGCAGCCATGAAATTCAAAGATGCTTACTGATTGGAAGGAAAGTTATGACCAACCTAGATAGCATATTCAAAAGCAGAGACATTACTTTGCCAATCAAGGTTCGTCTAGTCAAGGCTATGGTTTTTCCTGTGGTCATGTATGGATGTGAGAGTTGGACTGGGAAGAAGGCTGAGCGCCAAAGAATTGATGCTTTTGAACTGTGGTGTTGGAGAAGACTCTTGAGAGTCCCTTGGACTGCAAGGAGATCCAACCAGTCCATTGTGAAGGAGATTAGCCCTGGGATTTCTTTGGAAGGAATGATGCTAAAGCTGAAACTCCAGTACTTTGGCCACCTCATGCGAAGAATTGATTCATTGGAAAAGACTCTGATGCTGGGAGGGATTGGGGGCAAGAGGAGAAGGGGACGACAGAGGATGAGATGGCTGGATGGCATCACTGACTCGATGGACATGAGTCTGAGTGAACTCCGGGAGTTGGTGATGGACAGGGAGGCCTGGCGTGCTGCAGTTCATGGGGTCACAAAGAGTTGGACATGACTGAGCGACTGATCTGATCTGATCTGATCTGAAGTAGATATAAATTTCCCCTAAACTATGTTAAAATAACTAATCGTTATGAGAGAACCGAAAACAAATTCTTGATTTTTTTTGTTTAATGCTATTCTAGTCCTGTTTCTAAGGTACACTGGAGGTAACTTTTATATTAAACTTGTGCCTTCTCAATTTACTTTTTTCCTAAACTTTACTATTTCATAAACAACAAGACTCTTTTTCATCTACCGCCCATAGCGTATGAATAATGAAGAAAATGAGTGCAAGTATTTAGCTTTTTGAGACCGTAAGTATATTTTTGTTAATGTGTGACAGAAATGGTATTCATTAACCTAAGGCTTTCTATTGTAATAGCCACTCACTTAAGAGAGAAAAGTTTTATTTTACGCATTCCAAAAATTTAACTTTACATGTAAAGAACAATTTTGAGGACCATTTGAGGACCAGGAGTCAGAAAAATTTTTTGTAAAGGACCAAGTAGTAAATAATGTAGGTTTTGCAAATCACATGATCTCCTTCTCAACTACTCAATTCTGCTACTATAACTTGAAGCAGTCATAGAAAATAAGTCAGTGAATGAATTTGCTTTTCCTTTTTTTTTTACAGGAAAGAGCTGAATTGCTTGAAGTGTATCATAGTGTGAGGTCTGCACTGGCTGTTGCCCCATTTCAGGATAAGTGAATCCTGTGTAAGGACCATTGTAAAAAAAAAGGAAAAGCAAATTCCTGAAACCATCCCTGCAGCTACATTACCATATGTGTAAACAATTCTCTTTTTGCAAAATAATTTATTATATTGCCAAATTGATATAAGAAAAGATACCTATAGACTCTAATATGACTGTAGGAAAACCTGAAGCTAATAAATGACAACTTAAATTAAAAGAAAGACAAAGGATATAAGGCTGGAAGATTTAATGCCAAAAAAATACAGTTTGATAATTTTAAGAAGAAAAAAAATATTTTGCTTTAAAAATGTAAAGATGACCAGAAAAGCATTATCTGGTGACTAAGAAGGTTTTTCTAGATTAGTTCTATTGATACTTTGTCTTTAAAATCAGGAAATGGATCTTGCCAGCAAAGAAATGACTTTTAATGTCCTTTTGATACTGGAAAATGTCCCTGTCCACCCAAAACCCTATGAATTCAACAATGAAAGGTGCTGAAGTGTTCTATTTTGTTTCAAAACATGTGTCTGTAAATCAGCCTCTAGATCAGGGAGTCACAAGGACTTTTAAGGCTTCTTATCCACAGTAAGGACTCATGCTGATGCTGAAGCTGAAGCTCCAATACTTTGGCCACCTAATGCAAAGAGCTGAATCACTGGAAAAGACCCTGCTGCTGGGAAAGATTGAGGGCAGGAGGAGGAGGGGGTGACAGAGGATGAAATGGTTGGATGGCATCACTAATTCAGTGGTCATGAGTTTAAGCAAACTCTGGGAGATAGTGAAGGACCAGGAAGACTGGTGTGCTGTAGCTCAAGGGGTTGCAAAGTGTCAGACACAACTTAGCACCTGAACAACCACCACCACCCACGGTACTCTATGGAAAGGATTGTCAATGGTGTGGAAGAGAACTCTGATAAAATAGCACATCATGAAAGTCTAGAAGGGTCACACCACTGAAGATGTCATCATCATTATAGAAAAAGCCACAGAAGTCATCAAACCCAAAACAATAAATTGTTACTGGAGAAAACTGTATCTAGATGCTATGCTTAATTTCACATGATTTATTACAGAGCCAAACAAGGAAATCATGAAAGAGATTGTGGATATGGAAAAAAAATATAGTAGGATGTGGAGGGTTTCACGATACAGATCTTATTGTAATTCAAAAACTAATAGAAACCACATCAGAGGAACTAACAGAAGATGACCTGATAGAGATATGTGCTTCTGATCTAGTGCCAGACAATGAGGAAGAAGATAGAGAAGAAGCAGGGCCGGAAAACAAATTGACATTATACAATGTGGCAGAAAGGTTCTGATTGTGCAAATCACTCTACTTCTTCATAAACGTCAACATAAACTCTTCTATGATACAAGCACTGAAACTAAAACAAATGGCAGAAGGATTGGCCCTATATAGAAACATTTTTTAGAGATATGAAAAATCAAAAAAGTCATACAGATATGATGACATATTTTCATAAAGTTACAGAGTGTACCTGCCTCTCATCTTCCCTTCTACCGCTTAAGGTTGTGAGTAGGACCAACCTTTCCTCCTCGCTCTCCTTAGCCTACTCAATGTGAAGACAACAAGGGTGAAGACCTTTGCAATGATCTATTTCCACTTAATAGTTAGTAATCACCAGAAAGTGAAGAGGAACTAAAAAGCCTCTTGATGAAAGTGAAAGAGGAGAGTGAAAAAGTTGGCTTAAAGCTCAACATTCAGAAAACGAAGATCATGGCATCCGGTCCTATCACTTCATGGGAAATAGATGGGGAAACAGTGGAAACGGTGTCATACTTTATTTTGGGGGGCTCCAAAATCACTGCAGATTGTGCCATGAAATTAAAAGACGCTTACTCCTTGGAAGAAAAGTTATGACCAACCTAGATAGCATATTGAAAAGCAAAGACATTACTTTGCCAACAAATGTACATCTAGTCAAGGCTATCGTTTTTCCAGTGGTCATATATGGATGTGAGAGTCGGACTGAGAAAAAAGCTGAGCACTGAAGAGATGTTTTTGAACTGTGGTGTTGGAGAAGACTCTTGAGAGTCCTTTGGACTGCAAGGATATCCAACCAGTCCATTCTGAAGATCAGTCCTGGGATTTCTTTGGAAGGAATGATGTTAAAGCTGAAACTCCAGTACTTTGGCCACCTCATGTGAAGAGTTGACTCATTGGAAAAACTCTGATGCTGGGAGGGATTGGGGGCAGGAGGAGAAGGGGATGACAGAGGATGAGATGACTGGATGGCATCACCGACTCGATGGACGTGAGTTTGAGTGAACTCTGGGAGATGGTGATGGACAGAGAAGCCTGGCGTGCTGCAATTCATGGGGTCGCAAAGAGTTGGACACAACTGAGCAACTGAACTGAACTGAATCACCATGCTCTACATTTAATAAACTTATCTGTTGTGTATATGTAAATTTTCATGTGAAAATCTAAAAACTGTACAGCAAGAACTATGTCATTTCTGTGTCAACATCATCATTTTCCCCTAAGTGTTCGTTGTATAGTATATCCTGTGCAAGATTTATTAAGGTGATTAACGTATCCTTACATAGACATAAGGTGAGTGATAGACAACATAAAACTAATAATGTGTTAGTTTTCTCTGTTCTATAATTTTGCTTTCAAAGAAACATTTCTATTACTGTGCAGTATTTTTGAGGTCCAGTGTTAATAATATGTATAACAGTTACAATGTTTTGTTTGTATCATTCCATCATCTTTTAAACAGATGACATAAACTTAGATACAGTAAAGTACTATAAGTGTATTTTCCTAATGATTTTCTTAGTAACATTTTCTTCTCTCTAGCTTATTCTTTTCTAAGAATAAAGTATATGATAGATATAATATACAAATATGTGTTAATCAACTGTGTTATCAGCAAGGCTTCTGGTCAACAGTAAGCTATTAGTAGTTAAATTTTAGGGGAATTGAGAGTTATATGCATGCAGGGGGTTAGTGTGTCTAACTCCTACATTTTTCAGGGATTATATTTTTCTTTTAAGAACTTTCTATCTAAATTCTAAATGATATTTTTCTATGCTTTCTACTATGACTTTGAATTTTTCTTTTACCTATAACATAGTGAGCCAAGTTTTTGTATGAAATAAAGATTCAATGTCATTTTTTTCCTTAGGCATAATTTATCTGCCTCCAGCACATGGTCTCTGCTTTTTTCCCTTACGGAAGAAGCACCTTTGTGAGACTTTGATGAGAAATCTTTTTTGACTTCTTTATTCTATTCCACTCGTCAATTAGTTCAAATCTATGTCAATGATATACTCTCTTAATTACTACAGCTTCATAGGTCATTATATTATTTAGGAAATTTTCCTTTTTATGAAAAGGTAATTTTGTATAAATTACTAGTCTTCACCAATAGCCTCTTTTCTTCTCCTTCTCTGCAAATGTAATATTTGACTTCACAGCCCTCTATCATTTAGGCAGACCCATGTGATGAATTCTAGCTAATGAAATTTTGTTTGAAATCATGTGTGTCACTTCTGCTGCTGCTGCTAAGTCGCTTCAGTCGTGTCCGACTCTGTGTGACCCCATAGATGGCAGCCCACCAGGCTCCCCCGTCCCTGGGATTCTCCAGGCAAGAACACTGGAGTGGGTTGCCATTTCCTTCTCCAAGGCATGAAGGTGAAAAGTGAAAGTGAAGTCGCTCAGTCATGTCCGACTCTTAGCGACCCCATGGACTCCAGCCCACCAGACTCCTCCGTCCATGGGATTTTCCAGGCAAGAGTACTGGAGTGGCTTGCCATTTCCTTCTTCTAGTGTGTCACTTCTAGACTGGGACAATAAAATGACCATTCTCCAATCACTCTGTTCCCTTCTTACAATGTTCGATTAACTCTATCTTTTAAACAGACCATATGATAGAGACCAGGACAGCCTGGATTACATCTCTCTGTGGGACATGGTGGGAAATGAAAAATGCATTTTGTGTAAATAAGATATTAATGTTTTGAATTTGCTTGTCACTACACTTGGTAATGAAGTTATACAATGAAATTCAATCCCTAGAGTCATTTAACTGTGTATGAAAACAAAAAAAAAATATTTTTTTTTCTGTTTTTGGTAACTATCCCTACTTATTGGCACTAACATGGGTTAAGATACATGATTTCTTTCTACTTGTGTTGTTTATTTATATACAGGCATGTTAAAATCATCCCCTCTACCTACTAGGTTCAACTTGAACAAATTCTTGACAAATAGAATGGTAAGAAAACATGAGAGAGCAGATGGAGAAATTGAGAATCTGACTCTTTCCACATTAAAAAATTGATATGTTTATCACCTGGCAAAAGTTTTATCTTCTAAAAATATAAAGCTGAATGTTCTAAGAAATGTGGGCTTTGTTCTTAAGCAAGAAACCCAAAAAGTAGGAAAAGAGAACAAGAAGAAATTCTCAGTAGTAGGAAGATTAAAATGTGTTACAAGGAAAAGACTAGTATTATGTAAGATTTTATCCTGCATAGAGATGATGATGATTCCTTTGCTGTTCTTTGAATGTACTGAGTCATTTGTAAAACTATAGATGAGATTTAACAAGAAAATGGAAGGTCTGCTTTGTGAGCTAACAGTCTGGAAAAAGTAGAGTATGAGTCAAACTTTGAGCTCCATCATGGAATAAAAAGTTTCATATGATTGACAGTTTAAATAGATACCTTAGCAACTACAATGGTGCAATACAGGTATTTACCGTGTATTTTGGATTTTTATATTGAATACTTATAGATTTATGAATATCTAACTATTCACGATGAAATACTGTCATTCTTGACAAAATCCACTTCTGTGATGAAACTACACTAATTTTATAGCAAAGAAACTCTTTTTGTTTGTTTTCAGCTGTTCACTCACTTGAAACTTTTCTGCACTTCCAGACTCTTGCTATAAAAATCCTACTGCCATAATACTTGCCTGCAGCTAGATACTCAAGTTATCACACCAAAGATTGATTTAAATTGAATTTAATTATCTGCCTACATCTTTAAATTCTTTTTTCTTTCTTTAACCATTAATTTTCAAAACCACAATTATCCACAATAATTGTAGTTGGTGGTCTTGAATTGGTGTCTATTAAAATAAAATCTATATACTAGTTAATTTAATTTGATTAAAAGAGGGCTTGACTCACCCACATTAAGATGTTGCTAAAGTTCTTATATTCAACCATTAGCTGACACTTTAAAAAATGTAAATGAGAATCTACTTTCTACCTATCAGTTTTAAAAATGATGAAGTTTGAAAATACACAGTATTAGCAAGGGCGTAAATCATCAAGCACTTTTCTACTTATTGTGCCAGTTGTTAATTGGGGCAATTTTTTGAGGGTGATTTAATCATATACTTAAAAACATTGAATCATCAAATCATTGACCAGTAATTTCACTTTTAGAAATTAATCAACACATTTTCTCCTTTCAATGCTCAAAAGTATGCACACAACGATTCATATTTGGAAGTGTCAATAATAAATCTTAGTGGCACAATGAAATTGAAGCAGATCCATATAACATAGTATTATCTTACTTTTTAGTTATTTAAAAGAGACCAAGAGACCAATGGGCTTCCCAGGTGGTCTAGTGGTGAAGAACCCACCTGCTATTGCAGGAGGCGTAAGAGACACAGGTTCGATCCCTGGGTCGGGAAGATCCTCTGGAGGAGAAAATAGCAACCCACTCCAGTATTCTTGCCTGGAGAATCCCATGGACAGAGGAGCCTAGCGGGTTACACTCTGTAGGGTCCCAAAGAGTCAGACACAACTGAAGTGACTTAGCACGCACACACACAAGGGACCTGTATGTGTTGATATATACTTGATTGTTTGCTTGCTAAGTTTGCTTCAGTCGTGTCCGACTCTTTGCAACACTATGGACTGTAGCCTTCCAGGCTCTTCTGTCCATGGGACTCTCCAGGCAAAAATACAGGAGTGGGTTGCCATGTCCTTCTCCAGGAGATCTTCCTGACCCAGAGATTGTTGATATGCTGCACATACTGTGTATTTTAAACTGGTGTTTATGTATGTGTGATATGCCCACATATTTATGTGTTTGCATATGTATAATTTTTAACAATCGCTGCCATCGGTTGTGTGGATTTGAATTCTGAGCAAGGAAAACTTATTCATTATACTATTAGATGTTTGTTTGACCACATACTTTCATTATTTTTCATTTAAAAATCATTATTTGAGTAAAGGAAAGGGAGAGTTCATTTAGTTTTTTGAAAATGCAATACTAAAATATAATAATGACTATAAAGACTATCCTGTGTATCCTGCTGGGTGCTACAAAGCTTCTCTGCCCCTTGTCATACCTATTTCATTTAGTTTTCAATGACTTAGCAATGACCTCAATTCCAGAATGAATATCTGACTAAAATCTGGTTTAAAAAAAAAAAAAAGAGTCCTGGCTTTCTACAAAAAGCTATTTTTTATGTATATAATTTCTCAAGTTATTCTCAGCAAGGAATTCACTTTTATTCTCCAGCAATTAGATAAATATGTTTACCCTAGAGCTATTCACATCTTCCCCAACTCTTCCCAGGTATGTGATCCATCTACCATTGATCTATATCCCCATGGTTTATTTCTTTTTACTTTGCAAAAGTATATGAAAGGCTTTTGCCAAACAGTATTACGGCCAGAAACTGATGCTGTGAGACTTGAAGCCTGCCCCATGCTGTAAAAATAAGATTGTATCATTAAATAGGGCTCTCAGGTATTTGCCAACCTGGGTAATGATGTCTCTCTGGGATACCTGCCCTTTTGGCAGCCTCCCATCCAGGCACGAGTCAGCAATCACAATTAGTGTGAAGTGGCGTAAGAGTGCCAAGTCTGCAGAATGCAGAGGAAATGCAGCAGAGTCTGAAATGCAACTCAGTGAGCAGTCACAATCCTCAAGGCAAAAATTGCTCCATTCTTAAATGGGAATAAAGCAATGATGGATTGACTGCCAAACTGCATTCTCTGTATAGGTATGCCCGGTCGTCCTGTCAGTCTTTCAACCATTGCAGAGTGTTCCCAATATATTTCTTTCCTCCCAAATACTCCTACATGCCTTTCTCCAGGTACTTGTGGCAGAGAGAAGTGACAGCGTTATTCTGTTGAGGACACTCAAAATGGGGTTTATTCTTTACTGAAGAGGTCAGCAAAAGACTGAATAGACAGCAGAGAATAAAATGGTTAAAACTGTTTGAGTAAACGTCTACAAAGGATTTGTCAAGTGAAAGACATCTTAAAGAAAGAGCGAGATACCTTAAAGATCCTATAGTCCAGTTGGAAGGTAGAGTAGCCAGAATTAAAATTGATGGGTATCTTCCCTTAATTATGCCTTCATGTTGGCCAGTCACTTTGAGGTGATATCTATCATGATGAATTGCTCTCAAACTCTTATTTGTGCTGCATATTTGTGACTATGTCCCTTACAGTTACATTCTCACAACAGCTAGCAGATTGCCTTGAATATGATACGTATACAGGAAAGTTTGGATGGGAAAATTAATTCATTTCTTGATATCCATAAAGTAGTGGCTCAGTCATATTTGGAACTGTGAGAAGGTATGGCATTTACTGATTTACATCTAGGAATTAGTTGACCCGCATTACTATTTGGAAGTATCTTTTAAAGAGCTGGCTTACTGCAAAAACAACAGAGAATTGTAATGTGTCTATTTTGCCTTTTTCTGTTTTATTTTAGTGACTGATAAGAATTGTATAGACTCATCCAGCAATCATAATTGCATTGCCAATTAATAGTAACTTTACATTTAGACTTTCTCTTCATCCCTTCTAAATAAAACACACAGAATTCTGTTACTCCAAGTTACACATGCTTTTAAGTTCTGTTAAATTAATTCCTGATTGAATGTAAATATCTTTTGTTTCTTAAAACATAAGTGCCATTATTGAAACTCCTGAAATTTGCAGACACTAAAACCATCAATGAAAAAAAAAAATCTCGTCAAAATGGGCTTACAGGTGGACATTCTACTTACTCTCTCATGCATTTAATTGAATTTCATGCAATTTCATGTGCATTATAATAGACTTCTTTTACACCATCAGGAAACAAGTCTTAAAACATGTGCTGTGCATTAAACATCACATAAATATTCAGCAAGGGAAAGAAAAACAGTTCTGAAGAAGTATAGTAATTTTACAGTCTCTGGTTTCTAATAAATTTTTACAGCAATCCTAAACTGCATTAGCAAGTCCTGGTTTATTGTCAGGCTTCTGCACAACATCCCTCAATGACATGTCAAATCTTTGCCATGGCAGTGCAACTCCTAAAACTCCTCATTGGCAAGACTCTTGTCAGGTTAAATTGCCAGCTCTTGTCAAGTGGTATATGATCTGATCCCATTCTCCTGATGATGACATGAGTTGTCCTTTCACTGTGGCTCGATTGTAAATTCCCAGGACATCCCAATAAACACAGATTTTGAGAATAAAAAGAATTTATTGACCTTTCAAAATGATGGCTTTCCCCTAAATAAAGTGTCTAATCATTTAACAGTATGACTTATTTTTGTGTTCCTATTGTAGATCATTTATCAAGCCATTTACTAGATAACTTAGGATATTACACAAACTTCATTTTCTGCCTCTCTATGCTTCCATGTCATTTCCCAAATTAAATGTCATTATTGTATATCTGTCAGGAAATTATTTTCTACTTTAGTTATTCAGAGTATTATATGTATGGCAAAATTTTTGGATTCTTTTTGATTTTTGTTTAAAACATAAATAAACAATATTTTCAGGCTGCAATGACAATCCATGCACAAGAATGGCATTTATAGTGACAAACTTATAAGCACCCAAAATAAAATCAGTTGCATTATTCGTATGAAGTATATCTGTATCACTGTCCACTTCAGGAAGTATTACATGTCATGAAACAAACCAGATATCATCCTATGCCTTTCCACTTAAATTCAGAATATCACATACTTTGAAACAATAAATTGAGTATTTAACACAAAGAATGGCTTGGCTTTTTTAAGAATTGAGGATTCCAGATTGGAGATTGTATATACCTCATCAGATGTTCTAAAAGTAGTTATATTTCAGCCACTGAAACTGTTTTTGTGGGATAGCAGCAGTCAGTAACTTCAATATTTAAGATTAGACTTTAAATGGTAACTTGAGTAGGCAGAAAAACATTGCTCATTAAGATTGTGAGGTCATGTGAGAAGGCATATATATTTTCTGTTCAAATTGCTCTCTGCCCTAAATATTTCATTAAATGATACATTCTTCTTAAATCATGATAAAATGACAATATGACATGTCAGTGACATTTCAACATGAGGCTTTCTAATAATCAATTAATTTTTTCTTCAGAATTAACATGAGTATTTTGTATCATAATTTCCAATACTGTCAAACAACAAAGGTTTTCAATTTAAGTGTTCTTTTAAAATACATTTCTATGCAACCTACTCCACACAAAAAAATTCATATGCATAACAATGAGTCCAAAAGATTAAAAACCAGTTGTTGAAATTTGGATTTATCCAAAATTCAGGGAGTCAGGGGCCTAATGTCATTCTATTCTATAATAGTGTTTGGTCCTTCTCAAATATCCATCAATTGCCCAGAAAAATGTCATTCATATGTTTAAATCACTACAGGTTTCTTTTACTTGTGGAAATTGGCTTTATGCAGGATTAAATTAATTCCTTATCTTAGATTAGAATTACATGAATTTTTAGGATCTGACTTGATCTTGACTGAGTTGCTCAAACTACAAAAGCAAAGTAGCATTTATTTCTGCTTCATAATTACATGAACATAAAACTGATCTTTTAAAACAATATCTATTAAATAGCTTCAAAATAATTATTTTTTGGTAGGTAAATATTAGAGGCAATTTGCTTTCCGGACTCCTCCAAATCCAGACCACAAACCGATACAAATTTATTATGGGACTGAAATTTAGGTGACTCATTTTCTCTTCTAAATGATCTTTAATGTTGGATTATAAGATATGTTAAATGTAGTATAATATGATAATCCATAATTTAATGAAATAAAGTTAAAATACATTAGCATGAATTGCTGTTAATTTATAATAAATATCAAAACATCAATACTATGAAATATTCCATTCCATTTCTTCTTTCATTATAATGTTATTATAATTCTGAATAAACAAAAATGGTAAATTCCCTCTCTTATAGTTCATCTATAAGAATATTAGGTGTTATATTTTTATTCTGCAAAGTGTAACAATTAAAAAATTGAGCATTATGCTAAGTGAAATAAAGAAAGACAAATACTATAAAATATCACTTATATTTGTGGTCTAAAATAGAAAAAACTGAACTGATAGGTACAGAGAACAGATTGCTGGATACCAAAGGAGGAGTTTGGCAGGGGGATAAAGGAAATGGTCAAAAGGTTCAAACTACCACTTATAAGATGCATAAATCCTGGAGGCACAATGGACAGTAATGTGACGATAGTTAACAAACAATGCCATGTTGTATACCTGAAGTTGCTAACTGAGTAGATCTTAAAAGTCAAATCACAAGGGAAAAACAATCTGTATCTATGTGTGGTGATGATGCTAACTAGATTTATTGTGGTGATCATTTCCCATCATACATATATATCAGATCACCTAAACTAAAAATAATACAAACACCTAAAGCTAATATTATGTCATATGTCAATTATATCAATTAAAAAATAAATGTTTCAAGTTGCATTACTATTAAATAAATAAACTGGATACATCTTCATGCTTATAACCTAAAAGTAGATAATACAATCTTTAAAAAGTTAACCAGAATCTCCTTAATAAAAATAGTTTCCACTTAAATTTTTAATTTCCAAAATAGAAGAAATGTATACTTTCTTGTAATATGATTCACAAGTTAAAATATAACTTGGGAGAATTTTCCTCTGGTCTATTTTACCTATCCAATTGATAGCTATTTAGCTAAAACAAACATATTTATTTGCTCCATGGATACATACTCATTTCCTCCACTGATACATACATATTTGATTCTCTTTTGTATTTCTTAAAGTCTGCTTCAACTGAGCAGGAGAATAAGATTTAGATAAATTCTTAGTTTCTTTATGGGTCTGACTTTCTATTTAAACATATGTGTTAAAGATTTAAGTAAGTCATTGCTCTTTATACTGCTAAAAAGGAACTTTCTGAGAAAGTCTAACCTACCTACATTAATCTTATCCAAAAAGAGGGTAAAGTGATATATCAGAAGACCAAAGCAACAACAGATTAATGTTGCTGTATTAAAATCCTATTTACATAAAATTAACATAAATATGAGCTAGTATGCCATATGCTACAGCATCTGCTCTTCACGGTATTAATAACAAGGCTGTCCCCTATAGGGATCTTAAAATTAATACTTATTTAAGTTATTTTTATATACATATTTGAAATTTTGACAATATGATATATATATGAAATGTTGCCAATTGCAAACAGGATAATTTATACAGAAATGATATTGTCATCAGTTGGATTATGAACACAGCTCATGATAGGTGGCTTTTGAGATACTTCACACTTTTCCTTGAAAGACTGGTAATCACTTTTGAGTTAAATAAAATATTTATTCCTCATATAATTATTACTATTACCTCTACTTCCAAAACCATCTTCTTCAGAGGTTCAAACAGCTATAAACCGTCATACTGGAAGACACTTGAAGATAATCTTATGCTTCATTTTCTATTGCTGATTTATCTTTTTTGCTTTCCCAAAACAAATAATTGAAGTTAATTTGAGATCTGTCTTTTCCAGCTTCTAGAATGATTAAATAAAATAACTTTCTTATATTAAATTTTATAGAAATACATCTACTTTGTTTATTTTTTGATTTGATACAGTCCGATTGCTCCTTTTTATTTCTAAATTTTATGACAATGCAATTTCAAGTTCTAAATTATATTTCTGCATGTTCCTGTTCATAAAATGTTTTGCAAAGACAACTGAAGTATAATTATTTTCAAAATGATAAATGTATTTATACTTGTTATGGTTACAATTCAAGATAAATGTGGGTAAAAATATATAAAACATAAGTGAGCCATTTTTAGCCCCAGGTGCACTGAAATAAGGCTACAGATCATTTATTCCTCAGTATGATATATATATTATACAAAAGAAAGATGGCAAATAGAGTAATATAAAAATCAATATTTTCACTCTTAAATGACTAAATGATTTAAGTATGTTAGCAAATTATAAACAGCATACTTATGTGTATATCTACATATGCATATGTGCACATATGCATGCATGTGTTTATATTTATATAAGTATGATATTATATGTGTATAGACAGAAATATAGATATGGATATAGGATATATAGATAGATAATATATACATATAATTATATATAAAACAAAATTTTATATACAACATATATAATTATAAAAATATATATCTATATATCCTATATCCATATCTATATTTCTGTTATACACAAATAATATACTTACATATATATATGTGTATATATACACACATATATACATATATGAGGCTTCCCCGGTGACTCAGGGATAAAGAATCCACCTGCAATGCGGGAGACCCAGGTTCGACCCCTGGATTGGGAAGATCCCTAGACGAGGGCATGGAAACCCACTGCAGTATTCTGTAGAATACCATGGACAGAGGAGCCTGGTGGTCTACAGTCCATAGGGTTGCAAACGACTGAAACAACATAGCATGCACACATATAGATATATATATATCCTTCTTTTCTTCCTGAAGTTTATAACTGAGGAATCAGGTATTATCTCTTCAGACTATTGTTCCTACAACCATTTGACATCTGGAATCTTTGATTACTCTCACCTGAAAAATTGCACATGTGGTCACAATGAAATCTTTCACATTTTTTAGAAGGGTAAAAAAACTGTGAAGTCCATCTTTGGAAGCCAAATTAAGAATGGTTCAAATAAAAGTCAAATGCTTGAAATCTTGGGCTCTCCAGGTGGCACTAGTGGTAAAGAATCTACTTGCCAAATGCAGGAGACACAAATGCAGGTTTGATCCCTGGGTTGGGAAGATCTCCTGGAGTAGGAAATAACACCCCACTCCAGTATTCTTGCCTGGAAAATTCCATGGGCAGAGGAGCGTGGTGGGCTACAGTCCATCGGGCCACAGAGAGTCAGACACAACTGAGCAGCTAAGCAGCAGCAGTTCAATGTATCACTCTTCAAGGCATCAACAATTATGTTTCCCACCTTTCACCCTCTACTCGTATTTAGTAACATTCAATAGCATATTGTATAGAATTTATAGAATGATAATTCAATGTTTGCTATTTTTCAATATTTTAGTTGTGATCCTGAAATTTTGTTCCATATTTTGTTCAAATATCTCTTCAATTTAACTAGTTATCATCCTTGTATTTAAGTTTATATTAGATACTCTTTTTTTTTTGACACTCCATATTTTAAAAACTTAATTCTCAGGTTGTTCTACAGACCCTTGTCACTCAAACTGATGTACACAGATCAACAATGTCAACAATATTTTGTTGGAATTTCAGGCTCCAACCCAGGCCAAGTGAATCTCAATCTGCATTTTACA
Organism: Bos javanicus; assembly: GCF_032452875.1. Taxonomy (NCBI): domain Eukaryota; kingdom Metazoa; phylum Chordata; class Mammalia; order Artiodactyla; family Bovidae; genus Bos; species Bos javanicus. Next base: position 76,076,463 of record NC_083874.1, on the reverse strand, counting down.
GAGATGCTCAGAAGTCATGACTTCACATTAAATATTAAGAAGCACTGGACTAAGAGATGCTTCAAAATAAAAATAATTAGAATTTTAAAGTAAATATTTTTGGGGTATTTAGTTTCAAACAAATTTTATATTAATTTATAACTATTATATTTTTCTTCTCTATTTCTTAATTCTAATTACTTCCATCTAGTTGTATTTCATGTTCCATTTTTTTCAGAATACTTTGTTAATAAATATCTACTCTACAGTCCCACACAATGTTGATACATTTTGATTAAAATTTTTTAAAAAATCAACATTAGTGATGACTGCAGTTGTGCTTATTTTCCTCTTTGGAAGATGATATGTCAGAAAAAGACAATTGTAACTCAAGTAATCAAAGTCCGGTATTCTTAAAGGGATGGGAATACCAGACCACCTAATCTGCCTCCTGAGAAACCTGTTTGATGGTCAAAAAGCAACAGCGAAAATGGACATGGAGCAATGGACTGGTTCCCAATAGGGAAAGGAATATGACAAGTCTGTATATTATCACCCTGCTTATTTAACTTATACGCAGAGCACATCATGTGAAATGCCAGGCTGGATGAAGCACAAGCTGGAATCAAGATTGCCCAGAGAAATATAAATAACCGCAGATATCCAGATGACACCACCTTTATGGAAGAAAGCAAAGAGGAACTAAAGAGCCTCCTGATGAAAGTGAAAGAAGAGAGTGAAAAGCTGGTTTAAAATTCAAACATTCAAAAAACTAAGATCATGGCATCCAGTCCCATCATTTCATGGCAAATAGACAGAAAAACAATGGAAACAGTGACAAAATTTATTTTTGTGGGCTCCAAAATCACAGCATATGATGACTGCAGCCATGAAATTAAAAGATGCTTGCTCCTTGACAGAAAAGCTATAACCAACCTAGACAGCATATTAAAAAGCAGAGACATTACTTTGCCAACAAAGGTCCATCTAATCAAAGTTATGGTGTTTCCAGTAGTCATGTATGGATGTGAGAATTGGACCATAAAAAAAGTTGAGCACTGAAGAATAGATGTTTTTGAACTGTGGTGTTGGAGAAGACTCTTGAGAGTCCCTTGGATTGCTAGGAGACCCGAGCAGTCCATCCTAAAGGAAATCAGTCCTGAATATTCATTGGAAGGACTGATGCTGAAGCTGAAACTCCAATACTTTGGCCACCTGATGTAAAAAACTGACTCATTGGAAAAAATGTTGATGCTGGGAAAGATTGAAGGCCAAAGGAGAAGGGGATGACAGAGGATGAGAAGGTTGGATAACATCACCGACTCAATGGACACAAGTTTGAGCAAGTTCCAGAAGCTGGTGGTGGACAGGGATGCCTGGCATGCTGCAGTCCATGGGTTTGCAAAGAGTCAGACACAACTGAGGGACTGAACAACAACAAGTAATCAAAAAAAAAAAGAAGAAAAACAGCACTTAGTGACTTTTTTCTTCCTTTCTGACAATACTTGAAAACATAAACTAAACAATGTTATGAGTACATTGGTCCAGTAAAAATTATGAGTTCTGAGATGTGACTACATATGAAAATTAATCCAGACACCAGAAAACTATTTATAGTTTTCTAATAATACTAGGGGAAGGCATTTTTCTGTTTTCCCTTCATCCTTAACTATAATAATCAATGCTTTGGGTTTTTGTAGCAAAATTAACACCAGTCTAGAAGAATTTTGTACATGTTTAGTGCATTTTATAAGTTTTATTTCTAAAATTAGCATCATAGTTTAGGGTAGAGAATCTTTATCTACAAGCACAGGTATTAGAGAACATACTGACCATTAAAATATATTTAAAATAAAAAAGTATATGTGTAGCTGGGTTAAACTCTACTACAGCTAAGTACTGCACATACTTTTAAAATCATAGTTAAATAGTTTATGTGGAAATCCACACCTTTTAAAATCATACATTCTATGTTCATGTTTTATAAGCAATAAAGTCAAAATCTGTTTCTACTTGCTTTATACTCTAGGATCAAAGAAAGAAAAAGGTATGTTACATAAGACCAAAAAAAAATCACAAATACCTGAATTAAATGCTTTAAATAGAAAAAAAAGTGCTTTATAAGATGCCCAATTTGAGCCAGAATGTTATGTCATTAAAATTTTTAAGATAATTAAACAAATTGCTTCTGCTTAGTTTCTAGCTTTAAGATAAACACAGATGGATCCAGACAATGTAAAGCAAGAAAAAATATGTTATCTATATCACACCCAGGATGAATTTGAAAATGACCAATGACTTTTCCAATGACCAATGACCATGGGCTTCCCAGGTGGCTCAGCTGGTAAAGAATCTGCCCACAATGGAGGAGATCTGGGTTCGATCCCTAGGTTGGGAGGATCCTCTGAAGGAGGGTATGGCAACCCATTTGAGTATCCTTGCCCCATGGACAGAGAAGCCTGGTGGGCTACAGTCCATGGGGTTGCAAAGTCAGACATGACTGAGCAACTAAGCACAGCAGAGTGACTTTTTTGAAACATTACAAATCTTTTCAGTTTTAGTGAAGATTCTCCTTTAACTTAGCAATGAGGGCCAATAATCTGATTAATCATTGAGAAACTCTCAGAAATGTTAAAACTACCTCAAAGTTCAGCTAATATTAAGATTCTATACTTAATACCAGTATCTTGACAGGTGATCATAATTTAAAGAATATTTCTAGAATACATGCACATGTGTTGGAATTGTTTCATTTATTTGAGTTGTTGCCTTTTGGAATCTACCTGAGAATACTTAGAGAAAGAAAGAATTGTTCCATCAAAAAATAATAGCAAAACAATACAGGAAAGCTTTGACCCCTCTTTGTAGATAAGTCCAGGGGAATTTCAGTAATTTTTGATGAGCAAGTAAATGTTCTAATGAGAACAATTCTATTACAACTCTTTGAAATTTGTTTCATTCAATTAAAATTTATTGAACATGTGCTTTGTACATAGAAGGTAAGGATTATTCAGAACCACAATTTCCCATTCAACCCATGTATTTCTCCCTTTCCATGGGTCCTGGTTTCTGAGAATTGGGAAGATGTCAAGTCTATAGGATTCTCAGTAACTTTGAACTAGAAAGAACTATGGGAAGGACTCAGAGGAACAGGAAGAAGCTGAGACATTAGGGTAGAGGTGATAGGGTTTGAGAAAGATATTTTGCAGGAAAATTCTGTTTATGACACATTGTTTACAGGAATCCTTCCTCTAAGGAAAACCAGTCATACTTACCTCTAAAGAATAAACTAGCTTCCAAAGGAAATCAAGCTTTAAGCAATAAGAGTTTTAGTTACCATAATTATTTAATTAAGTAATTAACAGAAGCCATCCATGTCTTTCTTCCAAAGAGGCTCTTTGGAAGAGCCTATAATACTCTTCTACTGAGTATTGTACCATGAACTCCTTAGCTCCAAGAGTATAAGTGGAGGCAATTGTGTCTGACGCTTACTCCTTGGAAGGAAAGTTATGACCAACCTAGATAGCATATTAAAAAGCAGAGACATTTGTCAACAAACGTCTGTCTAGGCAAGGCTATGGTTTTTCCAGTGGTCATGTGTGGATGTGAGAGTTGCACTATAAAGAGAGCTGAGTGCAGAAGAATTGATGCTTTTGAACTGTGGTGTTGGAGAAGACTTGAGAGTCCCTTGGACTTCAAGGAGATCTAACCAGTCCATCCTAAGGGAAATCAGTCCTGGGTGTTCATTAGAAGAACTGATGTTGAAGCTGAAACTCCAATATTTTGGCCACCTGATGCGAAGAGCTGATTCATTCGAAAAGACCCTGATGTTGGGTAAGATTGAAGGCAGGAGGAGAAGGGGATGACAGAGGATGAGATGGTTAGAAGCCATCACTGACTCAATGAACATGAATTTGGGTAAACCCTGGGAGTTGGTGATGGACAAGGAGGCTTGGCATGCGGTGGTTCATGGGGTCGCAAAGAGTCAGACACGACTAAGCGACTGACCTGAACTGAACCCTTCTTTGACAAATTCTAGAAAGCGAGGTCAGGAGTGACATTCATACTGTTTCTTATACTATTCTATCTTAATAACGCTATGGTTCCTATTGGAATTCAAAGTTAGCAGCAACTTAACATATAAACTGCAGTGACAATGACATGGTTTCACTCAGTGAGTCTTAAATAAAAGGAACTTAAACCAATATCCTTCCTCAAGAATTCCACCCTGCCTTGTCAGTCAGAAAAACTATAGAGTCTAATGTACTGGTTTTCCAGTTTCCCTGGCAACCATCCCCTCCATATCCCTTTTGCAACACATTGACTAGGTGTCCATACTCTCCAGTGGAGATCACTTGTCCCTTCTTATGCTAACTTCCCACCAGGCTAACTGACAGTGTTACATTCATTTTTAACATGCAACTTCTAATTAATCTGAATTTCTTTTTAATTAATTCTTATTTCTCTATGCCTAGAATTAAAAAAATAAAAAATACTGTGTCCTTGGATTACTGGTGACTCTTTCAGTGATCTTTCAGTGATCATAATCCTTCACACCAAGTAGCATTCTCTAATGTGAAGTTTGAAGGAAGCAAATAAAGTTGTCCTCACATAGAGGCCTCAGTGATCTCTGTTAGTATTTTTGAGATTTAAGATTCACTTAACAAAATGGATATGACTAGATCCTTCTTCCTTTGGGGGAGTTCACTAGAACTGGGTAGACCATAAAAACTTGCGATTGCTAATTCTGAGAAGAGTTGAAAAACATTTATGTAGGCTAGGAGATTTCTGTAAATATGATGAATGAGTAAAAATTCTAGGTGAAAACACTGTTGGTGAAATGGTTTCTGAAGCCTCTTCTCCAATTCATCTACATTGTAAAAAACTTCAGTACATTTATGCTGATTTATTAGATTAAGAAGTCAATACATATGACCCTTCCAAACTAGGTTAGATATAGGAAATTAAGGGGGAAAAGATGTAAAAATAGCTATTCAGCCAGCATATATGTATTTTCACTTTATCTGTATTAACTGTTGTCCATACATTTTTGTTGTTTTCCATGTATCCTAGATTGAGAAATACTTTTATATCTGTCATCTACTTGTAGCAACTCTGGCCATCTGGTAAAAATTTCATAGAAACATAAAACATATTTTTGAAATGTGCTACCTTCTTACACAGTGTTGTGTTTTTAACATTTTAGCAATTAGAATTGTTTATTTCATGGCATGTGGCTTTTCTGTTCATACTGGTAGCAATGCCCCTAACCTCTTACCACTAAAAAGTGTTAAATCAGAATTTCTAATTTGTGTGCTACTGACCCTTTATTTAAATGTGATCTGGACTTAATTATTATAAACACGACTTAACAAACCATATGCTCGCTCATCTGTTCTTTATTGTATTAATGTGTCCCCTACAGGACTCTGAAATGAATGTGTAGTAGACACATGCGTCCTGATAACTAACAGATAAAAGGTATTTTTGACTTATTTTCGAGATAAAAATAATAAAGTTAAAATAAATAATAAATTAATAAGGTAAAAAATGAATAATAAGGTATATAAACTACAATGTAATAAATTACTGTATATGGCAAAAAAAAATTGTGACTTAACAAATAATAGTTTAGTAATTTAGTATGTTTAGAAAAACCTGAATATGAACACACACTTTAAGTAGTCATGCATCTTTTGTTGCTATATACAAGTCTGATTTTTAATGCTGGGGAGATTCAAAGATTAAAGAATTAACATCTGCTTAAAGTCAATACGCAAATCTCCATACGTCTGTATATGCTCTATAATAAGTTTTGATTTGACTACTAATTTGTGAAGGAGCAAAATAAAAGGGAAAGCCTTTAACTGATTTTTTTTCTAGAGCTAGCTTCAATTTAGACTTTTAAAATACTGAATTTCAGATGACCTTCTTGAATGACTCTAGACCCACTGCACTACTCTAGAGAAAAATTGGGTCTTAACTTACTATCATATCACTTACTAGGTGGCTTGAATGTATGCTCATATTTATGTTTTTCATATTATTCTACTTATTCTTTCATATTCTGGTCTTTTTATTTCTGTGAAAACCACTGGCAGTTTCTTTCTTTCAGTTCTCTCCTGAACTGAAAGCCTTGCTTCTCAAATAATGTTTGAGATACACATGGAAAGCAAAGAGTCTCATCAATAGAAATTAATACAAACAAACAAAAATTTACCTGACCACCAGAAAGTTTCCTTTCTGATAGTAGCTGCAGACACTGACTCAGAATCCTGTATGAACTGAAAAGATTTTCTTTAATGAAGACGTTTACTCAGAAGGTAATACAAATTATAACATTACTTTTTAAATCTGCATTTACTTTCATTCTTCAGTCTTGGGTTATTAACTTTAACACAATAGCAGGTGGCCAACATAAGAGAACGAACAGATTCTCAATTTCCCAACATCGTAATGTAATGCCTACTACAATGGATTACACTACCTGTAATGTACTGTATTATCTTATGGTTTGTGATAACTTAATGATATGAAACAGACAAGGACAAAAATATGAAGCTTAAATGCTTAGTCCATGCCTGGACATTTTTGCTTGCCTTCAAAAATAGACAAATAAAATTTTTAAGTAGATATCATAATAAATAGCTAATTAATTTTGCTGTTCTTGGAATAATATTTTATTTTATTATCATTTTCTTTGATGTGCATATTCATATAATACAGCACACAATTTCAAGCATTTTAAAGTAGTCTTACTGGAAAGCCAGATGAGAACAACAAATCCCAAATACCAGATGACAAGTTTCTTGGATATTTGTTGGGTGCTGCAATGTTTAAACTGAATCAAGCTTATTTAGGTTTCCTCCTATTCCCCAGTGTTTCTATACAGATCAAAGGTTAATCCTCAAAGTACTAAAAGGCATGGAAAGGAATTCAAAGCAAGGCAATATATATTCTGAGGGAAGTTTTAAGGAACAAGAAACAGGTTTCAGAATTAATCTCAGTGTGCCCTTTGAATATGAAACTACCATGGCCACTCTATTTTATTTTATCTTGTTTTTGTTTTGGTTCTGGTTCATGGCATGTGTGTCTTCCTTCACTATGTTCTCTGTGAGGCATTCCTACTCCCTGGTCACCATAGCAATGTGATTCCACAACTCAGAGGCTTCAAATGTCCCTCCCTATTCATGCTAGCCTTGACATAGCCCTGTGGCAAGTTTCATGAGTGTGCTCAGTGTAATAACCTCTAGTAAGAGGAACATTTCATATTGGAACACTCTCTAGATCACCATTCTTTCTTACCTTGTAAAAATCATAAGTTATCATTCATCTATTTTGGGCTAAAATTGAAGTCTATGTTTGGGGACATTATTGAGAAGTTTATATCTTTTGAATGAAAGATAAGCTTAGGTTATGTATCTTTAAGAAACAAGTAGAGCTTCACCTATATAGTGTTTTCTCAAAATAAGTATCTGGCTAAAGTTCACAAAATGTACAATTATTTTTCAAAATCTTAAAGAAAAGCAATGACATTTTAAAATTATTAAATTATATGCCCTAGAATTTGAAGATGTTTTTCTCCTATGAGCATTTACCATCTACTTAAGGATTACTGAGAGGCTGAGCCATGTTTTTGAGAGCATCTGGGTTTAAGAATAGAATATCTGTGAATAAAGCCTCCCAGGTGATCTTTCTTTACATTGGTTTGTATCTCAAATGGCTATACCTTAGTAGTAAGAGAAAGAAAGGGAAACAGGTACTCAAGAGGATTTCACCTCAGCTTTGATGTGATTGAGGTACTCTGGTTCCAGATGCTGGCAAGAGTAAATGGAAATAATAAATGCAAATCAAAACCACAATGAGGTACCATTTCACGCCAGTCAGAAGTGCTGTGATCCAATTGTCTACAAGCAATAAATGCTGGAGAGGGTGTAGAGAAAAGGGACCCTCTTGCACTGTTGGTGGGAATGCACACTAGTACAGCCACTATGGAGAACAGTGTAGAGATTCCTTAAAAAACTGGAAATAGAACTGCCTTATGGCATCACTGACTCGATGGATGTGAATCTCAGTGAACTCCGGGAGTTGGTGATGGACAGGGAGGCCTGGCATGCTGCGACTCATGGGGTCGCAAAGAGTCGGACACGACTGAGCGACTGATCTGATCTGATCTGATGACCCAGCAATCCCACTGCTGGGCATACACACCGAGGAAACCAGAATTGAAAGAGACACGTGTACCCCAATGTTCATCACAGCACTGTTTATAATAGCCAGGACATGGAAGCAACCTAGATGTCCATCAGCAGATGAATGGATAAGAAAGCTGTGATACATATACACAATGGAGTATTACTCAGCCATTAAAAAGAATACATTTGAATCAGTTCTAATGAGGTGGATGAAACCGGAGCCTATTATACGGAGTGAGGTAAGCCAGAAAGAAAAACACCAATACAGTATACTAACGCATATATATGGAATTTAGAAAGATGGTAACAATAACCCTGTATACGAGACAGCAAAAGAGACACTGATGTATAGATGTATAGATGTATGGTGTATAGATGTATAGATGTATGATGTATAGAACAGTCTTTTAGACTCTGTGGGAGAGGGAGAGGGTGGGATGATTTGGGAGAATGGCATTGAAACATGTATAATATCAAATATGAAATGAGTCGCCAGTCCAGGTTCAATGCACGACACTGGATGCTTGGGGCTGGTGCACTGGGATGACCCAGAGGGATGGTACAGGGAGGGAGGCGGGAGGAGGGCTCAGGATGGAGAACATGTGTATACCTGGGACAGATTCATGTTGATATATGGCAAAACCAATACAATATTGTAAAGTTAAAAAATAAAATAAAATTTAAAAACAGAAAAAAAAAAATAAATGAATCAGAAAAGTAAGATAACTGCCTCAAAAAAATTGAAAGATAGTGACATTTCTTTAAAAGTTCTCAAAGTACAAAATAAGTATTATCCATACACACAAGGGAACAAGAGAAAATAAAAATAAAACAAAGAAACTAAAAATCCCAAACCTAGCACAATCAGCAATTAAATAGATGCACAGAAACTCCAGATATTGGAGATCTTGACTTTAAACTATTTATTTGTACTAGTTTCAAGAATATAAGAGATAAGACTGATAATTTTGGCAGAAGATGTTCCAGAACTGGGAATTACTGAACTAAAAATTTAAGAGGTGATATCATGAACTGGTTGAACACAGCTAAAGAGAAAATTAATGAACTGAAAGAAAGGACATGCTAAAAAACACCCCAAAATAAGAATGGAATGAATAAAGGATGAAAAATGAGGAAGATAAGAATAAGAATATAGAGGATACAAGAGGAAAGTTTGATTCTATGAATAAAGAGGAAATAATAATGAGATAGAAATAATATTTGAAGAGATAACTACTAAGAATATTCCCAAACTAAACACATCAAGCCAAGTATTCCCAAAGCTTTGCAAATGCAACAGCAAGCAAACAGAAATCCACACCTAGTCACCTCATAGCGCAACATCTGAAAGAAAAAAGATTACAAATTTAAAAACAGTCATTTCTGGAAAAAAGAAATATTATGATCAAAGCAACAGAATGACAACTGGTTTTGCAATACAAAAAAAAAAAAAATGAAATCCAGAGAACTTTGAATGATATATCTAATATGTAAATGGACAGAACTGCCAAACAAAAAATATACTCAGTGAAATATGCTTCAAGTATGCATTATTTGGGAGGTGACATGAGGGATGCTTTTTGAATGTTGATAATATTCTTTTATGGCACAGGTAGTAATTACATGCACGTTTACTTCATGATAATATGTTAATTTGTATCATATATACTTTCTCCTTTTATCTAGTCCTAATGCATTTAGATATAATTGATATGCTGATGACTTTCATATTACATCTGGCTTGGATATTTCCATACACTGCCTACCTATCAAGCTCCCTATTTTACATTTCCACTTGGGTTTTCAATAAGAATCTCAAACTTAACACGTTCAAAGCTGACCTTAGGAAATTCATCTCCCCCAAACTTATTTCAATCCTTAGTAAATCTATTTTCTAGGCTTAAAATTTTGTTGTCATCCTGATTCTCTTTCTCTCACACTCTACGAACAATCTACTTTTTAAAAATTAAGTTTTCCTTCTAAATAATTTCCACGTATTACTTACTCCTATAGCCACTCTCCTACCGAAGTCCCTGTGGTCTGTCTCTCCTCAGTGGTTGCTATAGCTTTGCTAACTCTCTCTGCTGTTGCCTTGAACTACTATTGCATCTCTGAATAGAGCAGAAAAAGTAGTTAACATATTGATCAGTTGCTTCAGATGCTTCCCATCTCCAGGTGTTACCTTCAAAGCCTCATTGATCTTCTTTTCCTTTCCCATTTCCCCTCTGACTTCATGCCCTACCCTTCCTCCAGCTTATTTTGTCCTAGTGATAGCAGCCTTTACTCTGATCCTTGACCTTATTAGTCAATTAGGATCTCTGCACTTGCTGTTCTTCTGCCTGAAATACTTTTCCTCCAGATATCCTCACAGCTAACTCCCAGACTTCTTTTGGATTCTTATTCAAAAGTCACATTCTCAGGGTGCTTGATGATTTTATCTTCCTTGACCTCCCACACAGATACACAAATATCAACATATTTTGTCAGTCTTCAATGCCTTATTTTTTCCTTTACCTCTACATGAGACAATGTAAAAAGATAGTATCTTATTTATCTTTTCATTGTATTCACACTAGAATGTAAGTCCAGTGAAAATAGAGATGTTTGTTAGTTTTTATTGCTATTATATCCCCAAAGTCTAGAATATGCCTAGCATTGTACAAGGTACATAACAAATATTCATTGAATGAATTTTCAAAAAGTGAAAAGAACGTAAAATATTAATTTCCTCCCACTTATGCCTATAAATAGTTTAGAGTGAAAGTGAAAGTCACTCAGTCATGTTCAACTCTTTGCGACCCCATGGACTGTGGCCCATGGAATTCTCCAGGTTAGAATACTGGAGTGGGTAGCCCTTCACTTCTCCAGGGATCTTCCCAACTCAGGGATTGAAACCAAGTCTCCTGCATTGCAGGTGGATTCTTTACCAACTAAGCCGCCAGGGGAGCCCAAGAATACTGGAGTGGGTAGCCTATCCCTTCTCCAGGGGAGCTTCCTGACCCACGAATGGAACCAGGATCTCCTGCATTGCAGGTCGATTCTTTACCAACTGAGCTACCAGGGAAGCCCATAAATAAATGGTTTAAATGAGGCTTCAAATAATCTCCATGTAGAAAGTTAAATAAGAAAATCTAAATAAAAGGATCTTGAAATATGTTTTATCATATTACTTTTTTGGGTTCTTTTGTTAGACTACCTTGCTATGGGAAATGTATATTATCTAAATAATTATTTTTATGTCTTTTAACATATTAAAGTAAACTTATTCATGGTGGTGGTGGTTTAGTTGCTAAGTCATATCTGACTCTTGTGACCCCACAGACTGTAGCCTGCCAGACTCCTCTGTCTATAGGATTCTCCAGGCAAGAATACTAGAGTGGGTTGCCTTTTCCTTCTCCAGGGGATCTTCCTGCCCAGGAATTGAACCCAGGTCTCCTGCATGGCAGGCAGATTCATTACCAACTGAGCTATGCTGCTGCCACTGCTGCTGCTAAGTTGCTTCAGTCGTGTCTGATGCTGTGCAACCCCATAACGGCAGCCCACCAGGCTCCACCGTCCATGAGATTCTCCAGGTAAGAACATTGGAGTGGGTTGCTATTTCCTTCTCCAGTGCGTGAAAGTGAAAAGTGAAAGTGAAGTCGCTCAGTCATGTCCGACTCAGCGACCCCATGGACTGCAGCTCACCAAGCTCCTCCGTCCATGGGTTTTTCCAGGCAAGAGTACTGGAGTGGGGTGCCATTTCCTTCTCCAAAATTTAACCATACCTAGGTACGAAAATAACCCAATCATTTAAAAATAATATATTAATAGAAAACATTTAGTAAGACCAACAAATCAGGAAACAACTGGACATTGAAAAAAGATTTTTATTACTCCTAGTTCCCAAGAGGAGGGGGCATGCTACATCAAACCATGGGGGCAGGGAGCACATGAGAACACCAGGGTCTGTCATTAGGCAGAGGGAGAAGGTCAAGAACCTTTTTTTATGGTTTCTGTGAAAAAGCATAAGTGAGGTAGAGTTACTAGGATTAGAATTGACTAATTTAGATAATTTCAGCACACCCAGAGGCATAGGGGCTGTCCTTGCTATCTAGTCCTAGATCCTGCAGTGATCAGAGCAGATAGTAGCCTGTTGTGAGAGCCCAGTAAATTAGGTGGTTAGGGATGTGGATTTTAGATTTGTTGATTTGTATTTGAAAAGTGCACCCCTGGGAGGAAGACTTCTGGCAGGAAGGGGATGAGGTAGGCAGAACACCAAGGCAAGATCACTTCTTAAACATATTATCAGGTTGTCCAAAATAAGACATATTCAGATTATGCATGTAGAACAGATATTAAAGCACCAAGTCAATAGAAGCCACAAAGATAGTTGGTAAACCAAGTTAATTAGTCCCTTAGCACTATCTTGCCTGGAAAATCCCATGGGCGGAGGAGCCTGGTAGGCTGCAGTCCAGGGGGTCGCTAAGAGTCCGACACCACTGAGCGACTTCACTTTGACTTTTCACTTTCCTGCATTGGAGAAGGAAATGGCAACCCACTCCAGTGTTCTTTCCTGGAGGATCCCAGGGATGGGAGCACCTGGTGGGCTGCCGTCTATGGGGTCGCACAGAGTCGGACGTGACTGAAGCAACTTAGCAGCAGCAGCAGCAGCACTATCTTATCTAGAAGTTATAAATTCTTCATGGTTTGGTCAAATTTCTCAACTCAATCTGTTTGATTGAAATATCAAGGTAATTGACAAAATTTATAAACATTGATCTTAATATGTTGATAAATGATGGTAGACTCAGTTTTCAAAGCAGTTTCTCATTGAATATCATTTAATTAACCATTTAGGACCTAAAGTTCATTTTCTAGGTCTATTTTTATGAAGGAGAGAAATGTGAGGCTCAGAAAGTTTTTCTCTTGCACAGATTTATAAGTTAGACATTGTTGCATCTAGGTCTGATACTCTAGCAACCTGGATCCAAATCTTTATGAGCTGTATCATGGAACACCTTGGCTGAAACCTTCTTATAATTTAATCTTTTAAGGAAAAAGAAATAAAAACATGGAGTCATTTTGTATTCACAAACTTGTATAACTTCAGCCATTAACTATTATTACTGGCATCAAAAAAGATAGGTTTTATAATTTACCTTCACTACTGTTTTATATTGGCAGGCCCCTAAATAACATTCAAGTGACTGGAAAAAGCTGAACAGTTAAACAATAGTATTTAACCTGTAGAGAGATACATACACACCCTAATGCATTTCACTGCAGAGTCTGAGCTAATACATAACCTCCATAAAACCCAGCCTTACAAGTTATGACTGTCATTGTACATAGCATTTTCTAGTGTTCTGATTTTCACAACACCAGTACATTAGTGGTGGTGGTTTAGCTGCTGAGTTGTGTCCTACTCTTGCGACTCCATGGACTGTAGCCTGCAAGGCTCCTCTGTCCATGGGATTTCCCAGACAAGCATAGTGGAATAACTTGCCATTTCCTTTTTCAGGGGATCTTCCTGACCCAGGAACTGAATCCAGATCTGCTGCATTGCAGGCAGATTCTTTGCCAACTGAGCCACCAGGGAAGTCCTACCAATACATTCAGTTCATTTCAGTTCAGTCACTCAGTCATGTCTGACTCTTTGCAACTGCATGGACTGCAGCACACCAGGGTTCTTTATCCATCACCAACTCCCAGAGCTTACTCAAACTCATATCCATTGAGTCAGCGATGCCATCCAACCATCTCATCCTAATGCTTTTTGTTTTTCTAAGAACAACAGGAAACTAAAGGTTAAAAAGAGGATGTCATGCTGGTATTTTATTTGATAAGCTGTTACACAGTTCTTCTATCCCTCCCTACCCCGTCTCTTCCCTTTGTTTGCACCCATCAGTTAAATCTACTTGGGAATTTGGGTTAGAGAGGCTGTATCAATGCTATTTGGGGAACAAAAGTACCCCATACATATATGTGTGTGTGTGTATGTGTCATATACATAATAGCATAAAAATAGAAGTCTCCTAACCAAATAACGCATTGGAGAAGGAAATGGCAACCCACTCCAGTGTTCTTGCCTGGAGAATCCCAGGGACGGGGGAGCCTGGTGGGCTACCATCTATGGGGTTGCACAGAGTTGGTCACGACTGAAGTGACTTAGCAGCATCAGCAGCAACCAAATAACATGACAACTAGATAAGAAATATCCTAAGTATAGATTAGTGTGACTTTTCTTCACTCATAACAAACACCCTAAATTCCAAGGGATATACAAGAGAGCTAAATATTCAGATCTGAACAACTCTAGCTGTTGAAACATCCACTGGCTCAAGTTTACTGATTGAAATGTCTGGGTCTCAATTGCCAGGTCCTCTGTTGTGCTTTCTCCAGATGACATAAGGAAACTTCTCTTCCTGACAAGAGACGAAACAGTTCTGCCAGCTGAGGTGACATTGTGTTCACTCAATAATGATACAAAGCCCTGAGGTCCTTCAGCAAGAAAAATAACAAAGAAATCCTCATTAGCTAACTGAGGAAGAATGAAGGTCATCCCACAGAGAGAATGTCATGCATACACGTCACCTAGAACATTTGTTCTTCATTAATTCTGTAAGCCCAAGCTGGGCTATCATCTAGTCACATTTTAATACTCTGTCCTCTGTCAGAAATAATGGCTGGGGTGTTTGTTTCCTCTGTAATGTACTTAAGAGAACATTCTATGATCATTTGCCTTTGTGTCAATGAATTCAAATAATGCTTTAGGACTTAATATGATTACATTTAATATTGGTAATAACAGTTTGGATTTCTCAGATGAAATAAATGAAGACTATAGTCATCTATTCTAAAGAGCTTATTACGCAAATTCATAAAACTGCTATCATTCTTAGTGATGCTACTATGCAAAATACCGATTTAGTTATGGCCTTGTATTTAAAAAGATCTTATTTACAGGAAGAGAACTCTAAGTCATTAATTTTACCTGTAAGAAATCTAATTTAATTAGCCCATCAGTTATATGGTAGATACAAATTTTCTACTCGCTACTACTTAAATTTAGAATTTCCTCATTATTGGGTAGAAAATAGCAAAAAAACATACTTATACTCTACAGAGCACTGCAAAAATGACATTTAAAAAAATACACATTGTTTCTTCTGTCAGGATTATTTGGTGATTTATCTTATGTTATAATATCTATCCATCATTCTATAAACTGAGACAATGCTGTTTTTGTCAATGGTACAAAGCCCTGAAGTTTTTAGTAAGAAACATAGGGCATTTTTAAAATAAAAAGATTATTAGGTAGGGTTTCTCTTCTTGGGAACATATGCCTTTAGCTCTTTGCAGGTAATCTTAATTATTGAGTGTGCTAAATAGATCTATTGTGTCAGGCTTTGTGTAATAATATCATCTGTGTAAGTACTGCAAAAGTCACATTCTTAAAAGCAAAATAACTATGGTAACATCATGTATAATAAAAACTATGCATGACTATTCAGCTAATACAAAATGTTTAAAGTCATTAATCTACCTAATTGTATTAAAGATTTAAGAGTGAAGACAAGTAACAATTCTAATAAGATTTTATATCCAAGTATATAATATTAAGGTCAGTATTCTGTTATTATTTTATAGAAGCATTTAATTCTTTTAGCTTTAATTTCTTTGAGAAATATAGACAGGTCAACAAATAGATAAGACTATAACGCTATCAGTTTGGGGTTTTAAATTAGGCCAGCTTTTAGAAGTGAAACTACAAATGTATCTTTAAAAATGTATATGAATTTGAATTACAATAATTTAGAATAGTTTAGCATAAAATTTATATGAAACCAATTTTATGTGAAAACTCCCAAATAATGTGAAGTATGTCAGTTATCACATGATTTCATATTGCAGAATGTGTTGTTACTAATAACAATGGCAGTAATCCATTGGCAGGTGAATGGAAATCTCTCAGTTGTCAATATTTATATGGTTTTATGCAAGATGTGAATTATAAAAGTAGTCTGGGAGCATATTCTCATAAAATACCAGTACCCAGGAAATTGAAAAGAGGATAATACCTACCTATAGGAAAAGAGCATATATATATATTTATATATATATATATATATAAAACTTCTTTCACTGGATGAATTTTTACTCTATTCAAACATTGTCAGTCATTTTTAAGAATATAGTTTTGAGAATGATAAATTGATATTTTTCTCTTATTTATTCTACTAGTTTTGTAAACAGTGACTTAGGGGAAAATTAACACTGTTTTTAAGTGCTTCTCACATATGAATCTACTGAGCTCTCCTTTATTCCACCAGCTCTCCTGCAGAAAGACAAGGCCAAACCCCGAGGCACTGTCTTCTCACTCCTATTTCAGGCTGCACGTCTAATGAAAGTCAATGAGAAACGTCTATCTGCTGTGGTTTTCCATCGAATTCCACTTGCTTGTGATGCTATTTGAAAGTCAATTGCAAGACCAAACTCATTTCCCTTCTCTAAGTCATATGTTGGAATATATTGGCTGATAGATGAGAGAGACAGGATACAACCGTATGTATTAAAATTGTTGCTTTGCGTTTATACATTTCTCCTTTCATGTTGTGTTATTGTTATTATTTGGGATTTGACTTTTAAATGATTGGTTCCCTCAACTTACTATGTAATTGCTTAGGTCTATCATTTTATGGGAGGGGAAAAAGTAAAGTAAGAGAAAAACTCAAAATCAAACCAGCCATTTATTCTACTATTATTCTCAACCAGACTATTCATGAAGATTTTGGACTGCTGTTTAAGGGATGTTTTAATGAAAGTTACTACTTTTATAACTAATACCTTTTAATAGAAAGGAGCAATATAACACTATAATACAATTTCACTCTGTAATTTAACCTGTGACCTGGTTCTCAGAATTGAAGATACTTGAGGTCAAAGTCACCATAGTTGTTTAGTTGCTAAGTCATGTCCAACTCTTGGTGATCCCATGGACTGTAGCCCGTCAGGCTCCTCTGTCCATGAGTTTTTCCAGATAAGAATACTGGAGTGGGTTGCCATTTCCTCTTCCATGAGATGTTCCCAACCCAGAGATCAAAACCATGTCTCCTGAATTATAGATGGATTCTTTACCACTGAGCCACCAGGAAAACTCTCCAGAGCTGTAAGATATTACTATTCTTCAGCTTTCCTTGTTTCCTTTCTCTAAAAGTTTATTGCATATAGATTATAAAGTATTTATATCTGAAAATGCTGCATCAAATTCTGTTTGTGTAATCATTCCTTTGTCTGTTCTCTATACCACTCTTCTCTCTCTTTGATCTATTTTCACCACTAGTATTCCTCTTTTCCAAAGAAGCTTGAAGTTGTTCCAAATAGCTTTATACAATTTAAGCAAAAAAAGTCCTTCTCCTAACCAACCAACAAAAACAAAATGTTTTCTCTTATCCAGATCCCCCAAATGAATTGGCATACATAATCTCTTTTTACCCTCCCCCTCCTACACACACAGGTGTCTGCCTTCCTTAGTAATACCAATTGTCTGAGCACTTATTAGTGACATGGCTTAGTTTACCTACCTTTTCAAGTGTTTTTCTTTGCCTATTATGCTATTTCTTCTCTCTTTTTTTCTGCCATGCCACAGTAGCTCAGCTGGTAAAGAATCCACCTGCAATGCAGGAAAACCCAATTCAATTCCTGGGTTGGGAAGATCCTCTGGAGAAGGGATAGGCTACCCACTCCAGTATTCTTGGGCTTTCCTGGTGGCTCAGATGGTTAAAAAAAAAAAAATTCACCTGCAACGTTGGAGACCTGGCTTCCATCCCTGTGTTGGGAAGATCCCCTGGAGGAGGAATAGGCTACCCACTTCAGTATTCTTGGGCTTCCCTAGAGGCTCAGGTGATAAAGAATCTGCCTGAAATGCAGGAGACCTGAGTTTGATCCCTGGTTTGGGATGATCCCCTGGAGGAGGGCATGGCAACCCACTCCAGTATCTTGCCTGGAGAATCGCCATGGACAGAGAAGCTTAGCGGGATTCAGTCCATGGGGTTCCAAAGAGTCTGACATGACTGAGTGACTAAGGACAGCACACGGGGCATGTGGGGTCTTAGTTTCCAAACCAGGAGTCAAAACTGCACTTCCTGCATTGGAAGCACAAAGTCTTAACCACTGGATCACAAAGGAAGTCCCTGCTCGCTCTTCTCTTGTTGAAGTGAGGAGGAGTACAGGATGGGACATTTTTCATCTTTTAATACTTAGCTCAAATGACTTCTTATTACCTTTCCCATGTAAGTCCCCAGCCAAGCAATCAGATGCTAACATTTTAATTAAAAATGTCTGTCTTATGTCTTTTATGGCACAAGTTATTGTAATTTTTTTTAACTTATGCATATACTTCCCTGTGGCTCAGATGATAAAGCGTCTGCCTGCAATGTGGGAGGCCCAGGTTCGATCCCTGGGTTGGGAAGATCCCCTGCAGAATGAAATGGCAATCCACTCCAGTATTCTTGCCTGGAAAATTCCATGGACAGAGGAACCTGATAGCCAAGAGTCCATGGAGTCACGAAGAGTCAGACACGACTAAACAACTTCACTTTCACTTTAACCATCTTCCCAGGTTTTCTTTCACTTCATAGCTGTTACGCAAAGTATTTTTGTCTCATTCTTCCTCCTAGTATATCAAAATCTCATTTTCTTCCATCTTCGGTGAGTTGTTTTGAACTCTTTTTTGATCATCTATTTTTTCTGCCATTTTCTTCCTCTTTATTATTAATTGTTGATTTTCATCCCTGATATTTTAAAGTCTATCATTTAACACAGAATCTTTCAGTTGTATCCAGTGCTCTAAAAGAGGCACCTTATTGGCCATCTTATCACTAAATCTTCAATATTTGTCAAAAACTTATTTTGGTCTAAAACTTTACTTATAATTATGTAGTGATGTTCTAAAGCCTTCCTTTGCCCCAATGCAAAGCTTCTACATGGTTATATTATAAAGGGAAAATGGCTGTCACTATCCTTGGTTAATAAAATGAGTCTTCTTTCTCTTTTTCTTTCCCTTCTCCTCCTCCTGTTTTTTGGCCACATCTTTTTATTTGTACCTCGAAGAAATCACTATAGGTGACAATAAGGCAAATGACATTTTCTATAAAATGATGCTACTCAAAATGTGGTTCATGGGACAGGTGCATCAATAATATCTGGGAGCTTGTTAGAAATATAGAATTTCAGGCTCCATTCCATACTCATGGGATCAGAATCTCAATTTTAGTAGATTCCTCAAGATATTATAATTTTGAGGAGCACTGATGTAGACTAAATCCATTTGTCCATGAGAACTATACATAAAATAGTAAAACATTATAACACTATTTAAATGTGTCTACTTGTGCTTCTGGACTCAGTGGCTATGCTGTAAAAGGCCAAACAGATTTACTACTGTTAACATATCTTTGCAGTACATGAGACTTCCTTCAGAGGTAGGCAGCGAGAAAAATGTGGGGACAAGGGGAAAATCATGTGTAGGAAAGATCTTTGATTTCTTTTCTTTAACAGGGGTAAATTGCATTTAAGGATTATCTAAACTGGTATACAAAGGGATTTTTAACTTCCTCTTTTAAAATCTGTCTTTCCAGATTATTTTAACTCTGTTGCTTATACATGAATTAATATAGTAGTTGAAATTGTGTCAGGACTTGGAAAACATATGTTTGTCATGAAACATAAAATGTAAATCAAACTTTCTCTAAATTAAAATTATGTACTTTTTGGTTGCATAATGACCAAGTGTTGGTTTAATCACTAGTCTTTAATTCATCATAAATATCATATACATGAACTTCAGTGAGTATTTTTCAATAAAATAATTAAAAGAAGCAAATTATACTTCTCAATCATTGGTAGTTTAAGTATGAAAGGGTTAACTTTGCAGCAGAAGCTTTTAAAATAGTATGCTAAAATATAAAAGTACCTTAAAAAAAATGAGGGGCATATTTTGGAATTGAAGAAAGAAAAGATAAGGTCCCTAGTTCTCTAGGGTTTTTTCCTACTATTCCCTTTTTCAAGGTCCTTGAGCTAGTTTGTCATTTTAATACTTTATTTCTTTCCTCTCCAGTTTCTTATTCCCTTGATTGTACCTTTCTGTGTCAACACATAACAGCCAAACAAAATTGATCAAATGGAAAGAGAAGGATTTTCCTTAGGGTATAGTTTTAAATTTATTTCATTCCAAAATTCAAAATTTCTTAAATTCTTAAAGTGGAAATTAACAGCTGGTATAAACTTTCAGCATGCAATCACCTCCTAAAACTTTCATGAAATGGGAAGAAAATTTACATTGGCAGAGCTGTTCAAGTTATCCGTTATTATGTGTTATCTTCCTACATAAATATCTAGTTATTTTTAGTTAATGAATTAATGAGCTGCTCCTTGAAATATGATAATTAATCACCATTTGACTGAGAGAAGAAACAAATTCTCTGATGGGGAAATGAGAGGCTTTCAGGAATTTTAATCCCTTATGCAAAGCGTATTTGAGGCAAGTATTACTACCCTGCACACTTTGCCTTGTTAGAGAAAACTGTTTTCATTTCCATCAATCTCAGTCTATTTATTTAGAAATTACTGAGTTATTAGAGCTGCTGTCTGGTCTCTTGTGTTTAATTTTCACTCGGCATCACATTTAGAAATCCTAGCTGCTGACGAAGTGCTGTGTGGTTCCATTTCTGAACCTTCCAGTCCTATAAAATGAATCTTGCTGTGAAAAATGAAGATTAATGGGCTTCATAATGACTCTCCTCTGCTAAAACTAATCTGAATAAAGAGGAAAGGAAGAGTGTGTATGTGTGTGTGTGGTGCTAATTGTGTGGAGAGAGTGAGATGAGACAGAAACACAAAAAACCAGTGAGGATTCCTTTGGATAAAAATAAGCCACAATGGTATGGCAGTTTCTCAAAAAATTAAACATAGAATTATCATATGCTCCAGAATATCTACTTCTGGGTATATACACACAAAAAAAATTGAAAATGAGGACTCAAACCAATATGTGTATATGCATATTCATAGCAGCATTATTCAGAATAACCCAAAGGTGGAAGCAGTCAGGTATACATCAACAGATAAATAGATAAACAAAATTTTAGGTGTGCCTACAATGGAACATTTGAAACTTAAAAAGGACTGAGATTCTGACACATGTTACAACAGGAATTTACCCCAGAGATAACATGCTAAGTGAAATAAGCCAGTAACAAAAGGAAACATATTATATGAATCCACTTATATGAGGTACTTAAAGTAATCATATTCACACAAAAAGTTACAATAGTGGTGCCAGGGACTGGGGTTGGGGGATAATAGGAATCAGAATGTTTAATGGGAACAGAATGAGTGTTGGCAGATGAAGAGTTCTGGAGATGGATGGTGACTATGGTTGCAAAACAATGTGAGTTTACTTAATGCTACTGAATCATACACTTAAAATCATACACATAAAAATTATATGTCATGTATATTTTACCACAATAAAGAAAAAGCAAAAAATATGATAGGCTTAATAACCAACTTATAAACCAAGTAACAATTTCTTACAAGTATGGCATTTCAAAATATAAGGAATAACCATTTCAAGAATGTGTTGCCTTCTTTTTAAAACTGTTAGTTTCTCAAAGGTTTCCAAAACAGGGGCTGTGATGTGCTGTGCTTAGTCGCTCAGTTGTGTCTGATTCTTTGCGACGCTATGGACTGTAGCCCTCCAGTCCTCTGTCCGTGGGGATTCTCCAGGCAAGAATACTCAAGGGGGTTCCCATGTCCTCCTCCAGGGGCTCCTCCCAACCCAGGGGTTGAACCCGGGTCTCCTGCATTGCAGGCAGATTCTTTACCATCTGAGCCACCAGGGAAGCCCAAGAATACTGGACTGGGTAGCCTCTCCCTTCTCCAGAGGAACTTCCTGACCCAGGAATCGAACCAGGGTGTCCTGCATTGCAGGCAAATCCTTTACCAGCTGAGTTACCCAGGTATTCCTCATCAAAGGATCTGACCCACTCTTTAAGTGAATAGGGACTTTGGATCACCCACCCCATTTACTTTAGCTATCTTATGTCTGGGCAATCTTGTCCTTCTATGCAAAATCAATGTCACACACTGCAAGACTGTTTTTCTGAAAACAAGCTATGACAGTTTCAGGCTTTGGAAAGGAAAGCACTGACACAGGTAATGTTTATATGTTAAAAGAGAACATACTTTAAACAGGGAGTTGATAAATAGTGTGTGCTTTGCCAACTTGTGATGTTGAAGTTGAAACCAATACTTTGGCCACATGATGCATAGAACTGACTCATTGGAAAATACACTGATGCTGGGAAAGATTGAAGGCAGGAGAAGAAGGGGACAACAGAGGATGAGATGGCTGGATGGCATCACCAACTCAATAGACATGAGTTTGGGTAAACCCCAGGAGTTGGTGATGGACAGGGAGGCATGACATGCTGCAGTCCATGGGTTCGCAAAGAGTTAGACATGACCGAGTGACTGAACTGAACTGAACTTGCCAACTTGTGGATTTTCATGTCTTCATAATAAATTACAGCAAACTTCATAACAATTTTCTTTGCAAATGTCAACTCATCTGGACACTCAAGAGTGTTCTTCTCCCAGTGCCTCTTCTATGATGGTGCTAATTCACCAGACCCAGGTTACATAACTGAATTTTCAGGTAAAAGGTATTTGTTATGAATTCACAAATACCCATGCTTATTTTCCCTCAATTAACCTAATTAATTAATTATCTGAAATAATCTTGGTATGGGATTCACATATACTAAGGTATTTGGGGGAATTCCAATGCTTCTGGATTTTTGGCTTTTAAAGCAGGACATTTAATAAAATGTGGAAGACATAAAAACTTTGTTAATATGAAATGTGTGCCAGTTTATTATTGTACATTTTGTCACTGCATATTTGTACTAATCATATTGTCAATGAATATTAATTATGATTAGAATTAAACATAATTTTCAACCACATCTAATGCATCAAATAATAAATTTACATCCACTATTGTCTTTAAATATCAGCAAAGTCTACTTATGGAATAACTGTGAACAAGTTGAGAGAAGTTCAGTTTTCTTTCTCCTCTTTCAGTTTCCAGAAATTGATCTGTGGTTAGTTGAATCCTCAGATACAGAGGAATTGAGGATGTGGAGGGCCAACTATAAGTTACAGGAGGATTAACCCCTGCATTGTTCAAGGGTGAATTTTATCAGAAAATAGAGGGGCTTCAGATCTCAGATCATCAGGGTTGGCTAAAAACTAAAATGGGGTAGGCTATTTGTGGATTCAATATCTATTTCTGAACACATATGCTGGGCACTTTGTTCAAAGTTGAGCACAATGAATATGATGCAATCCCTGACTCAATGAAGTTTATCATTTATCAGGGTCTGTGGCTGCTGCTAAGTCACTTCAGTCCTGTCCAACTCTGTGCGACCCCGTAATGGCAGCCCACCAGGCTCCCCCGTCCCTGGGATTTTCCAGGCAAGAACACTGGAGTGGGTTGCCATTTCCTTCTCCAACACATGAAAGTGAAAAGTGAAAGTGAAGTTGCTCAGTTGTGTCTGACTCTTAGCAGCCCCATGGATTGCAGCCTACCAGGCTCCTCTATCCATGGGATTTTCCAGGCAAGAGTACTAGAGTGGGTTGTCATTGCATTCTCTAATTTATCAGGGGAGAGAGGCATTAAGCAGGTTATTACAATAAAGTGTAATGACTTTTCATATAAAAAGAAATCCAAACAACCAAACAGTTCACAGGCTTCAACTGCTTCTTAGAAATCATACATGAAAACATTATATTGTCATACAAGCAGACAAAAGCAACCACAGCCAAGTATTTACTTGGCTATTCGTTTAACCAACAAGGCTCACTTCTAACTTAGCTATAGATGTTTTTAGACCTCTCTGAGTCTGAGCATCATAATCATCAGGGTTGCTGTAAGGACTAAATAAAGTGTGTCTTGTGAAATGCTTAGCTCACTGCCTGGCACACCTCATTAATTCAATAAATTTTATTAATGTGAATCTACAATGTAATCGTGGCTGTCATTTGATTAGCATCAAAACTACACACAGCGTCGGTCTAGTAAAATGGAGATGGCAGACAATCCCAAGCAGGAGACAGAGAATCCATGAGGTTAGCAAAGTCACAGTGACTTATCTGGCACAATTGACACGTGAGAGGTAAATGGTGGAACATGAGATTAGAATGTAAAATGAAAAAATCTGTATTGCTAAATAAGTAATTTTGACTTGATTCTATGTTTCAGTGTCTATGTTTTTACCTGACAACATTCTTAAAATTAGCTTGATATCAAATTTTCATTGTAACTTCAGTAGCAAAGAATGTACTTTCTAGGGATTTATAAATAAATCTATATTTAAAAATAAAATATTTAAAATAAATCTTAAATACACGTATTAAAATTTTCTTTCTACAGTCACTATGAAAATCATTAACTCTTCAGAAGATAAATTCTTCTTTAAAGTTGACAACATCACACATTGTCTTGAATTCTACTCCATTTTTCCCTATGAAATTATTTTTCTGATATTATAGTCATATCAGGGAATATGTTACAGTTGGGAATATGTTACAGTTTATTCCATCATAATGCTCTATTAAAATGATAAAATTGATTTTTAAAATTTCTACTTCTACAAGACTCTAGATATTGCTTCCCTGTAGCCTGAATTTTCAGAATGATTACTACTGTGCAACACAAAATATTATAGATTTCAATCAAGAATTATTTAAAATAACACAATTTTATTTGAGCTGTATTCATAATTAGTTCATATATCCATGATTAAAGATGTTCTGCTGCTAAAATAAACATAACATCTTTGCTTCTTTTTATGTATCTTGAGATTTTGTCATTAACATGTAGATAGGTATAGGAAAAATTATATTCTACTCTGGCATTCAATTCTTATAAATCCTTCTGAATGTTAAATCAAAATAAAAAAAATACTTGTAATGGTCTACCAGGTGAATTTTACGGAAACAAAAAATAGTAAACTGTCTCACTCACAAAGATATTTTTTGTCTAGTCTTTAGCTTCATTTCTCAAACTAATATTAACAATTTGAGTGATGCTTTTGTTCAGCAATAGGTTTCTATTTGCTCAAGCAATGTGCCATAACAGGTAAAAGGTTGCTTTCTTTCTAAAGTAGAGAAAGGGCAAAAAGTCAAAGTGCCCAACCATAGATGTCTAGATTAGTTTAGAAAAGAGTATACATGGTATTTGATCTAGATATATTCTATTTCCTTATTCTCCATACCATTTGGAAATTTACTCACATAGACTCACAATTGCTTCTATAAATAATACAGCCATCAAAATATTTTAAGTAGGAAAAATGTAGAGTTTTTTCGGTTATTTTGATTGTCAGAAAACAATTTTAATAGCAACAGAGAGGATTAATTGGGTAGAGGTTGATTTCTAGGAGAGTCTCGGCAATATTTAGGTAAAAATATATCTTTTAGGAGGGTTTCCTAGGTGGCTCTGTGGGTAGCGAATCCACCTGCAATGCAGCAGATGTGAGTTCTATCACTGGGTCAGGAAGATCCCCTGGAGGAGGGCATGGCCACCCACTCCAGTATCCTTGTGGAGAATACCATGGAGAGAGGGACCTGGCAGGCTACAGTCCATATGGTCACAAAGAATGGGACATGACTGAAGTGACTGAAATGATGCATTTCTTTTAAGATGAATATTTTTAAATACATTTTAATGCAGATCAATAGAGTTAAGTGACTGAGGATTTGCAAGAAATAACTCCAGGTAACTTCAAAAGTCACTGAGCAACTCACTGATGTGAGGTATCAATGCCGTTAACTAGAAGCAGAAATCTGGAGACACAATATGCATAAGAAAATAAGTTTGACTTGAAGACTTAATTCAAGACATTTATGGAATATTCATAGGATATCCAAAAGACATTTACCTATGTAACTCTGAAAAGAAGTGGAGTTTGGAGAACATGGTTGAATAATAGGTCCTTTGTAATATCCCACTCTCAACAACAATATTTTAGCATCAATCCATAAACAGAAGTACTTTGTAAGAGCTATGGGATCCAGCACTGTATATCAAGAGACTCAGAGGAATTCTCGTCCACTCATGTATTGGGTAATAGACATACAGAATGCAGAAGGCATAGGGAGTATAAAATGGTAGGATTTTTGCATGAAATTGGAGTAAAAGATGTTAAAGTAAAATAAACTGCTATATATGGATATAAATGCAGATTTACATATAGATTTATGAGATATGTTTTAGGTAACTCTCATGGTAATAGCAGGCAAAGACCAATATTAGATACACACACACACACGCACATATTGGAATCAAATCATACCAACCACGAAAAAAGTCATCAATTCAAAAACGAAGGCAGCAAGAGAGGGAGAACAAACAACCAAAAAGCCAGAAAATGATCAATAAGATGTCATCAGTAAGTTTTTCCCTATTAATATTAAGTAAATGGCTTAACTTCTCTAATTAGAATGAAGAGTGATGGATGGATAAGAAAAAGACTCACCAAAGAAAGCTTTGGTAGTTATAACAGATACCATAGATTTTAAGCCAAAAACCTGTACTAACAGACAAAGAAGGTCATTACATAATGATAAAGGCATCAATTCATCAAGAGGATATACATATACTTTCAACTTCAGAGCACCTAAATATATTAAGCAAATAATAAAATATATGAGGGGAAAATGGACAACTTATATTAATAGCAGGGATAAATTATACAGGCAGAAAATCAGTAAGGAAATTTTGGACTTGAACTATAATAACACATAAATACAAAAGATCATAAGATATTACTTGGCACAATTATATGTCAATAAATTGTATAATCTAGAATAAATGGATAAATTCCTAGAAACACAAAACCTACCAAGACTGAACCATGAAGAAATAGAAAGGCTGAACAGACTAATAACAAGTAATAAGGTCAAATCAATAATCAAAATCTCCTAATAAAGAAAAGCCAAGGACAAGATGGTTTCCCCTGTGAATTCTACCGAACATCTAAAGAATTAGTACCAGTCTTTCTCAGAATGCTCCCAAAAATTGAAAAGAAAGAAACACTCCCAAACTGATTTATGAGTCCAGCATTAATCCTACCCAAGCCAGTTAAGGATATTACAAAAAAAAAAAAAAAAAAAACTAGAGGCCAATAATTTTGATGAAAATAGATGCAAAAATTATTAATAACATAATACTTATTTGGTTTCAGCATCACATTAAAAGGATAATACACCATAATCAAGGGATGTATAGTTCAACATATGCAAATCAATAATATGATATAGTATATTCATAGAATGAAAGATAAAAATCATATGATCATCTCAACAGATGTAGTAAAAGGATTTGAAAAAACACCATATCCATTTCTTTTATTGGAGGATAATTGCTTTACAATGTTGTGGTGGTCTTTGTTATCATTTTAAGATAAAAAACACCTCAACAAATTTTATAGAAGGGATGTATCTCAGGATGGTAATGATCATAATGACAAATCCACAGTGACATGATACTCAACAATGAAAAGTTGAGAGACTCTTTTATGGTCAGGAACAAGATAAGGATTCCCACTTAACACTATTCTTATTCAACATAGTAGTTAAAAACATAATCAGAGCAATTAGGTGAAAAAAGAAATGAAAAGCATCCAAATTAGAAAGGAATAAGTAAAACTGTTTGTGTTTGAAGATAAAACTGTGTGGGGTTTTTTTTGAAATCCTAAAGACTCCACCAAAAAAAAAAAAAAAGATATAACTAATCTACAATTCAGAAAAGTTGCAGATACAAAATTGACATAATGAAATCAGTTTCATTTCTATACACTAACAAATGAAATAACTGACAAAGAAATTTAAAAAAAATCATACAATAACGTCAAAAACAATATAATACTGAATAGCCGAAGCAATCCTGAGCAAAAAAAAAGAAAAAAAAAACCTTGAGGAATCACTTTTCTTAATTTCAGATGATATTACAGGCTATAATAATCAAAGGAGTATGGTATTGGTAAAAATTGAAACATAGACCCGATGGAATGGACTCAAGAACCCAGAAATAAACCCTCATATATTTGTCAACTAATATTTGTCAAAATAACCAAGAATATACAATAGGGAAAGGATAGTCTCTTCAATAAGTGGTTCTAGAAAAATTAGATTTTCACACGGCAAAGAATTAACTGGATAAAAGATTTAAAAATAAGACCAAAAACCATACAACTGCTAATAGAAAACAATTGTTGTCAGGACTGAATACGTTGATCCTGGAAACAATGATTTGAATATGACACCAAAAGCTCAAGCAACAAATTAATGGGACTACATCAAACTAGAAAAATACTGAATGGCAAACAGGACCATCAACACAAAAAGGCAACTTACAGATGGAGAAAATGTGTGTGACCCATATATTTGATAAGGAATTAATATTCAAAATATGTGAAGAAGTCATACAACTCAAGAGTGAAAACAATCTGATTTAAAAATGGTCAGATGATATAAATAAACGTTTTGTTTTTTTTCAAAACAGACGTTACCAATGGCCAACAGGTACATCAAAAGAAGCTCAATACCAGTAATCATCAGAGAAATGCACATCAAAAGTACAAGAGATGTCATCTCACACCAGTTAGAAGACCTGTTATCAAAAGACAAGAGATACCAAAGTTTTGCAAGGTTGTCAAGAAACGGGAACCTTTGTGCACTGTTGGTACACTGTTGGTATATCATTGGTACAGCCACCGTGGAAAATGGTATGCAAGTTCTACAAAAAATTAAAAATGGAACTACCATATCATCCAGCTAGCTCACTGCTGAATACACATGCAAAGAAAATGAAATCAGGATCTCAAAGAGATATCTGCACTTTTGTGTTCATTACAACATTAATCCACAGTAGCCTAGACATGGAAACAATCTAAGTGAACATCTATGGGTAAATAGATAAAAAGATGTTGTACGGATACAGATAGAGAATATCATAAAGTATTTCTATGCTCTGGTAGCCCAATTTGTAAAGAATTTGCCTGCAATGTAGCAGAGACTGGTTTGATTCCTGGGTCAGGAAGAACCCCTGGAGAAGGAGTAGGCTACCCACTCCAGTTTTCTAACCTGGAGAATCCCCATGGATAGAGGAGCCTGGTGGGCTACAGTCCACGGGGTCACAAAGAGTCGGACACAACTGAGTGACTAAGCACAGCACAGCAATGTCAAATATTTAATTTTTTTTTAAATGTGTAATTATAATTAATAAAAAATATTTTTTTAAAAAAGGTGTCCTCATTCTACTAAAACTCTGTGTGTGTGTCTGTGAGCGCACGCACGCATGCACAAGTGTATATGTGTATGTATAAAGTTCTAAATGAAAGGGATATCAAAACAAATAAGGATAAGAGAGTTTAATGACTCACTGGAGGTCACTTTACTCTGGTGCATATTTAGAGTTTGCCATGCTGAGTCACTAACCCTTAAAAATACTGATGATATTATAATAACACAAAGAACCTCTAATTTTAGAACCTCTAATTTTGCATTGAGTCTGACATTGATGCCTGCCAACATTTCTTTGAGTCTTGCTACAAAGAAGTCTAATAATCAGAATTATCAGGAAAAGTGTCATGATTCATTTGTTGCTGTTATTAATTTATATAAGAATGAAAGTATATGCTATCTACTTTACATGGAATAAGTTGAGTCAATGCATTTAGAGCAGTGATTAGAAAGTTGCACATTTAAAGGTCCATATATTTTTTAAAGTATTTATATTTTAAAGAAAACTGTTCCTTTCTTAACTTTTTAAATGAACATTTTCTGCCACATTAAATGTAGTATGCCAAATATAACTGATCATTTATAATATTCTTATATTTTATTAGGATTATTTTTTATATTTAATGAAGACCATAAAGAAATTCAAAAATGAATGACATAGGTGACTGGACACATAGTCAGTACAAGAGCCAGTTGAAACTGTTGACTTTTATCTTGCCAGTCAAATTTTTTACATTATAAGAAGCTCTTAGATCTAGCATCCATATTTCCCCTTTTTCCTCCACACAAAAAAGAAAAATAGAATACAATGATTTAGCCTCATTTTAAATTCAGGAAGCCACCTGGCAGGTATGATATAGATGTCACAGCAGCGTGATTCTCAGTAAATTCCCACTGACTTAAGAGGATGGAACGGGAAACTATTTTTAACTTAAACCTACTGGTAATGGCTGAATTTATTCAATGCTAT
Source organism: Bos javanicus (assembly GCF_032452875.1). Taxonomy (NCBI): domain Eukaryota; kingdom Metazoa; phylum Chordata; class Mammalia; order Artiodactyla; family Bovidae; genus Bos; species Bos javanicus. The sequence continues at coordinate 76,045,968 of NC_083874.1, read as the reverse complement.
TTATCTGATGATTTGCTGCCTCCATGAGTGAAAAATTCTGAGTGCTGAATATGTGCTGTCTACTTACTCTCCAATAGTTAACATTTCTATATCTGATTTTTAAATAGCCAGTAGAGTATAAGGTATTGTTGGATATTCTTAGATCGTAATCATTCTAGTATTTTTTTTTCTTTTGGCAAATGTCTTCACTAAAAGTTTTTTTTTTTTTTTACTATTTTTGTTTATTTTTTATTTAAATTTTAATAGCTATCTGTTTACCTTTTGTAGCAGCAATGAGGTAAAATATTTAACATGAATGTCAGGTAAAATATGATAAAATAAAGACATGCTTTACAAAGTTGAAATTAACCTTATTGCTAAAGAGATGAATTATATGCAAGAAGCAATCTATTTGCACCAATTGTTTCTCATCCTCCCTCACAAGGCATGACGTAGTGTTTCACATGTTAAAAAATTAAACATTTAATTTCTGTCTTATAACATCAAATATTAGTTATCATTGAAGAGTTCTTATCAGAATTTTTTATAAAATACATTATTTCCTTCAGTTGAAAAGATTAGGGAAGACACAAGAAACATTTTTTCCCAGTGAAACTATTACAAATTATTTATTTAAAATAAGATAAGAATAGTTTTAACTCCAAAAAGAAAAATTACATTTTAAATTGGTTACAGTAGCTAAAACTTAATGGGTAAAGGAAGTTTGTTATAGTAGTACATCAGTTTCATACTAAATGAAATTCTATATTTCTATTCAAACAATATTGCCATCATCATAAAAATTCCTATAGAGTAGTTTTATAATTATTTAATTTCAGAAAACCTGAATGTCATTCTCTCCTTTATTTAAACCATTTTAAAATACACACAGGCAGAGTCATAATGTTTTTCAACTGCTTGGGTTATTCTTGGAAATGTTGAAAATTTTCCTGTACCTGAAAATACTTGGTTCCAAAAGAAAAGTGAGGAAACATAATATAGACAATTTAAAGGATTATTATGATACGTAATTTGACTAATTATCTAGAGATTTTCTGTATCTCATAATTTATTTTTTACATCATTTGGTTTACCTTTTCCTCTCTCTCAGTTTTTGATCTTGTTTCTTGGATTTCCTTAAATCCAATGTATACACTAGATCTTTGGAGAATATGTGAGCTGGGTTAACACTAAATCTTTAATGAAATAAAGCCATTTCCTGAAAATAAATCTTTCTTTTCCCTGTTTTCTCATTGTATCTGTGTATATTTCTTTTTCAATAAGGACCAGAGTTCTGCAAACAGGTGTATATCCTGGCATACCACTTATTTGACTTGTGACAAACACTTAACTTTTTTCTTTTTTTCTCAATTTCTCCTCTGAATTCAGGAAACAAAATCAATGTTGAGCCTCCCTCAGTTGAATATTGGAGGCTTCCCTGGTGGCTCAGAGGTTAAAGCGCCTGCCTGCAATATGGGAAACCCAGGTTCGATCCCTGGATCGGGAAGATCCCCTGGGGCAACCCACTCCAGTATTCTTGCCTGGAGAATCCCATGGACGGAGGAGCCTGGTGGGCTACAGTCCACAGGGTTGCAAAGAGTCGGACACAACTGAGCTACTTCACTTTCACTTTTCACTTTCACTTGAATATTATGAGGATTAGGTCATACAATCTCATTCTACTTTATGGTGGAGGTTTTCCCAGTAAAAGAAAATTTATCTAGTATTTATATAACATTATTTATTGTGTGTTTGTGTTAGTCACTTGGTCCTGTCTGACTCTTTGTGATCCCACAGATCCCTCTGTTTATAGACAAGAATACTGGAGTGGGTTGCCATTTCCTTCTCCAGAGAATCTTCCCAACCCAGGGATCAAATTGGGTCTCCTGCATTGCTGGTGGGTTGTTTACCGTCTGAGCCACCAGGGAAGCCATATACCATTATTTATTATATCGGTTAATTAAGATCATATTCAGAGTGAAGTTAAAGTCTCTATATATAGGACCCTTGTGCACTTACACAGCAAAAATATTTACAATGTAAATACAAACAAAACAACAATGCCAATAGTATTCAAATCAACAATGCTAATTTCCTATTACAGATGCTATTGCTTTGCTGAAATTAAATTGCCACTGAGATGATCCAATAAATGATTGTCAAATCAAAATTCCTTGAGTTCAATTCACTGATCCCCCTGGATACACCATGTAGAGTGGTTTCTCCTCTGGTTTTCTATATACTATCTACACACACACACACACACACACACACACATATATGACTTTCCATGAGTAATATTGTGTTAGTATGTTTTAAGTCCAATTCCATTTTTATCAATATGCTGACATAAATAGAATACTGTGCTCCATGATTATAAACAAAAGCAACCACAGGTGATAAAACGATGAGTAGAAGAATTGTTGAGAAGACAGTGAAATAACATTATGATGCCATCTTTGACTCAATCACATAACAATTATATATAAAATAAAGAAAACACTATAAAGATAAATCAGGTCTTACAAACTGAACAGAGATTATCATGGGCCATAAATACAAGGTGAATACAACCCTCTAGGATTAAAGTCCAAAATCAGGTAGGAGAAGAGGTCACTTTTTCTGAGGCCACAGGGATTAAAATTGCTCCCATAAAATGGATTTATAGAGCCAGACTCAGTGTTTAAAGCAAGGATTGTGTGTCATGGCTCCTCCTGCTTATTAGAGAAGACTAAAAACAATTGTTCCCTAAGGCTGCCACATATATGGAGTTGTGAAATATGAAAGTAGAAGGTCACATATTCATAATTGAGAAACGAATCAAGTTCCCCACTTGCTTGATGGTCATGTATGTTATTCGCCTATGAGTCAGAGCATGATATTGTTACTATGAGTCCTAGGACCTGAAAAATCACTGAAAGACAAGTAGAGACAACCACAACACTGATTCACACAAAAGGAAACACATACCTATAGGGGGGAGAAAAAGGAAAGAAAAAAAATAAGAACCTCCCACTCAAAACAAGCCTGGTAACCAAAAAATGAAGAAGAAAAATAATTCCCCAAATAATCAATCAGAAACTGAATTTACCCAAGATGAAATGTTTATATGGATAAGACTGTAAAACACTTTAGTAATAGCTGGCAATCCTCCAAGGGACAAATGTCAAGTTTTTTAAATGAACTAAGCAAAGATAAAAGAAAGACTGGTGGAAGGGATTTTAAAGAATCTTAATAAAGAAATATGTACCTGAAAACAAACAAATAAAAACCCACCACCAATTCAGTAAACAGACCAGCCTTTAGAAATAGTTCACACAGTTTCATAGAGATCTGCTGAATTTGAAACGGTACTAAGGAATTTACTTAGTATATAAATACTACTTAAAAAATTAAAGAAATACAGAGAATACTATGGATTCTCCAGCTTATAGCTAAGTGTCTTAGAAGAATAAAATAGAGTAAATGAACTGAAAGTCATATCTGAAAAAAGGAAATGGTGATAATTTTCACAATCAAATAATGACATGGCACAGAAGGCACTCCAAGTGCCTAAATAAACAGCCTGAATAAATAAAAATGCACACTTAAACATGATAGAGAAACTGAGTATGTCAATGATAAATTGTAAAACCTTAAAAGCCAGAAACAAATCGCATTAACTGGGAAAGAAAAAAAAAAAAAATTAAACCAAAGGAAAACGTTGTTGTCGATAGAAACAGATGGAAAAATGCATTCGTAGTCTGGAAAAATGTGTCAACCTAAAATATTATCCCTGGCTAAACCAGTCATACAAAGATTAAAATTTCATCACATAAATTCTCAACAGAAGGCTTATTAAAGCAAGAATATTAATTACAAGCAAAGTATGACTGAGGAAGAGCGTTAGTTAAAAAGATAAAGGTGAACATAGAAATTTTTATAATATGTAGACACATTCAACACCTAATAACTTTCATATATAACTTGTGTGTGTGTGTGTGTGTGGTGCTAAACTTCAGGAGACGGTGAGGGACAGGGAGGCCTGGCATACTGCAGTCCATGGAGTCACAAAGCAGACTCAGCTTAGCGACTGAACAACAACAACAAAGCTTGATAGATCAAAATATATTACTGATCAAATATATTATTGATCAAAATATATATTAAAATTTTAAAGTTGACATTGAAATATATAATCTATATTTTCAAAACCCACAGAGAGAAGAGAATAATTTGTTTATGGCAGAACATAGAAAGCTTTATTCCACAAAAGGCAGAAAAGGAAGACAAAAGAGGGCAAGAAAATGAGTATAAATAGAAAATACCAATAAAATGAGGAAATACATTCAAAATTCCTATTAATAAATGTAAACAGATTAAACTCGCTAATTAAGAGATAATCAGATTGGGTAAGTTTATAAAAAAGGAACGATATGTTTAAAAAAAAATACCCCTGAAATAGCACAAAAAGTTCAAAAATAACGATCTTTAAATTACTTCTATCAGGAAGTTCATACAAGAGAATAGTGTGCAGCAGTTAAAATAAGTTACCTGTAGCCACTTGGGCAGGGGTACTCCTTCAGTTCTGATTTCAACAACACAGAGAACCTGAGTTGAAGCTATGGATGTCAGTTACTCCCTGTGTGACCTTGGGGGAACTATTGACCTCTTATGTAGACGCTATTAAACTTCTATTTTTCTTTTGTTAATGTCTTTTATTATGGGGGCGGAGGGTGGGGTCATTGTAGGGGTGGTTCTCAGACAAGAACCTAGATGAGCAGAGGGAAAAAGATTTCTTCTCCACTATAAAATCATGTGGTATTACTTCCTTTCTAATTCATGAACTTGTAAACTGCCTTTCTTCTATATGCAAAAGTGATAATTCCAATGACAAAGAACTTGTGCAAGAAGATCCCACTCCATTTTGTGACAGAGTTAATCATCAGATAATGTTTCCTTATGGTGAAGTGTAATTCATCCCTGTTACTTCTATCTCTTAAGATTAGTTATGTCTTCTGGTGCTTCATGCAACATATATAATTTTCCTTCTCTGGTACATTCATTAAAAAAATACATAGTGTCTTTCTCAGTGCTTCCCTCATTGAGGATATCTATTCTGCCATTATATATAACATTTTTCCTCTCTCTATTGGTAGGCCATCTGCGCACATTTTTTAGCCAGTTACTTGATGGTATGTGAAATATTCCAGAACAGAGCACTTTCTTTCGCAGTCGTATGCATGCACACAGTGGGTAGAGCTATGTCTTTTCTTATTTGAATAATCTGACTCAATGATTGGGGGCTTCTTAGGTGGCACAGTGATAAAGAATCCACCTGCCAATACAGGAGACACAAGAGATGCAGATTTGATTCCTGGGTCAAGGAGATCTCCGGGAGTAGATCTGGTATTCTTGCCTGGAAAATTCTATGGACAGAGGAGCCTGGCAAGATACGGTTCATGGGGTTCCAAAGAGTTGGACATGACTGAGTGAGCCGAACACACACCGTGAATAGATGTTTATGTCCAATACAGTACAGAAGACAGATGCAATAGTAATTACAAAATAGACAAGGTCCTGCCTGCAGAGATCCTGAAGTCTTATTGTTGTTCAGTCATTCAGTTGTGTCTGACTCCTTGCTTCTGCATGGACTGCAGCACACCCGGCTTCCCCGTTCTTCACCATTTCCTGGAGCTCACTCAAACTCATGTCCATTAAGTCCGTGATGTCATCCAACCATCTCATCCTCTGTCATCCCCTTCTTCTCTTGCATTCAATCTTTCCCAGCATCAGGGTCTTTTCTAATGAGTTGGCACTTTGCTTCAGGTGGTCAAACTATTGGAACTTCAGCATTGGCATCAGTCTTTCCAATGAACACTCAGGACTGATTTCCATTAGGATGGACTAGTTGGCTCTCCTTGCAGTTCAAGGGACTCTCAAGAGTCTTCTCTAACACCACAGTTCAAAAGCACAGTTCTTGGAGGCTCAGCTTTCTTTATAGTCCAACTCTCACATCCATACATGACTACTGGAAAAACCATACCTTTGACTTATGGACATTTGTCAGCAAAGTAATGTCTCTGCTTTTTAATATGCTGTCTAGATTTGTTATAGCTTTTCTTCCAAGGAGCAAGTGTCTTAATTTCATGACTGCAGTCACCTACTGCAGCGATTTTAGAGCCAAGAAAGTGAAGTCTGTAACTGTCTAAAGTCTAGCGGGGTAAATTTAGCAAGGTAAGCAACAATTGAAAAACAGTGTGATCAGGGACAGAATTCTAAGTCCAGAATGCAATGAGAATGCCCAAGAGAGACAACTAACTTGATCATGGGGTCTCTAAGGTAAAATCTGAAGGATCAACCCAAGAATGACTTTCTATCTCTCAAATAATTGAGCACAATGTCTTTGAGAAACTAAGCAAAGTTTAATTTGATTGGATTTGGGGAATGCAAGTAAATGAATGGTAAGGGACAAAGCTGGAGAAGCAATAAAACCCCAGTTACGCAATGCCTATCAATTTCCCTGGTGGCTCAGACGGTAAAGCGTCTATCCCCAATGTGGGAGACCTGGGTTCGATCCTTGGGTTGGGAAGATCCCTGGAGAAGAAAATGGCAACCCACTGCAGTACTCTTGCCTAGAAAATCCCATGGACGGAGGAGCCTGGTGTCCATGGTGTCGCAGAGAGTCGGACACGATTGAGTGACTTCACTTTCTTTCTTTCTGAATACAATAGCTCTATTAATGTGAACCACAATCGAATGGATTTCTTCTGGTCATGTTACACTTTTGACACTGTTCATTCTAGGTTTACTTTCCATAAAGAGCTCAATTATTTTCCTATGTACTTCCATATGTGTTTATTTGGGATGTAAATGGAAATGTTTTCAATTTCAATTTGTTACATTTATTCTCATTTCTATCATTCAGAGTTTTTCTGGAACCTGATTTGTGATTATACATGTTAAACTCTCTATTCTCTCATTTAAATTTCAATTTTGGCCACAAAAATATAGCAGACTTAGTCAATTCTCTTTGAGAAAATGATTTTGAGAAACAACCTGTCTGTCTAGTAATCTATCTCAGTTCAGAGATACTAAAAAGACATTTTATGTTGTCTTAAACATAATGCAGCCCTCAGCTCCTTATAAATATTAGCTTTTGTGGTTCAACATTTTGGAAATCTAGAGACATTTCTGAGGACGAGCAATTTAATTCCATTCCTCTACTCCAATGGTACTTGTTTTTAAAAGCAGATTTACTCTTTCTGTTTAGTTCTATTTTCTAACATCTAAAAGAGAAAAATTATTCAGCCTTTTATGTGAAAGCACACTAATCATTATCTTTTAACTTAGAATGTTGAGTTAAATACCTTCTATAGACATATTTTAAATTTCTCTAATTAGTTTTTTCACAAAGATGGCTCATTGTTCTGTTCCCTGGAATGACTGGGCATCTGGATGAAGACTATGAGAGAGGAACATGAATAAGTTATTGAATTTCAAAGGAAGAATCTTGGAAGGAAAGTCCATGCTTTTAGACTTATTTCTATGTGTGCTTTATGGCAGACCAAATTTTTATCTTTATTGCCAGATAATTACTGCCTTTTCATTCTTAGTAAGATTTTTTTTCACGTCTTTTGTGAGATTTTAATTCTATGAAACTTGTAATTTACAGCATCAGAAAAGAACATTCTCTTATATACATCCTATAACAAACCTGTAATTTCCTGATGAAAATTAGTATATTAATATATTTTTTCATATCCTTATTTCAAGTAAACATTACATATGCAAACTATACATATAAGAAGGTACATATAACTTTAACTTTGCAAAAGACTTATACACTGACCCCTTTACCAAGCTACTCTACTGCATTTAAATATAATTTAATTCCTAATGGAATAACTTTTAAGAACATATTTTTGACATAACACAGGATGCATTATAATAATTCAAAAAATCATTAGATCAGTGCTAATGAAATAAAGAAAGTAGGTAGAGTCACAGAAATGAGTTAAGTATGGGAAAAAAATCTCTTAAAAGATCCTTTTATATTTTCAGGTAAAGACAAAGGAAAGGAGTTAATTGAATGTCAGAAAAGTGACAAGTTTCTATCTTAACCTTGAAACTTGTGGGAATGAGGAATGCCAGATTTTTGCCATATGTTACAGCTCCTGACAGTGTTATGTGTCTTTACCACAACACCATCTGTGCTGCTATACCTGAATAGGGACAGTGGCTAGAAATGGAGAAAAATAATGAACTCTTACAACATATTTTCTCCCCTGAGTTCACACAGCTAGTGATAGATGCTTTACTTCAATCTGAGAAGCACTACTTAATTCTCAAATGACAACACATCAGAATATATTTGACCTCTTCCTATTGACTATTTATATCCTATAAGTGTGAAAATTATGATTTCCTTTTAAAAAATAAATTGATACCTAAAATGTTAATAGCATATCTTTGGAATTTCTCTCTATTTTATAAAATCTCTTACAGATATAAAATACAGACTATACCTATATAATGATAGAAAACTTTAAGGTAGATAGTAAAATTTGACTTTGGTGGCTCTGGAGTCATCATAGAATACATCTATTACTCTAAACTCACCATAATGCTTATTTACTGTTGTGGATTTAATCCTTGCTTTGGTAGTCATTTTTTTTTTCCATATGATGGACCACACCATCTACCATTCCAGGATTGCTGTAAGCTCAAAGACAATGTATATCAAGAGCATAGTACATTGTCAAGTTCAAAGACAATGACCAATTATCTCCATCATTCTAAAGGTGCTCTGTCATATTTTGCAGTTGTCAAAGAATACACTATTATTCCTGTGTTAACTTCATCACATATGCTTTTTGGCATGTGTGACCAGTGATCTAAGAGGTATATGAATATTTCAAATTTTATCCCTGCTGCTGCTGCTAAGTCGCTTCAGTTGTGTCCGACTCTGTGCGACCCCACAGACGGCAGCCCAACAGGCTCTCCCGTCCCTGGGATTCTCCAGGCAAGAATACTGGAGTGGTTTGCCATTTCCTTCTCCAATGCATGAAAGTGAAAAGTCAAAGTGAAGTCGCTCAGTTGTGTCTGACTCTTAGCGACCCCATGGACTGCAGCCTACCAGGCTCCTCCATCCATGGGAATTTTCCCTAAGGAACATATATTCACATATTATGGAAGGAAATTGATTCTATTTTACATGTAACTTGTTGGTTGTATATCTGTCATTATACCCAGAATCCTTAGAGAAAAAAAAGTAGGCATATAATCCTTAGTTTTAACATTAGTCAGAGAGGTGTAAATATACCTTAGAGAAGAAATGAATAATCCCTCTCCAGGCAAATATATAGGAAGGAAGGAGGGAAGACAGGTTAGGATGGAAGAAAGGAATGAGGGAAAAAAGAAAGGAGGGAGTATACACATATGATTATACACAGGCCATGACATATCTATGTCTAGAGGAACAACTTGATGAATCTGTTCAACGGATCATCTAGAAACATACTCAAAAGCAAAGAGTATTTTTATCCTCCAGTTGTGAAAGAAAAACCCTTTGAAATTTGATAAAAGAATGTTAAGATTAACAAACAAATAGGGAGATAATTCATATTCCAGTTGATGGAAACTTACTGCCAACAACACTAGAAGCATCAGACTTTATTCATCTATCAGTTTCTCAGGATTATCAGGAGGTACATTGTGTCCAATCAAAACTGACTGTGAGCCCCTCTCTTTTAAACTAGCTTTCAATTCCTCAGTTTTATTTCATGAGCACAAAATTAGGGCATTCCAATCGCTTTCCTCTTATGTAGCCCTTGCCTTCCAATTCCTTTGCCCACAAAGAAATGGATTTTATGTTCTCAGCCAGGTAACAATTTTATTAATAATCTATGATATTTTTATTCCACAACAGTATTTTTATCCTGTGTTTCTTAAAACACAATTCTGTCACTTTTTATGTGAGATCATAAGTATCTGACATTATATAGTAGCAAGGCACATATTCTCTTTAACAGAATCTGAAGATTTTGCTGTGATGTGATAAAAATCAAGTGATATTTTCAATGCCACAAAGATGTTGATTTGCCTAGGGTCAAGAGAGAAATTTAAGACTGAAATTAGAACTCCAGTCTAGTGTGTACTATACTATATACATAATAATAGAATAAATAAAAGCTATCAGCACTTTATAACCTACTTTATGTTTAGCAATATAGTAGGAACTTTATATATATTACATCTGCCCTGGATAACAATTATTATGACTGTAGGTATTAATATATTAATTTTATAGATGAGGAAACAGATTCAATTTTAGAGAATTTCCCTGAGATCAAACAGTTAACAACCGAGCTATCATTCTAAACAAGGTTTGTGTGACAAAAAATCTTCTTTATAGAAACATTAGGCACAGATATCAAGCAAAGTCATGATAGGGGTATTAATTAACTGATAAACAAGAAACCCAGTACCAACATACCAAGAAAGGTATGGTGTTCTCTTTAAATTAATGAAAATAATAGTAGAAGGCAGAAATGAATAAAAATCTTTCCAATTTGAAATAAAAATTCAATAATACTCCTTTAGATTTTTTAATGGAAGTTTTCTGGCATGATTACATAAAAGGTTTTTCAGAAATATTGAGATTCATTCTATTATTCGTAACAGGATGCTATCCTCATAAAGTCATTCTATGTGATATACACTTAGATCAGATGCAGTAAAAAGTATATCAGACACCCTTTAAAAGCCAAGAATCATCCATTAATAGTGGTTTTTGACTGAAGCTGTTACAAGCAGATGTGTACATATAAATTTAAAGATTAAATACGAATTTTTATATAAGATACCTATATATTAGCAAATGAACACACTCACAATGCAGTGGATTCGTAGACAAACCTTTTCTGAACCAAGCAGATTTCTGCTTAGTTAAATCTTTCCCTCCCCTTGACTGTGAATCCCACTGGCTCTTGCTAGAAAATAGTATTATACTGAATAGGTATATGTGCTTGATGTAATTTCTACCCTTGTAAAAAGCAGTTATTGCACATCTGAAATTGCTACTTTTCTTCTCTAATATTACTGTCATTTTATGGTGTGCTGTATAATTAAGTTTACTGAAACACAGAGGCATTTGGTAGAGTTTCCATTTCATACCTATGGCTTATTTTTACTCTGTATGATAAATTAATAGGCCGAAAAATATAATTTTAAATCCCAGCTATTTTTACTGAGTCTTTTCCCTTCTGGAGTTTTATTATTCTTTAATAGTTAATGCTAAGGAATATGATACCTACATGTTATATTAACTCAGATATTGCAATATAGCTATTCTGTTTCTAGTTTTTAAACTTAAGAAAATAAATCAACTTAAACAAACATTTTTGAAAATTCCACCAGGATTAGGAAATCATCAGAAAAATGATACTGAATCTCAAATAAAATTTAAAACCACCATCAGTTCAGTTCAGTTCAGTCGCTCAGTCATGGCCAACTCTTTGCAACCCCATGAATTGCAGCACACCAGGCCTCCTTGTCCTGGTGACACTGGATGACCTGGGTGAACTCCGGGAACTCATGTCCATCGAGTCGGTGATGCCATCCAGCCATCTCATCCTTTGTCCTCCCCTTCTCCTCCTGCCCCCAATCCCTCCCAGCATCAGAGTCTTTTCCTATGAGTCAATTCTAGGTTACCGTAATATTAAGAGTATGGAGACCCTTTGATACTTTGCAGGAACTGGGAGGAATAGAAGGAAGTTATTTAAGATTAAAAAGCTGTTAGAATAAAGGAGAATGTATTTGACATAATACTGTATTTTAGGACAAAGTAATGCCATAAGGCTACGCCTTATCTCCCAGCTTTACCAATAAACTTTAATCTCATTGATTCTTTAGCATTCTTGTCTGACTTGGAGCTTGATTTTAAATGAGATCTGTGGTTATCTTAAGCTGTTGTCCATTTACAAATCTTTTGAAATATATTTTTCTAAACTCCAATAAAAATTTAAAAATAAATAAATAACATTTATTAAAATCCTTCAATTAAAAAGCACATTAACAATTGAAACACTGGTGGCAGAAGTATATGAAGGGCATTTTAAAGTTAGATTTTGTGCAGTTTTGGCCATGGTAATTCTGTTTAGATGTCCTACACATCTACTACTTTATTATAGTCTCTTATAGGAGCCTCTAGTGACTACCCACAAATTCCAGTGGGAATTTTTAATTGACTCTGTTACAGATGAAGAAATTCTAAGTAACTTACCCAAGGTTAAAGTGATAATTAGGGTCACGGTAGTGTTTCAGAACTAACTTTCTGTGCCAGAATAAAAGATTCCATTGCGCTTTATTACTTTTTTTTCTTTATGTTTTATTTTTTATTATTTTAAAATCAATTTGTTTTAATCGGAGGCTAATTCCTTTACAATGTTGTGGTGGTTTTTGCCATATTTTATCACCACTGACACACCCATTTACTTATTTTTTCCAGAGCCATTCTTGATTTTTCATTCACTATGAAAATTGTTATGTCATCAGTACTCATTTTTACTTCTTATAATGTACATAAGAGAATTGACATGTACAATATACAACTCAGTGGAAAGCCTGGTTGGACTCTGTTTTCTCTTCCAACTTCTAACTAATATTTAAGTTCCTTCTTTATATATACCACTCACAAAGCAAATGATATATGTAAATCATTTGATAATTTATTCCTTATCCTCTTCTTCCTCTATCCTCTTTTTCTTTTCTATTTGTTGTAACACTGGTCATTGTTCAGGGCACATCTCAAGTGAATTGCTTTCTGGAGGTTTCTGAATCGTTCTCAACCCAGCATAAATGCCACTATATTCTCTGACCAGTCTTGGTAATTTGTTTATACCAATGAAGCACTTAAAACACTAGATTAAGATTTTATTAATTATGTGGTTTGTCTCTTCCTCAAATCGTAAGCTTAGTTTTACTTCTGACTTTGCTCAGCCCATAGTGGGTGATATCATGCAATTCTGTAGTGCATCAATGCTTAAACATAAAATTAATGATATACATACTTCATACTATATTCAGATATAGCATGTACATAAGAGTTATGACTCATTATTAAATGCAGGTCAAAGTACCACATTTGCCAATAAATTATCAGATAATTGGCTGCACTATAATGAACTTTTAACAGCATCACATTTAGCATGTTGCTAACATGAAAGCTTGTTCTTCACTGAAATAAATCTCAATTATCTAACATTTCACCTACATATTTCTTGGTGGTCCCCTAACCATTTTATATTATAGTAGCAAAATCATCACCAATGCACTTAGCCAAAACAAGATCCTAGAAAATGCGTCTAACACTGTACCGCAAATGTTTTACTTTCCATTTATATTCCAACCAGCTTCTTCTGTATCCTTTTTCTTACTGTTTTCCTTAAAACCATAAATATCTTTGCTTTCATCCCTCTCTCCCTTTTCCCCTCTCCATCCAATCTCTCTCTCTTTCTCTCTCTCCCTCGCCCTTTCATTCTCTTGCCTTCTGCATCCAATCTGAGTCCATGTCAACTCTCTTTTATCACCACTGACACACCCATTTACTTACTTTTCCAGAAACATTCTTTTTTTAATTTTATTTTTTAATTGAAGTATAATTGCTTTAAGAATTTTGTTGTTTTCTGTCAAACCTCAACATGAATCAGCCATAGGTATATATACATATCGTCTCCCTTTTGAAACTCCCTCCTGACCCCACCCTCTAGGTTGATACAGAGCCCCTATTTCACTTTCCTGAGCCATACAACAAATTCCCATTGGCTGTCTATTTTAAAAATTGTAATGCAAGTTTCTATGTTACTCTTTCCAGACATCAAACCCTCACCTCCCTTCTCCCCATGTCCATAAGTCTGTTCTCTATGTCTTTTTCTCCATTGCTGCCCTGTAAATAAATTATTCAATACCATTTTTCTAGATTCCGTATATATGTGTTCCAACTCCACCCTAAGTTCAGCTCAGTCGCTCAGTCATGTCCAACTCTTTGAAGTCCAACCCATGGACTGCAGCATGTCAGGCCTCCCTGTCCATCACCAACTCCTGGAGTTTACTCAAACTCATGTTGGTGATGCCATCCAACCATCTCATCCTTTGTCATTCCCTTCTCCTCCTGCCTTCAATCTTTCCCAGCATCAGGGTCTTTTCACATCAGTCAGTTTTTCACATCAGGTGGCCAAAGTATTGGAGTTTCAGCTTCAACATCAGTCCTTCCAATGAATATTCAGAACTGCTTTCCTTTAGGATGGACTGGTTGGATCTCCTTGCAGTCCAAGGGACTCTCAGGAGTCTTCTCCAACACCACAGTTCAAAAACATCAGTTCTTCCATGCTCAACTTTCTTTATAGTCCAACTCTCACATCCATGTATGACTACTGGAAACACCATAGCTTTGACTAGATGGACCTTTGTTGGCAAAATAATGTCTCCACTTTTTAATATGCTGTCTAGGTTGGTCATAACTTTTCTTCCAAGGAGCAAGCATCTTTTAATTTCATGGCTGCAGTCACCATCTGCAGTGATTTTGGAGCCCCCAAAAATAAAGTCTGTCACTGTTTCCACTGTTTCTCCATCTATTTGCCATGAAGTGAAGGAGATCGGCCCTGGGATTTCTTTGGAAGGAATGATGCTAAAGCTGAAACTCCAGTACTTTGGCCACCTCATGCAAAGAGTTGACTCATTAGAAAAGACTTCGATGCTGGGAGGGATTGGGTGCAGGAGGAGAAGGGGACGACAGAGGATGAGATGGCTGGATGGCATCACTGACTGGATAGACGTGAGTCTCAGTGAACTCCGGGAGTTGGTGATGGACAGGGAGGCCTGGCGTGCTGCAATTCATGGGGTCGCAGGGAGTCGGACATGACTGAGCAACTGATCTGATCTGATCTGATGGAATATATGTGTTACAATATAATATTTATCTTTCTTTTTCTGACTTACACCACTCTGTATAATAGGCTCATTCACCTCATTAGAACTGACTCAAATGCTTTCCTTTTTATGGCTGAGCAATATTCCATTGTGTATATGTACCACAACTTGTTTATCTACTCATCTGCTGATGGACATCTAGGTTGCTTTCATGTTCCAGCTATTGTAAATAGTGCTGCAATGAACAATGGGATACTTGTGTATTTTTCAATTTTGGTCTCCTCATGGTATATGCCTAGGAGTGGGATTTCTGGGTCATATGGTAGTTTTATTCCTAGTTTTTTATTTGTTTGTTTGTTTCTCAGATTTTATTTTATTTTTTTTATTTTTCATTTTTTTTATTTTTTTCAAAATGAATCCACAACAGGCATACACGTGTTCCCCATCCTGAACCCTCCTCCCTCCTCCCTCCCCATACCATCCCTCTGGGTCATCCCAGTGCACCAGCCCCAAGCATCCATGTATCGAACCTGGACTGGCGACTCGTTTCATATATGATATTATACATATTTCAATGCCATTCTCCCAAATCATCTCACCCTCTCCCTCTCCCACAGAGTCCAAAAGACTAGTTTTTTAAGGAAACACCATACCATCTTCCATAGTGGCAGTACTTCATTCACTATGGATTGTTGTGTCATCAGTATTTATTTTTACTTCTCATAATGTATGTAAAATTTACCAAGCTTTTTGTTAGTTCACCTATTGTTTTGTAAGCTCCTGGGGCCAGTATAAATTTCAATTCATGCTGTATACTCTCCAGAGTAAGCAGCCCATTCCTGTGCACATATTCAGTAAAGGATTTTTAAACATATTTTTTGTATGCCTTCAAAATACTGAATAATCATTGTTGCAGAAGTAGCTGTTTAGTCTTGCTTGCATGTCTCAGTATTAATTTTGACATAAATTTGACATATTAATATATTTTCTGAGCATTTACTGCCTCCGAGGCCTTAGAGCTGGAGTTAAAGATACAGTAGTGAATGAGACAAACAGATTTCCTGAATATAGGTAACTTACACTGTTGGAGAAAGTATATTTATGAAATTAAATGTTTATGAAGTGGTTGAAAGATTTTTTAAGACATTTAGGAAATTGAGTCTATCACCAAATAGTTGCTGTATTATCCATTGAAATGTATCAATTAGCTACAAAATTGAAAAGAAGACTATAAATTTGGCTTGTGGTTCATAATGACCTTGGGCAACATCCTTATAATACTTCCATTTGACTTTGTTATATAAGAATGATCATTTTCATAATGGACTAATTCCATGATATTGAGGTAGTTAATGTGTTGTTTTAATTCATTAATGAGATTTTAAATTTCAAGGGGTAGTGCTTTGTTACACAGATGTTCTTTTGTTAGTCCCTGAATTATTCAAGGCAATGAAATAGTCCATATCTAATGAGACTCTGGCATACTCATAAAAATGAGAAGGTAATGGTTATTATATTTTTCTTATTTTATTTTTTAAAAGTGTACCTGTATCAATGCTATAGTTGCCTTGTTAGGAAAGCAAATACCATTTTTGATGTGTTTTTTTTTTCCCTCCAAAAAATTATGATCACAACTGATGGATAAGAATATTATTTTATATTGCCAATTTAATTGTTAATCTTTAGGTCAAAATGAAGACTTCTATATTCTACAAACTGAGAAGACATTTAATATGTAACTAAAAATTGTTTGTACTTATACCAACATATTATACGTAGGTAAATTCTTCATAATTATTATTTCCAATGTCCCTCACTATAATTATTATCTAATAATAGAGGACTCATAGAGGATTTGCTTTTTCCCAAATAATTATCTAAAGATTTAAAATGAATCATGTCCTACAACCATCATAATACCCTGGGTGCTAGAAATTATAATAACCTCTATTTTATAATGCAGTTAGAACAACTAATATTAAGTTAGAAGCAAAGTTTACCTAGGCATTTTATGGTTAAGCCCTTTCTTAAGATGAAATATATCCATTTCTTCAACTGATTCCTTTGGAAATAAATTGCCAAAAGTTCTTTAATTGATTCCAGAGAGATTAAGTGCCGAAAGTTTCTGGGAAACTGTAATACATGACTATCTTTATTTATGTGATTTTCAAACTCTAAAGTACATTTTTTGTGTGTTTGGTATATTTTCTTCCACTTTGTGTACCATAAGTACCATAGCTGCAGACAAAAAGCACCTGTTGGAAAACAGTGAATTGAAACGGGTACAGGAGCAGCTCAGTAAAAGAGGCAAGTTAGACAGAAAGTGTGAAAATATGTTTACCTGGGATTCAAAAATGTCAACACCATGTGGTCCCTTATGAATCTGAAGATAAAAATAAGTAATTTGGCTTTGATAAATTTTATACAATTTTCTGGATTAACATTAGTAACACTTAAATGATACGGAAAAAAAAAACTCTCTTAAACCTAAAAATACCATTTAGAGGTGTGCCCTTATATATTCTTTTTGTAGACATGGTTTCCTTTCTGTTAGGGATTTCAATAAGAAGCCATTATTCATATCACTGCCAATGATCCTAAAATATAGGAATCTTAGTCACAAATTCTTTTCTTTAAAGCTTCAAGTAGGTTATTGAGCTGTATACAGAAAAAACATGAAAATATGACATTCAGGGTGATTATTAGGTAACATGATTTCTCTGGGAACTCAAAGTAGAAAGCAGATTACCAAATGCACAGCTACTTGCAGATATATAAAGTCTCTGTAACAACATTTGCTTTAGTTGTTTTTGTAGATTATTTTACTTGATAGTCTATGAAGATTCTCTTTTTGATATATATGTTTATGTCTGAACTTTTAATTATTACTTTTTTATTTTAGAGTCAAGTGGAAAAAATATAACTACTCAATTTGAGATCTATTATTACTTTCATATGCTACAGGACCTAAAACAAAAATTTGTGTAAAAGGGTTTATATATCATTATTTTAAAATTTTTTAATGAATCTGCTAAGAATGCAATGAGGGTTTTGGCAAAGATTCTTCATCAGTTACTTTGGAAAACTGTCTCTAAGATTTCACAAAATAAAATTCTAGCATCATGTCTTTTTATTAAAACATTCCAGTTGAAGAACATGTTTCTCCATGTCTCATGCTAGATTTGGAATCTTATTTCCTTTAGGAGAATTTTGCATCTTCTCCAAAGATGCTATTGTTGTCTTTAACTTCAAAAACTATACCTGAGAAGATTCTTATATATTTTTTAAAAAGTATCCCTGAGAAGATTCTTATATATTTCTACAAAATTATCAAACAGAAAGAAAGCAATTTATAAGACACTATTTTGTCATTGTTGTTTAGTCAGTCATGTCCAACTCTTTGCAAACCCATGGACTGTAGCCCTCCAGGCTCCCCTGTCTATGGGATTTCCGAGGCAAGAATACTGGAGTGGGTTGCCATTGCCTTCTCCAGGGATTCTCCTGACCCAGAGACTAAATCCATATCTCCTGCATTAGCAGGAGGACTTTACTGATAAAACATTGTTTTAACTTACAATTTATTTAATTCTGCAACTATCTAAACTAGCTTCTGCTTCCTAGGTGACTCCTGCCAGTGCAGGAGACACAGGTTCGATCCTTGGGTTGGGAAGATCCCCTGGAGGTGGAAATGACAACCCACTTCAGTATTCTTGCCTGGAAAATGCCATGGAGGAAAGAGCCTGGTAGACTATAGTCCATGGGATCGCAAAGAGTTTGACATAACTTAGGAGAAGGCAATGGCACCCCACTCCAGTACTCTTGCCTGGAAAATCCCATGGATGGAGGAGCCTGGTGGGCTGCAGTCCATGGGGTCGCTAGGAATCAGATACGACTGAGTGACTTCACTTTCACTTTTCACTTTCAAGCATTGGAGAAGGAAATGGCAACCCACTCCAGTATTCTTGCCTGGAGAATCCCAGGGACGGGGGAGCCTGTTGGGCTACCGTCTATGGGGTCGCATAAAGTCGGACACGACTGAAGCGACTTAGCAGCAGCAGCAGCAGTGACTGAGTGTGCAAACTAGCTTCTAATTCTTATGGTTTTTTGTCAGGTGTGAAGCTATTAGCTGGACAATCTTCCTCTGTTAATTGTGCCCCTCCCTTCCTCACCATTAAAGGTAGCTGAGTGGATACTGGCATCAAAATCAGGCCTGGAAGAAAAGTACTAGTTCACTTCTTTGTTAGTGACTTGCTTGGTAAGTTATGATGATTTGTTGAATTTTTACCACATTCCATAGAGCAGCAAAATAGAGAATGATATTATGCCTGCATAGTGCTGACATTTGCTTTCAATATATTCTATGATTTTTAAGAAGAAAAACTATAGGGCACTAAAGAAAACCGAGGATCTAAATTATTTGAAATATATAAAACAATTTTTGAAATACATCTTTATAACATAAAAAAGGCATTTATGTAATGCGTGTGTCTTAGTTTTACTTCACTGAAAACAAAAGATGAAATAGAACTGGCTATCAGAACTGGCTTGTTTTATTCCTGGTGGACGTTTTAAATGTATGCTGCCTTGTTATACTTCTCGATTGTATAGTAATTAAAATATAAGTTTTTCATATAAATTGAAAGAAAGTTATTTAGTAAGAATTCAATTTAACTCATATATTTATGATTTTGGATTGTCCTATAGATTAGACTTTAACATCTTCTGAAATGTCACCTCAGTGGGTGACTTGAAAAGGTGACTTCAGAAAAATCTGCTTGCAATGATTAGGCATCCATGCTTTCATTTTTGAGCATCTGAGAATGTGTTGTCACTGCTTATATGGATAAAAATAATGGAAACCTGAAGATGGAGATCTATGATCTGGATCTTGAAACATCAGTTAAGATTTTACCACAAGGGGAACACATTGCACATAGAGGGCATCACTCATATATAAAGTTAGATAAAAGAAAAGAAAAACAGCTTATTGAGAAACAATTGGGTTGTATTGGTTTATAGTTTGCAAAATGTAATTTAGTAAATATGAATTAGAAAAAAGAAAATTGCCTTTATTTTACCAGAGTTTCAAAAATTATACATAGTTTCTCCTTTATGTGGCTATTCTCTTTTCTTTCACATGACTATTAACTTTCATGGGAGAAATACGTTTAAAACCCATCAACATTTAACTTGATTTTGTGGTGCATATGTTTAAACATCGCTTTGCTTTGGGAAATAAGTTTTTATTTTCTAATATTTATTTTTGATGTTTTTTTAAACTTAGTGTTGGAAAATTCAGGGAAGAACTGGAAACTTTAAAATGCTAAAATGATGATCATTGCAAATTAACTCAGTAAAGGAACTCATAAATCTGTTTTGGGGTTGTTGCCATTGCATGAATGGTCTATTTTTGTGTTTTTATTAATATTGTTGACTAGCTACAACAGGTGACATTTTTATCCCCTTAGGCTGTCCATTAGCCAAATGAAGGACCATCTGGAAAGGGATTCTGTTCTTTGAAAAATGTGACAGGGCTGATGGCTTTTTAACTGCTAGTCATCTATGATTGCTGGTAAACACTAGAAATTATTGTTGATCCCTCAGAATTAAGAAGTTAGTCAAGTACTTAGAGATAAAGCAGAGGAATACCTTTTAACCAGATGTGTATATCAGTACAGATTTTTTTTTAAGCTTACCTTAGATTTACTATTTTAAGAATCATATATCAATAATACCATGAGTAAATAATACAATTATTCTTGGTGATTATACTTTGATGGACAAAGTAAAGAATATTGTGGCAGTAAAATACAAGGTAGATACCAAGAGAGTAAAATGGTAAATTCATCAGGATATAGTTTTTTGGCAATTTCCCCAAAGTGCCATTTTGCAATATTGATGCTCAAATAAACAGAAGGTGATGGTTTTGATGGCTGGCTGCCAACATCAGTTCATTGCAAGACTTTTCATGATCACAACTTAAAGGGTCTCTAATAGCACTGTGTTAGACGGATCTTGGTAGCCATTCTGAATGTGTTCAGTTGCTCAGTCGTGTCCAACTTAAGGACCCCATGGACTGTAACCCACCAGGATCCTCTGTCCATGGGATTCTCTAGGCAAGAATACTGGAGTGGGTTGCCATGCCCTCCTCCAGGGGATCTTTCTGATCCAGGGATTGAACCCATATCTCTTATGTCTCCTGCATTGTCAGGCAGATTCTTTACCACTAGGACACCTGGGAAGTCCCAGCCATTTGAATAGTGCCTTCATTTTGCCAAAGAAGATTCTGTATCCCAGAGGAGCTAGGTAAGTTTTGTAAGTTTACAGTTATTTGATGGCTAAAATGGAAATTTCAATTCAAAGGAGCAGATATTTGTAGAAGTTACTCAATAGGATCATGAACACATGTTAATTCAACCATTTTATGTTGCTTAAAAAGATCAAGCAATAAATCATGGGCATAAATGAATCTGTTTTCTTATAATCTTACATTATAAACACATCCATTTGCCAATATTATTTTATACTTGTTTTTTTAATCATAACACATTTTCAAAGTAAGCATAGAGCTACTATCACATTAGTATACAAGAATTGGTTTTCCATGGAAAGATTTTAAGTATGTTTTTCTCATACTTAAAACTATGAACTTCCTACTGCATCTTTTGTTTAAAAATATGTGTCCTACAACGTCACTGTGTGAATAAATTGGCACCTATTTATTGTGTGTTGCAATCTCATGTATATTATTCCCAATCCTATTTCTAAGAAAGACGGACAGAAAATTTTAAAACGACAAGCAGGTAAATTTCTCTTCAGAATGTGGTGATGTTAGGGATGGGGAGTACAACAATCAATGTAGGAACAGCTTGAGGGGCATTTGAAAATTTATAGCACATTTTCAAGCCCAGCACCTCCACTGTGGCTCACACTGGTCTAATTTGAAGAGCAGATTAGAAATCACCTTTTTTCCTAAAGCTTTTCAATGGCTCCTCTTGCAGGGCTAAGAAAAAAAATCCTGCAATATCCTCCAGAGCCCTATCTGGTCTACTCTTTGTTAAGCCTCATTTTCCACCATGTTCTCCATTGTCTATAGAAGGTTACTTCTTCCTTCAGGACCCCTGACAGTATCTTCACATTCTAAGTCCCTCTGCCTGAAATGTGCTTCCATCCTTTATTTAACTAGTTCATTCAAACAAAATGCAGTACAAGATCTTTGTCCTCACAGAGGTCTCTTCTAACCTCTCTTACTACATCAAACTGTGCTTCATATAAGCTCTCATAAGTCCATGGAGTCCCAGAGTCAGACAAGACTGAGCAACTGGACTGAACTGAACCGAAAACCATGTAGCCTCTTCTTTGTAGTACTTAATTACAGTCACAGTTTTACATTTAAGTACACAATGATTTGGTTATTTATTTATTTTGCTGTCTGGACTAGAACATAATCTCCCTGAGTACAGGGAACATGCTGGTTTCTGTCTGTCAGTGTCAGTGTGGAGTTAGTTGATCAGATGACCTGCCTTCACGTATCTATGACTATTCCATTGCTGTTTATTTGCTAAGTTGTAGCCAACTATTTGTAACCCCATGGGCTGTAGCCCACCAGGCTTCTCTGTCCATGGGATTTCTCATGTAAAAGTACTGGAGTGAGCTGCCATGTCCTTCTCCAGGGGATTTTCCTGATCCAGGGATCTAACCTGAGTCTCCTATTTTGCAGGTGAATTCTTTACCACTGAGCAACCTGAGAAGCCCATCTATAACTATATTCCTATTCTATAAATTAGAAAAATTGACTCAAAATATGTGCATTGCATGAGGTCACCAAGTGGTTATGCATTGACTGTAAGCTTTATTTTTAAATTTATTCACGCTTATCTTTCAAAAATATCCAATCGCTTAATTTACCCTCTTATTTCAAAAGATTGCCACTATATTGAATTGATTTTTACATTTCCTGTACTTCTCTCTCACAAGTGTAAAAATAAAAAACTTCTCATTTCACATTTTTAAATTTAAAGCATTTTACTCTTACTTCCAGAAAATAATGGTAAAGATTATTTTGATCATTTTTTCTAAAGTCTTTCATTTGTGTGAGCATTGCAAAATATTCAAACAGTACAGAAATTACTGACTAGCATTTGGATATAGGTTTATAGGTTTTTGAATAATTTATTTAAAATTTAACTTTAAACAATCACTTCAGTGATTGTCAGTTTAAAAAGTAATTACCTGTAATTTTGCCATGTTTTTGCAGCATGAAAAACATTTTTCCTACCATCCTAACTTTTGTTTTATGTCTACCTCTGAATGGATAAACTAGACAAGACTAAACACATTATACCAGTATGCTCTGAAAGCAGTCTTATTGATGTTGAAGCTTTTTAAGGAGTTCAAAAAAATGAAAGTAATGGGCTTTGTCATGCCACCAGAAACAAAGTGGTTTTAGTTCTTCAAGAACTGCTTAGAACAACATGGCAAGCAGTACAATCAAATTATTTTGTCTGCTTGTCTAACATGAAGGCAACATTATCAACTGACATCCTGCAGCTCTGAGATAAGACTCTGGAGAAAGGCCTGGGAAAACTGTGTTTATCTTACAGGAGACAATGATTAGGTAATTTGGACATTTCATATTTAATAAAAACTATTTAAATCAGAAACCATCAGACCTTCACTGATGGGACTTACAAATGTATTGTACCCTCTGTCTGTCTCCAAAAAGTGATTGAATCCCTTTCATTTTTAAGAAGTACTCTTTAAAATGAAGGAAGCGTGTTAAATGCTTGGAATTACTTTTAAATTAAACCATACAGCTGACACGAATAAAAGGGGACCTCCTAAAGTGCTCTGTAATGATAGGGAGAGCAACCAGCTAGCACAACACTTGACTTGTTTTTCCACAGTAGGTTTGATCTGTGCTGCAGTAAAAATATTGAAAATGATTTCTGGTCTTCACTGATATCACAAATCATAATTTGCATAAAGCTATAGGAGTAATCAAAGATCCATTTGTGTGGTGAATCATATGTGCATAAGCCCCTCCAGGAAATGTTCACTGTTTTAGAATCAGTCCCGCAAACATTCTTCCTTCATCTCCTATCTTATTAACACCGTGCAAAGGAGGAAAAGATGGGATCAGATGTAAAAAAGAAAAAAATGACATTAGAAAGCAAGGCAGGCTTACTTTTTAAGACCAAAAATTTACTTGCTATACTGATTCCATTTCAAGTCATCTGTATTTCATGAAGTAATCATAGAAATTGCTTTTCTCACAGCAAAAGGCTTTTTGAAACTTCAAATCAAAATGTAAAGTGCAAAACTTTGAACTCTTATGCTGAATAAATCATAATAATTAAGATCTCATTCTTCAAGAAATCACATTATACAGGTGAATAGGAACCAAGGAAAATTGTTTTCACTCTTTCTAATAAGAGTCACTTCATCTCTGATTTAGTTTTACACTGAGGTGTGTGTGTATGTGTGCATGTGTGTGTACATATCTGAATTCCAAAACATAGGAGGAAAAAGTAATTTCTCCAGGGAGGAGAGACATTTGCCGACATTGTGAGTTTTATGGAAAAAAGTCCTGTGACTTAATAATTGTGGTTCCATTTTAGCATGTTGTATAAGAATGCTTTCGTGTAACATTCTAACTGAATGTATGAGAGCAATTACTGGTGGTCCTGAAGCAGAAAAAAAAGAACACACATAAAATTTAGCTTCAGTTTTTGACATAATTATGTCTTTGGTCAGGTTTTGTCTGTTTTGGATGTGTAATCTGGCTTAAATTACATTTCTATTATTTTTTCTATCATTGTATCTTTCCTGTTTTAGTAAGAAAATCCAAAGTAGGAGGGCCAAGAAGAATTATAAAGTCACTGAAAACTAGAATCCTTCTAATTGTAAAATATTGATAAATATCCATGTGTGTGCATGCTCACATGTGTCTGACTCTTTTCAACCCCATGGACTGTAACCCACCAGGCTCCTCTTCCCGTGGGATTTCTCAGGCAAGAATACTAGAGTGGGTAGGTATTTTCCTCCCCAAGTTGGGATCTTCCCCACCCCAGGGATTGAACCCGTATCTCCTACATTGTAGGTGGATTCTTTACCACTTGAGCCACCTGTGAAGCCCATTAATAAACAGAAACCTCAATTAAATAATCAGGAGAACAGTAGGGGGATCTCCCAGATCCTGTGATTATAACAAAGTCCATGAGGAAGAAGAAAAATTTCTTTCCTAACAATAACACAGCCATTGAAAAGCAATTGACTCCTTGTATACTGTAGTTTTCCCAACTTCCTTTTCCTCCCTATAGAGGGGTTTTAGTTCTTCTCTTGCCATATGGGGACTTGTACATGACTTGACATGGCTGCAGACCCTAAACTGCTGTTCTCTGTTGATCCCAAATACACCCATCTTTGCTGGAGAAATATCTGTCAGTCTATTTGTTTCAAGTCAACATAATGAAAAAAATAATAAGCATTTTAAAACATGTTGATAGAGAGATAGCTGGATAGATAGATGAGAGATGGATGGATGGATGGGTGGATGATTAATAGGTAGATAGACAGAATATGATAGGATAGCTAGATGTTAGCTAGGAAAGCAGGAAAGGGAGAGGAGCATGAAGAAGAGGGAGTTGTGAATCACTAGAACATTTTCCTTTGAGATTTTTTAAGTATATTCTCCTTTCAGATTCTTGCAACTATGTACTTACTAATCAATTTTCAATATTATGATTTGTTTTTTATCATTTTTATTGCAGTTTTCTCCTGCCTTTGAGAAACTGACAACTTCATTGTTAGATTATTTTGGCCTACATATGCTGCATCTTTAGGGTGTCCTCTAACTGTAAGTAGTATTATTTATAATATAAAATTACAAAACACTACTTAACAATAAAAGTGCAGGTGTCCAAATGAATTTGAACAATGTCCTAAAGAACAAAAGTGTTAGGATAAAAAGATTGATGGTAAGTGATTTAATCAAATGATTCAGTTCAGTTAGTTCAGTTCAGTCACTCAGTAGTGTCCAACTCTTTGTGACCCCATGGACTGCAGCACGCCAGGCCTCCCTGTCTATCACCAACTCCCAGAGTTTACTCAAACTCATTTTCATGGAGTCAGTGATGCCATCCAACCATCTCATCCTCTGTCATCCCCCTCTCCTCCCACCTTCAATCTTTCCCAGCATCAGGGTCTTTTCAAATGAGTCTGTTCTTTGCATGAGGTGGCCAAAGTGTTGGAGTTTCAGCTTCAGCTGAAATATTCATTGGAAGGACTGACTTCCTTTAGGATGGGCTGGTTGGATCTCCTTGATGTCCAAAGGACTCTCAAGAGTCTTCTCCAACACAACACACCCCAAATGTTTATCATAATTACATAACAGAAAATAAAAAATGGTTTAAACCTTTTCAATTGTTAATATAATAATTAAAGAGTAGGCTAGGAATGGCATCACTGACACGATGGACATGAGTTTGAGTAGGCTCTGGGAATTGGTGATGGACAGGGGAGCCTGGCGCGCTGCAGTCCACGGGGTCACAAAGAGTCGGACATGACTGAGCAACTGAACTGAACTGATGGATGGAAGAGAGCTGGGAACAAGCATAAGCGCCATTATAACCATCTTTCACTTTTAGGGAATCATAAATCTTGTCTATATTGATAATTGCAGTTAAACATTACTTCTCTTAATATTTTTTATGTTTATAATCTTAAAATGAAACTTTAATATCTTATATGAGGAAAAAAAATAATATACCTGCACCATAATAATTCCTTCAATTTCTCCTCCAATTTTTCAACTTCTCTTTGAGTCAAATACAATAGCATTAAATATGAACCATCATCCTATTTTACTAAAATTATTCTTCCCTAGCTATATCTCCTTTAGCTATGTGTATTCTGAGAGAGATTCTTCAAATGATGTTCTCCTAACCTTGACTGTAGTCCTCTGTGGTTGAATACTGTGAGACATTTTCTTTCTTGTATGTTTTTTTTACTTTGCTTTTTGTATTGCTTAAATATTTAATGCAAAAATAATTTCAAGAGCAGTCATTTTTATTTTAAAATGTATCAACTATTTTGAAAACCTTTATTTACATAAGTTTCAAACTTCTTTAAATTCTACCAAGATTAAGTTTCAAGAAAATCTTCTAAAAGTCTCAGAGCTCACTTTCATACTTTTCATGTTAATAAATTGGCACCACCTTTTCAGGAGATAATTTGGCAACATTCATCACAACATAGAATTATAATACTTTGTCCCAGGGATCCCAGTGCAAACCCTACATTTGGAAATCAAATTTTATATCAAACTGTACTAATGGCCATCTTATGTGATGAGAAAAAAAAAACCCTGAGTACCACCAAATGCTCATATATGCAGAAATGGTTACATAAACTTGTTATATCCATATGGAAAATAAACAATTTTGTTATTCAAAATGTAAACAGATCTGTATGCACATATGTGGAAAGTGCCCCAAGAGGTACATAAGTGGGAAAAATCAAGGTGCAGAACAGTGTGTAGAGTTTGATTCATATTTTGGAAATAAAATGTATGTGGTATTTAGAAAGACACATGCAAAGAGAGAAACAGACATAAGCCTTTTAGTAATTATTTTCCACCTTGAGGGGTGTGGCTTGTGGCTTGTGGCTCCCTTATGTCTCAGCTGGTAAAGAATCTGCCTGCAATGCAGGAGACCTGGGGTTGATCCCTGGGTTGGGAAGATCCCCTGCAGAAGGGAAAGGCTACCAACTCCAGTATTCTGGCCTGGAGAATTCCATGGACTATGTAGTCCTTGGGGTTGCAAAGAGTCGGACCTGACTGAGTGACTTTAACTTTCCACATTGAGGGATTCACAATGAAATTTATCAGTTAACTTGGAGGCCTAGGAAAAGCAGCAGATGGAAACTTTCCTTTTTAATTTTAATACTCTTTAAAAAGGCAATATGTGTACAATAAAGTTTGTAAAATTAAATACAAGGCTTAATAAGTACTTGAAGTAGGAAGTGGCAACCCACTCCCATATTCTTGCCTGGAGAATCCCATGGCCAGAGGAGCCTGGTGGATTACGGCCCATGGGATCTCAGAGTTGGACACAACTGAGCAACTAAGCATTAATAAGTACTATAAAATGAGTAACAATATCTTTCATAGAACATTTTTCATGTAATTATATCAATAACTTTGGCATTGAATTGTAAACTGTACATTTCTCTGCTCTGTTGGTTTAGTCATCATTTCAGTTATATATGTTTACTAAAGAAAAAAAGAATCTGTGTCTAGAAAAAATGTTTTTATCTGTGTGATAAAACATTATCTATAAGGTAGTAGCAAATCAGATGTTCCTATCTCATCTTTCTTGAGTCAACCGTCCACTTTTCTCTAGAAGAAACAGCTAGCCTTACATCAACTCATTTACTTTTTTTTTTAATTGTTTTAGTAACTCTGAAACATATTATTTTGTCTTGCTTCTTTAATTCAAAATTGTATTTATAAGGTTAATTCATACTGTTTACTTCAAGTTCATTCATTGTAATTGCTATGCAACTTGTATGAATATTGTACAATCTATTCAGTCTACTGTTGACAGATATTTTTGTTGTTTCCAGTTTTGGGGTACTAAATATAAAGCTGTCTTAAATAATCTTGTATATGAACATATTCATGTTTTTCTCTAGCCCATATATTTCTCTTATATCTATAGGAATGTATGGAGGAGGAAATGGCAACCCACTCCAGTATTCTTGCCTGGAAAATCCAATGGATGGAGAAGCCTGATGCAGGCTACAGTCCATGGGTCGCAAAGAGTCAGACATGACTGAGTGACTTCACTTTCACTTTATAGGAACTAAGTTATTCATATATACATTTATTTAACTTTACCAGATAACTCAAACATTTTCCAAAGTTATATTAATGTACACTCTCACCAACAATTTATGAGAGTTGTTCCCATTGATCAACATCTTCACCAATACTTGGTATTACCTGATTTCCCTCTCCCTCTCCTTCATCTTCCCCCTTTGCCTCTTTCTCTTGTCTCTCTTTCTTCCTCTCTCCCATCAACCAAGTATACAAAATGAAACAAAAAATAATGTTAAAATAGAAACCAAAAAGTTGCAGTGCCTCCTAAATCAAATACCAGGGGTCCCTGTGAGTGTGTATCTGCTTCTGAACTCCCCATCATTTTCCATCATACTACTTAATTTTGTATACCTTTCATAAACATTATAATAAGCTTTGTTATTTGATAAACTAAATACTTCAAACTCCCCTGCCTTAGAACGAACGTCTTGTATCTGCATTTCTATAAAACTGTAGAACCAGTTTCTCAGGTAGCTTTTAGGTGTCTTCAATATAGTCTGCAATGCTGGCATTTTACCTTAAATTTTATTTTGTTTCAAATATAGTCAGAAATTATCTGGGCCTATAAGACATTTATTTTGTTTTGTTTTTTTTCCCTCAACCTTATTCATATGAAAGTATTTTAGAATTAAAGTAAAAGAGGAGAGTGAAAAGGTTGGCTTAAAACTCAACATTCAGAAAACTAAGATCATAGCATCTGGTCCCACCCCTTCATGGCAAATAGATGGGGAAACAATGGAAACAGTGACAGACTTCATTTTTAGGAGCTCCAAAATCACTGCAGATGGTGACTGCACCCATGAATTTAAAAGATGCTTGTCCCTTGAAAGAAAAATTATGACCAACCTAGACAGCTTATTAAAAGGCAGAGACATTATTACTTTGTCAACAAAAGTCCATCTAGTCAAAGCTGAATATTCATTGGAAGGACTGATGCTAAAGCTGAAACTCAAATATTTTGTCACCTGATGCGAAGAAATAACTCATTAAAAAAGACCCTGATGCTGGGAAAGATTGAAGGCGGGAGGAGAAGGGGACAACAGTGGATAAGATGGTTGGATGGCATCAGTGATTCAATGGACATGAGTTTGAGTAAACCCCAGGAGTTGGTGACGGACAGGAAGGCCTGCTGTGCTGTATAGCTCATGGGGTCATAAAGAGTCAGACACGACTGAGCTACTGAACTGAACTGAACTGAAAAGTGATATATTAAAAAAAACTTGAATTTCAAATAAGTAAAAAACTAAACATAATTTTTATGGTAAAATACACCTAATTTCTAACTAATTCAATCCCCTAACCAAAAAGAAAAACCAACCAAAAGTCACTTACTAAACTAAAACTTAAATGTGCATTTTACTTACCTATTTTTCCTTTGCTTTTTTTTGAAGATGTCACATAACCCACAAATAATACAATAATTTAGATTCCTTATTTCTGTTGATCCATAATTCTCTACATAGAATCACTGATTTCTCTACTTTTTTCCTTTAACAAGATCTAATAGGAATCAATGTTTTATTTATAGTTATTCTTTATATAGTCCTTAACATTGAAAGAGATACAAAAATTTATTTGAGAGTCTTTTTTTGTACTAATTCATATTCATTCTCCTCTAAACCACTATAGGATTTAAACATGCTCCCAATATTCCATTTTCTCTGATCATTCCACACAACAGCATCGTAATTGGTTGCATTTATGATCATCTATTCAAAAGCAGAGACATTACTTTGCCAACAAAGATCTGTCTAGTCAAGGCTATGGTTTTTCCTGTGGTTATGTATGGATGTGAGAGTTGGACTGTGAAGAAAGCTGAGCACCTAAGAATTGATGCTTTTGAACTGTGGTGTTGGAGAAGACTCTTGAGAGTCCCTTGGACTGCAAGGAGATCCAACCAGTCCATCTAAAGCAGATCAGCCCTGGGTGTTCTTTGGAAGGACTAATGCTACAGCTGAAACTCCAGTACTTTGACTACCTCATGTGAAGAGTTGACTCATTGGAAAAGACTCTGATGCTGGGAGGGATTGGGGGCAGGAGGAGAAGGGGACGACAGAGGATGAGATGGCTGGATGGCATCATTGACTCGATGGACGTGAGTCTGGGTGAACTCCGGGAGTTGGTGATGGACAGGGAGGCCTGACGTGCTGGGATTCATGGGGTCGCAAAGAGTCGGACACGACTGAGCGACTGAACTGAACGGAATCATATAAACTGATAAAGCTCATCATTTCTAAAAATAATAGTACCTAAAAATATTTTATTTCTAAAATGCACTTACTTAACACCTACCATTTGTATACTTCCCATATAAAATATATATTTCATATGCTAATCATTTCAAGCAATCACTTTGCATTATATGCAAAAGACAGAAATCATACCAAGATATTTACAATTAAAAGGAAAACTCCTTAATTATCCTTAATCATCCTATGTTTCATGCACTCTTTTTTCTAGATACTATCAGTGTTGACAGTTTGGTGTGTATTCTCTCATGAATTCACAAATATTTATGCATGAAAGATTATTTATAATAATATTGTATAGAAAATTACATAAATATTTTATTTGTAATATTGCATGTTGTAGATCTATAATATTGTGAATACATATTGTATACATTGTGTATATATGTTATATATTAAATGTAATATTAGCTATATATGTTTGAAGACAGACTATAAGAACTTTTTAAATCATATAGTTTTATTTAACATAATATGGTCAATATTTTCCATATATGTGCCCAGTTCTTTCAGATCATCACCAACTATTCCAAAGTATGACTAACTTTATTTCCCAATCTTTTTTATCTCCGTCTTGTAACCACTTTCTCAATTCAGATCCACTGCTTTTGACCACCAGTCGCCCCCTATACACTAAGTTCCAGTGTCAACAGTTTCTACTTACACTGCCAATGCTTCATATTCAACTTTAGTTAAAATATGCAGCTTGGCTATATTGTTTGCTTACTTGTCTCCTTTTTCAGAGAGAGAGAGTTATGCTTGTGGTTTCTATTTTTTTAAGTTGTAACACCACTGAAAAATAGACTATAGAGATATGCTTGAAATATTACCTTTATCTCCCTTTTATTTAGAATGTCAAACGTGGTTTCCCCAAGGAAATAAGGTTTGTACTTGATAAATGTGGGCTTCCCTGGTGGATCAGGCGGTAAAACGTCTGCCTGCAATGAGGGAGACCCAGGTTCAATCCCTGGGTTGGGAAGATCCCCTGGAGAAGGAAATGGCAACCCACTCCAGTACTCTTGCCTGGAAAATTCCATGGTAGGCTACAGTCCATGGGGTCACAAAGAGTCAAGACATGACTGAGTGACTTCACTTTACTTCACTTGATAAATTCAGTTTCTATATACAAAATAACAGAATTACAGAAATGTTTTCATATAGTTAATTTATTATGATTAATCTCTAATTCTCATCTTTCTTGAACAGTTTGTTTATTAGAAGTTGGCATATATTTAAAAAACAAAGTAAAGCCTTTTTTTCTATAATTTTTAAAAGGTTAAATATATCATCTAGCAAAGTTGTTTCATGTATTTAATCCAACTTTTCTTTTACTAGTTAGTTGATGAAATGCTATTTGGAAGAGAAATCTGAAATATAAATATTATTTTTTCTTGTCTATTTTTGTTAAAAACAAGGGACATAGTTACTTGAACTTATAAATATATTCAAAATATAATTGTTTCTAATGCTAGTCAAGCTTCTACTGCTGATAAAAAAAAAAAAGACTACAGCACCTTAGGTATAACTCTGACAGTCTTTGCTAGTTAAAATTGAAACTCACAGAGCATGACCTGTCATCTATCTCTCTCTCTGTCATGAATCTTTGCTATTACTAATTTTCCACAAGCAGTATAGTAACCTTAGGGCTGATTAATTAGCTGTTGGTTTATGTATTTTACAACATTAATTGTGAAAGCCCTCACTGTTACTTCATGGTTTGATTAACCTTGTTAGTGTGTAGAATTAGAAATGGAGAAGCCTCGTTAGACTGTCTCTCTGACATTTTAAAAGGATTTTAACTTGTTAGCCGGAGCACAGTACTTCTATACTATTTTTAGAAGTTCAGTACCCTTCATATCAGTACATAATGGTCTGCCTTTTGATAATCACTGCTTTTGGATGGTTGTTTCTCCCCTCCACGCTAACAGGTAATTTCCCCGTGCTTTAACCAAAATTTTCTTTTGTATTGGGTGTGAATTATTTTTAATCTACTACAGTAAGTTTTAAAGTCTGAATTGAATCACCCTAGAAACTCAAGTTTTAAAAGAGACTATTCATATCTGTCTTAGCCTGTTCTCTGAGGATCTCCTAAACATTTTGAGACTAAAAATTCAAACAGAATAAGCCAGGTCATTTCAATCGCTAAATAATTTCCTACAAGTTAAACACCTTTAGTAATTTCTTGAACTGTGTCACCATAAAAATGTCTATTTATTTACAAATGCCTGTATCATCTCAGTGCTAGTGTTTGTA
Organism: Bos javanicus; assembly: GCF_032452875.1. Taxonomy (NCBI): domain Eukaryota; kingdom Metazoa; phylum Chordata; class Mammalia; order Artiodactyla; family Bovidae; genus Bos; species Bos javanicus. The sequence goes on along the minus strand of NC_083874.1, from coordinate 76,012,695 downwards.
ACAGAAAAAACTAACTTCTAAAGTAACTTAAAATGATTAAGGTGTAACTGGACTCCAAAAAGAAAATGACTTAAAAATAGATTGCATAATTTTCTTCTCAAATTCTTCTGACGTTTGTAGAGCTCATTTATTACCCTTGATTTCAATACTGAGAAGTATTTTTTTTTTTTAGAAAAGCCAAATACTTAATTACCCATAATAAACATAAAAGATAATGGTCTTATCTATCCAAATTAAAAACAAAATGTATTCTTTAAGATCATATACCAAGACACTTGGTGATTAATATTATACTAACTCATAAGAGCTCACAAATAGAATATATTTGGTTAAAAGTCTAATTAAAAGAATGCAAAATATCCTTAGGTCAAAATTAACATTTAAGATTTTAATGAGATTTTTCACTCCATAAATATGTGTTGATTGATCAAGGCTTCTTTTTCTTTCTAGACTTAAAAAGAAAGTCAAGATTGATCTTGTCGTTTGTTTTGCAGGCCTCACATTGCTTCCCTTTACTTTGATTTCTATCCCTAACCTGACTAGCAATACATGAAAGTAACATGAGACCTCTCTGTAGCTGAATGGAGATGCTGTGCCCATATTTTATGAGAGAAGCAAGATGCCAGGATATTGAATTAATTAAAGCATGGTGGTGCCACTTCCATCCCTGTACTTGTATCTTACATCACACAATGTAATGTTAGCTTATGAATTGTTTTCATTTCTATTTATGGAATGTATGTGTATGTAGGTATGTGGGGGTTGTGTTTGTGAGTGTGAATGTTGTGTGTGTGTGTGTATTTTCAGTATGCAAGTTCAATTCTTGATAGTCTTAGGTAAGGGCTACTTTGTACCCTATAGCTCTTCCTTACACCCTTTTCCTTAACATAAGGCTAACATTTTATGATTCACTTCTCCATTGCTTTTTCAATTTTATTTCTGATCCTGATTGTGAAGAGAAGAAGATTCTTTCATCTCCTCACCCTTTCACAATTTGATAGCTCTCTTCCCCACTAGTAACATCTTCAAAAAAAATTCCCAGAGCATCTTAACTTCTAATCTCTCCCTGCTCATGTCCCAGTCAGGGGTTGTCTTTATGTCTCATTCTTGTAAAAGTAAAGAAATGACAATGCAGTTTCTCTATTTTAGGTTAATCATTTTAGCCTAAATGATTGCTTTGGTTTAAACTATATATTCATTTTTTTCTAAAATTTGTATACTTTCCAACTAGAAACTATTAATGCACTGTGCTTTTATTTTTACCTGTTCACCAAGTATTTATTAACCCTAACAATATACCATGCAGAGTGAGGAGTAGTAGAAAAAGAAAAAATATATAATAACAAAGAGAAGCCATTTATACCTTAAGTGAATATAGGCCACATGCCTTGAGTTTCTAAAAGAGTTTCTCCATCAGTGAGGATGGTTTTCTGAAGAGTTTATATACCCTCTTCCAATAACCAATATTTTATATTTCACAATAATGAAGGATATTTTGGGAAATGATATATGATTGAATTAGATATCGAATATAAAATTAGATTAAAATTATTTATTTTTCAAAATAATTAGATTGATCTTCTTATTTTGAAGACTGTTCATTTCACTTGTTATTAAGTTAGAAATAGCATTTGAGGTAGTAGAATGAATAGTTTTATGAAAAATCATTTTCTTTTGGAAAGTTTTCCAATATTCATATTTCTAACTTTGTAGTGATTATTTGTAGGCTTATTCTTATTTGGCTTGAGGAAAAGATTTTGTTCATATGAACTGAAAAAATTAAAAGCTTTGATACTATATATAAAAATTTATAACTTAAAGATACAGCCTTTATGCTTAAATTCAGATAAATAAGGAACACATTTTAATAAGTTGTCATTCAGATTAATTCGAAACCCTCCTAACTCTGTGCATGTATTTCCACAAAGGTCAGTTCTTACAAGGAAATAATCTAATATAGATGAAACTTGTTAGCCCCAACATCACGAACTAAATTTTCTCAAACCATAATTAGCTAAAGCTAAATGCAAGAAAGCAAAAATTATAACACCGTTTTTATTAATAACAAATGTTACTTGATCTTAGTTTCTGATGTTCATTAAATAGAAAAGTAAAAACTACTTCATGTTCATCTAATGCATAAATTTTAGGTATCCAGGCAAATGTTACCATTTACAAGGAATTAATCAAAATATTTTAATTTTCTAAACATCTTAACATTTTACCAGTTTAGAGATGCTGTGCTGAATTCTGCTTGTTACTGTCTTACAGTAAAGGGCTCATTACACCAGTGAAGATTTCTATAATTTACAGACTTGTATACCAGATTCTCTCCATCTTGAAGCCTCAATCATGAGAACTTTCCTCTTACCTTCCTAAGGATTTATCATCCTATTTTTTTGAGTCATCTTGTCAGACTAGATGCTAAAAAGAAGGCCCGACAGTATACAAGTTTTATGTGCTTTCAATTATTCAGCTGTCTGTCATCTTATGTGGAATCTGGACAACCCAGATCAAGTGAAATGCAATAATAAGTAGCAGCAACAAGTAAACCTACCCCCATGATAGGCACAGGATAGAAAAGGTGTTAGGAGCATGCTATTCAGTAACAGGAGAGCCACACTAACTTCTAATCTTACAAAGGGATTTGTATTGAGACCTGCAATTACAAATTCTAATTACACTTGCACACCCGCTATCTCTCTGCAACAGAAGGTTTTGAAGCCTGAGGATCTTTCTACCAATCTTACAAATAATTAAATGGTACTTCAAAATTATCTGATTCCAATAAAAACCATGAAATAACACAGGAAACAGAGCTTTGGTGATGCCACTATTTTGGATAAGGAAAAGTTCTTTCCTCCTTTTCAAAGCATTTACCTTGTGGTCCCCCTGCCTTTCCAGCTCTTCATTCTCTCCTTCACAAGTTCAACTGTTTCTGCTGAGGTACTGCTGGCATAATTTCTCCAGGCTCTATCCAAATTCATTTCTTCTTTTCACTCTATACTTGCTCCCTCACAATTTAATGCATATCCATGTCCTCAACTGTTCTCTACACATATCTCTCCAGAGCTTTAGATTCATAATACCTTAATTACTTGAAATCTTTTTTGAATATCATAGCTGCATGTCAAGTCCAAAATGTCCAAAACTGAGCCGAACTGAGACCATGAGCTCCCAAAGATCTTTAGTAAATTATGCTTTTTCCTCCTGGAATTATTTCTCCTGCCATCTTCCTCTTGTTATCTCCTGCATATTCATTAATCTCATCAATTTCTAGGTCTTCTTAGTGAAACCAAATTCTCTTAAACTCTCACTGGACTCTGATATCCCCTTCAGATGCTCTATCAAAGTGACAAGTTAAATGAAATAATTACACACTAAGAAATATAACATTGGTCTTTATCACATCAGTGTCAATACCAAGGGGCTGATACTGTGTCTATGAGTGCTCATCATTATATTGTCTATGTCCAGCATAGTGCTGAACCAGAGGGCAATAATCAAAAATATTTGTATAAAAAATGAGAATGGATAAATGAATAGACCAAACTACCACTAAAGTTTGATTAAGGAAAAAGCAAAACCTTTATTGAATATTATTTTAACTAGAAGGCATGATCAATGTGAAAATCAGATGGTTTACAAAAAACATTTCACTCATCAATGACCAAACTGCTCACAAAATTTAAGGCCGAATTCAAATTAGTCACTTCCTCTTTGGGATGAGGAATTCCCTGAAAATTAAAAATTTCACCTGAATAGTGGCTATCACCTGAAAGTAAAGCTGATAATGTTATTTTGTTTTCAAATCTCTAGTGATGATTTCTGTTACACAAACGTGAAGATGTTATTATAAAAGACAATATGCTTGATGAATATTAATCAATATGGAAACACAAGTATAAAAGCAACTTAATAGTAATAAGTTTTAGCAACAATAGTAATAATCTAGTAGTTTTGGATGTTATAATTCAACAAGCAACATACACTTTTGTGGTCTCTACCACAGCAAAAAACTAAATGTTCTGGGTATGATCCCCATCATGTCTTAAGCATGGTTCCCACAAACACTACAGATGAATGAGACTTGTGGGGAACATCTCAAGCATATAACATCCTTAGTCTGAAAAACAACTGAAATGATAGTTCATGCTCAATGATTCTATAGCTCGTAGTATTCCTTCCATAAATAAATACAGTTTCTGCACAGTAAGACTCATAAACATATTTATCTAAAATGGCCACATATCCCAGAAACAATTCTATTCACAAATATTCAACTACTTATTATATCACATGACCTGACTTTCATTATGAGAATATGCTCACCTATATGTAAGAGCATTAAAGACAGAAAACAAACAAACAAAAACTAAGGCATCCAAAACAGGCTTATTTATAAGTTTTTTTAAAATTTTATTTTATTTTTAAACTTTACATAATTGTATTAGTTTTGCCAAATATCAAAATGAATCCGCCACAGGTATACATGTGTTATTTACAAGTTTGATACTTAAAACTTAAGATGTATTCATTTGACAAATTAAGATTAATTCATTTGGTATTTAGAAGATGGTTCAGATTTAAGTTACTTTTCAATGCCAATGTTTGACTTAATTTATCAGAACTGTAAGCATTCTGTGAAAAAATATTAACATTATAAAGTCAGAAACTTGTTGTTATGATGTACATCAATGTAATGGAATGTCGATTTTCAAATAGAATGAGAATAAAATAAAAACACACAGAAAATACTGAATGTGCCTTTTATCCCAATATATTGACTTTAGAAATGATACTTTCTCTCTAAATCATATGTTTCACTATTTTCATAAGGATTTTTCTGTCATTTCTTTAGTTCCCAGATAATCATTTTTGTTGCAAAGTTCTAGAGAATTTTTGGCTTTGACCCATTTATAGCCATTTTGGATAAGGATAAAGGCAAGAAAAGTTTGAAGAAAATAGGCTTCTCTTACGTGTGAAATAAAATCATTATGTAAGAGGACATTTGATGTTTCTTAAGATGTCTGACTAAAGTTATGGCTTGCATGGTGACGATGAAACCCATAAATGTCAAAGGATAAGAACCCTAGGCCAGTTATATAGCCTTTTTATCAGGATCTTAAGTCATTACCAAAAATTACTAGGTAATAATAACACTTTAGAATTTTGGCCAATAACTACTTCATTCCTATATCTGTTTCAAAGTCTTATGGAGCTACAGCAAATAAAATTGTATTTTGACTAATGATATTCAGCGCTTATCTTTTCTATCTCACTTTAAAATCATCATATGTAAATGATCAAAGTCCTCATAATACAAGATATAATGTTTCTGAATATTTCACAAAAATATTCATAACAGAAGAGGTAACTTTGTGAAGTTAAAAGTTCTCTTGAACTTCATTATAACAATTGAACATACAACAAAGATTGGTAGTAACAATGCAAAATATTACATATAGAATAAACAACAAGGTCCTCCTGTATAGCACAGAGAACTATTTCAATTTCCTATGATAAATTATAATAGAAAAGAGTATGTAAAACAATGTATATATGTGTAAAACTAAATAACTTTGCTGTACAGCAGAAATGAACACATTGTAAATCACCTATACTTCAATAAAATAATTTTTTAAATGATAGATATATGTTAATAACTAAAACTAGAAAAAAGAGTAATATCACAGAGGAAAATGAAACGATTATCTTAATAGTAGATACTAGCAGATTTGACTTAGAACTACCCTTGATTTTGGTGAGAAAATGAATTATTACTTGTTTAAACCAAAAATATGAAAAAAATTTACCTTGTGTTTGAGTAAATTTTGCCATACACTGTGAAAAATAGGACTCTAAAACATGTTATTGATGCAGAGTTATAAAGAACTTAAGAATTAATTAGACTGGTTTACTGAATCTTGTTTCCATGTTTATTACATGTAAAATATTGGGTACATTATAAAACTTTCCTTAAAATCATCTGTAAAATAAAGGTAATAACAATGCCTAAGTACATTATTATGAGAATTAAATGAGGTAATCTAATATAAACTATCACAATGGCTTTTATATATAAAGATACAAGGAGGAACTATTTTTACTGTTAATGTTACTGAAGATTTTCTGAGACAATGAGAGATTCTGAATCTCCTTGAACTTCCATTTAAAAGCAGACAGAGCCACTAAGAATAAATCCAAGACTGATGGACAGCATTTACAATGTACCAAGAACTAAGACACAAATTATGAACAGATGGGTACAATAAAGGACAGAAATGGTATGGACCTAACAGAAGAAGAAGCTATTAAGAAGAGGTGGCAAGAATACACAAAACTATACAAAAAAAAGATCTTAATGACCCAGATAACCATGATGGTGTGATCACTCTCCTAGAGCCAGACATCCAGGTATGTGAAGTCAAATGTTCCTTAGGAAGCATCATTATGAACAACTAGTGGAAGTGATGGAATTCCAGATGAGCTATTTCAGATCCTCAAAGATGATGCTGTTAAAGGGCTGCACTCAATATGCCAGCAATTTTTATAGAGCCTGTTGTAAATCTTTGGTGCTTGAGCAATTAACTCATTTGATTGATGTGTAATGCTGGGCTGGGTGAAGCACAAGCTGGAATCAAGATTGCAGGGAGAAATATCAATGACCTCAGATATGCAGTTGACACCATCCTTACAGAAATCAAAGAGGAACTAAAGAGCCTCATGATGAAAGTGAAAGAGGAGAGTGAAAAAGCTGGCTTACAATTCAACACTCCAAAAATAAAGATCATGGCATCTGGTCCCATCACTTCATGGCAAATAGATGCGGAAACAATGGAAACAGTGACAGACTTTATTTTCTTGGGATCCAAAATCACTGCATATGGTGACCGCAGCCATGAAATTATAAAATGCTTGCTCCCTGAAAGAAAAGCTATGAAAAACCTAGACAGCTTATTAAAAAGCAGAGACATTACTTTGCTGACAGAGGTCCGTGTAATTAAAGCTATGGTTTTTCCAGTAGTCATGTATGAATGTGAGAGTTGGACTACAAAGAAAGCTGAGCATTGAAGAATTGATGCTTTTGAACTGTGGTGTTGGAGAAGACTCTTGAGAGTCCCTTGGACTGCAAGGAGATCCAACCAGTCCATCCTAAAGGAAATCATTCCTGAATATTCACTCGAAGGACTGATGCTGAATCTGAAACTCCAATACTTGGGCTACCTGATGCAAAGAACTGACTCATTGGAAAAGACCCTGATTCTGGGAAAGGTTGAAGGCAGGAAGATAAGGGGGCAACAGAGGATGAGATGGTTGGATGGTATCACCAACTCAATGGACATGGGTTTGAGCATCACCAGGAGTTGGTGATGGACAGGCAAGCCTGGAGTGCTACAGTCTGAGGGGTCGCAAAGAATCAGACATGACTGAGTGACTGAACTGAACTGAACTGAATAAACACCAAGACATATTCTTGTAAGTTTAATAAACATTAAAGTAAAATATTTTGTAAGAAAGTTAATAATATTAGGCATAAAAAGGCAAATGAAATTAAATTATCACAAAAATTTTGACAGTGACTTTTTTTATGACAGAAGAAAACAGAGCTGTATATTAAAGATACTCTAGGAAAGAAAAGGTGAGGAATATTCAAAAAAATCCACAAACAACAGATGCTGGATAGGGTGTGGAGAAAAGGGAAACTTTCTGCACTGTTGGTGGGAATGTAAATTGGTACACCCCTAGGGAGAACAGTATGGTGGTTCCTTAAAAAACAACAACAAAAAATAGAGCTATAATATGACCCTGCAATTCCACTCCTGGACATGAATACATAAAATATTAAAAAAAAAAAAACATGCCCTGAAAATATACATCCACCCCAATGTTCATCACAGGACTGTTTACAATAGCTAATACATGGAAGCAACCTAAATATCCATTAGTAGAAGAATGGATAAAGAAGATGTGGTGCATATATATACAACAGAATACTACTCAGCCATTAAAAAGAATGAAAGAAAGGGCATTTGCAGCAAGGAGGATGGAACTAGAGAGTATCATACTGAATGAAATGTCAGACAGAGGAGAAATATTATATGACATCTCTTATCTGGAATCTGAAAAGAAATGATACAAATGAACTTACAAAAAAGAAAGAGACTCACAGACAGAAAATGAACTCATGGTTGCTGGGAGGATGGGATAGTTAACGACTTTGGGAAGGTCATTTACTCACTGCTATATTTAAAATGGGATAACCAACGAAAAACCTATTGTATAACACATGGAACTCTGCTCAATGTTATGTGCCTGCCTGAATGAGAGGAGGTTGGGGACAAAATGGATATATGTATGTGTATGGTTGATTCCCTCTGCTGTACTCCTGAAACTATCACAACATTGTTAATCAGCTATACCCAATATAAAATGTTTTTGGTGTTAAAAAAAAAAAACTAACATTTTTGTTTTTAAAAAAAAGGAAAAGTGAGTGAAGGAGTCTGTATTCACCAAAACTCACTTTCAAGTACAAAAGGCAGAGCTAAATGGTCAACATCATTCAAAACCTCAGGGAGTTTTGATTTTAGGACTGTGTCTTTAGGAAATGAGTAGAATATGAGCTTCAGACCACCACCATGACTAGAAAGCGATCAATATAAACCCTGATAGTAGTTCTCAGTTGCTCGGTCATGTCCAGCTCTTTGTGGCCCCACAGACTGTAGCCCACCAGGCTCCTCTGTCCATGGGATTTTTCCAGCAAAAATACTGGAGTGGGTTGCCATTCCCTCCTCTAGGAGATATTTCCAACCCTGGAAGCGAACCCGTGTCTCCTGCACTGTAGGGAGATCCTTTACTGCTGAGCCACAGTGAGAATTAATATATAGTCAGTTCTGAAGCCAAAACTAAATGATAGTTTAATTCAAGAGAATAATATGTAATAGTCATATATAGCCCTATCAATGCTGATATGGGGAAAGATTATGCAAAAGAAATATAAACCTTTTTCATTCATCTTATTGATGATTATAATATTAGTATTGTATTATCAGTATTGTAATTCCAATGGTAGGCTTCTTCAGCAGATACATCACATAGGAGAAAAAGAGGATTGAGGTGCAATCTGTAGAATTTTCCTTTAATTTCAATTTTTTAAAAATAATATAATAAATATAAGAAAAAAAACTACCATAGAACTCAAGATAGTTGTTTTTGTTAAGGAGACACAGGAGGAACTTCTGAGATCATTGGCAAAGTTCTAGCTCTTGACACAGATGTTTGCTTTATAATAATTCAACTTATATAACTATATGAAAATTAGTATTAGAACTATTTCTGTTTTGTAACAATTAAGTGAAAATAAAGATCAGTGAAATCATAGAACTTGCAGTTTTACAATGCACTTATAATACTCATTTTAAAATTTCTATGCCCAAAGGAAAATATTACAACTATAAGAAAATATCTTAAACATATAAATAAATACCATCTAGGCATGAGCTTTTTATTCCCTCTTTAAGACTTGAAGTAACATTGGAAAATCACTGTGTCCTTTGCATGTCCTTTCCCTGGAGCATACTGTGTCATTCCTTATAGCACAGTGGAGTTGGCATGAACCATAGGCTTCTGCTATTACAATGATCTTCTATTGGACTGAAGAATTAAAAATTTAATGAATGCCAGTTTAAAAGGTTAATGAGATGCTGCTTTGATGGCAGTGGGTCGTTTCAATGGGTTGTTCCTTGAAACACCAAGATGACAGCATTTTATTTACATTAAATTATTTGGATTGGAACCACCCAACTCGTTGGATGATTGCTGGTTGTCCATTTAATTTCCTGTTAACAAAGAACTGACCATATTTCAACTTAATTCTCAGAGTTAGGTTTTGTTCCATTCTATATTTTCTTTCTATTGCTATAATAAAAGAGAAAAGAATGTAGTTGACAAACTATGTAA